>NC_081413.1:177401840-178742043 GCF_030272615.1 Cryptomeria japonica | reverse complement strand
AAATAACACAACTAATCCATAAAGCAATTCCATTCTATTCCAACTATAATCCACTTTATTTCCATGATTCATAAGATCACATCTCTACAATAGTACAAATACAATGTCTCTAAATTCCAATCTCCAACTACAAATCATCTTACAATTATAAGTACATTAAATACATTATGAGCATAGCTCTTTCTACTAAAAGATTCCATCTACCATATACAAAAAAATTACATTACATACATTTCATCTTATCCATTACATAAATCTGCTACAAGGTACATCCATAGTACATCATGAAGAAGAATCCACATCCACGTAAAAATAATCCAAGAGAACATCCCAATGGCTAAAAAGCACCAACCTCTCGACCATGTGGAACCAATGGAACCACCCCCAGTGCTAGGAGATGACACAAGGTCCCAACACATACTCTAAACCTAAGCTGGCACCTATAACCAAGGAGACTACCACGCAAGGACTCTCAAGCAAGAACTCACACATACAAAAAGAATGAACTCCCAGAGACGTAAAACTCATCAAGACATAAATGCATCCAATAAGCATAATCATAAATCATAAAGGGGAAACACATGTAGTGGAGTGTCATCACATGCCATCCTCATAATATAATAACATAATAATACAAGGCACTAGCCTAATGGACATGTGGAGCGATCTCAACCTATGAGAGACTAAGCGATATTAGCTTACCGTCTTCACGACCTTCTCATGCTTATCCTAAAACATTCTCCCTAGGACTAAGTCATGAGGCACACATCAATTTATCATCTTATGATTTAATCTAACTACCCAACCCATCAATTATTAAGTTATCACTTATTTACAAATCACGAAAAACTCCAATGTGCCCTAGTGGTCTAGACTTCATGCATCCTTACAAGGAACCTCATGCAAGCCTATCTCTCATGACCCCGACCATCACAAGGAATCCCACTCCTCCTAACATGGTCCAACAATAAAAACATAAACAAGGCTATAACAACATCAACATAACAAAATGAGCCTCGTGGCTAGCAATAAACAAAGGTATATCAAGCCATAAAATGTTGCCATCAAATAAAGAATAACATCACAGCAAGGCCTAATCACTTGCTGGTCCAAAACAACATAGAAATCATCTCAATCATTCATGGCCTATCCACATGGAAGAGAGTCTAAAATGTCCATAATGTATAGAAAATCAAATATACTCAAAACCATCAAACTGCACCAAAACTGATCAAACCCAAAACTGGAAAATATTAACAGACCTCAAATAAAGCCTCTGGTACAAAAATCATTTCGGGAAAATACTTCAAAAATGACCAAAACTGGGAAAATGCAAAACACAGACAGGTTAGTGCTTTTGCCCCGTAGGACAGTGCTTTTGCCAAAAAGAACAACACAAATGCAACACAAAACAATGCTTTTGCATTCCAGAATCATGCATATGCATTATGAAACAAGGCTTATGTTTCCAGATTCACGCTTATGAATCCTAAAACAATGCCTATGTTGCACAGAGAAACACAAATGCAATACAGAACAATGCTTTTGCACAAAACTTACAGAAAACTCAGAAAACTTTCAGGCAAAATAATAAAATACAGAATTCACAAAAAAGGCTCGAAAAACATATGAAAAGAAATGTCCAGAGACAAGGAATACTTGGGTATAGACACAATAAAATAACTCAACCTATAAACCAAGATTTAAACAAATAACTTCAAAACAATTTCTCACAGAGCCATGAAATACATACACAGTAAAACCAAATAAATATATCCCAACAACTATATAAAAAGTCTCATAACATCAAGTTTCCTTCCCAAATATTTCCTTTCAGCAATAATAGAACTATAGAATAAAATATTATTTCAACCAAATACCCAAAATAATGCAGACACAATGCATACACAGAGAAGCCATTGAAAACAAAATACAAAGTGAAGAACTCCAACCTGCAACTTGAAGTAATGGAAATGACGCTGAAGAAAAGCTCCCACAAGCCAAGCCAAATCCAATCCAAGCTCCAACCAAAACCAAGAGAGAAGAAAACTAGAACCAAGGAAGAAGCTTGCTGAATTATTTTCCAGAGAAGAGCAAAAACCAACCCGAAAAACTTCACGGGAAAGAAAATAAAAAGCAACAATAATCCAAAACCCTAGCCTCAATCTCGACCAATCAAAATATTCTATTTTGGAGTATATTTTACCAACCCACCATATAATATAATTTATTCACCCATTTTGAATTCAACCAATGAGAGTGAAGGGTAGGTAAGTTTAATAAAATATAATTATCCAACTAAGTGGGATTGTTTTATTTCTTTATTTAATTTAATGTGTTCATACACCCCACTTAGGAATAAAAGTCAAACTATTAAATAAATATAAGTTGTAAATAAATAATCCAAATGGGGATTAAAATCAAATAAACCAAAAGCTAATAAAATAAATTAAAAAACCAAATAAATATAAGATATCAATTAAATATTAAACCATAGAAGGTCAAATAAATAATTAAATAATCAAATACCATTAAAGATTAAATCACAAATATTAAATAAATATTAAACAGCAATAAGGCTTATCAAATATTAAATAATCATAAAATCAATAAACGTTAATTATCAAATAAATATAAATACCAAATAATTAAATATTCAAAACTTATAAACTAAATACTTTAAAAATAAACATTACCAAATATAAAATTACACATCAAGAGCCACATCAATACTCTAACATAAACAAGTAAATCAACCGACATAAACCGAACTCACAACATCAAGGAACCAAGCTTACTAACTGACATGGCGAATTATAACAAGACGCTGACTACTCACGGTGAACAACTTAGACCTAGAGTATGTGAGGGGAAACTCATGTCATCTTTGAACCACATAAGCCATTGGAACTAAAGACCTGCTCAGACCTCTGAAGCCAGGTGGAGTTGATCTCTAGTACCTACAAAATACATACACATCCCGCTCGCAATGAGTGATGTGGAATCATCTCTATCATGAAGACAGTCAAACAATAGTCAAACACATCTCATAAACATCTCATCATATGTAATCATGAAGTAGGGTTAGCGTAATCATAATCATCATTAAAACCATGATAAATCTAATCTATCAATACTCCATCACATAGTGAGCATATAAAATCCATCGAGTACATATATCATCAAATCATATGATCAATCATGATTGTGCCAACATCCATATAGATAATCAAAATAGCATATGTCCAATAGTGTCTAGCATCAATCATAAATCACTGAAGCAAATGAGTAATCATCATCCAAATCATCAAAATATAGTCTAGATAAGTCTATCAAGCATAATATAAAAGTCAACTCTAGTCAAAATAAGTCAGATCAAGGGTGGACACTACACAAAGATTCATTGTCAGGTTGGATTGGAACAGTAGACACCAACAGCATTTCTCACTGAGTTTTTTCCCATCTCGGGTTTTCCTTGTACATACTGGTGTTATGTGATGTTCGTTTGTGTGAATGCATTTGTGTCTAGTCTCCTCACTAACCGGTAAGTCTGCGTTCAGCTAGATTTGTTAATCGGTATACTTTCATAGAGATAATTAAAGGGAAAATTTTGAGAACCACTGATTCACCCCCCTCTCATTGGTGCATTGTGTCTAACAATTGGTATTAGAGCCTAGGTACCCTATTTATCAAGCTTTCTCTCACTTTGGTAGATTTTGGCTTAAGGACACAATGGTCTATTTAGAGTCAATCCCTACTCCAGTTTTTAATGGTTCAAACTATTCTGTTTGAAGTTGTAGAATGGAAATCTACTTCTCCTCTCTAGGGTTTGATGTATGGATGTCATTTGTTAATGGTCTCCCCAGGAATGTTTGTCCTCCCACCGGCTCTGAAGAAGAAAGAAGATGAATGTGCAATTAAGAAGACATGAAGGCTATATTCAGCAGGCTCGCCGATGATGTTCCCTCACAGGTGGATAAGTGCAGATAGGCAAAGAGTCTATGGGATATACTAAAGAAGATTTATGGAAATGATCCCTGCTCCACTGGCTCAATTTGTGAGAGTGAGAAGAACAATGCAGCAGACACGTGCATGAATGACAAAGGTAGATCAGATTGTTACAGTAGCAATGTTGATGAGGAGACTCATCTCTTCATGGCCCATGAGAAAGATATTGTGTATCACACATAAAAAGGGGATAATATAGATGGATCCCACCGATATGATGTGTTTGGCAGTGATGATGAAGAAGAAGGAGATAAGGCAGATAGATCTAACTAGCGAGATCTATTTGGCAATGAAGGTGAAGAAGAAGATGAAGCAGAAGTTGATGTTGAAAGAGATATTGTAAATGCACTTGAAGAACTCAGTATAGTAAGAAAGGAATAAAAACTATTCAAGAATGCTACTATAGTGGGGTAGAATCAATTGACTAAATGCCTTGAAGATTCTGAGAAATGCATCTCAAAGTTGAAGTCTCAAGAAGAAGGCACCAAGGAGTGTTGGTGTAATGATCTAGCATCTGTGCTAGAAGTTAAAGATAAATAATATTTGTAGGTGGTTGGAGAAATAGAGATTCTACTAAATGACCTTAAGAAATGTCAGGATGAGCTCAAGGTAAGAATCCGGTTTGATGGTAGCAGTGATTGTGTGTGTGAAAAGTGGGCCTGTATCTATATCTGCAATACACAACACTTCAATCAAGTCATTACATGAATGGTTAGACAGATATAAATATGAATATGAAAACCATAACAAATCGACCCATTGCCTTCTAAAAGATGCGAGTATAAGATTGCTCTCAGATTTGTATAAGCAATCCAGTGACTAGACAACACCAAGACAAAGGATTTTAATCTATATAAGCATAATATTAATGCTAGATGGATGCAAGATTAATCTAACAAGATTTAAGCAATAAATGAGATAAATGATCTAAATATGTTTGCAATATTCTCAATGAACCTAGAGCAAAATCAGCATAATAACAATATATTCTCGAGGATCTTTTTGAATGAGAGATGAGAGCCTGAATTTATAGAAAATTCAGAAAGAAACCAATGACTGAGATCAAATGATGATGAGCGGTCAATATTTTCCAAGAGGAAGCACAATCCAGGTGAATTGATGTGATTGGATGCTTTTCTCAGTTTTAAAGGAAATTGAACTAAAATTAAGATAAAATCAAGAAAAACTGATTTATTCTCTATTTCATTCAATTTTAATATTTAATTGTTTTAATTGCTTTCTTTGAGACTATTCATCAATTTTTAAATTTTTTTCAAGATTATCTCCAATTGATTTCTTTTCTCAAATTTTTTATTCTTTTTTGTTCAATTAATTACTTTTTTTATTTATTTCCATTTTTGAAGATGTGTGCTCATAATTTCCAATTCCTCTTTCTTGATTTGTTTCCTTTTTTGAAGATTTATGACATTTTTTTGTTTATTTTTTAAATTAATTCCTCTTTTTGTAAATTACTTCCTTTTTTGATTTATTTAATGACAAATTGATTTATTTAATTAAATATGCAAAAAATATTTAATTAAAATAAATAAGATAATTGTTTAAAATGATTTACTTGGAATGATTTAATTAATTAAATAAATATTTAATTAATATTGGTTGATTAATTTTCCATGTGACATTGATGATTTTAGAATTAATTGTGTGCTCAAGACTTATTTTAATTGCCTTTGGTTAGGATTGGTGATGTTGTCGAGATTAGGGGCTCATGGTTTAGATGACCATTTTTAGGGTATTACAGTGATGCCTTGGACAAAATCTTGAAGAAGCAAAAGCATGCCAAGGACACTGAAGGTTTAGGAAGAGGTGTCGATGAATGCTCCACTGGAAAGAATGTCCCCCACAATGACATTTTGTTTGTCTCCTCAAATGGAGAAAACAAGGGACAAATCTTCACAGTCAGAAATGCTCCCCGGAAGAAGGTTGACCTAAATACAACCGGTGAAGACTTGTAGACAAGAATGAAGACCAGTGATGCAAGGAGGAACAATGCAGATCCCAAAGGAAAAGGGAAAATGGGATAAGATAGCTTCACCGGAAGCAGGAACATGAGAAGACAACAAAGAAGACCTCCTACCAATGGAGGACAAAGGAATGCTACCACCCACGGGACAAAGAAAGTGTGGGAGAAGAAGAGACTAGAAGGAAGGACTACAGAGAATGGACAATCAAGGATCCATCCTCAAAGAAGGGGAAATGGAGATGCTAGATCGGTAAGATCTCCCCATGCATGGAAGAATAAATTTATAAGTCATATGTCATCCTTCTCTAGTTATTGCTTTGCATGTAATAGTTATGGCCATAGGGAAAAAGAATGTAGAAAGACATCTAGAAGGAATAATCTAGGATCTCACAAAGATCATGCATGTGAGCAAAATGTATCAAGGAGCAGATACATGCATGTCCCCTCTCTCGGTTATGAAAATATTATTTGTTATAACTACAATAGAATTGGCCATAGAGAGATTTGAATGCAAGAAGAGGTACTTGCATTCACATGGAGGTCGGCATAGAAACTTTTCTCTACAAAAAGGTGGATACAGAGCATATAGAAGTCAGAGACCTACATGGAACCAAAGAAGAAATGTCCCTGCAGGAGCAAGAGGTCCACTGGTTTTTGTTGTTAGTCACAGGAACATGACTAGAAGAAGATGGTCAAACCAGTATGTCAAGAGATTCCCCAATCATGAAGCTGGGATGGATGTTGTGTGCTACTATACTACTATTTTCGGTTGTGATGCAGAGTCTGGAAAAGAAAAGACCCATCAATAGAAGAAGGAAAGACCTACTCCCAAGACTGAAAATGGGAAAAATTATGAAACCAAGTAGGTGTGGAGGAAGAAGACCATGGACAGGAACTATGCATTCAATGTATAGGTGATATCTCCTAAGGCCTAAAGGAGATGTGATGTAGAGAGTCTTGGAGCTTGATCAAATTCACCTTCTAGATTGATTTGTCTTACTCAACCCTTCAACTACTCAAGCCCATCCAATGGCACTTAGGAGGGGTTTTTCTATTGAGACCTCCAAGGTATAAACCACTTTGGCTTTCCTCCAAGGTGTAGCCACTAGTCTTAGACAATCAATTCCTCCTATTCAGGTTGCCACCTCAATCTCCACACACCACTCCTAGGCTCCAACAACTCCTGCAAGGTTCACAACACTCCAACCTCATCCAATGGACTCAAGGTACATCTACATAGTGTATTTCAAGTCTTTTGAGGCTTTTAGTATCACCAAACCCATCACCATGGTTTCCTAGCCTTTCTTGGTCTCTACCGGGCTCAAATAGGCCTAATTGGATTAGCCCTCCTTTAGCGGTTTTAGGGACTTAGTTTGAAAAATTCCCCAAAAAAGTCACAAATAAATTATGGATTCGAGTACCCTTTTATGAGTTACAGACAATATTGGAAAATAGCATCTGGTTTATCCGTATACATAGGGTTTCTAATACTACACTAATTTCAAAGGTTTAGGCCTCACCAGGTGACATAGAAAGATGTGCTTCTAAACCTTCACCAGTCAGAACATCTTCTAAAAAAAAATTAGGATTATTCAAGGGAATACTCAGATCTTTCCAACCATGTGACATTGTGTCTTGCACCAATCCTCATGTGCTCTTAAAACACATTTCTTATGCTGTCCTAACTCACCTACTCCTAGCAGTGAACCTAGGGCTTCATTGTCTCTCCTCCACAGGGTCTTGCAAAGAAACAAAACCTATTCTAAAATAATTTATAGACCCTAACCTATAATTCCACTTGATTTCAATAGGTTCCATCAATGAATACTTAGGTTAGAGTCATTTTTGCTCTTAAAACCTACTTGCAAGGGGTTTACACCTAGTTGAAAATAATGGATGATATCTCTACAACTAAGGACAATCAGTCCTACTAATAAAGCTTAATGAAAAGTAAATTAAATGAACACTCATGCCCTACAATGATATTTTATAATCAAGTCTGTATTAGACTATACCAAGCAATGAAAACAACGGAAAAAACTGTCCAAACAGTGAAAAGACAAGATTGCTTCAAAAACCAAAAACTTGTTCTTGCATTCCCAAATCTGCAACCCATACAATGAAGTGTTTTTTGACTTATATGCTATTGGTTCAGTTGGTTCAACCAACTTTGCAACTCCATCATCCCAAAATGCAACTTTTGCAAAATGTTGCTCAACAACTTTTTACATCTTTTGACTCCTAAGATGCAACTTTTCATTCTAATGCATTCCAAGGCTCCTGGAGGTCGTCAAACACTCTAGAAGACCTAAAAACAATAAAATATACCCCTATTACATGATAACAATTATCTGGAGTACTACTCATATGATCTACCTTAGCATTTCAACTTCTTAGGCTGACAGCATCCTGAACACAAATGACACAATCCAAAGCTTGGACAACACAACCATGGCCCTACTGAGTCCCAAAAGATTGGTCCATTATTACATCATAAATAAAACACACAAAACTTGAAAGAAAAAAAAATTGCATGCTTGGAGTGTTGGGTTCCCTGGACCAAGATGCAGATCTTAGGGGGAGTAATACACTAAACTTATCATTCAACCCCTCAGTGAAGAAGGGCATTTGGAAGAACAAGGTGTTGTCAATATGATGGATGGAAATGAGAAGATAAGTGTGTGTAGAGGATGCCTTGACTACACACCTTTAGATTAGTGTTGGATCACTACTGTTGTGTCAATGTATGACAAGATAATAATTGTTATCAGATACAAGGTGACACATAATGTCAGGAGTCGCAGGAAGGTGCTCCGATAGTGATAGTGGACCGGTACAAGAAACCGGTATGTGCAGGATGTTAACAAAATGAATGCTAGAAGGTACTTATAGGTTATGTAAGAAAATGAGGTTGACGATCATTGCAATAGACCCGATAGAATGAAATGTGAAGTTATGTCTCAAGTCATGTTGATGAAGACTTGAATGACATATGTTGGCCCGGTGGTTAATCATGCAGGCATACATATTTGTGGCCTAACTGGTTTAATTTATGGCATGATGATGTCATTATATGGCATTTTGTACATCCAGGTTCATGTCATAGGTTGTGGTGAAATAATGGAGTTGAAAGATTAGGAGATGATCACAGTTGCACAAATCAATTAGTATATGGAGATTTTTGTTGCCCCAGTATTGGACCTAACTAGCTTTCTAGACCTAAGATGTATAACTCAGGGGGAGTTCAAGTGCTTATGATGTAGAGCCAACATGCTTGAACTTGTATGGTTGTTGACTGCCCAAACTACAGATGTTGGAAATTATAAGCTTATACCTTATTAAGAGTACTACCATGTTAGGAGTAACCTCGTTGGAGGATTTAAGAATCCAAACTAATGGATCACCTTGTTAGAGTATTTGTACAATGAAGCTTGTTAAAGCTTACCTAGTTAGGGGATTTGATTTTGTTGTAATGATTAGAAAACAACAAGAATGATTTGATCTGTTCTGAGTAGCACAATATTTGCTTGATCAGATCCTTCTAAGTACATTCAACACTGCTCTTCATCTTAACACTTATCACTCTTCAACAAGAGCTTTCACTCTTGATGCATATCAGTATTTGCATACCATCATTCTCTATTAGTTTCAAATGATTCACTAATTTGTCTTAATATAGACATTCAAATATTATGTCAGCCTTAGGAAATCAAAACACAATTTCCTAGGTGCAGTGTATCTAGACAAGTGATCATAACTCATCACAAAAATGACCGCCAAGAAAATGGTGATGGTAACTCATCACAAAATCAGATACCGGTTAGAACAGTCAATACCCATTGGAACAAAACATGTGAACCATTGTCCTGGAATCTTCTGCTTGATCTCCATCTTCATCTTCATCTTCATTTTGTTGTCGACTAGTGTAGCTACAGGTTGTCTCATATGCACATACCGGTTGACACAAAGTACCGGTTAGAGATAAACCTTAAACATACCGGTTGACAGTGTAAACCAATTGAAGTTACACCGATAGTAAATGTAATCATAGGTGTGTGAGAGAGTGTTTCATCAGTGACAACAAGTGATGAATACATTACAATCATCATCAAGCTAGCAATCTCCTCCTTTGGCATTGATGGAAACACTTAGAAAATTTTAGAGTAGTACAATACCGCTAAGTGTGCATACACAACAAATTTACACATATACTCATACTCCCCCTTAATGCATGCATAAATATAAAATTTTCAAAAACACACATACATATTATTACTCCCCCTTTGACAACAGTGCCAAAATGAAAAAGTAAAATATATACATATATATAGAAAATCTGTATCAAAGTGTTCAACATATATTAACAACTTAAAAAAGTTCATGCATTGGCTAATCTCATAAAAATATCATTGAAGTTCTGCTTCATCTATGATAAAGCATTTTCCCATGATTCCAGTATGTTTGCAGTATACTCAGATGTAGACATCAGCTGGGAATGGAATTCTTCCATTGAGTCTAGCGTGCAGGTTTCAGGAGTAGCAAGAATAGCTTTTGGATTGGAGTAGGCTCTCTGAAGAATTTTGACCTGTGATGTGAGCGGACTCTTTAGCTCTTTTAGAGATCGGAGTCTCTTATCCTTCTCATTATCATTCATGTTCAATCTGTCATGCAAATCATCTACAAACTAATTAAAGGCATGAATGGAGTCCTGGAGTGGGACATATGCCTTGCATATCCTTTCCATTTATTGCTCGGTTTCAACTTTACTCTTAGAAATGTCAAAATAAAAGAAAGAAACATTGGAGATAAAGGCAAGATACTTTCCTCCAGATTCAATAGCTTTTCTCAACAGACTTCCATTATGAGATAGAGCCATTTTGCCACTTTCAATATTCTTTGCTAGTTTATCTCCATATTTCTTCTTGTGACTCTTCTCAGTAGACATTTGAGCAGCATCTTCAAGTGACTTTATTTGATTAGATGCATCTACAACTAACTGACCAAGTTTTCTAATGGGTGTAGGAAGATGTGCAACAACTATTTCCAGTTGTAAACCAGACAAAATTTCTACTGCATTCTGCATTGTCTCTACTTCAATCCTTTGCTCTTTTAGTCTCTTCTTATGCACTCTAGATTGCATAACATTAGCAATCTTCAAAATTTCTAACGCACTCAAAGTATTCATATCAATGGGTCCTGAAATACTTAAAGAATCATCATCATCATCATCATCATCATCATCATCATCATCAAGTAGTTTCTGCTTCGCTATTTCAGGAGGTACACTCTTAATGATAGCTCTCTTTGTGTTTAGCTCTGTTGTCTCTCTAGGTAACTAAGTGACAACTTTCTCAGTAGACTCCTTTTGAGTATTTTCAATGACCGGTGGAGATTGGGGTTTCTCCAGTTGTTCTGTTGCTGGTTCATTGTCCACTTTTAGTTGAATAGCCAGTTGCTCAACTAATGTAACATGTACTTCAGTAATTGTAGGAGGCTCCATATCTTGTGCAGTGTTGTCTCCAGATAGGTCCACTATGTTCTAAACATCTTCATCAACAAGAATAATGAAATCATCCTTCTTCTTGATTGGATAGACTATTTCAAGTTGAACCATCTCCTCTTCATCCATTTTCGGTAGAGGAACATCATCTGTAGTATTATCCTTATTGCTATGGTGGATGAGTTCTTCCCTCTTTTTTGATTAAACATGCTAGCTGATGTGTCTCAGACTCAATAACTACCTTTTTTGCATTAAGAAGCTTCAATATTCTCATTTTAAAATCAAAATATACTTTGTAATTATCAACTAAAGCATTAATTCCATCCGATGATAAATTGGGAAAATATTGTACAGATATTTCATCAACAATTTTCTTTTCCAATTGAATAGCTTCCTCCCTGTTATCACTATTTTGATTATTGGGTGATTTTGTTCTTTAATCCGCTAAAGTCTGCAATTGTGCTTAGTATCTTAATTTTGCCTCTAAGGGTTATTGGTCTAAGGGTTTAAGGTTTTTGCAATTTACCTCTTTTCTATCTTAAAATCCCTACATTCTATTTCCTTGTTACTTTTTCCACTTAAGTGGAAGGGTTGATTCATCGTGAGGAGAGGTTCCCCCTTTTAGTTTTGCCTTAGGTGGGTCTTTAATAATGTTTTAATTTTTTGCCTTCTCCTAAGTTTTTATTTCTTTGTCGGGCTTCATAAATATTGTGCAAGTTCTAATTGATCCAACGGTGCGCATGATATCGCAAAGGGAAGATGCATGAAATTTACCTTTCGCGAAGTGGCGAAAAGGTGGCGGGCCTGGGTAAAGTGGTCGCAAGGAAGGCTAGAGGACAAATATCTTCCGGTAGATCTAACGGTCTGCGTTGTTTTGAGATGAAAAGATGGGCGAGGTTTATCCTTCACGAAGTAGCGAAAGATTGGTGGGCCCGGCAGGTAAGCTAAAGAAGGAGTTAAGGATCATGCATCCTGTTCATGATCCGACGATAGTAGAGATGTGCGAAGGTTACCTTTCACGAAGTAGCAAAAAGGCAGTGGGCCCAGCGAAAGGGTGGCTTGCAAGTTAAAGAAAAGGCATCTCCAAATAGATCCAACGGTGTGCGTGGTTTTGCAGCCCAAAGTAACGTGAAATTTACTCTTCGCGAAGCAACGAAAAGGAGTTGGCGGTTACATGGCGGATGAGGTGGCAATATAACTAGGTGTCTGGCTGAGGCAAAAAGTGATATGTCAGTAGGACATGTGGCTCTGAATGGATCATGAGGGGCTCGTTTGATTAAGCGGCAATATTGATGAAATCCATGGCTAGATAAGACATGTGGCGGTTAAGATGTGGAGATTGACAGAGTTCTTGAGCGAATGAATGGCCAACACATGGGGGCTATTTTCTAGAAATTGATAGGACAAGTGGATTCTGCATAGAGGGCCCACTTTGAAGGTTA
Organism: Cryptomeria japonica; assembly: GCF_030272615.1. Taxonomy (NCBI): domain Eukaryota; kingdom Viridiplantae; phylum Streptophyta; class Pinopsida; order Cupressales; family Cupressaceae; genus Cryptomeria; species Cryptomeria japonica. The sequence continues at coordinate 178,729,112 of NC_081413.1, read as the reverse complement.
AAGGAGTTAAAATTTGCACATCTCAAAATTGATCCAACGATGCACATTGTTTCGCATGGTGAAGATGCGGGGTGATTAACCTTTGTGAAATAGCGAAAACCATTAGCGGTGATGGTTTCATGCGGTTAGTTAAATAGACTAGCAATCACCATGGGGAATAACAGTCGAGCGGATGATAGAAGATCCAACGGTCAGCATTGTTTCACATAGAAAAGATGCATGAGATTTATGCTTCGCGAAATAGCGAAAGCAAGGCGGGGCCCATTTCTAAGTAGGATGACCCATGTAAGGTAAAGAACATGCATGTTTTTTAGGATCTGATGGACAGCGTTGTTTCGCAATGAAAAGATGTGAGGTTTTTATCTTTTGTGAAACAGCGAAAAGGCAAGACACTTAGAAAATTCTTTGTGGTCCGTTGAGGCCATATTTCAAATTCAATTCAATGCTGAGTTGCCGTAATAAGCTTCACGTCTGTGTGTGTGAAAAGTGGACTTGTATCTGTATCTAGAATACATAACACTTCAATTAAGTCATTACATGCATGGTTACATAGATATAATCAATGAATAATAAAACCATAACAAATCGACCCATTGCCTTCTAGTAGATGTCAGTTTAGATTGCTCTTAGATTGCTAAGCTATCCAGTGACTAGACAACACCTAAACGAAGGATTTAATCTATATGAGCATGATATTAAGCTAGATGGGTGCAATATTAATCTAACAAGATTTAAGCAATAACTGAGTTAAATGATCTAAATATGTATGCAATGAACCTAGAGCAAAAACAACATAATAACAATATTGTTGATTACCAAATCTGGTTAACCCAAGTACACATGCAATTGATCTATGAGAAAGCCAATATCAATCAATGAAAACACTCCAGGGCTTGGACAACATAACATAGGATCTTAATGATCCTCCTGCACTTCAGGTTCTGCTAAACCTAGGGGGGAAACCCTTTTGATGCATTGAATCAAGCTTATTCACTCACCATGATAGCATCAATAAAGTAGACAAACCATTCCACAAGATCAACAAATTAGGTAACACATACAGATTGGCTAGATCTTGTACAGATAATGGGTGAAACAAAGCTTTGGAAGGATAGAACACAAACCCCTAAACATAATGGGAAATAGATTTTATTTAAATTTGAATTAATCTAAAAACTATCCCCAAATCTGCAAGACCAGTGCCTTGTTCATTGGGCAACAGAGTCACACACAGAACTGCAAATGTGCATCTAGTCACAAATTGGTTCTCCTTAAATGATATTCCTGCATTAACACCTTATACTAATGCATTACTTAATTCCAATCACAGAATTATCAGATCTGGGACACATTCCATTATTCATGATTGATTATAGAGTTTAAAACCTTCACTGAAGGATACCTATAGACAATCACACAATCTCCTTGAAATTGACAAATTTCATCCTCCTTAAGGATTCAATTCATAATAATGGAAATACATACACAGAGACAATACTGTGGTAAATTTACTCATGCTTGACACAAGTAAGATCTACAACTAGAAAACATATGCTATCTTGCAATATAAACTTTGTACCCTGAAACAAAACCCCAGAATTTTTCAAACTTGGGTCAAGAATTTCAGAAATGGAAGCCATGAAAAATGGAGCACTTCTTCCAAAATTATGGAACCCTTACAATTGAGAATAAATTGGAATAAGAAGGAGAGGGAAAAAGATCAAATTTCATCAAAACAAGCCAAGTGTCTCTTTTTCCAACTGAATTTCAATCTCTTTCTCTTTCCCATGGAAACTACTCTCTAAATATCCAATATTTATTAAAATTAACTACCTAATTGGATTCCTTATCTCGAGAGCTTTCTGGAAATATATAATACTTAGTATTTTGACCAAAAATAGACGTCTGGGCGAATTAATCATTCATGTGTGCACAATCATTTAAATTTTTCAATTTTCTATATAGTTTCAACTATATAATTTAACTTTGATTTTTCCCACTTTTTTGGCCTGACGCCCTGCCACGTAGTGGTCTCTGATTCGCTGATGGGGTCCACTGGGTGCCACCTTGAATGACACCTCATCACTCCACCACGTGTCCGCCTCATCACTGCCACTAGGTTGCTTTCTCATCGCCACATGTCTGCCACCTATGCGCCACCTCAATGCCACGTCACCGGGACCCACGAGTTGTCTTTCCACCTAGACCGCCAACTAGACCTACCACCTAGCTTTCACCATTTTGCAATGGCTAACCAACGTGCACCTTTCCTTTGCGAAATCACGCCGACCGTCGGATGTCGTTGAACCTGAAGGGTCTTTAACACTTTGTTTTCGCTTCGCTTTCGGCTTGAACTTTTTGCCATTTCGCGATAGCTAACCTTTGAGCATCTTTGGCTTACAAAATCATGCCAACCATCGATCTGCTTAAGACCTGCTCACTGGTTAATCTACCCTTTGTCTGCAAAATTTCACCTACCTCGGGATCTGTGCCTACATTGGGTCTACCTTGTCGTTGCTCAACCGACCTCCTTAGTCGCCTCGAGAAGCATGCCTACGCTCGTGGGGTCCGCTTGGGCCCAGCCTAGACCATCTGTCAAAAGCCTTTAAGCTTTGACATTATGTTAGTGTGAAGCCTTACTTTTAAATATCAGAATGTTCGGTTCCCCAGCCAATGTGGGATAAATGCGTTTTGCCTGGGTATGCATTTTGTGAGCTTTTCCTAAGTTTTAATGGTGGCCAATGCATTTGTATAAAACTTCCAATGCCTCTCCTCAGTCTTCTACACTTCCACTCCATTCGCTTAACCTTACGAGGGGAAAGACTGGCAATTTACATATGCCAAATGCATTTTCTTAAACTTTTTCTTGAACTTTTCAACTACCACGCAGGAGGAGATTGGCTCTACACTTGGTAATTGTGTTTGCTTGGGAGTTTCTGTAGCCTATTCCAAACACCACGCAAGAGGAGATGTTAACAACAGTTGGGGAACTTGCTGGCAAAGTCACGTGGAGGAGGAATTTGCCATTAAACTTGCCATGGATTTGACTTTAAGTTTCTGCAGCCTCTCCAAACTACACCACATTCTGTAAGGAGGAGCTGCCAAAGCATTTGCTTGACAGATTTTTTATGACTTTTCCTCTTCCATGTTTGCTGAAGGTCAGCTAATTCATTTGCCGGAGTTTAAAAAAATGCCCCTTCCAGCTACATCCTACGCAGAGGGAAGAATAGATGGTTTTACACTTGCTAATGTAATTACATTGAAAGTTTCTTATGTCTTTCACCACATAGAGGCTACTGCTTGCATTCGCTAGAGGTTATAACGCCTTCCACTACCAATAAATTTGTTGTAGCCACTAAAATTTGGACTGACTTTACACCTCACGACAGGACATGGAGGACATTGGCATTAAGCCTGGAAGTTTGTGAGCCTTTCTATTTGCTTAGAAATTTAAATGAAGCCTCCTAATACCATGGAAAGGAGGGATTAACATATGCAATGGAATTTGGTTATACACCAACTAATTGCATTGGTTGACAGTTTTAGATTGCTGAAGGTTTTAACTTGCACTCCCCAGCCATTGTTGAAATCTTTTGAGGGCTGGCAACACGTGGGAGAAGGAAGGAGGCTCTTCACCTATCCATGGTATTGATGGAGTTTTAAATCCCTTCTCCAAACACTGCACATAAGACTGCCATTTCATTTTGCTAGAAAGCTTTTAAGCTTCCTGTTCAACTGCCATGTTGGGGGAAGACAATGGTTCTGAATTGCCAACATACACTTGTTTGAAGTTTTAAAACTTCCCAAAATCAACAAATCTCTTCTTTTCAATGATATAAATACCATTCCTTCATAGTTAATTCATATAAACATATGATTGAAAAAATAACAATTTAAAACTTTGCCTGAAAAGATGCATGAAGCGGCAAGCCAGGTCGGGCCCCAAAGTGGGTCTGGCTAAAAAAAAATTTGTTTTCATGCAAATGACCTCTAAAATGCCTCATGAACCTTAAATATACCTCTGGAATCGATCGGCACCATTTTCGGGATCATCAAACTGAGTTTTGCAACTTTCAGGCACTTGCACCACATTTTCACATTTAATCGTGAAGACGTAATTTTCAAAGTGGTCAAAACACCTTTCTGGACCTCGCCATTTGACAGGCATGTACTCTGATATACAAGAATGAACTCTACCAAATGGTTTTCCAAGAAAAATCCTGAGCAAAGAGATATTAATTGCCGAAAATGACCATCTAGCTTTGTCAACACTGTGGACCTGATGAAGTCAATATTCTGGCAACACATGATGTGTTTCTCAAAAATATCAAACGACCTCCGTAGACCCTCAAATTTGAAACATAGGTACCTTTAAGTACATATTAATTCTTTCAATTCTCAGTTTGATCAAAAGTCCGACTGGGTGCAAATGGTGCGCTCATGAAAATATATACATTAACTGATATGACAACGAAAGTGCGGAAGACTGAAAACGATGGTTCAAGAAACCTTTTTGAAAACCGATCAAACGGATTGGGAGAGGATTTAAACTTGAAAATATCTTTTCATTTATACCAATAACATCTCGGAATAAACATTCTGACATAACACTCACTGAGGCAACTTTTACACTTATGCAAAATAGGGCTCCGACTAGGTCCTAAAACAGGGACTTGTCAAAACATTCAAACTGCAAACAGTTCGAGCTTGGTAAACTAAGCAAATGGATTCATGAAGACTTGAAATTTTGCAAGATAACTCACATTTATGCATAGAATTTAATCCAATTTTAAACTCTTCATGACGATCAACAGGGAAAAAGATATAAACACTCAAAGTAGGCTACTCAATAAAATCTGTATTTGTGCCTAAAATGCACTTTCAGCTCACCCCTCAAAATGGCTACTTGATAAACTTATCCAAACTAAAAATTGAAAGTTTCACAATACTTCATTAGCTAAATGAAAGGTGTAGGACACACTTCCCAAGCCTTACCCTTCGAAAATCAACTGGCTCCATTTTACCCTCTCTCTACTAGGTCGTTCAAATTGACTCATTTGGAAATACAGAGCAAAATTTTGAAATTGGCCTCTAAACTTGACTCAAATTTAATGAGTCCCAATAGTGGCTTTGACTGGGGATGGTTGATTGCAAGATCAACACAAGAGTCCAGATATCAATGGTTAAGCAGACCACCCAAAAATGCATCTTATCTTTTCTCTTCTCAAAAACAGGGCTTCTTTATTCTACCCAAACAACAAGGCAATTTTTTGAAAACCACACAACTAAAGTAAAGCAACTATACAATAGATACAAACATACTCACAACTGATCATAAGCTGCTCCAAACAACTTTAGCATTTACCACTATCAAAAATTTGATTTTCATCACTTGATGTTATGATCCAAACAAAGGCACCTTCCAATAACAACTGAGCATGATCCTTATAATCAACCTCTTTTGTCTCATTACTGTAATAGCTAGTGTGCATACCTCTTGTCTGATTCTGAACTTTGTAATCACACACTATCTCAACAAAAGTAAAACCATGAGAAAACTCACTATAGAGGCCTTCCCACAAGCTACAATACACTTCACTATCCCAACCAATTCTACCATTTGCAAAGGCATCATCATGCTGAACTTCAAAAACAAAGCATTCAATCTCGCTACTGTAGATCTTATCAACACTCACCTTGCTATCATATTCATTCATATAATGAGGGGGGACATTCATAACCAATTGATGCAAACAAGGAACATAAATGTTACAATCTGGATGTGATACTTCAATATGTTGATCACGCTCCATACTATCCTTGTTTATCAAACTCAAAACCTCTGCATTCTCAGTATCCCATTCATGGAAAAGAATGCATACCTCTGGCTAAATCAAATCCTCAGCTAAATCTTCTTCATTCAAACTTATATCCACTCGAAAAATTTCCATTTGTGGTCTGAAGTAGTCATCACACAACACATGCCTCTTGTCTTCATCATGAAGTAAATTCTTACAACACATGCTATTGCTGTTTGGAACTACATCAACATTACAAATTTGTTCAAAACAAGGGAAAACTTCAGCATTTTCATCAATGAAATCAACACCATGAACATTAGTATCAAAAGCAAAGAACTCCATATCCGGTTCAAGCATACTATCAACATTCACATTCTCTTCATGGTATTTAAAATTCTGAAAGCATTCTAATACTGGTTCACTTAAATCTGAAACTAGAACATTATCAGCACTTTCACATATGTTCTTATCTTCAAAGACACTTTTGTTTTCAGATTCATGACTGAAGAATATGACTTGGTCTCCTCTTATATCATCTTCACAAGATGAATAATAAGAATTCTCATAACCATCGTTGGCTGCGTAACTGGCATTCATTTGCTGATCAAAAGAAAGTGAAAAGCTTGTGTCAAGATCATTCCTATTCTGAAATTGCTCTTCATTGTTCCTATGTATACCTTCAAGGTGCTGAAAATCGAACTCATTATCCTCATAATCAACAGCACCACTCCATTCTGAAACACATTCATCACTGGGTATACTTGCACTGAAAACACTATCAACATCATCTGTGATTTCATTTTCAAATTTATTAGACTTTATCAAAATCTGATTTACATCATATTGCACATTTTCACTTACATAATCAACAACATTTAGTGATCCTTTAGTATTTGGTATTGCAACATCAAACACATCAGCAGCATGTAAAGATTGATGGTCATCATCTTCATTAAATTCATTATCACTACCTTTGGGAGATGCATGATTTACTTGAAAATTTTCAGTCACATAATTAGCATAACTGGCATACAAATCAAATGGTACATATCCTTTATATATATCTATCTCTGTATCAACATTTTCACAACACTTCCCATTGATCATTCCATCATTACTATGAGAGACAATCGACATTGACAGCAACAATTCTTGACTCTCATCTAAAATTGAATCACATGCATTAGCAAGACCACTTGGAACTGCAGAGCTTGATGCACCTAGACACAGAATGATTTGCTCAACTTCACATGGTATTTCAACATTGAAGGTGTTTTGACAAAAAACAACAACAGACACAAATCTCTTGGATATCCCAAATTTCAAATTATTTTCAATGTCCCTAACTGTGTTAAAAGCTTCATACAAAGTCTTTGGTTCTTTGTTTCTCAATAAGAAACCCATCTTCTCGTCAAATGCACTCATATAGATATCCACACATACTTTATCATCAAACTTATATTTTCTGGAAATTTTAGACAAAGCTTGTGAAAATTTGATATTAAATGTTGGTACCAATTCATCTTCCCTGATTTATATGTAAGTGAATTCTTTCAACAAGTCACAATCACTCACTTTTTCATCAAATTGGTCTATGAAATCTGAAATCAATTCCTCCCATGAGGAAATACAATCTACTGGCAAAAAGGAAAACCAATCCCTTGCATCTTCTTTTAGTGATTGAACAAACAACTTCATACACACATCTTCTTGACAAATTTCAAACTCTCCCATCAAATCTGAAAATCTTTTTATATGTTGACATGCTGATTGTAATTTCTTCCCACTGAATATGGGCAAATATTTTCTAATTTCTGTGGGTATGGGATTTGGGTAACCCGGAATATCTCTGAAATTTAGTGTAGCATAATACTTCATACTGAATCCTTTCCTATTACATGGTTGTGACATTTCACTAGGCATGGTCATATGTGGAAATACACAAGGCTGAACAATTTCACTACTCATTTCTTCCTACTCCCACAGATGATTATATAACCTTGGATGAAACAACGAAACACTTCAAGCACATATCCTTATTCATATCTATTCGTAACATTGCTTGACATAAAATTTCATTCAAATTTGCATACCATGGAAGAACAAATACACTGAACATTCAACAAAATAGATATGCAATTAAATTTGTGATTCCTCTCTTTCCCTCTTTACTAGTGTTGTTCACTTAATGGGAAAACCATATTACTCATTCAAATTTTTAGAACAAACATCTAGCATTGAAACTTCTGAAAAATACTTCGGTGTTTGCATCTGTAAACTCATATAGATCTGAAGATTAATTTCAACTTTCAGCATGGTCTTTTATCATAGACTCGCCACCTCTTGCATAGAGGACATTTTGAACAACAGAATGCCATTCAACACATATTCAAATTCTTTAATGTTTCCTTCAATATCACTGCAATAAACATTCTTCCAGGCCACAAACACATAGATTTGGGAATAATCAACACCACATCTATGTGTATCTTACTATTGCACTTTCTATAAAACTCTTATGATGAAGAAATTAATCTATAAATCTGCATTAGCAGTGATAGCTCATATCTCTGCACTATACATCAAAACATAAAACCTTATGCAATACTAATTGCATAGACATTCTGCACTAGTATGAACCATAGAGTCGCCACCCAGATAAGGAATTGGGGAAAAGTTTGCATACAGCTGCAAGGACTTTCTCACAACTTAGCAATATAAATTCACTGTTACTCCATAATATTTGACATGAAATGATATAACATTTTACAGATCCAGAATAAGGAACATTCTCTTCACCATAATATCACTTTCAACTCTGTGCATACACAATGGACAGACTGGCTGGATATGAAATTGACAGGATGAGGAATACATTCAACTTCTAACCTTATCAATCAAAAATTTATATCCATTTACGTCCCCAACAGAGTCGCCATTTTTGTTTATTACCAAATCTGGTTAACCCAAGTACACATGCAATTGATCTATGAGAAAGCCAATCTCAATCAATGAAAACACTCCAGGGCTTGGACAATATAACATAGGATCTTATTGATCCTCCTGCACTTCAGGTTCTACTAGACCTAGGGGGGGACACCCTTTTGATGCACTGAATCAAGCTTTTTCACTCACCATGACAGCATCAATAAAGTAGACAAACCATTCCACAAGCTCAACAAATTAGGTAACACATACAGATTGGCTAGATCTTGTACAAATAATGGGTGAAACAAAGCTTTGTAAGGATAGAACACAAACCCCTAAACATAATGGGAAATGGATTTTCTTTAAATTTGAATTAATCTGAAAACTATCCCCAAATCTGCAAGACCAGTGCCTTGTTCATTGGGCAACAGAGTCACACACAGAACTGCAAATGTGCATCTAGTCACAAATTGGTTCTCCTTAAACGATATTCCTGCATTAACACCCTATACTAATGCATTACTTAATTCCAATCATAGAATTATCAAATCTGGGACACATTCCATTATTCATGACTGATTATAGAGTTTAAAACCTTCACTGAAGGATACCTATAGACAATCACACAATCTCCTTGAAATTGAAAAATTTCATCCTCTTTAAGGATTCAATTCATAATAATGGAAATACATACACAGAGACACTACTGTGGGAAATTTACTCATGCCTGACACAAGTAAGATCTACAACTAGAAAACATATGCTATCCTACAATATAAACTTTGTACCCTGAAACAAAACCCCAGAATTTTACAAACTTGGGTCAAGAAGTTCAGAAATGGAAGCCATGAAAACTGGAGCACTTCCTCCAAAATTCTGGAACCCTTACAATTGAGAATAAATTGGAATAAGAAGGAGAGGGAAAAAGATCAGATTTCATCAGAACAAGCCAAGTGTCTCTTTTTCCAACTGAATTTCAATCCCTTTCTCTTTCCTGTGGAAACTGATCTCGAAATATCCCATATTTATTAAAATTAACAACCTAATTAGATTACATATCTCGAGAGCTTTCCAGCAATATATAATACTTAGTATTTTGACCAAAAATAGACATCTAGGCGAATTAATCATTCATGTGTGCACAATCATTTAAATTTTTCAATTTTCTATATAGTTTCAACTATATAATTTAACTTTAATTTTTCCCTCTTTTTTGGCCTAACGCCCTGCCACGTAGCGGTCTCTAATTCACCGATGGGGTCCACTGGGTTGCTTTCTCATCGTCACCTATCTGCCACCTGTGTGCCACCTCAGTGCCACATCATCGGGACTCGCGAGCTGTCTTTCCACCTAGACTGCCAACTGGACCTGCCACCTGGCTTTCGCCATTTCGCAATGACTAACCAACATGCACCTTTCCTTTGCGAAATCACACCAATCGTCGGATCTCGTTGAACCTGCAGGGTCTTTAACACTTCATTTTTGCTTCGCTTTCTACCTGAGCTTTTTACCATTTTGTGATAGCTAACCTTCGAGCATCTTCGGCTTGCAAAATCATGCCAACCGTCGATCTGCTTGGGACCTACTCACTGGTTAATCTACCCTTTGTCTGCAAAATTTTGGCCACCTCGAGATCCGTACCTGCGTGGGGTCTGCATTTTTGTTGCTCAACCGACCTCCTTAGTCACCTCGGGAAGTGCACCTGCACGCGTGGGGTCCGCTTGGGCCCAGCCAAGACCATCCATCAAAAGCCTTTAAGCTTTGACATTATTCTAGTGTGAAGCCTTACTTTTAAATATCAAAATGTTCCATTCCCTAGCCAATGTGGGATAAATGCGTTTTGCCTGGGAATGCATTTTGTGAGATTTTCCTGAGTTTTAATGGCGGCCAATGCATTTGTATAAAACTTCCAATGCCTCTCCTCAGTCTTCTACACTGCCACTCCATTCGCTTAACCTTATGAGGGGAAAGAATGGCAATTTACATATGCCAAATGCATTTTCCTTTAACTTTTTCTTGAGCTTTTCAACTACCACGCAGGAGGAGATTGGCTCTCACTTGGTAATTGTGTTTGCTTGGGAGTTTCTGCAGCCTATTCCAAACACCACGCAAGAGGAGATGTTAACAATAGTTGGGGAACTTGCTGGCAAAGTCACGTGGAGGAGGAATTTGCCATTAAACTTGCCATTGATTTGACTTTAAGTTTCTGCAACCTCTCCAAACTACACCACATTCTGCAAGGAGGAGCTGCCAAAGCATTTGCTTGACAGATTTTTTATGACTTTTCCTCTTCCATGTTTGCTGAAGGTCAGCTAATTCATTTGCTGGAGTTTAAAAAAATGCCCCTTCTAGCTACATCCTGTGCAGAGGGAAGAACAGATGGTTTTACACTTGCTAATGCAATTGCATTGAAAGCTTCTTATGTCTTTCACCACGCAGAGGCTGCTGCTTGCATTTGCTAGTGGTTATAATGCCTTCCATTGCCAATAAATTTGTTGTAGCCACTAAAATTTGGACTAACTTAACACCTCACGACAGGACATGGAGGACATTGGCATTAAGCCTAGAAGTTTGTGAGCCTTTCTATTTGCTTAAAAATTTAAATGAAGCCTCCTAATACCATGGAAAGGAGGGATTAACATATGCAATGGAATTTGGTTATACACCAGCTAATTGCATTGGCTGAAAGTTTTAGATTGCTGAAGGTTTTAACTTGCACTCCCCAGCCATTGTTGAAATCCTTTGAGGGTTGCCAACACGTGGGAGAAGGAAGGAGGCTCTTCACCTATCAATAGTATTGCTGGAGTTTTAATTCCCTTCTCCAAACACTGCACATAAGACTGCCATTTCATTTTGCTAGAAAGCTTTTAAGCTTCCTGTTGAACCGCCATGTTGGGGGAAGAGGCTTGTTTTGAATTGCCAACATACACTTGTTTGAAGTTTTAAAACTTCCCAAACTCCACAAATCTCTTCTTTTCAATGATATAAATACCATTCCTTCATAGTTAAGTCATATAAACATATGATTGCAAAAATAACAATTTAAAACTTTGCCTGAAAAGATGCATGAAGCGACAAGCCAGGTCGGGCCCCAAAGTGGGTCCGGCTAAAAAAAAATTCATTTTCATGCAACTGACCTCTGAAATGATTCATGAACCTTAAATATACCTCTGGAATCGATCAGCACCATTTTTGGATCATCAAACTGAGTTTTGCAACTTTCAGGCACTTGCACCACATTTTCGCATTTAATGGCGAAGACGTAATATTCAAAGTGGTCAAAACACCTTTTTGGACCTCGCCATCTGACAGACGTGTACTCTGATATACAAGAATGAAATCTACCAAAAAAATTTCCAAGATGAATCCCGAGCGAGGAGATATTAATTTCTGAAAATGACCAACTGGCTTTGTCGACATTGCGGACCTGATGAAGTCAATGTCCTGGCAACACATGATGTCTTTCTCAAAAATATCAAACGACCTTCGTAGACCCTTAAGTTTGAAACATAGGTACCTTGAAGTACATATTAAATATTTCAATTCTCAGTTTGATCAAAAGTCTGACTGGGTGCAAATGGTGCGCTCATGAAAATAGGTACATTAACTGATACAACAACAAAAGTGCGGAAGACTGAAAACGATGGTTCAAGAAACCTTTTTGAAAACTAATCAAATGGATTGGGAGAGGCTTGAAACTTGAAACATAGCTTTTTATTTATACCAATAACATCCCGGAATGAACATTCTGACATAACACTCACTGAGGCAACTTTTACACTTCTGCAAAATACGGCTCCGACTAGGTCCTGAAACAGGGACTTGTCAAAACATTCAAACTGCAAACAGTTCGAGCTTGGTAAACTGAGCAAATGGATTCATGAAGACTTGAAATTTTGCAAGATAACTCACATTTATGCATATAATTGAATCCAATTTGAAACTCTTCATTATGATCAACAAGGAAAAAGATATAAACACTCAAAGTAGGCTACTCAATAAAATCTGCATTTGTGCCTAAAATGCACTTTCAGCTCACCCCTCGAAATGGCTACCTGATAAACTGATCCAAACTGAAAATTGAAAGTTGCACAATACTTAATTAGCTAAATGAAAGGTGTAGGACACACTTCCCAAGCCTTACCCTTCAAAAATCAACTGGCTCCATTTTACCCTCTCTCTACTAGGTTGTTCAAACTGACTCATTTGGAAATACAGAGCAAAATTTTTAAATGGGCCTCTAAACTTGACTCAAATTTAATGAGTCCCAACAAATATATTCTCCAGGATCTTGAATGAGAGATGAGAGCTTGAATTTGTAGAAAATTTAGAAAGAAACCAACGGTTGAGATCAAATGATGATGAGCGGTCAAGATTTTCCAAGAGGAAGCACAATTCAGGTGAATTGATGTGATTGGATGCTTTTCTTAGTTTTAAAGGAAATTTAACTAAAATTAAAATAAAATCAGAAAAAACTGATTAATCTCTATTTCATTCAATTTTAATATTTAATTGTTTTAATTGCTTTCTCTGAGATTATTTATCAATTTATAATTTGATTTTCAAGATTATCTCCTATTGATTTCTTTTCTCAATTTTTAATTCTTTTTTGGTCAATTAATTCCTTTTTTGATTTATTTCCTTTTTTGAAGATTTGTGCTCATAATTTCCAATTCCTCTTTCTTGATACTGAACTTGAACTTGATCAATCAAGAAGTGGATCTTACTAATCTAGAACTTGATTGAACTTAGATATAGTGAGTGATGATAAAAATCGATCTTGAACTTGATTGATCAAGACACGATGAGCGAAGATAAACTGTCTATCTTGATCCAAAGCGATGAAACTGAACACCTGCTTAGATTGAACATGATCAAAGAAACCCTTTAAACCCTTGATTGAGTTTAAACGAATAATCAACTTGATGAAAAGCGATGAAACTGATTAACTTTAAGAGATTGATTCAGATGAAGACAAATATCAGCTTGATTTGAAGCGATGAAACTGATATGCCCCTAGAGATTGATTTGATTCAGATGATCGAGAAATCTCAACTTGATATAAAGAGATGAAGTTGAGATGCCCCTAGCGATGAGGTTTTATTTGATTTTCTTTAGTTGAAAAAGATGTTTTGCTCGACTTTCGATGAAGATTTGAAAATTTTATCGACATTGAAGAATTGGAGGTCATAAGGTCACGAGTATGCCCCCTCAAGAGCGAAATCGAAAGATAGCGAGGGTACATGATTATTTTTGAGTGATAATAAGTTGTTTTGAGCACAAATTGATTTAGAGGAATTTTTGAAAATTTTGCGTTGATTGATAAGAAATTGAGCGCAAAGTTAAAGAAAGAATGAGCATTTGATGAAAAGTGCTAAGTGGTCCAAACTTTGTGAAATTGACTAGCAAGATGATCTTGAATTTCGATTTCAATCCCAAAAATGGAATCAGGATGGTCAAATTAGCTAAGGGTAAAATTTTCATGACCATCAGAGCAAGTTGAAAAATTAGGTTTTTGGCTATATATGGGACAAAAGAGTCATTTTCAATTCATTTGAACCCTCCAAAGTTTGAAAATTCAAAAAGCCTTTTGTGAGAAAAATGGTGGTCCCTACTCATGAGAATCGATTCGAGAGCCAGAGACGACATAATCGACCGCAACACTATGAGCCACCAGTAAGTGATCTATCTTAAGCCTATTATTCATTCCAAATTTGAATTTTTTGTTGATTTTTCAAGTTTTTTGGCATGTTGAGTTTGGTTTTCTTGTTTTGTCGTGCGAGACAGGATCCTGTCTCGTACGAAAAAGTGCTAAATTTTATTTTGTCATTTCAGACCATTAGATTTGTCATTCGAGGGCCACCCTTGTGTCATACGACAACCTTCTTGAAAGACCATTTTGTCATTTAGGGTCTAATCTTTTGTCGTTTGGGAGTCTTTTGTCATATGGGGCTCAATCCTGACTCGTACGAGTTTCTGATCTTCTATGTTTTGTCGTTTGGAAAACAATGAGCATTTTTGAAGGTCTAAACTTGAAATTTTGTTTTTGCAATTGACGTAGTTGGATTTGCGTGATGTTTTAATCCTCTTGTAGGCTTATTTGGAATGTATTCTGATACTCTATTGTTTGATTTTGCAGGTTCGATTGCCTCATGTGCTCTTCAGGTGTGTTTATCCACCTACCATGACTTTAGTTCGGCAGCTATTAGAGGTTGAGCAGGCTCATATTGACTTGTGCAGCTTGACACATTTGTTGAGATTACTCGATATTCGTGTGAATCATGGTATGCTCACAACATTGGTAGAGAGATTTCATTTTGAGCATAATACCTTTCACTTACTAGTTGGGGAGATGACTATCACTCGAGAGGATGTATATAGGATCCTTCGTATCCCTTTTGCTGGGGATAAGGTGGACTATGATTCAGGACACCTTCTCAGATTACAGGCAGTGAGGTATGTCTTTAGGGATCTTGATATCCTGACATGTTCCATTAGTTGGGACATCATGATGAGCAGGTATAGTGAGGATTTTCCTCTAGCTTGCATCCTAGCAGGTTTTATCGGCTATTTTCTGATGCCAGATAGAGGTCAGCAGGGATTTCAGTGTGGATGGGGCCAGATGCTGGAGAGAATGATGGAGACCCCCCAGAGGCTTGGCTGGGGTTCTTGCATTTTAGCCCACATGTATCACGAGATGCATGAGATAGTCTATAGGGATGGCAGGAGCATGGCCGTTGGTGTGTTGATCTTAGAGGTTTGGCCTTGGGAGCACCTCCTAGTTTGTCAACCTATTGTTGATGATAAGAGATAGCTTAGGCAGCCGGTTGTATATAAGTATGTCGATTATGTTACACAGCCCCATCTGGGGAAGACAGATTTTTGGCGGTGGCAGTTGGATGACCTGATAGCCATGGTATGGAGGCCTTATAGGGCCTTAGAGCCATGGGATGACTGGAGGCTAGTATGCAGGGACCTTATTGTTACTCACCCTCTTATTGGCAAATCATAGATGATAGTGGAGTGGTTTGTAGTATCGCGGGTGATGAAGCAGTATGGCCAGCCTTAGGAGGTATTAGAGGAGTTTACAACATATGTCTGATATGCTGATGAGGAGAGGAAGGGATGGTCCCCAAGGTTGTCCTATGCCTTATCCATGTAGGAGCTGACTGGTCTACAGAGACTAAGATGGGATTACCTAGGGGATATTGCAGATGTAGGGGTATTGCCCCAGTATAGAGATTTTTTTTAGCAGCATCCATTCCCTCATTTGACGAATCTAGTTGAGCAGGCTCCTCACATTGAGGAGGTTGAGGATGATGCCCCCGCACCGGCACAAGGATAGGGATAGGGCCAGAGGTAGGGATAGGGACATAGAGTCAAGGTTGTGAGGCGGACAGGTGGTGGTTCTGGTGCTAGCAGCAGCAGGGTTCTAGCTGAGGGTGGACAGCAGAGGGGTGAGGGCGGATCCCTTGGGAGGGTAGGAGTGAGATTCGATGGGATTGAGGAGGAGCAAGCAACTCTGAGATAGGTTCAGTAGCGGAGGGATGAGCAGGGTGGTAATGGATGTGGAGATTGGGGGGGGGAGAGCCTGTGAGAGAGAAGGGGGCGAATGCAGGGCGGTCGATGAGAGCACATCTTGCAGAGCTGCAGTCACAGTTGACAGTGGCTCAGACTCAGCTGGCAGAGTGAGACCGATAGCTTTTTGAGGTGAGGGTCAAGCATGATCTCTAGATCATAGCACTAAGAGCGGAGATAGAGCCCTTGCGATAGGAGGTCCTTCCCCAGACTAGTAGGGCAGCCTACTATGTTACAGCATATAGTGTTGCAGTTCTTGTTGCGTAGCAGGTGATACCCTACTCACAGTATATGGCACGGTCAGAGGGAGCTCAGGCACCTCGTCAAGATCTTGAGCATCAGGCTCCTCCTCCTCCACCTGGCGATGAGGGAGAGGGTGTCAGCTAGATATTTCTTTTTGTAGCTGGGATATTTTTATTTTTTTTGTAGATACACCCATTTTTTGTAGTTGATACGATTCTTGCTCCGATGGGAGTTTGTACATGTCATTGGACATCATTTTGTACTCTTAGACTTGATATGATATATATACAAGATCCGATTTGAATTCATTGTACTTGTGTTGATTCGCTTATGAGATGCTTTCTATATGCTTTATTTGACATGTATGCATTTCTGATTTAGCATGAATGTATGTAATGGAAATGATCATGGATGTATATTTTTTCTTTCTTTTCATATGCAAATAAATGAATGTGAATGAGTAATGCAAATAAGTGATAGTGAAATGTATGAATCTATATAAAATGCTTATGTATGCAACTAACATCTCAAAACACAAGTACTCGATCGGAGAAATGATGAAAAGAGACCACTTAGCTAAGAAATGATGATGCTTCCAACTCTCATTCAAAAGATAAAGAGATCATTGTTACCATACCGAAATCACTCTAAATTCACAAAATGTAGGATGAAATGCAAAATGATATGCAAAATGCAACCTAAACCTAGTCACTAGATTTTGAAAAGCTTAATTTTTTTCATTGAGGGTTTTACAACCACAACAGGCAGATTAGAGTTCCTTGTTTTTCATGTTCAATATGAATTATCTTGTCCACAATGACCCTTTTTCCGTTCATATCCTTGGACAAATTGTGCATGAACCCGGATTGGACAATAAAGAAATGCCCTCAAAACAAACAAAAAATGATGGGAACCTCCCTGTAGCATTCAAATAAGCGGAGTCGAGGTATGTGAGGTGATTTCACCTTGATGTGAAGGCTCTTATCATAGACACCCAGCTAATTTAGATGTTTCCAGATCATTGGGATCATTCCTACAAGTAGAAAACAAGAAAATATTATGCCCCCAATCCTTGCTTCTCTTAGTCAAGATAGACTTCTTTAAGTTACTCAGAGGGATAATAATCGAAAACCAATATAAAAGACAGCACACAAAGAAAATTTTCATGCATAGCTCAAACTGTTTAGTGATTGTTTTCAGCAATGTTGTTTTGCTTGTTTACTTGGTGATAAAACTCTTCAATAGTCAGGAGATAGGTGACTGACTTGGAGTGGACGACCGGGTATCACTGATAGAATAATGACTTGGTTGATACTACTTAGGACATGTAAATTTCTCTTGTCGATTACCTAAGACATTGATCGGTTTCAAGCCATGAGGGTTTCAACGAACCAAGATGTCACAAAAGTGACTGAAAGATATGTACAAGCAAAATCAAAGATGTATGAAAGTGGGAATGCCAATGTTGTGTTGATAGATGGAGTGTTTGAGTACAAGAGGCGCCTGTTTACCAGGTTTTCACCTGCTTGGCAGAGATTCATATATTTTTTTACCAAGGTGCCTGTTTACTAGGTTTTCACCAAGGCATTTTCTCTCTTTTTCCCTTTTTTTTTTTCTTTTCTTCGGGACTTTTTCTGATTTTTAGGATTTCTTTAGGACTTTTTCTGATTTTTATGATTTTTTATGAGTTCTTCAGGACTTTTTAGCTGTATAGGCTGCTGGAGCAGAGAACATTTAAGTGAAGAATTTCTTCAGATGTATGGTGTTTATCAGTTCATGGAGCTGTTCTCCTTCCGATGTTGAGAGTTGATAGGCACCAGAGCCAAAAGTTATAGTAACGATATAGGGACCCAACCAGTTGGGTTCGAACTTCCCTTTGTTGTCTCGAAACTGTTGATTTTTAGGATTTTCTCTTAGAACTAGGTCACCAACCTGAAATTCTTGGTGTCGAACCTTTTTGTTATATCCTCTGGACATTCTCTTTTGGTACACTCTAAGATGATCAAATGCCACTTGTCGATGCTCATCCAGCAATTCAAGCTCTTGCAATCTAGATATTCTATATTCTTCATCAGTAACAAGACCTTGCAAAGAAACTCTTAGAGATGGTATTTCCACCTCAATGGGTAATACTACTTTGGACCCATACACCAAAGAAAAAGGTGTAGCCCCAATAGGTGTTTTGATACTTGTTCTATAAGCCCACAATGCAGGATTGAGCTGCATATGCCAATCCTTCCCAGATTTGTTCACTATTATGTGCAAGATAGTCAGTAGGTTTTTGTTAGATGCCTCTACTTGTCCATTACCTTGAGGGTAATATACTGATGACCAGTATTGTTTTATTTTGAATTTCTCATAGAGTTCGTCTAGATCTTTGTTCTCGAATTGTCCTCCATTGTCCATTATAATGGATGAAGGTATACCATACCTGCAGATGACATAATTAAGAATAAAGAGAGCTACTTGTTTGTCGGTTGCCTTGATGAGCAGAACCACCTCTACCCACTTAGTGAAGTACTTAGTGGCAGTGATAATAAATTTGTGTCCATTAGATGATGCAGGATATATTTGGCCAATTAGATCAAATGCCCACTGTTGGAAGGGCCAGTGTGTCACAAAAGGTATAAGATCCCTTGCTAGAGCATGGATAAGGTGCCCATGTAGTTGACGCTTTTCATAGGTTTTAGCAAATTTTATAGCTTCTTTCTCCATGTCTGGCTAGTAGTAGCCAGCCCTTAGTAGTTTTCATGCTAAAGTTAGACCATTCGAATGGGATCCACAAACACCTTCATGAACCTCAAATAATGTGCATTGGGACTCTTCAATTTCTAGACATCTAAGCAAAGTATTATCTAAACCTCGCCCGAATAGGTCGTTAGCAATGATGACGTACTGTGACGCATTTCGGATTAGGTTCCTTTTTTCATTTTAGGAAAGATTAGCAGGGACAACTTGGTCACGTAGGTAAGAATAAATGTGTCTATAACGAGATGAGTCATGTACAAAAATAGAACAAACCATCTAGGACTCGGGGGAATCATAGGTAGGGTAATATAACTCTTCCACCAGGAATTCAAAGCAAAAATTAGACTCTTGTAGCTGTGGTATAGATGTCAAAGTGGCCATCGCATCCACTGCTCTATTTGATGTTCTGGGGATCTGCTAAAATGATATGAAGGTAAAGTATTTCTTGAGATCATCCACCATTCTCTTATAAGCCATCAGTTTCTCATCTCTTGTCTGATATAGATCATTGATTTGGTTGATAATGAGTTGAGAATCTCCATAGATGTGTAATTCAACAATCTTCCACTCGATGGCTAGCTTGATCCCATTTACCAAAGCTTCATATTTCTTTGTCTCTTTTACCGCAAGAATTTCTAGTTTGAACAAGCATTTTGTAACTGATAGTACTGAGAGCCAAATGTTTTGTAGAAGTCAAGATCAAAGTGCAGCTAGTAGTTTGTTTAAGGTAGTGATTGAGGGAAGTAACTAAGATCTGGTCTAGTTTCAGGAATGATCTATCCTGTGTAAGACATTATCTAAGTTAACTTAGGTTTGATAAGATGTTTGTTTGAACTAGCTTAAATATGATCGACAAAATCATGTAACGCAATGGTAGAGGTACACTATCAAGGTTGTTTATGCTTTGGAGGATGATAACCAATTTTAGGTTTGCTGTAAACTATTTTAGACAGGTTTGATTGTTCTAGACTGGTAAAATCAGAGACTCGTACGATAGAATTTTTGAGACTGTACGATAATATAACAGCTTCAGGATGACAACAGTTCTGTTTCGTACGAGTTTCTGCCTAGTACCGTATGACAAATGGGTAGGTCCCAAATGAAAAAAGATTCAGTGCAGTTATGTTTCGTATGACATAGGATTTAGCTTAAATGACAGACTGCTAGGTCTTGTACAACAGAGGACTTAGCTCAGATGATAATTTAGAATACTCGTACGACACAGGATATGGTGCAGGATGACAAATGATTAGGCTTGTATGACTGTTAACAGGACAGAGACAAAAATTTTGAGTTTTTCGATTGCTGAGTATGACCAATTCTGAGGTGGACTAATTTCTGACCAGGATAGACTAGCTTCGACACAGATAGAGTTTATCACTAAGTTGTTGATTTGTTTGATTTTTTTTCTCCAATTTTAGTTTCAGGGATGAAAACACAGAAAACACGTAGTATAAATAGTAACTCCAATCACAACATGCAAACCCTATGGAAGTTGGCTTAGAGAAGAAAACCTTTGCTTGCAGACTTTGGTACACACCCAATAGCTAATCAAAATACGGTCGTTGAGTCTCATGCAATGGATCCTCAATGCTGTATTAGTTGACACCAAATGCTAATGGGGGCATGATATGGCAAGTGTCTTGGGAGATTTACTATCTCTCTTGCACAAAGATTATCAACCTTTCGGAGGTGAATTGGGTAGCTTCTATTTTTAATTGGATCTAGTAAGGGTTTCATTCGGTGCGTCAAGGTATAAAATCAATTAAGAGGTCTCCCAGCCTTGAAAACCAAGGTTCAATATACCCAAAGGTACTGAGGAGAGCTATTCCCAAGTAGTGTCGTTGACTTGATTTTCATCAAATCAAGTTTATTTTATAGTGGGTTGGATTACTTGGCGTTTAGCCATTCCAACTTAGGTCGTTCCCCTCACACCGACCATAATGGCTTTAAGAGTTTTTCAACCCCTCGAGAGGGCAAGCCTGCTAAAGATGTACAAATCTCAAACAAAAAAAGATTCAAGGGTCTAGATTTCTAATTGTCTTAAAAAGACAAGAGCATACTCTCCTACCTCTCAGAATTTCCTAAAAACACAAAAGACAAATTTGTTCATTAACCAAATAACAAGTTAGGTGCCTAAAAAAATTAAAGAATACACGATGTTTGATTGATCTATCTTTAGGCAACCTAGAAAAACAATGTATCAGTAGTCATGTTGTTTTTATTCTTTGACAGATATATGTTTGATTGATAAATTCTTTGACAAGCGTCCTGCAAGAAACTGGTTAGGCTGTGAAAATACTAGGTAGACAGAAGACAATTCAGGTTCAGCGTTAGCGTAATCAAAATTTAATTCAAGAAAAACCTCGAAAAGTGAAACTTGCTTTTAATCTAACAGAAAAAAGAATCGTACGACAATTCTCATAAAATGGAACGACAAAAAACTTTTATCGTAGGAGTTAGAAATTAGCACAGGACGACAGAGGATAAAATCAAATAACCAGAAACAGTATGTCATATGAGGCCATTTATATTTTGTATGATGAATTACAGGATAAATATTATGTCGTATGATAAACTATAGGCTTCAATATAATGTCGTACGATGCAGTGAAACTGTTCGTACAATAATTTGTAGAGATTGTACAAACGAAACCTGCAGGATAAAAAGAATGATTTTGAGGCCAAAAAAGTAGTTTTCTACCCCACGGTGGGCACCAAAAATGTGTGACTCGTATCTATTATCTGGAATACACAACACTTCAATTAAGTCATTACATGCATGGTTAGATAGATATAATCAATGAATAATAAAACCATAACAAATCGACCCATTGCCTTCTAGTAGATGCGAGTTTAGATTGCTCTCAGATTGCTAAGCTATCCAGTGACTAGATAACACCTAAATGAAGGATTTAATCTATATGAGCATGATATTAAGATAGATGGATGCAAGATTAATCTAACAAGATTTAAGCAATAACTAAGATAAATGATCTAAATATGTATGCAATGAACCTAGAGCAAAAACAACATAATAACAATATATTCTCCAGGATCTTGAATGAGAGATGAGAGCCTGAATTTATATAAAATTCAGAAAGAAACCAACGACTGAGATCAAATGATGATGAGTGGTCAAGATTTTCCAAGAGGAAGCACAATCTAGGTGAATTGATGTGATTGGATGTTTTTCTCAGTTTTAAAGGAAATTGAACTAAAATTAAGATAAAATCAGCAAAAACCGATTTATTCTCTATTTCATTCAATTTTAATATTTAATTGTTTTAATTGCTTTCTCTGAGATTATTTATCAATTTATAATTTGTTTTTCAAGATTATCTCCAATTGATTTCTTTTCTCAATTTTTAATTCTTTCTTGGTCAATTAATTCCTTTTTTGATTTATTTCCTTTTTTGAAGATTTGTGCTCATAATTTCCAATTCCTCTTTCTTGATTTGTTTCCTTTTTTGAAGATTTGATGGCAAATTGATTTATTTAATTAAATATGCTAGGATATTTAATAAAATAAATAAGATAATTGTTTAAAATGATTTACTTGGAATGATCAATTAATTAAATAAATATTTAATTAATATTGAGTGAATAATTTTGCCATGTGACATTTGATGTTTAAAGAATTAATTGTGTGCTCAAGATTGATTTAATTGCCTTTGGTTAGGACTTTGGTGATGTTGTCAAGATTAGGGGCTCATGGTTTAGATGACCATTTTTAGGGTATTACAACGTCAGCTAAAACGTTGGCATCATTTCGAAGAGTCTTGTAGAGGAACCGGTGCATAGAGAGAATATCTTCAGGCAACAAGTAAGTTTCTGCATATTGCTTGACAGTTACAGTTTGAATTGGTATCACTGGGTGCTTGATTTCTCAGAGGTTTGTTTAAGTTTTAATTGAAATAACTATAATTTTGAGATGGCACCACAAAGAGATTTCACAGGGAAAGTTAATTACCAGGAGAGAGCCATTTGTGATGACATTTTAGAACAACCTACTATATCTACTAATGCCGCAGCTAAGATGAAAGAATTGGTGCAGTAACTTTTGACTTTGCACCTTATCTCACTTATGCCATTCATGAAGGGTTGATGGGGATAAAAAATGCTAAGGTAGACATACCTTTTGGATGGTATTCTCTTCTTATGCACATGTTTTTATTCAAAGGTGCTGATTATTTTGCTAATGAAATGGACCTGATTAAGGAAAAGGATAATAAGGAGATGCATGTTCAATTGTGGAGCAAAATTTTATTTTGGGATAGAGAGGATGGGAGTTATTTGAAGTTTGATAGATGTTTTGCATCTAGTCTTAGGATCCTCTTGTACCCACAAATCCCTAGAATTCCTAAAGCTTTGCTTGAATTCCTTAGGCCTAAGGAATTTGCTCAAGATATTAAGATTGTTCACAACTAGGGTGATATATACATGTACCCTATCTCTACTGTGTTCAAAGTTTATGGTTTCAGAGGAACTCCATATTTGCTCCCCTATCAAGTCCCATTGAAGATAGGAATTGCAGAGGTTTTGAGGCAAATCGGAGGTTTGTAAGAAGCAAAATTAACAAATAAGGGGAAAGGGACAATTTTCCCAACTGTCAGCATTGCACATCAATTTGTAATCACCAAGGGTGGTTGGAAACATTTTGATGATTTATTTCAGCAATACAGGTTGTCTACTGTAGTGTCAAGGTTTGCTGACCCTGAAGACTTCTTTAATGGTATGTTGAAGAAGAGAGCCATATGTAAAGGCAGACCACACCAGTTCCATTTTCCTGAGGATTTCATCAAAAATGAATTCAACCTAGATGAACAGGAATTGAGAAAGGAAAAATGGATAGCATATAAAAGGGCTCTTGATTTTATCCACCAATTTGATATTGGTTATGACCCTTTGTCTTGTTTTACTCCCTTTGAGGAAAAGGCTAAATTCTTAATACTTTATTTTGAAGACTTAATGCAAACCTTAAAGGAGAAAAGGGAAGTTATATTGAAAAATGATCGTGAAAAGGCTAAGTTGGTTCTAGCCAATCCCGCCTTTGCTAAGGCCATCCCTCTAGGTGAATATATGATGCACAAGAGGCCAAAATATAGTGTTCTAGTGCCAGTCAGGGGTGAGCCTTCTACTTCAAAAGGGAAAAGAGAAATAGAAGATGTAGTTGAAATCCAAGATTCCCCTAAAAGGCAAAGTGTGGGGAAAGAGGTGCAAACAGGTGAGCCTTTATACTCTCCATCCCAATCCCCAATCCATGTGGGAGATGAACATACAATGCTTGAGCAATTATTGCAATTGGGAAGTCTTGGGGAGATTGCATGTACTTCTGAAGAAGTACAAGAAGGGATGCTTGAAGAGCCACCAAGTGCTAAAATGGATTTGACTACAAAGGAGTTTAAAGGAAAAGAGTTAGACCCTATCATCAAACAGGCCAGTGAAGAATTCCTAGCTGATAATAATTTTGTTACAACGGGATCTTTCATGCAATTTGTTTGGAAGGAAAATATAGAAAAATTCAAAGCCAAATGTGAAAAGAGGAAAAGTTAACAACCCCACAAAGATGCATTTGCAGTGGAGGAAGAAGTAAAACAACAAATGATGACAGAATTCAAAACCATTACTCCTAAGCAGGGGAGAGAAATGGTAGAAAAAGATGGAGTCCTAATTCTCCCTGAGTGGGATATAGCAGATGCACTAATGCTTGAAGCAGTAAGGAAAGAAACAAAGCCCTTGGAAGGAGTGACATTTAGCAAGGACCATGTTGCTTTGGTCATGTGGTCTCTAAGGAGGGATGAGAGCAGAAAGAGGAAGGACACTTCAGAGTCCAGCTACCTTGGAGGTATGATTGTGAAAAGAGTACAGGACATACATATAGTAGAAGTTGCTGACATAGTTTTGGAATCAGCAAAATTTAGTATGGCAGTAGCTGAGAAGGAAGCTAAGGAAAAAATTAATCTCCAGGTAAAACTAGAGACGATTCTAAAGGCTTATAATCAGGCAAAAGGGGAGATAGCCCACATGGATACTACCATTTCCAAATTGAAGAATCAATTAGCATGGCAATACCAGAGAGTTGAATCTTCCACTTTAATGATTATCTCCTCTCTAGCAAAACCTCCATCCACCAGTCCAATCATTGAATTTCCCCCTTCTCCTTTCACTTCTGGTTTTCAAGCAACTGAGACCATACAAAATGAAATGGAAAAGTTGAAGCAGGCTCAAGCCTTGTTTGCAAGTAAGAATGAGGAAAAAGTCAGAGGCACAATTTTGAAGTTTGCCGATACAATAGGGGCCTCTATTGTGTACATATATATGAAAAGAGTTTTAAGCATGCTGAATGATCTGAAGGAAGACAAGGCTACTCTGGAGCCAATTTTGAATAAGTGGATGGCAAGGGAAGTAGATTTGGAACTTATGTGTTCATCTTATGAAGAGGCAGAGGTTGATGCCAATATTAAATCCACTTGTGAGTTAGTGAAAGGCATGACTAGGTTAGCAGAGGGAAGAGCTAGTGTAGAGAGAAAGGCCAACTTGTGCAGAAAAGAATATGCTAACCATAAGTTTGAACTATTTCCTAGGGGTTTTGTTAGTTCAAGTCAGTTGAAAGATGAAAAGGTGTGGCTTGATGAGCTAGGATATAACTTGTCTCAACGGATAAATGAAGTCATCAATACAAATGACACATCTTTATTTATTCAGACAATTGAAGAAATTGAGAAAATGAAGTCACATTATGGTTTTTTGGAGACAAAGGTTAAGCAATTAAGAAACACATGGAAAAGGTTGAATAAACTGAAGAAGAAAATTGTTAACTTCTCCTAGCCTGGTGATGACATGTTCCAAGAGTGGAAAAACAAGTATGGAGTGCAAGAAGCGGAGGTTCAAGAACAGTTAGAAGATGCTACAGCGGAATAACAAACTTCAAAGCCGTTAGGAATGAAATGATTGTAATTTCTTTTCAGCGGGAATCATGGTTGTAACAGAATTTTCCTAGGGATGTCTGAAGCTTGTTTGCATCCATATCATTATAAATGGATACCAAGACTTTAGGAAAAAATCATCACAAGAATTTGTAAAGAAACTCTGCTGAAATATATCTAGGGTTTTCTGGTTCTTTCAGAAATCACCTTGAGTCATGTAAGACTTTCAAAAAATGAATAGTAATATACAGATCAAAGCTTTCTGAGCCTAAATCTTTGTTGTCTTCTAGTGTGCATTCATTAATTTACTGATTTCTTTTGAATAATTTAGGGTTATTCGATTGAATACGGATTAAGGAAATCTTACAGATATGTTTTAGGCTTTTCTCTTCAGGAGAGGAATTAAATATACGTGAAATATCTTTGTTAGTAAATCAATTGTTTGTTGCTTTGAATTTGATAAACGGTTTTAGCTTAAAGGGAAAATACTTATATATATGTCAGTCATATATTAGGTTAATGAAAGCCGAAGTGATGAGATGTATGAGAATGTCCAAATTTGGAACTCTTGTTTAATTTGGGTGACTCTGTAGCCTGGATAAGGCACTGATATTAGTTGTGGAGTATTTTCTATCTTTCTTGGGGTCAAGACTGAAAATGAACACATGTTTTCTTTTAATGTTTCAGTATTATTGAGGTGATGAGGTTCATAGGTTTTTAGCATTGGTTTGTTGTGGATCTCATATTAAAATTGTGAAAGTATTCATAAGAGGTATACCCACCTGAGCTTTGGATAAGCTTAAAGTGTAGAAGGTTTTGTAGAAACCTTGTTATATGTTTTTTTGGAATTATGTTTTCTTGTTGTCCTCTCCATATGCAACAGAGGTTTCAATTTTTTTTACAAAGTGGATTAGGGAAATCAGAATTTGATAACAACAAATGTGGCGACTCCGCTGAGGAGAGTCATAGTGTGAATCTGTATTGCAGATCTAGTGCATATATTGCCTGGAAGTTTGTTCGAAATTGTGTTTTTGGTCCTTGTAGCAGGTCGTTTCATCCCTGATCTTTTTTATTTCTCTCTCTGAAGATCTTCTTGTTCTATAGTCTTCTGCAAGTGATTTGTCAAGGTTGTTTTCTTACTTTCCCATAACTTTGGGTGGTGACTCTGATATAAAATAACTAGTGCTCTTGAATAAGCATAATTTATTTTAAGGAAATCAAGTATAATGCTGAGAGGAAACAACACCAGATCATTCTCTAGGAAAAATCCTCAAGAGATGTTGCAAGAAGGATTACCTAAGCAGGCATGAAGAGGCCAAAAAAGATCAGTTGCACATGAGCCATCTAGTGCTGCCTGGATACAAAAAAGAATTCATATGGGTAAGTCATCTGATAGACCCATTTATGCAAATTCAAATTCTTCTTCCCATGAATTTGAGCAAGACATTTTGGGTTTCCATTCTGGTTTGTTTGGTAATAATGAGGATGTCCAAGTTTTGAATCAGAGGATCTCTCATGCTAGTTTATCTGGGAAGGATAGGAATAGTCCTAATGTTAAGAGGGATTATGTACCAAGGACTGTAGATGGAAATATTAGTTTGATTGATATCGATCAAGTCAATATATCGGATTCTAAAGAGATGCTCCCTGATGAAGATAAGGTATCCCAAGAAATTGAGGCTCTCAATAGAAGAGTTCATCACTTGATCTCCCTAAGCACACAAAAGGAAGAAAATAAAGAAAAGGAAGTTAAAGCTAAATTGATTGAGAGAGATAGGCTTTTAAGACAGATTGATGATCTTGAAATGTTCACCCAAGAGAAAACTAAGAGTGAGGATGAAGGTCTAGTCATCAGAGAAAATCTGACTGCCAAGATCAACCCTACACACAAATTTGTTGTGCAACCTAGTAGGGAGGTTCTTAGTGACCCACAACCTGCTAGAAATAATGTTGACAAAGGAAAACAAAAGTGCATGGAAATGAATCTAGGTCTAAGAATACAGTAAAAATTTCTCATCAGTTGTCTGCACATGAGAGAGAGATAGACAGGATGAGGAAAGAGAAGGAAGATTTGCAAAGGGAATTGGAGAAAGTTGAATTAGAAGCAGACAATCAAGAGGTTAAAAGAAAAATTAATTATCTAAAGGCTCCTCCCATTATCTTTCCTTCAACAGACCCAAATAAGCTTTTACCTCAACATGCCTCATTCCCTTTGGTTAAAATTCAGTCAACCCTACCTGTGAGTACTGTTCCAGTTAGTTAATTCCCTATTACCAATCAAAGTAACCAAGTTCTTCCAACTCATGGTCTTAATATGAGAATGAATATGGGTAATAACCCTACTAGTAACCAGTTTCAGAGAAGACCCATTAATTTGGAGTTATACAGACAACTTTTCTTTGAGGGAATCTCAGGGTATCCTAACCATGTTCCTACTGAATTAAGGGATAGACTTCACAAATTTGCTGGCAATAATGCTATAAGTGCAGAAGAGCACCTAAAATATTTTGGTGACCTAATAAATGACTATGAGATTGTAGATGAAGATGTCATCATGAAATTATTTGTACAGTCCTTGGTGGATGGTGCAAGGGATTGGTACAGAGGTCTGCCTGTAAATAGCATTGGTTCTTGGGAGGACTTTAAGAATTGCTTCCAAGAGAAATATGGTGATGAAACAAATGTGAGCTTTATACTCAATGAGTTCAATAACATTAGGAAGTCTGATAATGAAATTGTCATAGATTTCAATGCAAGATTTTAGAAAGCAATGCATAGGTTTTACAAAGTGATGAGACTAGATGATAATATGTGTCTGAACACTTATTATAATGCTTTTGATTCTAAAATGGCTTACATTCTGAGGGATAAAAACCCACATAGTCTGAGAGATGCTTTTAGAATTGCCATCAATGTGGAAAGTAATAGGAAAGTATCTGGAAAGATGGGAAGGAGGACCGATGGAAGGTTGTGACAAGAATCAAAACAACAACCTAATAAAGTTGCCAAGGAGGAAGACAAAATAGAAAAGTCAATGACTGCTATGAAAGATCTTACTACTAAGGTAAGTAAGAATGATAAACCTCATTATAATTGGCAAGATAGGCCTCCTAGATTACATGATATGTCATACAACACTACCTGGAAGGATAGAAAACCTTAGAATGATAAGTTAAAGAACACTCAGAACTAGGACACCCCAGATCCTTTGAAAGGAGGAAATGTACACAATATGGAAAATACTCATTTGTGCATGGCCTATGATGGGCCACATTCTCCTCATCAGTGTGTTGTAGCTCAAGCTCTTCAAGAATCCATGAGAAAGGAGGGTGAGTCTGATATCAACATGTTTGACACTGTTGTTGAAAGTGATAATGAGTCTTCACAAAGTGAATCTAGCGAGTGTGATGTGCTAAATTATAATAAATGTTGTCAAGGGAAGTTGAGACTTGATTGGCATCCCACTTTAAATGTGGTAACCATTGAAGATGAAGAAGTTCATCTCAGAAGACCCAGTGATGAAGAGGTAAAAAATCTTACCAAGGCTGCCATAGCCAAAGCCAAGCACAACTACAATCTGAGAAGTAGTAAAAGGGATGGAGATCAGGGTGAACCTGGCTCCTTGTTTATGAAAGAAGTAACTCAGAAAAAGACAGCAAGTAATAACACCCTACCTCAAGATGATCATGCAAAAAGTGAACAATCCAAAGATGTAACCAAGAGTGAAGTTAATAAGACTACTGGTGATTTACAAGGAACTGCTATAGCTAAAAGGGCAAGTCGGCCTAAAGCAAAAAAGGCCAAAATTAATACTGAGCCAATTAACAGTTCTACTTTTGATATGACTCAGGCTTTGACCCAAATAAAGGTTACAGTCCCATTGGTAGAACTGTTGAAAATAAAGGAAGATAGAGAAGTTGCTCTCTCTTTATTTTCTAATATATTAGATAATAGTGTAGCTTTGCCTATAGGTACGATGAAGGATGAAAAGGATCATGAGCTGCAAACCCCAAAAGTATATGTCGTAACAACTATTACACAAGAACCTTCATAGGTTGATCCTTTCTATGTAACTTTGTTAGTGAATAACAGATTAATTAAGAACTGTATGATAGACTCCAGTGCTGCTGCAAATGTGATGCCATATGGTGTCATGAAGGAGTTGGGATTATTAGTAAGTATTGTTTATGGGAAGTGCTATGCTATGGATAATAGAGAAGTACCTATGATAGGTACAGTGAAGTATGTGGAGGTAAAGATAATAGCATTTCCTAAAGCAACATATAAGATGGATGTCATAGTAATTGATACAAAACCTCATTATGGCATGCTATTATCCAGACAATGAGCTACAGTAGTGGAGGGAAATGTTCAGTTAGATCTTTCATATGCTACAATCCCAATAAATGGAAGCCATGTTAAGTTGTATAGAGAACCACGTGCTCCTAGGGTAATTGAGAAGATAGACCCTAATATGTTGAATTATATGATTGATGTGGATCTTGATAACTTCAGAGTACAACCAATTCTACCTCAGTTGAAAAATACTGATCCTATTATTGGTGAATTGGAATCTCAGAAACAAGGTTTATGGTATATGTACTTTGATGGAGCTTTCTCTAAGGAAGGATCTGGAGCAAGAGTTATTTTTGTGTCCCCATCAGGTATGACTTTCAAATACTCCTTTCTGTTAGCTTTCCAATGTACAAATAACACTACTGAATATTAAGCCTTGTTATTGGGGCTTGAAGTTGCTAAAAGGCATGGAATTTAGTTGTTAAGAGTATTGGGGGATTCAGAGTTGGTTGTTTCTCAGGTAAGGTCTAAGTATGCATCCAAAAATGATCGTTTGAAAAGATATAAACATGTTGTTTGGGATGTGATTGAGCATTTTTGTGCATTTTCTATTAACTCGATAGAAAGATCAAAGAACATCATGGCTGATTTCTTAACTAATGTTGCATTAAAAAATGATGATGTAACATTAACCGGTGTATCTACAGTTGAGATAAAAGCTAGGCCTGCTATTCCTGATAATATATATGATTGGCAAGTGTTTGAGGATGATGAAGATATTCTCAGATTCATACAATGCATTGATGACTACGATGGAAAAAAAATTGATTGCAATGCATTAGTAGAAGTGGTGGAAGATAGAGAAACAGTGTTTGGAAATGACATGGTCCAGTTGGAAACCAACGAAATCCCCAAAGGATTGGTAGAATTGGAAGGTATGTTCAGTCATAGTGATAGTCATTTGCATCAACAGTCAACCACCAAGTTAGACGAATTGGAGGAAGTGAACTTAGGGACAGAATCATCCCTTAAGTTGGTATATATTAGGAGGAACTTGTCTCCTCACATTAAAGCCAATCTTATTAATTTATTAAGGAAGTATAAACATGTTTTTGATTGGTCTTATGAAGACCTGAAGGTGTATAGACAAGATCTATTTCAGCATGAAGTTCCTTTTCTTCCAGATGCTAAGCCTTTTCAATAGAAGCAAAGACCTATCAACCCCCTTTTGGAAATCAAAATGCAACAAGAGTTAACCAAGTTGAGGGAAGGGGGGATCATTAAGCCTATAAGACATTCATCATGGGTGTTGAAGTCCCCTGATTACAGTAAGCCCTTTTCACTATTTTCTTTTGCTTCTTATCATACAATAGTTGTAGCCTTTCTTCAAAAGGATGTTGAAGGATATGAACACCCTATTGCTTTTTATAGTAAATCTCTACAAGCTGCAAAGCTTAAATATGAAATCATGGAGAAGCAAGCATATGCTTTGGTTAAAGTTGTAAAAGCATTTAGGCCATATCTTGTGAATGCACAAGTAGTTGCTTATGTCCCACATGCAGTTGTCAAGGACATGTTATCTCAATCCAAGGTCACTGGCAAAAGGTGCAGATGGATAACCAGAATTCAAGAGTTTGATGTAGAGATTAAGATCACTAAATTGGTAAGAGGGTTAGGTCTTGCTAAGTTAATGGCTGAATCAAATCTCCTTGATGTTGAAGTTAACAATGTTGAAATTGAGAATATCCTGGTCACAAGTATTGAGACACAACCCTGGTACTCAGAGATAGAACATTTTTTAAGGGATGCAACATACTCGGAGGGAATGACTCCAAACCAGAGAAGCACATTGAAACTGAAGTCTCAAAAGTATATCCTTATTTAGGGTGATCTATATTGGCGAAATAGAGATGGGGCATTGTTGATGTGCTTAGATAAATCCCAAGCTAGAAGGATGCTAACTAAAATGCATAATGGAGTATGTGGAGGCCACTACTCTGCCAAGACCACAGCAAACAAGATAGTCTGGGCTGGGTACTATTGGCCTACTTTGTTCAAAGATGCCCATGAGCATGTCCGGAAGTGTGACCCATGCCAAAAAAATTCTTCCAAGTTAAAGTATGAAGGAGCTTTGCCCCTTAACCCGGTTACAGTGGAAGCCCCTTTTGTCCAGTGGGGTATTGATTTTATTGGG
The DNA here is from genome assembly GCF_030272615.1 of Cryptomeria japonica. Taxonomy (NCBI): domain Eukaryota; kingdom Viridiplantae; phylum Streptophyta; class Pinopsida; order Cupressales; family Cupressaceae; genus Cryptomeria; species Cryptomeria japonica. Next base: position 178,696,395 of record NC_081413.1, on the reverse strand, counting down.
GAAATAGTTGAGAAGTCAGGAAGAGGTCACAGATGGATCATAGTGGCCACTGATTACTTCACTAAGTGGATTGAGGCTATACCTACTAAAAGAGCCACTAGTAAAGTTGTCATTGATTTTCTGATTGATAATGTTATAACAAGATTTGGTGTTCCTATGAAACTGATAATGGATAATGCCATGAGCTTTAGATCAGAGGAATTCACTAAATTTTCTACCAGCCATGGAATAATTATGTCTTATTCTTCACCATACCATCCTCAAGGTAATGGACAAGCAGAATCCAGCATTAAGAGCCTTTTGAATATTGTTAAGAAAATTCTTGAGGAGAACAAAAGGTCTTGGGATCATAAACTAAAATTGGCCTTATGGGCAGACATGATAACTGTTAAGAAAGAAATTGGTGTATCACCATTTGAATTAGTTTATGGCACACAATCTAGGGTGCCAATCAATAACCTTCTTCCTATATACAAGTTCCTACAAGTTGAGGAGATGGAGTTGTTAGAACCTATGGAAGACAGAATGATTCAAATGGTGGAAGTGGAAGAAATTAGGACTTTGGCTCATAAAAGAAATTTGAAGATTCAGTTGCAATCCAAGTATCTTTTTGACAAATGAACCACATTGAACAAGTTTCAAATTGGTGACATGGTTCTTCAATGGAATGCAAGACGGAAAGATAAAGGAAAGCATAGAAAATTTGAGTCATTATGAATGGGCCCTTCTATTGTTTGTGATCTTAATGGAAAAGACTCATACTTTTTGGAGACAATGAATGGTGAGCTACAGGAATTTCAAGTGCATGGACAATTATTGAAGCATTACTTCTCTTAAGTCCATGCATAGTAGGTTGTAGTTTGTATATATTTAGGTTTGTTTCTGTTGTTTTTCATTTGGGCTTGTTTCTTTTGGTCTGTTCTCTAGAGTTTTCTGTATTCTTGTGTTGATCTTGCAATCAACCATCCCCAATCAGAGCTGTTGTTATCACTATTTTGATTATTGGGTGATTTTGTTCTTTAATCTGCTAAAGTCTGCAATTGTGCTTAGTTTCTTCATTTTTCCTCTGAGGGTTATTGGTCTAAGAGTTTAAGGTTTTTGCAATTTACCCCCTTTCTATCTTAAAATCCCTGCATTCTATTTCCTTGTTACTTTTTCCACTTAAGTGGAAGGGTCGGTTCATCATGAGGAGAGGTTCCCCCTTTTAGTTTTGCCTTAGGCGGGTCCTTAATAATGTTTTAATTTTTTGCCTTCTCCTAAGTTTTTATTTCTTTTTCAAACTTTGTAAAGATTGTGCAAGTTCTAATTGATCCAAGGGTGCGCGCGATCTCGCAAAGGGAAGATGCGCGAAATTTACCTTTCTCGAAGTGGCAAAAAGGTGGCGGGCTCGGGTAAAGCAATCGCAATGAAGGCTCAAGGACAAATATCTTCCGGTAGATCTAACGGTCTGCGTTGTTTTGTGATGAAAAGATGGGCGAGGTTTATCCTTCACGAAGTAGCAAAAGATTGGTGGGCCCAACAGGTAAGCTAAAGAATGAGTTAAGGATCATGCACCTTGTTCAGGATCCGATGGTTGGCACTATTTCGCATGGTAGAGATGTGCGAATGTTACCTTTTGCGAAGTAGCGAAAAGGTAGTGGGCCTAGCGAAAGGGTGGCTTGCAAGTTAAAGAAAAGGCATCTCCAAATAGATCCAACGGTGCACATGGTTTTGTAGCCCAAAGTAACACCAAATTTACTCTTCATGAAACAACAAAAAGGAGCTGGCAGTTACGTGGTGGATGGGGTGGCAATACAACTAGGTGTCTGGCTGAGGCAAAAGGTGATCTGTCAGTAGGACACGTGGCTTTGAATGGATCGTGAGGGGTCTATTTGATTAAGCGGCAATATTGATGAAATCCACGGCTAGATAAGACACATTATGGTTCAGATGTGGAGACCGACAGAGTTCTTGAGAGAATGAATGGCCAACACAAGGGGCTATTTTCCAGAAATCGGTAGGACAAGTGGATTCCGCATAGAGGGCCCACTTTGAAGGTTAAAGGAGTTAAAGATATTAAGAGTGTTCACAACTGGGGTGATATATACATGTACCCTGTCTCTACTATGTTCAGATTTTATGGTTTCAGAGGAACTCCATATTTTCTCCCCTATCAAGTCCCATTGAAGATAGGAATGCAGAGGTCCTGAGGCAAATCAGAGGTTTGCAAGAAGAAGAATTAACAAATAGGGGGAAAGAGACAATTTTCCCAACTGTCACCATTGCACATCAATTTGTAGTCACCAAGGGTGGTTGGAAACATTTTGATGATTTATTTCAGCCATACAAGTTGTCTACTATAGTGTCAAGGTTTGCTGAGCCTGAAGACTTATTTAATGGTATGTTCAAGAAAAGAGCCGTATGTAAAGGCAGACCACACCAGCTCCATTTTCCTGAGGATTTAATCGGAAATGAATTCAACCTAGATGAACAGGAATTGAGAAAGGAAAAATGGATAGCATATAAAAGGGCTCTTGATTTTATCCACCAATTTGATATTGGTTATGACCCTTTGTCTAGTTTTACTCCCTTTAAGGAAAAGGCTAAATTCTTGATACTTTATTTTGAAGATTTAATGCAGACCTTAAAGGAGAAAAGGGAAGTTATATTGAAAAATGATACTGAAAAGGCAAAGTTGGTTCTAGCCAAGCCTACCTTTGCTAAGGCCATCCCTCCAAGTGAATATGTGATGCACAAGATGCTAAAATACAGTGTGCTACTGCTAGTTAGGGGTGAGCCTTCTACTTCAAAAGGGAAAAGAGCAATAGAAGATGTAGTTGAAATCCAAGATTCCCCTAAAAGGCAAAGGGTGGGAAAATAGGTGCAAACAGGTGAGCCTTTATACTCTCCATCCTAATCCCCAATCCATGTGGGAGATGAACATGCAGTGGCTGAGCAATTATTGCAGTTAGGAAGTCTTGGGGAGATTGCCTATACTTATGAAGAAGTACAAGAAGGGATGCCTAAAGAGCCACCAAGTGCTGAAATGGATTTGACTATAGAGGAGTTTAAAGGAAAAGAGTTAGACCCTATGATCAAACAAGGCAGTGAAGAATTCCTGGCTGATAATAATTTTGTTACAACAGGATCTTTCATGCAATTTGTTTGGAAGAAAAATATAGAAAAAATCAAAGCCAAATGTGAAAAGAGGAAAATTGAACAGCCCCACAAAGATGCATCTACAGTGGAGTTAGAAGTAAAACAACAAATGATGACAAAATTCAAAACCATTACTCCTGAGCAGGGGAGATAAATGGTAGCAAAAGTTGGTGTCCTAATTCTCCCTGAGTGGGATATAGCAGATGCACTAGTGCTTGAAGCAGTAGGGAAATAAACAAAGCCCTTGGAAGGAGTGACATTTAGCAAGGATCGTGCTGCTTTGGTCATGTGGTCTCTAAGGAGGGATGAGAGCAGAAAGAGGAAGGACACTTCAGAGTCCAGCTACCTTGGAGGTATGATTGTGAAAAGAGTGCAGGACACAGGGATAGTAGAAGTTGTCGGCACAATTTTGAAATCAGCAAAATTCAGTATGTCAGTAGCTGAGAAGGAAGCTAAGGAAAAAATTGATCTCTAGGTAAAACTAGAGATGATTCTAAAGGCTTATAATGAGGCAAAAGGGGAGATAGCCCACAAGGATACTACCATTTCCAAATTTAAGAATCAATTAGCAAGGCAATACCAGAGAGGTGAATCTTCCACTTTAATGATTATCTCCTCTCTGGCAAAACCTCCATCCACCAGTCCAATCATTGAATTTCCCCCTTCTCCAATGACTTCTAGTTTTCAAGCAACTAAGACCATACAAGATGAAATGGAAAAGTTGAAGCAGGCTCCAGCCCTGTTTGCAAGTAAGTATGAGGAAAAAGTCAGAGGCACAATTTTGAATTTTGTTGACACAATAGGGCCCTCTATTGTGTACATATATATGAAAAGTGTTTTAAGCATGCTAAATGATCTGAAGGAAGACAAGGCTACTCTAGAGCCAATTTTGAATAAGTGGATGGCAAGGGAAGCAGATTTGGAACTTATGTGTTCATCTTATGAAGAGGCTGAGGTTGATGCCAATATTAAATCCACTTGTGAGTTAGTGAAAGGCATGACCAGGTTAGTAGAGGGAAGAGCTGGTGTAGAGAGAAAGGCCAACTTGTGCAGAAAAGAATATGCTAACCATAATTTTGAACTATTTCCTGGGGGTTTTGTTAGTTCAAGTCAGTTGAAAGATGAAAAGGTGTGGCTTGATGAGCTAGGATATAACTTGTATCAATGGATAAATGAAGTCATCAAAATAGATGACACATGTTTATTTATTTGGACAATTGAAGAAATTGAGAAAATGAAGTCACATTATGGTTTTTTGGAGACAGAGGTTAAGAAATTAAGAAACACATGGAAAAGGTTGAATAAAATAAAGAAGAAAATTATTAACTTCTCTTGGCCTGGTGATGACGTGTTCCAAGAGTGGAAAAACAAGTATGCAGTGCAAGAAGCGGAGGTTCAAGAACAGTTAGAAGATGCTACAGCAGAATAACAAACTTCAAAGTCATTAGGAATGAAATGATTATAATTTGTTTTCAACGGGAATCATGGTTGTAACAAACTTTTCCTAGGGAATTCCGAAGCTTGTTTTCATCCATATCATTATAAATGGATACCAGGACTTTAGGAAATAATCATCACAAGAATTTGTAAAGAAACTGTTGAAATATATCTAGGGTTTTTTGGTTCTTTCAGAAATCACCTTGAGTCATTTTAAGAATTTCAAAAAATGAATATTAATATATAGATCAAAGCTTTCTGAGCCTAAATCTTTGTTGTCTTTTGGTGTGCATTCATTTATTTACTGGTTTCTTTTGAATAATTTAGGGTTATTCGATTGAATAGGGATTGCAAGGAAATCTTACAGATATGTTTTAGGCTTTTCTCTTCATGAGAGGAATTAAATATACGTGAAATATCTCTGTTAGTAAATCAATTGTTTGCTGCTTTGAATTTGATAAACAGTTTTAGCTTAAAGGGAAAAAAATTATATATATGTCAAGCATATATTAGGTTAATGAAATCCGAAGTGATGAGATGTATGAGAATGTCCAGATTTGGAACTCTTGTTTAATTTGGGTGACTCTGTAGTCTAGATAAGGCATTGATATCAGTTGTGGAGTTTTTTCTATCTTTCTTGGGGTCAAGACTGAAAATGAACACATGTTTTCTTTTAATGTTTCAGTATTATTGAGGTAATGAGGTTAATAGGTTTTTAGCATTGGTTTGTTGTGGATCTCATATTAAAATTGTGAAAGTATTCACAAGAGGTATACCCACCTGAGCTTTGGATAAGCTTAAAGTGTAGAAGGTTTTATAGAAACCTTGTTATATGTTTTTTCTGGAATTTAGTTTCCTTTTGTCCTCTCCATATGCAACAAAGGTTTCAAATTTTCTTATAGAGTGGATTAGGGAAATCAAAATTTGAGAACAACACTCCCCTTTATCTAAAACAGTATTATAAAAAGAGATTGAAATATCCTTTTCCAAGTCATGCAGAAAACTATTGTAATGACCCAAATAAGTTATTACCTATTGAATGACTTGCTTCTGCTCATCTTCAGTGAAAGAATCAAAATCTTCTTTGATATTGTCAAACCTATTTCTTCCTAGTGTCCTCATTGTTCTCTCAAAAAATGTGTCAGGTTTGTAGGTAGCTATATCAATAGGTGTAGTTGCCTTCGACACTACCTTTACCTTCTTGGATGTTTTGCCAGTTGCTTTTTCCTTCTTTGGTTGTTCTTCAAAATTTGTTCCCTCGGACTTTGGTTGCAAAATCAATCTTTGGTTTCGCTTCTTTGGTGCACTCTCCTTCTTTACATATACTTTAGGTGTTGGTTCCTTTTTGGTTAGGACACTCCGAGACACCCTTTTTGTCTTTTTCACAGGAGACGTTTCATCAGACTTCTTTTTCTTTCCTTTCACATTAGCTACAGGTACAGTACCGGTTTCTATTGGTACAACTTGGACTGCCACAATGTCCAATTTTGCCTACTTTTTATCTTTAGGTGATGCTAATAGGGTATTACAATAGCCAACCAGTAAAACATGATTAACCTCATAGCTCATATCTTCCATCTCTTCCTCTCTGGGCTCAATTGCTTGCATCAAGAAAAAGTCAGTGGTAACAATGAAGACTATGTCTTTTGCAAAGTGTTTTACCACATCTTTAGGTAATCTCATTCTCATGCTCATCTTTTCCTGAAATTCATTAAAATACTTATTCAAGGCGACTGAAAAGGTATTCTTCACAACCTTAATGTTGTTCTTGATCTGTGCATTGACCGATAGGTCTTTTGACCATTCAATGTCTCCAATTCTCGATAGGAAGCTCTAGAAATACAAAAATAACCCAGCTAATAGTTGACCATATTTGAACTTTTGAGTGTTGTCCTTCTTAATAGATTGCAAGTTTTGAAATAATTGCCCTCTGATGGCTTCACATATATCATAATTTGCATTATCAACAATCATTCTATGTGCTATATGAATTGTTGCAAATGGAACACTATTAAATCTACTGGAGTAAAATACTCGGTAGCTTATCACCATTGCTACTAGTTTCACTGCAGGGTCTCTAATATTATTGATAGAAAAAGAATGCTTATCAGATGTAGAACCGATTAATTTGAAGACAATATCCTTTGAAATTCATCTTAGCATAGGAATTTTACCGGTTGAGAAATAACTAGTTACAGCTTGAATAGCTTCCTTTGTTATTGTGTGAGTCCTTTCTAAATACATGTTCTCTCCATGGACTCGACTCAAAATGATTTTGATGTATTCTTCCTCAAAATATTCAAGAAAGTAGGTGACATTATGAAAACGTTTTTCAAAAACCCTAGCATATATTGTTTCAATCTTTCTGTTCTTATCACAGAGTGATTTCAACTGTGTATAAATGTGTAGAGTTCCTAAATCTTCTATCTTGTAGTCTATATAGCTAGACAAGTCACCTTTGACCACAACACCGCTTGGGACTTGCGACAATGCATTATAAGACATAATTTGGTCTGCCTTTAGAGCTTCCTTAAGCTCACCAGTGATCATCAACCTCTCTACAGACTTAGAAGTAGATGCCATTCTAGATAAGCAATTTTCAAAGCAGTATATAAAGAAATACCTCGTTTCTTGCATGTTGCTCCATTTCTCGGTTGAAATGCCCAAATGCACACCCGTTCGCCTCTCTGAAAATTTCGATTCAACTTGATTTCTCTAAAAATGAAACAATTTGCCAATTGACAACAAGACAATCTTGTTCAGCTCTGCAATCGCTTCAAATTTCTTTCTCGAAAGAGTTAGGGTAAAAATGATAAAGTAAAACTTTTTTTATCCTTTTTACCAACTGTAATAAATGCTCACACTTTAGGTTACAAACCCTAATTTCACTGCTCAAGTGAAATAACGATTGATAACATGTCAACAAAAAGTCACCAAAATCCATGATTCAAAAATTCTTTCTCACTCATTTTACTATTAGGATTCCCAAAGATACTGAGAGGGGGGTGAATCAATATCTAAATTGTTTTTGGATTTTCTTAACTTATTAAATGAATTGCATTCCAAAATAATGTACCGGTAAACCAGAAATAATGTAGTAAATAAGATCAATAACCACAACATAGAAAGCACACCATAACACAATATTTTTAACGAGGAAACCCAGTGTGGGAAAAACCTCGGTGGGATTTGTGACCCACAATATTCGCTCACTGGCCAATAAGTGAATATTGCTTACAATAGGGGCCTGCACATGCAGGAAAGCCAACTGCCTAAAGCTCACTGCTTAAATACAAAAGGGAAGTCTTACTGACTTTCAAAAATGGATTATGTAAATCCAATATCATGTATTGCTTCAGTTCAGCATTTGCTATGCCAGGTTCAGTACCGGTTTAAGCTCATACAACTTCCATAAACCTTATTCCACAATCTACCTTAATATTTGCATCTACCTATTACATTCCATCATTCATTACTTACACAAATGATCTACAAGATCTTATACTTATACAAGTCCTATTACAATTCGCCTTGTCGGCTTTACAAAAACATTTTACAATTAAATACAAATTAAAATCCTGTCGGCTGGGGTGCCGGTAAACATCTTTGTCGTTGTCGCTGTTGTTGCTACTGCTTGTGTTGGTGCCTCCCGATGCCATAGGATTGTAAGGTTGTCATCAATGACAATACCTTCAATCACCTACAACTTCTCATTTGAGTGTGCATTTGCCAACAATCTCCCCCTTTGTCATTGATGGCAACACTCATGAGAAAAAGCCAAAATTGTATCCAAAAAGGTGTTGTCCAAAAATCTTACCAAAACTGTGTGCTCCCCCTAAGCAGATGATCTCTTTTTTCAATCATTTTTCTCATCCTCTACTACTCCCCCTTTGGAATCAATGACAAAAGTTGTCATTCAATGTCACTTGAGTGTAGTTCCTGTCTGGATCCCTGTAACCGGTTGGTTACAATCTGATATAGAACCGCTAATGCAAAATTTAGGTTGTTATAGAACCTCTCACTATCTTTTAGTGATGCTTCTACCCTTTGGATTGTATTGGTGAGTATGTGCACACATTTTCTCTTCTGGTGTCTTAAGTCCTAGAACAAGAGTCAAAAATCTCTTTTCTCAAAGAGATGAGAATATGTAGTTTAGGACCTAGTCTGCATTTCAGTTCTTTTGCCTTAAACTTTAATCTCTCCTTATCTTTTTTAAGTTTTTCAATTTTCTCTTCATAGCCGGTAATGTCTTGTTCTACTACCGATATGGAGTTTGATGAACCTATTCAATTATCAGCAATATTATTGATTTCCTTCTATGCTTTTCTAATCTTTGTATCTATATCCTCTTTCAAAATGTTTGTCTTACATGTATCTCTGTACAATTTCTTGAAGTCCAAAATTGTCTTTCCTAGTGCCGGTAATAATGTATCAATATGTTCCTTACTCTTCTTTACTGTCTCCTCAAAGAGTTTTTCCTTCTCTTTATTTATTTTCTCTCTGAAAGTCTCCTCATTGATCTGATCAATTGTTAGTAGGCTATCGGTTATGTACTTAGATAATGTGTCTAATTGACTTAAAGAATATTTGTTTTCTATGTTACACTTGGGTGCAATCATCTTCAAAATTGGTATGGTGTCATCAATTGCCTTATATGCAAGTGCATTCCAGATAGTTATTTTCTTAATTGAATCAAGCAATACCTCTGTTACATTGATTGGCTAGAATTCTGTCAATGAAGAACCAGATGATTGACCAACTTGTTGGCATTATGTGAACCGGTATGAGGACATGATGACATTGTATGTTGTCATTGATGTCAATGTGCTGAGGAAGAGAGAACCAGTATGTTACCAAGAACTGGTATAACATTGCAAACCGATATATGTGCCAAAGTGAAGCGGTGTGTTTGTTGAAGGTGAACTGACATGTTGATATGGGAACCGGTACATGGAAGCTTTGTATGACTACTGGTTGATAGTCTCAAATTTAGGGTTTCTAGTTGAAGTGCTTCAAGCCTGTGTGACTCAACCGATGACTTTGTGTGATGAGTTAGCATTGTAATGAAGAACGGATCATGTTGCCATGTCAACATTGTGCACATCAAGGATCTTGCATGAAGGAGATTGTTCCTTTCTACATCGGGAATGTGCGAAGTCTGTAAATGGTGAAAATGTGTGATGGGTTATCAGCCACCATGAAAGCGGTGGAAAATGAATGATGGAGAACGTCTTGAGATCGGTTCAAGACTATTGCATTTAATGCAATGTGCTCAACGGTCAAGATTGAACTGTTTGAATTACTTAACCTAACAGGTTTAGGGTTTAGGTTTTATGCTACCAACTTATCTGTTTCCTATAAGGTCGATGTTGTGTTTCTTTCTAAGGTTGTTGGCAAAAGTTGTGTGTGTGTATCCAAGTGAGAGATATGTGATTCTTGCCAGACTAGAGGAGAGAAGTGATACCTGCAGAGTGTAAGTGTAGAAGGTGAAGAGGAGCTAAAGCAGATCTGCATTGGCATTGAGTGCTATTACCAGATCATTGTAATACCTGTTGATCTCTAACCACTTCAATAGTTGGGAAATCCCTTAATAGGGTAGCTCCCTTAACTGGGTGATCCCTAACGAGATCGGTTCCTAACAAAACCTATTGTATTAATCTTTAACCGGACAAGGCTCCTAATAGAGCGGACTTCTAAAGAGTTCAAAAACAGCTTGTGGGTATTCATCCCCATCGTGGTTTTTCCCAGTTGGGTTTCCACATGAAAAATTTGTGTGTCATGTGTGGTGTTATTCATGTGATGGTTTAAGTGATTTGTGTCTAAAGGTAAATCATGTTGATCTAGCTGTTTATATATTTTGATGATAAATTACCTGTTCATGCACTAGGGTGAAATGGAAATGAAGTATTAGATTGTATGAAGAGATAAGTGTCAACCGGTTTATGCTTGTCTCAGTTATTCTAGGTTTTGCCAGTTGTACTCTGTTTAAGACCGATGTTACTATTTATCTGCCAAAGCACAGTGTCTACTGACAAACCAGTTTTAGGAATGTGTTTTTGTCTATACTGATTGCCCCCCTCTCAGTACCGGTTTGGTACTATCCATTCATCATTGAGTTATCAATTGGTATCAGAGCATCCTCCAGGTCCTCTGTGTTATAAGCTTAACTGCTTGAGGAAAAGATCCCAGTCTAATGATGAAGAGGTAAGGTCCAAAGTTCAATAGAGATAATTTCAATATATGGAAAGACAGAATGAAGATATACATTAGAAGCATGGATGCTCAACACTGGAGCTATGTTGAGAATGCTTATGTTGCCCCTACCTATACTCTCATCGATGACCAAAAGAGAGAGATGCAGGAGAATGGGTAAGTCATGGAAGCCCTAATTAGTAGTTTATCTGACATTGAGTTTATTGATGTCCAAGATAAAGTAAATCCCAAAGAAGTATGGGATACTCTTGAAAATATCTATGGCGATGATGAGCATGTAAAACAAGCTAAGAAAGAAAGCCTTAGAGGGAATTTTGAAGACATGTAGATGGTTGGATGGTTGAAGGTGAGACCATTCAACAGTATGGAATAAGAATCAAAACTGTTGTTGGAGATATCAAGAGTGTAGGTGGTAAAATGGAAGATTCCACTATGGTAAGAAAAGTTCTGAGATCCTTATTACCAGTATATGCAATAAGGGTTGGTGCTATTCAAGAGGTGAGATCAATAGACAAGACTAAGGTATCCCTAGACTCCATCATTGCAAATTTGATAGCCTATGAGCTAAATAGTTTTGATGGCAGTGTTCAAAAGACTAAATTAACTTTTAAAGCTTTTGTTGTACCATCCAGAAAAGAAAAAGAAGCAAGCACCAGTGGTGAACCAAGACAGAGTAGAGAAATGGATGATGAGGAGATTCTGATGGAATTTGAAGCTCTTCTTGCTAGGAAACTTCCTAAAGGAACCGGCAAATACAAAGGTAAGCTCTCCTTGAAATTCTTTTCTTGTAACTAGATAGGACATATTGTTGTAAACTATCCTAATGGTGACAACAAGGACAAACTAGAAAGGTTCAAGAAATTCAAAGGAGGAAACCGGGGAAACTATTTTGTGGCAGTTGATGAAGGTGTCACAGATGAGGAATCAGAAGATGAATAAAATGAAGATATTGTGTTTGTTGCTGTCAAGGAAGATGTGTCAAACAAGAAGGCTCTTGTCTCCCACTTTGATAATTCCAATGAGTGGATTATTGATAGTGGTTGTTCTCACCATATGACTAGTGACCAGAGCAAGTTTCTATCCTTGGAAGAGTATGATGGTGGTGTGGTTCGATTTGGTAATGATGCACCATGTATGGTCAAAGGCAGAGGGTCCATATCTCTGAATGGAAAGAGTGGTGCTAACAATGTGTATTGGGTTGATGGTCTCAGAAACAACCTTCTGAGTGTTGCCAAGCTGAATGATAGTGGTCTCACTTTGGAATTCAAGAATGGAGTATGTAGAATCAAAGGAAAGAATGGTGAATTGGTGGCCACCGGCATGCAGACCAAAGGTAACCTATTTTAGCTGAATGCAAATATCAGTACATGTCTTATGGACAAGTTCGATGACAGTTGGATATGGCATAGGAGACTCTGCCATATAAACTTTCATAACATTGTGAAGGCTAGTAAGATCAAGGTAGTTAGAGGGTTGCCGATGCTAAAAAAACCAAAAAATACCTTGTGCAGAGAGTGTCAACTGGGGAATATGTCTTCCTCAACCTTTAAAGGTAAACCTTTCATTGCTGACAATTTACTTGATCTTGTGCATACTGATTTGTGTGGTCCTATGAAAACTAGGAGTGTGCAAGGTGATAGGTACTTCATGATTCTCACTGATGACTGCTCAAGAATGATGTGGGTCACATTCTTAAAAGATAAGTCTGAAGCTTTTGGAAAGTTCAAATCTTTCAGAGCATTAGTGGAGAAGGAAAGCGGTAAAAGGATCAAGTGCCTTAGAACTGATCAAGGAGGGGAATTCACTTCCACTGAATTCAACAAGTACTGTGAAGAACATGGCATCAAGAGGTGACTGTTTTCCCCCCGGACTCCATAGCAGAATGGCCTAGCAGAGAGGAATAACCAGACTATGGTTGAAGCAACAAGAACATTGTTGATTCAAGGAAAGGTTGCTCACACCTTTTGGAGAGAAGCGGTGAGCACTATAGTCTACACAATGAATCGATTACTCATCAAGAAAGGTAAGGATAAAAATCCTTATGATTATTGGACCGGTAAGATACCTATGGTTAGCTACTTTAGAGTGTTTGGTAGCAAATGTTACATCAAGAGGAGCGAACACCAGAGCAAATTTGATGCGAAATGTGATGAGGGAATATTCCTAGGGTATTCCACCAAGAGAAAAGCTCTCAAGTGTTTCAATAATAGGACTCAGAGAATTATGGAAAGCATCAATATGAGAGTTGATGAAACCTCTGAGAAAACTGAGGAAACCGGCAGTGAGCAAGCGGTAAATGAACCGGTTGTAACCTTCAAGGAACCGGTTGCCAGTCAACCAAGTACCAATAACAGTGTTCCTACACCGGTAGATGTAGATGCTAATACTGATGGAGATGAGGATGAAGAACAAAAGCAAGAGGAATCTATTAAGACCATTCCTCGGTATGTCAAGTTGAATCATGATCCTAAGTAGATCATAGGAGATAAGGATGCAGGAATCCTTACAAGAAGAAAGGTCAGAGAAAACGCATGTATGATCTCTAAATTTGAGCCTAAATCATTTAAAGAGGCACATAAAGATGAAGACTAGATCAAGGCAATGGAAGAGGAACTTGACCAGATAGAGAGAAATGGTACATGGTCTTTGGTACCCAAAACGAAGCATAAAAATGTCATCAGTACCAAATGGGTTTTTAGAAATAAGCTGAATGAGGATGGCACAATGATTAGAAACAAAGCCAGACTGGTGTGTAAAGGATATGCCCAAGAAGAAGGAGAAGACTATGGAGAAACATTTGCTCCTATAGCCAAATTGGAAGGAGTTCATATGCTTCTTGCATATGCAGCTTTTTAAGGATTCAAAGTATATCAAATGGATGTAAAATCTGCATTCCTAAATGGTGTACTTGAAGAGGTGTATATAGAACAACCAGATGGGTTTGCCCTATCTAAAGGCAGTGACATGGTGTGTAGGCTACATAAAGCCTTATATTGTCTAAAGCAGGCACCTAGAGCATGGTATGAACGCCTGCACTCTCATCTTGTGAAGATTGGATTTGAGAGAACAAACGAAGATAGCAATATCTACTTGAAATATGAAGGAGATCAGATCCTGATCTGTGAGGTATTTGTTGATGACATTATCTTTGGTGGAGATGACAAGATGAGTAATGAGTTTGCAGATGAGATGAAGAAAGAGTTTGAGATGTCACTCATAGGGGAGATTAAGTTCTTCATTGGACTGCAGATTCAGTAGATGAAAGATGGAATCTTTATCACTCAGTCCAAGTATGTCAAAGAGGTGTTGAAGACCTTTGGCATGGAAGATAGCAAACCAGTTGGTACACCTATGGTGACCAGTTGTAAACTATCCAAAGAGGATGACTCAACATTGGTTAATGAGAAGGAATACCAATCAATGATTGGTAAGTTGCATTATGTAGTGCATAGCAAACCAAATATTGCACATGCAGTTGGCATTACTGCAAGGGTCCAAAAGGTCCAAGAGAATCCCACTTGGTTGTAGTCAAGTGGATTCTTAGGTATCTAAAGGGAACTATTGATTATGGATTATGGTATCCATATAGCAAGGATCTCAACTTGAAATTATTCACAGATGTTGATTGGGTAGGTAATGTGGACGACCAGAAGAGCACAACCGGTGGTGCATTCTTTCTCGGTGGTAGACTGGTGTCATGGATGAGTGAGAAGCAGAGTTGTATCTCTCAGTCTATAGTAGAAGCAGAGTATTTTATAGCTTTCATGAACTGCACTCAGACAGTCTAGATGAAGCATGTATTAAATGGCTTCAAAGTTCCTTTATCTAAGACAATCTAGATGAAGCATGTATTAAATGGCTTCAAAGTTCCTTTATCTAAACCGGTAAGTATATTTTGTGACAATACTAGTGCAATTAACATCTCCAAGAATCCGGTTTTACATTCTAGAACCAAGCACTTTGAGCTTAAGTATCATTTCTTGAGGGAAAAGGTTTAGAATAAAGAGATTGCATTGAAACATGTTTCCAGTAAGGAGTAGTTAGCAAACATATTCACCAAGCCTCTCCCAAAGGCTACATTTATGTACTTAAGAGGTGAATTAGGGGTGCTGCCCCTTCAAGAGGTGAACTAAAGGTATATGCTCCACATCAGTCAGGTATTGCATAGTCAAATTTTTTTTTCAGGATTGATGTGTTGAAGGATTCTACTCCTTAGGGGGAGCAACATAATGGAACAGTGAAGCTTGTGCCTCCACTTTGGCATTGTTGTCAAAGGGGGAGAAGAAGTGAAGCAGAGAAGATATCTGCAGAAATTGGGGGAGAAGATGTGAAGGGGAGAAATATCTTTGTATATTGCCATCAATGCCAAAGGGGGAAATTGTTGGCATTATGTGAACTGGTATGAGGACATGATGACATTGTATGTTGTCATTGATGTCAATAATCTAAAGAAGAGAGAACCGGTATATGTGCCAAAGTGAAGCGGTGTGTTTGTTGAAGGTGAACCGACATGTTGATATGGGAACCGGTACATGGAAGCTTTGTATGACTACCAGTTTATACCAGTATATGTGCCAAAGTGAAGCGGTGTGTTTGTTCAAGGTGAACCAGCATGTTGATATGGGAACCGGTACATGGAAGCTTTGTATGACTACCGGTTGGTAGTCTCAACTTCAAGGTTTCTGGTTGAAGTGCTTCAAGACTGTGTGACTCAACCGGTGACTTTATGTGATGAGTTAGCATTGTAACAAAGAACGGATCATGTTGCCATGTCAGCCTTGTGTGCATGAAGGAGATTGTTCCTTTCTACCTCAGGAATGTGTGAAGTCTGTAGACGGTGAAAATGCGTGATGGGTTATCAGCCACCATGAAAGCGGTGGAAAACAAATGATGGAGAACATCTTGAGATTGGTTAAAGATTGTTGCATTTAATGCAATGTGCTCAATGATAACGATTGAACCGTTTGAATTACTTAACCTAATAGGTTTAGGGTTTAGGGTTTATGCTATTGACCTATCTATTTCCTATAAGGTTGATGTTGTGTTACTTTCTAAGGTTGTTGGCAAAAGTTATGTGTGTGTATCCAAGTGAAGAGATACGTGATTCTTGTCAAACCAGAGGAGAGAAGTGATACCTGTAGAGTGTAAGTGCAGAAGGTGAAGAGGAGCTAAAGCAGATCTGCATTGGCATTGAGTGCTATTACCAGATCATTGTAATACTTGTTGATCTCTAACCACTTCAACAGTTGGGAAATCCCTTAATAGGGTAGCTTTAACCGGCTTACTGTAAATCCTTTGATAGGGTGACTCAAAACCATTGAGTTCTTGAAATCCTCTAACAAGGTAACCTTTAACAGGGTTTAACCCTTAACCGGGTATTCTAGCCATCCCTTAACTGGGTGATCCCTAACAGGATCAGTTCCTAACAGAACCTATTGTATTAATCTTTAACTAGACAAGGCTCCTAACAGATCGGACTTCTAAAGAGTTCAAAAATAGCTTATGGGTATTCATCTCCACCGTGGTTTTTCCCAGTTGAGTTTTCACGTGAATAATCTGTGTGACATGTGTGGTGTTATTCATGTGATGGTTTAAGTGATTTGTGTCTAAAGGTAAATCATGTTGATCTAGTTGTTTATATATTTTTTATGATAGATTACCTGTTCATGCACTAGGGTGAAATGGAAATGAATTATTAGATTGTATGAAAAGATAAGTGTTAGCCGGTTTATGCTTGTCTCAGTTATTCTGGGTTTTGTCGTTTGTACTCTGTTTAAGACCAGTGTTACTGTTTGTCTGCCAAAGTACAGTGTCTATTGACAAACTAGTTTTAGGAATGTGTTTTTGTCTATACTGATTCATCCCCCCCTCTTAGTATCGGTTTGGTACTATCCATTCATCATTGAGTTATCACAACTATCTTAACAATCTCTAATCTGCTGGTGAGAGGAACCTCTTTTCTTATGTTGACCTCTGGCAGGTCAGTGTGAGTCTGCATTTCTACTAGCAAGGGTTTAGGTTTCTTAGTTGTTGCCAGTGGTACAGTCTCTACATTAACCTTTACCTCATCCTTCTTCTCTTCTCATTTCTCAGTGTGTACTTCAATCCGTTTCTCAAAACTTTCCACTGTCGGTTTCTCTGATTGTGACTCTGTGTTTTCTACTTGTTTCTCTATGTTTACCTCTGAATTGTCTATAGTCAGTATCTTAACAGATTTGTTAGTGCTATCAGTTGTTAGTTGCTCAGTATGTACATCAGTCTTTCCAGTAACCAGGGGATTAGTTGACTGTTCAGTTTGTTGCTCAGCCTCAATTTCAATATTGCCAACTGTGTCCTCAACATTTGTCTCAATTGTAATGTCTTCTATCTGTGGCTCAATTGCCACATCTCTCTTCTCACTTGTCTCCTTATCAACCACAATGTTGACTTCCTGTGTGTCAATATTCATTGTAAACAACACCTCTGAATCAGGATTTTTGACCTCATGTGTTGTCTCCATACTCTCAACATTATCTGTTACCTGTGGTGTATCAACAGTTTGTGTCGGTGGAGTATCAGAAGGAGGTGGGGGCAAGTCATCTGTTATCTTTATGCTCAGAGGTCCACCTACCTTACCTTTAACTTTATCCTTTTCCTTTTGATAGACTTTAAAGGTCTTTGGTCGTTTAAGCTCTTCTTGTTTTTCCTTTTCAACAAAGAATATATCCCACTTGTCTGTTGTTTCTTCTGATATCTCATTAACTCTGCCAGCCATTAATGCTACATGCTGGTGACCAGTTGAAAATACTGTCCAGTTTGCCTCACTTATTAATTCATCAATCTCTTGTGTTGAATTCACTGGGTGAATTGCAAGTAGTTTTTCTATCTTCATCTTTTTATCTAGTTCAACAATTGCTACTCTTCTTGCTTCTAACCTTCTATACAAGTCATTGGGTAAATCATCTACAACCTCAATCAAAAATTTCTTATAGATATCCAAGTGTAGGATAAAACTATTTTCTATGCTTTCTTTTTCTTCATTTGAAAATGTGTTATACAACTTGCTAATGTTTGATAAATTACCATCTTCAGTTATTTCATGTAGAAGATTGTCAAGTGGAGGAACAACTTGTTTTACTTTCTTCTTTCTTGGATTCATCTTCTTTGTCGGAGGCCTAACTGTCTGTTGTTTTTGTCTTGTTCTCTTAGGTGTAGGAGTGGGTACCGGTGAAGGTTTTCTTTTTCTTACTACCCTTTTAAACTCTGTCGGTATTTCACTATCAAAGGAGGTACCAACTAGTGAAAGATGTGTTTCTGGTTGTAATCCTTCTAAGTCGCTCTCCTTAATACCAGTTTTGTTCAATATGTCTTCCTTGATTGCTTTTGCCTCCCTTGTTCCTTTTCTAACTGTTTGTTCAATTTTCTTTATTCTTTTTTATGATTGAACTTTGCTTTCAATTGTTTCCGCATTTCCAAATACTTCCTCTATTGGTTCTTTAGGGGCTTCTAGAAGTGCTTTTGCATTAGTCTCTATTATGTTCTCATCAGCCTCATATCCCATTTCTATAACCCAAATAGTCCTCGGAACCACTGCCTCCATCCAGATTTCATCTTTCTTTATAATAGAGCATATTTCCTTTTGATACTTATCAACTATAGCTTGAGATAGCCTTATCCTGGTTTTCATCCTAGCCTTTAGTGCCTTAAAATGTTCATTTATGTTCTTCTCCCTATCATCTCCCATGATGTTTAGAATATCCATAAGTTGTTTTCCTACTGGTATGTCAAATCCAAAATCCTTTCTACCAATACCGGGAACTACCTTGGTGATATATAGCAATAAGCATACAAGTAAGTTGCCAAATTTGAATGTCCCTTTCTTGTCCCCTTTGATTTTCTTCAGATTGTATATTATCTCATCTTTTAACCATTCACATATGTCAATCTTTGCATTGTTGTTTACCATGTCATAAGCACTTTTGATACATAAGCTAGAAACAGAGTTTAATCTGTTGGCATGTGTAACTTTGTATCCAAGAATCATGCTAATGAATTTTACATAGGTATCTTTTACATCGTTGACTCTCAAGGATCTCTTATCAAAGGTTGTGCCGGTTAGGTCATTACAGTGTCATTTGGAACCTTTTTAGTTTTGTCAGGCCTGCTACCGGTGGAAGGTAAGCCTGTCACTGCCCTACCTACTTCTTTTGTTATCTTGTGAATGGAATCCAACCAAAAGAACTCCCCATGTACTCTTCTTAACACAATCCTTATAACATCCTTTGGAAAATCAGGGATATTAAGAATCTCCACAAAACCTAGGGTTTCAACTATCTTATGTTCCGGTTTCACATTTCCATTAACATCACAAATTATTGTTCTATACATGTTCATAATATCTTCAACTCCTAGTTCTTCAATATGACAATGTATGTAAATTCTAGGATCCTCAGCATAAGCAACTCCTTTGGGTATTTTTGAAAATGCTCCTAGGGTATCACCTTTCTTCGCAATTTCGGGAATAATTTTAAATACAAGACTAGGGCGTTTAATCACTTCAATTATAGTAGGATTTGCAATGAATTTAGGTGCAGAGGAGGAAGCCATTGTATAAATACCTTAATCTTCCTTTTAGGTATGAATGCTTGAATGATTAGCTTCACTTATCATTGTGGATGCCTTCACTCGGGATTTTTATGCTCTAAGGAAACTTGAATGCTTAATGAATGAAAAAGAGCCAAAACACTTGCTTTATAATGTCATTTCCTTCAACTACCACATTAAACACTCGTCAATTAAGTGAAACTTAACACATCTTCCAGTAAAGAAGTAATTCAACTTCTCACCATCAACCGAGGGTAAATTAGCATGTTTTCCAATTTGTTGCCATACCCCCAAAAGGTTCTTTTCAGTTAGATGAAGAATCTCTTGCCGGTGGAGTGATACTATGTTCTATCAGTGAAGGAATAGCTTCATTAACATTCTGATTTGACTTTCTATCCATTGTTTTGAGAATTCTTGTTTTACCTCTTCAACCTTCTCTTTACCTTTCAAACTGGGTCCTTTGTTATTTACCAGTGATGCCTTACTTCTACAGAATTTTGCAATATGTCCAATCTTGTTACAAACATAACAAGTCACATTGGTTTTCTGAATATCTTTTCCATATCCTATGCCGGTATGTGTTCTACATTGATTAGATAAGTGTCCAAATCTTCCACAAACATAACATCTTACATTCATAGTGCAATTTTCTGAATTATGACCAGCTTTGTTGCATTTAGAACATTGACCGGTGGGTGCATTGGTGTTCTAATAATTTCTAGATCTACACTGATTTTCTCTATGACCATACTTGTTACAATTAAAGCTTTTTCCATTAAATTTGTAAGCATTAGGTTGTCTTACCGGTTTACTGTGATCATGATTATTTGTAGTACCAGAGCTTTCACCAACTTCAAAGTCGAGACCATTAGTATCTCCATTAGGTTTCTGATTTTTCAACATGTCATCAAGTTCCTCTGAAATTTTCTTGAATTTCTCCTTGTGTTGATTTGTAGTAGCCAACTCATTTTCTAAGAAATCTTTATGTCTCATGAGTTTAGTTTTATCATGCTCCAAGTCAATTATATATGTCTTCAACATATCATTTTCATGACTGAATCTTATATTTTCATTTCCAGCATCATTGATTCTCCTAGTCAAGTCATCTTCATTCTTCTTTCAGTCTTCAGTGTCTTTACAAAACCTCATAGTCATATCTTGCATCTCATTCCTCAAGGCCATGTTTTCCTACTTCATCTTGCTTACAAGATCATTAAGAGTTTCCTTTTCATCATCATCACTCTATATCTTCTCATGAAGTTCTCTTCTTTTGTTCCTAGCAATAGTGATATTTTCTTGAAGTCCTTGAATGATTTCCTGTGCAGCCTTTAGATCATCTTCAAGTTCATATTCTTCAACTTTTCTGCATCATAATCTACAAGAGCTATTTCCAATTGCTTTCTCAGGTTTTCCATCTGTACTGGTGCCAAAATCTTCCTCAAGTTGTTAGGATTTTTAAAATAGAGGACCAAGCTCTGATACCAATTGTTAGGATTCCCAAAGATACTAAGAGGGGGGGATGAATCAGTATCTAACCGGTTTTTGGATTTTCTCAACTTATTAAATGAATTGCATTCCAAAATAGTGTACCAGTAAACCAAAAATAATGCAATAAATAAGATCAATAACCACAACATCGAAAGCACACCATAACACAATATTTTTAATGAGGAAACCCGGTGTGGGAAAAACCTCGGTGGGATTTGTGACCCACAACATTTGCTCACTGGCCAATAAGTGAATATTACTTACAATAGGGGCCTGCACATGCAGGAAGGCCAACTGCCTAAAGCTCACTGCTTAAATACAAAAGGGAAGTCTCACTGACTTACAAAAATGGATTATGTAAATCCAATATCATGTAGTGCTTTGGTTCAGCATCTGCTATGCCAGGTTTAGTGCCAGTTTAAGCTCATACAACTTCCATAAACCTTATTCCACAATCTGCCTTATTATTTGCATCTGCCTATTACATTCCATCATTCATTACTTACACAAATGATCTACAAGATCTCATACTTATATGAGTCCTATTACAATTCACCTTGTCAGCTTTACAAAAAGATTTTACAATTAAATATAAAATAAAATCCTGTCAACTGGGTTTCCGGTAAACATCTTTGTCGTTGCCGCTACCTGTGCCGATGCCTATCAATGCCATAGGATTGTAAGGTTGCCATCAATGATAATACCTTCAATCACCTACAATTTCTCATTGGAGTGTGCATTTGTCAACATTTACAAGGGGTCTAGAGATGTTTTACCGTTAATCTCCCCTTAGCCATGTTAAAACAGGCTTATGTCACTGGTGTTGGGTTCTCTTCACTAGGTGAAGGAACAGTTTCTTCTCAAGGTGAGTCATCATTTTTCTCCTTCCAAATACGATTCATATCCTCTTTGGTTTCCTCAACATCGAATTTCTGCTTTCCTTTCTAATCCTTGAAAGAGTTGACTGGTTTGCTATTTCTTGATCTACAAAATTTTGCTAAGTGCCTCGGTTTGTTGCAGTGGTAACAGACCATACCAAATGATCTCCAAGGTCTTGGATTTCCTCTTCCTATTCTTCTTTTGCAGTTCATAGCCACATGACCAAAGTTATTATAGAAAGTGCAAATAACATTTGTTACCTTTTCCATCTCGAATGGACTAAACCGGTTGCTATAGGATCTTTTCTAGTTCAGGTTTACCCAATTATCAAAGTTCTTTATCCAGTCACTATTTGGTCTTGGATGCATGTGTGGTACAGGATTTTTTTCTCCATATCTACACTTAACATGTCTATGCCCATACATTCCACATGTGAAACAATGACCTTCAAACTTTCTAGGCACATACCTAGCATTAGTATTGTAATTTTCATTTATGTTAGGTTTGTCTCTATAGACATTTGCAGTATGACTGGGCTTATGGCAAACAAAGCAGACAGGTTTAAAAACCTTCTTATTGGTAGTCTTATTGACTTTAGGAGCAGTTTTGTTCTTTGGATAGTTGCTCTTTGTACTAGAGGATTCACCTTTTTCAGTTGTATGAAAACCAAGTCCAGAGATATCACCCTTCATTCTCTGTGATTGGATTTTTTCTTCCAACATGGTAGAACTTTTGACGAACTTCTCCAATTTCTCATTGGCTTCAATAAGCTTTTTGACGAGATCTCCATTATGCTTAGATAGGTTCTCTTTCAAAGATGATGCCAACTCAAGATCTAGCTTTAGGTTCTCCTTTTCTTTTGTTTCAACAATCAAGTTCTCATGCATAGTGTCTTTTTCCCGTTTGATCTTTATAATCTCTTGATCTCTTTCCTTGATAAGATCTTTAGCAGCTCTTCTAGCTTCCAGTTCCCGACTCATGCGGATAGTGAGACCTTATAGCTCTCTCCTTAGATTCAGTTTCTCACCATTCAAATTGTTAAATTCTCCTGCTAAAGCTTCAATATTGGCTTCATCTGAAGAACTATTATCAGATATTTCTAACAGTTTTTCAGATAGCTCTCTCCGTTTGACTTGAGAAGCTTTCAATTTGCCCCTAAGGGATTCAACTTCATTTTTGCTAGCTTCTATTTCTCTAACCATCTCAAAGTAGCTCTTGTCCCCCATGGTAGTTTCAAGACTCCCTTCTAAGTAGTTAGGCTTCAAAGAAGTTAGGCTCTGATACCAATTGATGGACTTGAAAAGCACTGAGAGGGGGGGTGAATCACTGACACCAAATAAAACACTACTTTAAACACTAACTGGTAGATGAACTTAACCAAGCATTTAAACAAAATACATGCTATCCAAAAGGATATAACAACATCCACAAAAATTAAAGCATCCACCATAACACAAGTGTTTATATGTGGAAAACCCAAATAGGTAAAAACCATGGTGAGATGGAACTCACAAGTTAACTATCTGCAGTAAGAGATAACTGACTGGTTAAGGTCTTACAAAGTGCTCTGCTAGGAGTGAATCTTGTTAGAGATCCCAAAGCTTGATTAGAAGCTTATACCCTGTTAAGAGTACTACCTTGTTAAGAGTACTACCCTATTAGGAGTAACCTCATTGGAGGATTTGAGAATCCAAACTAATGGATCACCTTGTTAGAGGATTTGTACAATGAATCTTGTTAGAGCTTACCCAGTTAGGGGATTTGATTCTGTTGTAATGATTAGAAAACAACAAGAATGGTTTGATCTATTCTGAGTAGCACAATACTTGCTTGATCAAATCCTTTTAAGTACATTCAACATTGCTCTTCATCTTGACACTTATCACTCTTCAACAAAATATTTCACTCTTGATGCATATTAGTATTCGCATACCATCATTCTCTATCAGTTTTAAATGATATACTAAGATGTCTTAATATAGACATTCAAATCTTATGTCGGCCTTGGGAAATCAAAACACAATTTCCTAGGTGCAATGTATCTAGACAAGTGATCATAACTCATCACAAAAAGGACCGCCAAGAAAATGATGCTGGTAACTCATCACAAAATCAGATACCGGTTAGAACAGTCAATACCCATTGGAACAAAACATGTGAACTGTTATCCTAGAATCTTCCACTTGATCTCCATCTTCATTTTGATGCGAACTTAGTGTAGCCACAGGTTGTCTCTTATGCACATACCGGTTGACACAAAGTATCAGTTAGAGATAAAATTTAAACATGCTGATTGACCGTGTAAACCAATTGAAGTTACACTGATAGTCAATGTAATCATATGTGTGTGTGAGAGTGTTTCATCAATGACAACAAGTGATGAATACATTACAATCATCATCAAGCCAACAGAATGTGCCCACACTGGATCACATGCGCCTAGTTGAAGATATGCTGCACAAACAAGGAAGTCACATGAGTGCACTGCTGGATGCAGATGACAAGGTATCACTCCATTGGTAAGTGGAGCTTATCTCCTATTATGCATAATGTGCATTATAGTTATGTGAGATAAGGAAGAAGAGGTAAATACAAGTTTTTGAAGGCTCACACCGGATCCACTAGTGAAACAACGGAATGCCTCGAGTGCATGAAATAAGGGTTATGCACCAGACTAGTGGAGAAGGCATGATTGGGATGCCAGTGTAGATGAAGAGTGATGGGCTTGTCAACTTGACAAATTAGCTGAGATGATATTTAGTCTAATGATGAAGAAGGCAAAGTGGAGCAACTAAAGATAGAGAGTGCAACCGACCTGCAGGCGAAGAAAACAGTTGGAGGTTGATAACATGGTATCATCAAGAGTGTTTAACGGTATGTAAGTCCACCAGTAATATAGACAAGGTGCAGATGCAGAAGACTTCCCACTTGATGAGAATTAGCATGCTATGAATAGACATGTCTGGAGACGATTAAGGTGTACCACTAGTAGTTCAACAAAAAGCAAACATGAAGGTTAAACGATAAAGTTAGTGAACCGACAGAAAAGAAGAACCAGTTGTGTGTTTGGTCAGTGATCCTGTCTGAACCAATACATTGATCCAAGCTGGCAATTGGTCGACATGGATGCCACATGGAGTCAAGGTGGTGGACCTGCATGAAGTGGTAGATGGAGTGTGCATCGACGAGGTAGTTGCAGAGTTGGTCAATATTAATTGTAGATCCCATAAATCATGGGATGTGTTGCAGAAACATTGTAGAGGTTTACAGATTGAGGTCTAGAGAACAACTGAGGGTCAGCTCAAAGTGATTGAGGAGATCAAGGCAGATGAAGGAAACCGCAAGACCAATCTTGGTGATTGACCAAGAAATCAGCCGATAGGGTAAAAAGAAGATTGCCAAAGATACAAAGTGTGATCAAGAAGGCACAACAATGGCAGAGATGTGCAGATAGTTGTCTTGGAGATCAGATCAGATAAGATCTAATTGGATTTGGTTTTACTTGAGGATAATGAATAAACCCTAACCGCTTGTGATTTGAATTGCCTTTTGGCAAGAAAACCAAGTTATAAATAAGGAAGCCAAAATCATTGAAGCTTGTTGCTTAAGAGAAGAATATAGAGATGCTGTGAAGTGATTGAGTGTTGCATGAGAGAGTCAAATCAGTCAGAGTGAAAATAGCTGAAGATAATAGTGGCTAAGGGAGTGAAGGTTAAACCGGTGATAGGGTTTAACAGAAGGTTAACTGGTATGGTTTGAGTGGCAGGTATAGCAACTAGAGTGCATCTAAGGAGATAACCGGTAGGTGCTTATACTGGCAGGAAGACAGTTGAGAGGAATGAAGAGTAGAGCAGTGAGGAGGATCTCTAGTAGAGAAAAATAAGAGTAGAGGTGAACCAGTAGAGTTTACTAGCAATGCAGTAGCAGATGAGGGCAGCAGAAGAGTGAACTGGTGTAGCAGAGAAGGTGTCTCACCGACAGAAGGAAGTTATGTGCAGAGGTTGTAAAACTCTTTTGTAACTAGGATATTACTTTTGTATGTGAATGTTCATTGTGGTCACTGGGTTGTAGCTCGGTGTAGGGGTTATAGCTCATTTAGGTTGTAGCCCATAAACAAGTTAGGGGTTGGTGCCCTAAATCATGAGTTGGTGTTCCTTGGGTTGGTGCCCTAAATCAGGGGTTGGTTCTCCTTGGTTTGGTGCCCTAAACATTGTAACAGAGATTCATTGTGAGGCTGGATTAGAGCAGTAGACTCCAGCAGCATTGCTCACCGAGGTTTTTCCCATCTTGGGTTTTCCTTGTACATATTGGTGTTATGTGATGAACCTTTGTGTGAATGCATTTGAGTCTAGTCTCCTCACTAACCAGTAATTCTGCATTCAACTAGATTTGTTAATCGATATACTTTCATAGAGATAATTACCATCGATTCACCCCCCTCTCAGTGGTGTGTTGTGTCTAACAGATTTTTCTATCTGCCACCTCAAGTGTCCTATCCATTTCCTTTGGAGTAATAGAAACACAAACAAATAACAACTCTTGAATTTTTATGTGCTTGTCTTCTTGCATTGTTGATAGTCTCCTAGCATCTAACATATCATATAATTTTGTTGGTATTTGGTCTTCAATTCCTATCAAGGTTTTCTTATAAATATCCAAATATAATAATATTTCTTCCTCTACCTCTCTTTGTTCATCATTATCTAAATGATCATAATAAAACTATACATTCTTTAACATGCCATCCTTGGTTATTTTATCTACCAACTTTGCACAAGTTTTTGGTGGAATGATAGTTATATTACTAGATTGAATTGCCAGATCAATGTCATTCTTCTTCTTCCTTTTTACAGTACCAGATGGAGCTGAAGGTGTTACTTTTTAGTTCTTGCTTCTATGTCAGTAACTTGAATGTAACTTTCCTAACCGGTTGCTTTTTAGCCTCTACCTTGGTTTCCTCTATTTTCTTCTTTATAACCCTTTTGAAAGCCAGGGGTGTGTCATCTTCAGATGTAGACTCTGTTGTAATAGACTCAATGAATACTTCTGGTTCTTTTCTCTTTCTGCCTTTCTCCGGGACAACATCAATCAATGCTTTAATGTCCCGTGAGACCTTCTCAACAAACTAAGTTGCCTTTCCTTCCCGCTTCACTCTCTTCTTTTGGTTGAACTTTGTTTCAACCTCTTGTGTCTTTTGTTTTATAGTACCACAAGGCTTCTCAGCTTCATCAATAGGTGCATCAATCAACATTTTTGCATAAGCATCTAAAATCTGTATATCCACTTCATAGCCCATTTCCTCAATCCAGATCTTCTAGGGTTTGACTGCTTCCATGAGTGTTTCATCTTTCTTCACCATGAAGCATATGTCAGTTGAGTATTTCTCAACAATAAGCTTAGGAACCCTTTCTCTAGACTTCATAGCTTTCTAGAATGCTTTAAAATGTCCCCATACCTTGTTATCCCTTTGAATACCCAATGTAGCAATTGATTGTTTCAATTGTCTCCCTACCGGGATATCAAATGACCATTGCCTCTTCCCAAAATCGGGAGTCTCGTTCATGAAAAATATCATTAATAAGACAATTAGGTTGCCATACCAGAAAGTTCCTTTCTTTTCACCTTTAATATTTTCTAGGTTTATCAATAATTCATCTAACATCCAACCACATAGATCCAATTTCTCATTTTCTCTCATCATCTTGTAAACTACGAAAATGCAGGAGCTAGAAACAAAATTTTGTCGATTTGATTGTGTTACCTTATAACCGATGACCATGCTATAGAATCTCATGTCTATGTTAGTGATAGTTCTTATTCTCATGGATTGCCTATCTAATGTGGCACCAGTAATCTTGTTGACATAATCATCAGAAACCTTCTTATCTGGACATTGTCCAACCTGTGGTAAACCGGTGATTTCCCTAATGCATTCCTTGGTGATCTTGTATGATCTATCTAACTAGATAAAATCTCCATGTACTCTGCTCAAAAACATAACTAACCATTTCATCATTGAATTCCAAAATGTCCAAAATGTCAGTAAACCCTAAGTCTTCAATGTGCTTGTATTCAGGTTTGATCTTTCCATAATCTCCCATAAGCTCGCTCATGTACATGCCCTTTATATCAGATGTCCCCAAATCCTCAATGTGACAGTGTATGTATTCCCTAAACATCTTCAACATACACATCTCCTTCCAGAACATGGGAAAATGCTCCAACCAAATCTTCCAAGGTAGCCACATGTGGATACCGCTTGAAAATTGGTCGGGGACAATCCTTGACCTCAACAACAGTTGGGTTTTCAATAAAGATAGGAACATATGATGATCCCGATTCCATGATTAAAGATAAGTACCTATTAATCATTGCCGGTGAAATCCTAAAGACTTCTTCCAATCATTGGTGAAATTGCTCAAGAAGATATCTGATCGCACTGAATCACCTTTAATTGCTCTAAATCACTCTTAATCACATTGAATTGCTCTGAATGCAAGGTGATCAAAAAAATGAAGTAGATATAACCTTATATCCTCCAAGTAAAACCCTGATCTTTCATTGACATCAATGACTTCCAGTGAAAGATATCGGATCTCGAACAAAACATATCCATACTGGATAAGCATCTCCAATGTCTGGAACATCTTCCAGAACCTCTTCCCGGGGCATATGTAGCATCTTCATGAATTTTTGCCTACCCCTAAGGAATCTGCCTTAGTTACCAGATGAGCTACCTATCGATGCAGGAGCAACCTCTTCTGCTAGATAAGTAACCGGTGCATTCCCATCTGCAGATTGATCTTTAGTCTTCCTGACCCATCTTTGGGTATCATCTTGTCGGATTCCATTAACCTTCTCTTTCCCTTTCTCCTTTGATCCTCCATTACCAACCGGTGGATTTTTGCTTCTACATAATTTAGCAATATGTCCAACCTCATTACATGCATAACATGTAACATTGTTCTTTTGAATTTCTTTGCTAAAACTGATATAATTGTTTAACCTGAACTGATTAGCCATATGTCCAAATTTTCCACATGCATTACATTTTACATTAGTTATGCAATCTTTTTTCTTATGACCATACTTATTACATTTAGAACATTGACCGGGAGCAGAATCAAGGTTCTGATTTGCTTTGTTTCTACATTGCCTAGCATGTGACCAAATTTATTGCAAACAAAACATCTACCATTAAATGTATAAGCATTAAACTGCTTTACCAATGCCTTATGATTTTGATCTTCATTTGTAGTACCAAAACTCTGTCCTTGCTCAAATCCAAGTCCACTGGAATCTCCATTCTGCCTTTTTCTCTTCAATAACTCATCTAGTTGTGCTGAACTAATCTTGAATTTTTCTTTATAATCACTTGTAGTAGTTAGATCATCTCTTAGAATTATCATTTTTCTCTCAATCTCTTGTTCATTACTGTGGGATTGTACTAAATCAGTTCTCAATATATCATTCTCATGAACCAACCTACCACATTCTTCAAATTTGTTCTTCAAAGATACAGCAAGATTTTCTTTCTTTTTCTTTCCATCCTCAATCTTTTTAGACATTCGCATAGTTATTGCTTGAATTTCATTTCTCATAACCATTTTCTCCTGACTCATCTTATGACATTGTTCCTTAAGTGCATTTTTTTCTTCACCATCCTGATTTTGCAAAAGTTCCTTCCTCCTAGCTTGAACAGATGAGAACCTCTCTTGTAGGACTAGAATGAATTCCTTAGCAGAATTCAATTAATCTTGTAACTTCAAGTTCTTCAGCCTTTCGGAATCATAATCTTCAAGTGTCATCTCAAGTTTCTTTTCCAAACCCATATCCATGGATTCTGGATTCAGGATCTCCCTCAAGCTATTAAACTTCCTCTGAGGCACAAGGCTCTGATACCAATTGTTGGAATCTGAGAACACTGAGAAGCAGGGCGGTGAATCAGTGTTCTACTAGTATGATCAATTTTAACCTTATTAAAACATGCATACACCAACCTATATATCGGTACATAAGAATTGAAAGAAGTAAAGCAACCAATAAGCCAATCACATAAATGTGAACCATAACACACAAAATTATATATGGAAAACCTCAAAGAGGAAAAACCATGGAGGGATTTGTGACCCATAATATCAATCCACTGGCCATATGAAGAGATATTATAAAATATAGGGGCTTTCACTTGCAAGAAGGCTTACATCCTAGAGAACACTGCTCAATCACACAAGGAGCCTCACTGACTACATATAAATCTAGACTACAATCTAGAGAAGTGTTAAACTGCAAAATATAGCATCTCCTATGCCTAAATACGGTTCTAGTTAAGCTCTGTCTGTTCCATTCTGAGACCCTAAAGCCTTTATCAGAATACCCTTTTACACAAATATCCTCACATACATGATCTCTCTTATATATTTTGCATCTCCTTCATTATTTCCCTCCAATTACATATTCGCATCATATCACATCCACATATATATCAAAATGATCTAATCCAATTGACCTATATACCCTATACAATTTATCATGCCTTATGTTGGCTTACAAAGATATTTACAATATGAATATACATGTCGGCTAGATAAAATAAATACATGAATATCAAAAACAATTGTCGATGTCGGATCCAAGAGATGTCGACATCCAATACCAATAACCTTATTCTAAACCATGCCGGCCTGCATTGTCGGCAACCAAAGAAATCCTTCTATCCTGTCGATGTTGGTGTCAGTGCCAGTGTAGTGTCTGTCAAGTGTCTGTCGATACACAAGTGAACCAAAAAGTAAAGCCAGAACATGTTGCCATCAATGACAACATAGTGAAACCAACCAATTGAGTGTCAATTGTCAATAGTCTTCCCTCTGAGGAAAGATGAAAGTTTCACTGCGGATTTCCCTTCAAACACTTTATCCATATTACATTAAAAGAGGGGGAAAATTTACTAGATCCAATCCCTTAGGAAAGAGATTGAATACTAAATGAATTGATAATGGTGTGAAATGACAAGCTAATCCCTCTTTTAGAATGAAAGATGGTTGTATTATGTGTTTTGGGACTAAGTGCAAAAGTAGCAAACAACTTATTATAACATGAAATAGAAGCATGAGATGAATTTGTGCACCTGGATCTGGCTATAATATGTCAAGATGAAGCTACCCTACAAATTTGAGGAAAAGTTGTCGGGACCATGCTGAAAGTGCACATGGTCCTCCGAAAAATCCATGAAATGAAAAGGGTTTTTCTGCCTCTGCAAATGGAGTCTGAATCTTCAAACACAATTGTACACTTGCAACCTACACACATAAAAGAGAGGAAAAGGGGTTGGAATGGGGGTTTGCCTTCAGGTCAAAACCCAGTTTTGGAATTAACCAAATGATGAAAGAAAGTACTTGGAAGTAAATGTAACTAAAAGAATGAAATGTAATTCACCTCAAGGGAGGTTGTAGATAGAATTGCTTGTATGGAATTGAATGTTGAAAGGGATCTCCTCTTCAATGGTTGAATCCTTGACTTGAATGCAACACCTAGCCTTGAAGGGAGACTTGAGAATGCTCAATGCTTTAATGCTTTAACTCAAACCAATTTTCACCTTATCCCCCCTTATGCAAATGGGAGGGAAAATGCAACTTATATATTCATCAATTAGGGGTAATTGACTGATTTTTTGTCATTGCCCAAAACAAGGAAAGTTTTTCCGCTTTAATTGAAAAGTCTAATGCAAAGATAAGATAGAGGGGGGCCCAAAATAGGGCCGCCACACCGCTATCCTAGGAGGATAGGGGCGCCACGCACCTATCCTGCCATTGTCTCAGGACATGAAGCGGGTTCAAGTAGTGCAAAAGGCAGAAAAAGTGCAGTTTCTGGGGATGAGCAAGTCTTAGGTGTCTGATCAGGCTTGGGGATTCAAATCACCAATGTGAAGACCCTAATGTGGTCACAAATTATAGGGGTCACAATTTTATGACACTACAAGTTTCCACATAAAAATCTCGGTATTATGATTTTGTGGTTGATTGTTTTATGTTTTTGCATTTCATTTTCATGCTTATACTTCTAGCGGTTTAAAGTTAAGTTAGAAAATTCAATAACCGATAGATCACTGATTCATCCCCCCGTCTCAGTGATCCCTGATTCCAACAAGTGAGACTTCCCTAAAGGTTGTAGCCTTCCGGGTTATTACCTTTTGAGCAGTGAGCTCCAGGCAGTGTGCCTGAATGCATGTACATTCTCCATTGTAATATTTACACATACTACTGCATAGTATCATCTTATTGTGGGTAATTTCCCACCATGTTTTTTCCCTTAACTAGGTTTTCCATGTCAAAATTTTGGTGTTGTGTGTTGTGCTATCAATTTTCCTATCTTTGTTATTGTTGCAGTTTATCAGATCTGTATTTGTGGTTAAGTTTGTAGATCTAGTGAAAACTAATTCACCCCCCCCCCCCTCTTAGTTTTCCTTCATTGTTGTTGCCAACAATTGGTATCAGAGCTAGATCCTCTAGAAGAAGATTAATCGCTTGAGGAGATCCAGGATGGCAACTGGAACTGGAGGTGTTATCTTTAAGGAGAGTTTGAGATTTGATGGAAGTAACTATGCTATATGGAAGAACCAGATGGAAGTGCACTTGAGATGTCTTGGAGAAAATTACTAGAAGATTACAAAGAATGCCTATTTTGATCCTCTGAATGGACTGGTTACTGCTGATGAGATCAAGGAATCTGAACATAACATTAGAGTGAAGGAAGAATTGATGAGTGCCCTAATTGATTCAGAGTTGAAAAATGTAAGGGGACTTCAAAAAATACATGAGATCTAAGAGAAGCTTGAAACCCTGTATGAAGGAGATAAACAAGTCAAAGTTGCTAAGTTTCAAAGTTTGAAAGGAAAGTATGAGATGTTGAAGATGGGAGAAGATGAGAACATAAAAAATTTCATGGCTAAGGTGAATGACGTTGTCTAGGTATCAAATGTGCCGGTGGAACCCTCGAAGAAGATGAAATTGTTCCTAAGGTGTTGAGATATTTGCCTCTGGCTTACAAACATAAGGTAGATGCTATTGATGAGATCCAAAGTGTGACTACAGTAACAAGAGATATATTGGTTTAAAAGATTGTTGCATTTGAGCTAAGATAATTTGGTGAATCACATGGAAATTTTGAGACAACATTTAGAGCATATGTATCTGGAAAGCAGAAGTATGATCCTGAAGAATGTAGAATATCCAGATTTGAAAGAGAAAGAAGAGAGATGGAAGAGAAAGAAAGGGAATTGGATGAGCTTGAAGCATTGATTGCCAAAAGATTGCCTAAGGGAGCTGGTAAGTATGATGGAAAATTGCCCTTGAAATGTTTCTCTTGCAATAAGATAGGACATTTTGCCTCTAGGTGCCCAGAGAGAATGGCTAAGTATGATAGACATGATAAATCGGATAAGCATGATAGAAATGATAGATATGAGAAACATGAGAATTATCATGATAAGCCTTACAAGTCTAACCATAAGTATAAGCATTAGAAGAACTATTATTATGCTACTGATGAAGGTGTTACAGATGAAGAATCAGAAGGAGATGAAGTTGTGTTTCTTGCCATTAAAGAAGATGGATTGGTATCTATTGATTCCACTAGCTACACTATTGAGGATAAATCTTTGGTTGCTAAAGTTAAAGAAAAAGATGAATGGGAAATTGACAACGGTTGTTCACATCATATGACAGGTGATAAAAGAAAATTTGTGAGTATGGAAAGATATGATGGTGGAAAAGTAAGATTTGGAGATGACAAAGCCTATGTGATCCGTGGTAGAAGTTCTATATCCTTTGATGGTAAGCATAATACTGATGGTGTTCTGTATGTTGAAGGTTTGAAGCATAATCTTTTGATTTTTGGATAGATGGTTGACAAAGGTTATTATTTACAATTCAAGAATGGTAAATGCAAAATCCTAAATGCTTCTGATATAGAGATTGCATCTGGAACTAAGACTGAAGGTAATATTTTTCAGTTGAATGCTGGTGAGAAAAATTGTTTGATTGCTTAGATTGATGAAAGTTGGTTGTGGCATAGGAGAATGTGTCATGTACGATTCAATGATTAAGATCACTTCTATTCAATTTGTTAGAGATCTGCCTAAAATTGTTAAGCTTGCTAATCCGATATGTAAAGAATATCAATTGGGTAAGAAAAAAAGAATTTCTTTCAAGAGAAAGCAGTATACATTTGATGGATTGGTAGATCTTGTGCATACTGACCTATGTGGACCTAAAAATGTTAGAAGTGTGCAGGGTGACATATATTTTATGTTGTTGATTGATGATTATTCTAGGATGATGTGAGTTGCCTTTTTGAAGGAGAAATCAGAAGCATTAGACAAATTCAAGATATTCAAAGCAAAGGTTGAGACTGAGATAAGATTGAAGGTGAAATGTTTGAGATATGATAGAGGAGGAGAATTTTTTTCGAGTGAGTTTGATTCATTCTATGAGAAGCATGGGATTAGAAGACAATTATCTACTCCTAGAACCCCACAACAAAATGGAGTTGTTGAAAGGAAGAACATAATTGTTTTGGATGTTGCAAGGACTATGATGATTGAAGGGAATGTTTTGAAGATCTATTGGAGAGAAGCTATTAGGAGTGTTGTTTACACATTCAACTGAGTTCATATTAAAATTGATACCAGTAAGACTCCTTATGAGCTATGGTTTGGTCATGTTCCTACTGTGAGATATTTCAAAATATTTGGTAGCAAATGTTATATCAAGAGAGATGACGACATTGAAAAGTTTGATGCAAAAAGTTATGAAGGAATTTTTTTGGGATATTCAACAAAGAGAAAAGCGTACCGGTGCTACAATAAGAGAATGAGAAAGATAGTGGAAAGTGCAAATGTGAAGGTGGATGAGAACCTTGTAAAATAAATCAGAGCTTGCAGATATGATGATGGTCAACACGTTGTTCCGATGCCTATTCAAACTGAAGGATTGAAGCAGACCAATTCGCTAGAGACAATTAATCTGGATGTTGTTGCTATCAGTGGAGAGGTGCAGGAACTTGAAAATCAGAATAATCAGAAGACTTTGAGGTATGTAAGATTGAACCATTCTGAAAATCAGATTATTGGAGATAAAAATAAAGGTGTGCTGACTAGAAGAAGCCTTGCTGCTGAAGAGGTATGTTTGATTTCTAAAATTGAACCTAAAGATGTTGTTGAAGCTTGCAAAGATGAAAATTGGATAAGAGCCATGGAAGAAGAATTAGATCAGATTAAAAAGAATAACACATGGGAACTTGTGCCTAGACCTAAAGATAAGAATGTTATAGCTACTAAATGAGTATTCAGGAATAAATTGATTGAAGCTGGTGAAGTTGTCGGGAATAAAGAAAGACCGGTATGCAAAGGATATTCATGGAAAGAAGGGATTGATTATGAGGAGACTTTTTCTCCGGTAGCCAGACTTGAAGCTATTAGACTATTGCTTGCATATGCTGCCTATAAATATTTCAAGGTATATCAAATGGATGTCAAATCTGCTTTTTTGAATGGTGATCTTGGGGAAGAAGTCTACATTGAGAAAACTAATGGATTTTCATTATCAGATGATGGTGACATGGTATGTAAACTGAAGCAAGCTCTTTGTGGATTGAAACAATCCCCTAGAGCCTAGTATGCTAGATTGGATAAGTATTTGTTGAATTTAGGATTTAATAAAGGGACTATTGATAGTAATCTATATTTTAAGATTGAGAATGATAAGATTGATTGTTGAAGTCTTTGTTGATGATATTATCTTTGTAGGAGATGATGACTTGAGTATGAATTTTTTCGGTGATATGCAGAAATAATTTGAGATGTCTATGATAGGAGAGATGAAATTTTTCTTAGGTTTGTAGATTTCACAGAATGGAAAAGGTGTTTTTATATCTCAAACTAAATATGTGAAGGAATTGTTGAAGAAGTTTGGGTTGGATGACTCCAAACCGAATGGAACTCCTATGGGGACTGGCTACAAATTGTCTAAAAATGATGAATCTTTGAAAGTTAATCAGAGTTTGTATAAATCTATGGTTGGTGGACTACTATATCTTACTCAGACTAGGTTGGACATTATGCATGCTATGTGCATGACTGCTAGATATCAAGTTGATCTGAAAGAGAGTCATGTCACTGTTGTAAAGAGAATATTCAGAAACTTGAAGGGAACTATGGATTATGGCTTGTGGTATCCGAGGAATGATGATTTCATGTTATGTGCTTACACTGATGTTGATTGGGCTGGTGATGTTGATGACCAGAAGAGTATCTCTGATGGTTCTTTCTTTTTAGGTAAGAAATTGGTTTCATGGGCTAGTAAGAAACAAGATTCAGTGCCCTTATCTACTGCTGAAGCTGAGTATATTGATGTTTTGGTAGCTGCACTCAGGTAGTTTGGATGAAGCAAATGTTGAAGGATATTAGAGTTATCTATGATGAGTCTATTGTCATATATTGTGATAATTCCAATGTTATTAATATGTCAAATAATTTGGTGCGACATTCAAAGACTAAACATGTGTCAATCAAATATCATTTCTTGAGAGAAAAGGTTTGTGAAGAGGAAGTAAAATTGGAGTATGTATCTACAAAGGAATAGATTGTTGATATTTTCACTAAGCCTTTGCTTCCAGATACATTTGTCTATTTGAGAGACAAGTTAGGGGTATCATGGATATTGGCATATGCACTGTCACCGGTATATGCTTCACCGACAGGCTATATGGTTCACTAGTAGTGATGATGACTTGTTATCATCTAGAGATCATTTGGTCATGTCGAAGACATGGATTGGATTTGGTGTTTTTCTTATTGGACTAATTGGGTTCACATATTTCCCCACCGGTAGAGACTTGAATGATGAAGATTGGAATCAAACCGACAGGGACTAACAAAAAAATCTATTTCCAACTTTAATGAAGGAGAGCTAATGCTTAGGGGAAGTAGTTAGTTGTATGTTATGTTTTGATTCTTAACTGCTTTGGCATTTGATGTCAAAGGGGGAGAGATATCTATGGAAAAACATTGTACTTGGGGAGAGATGTATTTTTGGTTTTGATTGTATCATTTATGTTTTGGCACATGACTTTGTATTGATCTATTTTGGGAGATTGTTGGTATTTGGCATTCTATTTTTGGCACTTAGATGATATTCCATCTATTGTTGCCATCAATGCCAAAGGGGGAGATTGTTGGTATTATGGATGACTTCATCATGTGTTGCATTGGTTTTTTCATTGATGTCAACACTTATCTTCCTGGAGGTCTACATTATTGATTTGGCACTCTGGTTATATTGGTTTATTGTTGAACTGGCATATTGTGGTCCCAGCATGGATATTGGCTTATGCACAGTCACTGGTATATGCTTCATTGGCAGGTTGTATGGTTCACTGACAGTGATGATGACTTGTTAGCATTTGGAGATCATTTGATTATGTCGAAGACATGGATTGGATTTGGTGTTTTTCTTATTGGACTAATCAGGTTCACATATTTGCCTTTACCAACAGATAGGTCTAGGTTATGGATCGGTATAAGATATCATGTTCCAAATCAGCATGACACGTTTTGGGAATGGTTTATTGATTGGATAATGTGTAAATTTATTGAGCCGACATATTGTATAGCATCAAGACTTATTTGTAATTGATTTAAATGTAATATCTTTAGTGAGCTAACCTCGTCATAAGGTCTTAGGTTTTGTATAAATAATTGTAATATCTTATTGAAGATCATATTATGAGTGTGTGCAAATATTGAAGATCATTATAGAGCGAAAATAAGCAAATCCTTGTGTGAATCATGTAGATATTATCTGAAGGTTGAAGGAAAGGTTATGAAGGTGTTTCGCACTCATGGTCAGAGCTTAAACCGACACTGAATCCAACATTGTAGATGCTATATTGAAGCAGTACATTGTTATTGGATTTAACCATCCAATTGTAGTCAGTGTGACTCCTATTTTGTGATTGAGTAGTGAGCTCTAGGCAGTTGGCCTTTCTACATGTGCAGACCCCATTATTGTATTCACTTACTATCTACAGTAGTATCATCTGATTATGGGTAAGGTTTCCCACCGTGGTTTTTCCCCTTACAGGGTTTCCATGTCAAAATCTTTGTGTCATGTGTTGTGGATGTTGTTTCTCTTTCGGTTTCATGCATTAAGTTATACCGGTACTATTATAACTGTTAATCTGTTTTATCGACATTAAAGTTTTTTTTACTGACACTGTTTCAAGTTGGATTAATTGGTTCTGGGTTGTAATTTATTGACAACTAATTCACCCCCCCCCCCCTCTCAGTTGTCCTTCTCGGTTCCTAACAAACTAGATGCATTGAGTTGCATCAATCCGGTGGACTTCACAGTCTTATCTCTTTATCCTGATTGATGATTTGGTGTTGTTACTCTGCTGGAGTAGTCAGTATGGGGGGGAGAACCATGATTTGTTTATCTAAGGGGGAGAGTGAGTTTGGTTTTCTATTTTGAGATCTTTAGCATTACTGTCAAATGGGGAGAGAAGCATGTGAAAAATTGTTTTATCTGCTTGATCCTAGGGGGAGTCTGTTGGAGATATTTTCTTTCTTTGCATTGAATATTTTTCACATTCATATGTTGCCATCAATTCCAAAGGGGGAGATTGTTGGACATTGCTGCTGCTAAGATATGTTGTTGTCATTGATGTCAACATATTCCTGCTCCGATGCTTGCAGATTGGTTTATTGGGATTATGGTTTGGTGTATGGATTATTTATAGTATCATTATATTCTTCTGTATTGGTTTTGGTGATCCAAGAAGCTTAATTGATCATATCATATGATCCAGTTTGTAGTTTTTTTTTTTATTAGTGCTTTGCAAAGTTCAGTATTTCCTCCGGTATATTCCAGTGTGATCATATCTTGAGTTGAGATTTTGGGAGATTGTTTGGGATGGTCTTGTGTATCTTCATTTTATATGGTTCATGATTTGGTTCTCCGCAAGTTATCTTTCTTCGTGACAGTTGTTGTTGTTTGAGTATTCTTGAGGTTTAGATGTTGATCGATGAAGATTTGATAAGTGGTGTTGGTGCAACTATTACTGATGATTCTAATGTACTTTATGGTGTTTCCCAATTGTGTCCTATTTGTCTTGATGATTTGCATTGATCATTGTGCAATTTTTTGGTGTTTTTACTGATTTGATGATGTTCTTCGTGTTATGCGGTTTTCCTGGTGGTGTAGCATGTTGCGATTGATCTTGGTGTTATTTCTGATGGTGATGAGCATTTGGAAATTTGATTTAGGTCCATGTTATGTCATGTATATCATTATATTGGTCCGGTGGTCGATTTTTGTATCATGTGATATAATTTTGTAATTGTGAGTTGAGGGTTGAGCCGACCTTGTTGTCAAGGTTGACGAATTGTATAAATAGGTGGTATTGTCATGTAATTTGAGTTTGTGTCTGCATTATCAGAGAGTGGTGTGTGTGCGAACAAGTGATTCATCCTTCGACATTGTGATTGAGCAGTGATTGGTGTTGCAGAGCAGACAATTGTGCTTAACCGAAACTGTCATCCGACATTTGCAGATGTTATTATCGCAGTTCATTCCTTCCGGATTGTAGTCTGAATTTTGTTGTAAGTCAGTGAGACTTACCTAAAGGTTGTAGCCTTTCGGGTTATTATCTTTTGAGCAATGAGCTATAGGCAGTGTGTCTGAATGCATGTGCATTCCCAATTTTAATATTTACACATACTACTGCAGAGTATCATCTTATTGTGGGTAGGTTCCCACCGTGGTTTTTCCCTTAACCGGGTTTTCCACATCAAAATCTTGGTGTTGTGTGTTGTGCTATCAATTTGCCTATCTTTGTTATTGTTGTAGTTTATCAAATTTGTATTTGTGGTTAAGTTTTTAGATCCAGTGAAAATTGATTCACCCCCTCCCTCCACCCCTCCTCTCAGTTTTCCTTCATTGTTGTTGCCAATACTCACACCACCCAATTTGCACAACAATTATTATAGCATCCCTTGCCACATCATTCTTCGATGGCACTTGGGACCCTTTATTTTGAGATATATAATAGTCAAGAGGATCCCTTCAACCAAGAGAGAGTGTGTGTGTGTGTGTGTAATTTGTGTGTTTTATGATACTACCTTAATCAAGTTATTTTGTGGCACTTTAATCCATTATATATTTGATTGGTTTCATTCAATAGCCCATGGCTCATTACTCTCATTTCTCTCATGTAGTGTGTGCATTTGTACATCATCATGAATTCAACATGGACTCTATTATCATTATTACACAATTGATATCGTGCAACCAAAATACCAATGTATTTGTTAAAGATTGAATATTTCACTTCCTTTTATTGGTTGCTAAAACATGTGTTTTACCCTTCTTGATTGTCAACTTTGATCAATCTTCATAGATAATATTGGGGGACAATAATGGGATCATCCTTAGGGGAAATACTCTTTATATTCTCCCCCATGTTATCCAAATCTTCCATTCTCCTATATCACATTTCTAACAAAACTCTAGACCACCCTAGTTCCAACTACTCCATTAGATACTTCAATCATGTAATGCTATCTTCTTTCTTCAAATTAATAATATATCCTCTCCTCTTCTTCTGGCTACATAATTCTTCCTCTTATCTACTCAAATATTCTACCATTCTCTACGTTACTTCCTAACTTATTTCCCAAACACAATAAAATTGAAAAACCTAACATTCCAATTATTTGTGTTTCTCTTCGAGAATTCTCTTATAGCTTCACTACAGTCCACAATTTATTGGACAATCACATTAGGAGCAAGAATCATTCTCCTAACCTATTTATTGTATTTTCTAACTCTTGCTCTTATCCTTGTTGAATGTCTTAAGTGATGCAAAACTAGATTTAAAACTTGGCTCTTCTCATTGTCCTCACCTCACCACTTTCTTATCCTTATCTTGAATTGATTTCGTCCATCACAATCACTTTGAGGAGGCATTAAATCTCACTCACTAAAAAATACTCTCATCTTGAAACTATGCAATGTTTAAAGGGATCCTAGATTAGACACACTAGCTAAAGTGATTTCCAGGCTTCAATCCAATATTACACAATGGTTATTTAGTGACATATTCTTGGGTTGTACACTATACATTTTGTTAAATTGCTTCTTTCGTAGATCCTACACCACAACTTTTCTTAGTTAAAATCAACCAACATTTTAATTCCGACTTTTAGAAGTGTTTGGTTTAAATTCTATTATTCCAATTCAACAACAAAAAAAAAACATACAACATTAAGCTACAATTCATAAATTATAAGTAACATATTTATATTTAGAAAAAAATATGCAAAAAATGCCAATATCAGTATGACAAAATTATTTTCTTTCTTCACTATTCCATTTAAATTGTAATATAGAGTGAAATCCAAATCAAATAAGGAAGGAAAGTTATTCTTATAGTTATCATTATCTAAAATATTTTTTTATTTCTTCATTATTTCATTTAAATTATATTATTCGTTGTTACAACTTTCTTTCTATCAATCTCTTCTTGCTATTTTTGACAAGGGTTGAGCTAAATAGAATAAAAACCAAGTCAAATAAGAAAGGAAAGTTGATGATATTTGAAACTGCAAGCTGTTTATAAAGGTTGGTGTCATTATAGATACTATTGACATATATATAATGAAAATAATAAAATAAAATATATTAATTATTAATCAAACTGCAACCCTCCTAATTAAAATTAATAATAAAATGTTTGACATCTAAAAAATATGAAGATTAATTAAAAATGTCATCTTTGATCCCGTAAACTATTTAGTCTCATAGAGATCATTAAAATCTTTCATTCATTCAACATTCTCTGCAGGATTAGAAGAAGATATTATGAGAAGATATTATGTCAAGCCGGCCAAGTGCCACCCCACTCACCTGTAAATATGGCTGTCTTCCTTTCCAAATGACTAAAGAGAATGGAACGAATATGCATACGTCACTGCCAACAAAGCAATCGCTGTACCACTATTTACATTCAAAATTAACTTTTACGAAGTTTTATAATAATTTTAGATTAGGTTTTTTGCCATTTGGACTCGTTAAAAAGTACGAGGATAAATTCTAACAGTTTTAAGGTTATCAAGTTTCTAAATTTATTTAAATATTATATTTTATTTAAACACGTGGTGGGAGAATCCGATTTCTTTGAATAGCCTATAACAGCAAAATATTTACTTATGTAGGCGAATTTACCATTCTGTCGACTCGTCACAATCAAACTGATGGGAATCCAAATAAACCTTTCCGTATTTTACTTTTATTTGAAAGATTTTTAATGAAGGAGCGTTAGAATTTATCGGAAATTTTATCTTCGCTCCTGTTTTGTACACGTGTCTTAAGCTGGGGTGCATGTTTCC
Source organism: Cryptomeria japonica (assembly GCF_030272615.1). Taxonomy (NCBI): domain Eukaryota; kingdom Viridiplantae; phylum Streptophyta; class Pinopsida; order Cupressales; family Cupressaceae; genus Cryptomeria; species Cryptomeria japonica. Next base: position 178,654,211 of record NC_081413.1, on the reverse strand, counting down.
TCCCACAACCTAAATGATTCAACACAAAAATATCTATTTGCAATATTTATTATTATTATTATATCTTGTTTTTATCCCAATAATATTGTACAAAATGACTCACTATTAAAAATCTTTTGCCGTAAAAAGATCCAACACATAGGGACTGAGACAGGATGTTAAAATTATCATCTAGTGATGATTACTTTATCCACATTTTTGTTGTTGTATGGCTTTACTTTCAGCTTCAATTCGCAAAACCCTAGACATCACTAAAATCGGGACCAATACTCATGATTCCCCTTTTGAATAACCAGTAAATGACATGTCTCGCGATAGTACGCAATAATTATAGATCAGTACAACGAATCCGAAGGCAATGGCGGATTGATACAGATGCACGGCAAGTACCTAGCAAATAGTTTGGCATCTGTATTTCTTACAGTGGCGATTAATGGCAGCACCTTTCTCCTTGGCGTACAGACAAGCTCACACACTGAAACCCTAACTCAGAGCTCAGAAGCTTTTCCGATCTTTCAAACCCTAACTCAGAGCTCAGAAGCTTTTCCGATCTTTCAAACCCTAACTCAGAGCTCAGAAGCTTTTCCGATCTTTCAAACCCTAACTCAGAGTTCAGAAGCCTTTTTTAATCTTCCCGTTCTACTTAAAACCCTAGCTCAAAATTTTGGACCGTGGCTATTCTAGCTCCAAAACAGACCTTTCGTACAGCATGTTAGTGACATGTTAATCAATTACAATCCTTAATTGCAAAATCGACGATGCAAAAGACTAACTTAATCAATCCGTACTGCCTTTTTAAAATCAAAATAGACACTTTCCAAATTTCATTCACAGCATCTTTTTTGAAAAGAAACCCTAACTCAAAATCTAAACTATCGTTAGTTAGCTTTATACCGTGGTTTCCTTGAGCTGTGCAATTGCAATGATTAGCCACGCATTACATTTGGAATGGCGTAACTCACAATTTAATGTTTAAATATTTTCAAGATTGTTAATGTAGTAGTTTTGACTTTTATTGTGTCCCACGCTTGGATTATAAATATAATGTTTTGTCCCAGACAAGTAATTATGGGTTTAACTTGCTCACATGGTCGTTTTATGAGGAAATAGCTTATGATTCCAAAAATGAATTGAGACGTTTTCTTTTTAAGATTTATGTGGGCCCAAAATCTAATTTAGTTTCTGAGTACAATGTTTACAAATATATCATATTTAGTAATATTCTATTCAATTTTAGATATGGAAAGATTTTTTTATGTTTGTAATGGTGAATATTGTATTAGAATGTGGACCCAAAATCTAATCTAGTTTACAAAGACAATGTTTATGGTTTACCATCTTTAAGAAGATTATATCAAATTATAGATATGGAAAGATTTTATTTTTGTTCTTAATGGTGATTATTGGATTAGTACTTGTGGGTCCGCTTTGATAAGGTTTTTTTAATGTAATCATAAATTTTGTCATTTACTTTTTAGTTCAAAGTAGTAAGTTTAGAATTGATTTGGGTCCATTTGACCTCTAACTACTCATGATACACTCACTACTTACATCACAAATTATTTTAAATTGCACACCGAGTTGTTGTATAAAAGAACATTCCATAATTAATTTGCAAACTAAATAGGAACATTCACTTGAAAGCACCATGTATAGATAATATTCAAATGTAAGTCTTTCTTTTCAATACATGATTATACCATTAATGAAGATTAAGGTTGACACGTCCTTTGGAATGCTTAGGCAAATATTTATGTAATAAGATAATGATATCATTTAATTTAACTTTTTTTGGAGACATGTATTTTTGTAGTGGTGAAAAGTGCATACCTTGTGTTGGTTAACAATTTTGCCACCTAACTTTGTTTTCTCATGCCCAAACAAATGTCAATTGAAAACACATCTACCTTCAAATAGAAAACAATAAATGAAAGCCATGCATGCTTTTAACCAGAAAGCAGGGAAAAGGCAGAGCTTTTAGCCATAAAGCTTTAAAAAGGGAAAGATCAATAATTGAGTTTAGAAAGAGATAGAATACAAAGATTCTACACTAGATAAACAAATCACAACAGTTTCTAATTAAAAGACTATTATATAATATCCATTCAAAGATGCATTTTCCACAACAAATACACGAATATAAAATCTTAATCACTTTTGAGAACAATAAGAAATCATCTAAATAGTGATGCATTCCACATAAGAAGAACAAACCATTAGATCATTGTAACTCAAAGTTTACGATTCTCAAGAATCAATTGAGATAATTTTCATCAATTGCCTCTTCAAAAAAAATTGTATTATATTCCTTCCTTCTCTCCTCCTATATATATTCTAATTTATAGCTAAGTTTTAATAACTATCATCAGAGGTAATGACTTCTTGAATATAGTCATTACAAGAATCATTAAACAAGACTTCAAGAAAAATGACCCTTGCATTTAACAATGTCACGTTCTTCTCCGACTATCTAGAAGACATGTGTTTTCCTCATTTATATTTTTTATACCATTTAAGCCATCCTTTTATTCTCAGCGACATTAGAAAGGACCATAATTTCAAATACAACAACAATTAAGTAGGATAATTTTGTCCCTCTATTTTCTCTGCAACCTCCTTTATGATGTTAAAAACTTAGAGCTCCTGTCGTTGTGTGTTCAGGATGAAAAAGAAATTAGAAAGATGGAAACCATTTTAAAGATTAAGGTGTTATTGCATTTAATTTTGGCAGCTAAGGTATTGCAACTTCTCTGGAAAATTTTGCTAACACACTTCCTATGTATCTCATCCTCTGCTGGCCATAAATGAACTGAACTTGTTGATGTCATGAAAATGCAGTGCCTCAAGAGTTGAAAATGCTTTGAGTCAGGTTGTCAGAAAAATGTTGAACTATTGAACCAAGTTAACGAAGGGTGCATGGGTTCCAAAATTTTTTGACTAACTGACTACAAGGAATCATACATCATGGGGACTGACAACATTTTAAGGAGAATCAAATGGTCGGGGATTCTTTGAAATTGAAGCAAAGGTTCGAAGACTTGTTATATTGCTGACTCGTACAAAAGATTAATGAAGACCTAACTATAAACAAGGTTCGACAATATTAATTGCATGTTGAGACAAAGGATTTTAAGCCTAAGGTAGGAAATTGTTTTTTTTAGAATTTAAGGCAACAACAGGCTTTGAAGGGGGACAAAGACTGAATAGGATGTAGAGAATCCAGAACACTCAAATAGAGGCCTTATCCATTGGGTGGTAAAGTCAAACCAAAAGTAGGAGGACGAGGAAACTTAGTACAACACCAAAAATAGCAAGAAAAGAGAACATAGGAACAAGGTAGGGAAATCCCACCTTTAGAAGTACCTAAAATTGCTTAATAAACTCATCATCATGCTAAGAAAAGTACGATCCTCTATGAAATAGTGGGCTATGGTTAGGATGTGAGGTTGAACATAACCACCATAATGTAATCGCTTCAATGCCCAAATTCAAACTAATGGATTATAGGAACTTTTCTAAAACATACTCAAGCCAGAATAACCACTCTTCATCATACTTCACTTCTTTGGTGACTTCATATGCAACATTAGCGAAATAATTTATTTTTGTAATGATCACCACTTCAATAGTTTTATTTGGATACTCAAGGAAAGTATCTGAACTCAAACCTCCTTTTTGCAAAGTGCAAGTTGAAGCAACTTCTGGATATGCATATGTTTGCCTTGAATTTTGAAGACAACACTCTAAAAACATAGGATCTAGTTTGAATGTAATAATTTCTACATCTCTTATACTGAGGAAGTCATCACTAGGGATATAAATAAATCGAGAAGGCAATTTACCTGAACTTTCATCGGACTCCATTATTTGATCATTATATTCTTCAGTTATATATTTGTTGAACACAAAATACCACTGAGAGGGGGATGAATCAGTGGTTCCTAAGTTTTTGCTCTTCTGATATAACTTGAGAATATCAGTTATTTACTTAACCACTTAAATAGTCACACTGGTAATACAAGAAAGAAAGCCAAAGAGACCATTCACACACAAGTAACTCACAACACCAGATTTATGAGGAAAGCCCAATATGGGAAAAACCTTGGTGAGAAAAGCTCTTGGAGACTACTGCTCCAATCCAGCCTCACAAGTAAAACACAAACTGACAAAGATTTTGGGCACCAACCCAAGGAGCACCAACCCCTGCACCAAGCTTCAACTTGGCAATGTATATTGAAATACTATTTGAATACAATTAAGGCTTCTTGTTGCAAATGAATTCTGCAACTCTTTGATCAAATAACACTTTACCGATTGTCAGTCTTTTCTCCTCCACTGAAATTCACACTGTTGGTTGTGGAATTATTGTCTCTATTTCCCAACCTCTGTTATCTTTCTCTCCCTCTCACACACAATCTCTCAACACACTATCTCACATAATGATGATGCCTGCTTTGCCACACTGGCCACTATCATTCCTTCTTCCTCGAGCCGTAATCAGTCAGATACAATCCCATGATTTGTGGCTCCTCCATTAATGGCGAATATCTGTTTCATCAACCCTGACGATGAGGCTTCACAAACCACAACATGTTTGCCACCTCTGCTTCACATGGCTTTACAACGATCAAGACATGTCCCACCAACACACAGTCAGTCCAACAAACACATACAGGTATATCCCTTTGCCGATAGAGTTTTCTTCTTCTGTTAATTGGTAGAACATCATATACCGATTGCACATCTTCACCTCCGGTGGTGTGAGACAACTTTAAGATTATGCCTCTTCATCATAAACAAGCAACCATCCTTCAGATCAGTTTCTTTATCCTTCAGACCAGTTTCTTTACCGGTAGACCTTCATTCTCTATGCTCACCTTATGTGGATCTCCATCATGCCGGTTGACATCAATGACAACTTAGTGCCAAAATGCCAACAATATCCAGTTGCATATATTTCTATGATTGAACCAACATCACCAGTAATAGGGAATCGAAATGAAACCATTTGAGCTTGTATAACATCTCCTTCAAGAAGGGAATTTCTGAAAATAGAAGAATACATTGCCTATTTTTGTGGCTCTTTCACTCTATCTTTTTTATCAAGGTTCACTTGAATGATAGATATTCAAACTGAATATAAGGGTTTGATTCTTCTATTTCTTTTATATCAATTTCATCAATCATCATAACCATTTCATCATAGACAAAAGACTCCAAAGTTGAGCTCTAATTCAAAAGTCCCTATGCAACCTTGCTAGAAATTGATTTCAATGTTAATTGGTCCTTTTCACTAATATCAAAGGTTTTTTATTCAATTAGAAATAAAGGTATAGATACAACACTGGGTCTAGAAGGGGAAAATATGTCATTGAACCCTAAGGTTCCCAAATTATTTGATAAATCAGAATTAATTGTGTTGGTACCCTTTTTGATAGAGGAAGTGAACGTATAAGAGCTAAGCTACATATCAACATACAAGATCTTAGACCTTGGATCTCCAAGTTATATACTATGGATTTTTCTTTAGGTTTTGGCTCTAAGCATACCTTCTTCCCATCTATGGGCATGGTAGCATAAGACTAGTCCATTTGAATATCGAGCCTCCCATGTCTTTGCAAAAAATCCTTAGCAACATCTTGTAGCTTTCAAATACATTGCCTACCAAGATGGTGAGCTTCAATCTCCTTTTGGGGAATAGGGCCAAAGTGGCTTGAACTGGAGGCAACAACAATGAAGGAAAATTGAGAGAGAGGTGAATCAGTTTTCATCGGATCATACAAATTAAGCAAAATCTCAGATCTGATCAACTGCAGCAAGAATAAAGATAAAGACAATAACAACAACACATTTAACACCAATATTTTTGACATGGAAAACTCGATTAAGGGAAAACCCATGGTGGGAACCTACCCACAGTAAGATGACACTTTGCAGTAGTATGTGTAAATATTACAATGGGGAATGCACATGCATTCAAGCACACTGCCTAAAGCTCACTACTCAAAATACAATGACCTAGAAGGCTCCAACCCTCAGGGAAGGTTCACTACCTTACAATAATATTTGGACTACAATACGGATTACATGAACTACAAAGATAACATCTGCTAATGCCTGATGATAGTTCTGGTTAAGCTCATTTGTCTACCCTGCAACTGTCTATGCTCAATACATCACACCGAAAGATAAATTCTCTTATTCCCACATACACCAATATCTAATAATGTAGACACAACACCCACAACTAAATTACATGAATATAACACCTATTTATACAATTCATCAACCTTGACTACAAGGTCGGCCAAACCCTCAACCCTTAATTACAAAATTACATCACATGATATAAAGATCAATTACCGAACCAATACAATGCCATAAATAATATAGCATGGACCTAAATCAAATCCTTGAACATGCAACACCACTAAAACTATTACCAAGATCAACCACAACACGTTACACCACCAAAAATACTGCATAACACAAAGAATATCATTGGACCCAAAAGATATTCAAGAACGCCCATGAGGATCAATGCGAGCCACCAAAATAAATAGGACACAATTAGAAAAAACCAACAAGCACATTAGAACCATTTGCAATAGCTGCACCAACACCACTTATTCAAATCTTCATCGATCAACATGCTAACACTCAAGAACACTTAGCAGCAACAATTCAGACTAGAAAGATAGCTTGCTGAGCACCAAATCATGAACCATATGAAATGAAGATACACACGAACATCCCAAACACTCACCCAAATCTGTAACAAAATATATGATCATACCAGAGCACAACAGATCAAATACCAGATTCTACCAACCACTAAACACAGAAAACCAATCTCCATACCATAATCCATAACTCGACCAAATCACCACATACAATCATGAAATCAATAAAGAATGAAGTATCTCTAGTTGATTCAACATCCCAAACAAATAAACCAACTAGATAAACTCGTTGCAATCACCATAACACCAAAATAGATCTCTGCAACACCAAGACATAAGAATATATTGACATCAATGACAATAACATATCCTAGCAGCAACAATATCCAACATGAACCTCTTAAATTTGGCCTAAGATGGGTACACCAAAGGAATCCATGGAGTAACATTTCCAACGAGAAGAAGTGATTTTTAAACTAAGGGCCTTGGCTACTTGAGCAGGCATAACATTATTGGAGGCTCCAAAATCTATCACACAACTACTCAATCTGCACCCATTTATATATAACGACATGAAGAAGGGCTCTAGCTTTTTAGGAGGATTTTTGGGATTAGAAGGAGTCAAATGAGAGCTTGATCATTTTTATGTCTCAAAGCTATAAGGAATTTTATTAAACACTTGAGCATTTAGAGGAGAGGGTATGGGTTCCTCTTTAATAAGCCTAGCAAGCCTATCCAATTCAACAGGGTTGAGTTTGATATACTCATCTTGGGAAATCTAGATTTTAGTACTTTTGCATGATTCCACAATATTGAAAGATAAAAGGGCTTTATTTGAAAATGAGTTGGGGAATACCTTTGTAGAGGTAGTTTTGGTTACTTCTGATTCTTTGTCTCTACGGTTCCAACCTACACCCCTTGATAGGATGAATTTTGAACTAGCTAAACTGTCAGTGTCGCTCTATCCTTCAAACTCTTTTTCCTTTCTTTGAGTGTATTGCCCTTTGGTGAATATGACACAATTGGAATCATCTAGTACTTGGGTATATATAACTTCTCCCTTTTTGAAACAAGGCTCATATTCAAAGAAATTTACTATAGTATCAACACTCTTATGAGAATTTTTCCTCTATCTAATATTCATCTTGTTTATCCTTTGTTTAGAACATTTGCATAAACCTTGTCATTTCAGGACAAAAGGAGCCATCATGATCTATTTTTAAATGAAAATTACACATCACATGGTTTCTTATTTTTGTAGAGGGGGAAGCATTCTATAACTAAGTTTTGTGTAGGTCCAGTTAGAGATAATCTCTTAGGGAAAGACCATTGCTAACCATAGTCATTTATTGACATCTCCTAGTATGATGGTTATTAGGAACCTTTAGGCATCTATCTTTTCAAAGTAATGATATCATTAGCCAATCTCTGAATTGTGAGGTCTGTATAACTAGTTGCCTGAGGTTTACCAGTTTGTAACTCTTTTTTCCACATTCAAGATGTTATCAAATTATCTTCCATTAATATAGCTAATGCTTGTGCTACTGCAAAATCAGCTACACCCCCTCTCTTGATAGGAAAAATAATATCTGAAGGGACTACAATAATAAAATAACACTTTTGAAGACAATCCCTAGGTCTTAAATTATTTGGGATGCGAGTAGCTACCCTATTCAAATTTTCTACAAAATCCTGTATGGTCTTATGTATTTCCTTCTTCAATAAAGATAATTGAGCGATTAGAGTATGCTCATTCTTAGTAGACTTAAATCTATCGTCAAACTTAGTTCTCATAGTAGCCTAGGTATTGATTGTTGCATTTGGTATATGGTAAAACCATTCAACCACGTCATCAGTGAGATATTCCACAAATAATCTGATTTATACTAAGGGGGGGGGTTGAATTAGTATGCCAAAAACCTTAAACAAACTCTTAAGCAGTTTAATTGCAGACCAGTGTAGCAGATTAAACAATAAACCGATTAAAACATAAACAAGCCAAATAGAAAATAAAGAATTAACCCATAGAAGCACAATCACCATAACACAAGATGTTTTGACGTGGAAACCCAAATGGGAAAAACCATGGTGGGTAAAACTCACAAGTCAACTATCTACAAAATAGTAACCAGACTGGTTAAGACCTTATAATGTTCTTCACCAGAATAGATCCTGTTAGGAATCCAGATCTCTGTTAGGAGATAAGTCCTGCTAAAGACTACCCTGTTAGAGGATTTCAGATTCACAACTGTGAACCACCTTGTTAGAGGATTTAGAATAGGCTTGGCTGGGCCTACCCAGTTAAGGGTTTCAAACTTGTTGAAGATATTAGTAATCAACAAGTGAATGATATAGATAGTAGCACAAAATGCTTGATTAGATCCTTGGTAACTCCTTGTTAATGCATTCCAGCATTACTTCAGTCTTCTATATTTCACACTTTCTATCTCTGTTATGTGAGACCTTTTCTCGCATAGACCTTATCTTTGTTCGCACACTTCAACATTTTAAAACCCTAGACATGATGTCCTCATATAGGAACCCGATTTCATGTAGGTCCAATAAGATTAGACTACAATTTCTTAGGTACAGTGCATCTAGACACATTTGTTAACACAGCACAGAAACACCGCCAAAGTATCGGTGGATGCTAACTCATCACACATTACAATTATACCGGTTAACAAAGTATACCAATTACCGATTGACAAGTGAAGATTGGAAAACTGGAAAATAGTCTCCATTCTGCTTTGAGATCTTCATACTGCTTGGGGTCTTCGGTCATGCTTTGATTGGTAAACATCTTTTTGAAAAACATCGATAGTCTTCAACAAACAAAGACTATATATTTAATGACATCCAATACCGGGTGGAACAACTACCAGTTGAGAATAACGCATACATTAATAAATGTGTGTCCATCAATGACAATCACAACTAATTATCATCAAAATACCAACAATCTCCCCCTTTGGCATTGATGGCAACACTTAGGAAAATTTTGACATCTAAGTGCTTACAAAACAAAAACAGATGTTGTAATCAAAATTACTCCCCCTAAGAATATACGCTACTCCCTTTGCAAAAATTACAAGTATGAAATTATAATGTTCGCCAAAATTTTAAGCCAAAATTTTAATATACACTACTCCCCCTTTGCCAACAATGACAAAGTAATGCAAAATATCCTGGCCCCTTTTTGCATAATATAAAAACAAAGTATGTGTTCATGACAATAAAGAGTAAAACTTTTCAAAAAGAGACTTAAAGGTTTGCATAAAAATTTTCATGTCTGAAGACCATGACTCAAGAAGTGAGGTAGCAATTTCACTCTCGGTCTTCATCTAGAAGGATAATTCTTCCATTGCATCAATGGTGCACATCTCCTATGTCACAGTAATAGCTTCCAAGTTCAGGAAGCACTTCTAAAGAACCTGCAATTTTGGCAATAGGAGCAACTTGAGCTCTTGCAGATCTCGAGTCTGATTATAGATTTCTGAGTCAAGCTTTGCAATCTGATGCGGGTGAGTATGAACAGTTTGTCCATATATTGTGAACAAATCACAAGAGAGTTTGAAGTTGCCGATATATTTCTGTAATTCCAATTGGAGTTGAGTTTTTTGTTTCAGAGCATCTTCACAAAATAGGTGAGGTTGACAGATTTTACTCAAAAGTAGGTTACCTTCACCCATGACTGAACTTATATCACCTTTTTGCTTAAGCAGTTGTGCCCCATCTTCATCCATTTTTTTTACTAAGGCAACTGAGAATACCTTTTCATGATTTTTCTTTGTATTGGCTTGGGTAACATCTTCCAAACATTGTACCTGGTCATCCACTACTATGCAAAGAAGTTTGAGCTTGGCCAGTGAGGAATCGATACTGGGGAGGTTAGTACCGGGGATTAGATTAGAAAGGGTGTCAACAACAAATTGAATGACATCCTGCTCCTTATTTTTCCTCAGTTCTTCCAATCTCTCCCGCGCTAGTTGAATGCTCCACAGTAGCTCAGTCTCATCAACCGATTGAGTCAGATAGGCAAGAGTCAAATTGGTGTGACCAGTGGAATCAACCTGCTTGGCTTGATCTTTGATTTTCTTAGGAGTTTGTCCTCCTTCTTTTTCCTTGATCTCTGCTTGTCTTTTCTTTTCCTCTTCTTCCTTTTCTAGAGCTACTTTGGCGGCCTTCACTTTCTCCTCTTCCACTCTCCTTTTCTCCTCTTCTTTCTTCCGCTCTTCTTCTTTCTTTTTCTCCTCTTCCTTTTCCTTCTCTTCTTCCTTCTTCTTCTCTTCCTCTTGTCTTGCTTTCTTCGCTTGCTCTTGCTCTTGTTTTTCTTTCTCCACTTCCTCTTTTTCTTGTTTTTCTTTATTAGGAGTAATATCCTCAATGTCTAGTGCATCAACATCAATGGGTTCATTTTTTTCTTCCATTCTTTCACTCAGACTATCAAGGACTTCATATGGTTTGGCTGTGGATAGGTCAAGTTCTTGCTCAGCTTGCCAATTAGCTTCAGATACTTGTTGCATTTTGACAGAAGCTTTAACCTGCAAATGGGTGTCTTTTTCCACTTCAAAAGTTTTTCCTCCGAGTAGCTGAAGTCTTTTTCTTCGCATGAAGAAAAAGCCTTTGTATTTGTCAATAATCTCAAACAATTATGAGTTAGAGGCATCTGGAAAATATTGAGCAAATTTTTTTTTCCTTGATGTCATGCTCTTTTTCAATGGCAATGCACCATTTGTTGTCCAAAGAATCATACAAAGATTTAGAAGTAACTGATTTAATTTTAGAAGGTGACCGATCATTAATACATAAATATTTAATAAGTTCTTGTTCAACATCCTCCTTTTTGCTATCATTGAAATCATCAAAATATTCTTTTAAATCATCAAGAACTTTTCTTCTAATATTCTTTATGGTCCTTTGACAATGTGTCATAGTTTTGTAAGAGGAAATATCTAAATTTACTGGTGCAGAGGTGGTTGGTACATTACCAGTTGACTTCATCTTCTTGCTTGATTGCCTTGTCTTCTTCATTTCTACCTCTAGTTCAGTACCTTTTGAATCTGGTGAGTTATTCCTAGTTTTCCTCTTTCTTTCGAATACCTTTTTCGGAATAGCCTTCGGTTTCTTTTTGGCTGGTGACCTTTTGGTCACTTTAGGATTGGCAGCAGATGTAACCGGTGTCGATGCCGATGGCACTGCTTTACCCTTTTTCTGCTTCGGTACCTCAATAGGTTTGATCCTTTCTAAGTAAGTACCGATCCTCTTCTTCTAGGGATCTAGTGGTGAAGCAAGTAGGGTAGAGGCATACCCTGTCAGTATATCATTTACCACTTCATACCCCATAGGCTCAACTACGTCTTCTCTAGGTCCGACCACTTTTATTATGTAGTGATCTGTTTTGATGGTGAAACATATGTCATCTTCATATTTCTTAACTAGGTCACTAGATATTCTCATTCTCTGGTTCATCTTTAGTTTGAACTCATCAAAATATTTGTTCAGAGTTTCTGGATATGCAGTTCCTACTACTTGCAGACTCTCCTTTATTTGTCTGGAAACTGGTAGGTCAGTTGACCATTGAATATCACCAACTTGAGGAAAATATCCTTGAAAGTAGAAAAATAAACCAACAAGTAGTTGACCAAACTTAAACCTCTGGGTTTTGTCTGATTTGATCGACTTTAGGTTATCTATGAGTTGTTTCTGCATACAAGTACATAAGTCACGTTCTACATTTTCTTTTATCATCCTGTAGGCGGCATGCACCGCAGTTGAAGGAAAATAATTCATTCTGATAGCATAGAATATTCTATACCCGATTACCATACATGCATTCTTCACCAAATCATCTCTAATGGTGTTGACCGTCATTGCCCGTTGGTCACTCATAGAACTAGTGAGCTCTGTCACTTTGGTTTTGGGGATCTTTCAAAGAATGGGAACTTCCCCAACATTGTAGAATCCGGTCACGACATGAATTGCATCTGGTGTAATATCATGGGTTTGCTCAAGGTACATCTTATCACCATGAGCCCTACTAAGGATGATCCTGATGTGTTCTTCTATAAATTCTTTGATAAAATATACTGCATTATGCAATTTCTTCTTCTCTATTATGCTATATTCAAGTTTAATCTTCTTATCATCTCCATAGAACAGACTCAGCTAGGAGTGAATTACTAGGGACCCTAGGTCTTCTAGTTTGCAATCAATATATCCTGAAACATTGCCTTTGGTGGGAATTTGAGATAGGGCATTATATTTCATCTTAAGAAACTCAGGTGCATCCTCAGGTTCAGTAGAACTAGAAGGGGTTTTAGATGCAGAAGCCATATCTAGAAGATTCCAAATGATAAGAATGTTTCAATGAAAAATAACTTCACACTTTGAACTAGGGTTTGCCATTGGTGAGCACAACACACCTCTTTAGAATCTTGTTTACCACTTTGACTTCCACACTTATAGCTTTAAGTGGCTGCAAAATCTTGTGTAAGATTCCTTCCTGAATTCTTTCGAATGCAAAATGAATTGCTCTGGTTACGCTACTTAGACTAGAAAAATTCTTCTCTGAAAATAGGTAATTAAAAATGATGACAAAAGTCACTTTTAAACATGCTCCCACCTACCATAATAAATGCATCACCATTAGGGCTCAAACCCTAATTTTACCTTTTACTGCTTCATTTCTTCTATCAGTTGATAGGTAACAAATACTGATAAAGGTGCTTTACCAATATACTCCGGGGGTTCGAAACATTTTACGGATATGTTCCCCCTTAGCTTTTCAAAGCTCAGTTCACTAGTTCAAGGATTTCCACATTAGGTACGGAAATTGGTACATCTTGTGGCTTTTCTTCATATTTCTTTTTCCAAGTTTTATCCATATTCGCCTGAACGGTTTCAACATCAATCTTCCCTTCTGGGTTGATTGGTATGTCTCCCAATGGATTCTTTCTTAGTCTGCATGCTCTGGTAGTGTGTCCCAATTTGTTGCAATGATAGCATACCATTCTAGGTGTTCTCCATGGTCCAGTGTTCACATTTTCATTCTTCCTTCTGCATGTTGCAACAGTGTGACCGCTACCATGACAGACCAAATAGGTTGCTCTCCAACTTGTTGCCGCTTCATAACCATTTGATCAGTGTTCATAGGTTCTATACCAGTTTGGGTTCCAATTCATAGGAGGTTCCGGGACAACTCCTTTAGCTCTTGGTGGACAACTTCCAGAGTTGTTCATAACCGAACTGCACTCAAAAGCTCTATGTCCAAACTTGTTGCATGCATAATAGTGACCATTAAATCTACCAGTTATAGCCATATTATTTTGAAAGTAAGGAAAGTTATTGTAAGCCTTGCTTCTACATATATTGGCAGTATGTCATTCCTTAAGATAGTTAAAGCAAACATGTTTAAACTTTTGCTTACCTTTACTCTTGCTATTGTTCTTAGGTATTGATTGCTCCTTTGGTGCATCACTCTTGGTTCTAGAGGTCTCACCTTCCTTGTACCCAGAGAAACCAAGTCCAGTGGTATCCTTTGATGGCTTTACCGATTCCAGATTTTGTTCTAACTTAGTAGCACTTCAGTTGAACTTAGAAAGTTTCTCCTTTGTCTTAGCAAGTTCCTTGGAAATAGCATCATGGGTCTTCATCAAGGTTTCATTTTGAGAAATCACTGCATTCAGTTCAGCTTGTATTTATTCTTTCTCTTCTTTATCTTCCTATAGATAGGCAGTAATGGTACTGACTTCTTGTTTCAATTTAAATATCTCATGCTCCTTGTCCTTTACCAAATCTTCATCCTTTCTTCTGTTTTCTAGCTCCCGACTCATCTTGAGAGTTAGTCCTTCCAACTCCCTCCTTAGGTTAGTTTTGGATTCATTTAGTTTCTCCACTTCTCCAACTAGGGCATCCATGTCTGCTTCATTAGAAGAGTTGTTTTTCAGTAAATTCCATCAATTTCTCAACAAGTTCTCTTCTCTTGGCCAAAGAGGCTTTATACTTGACTTTGAGTTCATCATAGGCTCTCTCAGAATTAGTAAGACGATGAGTGAGTTCCCTCATGTTGTATTCCCCCATATCTCCTTCTAAGTGGTTAGACTTATAGAAAGGTTGGCTCTGATACCAATTGATGAATACTAAGAGGGGGGGTGAATTAGTATGCCAAAAATCTTAAACAAACTCTTAAGCAGTTTAACTGCAAACCAGTGTAGCAGATTAAACAATAAACTGATTAAAACATAAACAAGCCAAATAGCAAATAACGAATTCACCCACAAAAGAACAATCACCATAACACAAGATGTTTTGACGTGGAAACCCAAATGGGAAAAACCACGATGAGTAAAACTCACAAGTCAACTATCTACAGAATAGTAACCAGACCGGTTAAGGTTAGACCAGTTAAGGCCTTACAATGTTCTTCACCAGAACACATCCTGTTAGGAATCTAGATCTCTATTAGGAGATAAGTCCTGCTAAAGACTACCTTGTTAGAGGATTACAGATTCACAACTATTAACCACCTTGTTAGAGGATTTACAATAGGATTGGCTGGGCCTACCTAGTTAAGGGTTTAAGACTTGTTGAAGATATTAGTAATCAACAAGTGAATGATCTAGATAGTAGTACAAAATGCTTGATTAGATCTTTGGAAGCTCCTTGTTAATGCATTCCAACATTACTTCATTCTTCTATGTTTCACACTTTCTATCTCTGTTATGTGAGACCTTTTCTCACACAGACCTTATCTTTGTTCGCACACTCCAACATTTTAAAAACCTAGACATGATGTCCTCATATAGGAACCTAATTTCATGTCGGTCCAATAAGCTTCGACTGCAATTTCTTAGGTATAGTGCATCTAGACACATTTGGTAGCACGACACAGAAACATCGCCAAAGTGTTGGTGGATGCTAACTCATCACACATTACAATTATACTGGTTAACAAAGTATACCGATTACTAGTTGACAAGTGAAGACTGGAAAATTGGAGCATAGTGTTACAATCAAAAGATTAATTGCTGCTCGGGTGTTGGCATTACAGTAAGAAATATTGTTTGCATTTCAATATCAGGAGATTGTTGATATTCAGTAAGGATATTGAGAAGGTTGTTGAAAATTATTGATATAACTAAAGAAGGATGACAACTATCTTTATAACATTATTTTGTCATTGATGTCAAGAGACTGATTATCTTATTCAGTATGATGTTGCCATATCTTGAGAAGATTGATTTGAAGAGAATTAAGATGTCGATAAAAGACACAGAACCAATGTGATGAATAAGGGGAGAAATATGTTATTCAATGGGAAACTATTACCGAGTAAGATAATGATGAGATCATGATGTTTAGATTGTTTTGATATCCTACATATGTTGTTTATTGTAAGGTTAATACTATACTATGTCACCAAGAAAAGAACCTAGTCGGTAAACCCTAAGGTTATCGATATCGGTTAATGAAGGCGAAATGTCTACCGAGTAAAGTTTAGTATTTACCAAGTTGCAACCGAGTTATGACAGTGTGCATGGGATGGATAAAAGCATTATTTAATGAAGGACAATGATTAGTTGGAAATGTATAAATGATTGGTATGCCGTGTATGAATTTTGTTAAGGATCCATGGCAAAGGAAAATCGGCAGGAAGATCTACAGCGCAGATTGAACAACAATAACCTTGTGCAAGTTCCAAGAAAGGATTGCAAGTCCCGAGGCAAGGTAAAACATTTTCAAATCGAAGGATACATTGAACCTGGTCAAGTTTGAAGATCTGATGGCTAAGATTGACCATGGGAAATGTGATCAAGGAGATTAAGTGGTTAGCAATTGTTTATAAATAAGAAATTGTTAATAAACAATGTATGCAGGCATGTGTATGCACAGGGATGCTACATAGTGATTACCGAGCACAGAAGCTTGAAGACATGTTTGAATAATAGAGTAGAAAGCCCAGTAGAGGGACATATAAGTCTTATGACTTGATTGTTTTGAGGAAATAAGAATATGCTTTAGCATTTTAGATGTGAAGTTGCAGATAGATTTTTATTACTGTTATTTTGTAAGTGACAAAAAATCTCTTAACCGAGTGGACTTAGCAGTCTTATTTGTAAATCCTCTAGCAAGGTGACATTCTGATTGAGTGTTTGAAACCCTTTGACAAGGTCACTTCTAACAAGGTGAAGATCCTAACAGATCTAAGGGAAATCCCTTAACCGGGTCACATCTAGCAATGTGTTTGTAATCTTTAATAGGTTTTGCTTTTAACCAAGCATACTCTAGAAGAGTATATTTCTTAGTGGGTCTGAAATCCCATAGTGGTTTTTCCCTATTTGGGTTTCCACGTTAAATCTAGTGTTATGAGTGTTATGATGATTATATGCTTATGAGTTTACATGTTTAACAGTTTTGGTTATATTGCTGAAGTATAAGTTACCGAGGTTGAATCTGTTGTTTTTATGGAAGATTAAGTTTGTATGATTCACCCCCCCTCTCATCTTGTTAGCTATTGGCATCTGTACTTACATTAAGTATCAGAACTATTAATTGGTATCAGAGCATTGAACTCCAGAAGAAAAGTTTAAAGGTACTTGAGGAAAAGATCCAAAGATGTATAAGAGGGATGCACCGAAGCTAAACAAGTCAAGTTTCTCTACATGGTAGAAAAGGATGAAGCTACATTTATCAGGAATTGGAGAATACGCAACATATTATCTGGAGAATGATTACTGAGAACCAACCCTATGACCTTGGAAGAGATTAAGGCAAAGCAAGAACATATTCAAGCTATGATTGAAATTACATCAGCATTGACCGACTCAGAGTTTAATGATGTAGAAGGCTGTAATGATCCAAAAGAAATGTGGACTAAGCTCATATTTGTGTAATGAGGTGATGAACATGTTCAAAGAGAAAAAATAGATATTCTAAGAGGACAAATTGAATCCATGAGAATGAACTAAGGTGAGAACATAACCCAATACAGTACAAGACTAAAGGAGATTGTCAATCAAATTAAAGGAGCAGGTGGAACTATTGAAGAAAAGGATATAACAAGTAATTTGTTGAGAACCCTTCTACCAGCCTATGTTATTCGAGTCTCTACAATCAATGAATTGAGGTCTATACCTAACATGCCGGTTTCTTTAGATGCTACTATTGGTAAGCTACATGCATTTGAGTTAAGTAATTTTGATAATAGTGGGTCTTCGGTAAATAAAGTTGAATCTGCATTCAATTCTTTTCATATTAGTGAATCTGATGATTACAATGATAGAATGAGTAAGTACTTTGAAGGGAATCATAGTGGAGCAAGTGAAAGATTTTGTAAGAACATGGAAGAAGTGCATAAACTGTATGAGGAAATCAAGAAGCAAGAAGAGTTTGAAGCATTATTAGCCAGAAGGTCACTGAGAGGAAAAGGTAAGTATAAAGGGAAGCTACTTTTAAAATTTTTCAATTGTGATAAGATAGGACATATGGCTTTTAACTGCCCTGACAAAGAATCTAGTGAAAAGAGAGAATACTGAGATAACAAGCAGAAAGACAACCAATACATAGGACACCGAGACTTCAGAAGGAGAGATAGAAAGACATGTCTAGTAGTTGATGAGGAATCCAACGATGACAAATCTGATGAAACTGATACTGAGGAAGTTGTTTATGTGGCTATTAAGGATGGATCTGATGAAGAAAGGTATGAAGAAAAAGCTCTAATATCTCACATAAATAATAATGATTCTTGGATTATAGATAGTGGATGCTCACATCATATGACAGGTGATAAACACAAGTTTGTTAAATTAGAAGACTATGATGGAGGCTATGTAAGATTTGGTAATGATGCACCATGTTTGGTGAAAGGTAAAGGATCTATAACACTTCTTGATAATGCTAAATGTGATGATGTATACTGGGTTGAAGGTTTGAAATACAATTTGTTGAGTGTAGCACATATGAACAATACAGGATACTGAATAGAATTTCAGAAAGGAATTGTCAAAGTTCATGACAAGCATGGAAAGTTAGCTGCTACCGGGACACAAACAAAAGGTAATACATTTCATCTTGACTAAAATAGGAACAAGTGTCTTTATGCAAAGATAGATGATACCTGGTTATGGTATAAAAGGTTTTGTCATGTAAATTTTGATAATCTGATCAAAATAAGTAAGAAGCACTGAGTAAGAGGACTACTGAGTCTTGAAAAACTAGAGAATGCTATGTACCGAGGATGCCAGATGGGTAAGATGACAAGATCAAGCTTTACAAGTAAGTCCTACACTTCTAAAGGAATTTTAGATCTAGTACACACTGATCTTTGTGGTCCTATGAAAGTTCAAAGTTATTATGGTGATAAATATTTCATATTATTTGTGGATGATTACTCAAGGATGATGTCAGTCATGTTTTTAAAAGAAAAATTAGAAGCTTTTCAAATGTTTAAATGGTACAAGGAAAGAGTTGAAAATGAAACAGGAAGACAACTGAAATGTCTTAGATTTGATAGAGGAGGAGAATTCACTTCTGATGAATTTAACTTATTCTGTAATGATCATGGTATAAAGAGGCAAGTATCTGCACCAAGAACACCTCAGCAAAATGGGATAGCTGAGAGAAGAAACAAATCAATTGTGGATTGTGCAAGAACCCTGATGATAGAAAAGAGGATACCTCAAACATTTTGGAGAGAAGCAATCAACACTGCAGTCTATACCCTGAACCAAGTTCAATTGAAGAAAGGAATTATGAAGACACCATATGAGATCTGGTATGACAAGAAACCAAATGTAAGTTATTTTAAAATCTTTGGAAGTAAATGCTATGTTCACAAAGATGACAAAAATGGAAAATTTGATTAGAAAAGTGAAGAAGGAACATTTCTTGGTTATTCTTCTAGAAGTAAAGCATTTAAATGTCTGATCAAATCATCTAACAAAATAGTAGAAAGTGCAAATGTGAAAATTGATGAATTTGCAGAAAGAAATGATGAAGGAAATTCCAAAGAACCAAAAGATTATGAAGAATTTGTTTATGTTCAACCGAGAAGTCCTACCGAGAAAGCTGCTAAAGAAAATGAAGATAATGTCTAGTTACCGAGTGATGAAGAAGATCATACAAAACCTACCGAGCCTATATTAGCCAAATATGTCAAAAGACATCATGCAGAAAGTCAAATTATAGGAGATAAGGATGATCCAGTGATGACAAGGAACAAACTGAGACAGAACACATGTTCGATATCTGAATTTGAGCTGAGAATAGTGAAAGAGGCATTTAACAGTGAAGATTGGGTAAATGCTATGACATAAGAGATCGATCAAATTAAGAAGAATGACACATGGACACTAATCCCAAGACTGAAGGACAAAAATGTAATCGATACTAAGTGGATTTTCAAAAACAAGCTAAATGAGAAAGGTGAAGTCATTCGCAACAAAGCAAGACTAGTTTGCAAAGGTTATGCTCAAGAAGAAGGAATAGATTATGGTGAGACTTTTGCACCTGTGGCTAGACTTGAGGGACTAAGAACATTGTTGGCATATGTTGCTTTCAAAAATTTCAAGGTATATCAAATGGATGTTAAATCTGCATTTTTGAATGGTATACTAGAAGAGGAAGTTTACATTGAACAACCTAAAGGATTTGTTGAAGACAGGAGTAAAGATCAGGTATGCAAACTAAACAAAGCTTTATATGGTCTGAAACAAGCACCTAGAGCATGGTATGAAAGACTGTACTCTTACTTTATCAAGATTGGTTTTATAAGGACAAGTGAAAACAACAACATGTACATGAAGAAAGATGAGGACAATGGAATACTGATCTCAACCATATTTGTTGATGATATCATATTTTGTGGAAATGACTCCTTATGCAAGAACATTGGAAATGAAATGTGCAAAGAATTTGAGATGTCACTAATCGGTGAGATAAAGTATTTTATAGGTTTACAGATATTGCAAATGAAAGATGAGATTTTCATTACTCAATCCAAGTACATAAAGGAAATCTTGAAGAAATTTGGAATAGAGGATTCTAAACCAGTAAGTACTCCTATGACTACTAACTATAAATTATCAAAGAATGATGAATCTGCATGTGTTGATGAGACACTTTACCGATCTATGATTGGAAAATTGCAATATGTTATGCATAGTAGACTGGATATAGCACATGCAGTAGGTATTGTAGCAATATTCTCTGTAGATCCCAAGGAAACACATATGACAACAATCAAGAGAATTTTCAGATACCTGAGAGGCACTGAAGATTATGGCTTAGTATATGAAAAGAGAAATGGTTTTGATTTAAAAGTTTATATTGATACTGATTGGGTAGGCAACATTGATGACAAGAAAAGAACAAGTGGTGGAAGCTTTCTTTTTAGGAGAAAGACTAGTGAGTTGGCTTAGCAAGAAAGAAGGATGTATCTCACAGTCAACAACAGAAGTTGAATATGTTGCTGTAGCATTGAACTATACCAATATAGCATGGATCAAACAACTGTTGGAAGGTATAGATGAGAAAGTTACCGAGCCAGTAACTATATTTTGTGATAATACTAGTGCCATTAACATTTCAAAGAATCCAGTGATGCACTCTAAGACAAAGCATACATCTATAAAGTATCATTATCTTAGAGAAGAAGTTCAAGAGAAGAAAGTTGTGCTAGAATATATCAGTTCAAAAGAGAAATTAGTAGATATCTTCACAAAGCCATTGCCAAGGGACACTTTTGAGTATCTTAGAAGCAAGTTAGGGGTCCTACCCCTATCTTCTACTCACTGACCAAGTTCGGTGAAAGTATCAATTCGATGAATCTATAGAATATTATGTGTGGATTGATGCTGATTTATGCACTTTAGGAGGTCACCTAAAGTTGTGCAGGAAAGTGAATAGAGACAAGTTGATCTAACCAAGACTAAGATGTTACATAGCAAGGCAAATCACTTCACAGAGGAAGCAATCATGATTTAGGTCTTTTACTTTTTGGCATTGTTGTCAAAGGGGGAGAAGACTATAAATGGTTTGACTGGAAGACTAAATGGTTGACTGCATGGTAAAGCCCTGAATGATAGAAATAATAGAAGACTAAATGACAGGGGGAGTAGATTGAAAAATGGAGAAGACTAAATGCAAGTCAACAACTCAGAAGCCTAATGAAAAGGAAGAAGACTTTAGAATATTTTAACAGCTCAAGGATAACAGGAGAAGTCTAACAACAATCTGAATTCGAATCAATTTGAATATCTTGTTGGCAATACCATTTAATTTTTGGTTTTGCCATCAATTCCAAAGGGGGAGATTGTTGGCATTATAGTAAGAAAGATTGTTTGCATTTCAATATCAGGAGATTGTTGATATTTAGTAAGGATATTGAGAAGGTTGTTGAAAATTATTGATATAACTAAAGAAGGATGATAACTATCCTTATAACATTATTTTGTCATTGATGTCAAGAGATTGATTATCTGATTCAGTATGATGTTGCCATATCTTGAGAAGATTGATTTGAAGAGAATTAAGATGTCGGTAAAAGACACAGAAAGAATGTGATGAATAAGGGGAGAAATATGTTATTCAATGGGCAACTATTACCAAGTTAGACAATGATGAGATCATGATGTTTAGATTGTTTTGATATCCTACATATGTTGTTTATTGTAAGGTTAATTCTATACTATGTCATTGAGCAAAGAACCTAGTCGGTAAACCCTAAGGAACCTAGTCGATAAACCCTAAGGTTATCAATATCGGTTAATGAAGGCAAAATGTCTACCGAGTAAAGTTTAGTATTTATCGAGTTGCAACCAAGTTATGACAGTGCGCATGGGATGGATAAAAGCATTATTTAATGAAGGACAATGATTAGTTGGAAATGTATAAATGATTGGTATGCCATGTATGAAGTTTGTTAAGGATCTATGGCAAAGGAAAATCGACAGGAAGATCTACAGTGCAGATTGAACTGCAATAACCTTGTGCAAGTTCCAAGAAAGGATTGCAAGTCTCAAGGCAAGGTAAAACATTTTCAGATTGAAGGATACATTAAACCTAGTCAAGTTTGAAGATCTGATGGCTAAGATTGATCATGGGAAATGTGATCAAGGAGATTAAGTGGTTAGCAATTGTTTATAAATAAGAAATTGTTAATAAACAATGTATGCGGGCAAGTGTATGCACAGGGATGCTACATAGTGATTACCAAGCACAGAAGCTTGAAGACCTGTTTGAATAACAGAGTAGAAAGCCTAAGAGAGGGACAGATAAGTCTTATGACTTGAATGTTTTGAGGAAATAAGAATCTGCTTTAGCATTTTAGAAGTGAAGTTGTAGATAGATTTTTATTACTGTTATTTTGTAAGTGATAGAAAATCTCTTAACCGAGTGGACTTAACAGTCATATTTGTAAATCCTCTAGCAAGGTGACATTCTGATTGAGTGTTTGAAACCCTTTGACAAGGTCACTTCTAACAAGGTGAATATCCTAACAGATCTGAGGGAAATCCCTTAACCGGGTCACATCTAGCAATGTGTTTGTAATCTTTAATAGGATTTGCTTTTAACCAAGCATACTCTAGAAGAGTATATTTCTTAGTGGGTCCGAAATCCCACAATGGTTTTTCCCTATTTGGGTTTCCATGTTAAATCTAGTGTTATGAGTGTTATGATGATTATATGCTTATGAGTTTGCATGTTTAACAGTTTTGGTTATTTTGCTGAAGTATAAGTTACCGAGGTTGAATCTGTTGTTTTTATGGAAGATTAAGTTTGTATGATTCACCCCCCCCTCTCATCTTGTTAGCTATTGGTATCTGTACTTACATTAAGTATCAGAACTATCATCGGGGTCTCCATTCTGCTTTGAGATCTTCATACCGATTGGGGTCTTTGGTCATGCTTTGACTGGTAAGCATCTTTTTGCAAAACACCGATAGTCTTCAACAAACAAAGACTATATATTTAATGACATGCAATACCGAGTGGAACAACTACCTGTTGAGAATAACACATACATTAATAAGTGTGTGTCCATCAATGACAATCGCAACTAATTATCATCAAAATACCAACATAATCTAATGGAGATGTCTTGATGTTGGACTCCTAAAATTGAGTAGGCTGCAAAGAAAACATCAATAATCTCTTCCAACGTAATCTTTCTATCTCCTCTAAATTTGGGTACTATTTTTCCTTGGCCTTTAGGTAAATCATGTAATTATGCCCCCAAATTAAGAGGTCTGATTGCAACCCCCCAAGCAAAAGGTAGGGTAATATTGATAGGATTGATAATGAAAAAATTGACTTAAAAGGACTTGGAAGTCTACTCAAAGATTTAGCTTTCCAAGTGGGCACAAATGGGGAAAAAATTATGGATTAGAGAAAATCAAAATTTAAGATCCAAAATGCCCTTCTTCCGGTCACCTTTGATATATCTTTTCGAGGCTAGCCTTTAAATCAATGTGAAAAACATAGAGTTGCTAATTGTAAGTGTCTAAAAATGGTCAACGCTTGTGGTGTCACACTTTAACATGTTTGCGTTACCTTCTTTTAGGTTTTTGCATTTTACTAATACCTCCTCTATGTTGCACATTTGGTCTTTATCATTTGTCAACATTGTGTCATTCTCATACTTTCTCTCCTTCAGTTGTTTCAATTTAAGTCTTATCAATGTCAATCTCAATTGTCATTTCATGATCATGGTTAGCTATCAATGTCATAAAATCAACATTTTTAACCTTAATCAATTTCAATTAGCATCCACCTCAATCAATTCCAATCAATTCCAAGAAATTATCAATGTCCTGCCATCAATCATTATCAATCAATTAGTCGTTATCAATCATCAATCGATTTTCCTTCAATCATTTATCTTTGTCAATTGTCCTTGTCATTTCAATCATTATGATCAATCTTGAGCATTGATTTCAATAAATTTTAGTTAATTTGTCAATCATTATATCAATCAATCAATTCAATCATTAAATCCTTATCCTGATGATGTTAATTGTTTCACGACATCATCTTGATTTATGTCTCTCTCCTTGGGTTAAATAATTCTTTAATTATTAATCCTTTACTAATATTTTTCTTAGGATAAATGAATTATTCATTTACCCTATGTCTTGTGTCACAATTAAATATTTTATTTAATTGGTTAATTTCTCTTTTGTGGGCTAATTAATAAATGAGAAATTAATTATTCCCACATTTCTCTCCCTTAATTTTCTCCTAATTTTGTCATAATTTGTCATCCCTAATTTCATGCTTCCCATTTCCTATATTTTCTCCCACTTTTTTCTCCACTAATTTGTCTCCTCCTTTTTGTCATATTTTTTAAAGCTATTTTTGCTCAAATTTATCATAAATCAATGAGCAAATTTTGAGGCCGATTTGTCATAAATCATGAAGCATAAATCTCTCTTCAATTTGTCATAGCAATTTGCCATATTTTGTCATATCAATTATGCCATTTTTGAATCAATTTGCCTCTTCCATTTTCCTTGATTTTTTCATGTCATTTTGGAGAAAATTTTCTTTATAAATTGAGTTATTTTTTCAATCATTTGAACAACCACATCTTGAATATCCTCACGCTGTCAAATTTACTTGCAAATTTTTCTTTCTTTCTCACTTTTGCAGTTGTAGGTGAGACCCATAACACATTTGGAGGAGAAAGAGAAACAATGGAGAATCATGGAGGAAGCACTTTGTTATGGTTTGCATATTTATTTTAAGTGCTATATCTTCATATCTTTATTGGATGTGGTAGGATCAATGTCTTAGCTTGTTATGTTTTGTGGTTGCATAACTTAGGCTTTGATGCTTTACCTATTTTCCTACATCACATTTCTTGGTGAACCTGACGTGAACATGCAAAATATAATAATTCTATGAATCTATTTGCATGCAAGGTTTATGTGTTGATCCATTGTTGCATGCAAGTTTTTTTGAACTAATTTTTTGTTGCATGCATGTTTTTTGCACTAATCAATTGTTGGATGCATATTTTTTGAACTAATTTGTTGTTGCATGTAGGTTTTACATGAGGATCTGTTATTGCATGTGGGTTTTATGGAGTGTAAACAATGATTTATGCAAGATTTCTTAATATACAATGAACGACAATTTTTCACATAGCCTAATTAGGAGGTTTTAATGAACAACAATTCTTCACATAACCTAATTAGAGGGTTTTAATGAACAACAATTCTTAACATAGCCTAATCAGGAAGTTTGAATGAACACCAATTCCTCACATAGCTTAATTAGGAGGTCAATTAACAACAATATCTCATTGCAATCTACTAATGGTTTCAAAATGAATCATCACATAGTCTAATTAGGGGATTGATTGAACAACAAATTCTCATTTCAATTTATAAGGTGTTAAAATTAAACCTACAATCTTCATCTAGCTTTCTAAGTAGGGGTACAAATTGGAATTTTTATTGATGATTTGTGTAGCATATTGGCATTTGTGGGAAAAAGATTTCATTGAAACTACTAATGTATTTGGTCCAGGGCATGGCCAAAGAATTTCATCAAAACTAAGTGTTTGTGATTTTTAGAATAGTTGCACACTTCGTTTTCTAAGGGTTAATGAATACCATGTATGCTATATTTTCTTTCATTTTGCTTGTGTGTTTTTACCCTTAGAAGTGTGCCTGCCTCCATATTTGCTTGGCACTTTGCACAAGCATTGGTGAGAGGGAATGACCCAAAGTGGTGACGGGATAAGGCCAAACTCTTCCAAACCACTCTAAATAACTATGTTTGCAACAAAAGTTGTAAGCAATGGGTGCTGGAATGACTTAGTGATGATTAAATTCACCGGATCTATGCCCACTCGAACGGATGCCCTGACTAAAAACCTTTGTTCTTAGAGACCAAAAACCTTCTAGTCATTGGTATAAGAGGTCAAACCTGTGATGTCGTCTCACACTTTTATGACTCTTAGTAGAGATACAAAGTTTTTCATGGGGAGTTTCATGGGAACTGATGCTTGACTACCCCAAAGAAATGAGTGTCATGGAGGGGAGATAGTGGGGTCAAGCATCTAAGTATCTGATTTGAGTAGGCATAGCTAGGAAACCAAGTGAGATCCAATGACTATTGTCCTATCCATCCATAGGATTTGTTGTTGAAGGTGCATGATTGTCTTGGGTCCAAGTCAAACAAACATCTTGTCTTTTATGCTTGTTAAAGGTTGAAATAAAAACAAACTCTCAAAAGTGATCATAATCAATAAACAAGCATCCAAGCAAACTTAAAACAAATTCAAACTTGCTCCAAATAACTTCAAAGTATTCATCGAACAATTTGCAAATATTTTATCAACATGGCTTGTTAAAAGATTGGGTACCATTGTTTCAACATTCATGTCACTTAGGGCTAGGTTTTGCATAGTCCAACTTAGGTCTTAGGACATATTGTCATCTTCCTTCATTTTAGTCCATTTCATTGCAAGCAACCTCATTTTGCACTTAGGTTTAAAAATAATTTTCCTAGGTCTTCATTGCATTGTCATACCCAAGCTAGGTTTTCACTTAGGTTGCAATCTTGCATTATCAATGTTATCCCAAAACTAGGTTTTCACTTAGGTCATATTATTCCCTTGCATATTCCTTTCTTTCATTAGGGTCATATCATTTTTTTAGTCCAAAACCTTAAATATTGTCTTAGGTTAACATTCGCATACATTTGCATTCATATCATATCTTTGGTCCATTTCATATCCTTAGGTCATTTCATATAATACCTTTAGGTTATTTCATATCCTTAGGTTATTTAATTTCATATCCTTAGGTCATTACATATCAGATCTTGGGCTCATACCCTAGTTCATTATCATTATCATTGTCCTTTTACATAATAGTCTCAAAAATTGGTTTTACCAAACTTGAAAATTAAAATCTCTAGATTAAACCCTAAGTTGTTGTTAGGGAGTATTGATCTTGTCTAAAATTTTGTCCTCTTGTCAAACATCATATTGTCAAACCTATCTTAGAATCCAAGCATATAGGTGTGACACTGTCATTTGTCCTATTGTCATTTTGTCTTTTGTTCTTTTGTCAACTAAGGTCTTGGCTTCATTTCAATTTCCCAAGGTTGAGTCTTTAGGTTTGCATTCCAAGAGTTTGTCCAAACCTTGAAAAGTCAAAAACCACAAAAATATAGGTTGCATTCTTACCTTAGATTGCATTATCATTTTCTAAGGTTGTACTTAGTTGCATTTCATTGTCATTTCAAAAATTAAAAAAAAACCAAAAACACAAGTTGCATGATTGTCCTCTTAGGTTTGATTTATCATTCCATTAGTTGCATAACATTATCATTCTTCAAATTAAAAATCTCAAAAATACTGCATAGCATAGTGACATGTCTATTGAATCAAGGTTCCAACCTCCTATGATGCAAGAAAGTTTGACATATCGATGATGATTGGTCCAATGAATAACACAATGCAATCCAATTTTGATCCAAGACAATCACATTCTATCCAACACAACAAAAAGGCAATATCATACAACCAAACTTCGATCCAAAAGTTGGTCCACCTACAAACATCATACCAGAGTACAAAATCACTCAATTGGGAACACCACCACACTTTGAATCAAATTCTATGCCAATGCAACCAAGATGTGGCAATGTTTCACCAATGCCACCAATGAATAAGTCAAGTCAAGATCACTTACAACAAAGACCTTTGTCAAATGGTCAATGTGTCTTTCACCCCGATTATGATTATATTCGAGTTCAATCATTAATAGATTTCCAAAAGGATACAGATTCAAATGATGAATTATGTGTAGAATCTGAAGTTAATGAGGCAATGAACAATCTTGAGTTTGTGGAATTTTTGGACCAAGTAATCTTAAGAAATCCTCAAAAATACCTCCCACACATTATAAGAGACCTAGCCTCAAGTCCTAAGTATCAATCTCTCATAACTGATGCAAACCTACAATGGGCCTTGGCATGTGAGCAAGCAAGCTGTGTCCTACAACAAGTTCAAATAGGTCAAGTCTAAAATCATGTTTTTGAACAAGAGACAAAAATTCCACTTGTCCAATATCAACAACAAATTCAACCCATGTCTAGAAATGTCTCATCCATCCATCAATAATTTGACCCTCAAGTGGCCTCCACCTCCCCTCCCATTCCATCATATTTTGAAGTTTCATAGGAGCAATTTCCACCATCTCCTTCAAATGATACACCTAATAATGCATCATCCTGTTGGGTGAATATTTTTTCACCAGCGTACTAATGACAAAACATAAAAATTTACACAATGCTATGCTAAGAAATTAATCTCTCCTCTCATCAAGGGGAGGTTCCCTATGAAATTTCTCCTCTAATTAACAAGAAATTAAATTGGTGGTTTGGCATTGGGCATATAACTCTCTTTTTTCAGAGTTTATGTATTCTTCCTTCGCCTAGTTACAGTTTCTCTACCTCTTCAGATATTCAAAGAAAAGAACTATTAATCTAATAAACTACACTAAGAGTTACTTTTAAGTAGCACAAAGTCTCCTATATGGTAACACTAATTCACACTGATCCTTACAAATTAAACAAGTAGAAACTTAGCTTAAAGCTCAAAGTCTTTAAGTGTAAATTTCTAATCAATTAAACTACTAATAATTGCAGCAATACAAAGCTTACTACAAGTTACTTCCTTTATCAGTAGATTTCTCAAGCATGCTAAGAGCACAAAGTCTATTGGAAAGATTTGAGAGCTCTTTAACCATGTAGCAATATCTTAAGATCAAATACGTAAAGATAATATGTATTTAATGGACATAGGAACATTAAATAATATAAACAAATTTATAGATACACCACAAAGTTTGCAATAAAAAAAATCGTTTTCTTTATTTGTTTGATTGAATTCTCATCACAAAAGCTCAAAGTCTAAATTGGGATAAAAATCCAACAGAGTTTTGCTAAGCATGAAAAGATAAAATATTTACAAAAAGGTCCTCCTTATATAGGAAAAGAAGTTGAGAAAAAGGTGGGCACAATTGACTAATTCAACTGCATAGTCCCACTACAACTTCAGCATAAAGAAAATATGCAGCTACGAGAAAACTAGCAGCATCTAACAATGCAACTACATGAAAAGAAAGTGTCAAAAATGGGACACATAAATCATCTTTCTCCTCATTGGATTTCTAAAGTTCTTCAAACCGAGCTAAAGCAACTTGCATCTTAGCTTTGTCTAGCACCATATCAACAATCTCATCAGCGCATCTTATTTTCTCTACTGATTTGCTTAGAGAGGGCTTAGACATTTCAACATGAATCATTAGTGTTTTGAAAATGATCACCATTAGATGATCAAATTTCATCAATCGGAACAAGAAACAGGAGTCACAAATGACTTAGGAGACAGAATGGGAAAAACTTTTAGGTCGGACTTTAAAGTCCGAAATGGAAGTTCAAACAACATCATACGCAAGTCAGACTTTAAAGTCTGATCTGCAAGGGAAAAACTTGAGAAGCAACTGCACGTCGAACTTTAAAGTCCGATCTGCAAGGGAAAAACTTGAGAAGCAACTGCACGTCGGACTTTAAAGTCCGATCTGCAACCTGGGAAGGAAACTCAAAATTCACAAAGATTGCATATCGGACTTTAAAGTTCGATATGCAAGAAGGGCAAAACTTAACTTGCAGGTCAGGAAAAATTCCCCGACTTGCACATAGGCAAACTTGCAGGTTAGGAAAAATTTCCTGACATGCATATGAATCGGCAGGTCGAAAAAAATTCTCCACCCTGCACTTAGACCTACAGGTCGAGAAAAATTCCCTAACCTGCATATGGATCGGCAAGTCGGGAAAAATTCCCTAACATGCATATGAATCAGTAGGTTGGGAAAAATTCCCTGACCTGCACTTAGACCTGCAGGTTGGGAAAAATTCCCCGACCTGCATATGGATCGACAGGTCTAGAAAAATTCCCTGACATGCATATGAATTAGCAGGTCGGGAAAAATTCCCCGACATGCATATGAATCGGCAGGTCGGAAAAAATTCCCCGACCTGCACTTAGACTTGCAGGTCGGGAAAAATTCCCCGCATATGGATTGGCAGGTCGGGAAAAATTCCCCGACCTACATTACTTGGCAGACCAAACCGGCACTTCGGGTTTTAAAACCCGACATGCAGGAAAACACTAGAAACACTGCATTTCGGGTTTTAAAACCCGAATCTTAGATAAAAGATAAAATAAAAGATGAAGGCAAAACCATGAAAATGACAAAAATGAAGATGCAAACAGACACGACTTATGAAGGAAGTTGACCGACCTTGGAGGACGTAGGCTACGAAATGGACACATTTCGTAGGGGCTGTACCATAATTTTAGTCGCACTAAAATCGAGGACAACAACTGGCTCTGACTGGGGGAATGAGCTACAACACTTGAAGCTTGTAGAATCCAGAATTCTGAGTGCCTGTATCCATTGGGTTATAGAGTCAAGAAACAAAGACACAGACAACAAGACTGGCACAAAGCAACCAATTGAAAACAAGACAAAAACTTATGCAACTACACTTATTAAAAATGGAAACTAACCTAACCTAAACTAACTAACCATAGAAACCTTCCTAAATGAAACCATTCACGGGCTCACAAAAGTAGCTGCCTTTCTTTAGCAGCTTGCATTTCCTTGCATGATCATTAGCAGCCACAACCAATAGAAGCATGAACAATTGTACTAGGACTTGATGCAATACTCGTTGGAAGAGATGAACAAATTCACCTTCCTCTTGAAATGAATCATATGTATTGCTACTCCAAAGTAGATATTTGAAACTAGATTGCTCTTGCTTAGTTGAAAATGCATGTTTGGCCACTTCCTCAAGTGTATCTTCAAGCTCATGTACAAGTGGAACCTTTGGCTCTCCATTTACTTCCAACCAAGCAAGATGTCTGATTGGACATCCTCTTGACGAAGCAAAATCAAAATTCTTCTTGTTGATTACACCTTTATTAGTTGCTTCTTCAATTACAACTTCATGCTGAAAAGAATGAGTTTCTTCATGTGAGTCAATTGAAAACATGATTGCATTCCTTACCTCAACATATTGTTCACAAACTTCAGATTTGAGAGGATTGTCAACAAGACTTGAACAAAACTCTTCTATAGTACTCATGAAATGATCTTCATCAAGTTGTAGGGTAGGTCTCTTATGCATGATATGTCCAAGTTCATGACCTTGGAACATGAATGCATTCATTTCAACTTGACTGGGATCTTCATGCATGTTCACCTTTTCACATCTCATGATGTGATTGTCCTCCTCCATGGTACCTAGCATGGTCTTTTCTTTTTGTTCAATAGCTTTTTGGAACTGCATAAACCAGATTTGAGAGTCGCCAGCTATGTCTGCTTCCTCCTCTTGGAATAGACTAGCAAGATCACTTTGTTCAGATTTAGAGTCCTCCACTGCTGCATTTGTTGATGGTGCCTCATGTGTAAGCCCTTCTAGTGGCGAAGAAAGATTGTCTTGATTTATAGCTAGATAACTAGGAGTAGTATTTGGATATGACCTCCTAGGAATGTCTTCATAAGGGGAAGAAAATACACCTTGAGCTATTTGCTTTTTGAGGGCAAGCAACTCATTAGCCAACCTTTGCACCATGGTATCTGCTCTCTTGGTAGACCATGATCCCAAAGAAGAGTTTTCTTTGGACCCATTTGGCTCTATCTTTATCTTACCTGCAAGGATAAGACCATCTTCAACCTCAACTATTAAGGTTTGTGCAGTTGCAAGGTCTCCTGGAACTCCTCTTCTCAACAAGAAACTCACCTTGGGTGACTGAGCATTCATGAAGAAGCACTTCAAATTTGCAGCGGTAGGCTGAGAAGCAACTGGGATACAGTTATACAGCTTGTTGAATTTAGAAACAAATTCCCGCATGGGCTCTTGCAGTTCTTTCTTCATTTAAGTCAATTGCACCAAGAGTGCATGCTCATCTTCTATAGGTTTGAACCTTGCCTCAAACCTTGTTTTGAGGCTAGCCCAATCTATGATAGAATTATTTGGCAAATGGTAAAACCAATCAATAGCTACACCTTGTAAGGTTTCAATAAATATGCTTATAGATATATCTTCATGTTCAACTCCCAAAACACCACATGCAATATAAAATGCAGCGATGTGTTCATTAGGATGCTGAGCACCATCACCCAAAAACTTGGGGAAGTTCTTCCATGAACCATCAGAAAGAACATGTAAGGGTAGAGTCAGGGTCAACGGACCAAAAGCATTCCCCCAAGGACCTTGAGCTGCCATTTTACATATCCTTGGTGAAAGTTAGATAAATTATAAGGAAATGAATTACAATGAATAGGATACCGGTGTACTTCAACCAAAAGCATGAGGCTTTTGGATGCGTATCATATCCCCAGCAAAGTCACCAAAAAACTGTTGGGTGAATATTTTGTCACCAGCGTACTAATGACAAAACATAAAAATTCACACAACGCTATGCTAAGAAATTAATCTCTCCTCTCATCAAGGGGAGGTTCCCTATGAGATTTCTCCTCTAATTAACAAGAAATTAAATTGGTGGTTTGGCGTTGGGCATATAACTCTCTTTTTTCAGAGTTTATGTATTCTCCCTTCGCCTAGTTACAGTTTCTCTACCTCTTCAGATATTCAAAGAAAAGAACTATTAATCTAATAAACTACACTAAGAGTTACTTTTAAGCAGCACAAACTCTCCTATATGGTAACACTGATTCGCACTGATCATTACAAATTAAACAAGTAGAAACTTAGCTTAAAGCTCAAAGTCTTTAAGTGTAAATTTCTAATCAATTAAACTAATAACCATAGCAATACAAAGCTTACTACAAGTTACTTCCTTTATCAAGAGATTTCTCAAGCATGCTAAGAGCACAAAGTCTATTGGCAAGATTTGAGAGCTCTTTAACCATGTAGCAATATCTTAAGATCAAATACGTAAAGATAATATGTATTCAATGGACATAGGAACATTAAATAATATAAACAAATTTATTGATACAACACAAAGTTTGCAATCAACAAAACTATTTTCTTTATTTGTTTGATTGAATTCTCATTACAAAAGCTCAAAGTCTAAATTGGGATAAAAATCTAGCAGAGTTTTGCTAAGCATGAAAAGATAAAATATTTACAAAAAGGTCTTCCTTATATAGGAAAAGAAGTTGAGAAAAAGGTGGGCACAATTGACTAATTCAACTGCACAGTCCCACTTGACTACAACTTTAGCATAAAGAAAATACACAGCTACGAGAAACTTGTAGCATCTAACAATGCAACTACATGAAGAGAAAGTGTAAAAAATGGGACACTTAAATAATCTTTCTCCTCATTGGATTTCTAAAGTTCTTCAAACCAAGCTAAAGCAACTTGCATCTTGGCTTTGTCTAGCACCATATCAACAATCTCATCAATGCATCTTCTTTTCTCTACCAATTTCCTTGGAGAGGGCTCAGACATTTCAACATGAATCATTAGTGTTTTGAAAATGATCACCATCAGACGAGAAAATTTCATCAATTGGAACAAGAAACAGGAGTTAGAAATGACTTAGGAGATAGAATGGGAAAAACTTGTAGGTCGGACTTTAAAGTCTGAACTGGAAGTTCAAACAACATCATACGCAAGTCGGACTTTAAAGTCCGATTTGCAAGGGAAAAACTTGAGAAGCAACTGCACGTCGGACTTTAAAGTCCAATCTGCAACCTGGGAAGGAAACTCAAAATTCACACATCGGACTTTAAAGTCCAATGTGCAAGGAAAATCAGTCAAAGATTGCATATCAGACTTTAAAGTCCGATATGCAAGAAGGGCAAAACTTAACTTGCAGGTCGGGAAAAATTCCCTGTCTTGCACATAGGCGAACTTGCAGGTCGGGAAAAATTTCTCGACATGCATATGAATCGGCAGGTCGGAAAAAATCCTCCGCCCTGCACTTAGACCTGCAGTTTGGGAAAAATTCCCTGACCTGCATATGGATCGGTAGGTCGGGAAAAATTCCCTGACATGCATATGAATCAGCAGGTCGGGAAAAATTCCCCGACCTGCACTTAGAGTTGCAGGTCGGGAAAAATTCCCCAACCTGCACATAGGCAAACTTGTAGGTCGGGAAAAATTCCTCAACCTGCATATGGATTGGCAGGTCGGGAAAAATTCCCTGACATGCATATGAATTGGCAGGTCAAGAAAAATTCCTCGACATGCATATGAATTGGCAGGTTGAAAAAAATTCCCCGACCTGCACTTAGACCTGCAGGTCAGGAAAAATTCCTCGACCTGCATATGGATCGGCAGGTCGGGAAAAATTCCCTGACCTACATTACTTGGCAGACCAAAATGACACTTCGGGTTTTAAAACTTGACATGTAGGAAAACACAAGAAACACTGCATTTCAGGTTTTCAAACCCGAAGTGTAGATAAAAGATAAAATAAAAGATGAAGGTAAAACCATGAAAATGATAAAAATGAAGATGCAAAAAGACACGACTTACGAAGGAAGTCGATCGAACTTGGAGGATGTAGGCTATGAAATGGACACGTTTCATAGGGGTTGTACCATGATTTTAGTCGCACTGAAATCAATGACAACACATCCCAAGGGTTCTCTACAACAAAAATACATGCTAATCTACGTCTTTATACAAATCCCTTGTACTATTTGAAAATGCAAGATTCATTGCCACCAAATGCTTCTCTTTTAGAGAATCTCATACAAACAAACTCCATCTCCCTCATGTCAAAGCATTTATTCCTTTCTATAATCCCCCATGCATATCCAAAGTCAAACCCCATGTCAAGAGGATGATTCAAAGCACAAAGAAATAAGTCTCGAAATGGATCAGGATCAAGACCCTAAAACTTTTCCATTGCATACTATATTTGACAAAGATCTCATTTCCTTTGATAATCCCCCTATTCCTATCCATTCTATCTAAGAGCCCAATGCCTTTTCAAGTCGCATTGATATTCCACTACCTGAGAAAGATCAAGCTATCTCTTATGCCATTCCTAATGATCCCATTGAAATTCATGAGCCAAAAACCTTTAAAGAGGAATCCAATGATCTTCCTCCTTGTAAAGATCATATCATCCCTTTAGATCCTCCACAAGATTCCTTTTTTCCTCCATCTTTGTGTCCTAATCCTCCATATACACTCCAAGAGCTCATTTCTTTTGATGATCCCATTATTACTCCCACTCCATTTCATGAAGAGCCTATCATTGATCCTAGTCCCCCTCATGATCCTGATCCCCATAGTGATCCTAGTCCCCCTCATGATCCTAACATGTTGGTGAAAGATGTTAAAAAATACCCTACATGCACAATGGGTTCCTCCACTTTGGTTCAATCTATTTACTTCATGGCCTCATCACGTCATATCCACCTCATAATGGAATCGTGTCTTCTTCTCAAAGCAAAGAGTCTCCTACATGTCAAAATATTCATAAAGGTAAAGGGGTAGAATTTCATGAGCAAGAGCCCCTCCATATCAAAGAAAATATCAATGGTCATGGTTTCAATGACATTACTCAAGAGGTTGGTATCCCTCCATCAAAATCCAAGCATACACCTTCTTCATCACTTCCATCCATTTTAGGTTCTTATATGCCTCTATCCCCTATTTAGGGTCAACAAAGGCACACATCCTTGAGAACCTTACATTGATATAAAAGACCTCCATTTCATTCCTATCCATCCATGCATTCTTTTCCCCCTCCAAGCAATTTTGATGCCAAGAATAAAATTCATAATTCCAGCAATCCACATGTATTCATGGATCAACATGTCCAGTCTAATTGACATGTAAAATCAAAGAAAAATATGATCCAAAAAGAAAAGTAAAAATCCAAAAGGCCACAGTGGCCCACTGAGAAAAAGAAAGCTGAGTCAAAAGCTATATGGGTTCCTAAATCCCTTGTGCAAGCGATGCATTCCAAGGAACCACAAAATCATGAAAAATAAAAAACTGCATGGATTCCTAAGAGGATCCTTGAAGCACAACATTCTAAAGAAAAATCCAAATTGGCATCCAAAATCGCTATTCCTCCATCATCTTCTTCATCAGTTTTGGGTCCTTATGTCTCAAAATCACCATCCTTTCCTCCATCCAAATCTCAATATCCAAAATAATTTTTTCCTCCATCAATCCACCACCCCTCAAAGTGTGTGCCAATGTTGATCTTGCTAGCACTTCCATCCACCCAAGCCCAATTCTTCCAATATCCCATCCATTATCCAATGCATATTTTCCATCCTTCCTTCTATCCTATCCAATCCTTTGCATAAATCCTTTCCTTAGTCCTATCTCATTTCCATGTAATTATCCTAACAATGTCTTTCAACATGTCATGGTCCATTTTCAAAGATACCATCCAGACAACAAGATGATTGAGTCCTCCTTCCATTCTCTATCATGTGTCCATTTTCTTTCAAAATGTCAAAAAATACCGAAAAAAAAAAATTGAAAAAAATTCCCAAAAAAACAAAATACAAAAAAAAAATTGAAAAAGCAAAAATAAAAAAGTACAATTTTTTTTGAAAAAAACAAAAAAGAAAAAAAGAAAAAAGAAAAAATGAAAAGAAGCAAAAAAATTGAAAAATGAAAAAAGAAAAGCAAAATAATTCGTCCTCTGGTGCAAACCTGGCAAACAGGCGCCTTGGGCATGTACCATGATGAAAACCTAGCAAACAAGCATCATGTGTAATCTATGAACTTCTTGCATGCCATACTTGGGGGCAGGTTTTGTTTATGCTATCCTATCATGTCCCATTATCATTCACTATCCTTTCACCCTTCATTATCCTATCGTACCCTTGTCATATCCCCATTATCCTATCGTCCCTCATATCCATATCCCCTTTTGCTATTGGTATTATGGATGTGTTGCATTGGTTTTGTCATTGATGTCAACACTTATCAGCACTAGAGATCTTTGGTTATGTTCACCGGCATGTTCAATGACTTATGCACAGTCACCGATAGGTTATATTATTCACTGGCACAGAGGATGACTTTTTATCATTTGGAGATTACTTTGTTATATCGAAGACATGGTTTGGACACTTGGTTTTGGTGATTTGGTTATTGGTCTAAACAAGTTTGCATATTTGCTGTTACCAACAAATTGGTCTAGGTTATGGACCGACAAGCGTTATCTATTCCAGATCAGCATGACACGTTATGGAGATGATTTATTGATTGGTTATTATTGTAAATGCATTGAGACGACATGATGCATCACATATTGATTCATTTATAATTGATTTAATTGTAATATTCTTAGTGAGCTGACCTACACATTTGGTCTTAGGTTTTGGTATATATGTAAGATCTCATTTGTGAGATAATGTAGAAGAAGTGGAAAAGGATTGTAATAAGGTATATGTGCATATAAGCAGAGCTATACACGAAGACATCATTTGAAGATTCAAGGAAGGTATGAAGAAGACAATCAGAGCTTAACCGATACTGAATCCAGCATATGAAGATGATATTTTGAGTAGTACATTATTATTGGATTTAACCATCCAATTATAGTCAGTGTGACTCTCATTTTGTGATTGAGCAGTGAGCTCTAGGCAGTTGGCCTTTCTGCATGTGCAGACACCATTTGTACACACATACTATATGTATTAGTATCATCTGATTGTGGGTAAGGTTTTCCACCTTGGTTTTTCCCCTTATAGGGTTTCCACGTATAAATATCTGTGTTATGTGTTGTGGATGTTATTTGTCTTTCTATTTCATACATTAAACTTTACCAGTATTGTTATTAACTATTAAACTATCAACCAACACTAAGTTTGGCTTACCGGTATTATGCATCAAGTTTGATTAAGTTATATTTGGGTTGAAATCAATAGACAACTGATTCACACCCCCCTCTCACTTGCCTCCGGGTCCTAACAATTGGTATCAAAGCTAAGTCCTCTTTTTGTAGAAGTTTAATAGCTTGAGGAGATTCTATGGCAACTAACTATTTTAGGAAGGATAGTCTGAAGCTTGATGGAACTAACTATGGCATATGGAAGATCAGAATGGAGACACATCTGAATTTCATTGGAAGAGACATATGGGATGTTACAAAGAATGGCTATGTTGGTCCTACACAGAGTCAACCTAATCCTCCTACCTTGGCTAAAGATCAGGAGAATGATTGCAAAGCAAGAGAAGCACTTTTTAGCGCACTGTCAGATCAGTAAATCATGGGATTATCAGACCGATCTACTGCTAAAGCTATTTGGGATAAATTGGAGACATTGAATGAAGGTGATACCACTTTTAAAATCACAAAACTGGAATGCTTCCTGGTCAGGTATGAAAATCTAAAAATGGAAGAAGATGAAAGGATTTATGCTTTTATGGAAAGAGTCAATGAAATTGTTTTGGGTATACAATGTTGTGGAGGATCCTTAAGTGAAGATGAAATTGTTTCTAAAGTTTTAAGAGCATTGCCACTGGCATACAAAATGAAAGCAACTACTATTAATGAATTGAGAACAATGCCTAATACATCAGTATCTAGAGATACCTTGGTTGGAAAACTTTTAGCTTTTGAACTTGAGGAATTTGGTCTTGTTGCTACAATCAAAACAAATTTAGCTTTCAAAGAATCATCATCATCTGACGCAACATCATCATCATCATCTGAGAAATCTGATTGGAAAACACTTTATACAAGAGAACTTGAAGAAATCATAAGAGAGAATGAAGAACTTGAAGAGCTTGAAGCACTATTTGCAAGGAAAATGCCTAAAGGTCCAGTTGGAAGTAAGTATGAAGGTAAAGAACCATTTAAATGTTTTAACTAAAATAAAATTGGTCATATGGCATCTAGGTGTCCTGTACATGCAAGATTGAAAGAAGAAGCTAAAAGAACATACAAGACTAACCCTGAATATCAGAGATATAGATTTAAGAAGAATAGAGACAAATCATGTTACTATGTTGATGAAGGAGTTATTGATGATTTTGATGAGGAACCAATAGACAATGGATGGGATTTTGTTGCAATAATAGAAGATCAACCGACACCTACTATACAATAGGTAGAGCAGGCACTGGCAACTAAACTTGAAAAAAAGGATGAATGGATCATTGATTCTGAATGTTCACATCATATGACTGGTGATAAAAGTAAATTCTTAACCTTTCAGGAATACAATGGAGGTCTAGTAAGATTTGGGGATGACAAAGCTTGTTTGATCAAAGGAAAAGGCACTATATCTTTTGATGGTAAGCACAATGTTGACAACATTTATTATTTTGAAGGTTTGAAGCATAATCTTTTGAGTGTTGGTCAATTGGTTGAAAAGAGATTTCAGTTACGATTCAAGAATGGTAAATGCAAAATCATGAATAGAACTAGTTTGGAAATTGCAACTGGTAATTAGACTAGAGGTAATATCTTTCATTTGAATAACAATAAGAAGACATGCTTGATTGCACATATTGATAAAAGTTGGTTATGGCATAAGAGACTTTGTCATGTAAATTTTGATTGCATTGTGAAGATCAGTACAACTATCTTTTGAAGCTTGGTTACACTAAAGGCAATGCTAACAAAAACTTATATTTCAAAGTGACTAATGATGACATCTTGGTTATTGAAGTTTTTGTTGATGATATCATTTTTGGAGGAGAAGATGGATTGTGTAAAGACTTTTCTAATAAGATGCAGGAAGAATTTGAAATGTCTATGATTGGGGAGATAAAATTCCTTTTAGGATTGTAGATTTCATAGACTGATAAAGGTATATTCATATGTCAATCTAAGTACTTGAAAGAACTACTAAATAAATTTGGTATGGAAAACTCTAATATGGTAAGTACTCCTATGAATACAACTGATAAACTATCATTGAAGGATGAATCAACACCTGCTAATCCGACAAGATATAAATCTATGATTGGAGGTTTACTGTATTTGACACAAACAAGACTTGATATTATGAATGCAGTATGTATTGTTTCAAGATTTCAAAGTAATCCTAAGGAAAATCATGAATTGGTAATGAAAAGGATTTTCTAGTATCTACAAGGCACAATAAATCTTGGTTTATGGTATCCTAAAGATGAAAATTTTGATTTATGTGCATATATAGATGTAAATTGGGCAGGAGATGTAGATGACAAAAAGAGCACCATCAATGGAGAATTCTTTCTTGGTAGCAGATTGATTTCATGGTTGAGCAAGAAACATAGTTGTACATCATTATCAATAGCAGAATCATAATATGTTGCAACAAAAACTAATTGTACTTAGGTATTATGGATTAAGAAAATGTTGAAGGACATAAAGGTAAAATGCAAAGAACCTATAATCATTTACTGTGATAATATGTCAGCAATAGATATATCCAAGAATCTGGTATTTCACTCTAAAACTAAACATGTTTCTATCAAATTCAATTTTCTGAAATAGAATGTTGAAGCAAAAGAAGTGAAATTGATTTATGTGAATACTAAAGAGTAAATTGCATATATCTTTACTAAGCCTTTGCCTAAGGAAACTTTTGAATATCTCAGAGAGTAGCTTGGGGTTATACCCTCACCGGTAGAAACTTAGATAGTTGGAGCATGACATCAGACTGATAGGAATTAACAGAGAAATCTTTTTTCCGACTTTGATGAAGGAGAGCTACTTCTCAGGTTGAGTAGTTGGTTATAACAATTGGTATTTGTAATTAGTTCTATGAACTGGTTGTATTTGTTTTTTTTGTATTGCTTTGGCATTTGATGTCAAAGGGGGAGAGATATCTATGGAAAAACACATTATCTTTTGGGGAGAGATTATTCCTAGGGGGAGAGATATTATGTATTTTGATTTCTAGTAATTGATCTCTTTGGGAGATTGTTGGTTTTTGGTTTTTGGCATTTCTGCTTTGGCACTTAGATGGTTTTTCCATCTTGTGTTGCCATCAATGCCAAAGGGGGAGATTTTTGGTATTATGGATGTGCTGCATTGGTTTTGTCATTGATGTCAACACTTGTCAACACTTATTAGCACTAGAGGTCTTTGGTTATGTTCACCGGCATGTTCAGTGACTTATGCACAGTCACCGATACTTAGTTCACCGACATAGAGGATGACTTGTTATCATTTGGAGATTACTTGGTTATTTCAAAGACATCGTTTGGACACTTGGTTTTGGTGATTTGGTTATTGGTCTAAATGATTTTGCATATTTTCTATTACCGGAAAATTGGTCTAGGTTATGGATCGGCAAGCGTTATCTATTCCAGATCAGCATGACACGTTATGAAGATGATTTATTGATTGGTTATTATTATAAATGCATTGAGTTGAAATGATGCATCACATATTGATTCATTTGTAATTGATTTAATTGTAATATTCTTAGTGAGCTAACCTACACATTTGGTCTTAGGTTTTGGTATATATGTAAGATCTCATTTGTGAGATTATGTAGAAGAAGTGGAAAAGGATTGTAATAAGGTATATGCGAATATAAGCAGAGCTATACACGCAGACATCATTTGAAGATTCAAGGAAGGTATAAAGAAGATAATTAGAGCTTAACCGGTACTGAATCCAGTATATGAAGATGCTATTTTGAGCAATACATTATCATTGGATTTAACCATCCAATTGTAGTCAATGTGACTCTCATTTTGTGATTGAGCAGTGAGCTCTAGGAAGTTGGCCTTTTTGCATGTGCATACCCCATTTGTACACACATACTATTTGCTGTAGTATCATCTAATTGTGGGTAAGGTTTTCCACCATGATTTTTCCCCTTACAGGGTTTCCACATACAAATATTTGTGTTATGTGCTGTGGATGTTATTTGTCTTTCTATTTCATGCATTAAACTTTACCGGTACTATTATTAACTGTTAAACTGTCAACCGTCACTAAGTTTGTTTTACCGGTATTATGCATCAAGTTTGATTAAGTTATATTTGGGTTGAAATTAATAGACAACTGATTCACCCCCCCCTCTCAGTTGCCTCCGGGTCCTAACATTTCCACCTTTGATCTTGACAAGGTTGAGGATCTTCATGAGTGTCAGGCTTCCTATTCGCAACTTTCAATCTATCACAACTTTTGGTCCTTTATCCATTGGCTTATTACAACTTTTCATTTATATTCCATTGGCTCATTACAACCATTCATCTATATTCGTTGGCTTATTGCAACCTTCTATCAATATCCCTTAGCCTATCATAACCTTCAGTCCATATCCCTTATCCATTTTTGATCTTGCTTATCCCATCCATATCCTATCACTATCCATGCACTCTTTTCCATCCCTTGATCTTGATTCAACATAAGGATGTAAAATGCAAACACATAGTTTCAAAAACCTCTTGACATGTCCCTCATGCCGTGCCACTACTTTACATTGTCATATCCAATCCTTTTTCCCATTCCGTGATCGCCCTTGGCAATTGAATCTACTTTTTCTCCATCATAAATGGCCTTTGTCCATCATCATTTTAGTTAGCTTGTTTATTCATTCATCATATTCCTTGCCTTGCTAGACACTGGGGGCAAAATCATAAAAATCCCTAAAAATCAAATAATGTCGTAAGAAAATCACTAAAAATCAAATAAAGTCTGGAAAAAATCCCTAAAAAGCAAACAATGTCCTGAATTTTTTTTTCAAAAAATGAAATAATGTCCTGAAAAAATCCATAAAAATGAAATAATGTCCTGAAAAAATCCATAAAAATCAAATAATGTCCTGAAAAAAACCATAAAAATCAAATACGATCTTGAAAAAATTCCCTAAAAATCAAATAAAGTCCTAAAAAAATCCCTAAAAACATAAAATAATATCTTGAAATAATTCCAAAAAAATCGAAAAAGTCCTTAAAAAATCCATAAAAAAATGAAAAAATATCCTGAAATAACACAAAAAAAATTGTAAAATATCCTGAAAAAAGCACAAAAAATTAAAAATTTCAAAACCCTAAAAATTTGAAAACATTCAAAATCCAAAAATAATCACTTTTGTTTCATTTCATCAATAAATTATCCCCTTTGTACATAGACAAAT
Source organism: Cryptomeria japonica (assembly GCF_030272615.1). Lineage (NCBI taxonomy): Eukaryota > Viridiplantae > Streptophyta > Pinopsida > Cupressales > Cupressaceae > Cryptomeria > Cryptomeria japonica. Next base: position 178,610,443 of record NC_081413.1, on the reverse strand, counting down.
GTTTTAGCAAATGACAAACGAATAACAAAATAAAATACTGTGCGTTAGCAAAATCACGCTTTAATAGATGAACTATTCATCAATCAAGCATTCAAATTGATTGAAATTGTCATATCAATCGAATAACATCAATATCATTAGTCCTTGTCAACATTATCATGGGTTTGATATAGGGTGTGGTATACTCAAAACCAGACTGTGTCCTATCTTAGACGGGGTAATGCATTCCTTGAAACCAGATTGCATGATTGTCCTTTTATAACAACATTATCAACTTTTGACAATGAAGATCAAAATGTTTGTTTGACTTGTTTGAATTTGCAAGTCTTTTGTTTCTTTGATTTATCTTTGACCATGTTCCAATGTTGCTTGATAATGTCACTGGGTGAATTAGAGAGGCCAAGATGGTTCATGGTCTTTCTTGTTTTTCATTTTCTATTTGCGGAGTGTTTCGTAGCATTCTGGGGTATGTATGTCTTAGGATGTTTTGACTCACTCCTTGTTTGCGATGTATCTATTTTACGCAAAGGTATTGCATTATCACTTTGGCCTTAATTGCCATGGTGCACCGCATCCATTTTGCAATATCAAATAAAGGTTCTCACCTACTATTGTGCATTTGTGCAAGCAAGTTTTTCTTCACCACTAATTCTTCTCCATCTAATTTCCTCTTACTAACATTTCTTCTGCCTATCCTTGCAATCACCTCGGTCTAATTCTAGCCTTATTTTTGATAAATTGACCTCTTTTCTAAATTTTTCACCCAATTTCTCGAGGGGGCACCCTTGTAGCCCATCATTGTTGGGGCAATGTTTAATGTGATTTTTCCTTATTATTCTTTGAAACAACACTCATAATCACATTGTCTTAAAGAGAGGCAAAATGTAAGCATCTAAAAATGGTCAACGCTTGTGGTGTCACACTTTAACATGTTCACGTTACCTTCTTTTAGGTTTTTGCATTTTACTAACACTTCCTCTATGTTGCACATTTGGTCTTTATCATTTGTCAATATTGTGTTGATCCTTCAGTTGTTTCAATTTAGGTCTTATCGGTGTCAATCTCAATTATCATTTCATGATCATGGTTAGCTATCGATGTCATAAAATCAACATTTTTAACCTTAATCAATTTTGATTAGCATCCACCTCAATCAATTCCAATCAATTCTCAATGTCCTGTCATCAATCATTATCAATCAATTATTCGTTATCAACCATCAATCGATTTTCCATCAATCATTTATCTTTGTCAATTGTCCTTGTCATTTCAATCATTATGATCACTCTTGATTATTGATTTCAATAAATTTTAGTTAATTTGTCAATCATTATATCAATCAATCAATTCAATCATTAAATCCTTATCCTGATCATGTTAATAGTTTCAAAACATCATCTTGATTTATGTCTCTCCTAGGGTTAAATAATTTTTTAATTATTAACCATTTACTAATATTTTTCTTAGGATAAATGAATTTATTAATTTACCCTATGTCTTGTGTCAATTACATATTTTATTTAATTTGCTAATTTCTCTTTTGTGGGGTAATTAATAAATGAGAAATTATTAATTATTCCCACATTTTTCTCCCTTAATTTTCTCCTAATTTTGTCATAATATGTCATCCCTATTTTTTTTTTTGTGATAGATAATGGGCCATAGCCGAATAATATATATATTAATTTAAAATCTTTACTTGTTACATGTTTGATTCAATGTGGACACCGATGGGAAAAAATCAAACTAAGAAAACCTCTAGTCTTGCCCTAGGATACAATCCTAGAAAATTACATTATATGTCAGCCATTGGCTAATTACAATGTGAAATTACATTAATACATTACAACCGATCCACCCATACTGTGGATAAACCATGTTACAAAAAAATATAAACTTAGTGACAGTCCCACTAAATTTTAGTTATGAAGTATACTTGCAAATTCCTACCTTGTCATAAGCGGAGAATCACAAAAGTGGTAGATGAAGGAGCTATGTAGTAATGGAGATACTGTTTCTTCCATTGTGAGCCAAATAAACCTGCAAAACCACTGTAAAGAAACTGTCTCCTGCAATTTGTTATACTCACAGTAGTAGAGAAGTTAAAGAGTTCATGTCAAAAGTGTTTACAAGGTTTATATATCTCTGCATCATTGAAACAAGGGATTAAATGCATCCTACCCAGTGCTCAGAGAAACAAACACTTTGTGAGGCCGAGTCAACTATAGAGAAAATTTAACCCAGAACTAGCCTTAATCCAAACCATTCTGATTAATAGCCAAGGCAAGGATGGACGAAGAGCGTGTTTATAGCTATATCTTAAATATGTTAATGGTAACCATATTCAAAGCTATAGCTATATATACAGAAACCCCAAAGCCCGCCTTAACACCTGAAAATAGATTACATATAAATCTTCCAAATACGCCTTGATTACTAGATCTACCACTATTATAGTTATTGAAAATGCCAACCCCAATCTAGGTCCATGACAGCCGAGGATCAAAGAAAAGTATGTCAAGAGGAAGGACCAAAAGTACTCTGCAAGGAAAAACCACCTCTCAATGCATAAGTATATACATATATATATATATATATATATATATATATATATATATATATATATATATATATATATATATATATATATATATATATATATATATATATATATATATATATATATATATATATATATATATATATATATACATACATATATACATACATATATGTATATATGTATGTATATATGTATATGTATTCACAAGAGACTACCAATCGTAATGAATATATGCCATTTAAATTCTAGAATCCCACATGATAAAAATTTATGAGATGAGGAGAATAAGTCAGAATTAAGGAATATGTAACATGCACACACACACACACACACACACACACACACACACACACACACACACACACACACACACACACACACACACACACACACACACACACACACACACACACACACACACACACACATATATATATATGACTGAATATACATGTATATATATATATCTATATATGATTGAATATACATGTATATATATCTATATATATACCTATATATTGGCTAGAGTGCAAGAATAGGGGAAACAGAAAAGAAGTGTGAATATATATGAAAATAGAGAACATAAACACATTACTCGAAGTATGAGGCATGAAGTACCAAATCTTTAAAATTGAAAATGCCTACACCTATTTTCGTGGTCATAGAAATGAAAAAGGTAGCGAAGCTATTGCACGAAAAATAGGATAAGTCAAGAGAATAGAGCAGGTATTCTAAGAAAGGATCTAGCCATCGTTTTGACCGGCAAAACATCTTTTCTTTCCCTCTTCGGATATTAATCTGCAAGACCAGGTCAGCTAATAATAAAATATCTAAAATTTCAAGCACTAAACTAGAAATACCATATGTTTAATTATATAGAAAAAGCATTATAACAAGTATTGTCTTCAAAATTTCATCATTTTCTAGAATAACCTAAGTAAACCAAAAGATAAGGATTTAGTCTTATAAATTTGAAATTAGGTTCCTAAAAGAAATAGACTACTAAATCTTGCTATTGAGGATAGGATTCCAGCTCTAGGAATTAGGGGTAGTGAGCTTCCCCTTTTTCTGAGACTTGCCCTCCTCGCTTCCTGCAATAACTAAGGGCTCTCCTTAGTTAAACGAGGAGGTTATTGGAATCTTCTCCTCATCAGGCACTACTTTAATTCCTTCCTCCTTGAAGTAATTAGAAAGCCATTTCTTACATGTTGGGCACTTGATGTGCAGAAGCCACATCAGAAAGTAGAGATTGTGTTGCATTATTGGTCTGTATGCAGCAAAGGCATCTTCATCTTCTACCTCCAGAATTGGAAATCTTGGCATGGGTTTATTTTTCCACATAAACCTATCATAATCCTTATGTTTTGGAACTGTAAGATCATCTGTCACATTGAAAACCACCATATCCAACTCTCCCAGAATGTCCTTCTTAAAAACATTACGACACATTTTTTTCACCACCTCTCTGTCTCGCTCGAAATGCATGGCCATGGCTAAAAACATGGCTCCTATATCTGAGTTTTCCCTGGTCCTATCATCATTCTTGACATATTATTCCCCTAATGTCTTCCTAACCACCCTAATAACTAGGTCATGGGGAAAGACGAGGATTCCCTTCAACCTATCATCCTTGATTTCCCCTGTGAAAGCCATTTGTCTCTTTAGACCCCTCAATCTGAATGGTGTATCCATTCTGCAATTTCAGCACATACTCAAACCAAGACTCAACTAAGCTTGAAAATTTCATACTTCAATAAAAGTGAAGTCCATCTTCTTCTTAAATATACTTTTGAGATAAAATTTCTGCCTTTTCAAACGTGCAAACTAAATTCGCCATCAAGAGAGCTACTACTTCACAAGAAAGGCCTACAGAGAAATCGTCCCAAAGTGTTAGATGGTTTGATATGCGAGACAAAAATGCTAAGGTTAGTAATGAGAAAATCATCCTTCGAGATCATTCCTATTAATTGCAATGGCTAAAATAGTTTCCAACTAAGCTCTTGGTACAAATGACAATCATTAAGAGGCTCTTTGTGAGGTACACACTAACCAAGGATTAGGAGGAATCAAAACTAATTTAAGACCATGGGATAGATAAAAAATTAAACAAAATTCGTCCAAATGAACCCAACCTAAGGCTAATCTGTCAAGCTCGAAATTATCCGAAATGAGGTTTATTAATGCAAAAATTAGGTTAAATAACAAAGCAAGATGATAGATTAATCTAAGGAAAGTAAAATTTAGAAATATTAATGCAGGAATAAAGGGTAAGCTTACATATAGTGATTATAAGCCTAGGTTGTTATTATATATATCCTTCGATAAATTAAATCTGTATTCATAATTAGTAATATAGAATATATATATATATATGTATATATATGTATATACATATATGTATATATTTGCATGTATATACATGTATATAGATGTATATACATGTATATATATACATATACATACATGTATATACATGTATATATATATACATGTATATGCATGCATATATATACATGTATATATATGTATATATACATATATATACATGTATATATATGTATATATACATATATATACATATATATGTTAAATATATATATATATATATACGTATATGTATATATGTACATATATATATATACATATATACATATATGATGTACATATATACATATATACATATATACATATATGATGTACATATATGTATATATATATATATATAAATATATGTATGTATATATATATATGTGTCTTTATATATAAATATGCATATATGTATGTATGTATATACATACATGTGTATATATATATGTATATACACATGTATGTATATACATACATGTATATATACATGTATGTATATATATATGTATATACACATGTATGTATACACATACATGTATATATACATGTATGTATATATATACATACACACACACATATATATATATATATACATATATATATGTGTGTGTATGTATATATATACATACACACACACATATATATATATACATATATATATGTGTGTGTATGTATATATATACATACACACACATATATATATATACATATATACATATATACATATATATATATATACATATATACATACACACACATATATATACACACACATATACATATATATATCATATATACATATATATATATCATATATATATATATATATACATATATATGTATATATATGTATATATATATATATATATGTATATATGTATATATATATGTGTGTAAAAATTAATATAAATGTGTATATATAAATAATTTTAAAGAACAAGAAAGGGCAAACGTCCTCATATAAAGCCATCGTAAGTCTGCAAATATGAAAGAGGGGGAATAGTTGCTATATTTAGGATATACACATATAGCAGTTTAATATATGTCTATATCTCTATACAATACCTATCGAAGAATATATCTATATACATATAAATAAATATACATATTTATATGTGAAGGTGAAAGCCTATGCGTATATATACTTGTATAAATATATGTATAAATACAAGATGTAGGGAAGTTGGGTCTATAGGTTAAATACTTAGGTAAAGTACCACACAAACTATAGAAGGAGAAAAGGTAGGAAGGAAATACATATAGCTACAAAAGAAAGGTAAGGGGGAATAAGCTTATAAAATTTCCTAAGAGCTACTAAGAAAGACTAACAAGATGTAATTCAGATCAACCAATGCCTACTCTTTCTTCCCAAATACCATCAACTCCTTGGTTAGACAAGGAATCTTCTTTTATATTGCCTTCCCTATATACATGGTTAATCGTAGTATACTTGAAATGTTTTAGTAGTTCTAAGTCTCTTAACACCAGATTGTTCAATTTCCAGTTCGGTGTCTTTCATGTTTTTATAGAATTGACAATTAATGCTGAATTGCCTTTGACCTCTAACCTTTTGATACCCAAGTCTTTGCATAGTAGAAGACATTTAATAAGTGATTCTAATTATGCCTCATTATTTGTGGTTACCCCTATAGGTTTTGAAAATATTTCTACAATCGATCCATCCCACAAATGAATCACTCCCCCTATCCCTACAATACCTAGGTTGCCTCTGGAGGCCCCATCAAAGTTGAGCTTAAGCCAACCTTTGGCCGGAGGAGACCATTTGAAAGTTTTCCTCAAAAGTTCTGATTTGATACCTCCAATGCCACAAAAGGGGTGAATAATGAGTCCAACCCAGTTTTTCCTAATTTTTTCATCCCTAAGGGTAAATGGGAAGTTATTGTAGTTACCACTATTTAACTTGCCATTAGCTACTTCAATAATAGATGCTTCAATTTTGTTCCAAAGTCGTTCAAGAGGCATAGTCTTATCTTTAAAGATCCTTATATTCCTTTCCTTCCATATTTCCCACAAGAGGATCGATGGGGAGATGATCCATAATAGACCATAAAGACTTGATCTAAGATAGATTGGCCAACTTATGTAGAGACATAAATTACTCTATATGACATAATTTACTCTTTATTCATAAATAAACTCATAGATCAATTAAGAAGTCTATTTCATACATAATTTAAAACAAGTTTAATAAATTGATAAAACAATCATAGATATCAAGGAGTTAAATAAAATTTTCATATACAATGGAAGGTACAAATTTCTGATTACATATCATTATACCATACTTAGGCTTTCTAATTGCCTTAAGTATTATACAAACATAAATAAAGTGAGATACATCCATCGATCTCCAATCTGAGTCGCTTCCTTTCAGGGCATCGAATGAAGACGAGAACAAGATTCAGGCGCTTTTTCCGCCCAACCTTGAAGCTTACGCTTCCCCGAAATTCTTGGTCAATCAAGAATACCCAACCCTGCATGAATTGTTTTAACCAAATAATTTGAAAGGAAAGAGGGAATCTAGTGCATGCCTAGATGATACAAGCATTTTCATTTTTATAATTCTTTTAAGAAACAAGCATTATCATTCAAGGATATGGTAGAGAGGATAAAATAAAAGAATTCCATCTATTTCAATGGATAATTCAATTTATTACTAGGCTAAGCATAATGGCATGCATGGAAAAAATAAATAGTTTGGAAAAAGCAACTATTCTCTCTAAGATTCCATATTCGGCACTCGTCTGGAAGGTAACTTTCCATACAAAAGCCTATCTAGCTTGGTTCTCATAAAACAAGAGTACATTTCCTTAAAGAATACAATCTTTTGACTAATAGAACTAACATCTTTCCTATCACTTTCATAAATTAAACACTATTTCATTAACCTAATTGAAAACAATCTTTCATAGAATAATAATTTTGCAATTTTGATAAGCAAATATTTTTTCATAAAAAATTCAAATAAGTACAAAGTAAGAAGAGGGTGTAACGCAATTATGATTATTTTCATATAAATGAATTAAGTTTGAGTACACATTCTTTAAATGAAAATTTATCCTAACCCATTAGCATTATTTACCATTCTTAAACAATATAATTGTATTTCTTAACTATTTCAATATATATTCCACCTAATGATTTCCTTCTATGTCTATTCAAGGACTAATAAAAAAAATTCAATAAAGACATGGAATATCATAAATGAAATCTTATGCTACAACCATAGCTCTATTTCACTAACAGTTCTTAGTGCAAAATAACCAAAACAAAATAAAGATCCTACCTCCTTACGCTTGAGACTGGCTTGGAATGAACTCTTTCGTGCCTCCTCTAAATCGATCTACTTCTTCCTTTATGGCTCAAGAGTTCTCTCACAGATCTTCCTTTAACCACCTATCTATTCTCCTTCTATCTATGCTCTAAAGTGTTTTCTCTCTCTAATCTCTCTTCTAACTTTACTATCTTTCTCTCTACTCCACTTGCTATTTTCTATCTTTTTTTTTCCCTCCTCTACCTATCGAGCCTATGCCTCTATTTATACTATATTTCCCTATGAAATCTGCTATGTCTAAGGCTCGATTATTGTTATCAATTTGTAGTCTTCGCTGCATTATCGACAGGTTTGATGCTTTAACTATTCCATGTCTTCTCCTTCCCCAAGGTGCTACTAGGTTAGCAGTCTCTCTAGTCTACACGTCTTGGGGTGGTGGGAGGCCAAGTTATGTCTTCTGTAGTGATCGACCTCAGATTGTGTAGAGATGGTTGGTCTTCTCCACCATTATCGTAGAGTCTGCAGTCTTCTAATTGCCTCAGTGGATCATGGGAAATCTGCATTTACTTAACTCCATGGAACTACGTGCCTATTTACTCCTTCCTCCCGCCGGTCACGAGCCATTAACTATGGTCTTTTTCGGTCTAAGCGGAGTGGTCTGCAGTTACATGGGGTGTATTTGTGTACTTGGTGGGGAGGTTGGCTTTATCGACTTCCACTAGTCGACTAATAACCCACCATTGCCACCTTTTGTGGAACAAACTTCTGCCACCTTTTGAAATATAACATTAATATTAACAATAACCTATTAGAATTAAAACTTTGCATTTTAATTCATTAGTATTTAAATTCTAATATGATTTTCTATGATTAATAAATTAATAATATCTATATATATATATACATATATATGAAATTTATATATACATATATATATCGATTATATTAAACTTTTCATGAAATTTATACTCACAAACAATTACTTAATCGACGAGACCATTATTCCCATTTTCAAGCGAACAATAACTTATAAAAACAATAATCAACTTCATACGATGGAAATCACGTGAACATAAAATTTGCATTCTAAATCATATTTAATAGAAATGTAAAGTCGCTAATTAATTAACTCTAATTTTTTAACTATTAGACATTTTCATAAATGAAATCAACATAATGACTAATTTTTACTTAAATCATTTAAATTTAAAATTAAGCATCGACGAAGTCAAAATTCAAACAATGATGCATCGACGAAGTCATATTTTCACAAACAACTTTTCTATTGTGGTGTATGAGATTCCCCTAGTCTACCAAAGTCATAAGATAAAAATAACTCTACCTGAGTCATGTTCTCGCCTTCATCTTCATTCACCTATCCCTGCATCACTTGCACTCAATAATTCATCACATTGACGATCTCGAATTAAGATAATACTAGATATCTAATTACATATTGCATGAGTAATATGTATACACCATTTCCTATTATTTGTATACAACTACATTATCATCAAAATGAATGCTCATATTTGTTTCAATTTCAATTCATAAATAAAAACCTACATTATTTCTCCTAATAACACATTATCAAAAATATGGTTCATGACATCCTTTCCCTCTTGGAAGAGACATCGTCTCGATGTCTTATTATCCATTAATAATCACATAGAATTATATCTCATAAAATGTCAACCATACATCAAGTTTCAAATATAAATAATAACAATAGCATACATACTATCCAAGTTCACATCATAAAATTAAAATTATTGTTTCAAAGATATCTCATAAAATAAGCAACTATTTCCTAAGAAAGCAAATGAGGAAAATGACGATCAATCATCTTAGCATCCTCCCATGTAGCACTATCCTCAGAATATTGGTCCCACTAAACCTTATACTGAGTGAAATCTCTATTACGTAGCTTCATGCTATGCTGATCTAGGATTCAGATGAGCTCCACTAGCACCACCCCTGGATCCTGTACCTATAAAGATTGTCAATCAAGAATATGAGATGCATCAACATGATAAGGTTTCAATAAAGAAACATGAAACACATTGTGGATTCGAGCTACAGAAAGGGGTAAAGCTAATCTATAAGCAACTGGATTGATAACTTCTAGTACATCAAAGGGTCCCACATATCTTGGTGCCAACTTTGATGATTTTCCAAATGAGATAGAGCTCTTATGAGGTTTGACTCTCAAAAAGACTTTATCTCTTGCAACAAATTGTCTGAAAGTCCTATTTCAGTCTGCATAACTCTTCTGTCAGTCAGCCACCTCCTTCAACCTACTCTTGATCAACACCATTTGCTCATCCATTTCCTTAAGTAAATCAGGACCAATGATGATCCTATCTTCTAGTCTATCCCAAATGATAGGTGTGCGACACTTTCACCCATAGAGTGCTTCAAAAGGCATGGCCCCTAAGGATGCATGAAAGGAGTTGTTATAAGAAAATTCAACCAAAGGAAAGTACTCCTCCCATTTGTACTGCTGATACATGCAATACGTCCGTAAAAGATCTTCCACTACCCGATTAACCCTTTCTGTTTGGCTGCTAGTCTGAGGGTGATATGCTGAGCTAAAATCCAGTCTTGTTCCCAATGCTGCATTTAATGTTGTCCAGAATCTGGAAGTCATCCTGGTATCTTTATTTGATATTATGGTTTCTGGAACACCATGTAACCAAAAAATTTCTTGCACAAATTTCTTGGCAAGAACAAATGACCCATCTTTGAGATTCCCAAGTATGAAATGTGCAACTTTAGTCAACTTATCCACCACTACTAAGATAGTGTCATGTTTATTTTTGCTCATCGATAATCCTTGGATAAAATCCATACTGATTACTTGCCACTTGTATTCTGGTATAACATGTTGGAATAAAAGTCCTGCTGGATTAACATGTTCAGATTTCACTCGTTGACATTCCAAACATTGTGCCACATACTCAATTACATCCTTTCTGAGTTTAGGCCATAAATAGAAAGATCTCAGGTTAGCTACCATCTTTGTTATTCCAGGGTGTTCTGAATAAGGTGTATTGTGCATTTCATGCAGTCTCCCCCTTCAGGTATGTACATCCTTCCTTGGTACCTTAAAATACCATCAGGTTCTATTTCATATCCATCATAGTGATGATCTGAAGAATCTTTTTCCAAGGCTTGTTTAACCCTTAAGTAATGCTCATCCTCTAGAACATTCTTCAATACTTGTTGTTTCAAGTTTGTTCTAGTTGTCACCGTAGCAGATAGATGTCTTCTTCTACTGAGTGCATCAACTACCCTAGTCTCCTTCCCTTTGATATATTCAATACCAAAATCATACTCACTTAGGAATTCAAGCCACCTTCTCTATCTTGTATTAAGGTTAGGTTGTGTAAAGATATACTTCAACCCTAAATGATCTATTTTTAGCTCAAAAGGATTCCCTAAAAGGTAATGCCTCTACATTTGTAATGCATGAACAATAGCTAGAAGTTCTAAGTCATGCGGTGCATAATTCAACTCATATTGCTTTAGCTTTCTTGATTCAAATGCAACCACCTTTCCTTCTGACATCAACACTGCTCCCACACCTTCACCTGAAGCATCTATAATTACTATAAAGTATCCATTGGAATCTGGTATAGTTAAGACTGGTGCTGTTATCAATTTCTTCTTCAAAAGTTGAAACGTCTCCTCAGACTTCTCAATCCATTCAAATCTTTTTTTCCTTTTTCTGAAGTGAAGTAATAGGTGCTGCTATCCTAGAAAATCCTTTCACATACTTTCTATAATATCCTGCAAGTCCCATAAAACTTCGGACTTTTGAAACATTCTGAGGTGTTGGCCAATCTAATATTGCTTCTATCTTTGTAGGATCAACTGAAATTCCTTCAACAAATATGACATGACCTAAGTAATGCACCTTTTCTTGAAAGAAAGCACACTTAAAAAGTTTCCCATAATGCTTACGATCTCTCAACTGTTGCAAAACTATCCTTAAGTGCTTCTTATGTTCTTCTTCATTCTTTGAATAGATGAAAATGTCATCAATGAAAATTAGAACAAAATCATCCAGGTATTCTCTAAAAATATTGTTCATGAGGTTCATGAATGTTGCTGGGGCATTGGTTAAACCAAATGGTACAACTGTGAATTCATAGTGCCCATACCATGTTCGAAATGCAGTCTTAGGAATATCCTCATCTTTAATCCTTAACTGGTGGTATCCTGATTGAAGATCAATCTTGGAGAATATAGTTGCACCTTTTATTTGGTCAAACAATCATCTATCCTTGGCAAAGGATATCCATTTTTGATAGTCACTTTATTCAACATCCTATAATCAATGCATAACCTTAAAGTGCCATCCTTCTTCTTTACAAAGATCACCGGTGCACCCCACGGGGATACACTTGGTCTAATAAATCCTTGCCTAAGAAATTATTTCAATTGAGCCTTAAGCTCATACAATTATGTTGTTGTCATTCTATATGAAGCCTTAGATTGTGGCTTCATTCCCAGTAAGAGTTCTATAGAAAAATCAAACTCTCTCTTAGGTGCTAACTTAATAAGGTCTTTTGGAAAGACATCCAGGAACTTTGTAAGGATAGGATAATCCTTAGGAATCTTCTCAACATTATCCAAATCACTTACCATGACAACAATTATGGAACATCCTTTCCTTTGGGCCATCTTGAGTTTCATTGCTGAAATGTGTCTTAATTCAAGAGTCTTTTGAGACCCAAGAATTTCAACTGAATTCCCAAAATCATCTATACAACTAATGATCTTATCCTTACAATTTACTATGGTTTTATGCTCAGTTAACCAGTTGATACCTAAGATCACATCATATGATTCTAATGGTTCCTCATAAAGGTTAACTTGGGTTTGGAAACTGGAAAGTTCTAGCTCACTGCAAAATACACAAGAATCTACCCTCTGTTCTGCTCGATTTTCATATTGGACCATCCATGCATTTGAAATATAAATAGGTCTAATAGATCATCTAGAAAATACCTTAGGATCAACAAAGCATTCAATATCTCTTGTATCTATTAAAATAGAAACTGATTGCCCAAAACACTTACCCATCATCTGAATAGGTGAGGCTTGGAAATCAGCCTGACGGTTGTCAACTCCTATGTGAATCTAGTTTTGTGAGTCTCCTTTCTTATTTTCTCCTCTTAGTGCGGGGGTACATTATGGAAAATTTGAGGCATAATGACTTCCTCCACAGTTGTAACACCCGTCCCTAGGTCTGAAATTACCACCTGTCCTACCTCTGTCCAAGTTCTGTCGGGCATTGTAGTTGGTGTTACTATTTTCTCTCTTGTTACCATCCTGATTCACTCTTCCTCTTTCTTGAGTGTTGGGTCCCCTCTTCAGATTCCTTACTTGTCGATTGTTGCCATTTTTGTTCTTTTGGAAATTCCTATTTCCAAAATTTGGTCTATTATTCACATTTTTACAGAAATTTCCCAACTACTGCAACTTCTGCTCTTGCTTGGTTGCTTTTTCAAATACTTCTTCCATAGTCAATGGATTATGAATATCCACTTCTACTCCTATATTATTTCTCAAACCCAAGATGAACTTTTGGATGCAAAATCGCTCATCTGATATTGTGGAACATACTTAAGAAACTTGGTAAACTTCTCCCAGTATTGAGTTACCGACATGCCACCTTGTGTTAGGTTCTAAAATTTAGTCATCTTCTTATCAAAGAATAACTAAGGAAGCCACCTCTTCCTAAAGGATTGTAAAAATAATTCCCAAGTGATATCTCTAGGTTGCAACTTCTTTTCAGACTTTTCATTATCCCACCAAGTAGCAGCTTCGCCAGAAAGATGGTAAGCAACCCAAACTGACTTGGTTTCATTGGACATGTTGCGAAGACCAAAATACTTTTCCATTCCTATCACCCATTCCTCTGCACCATCACCAATAGTTTTCAATCAAACTTTGGTGGGGCTATTCTTTTCAAGTAATTAGCCAATTCTCCTTCAATCCTTGCTTGGTTATTGGGTTGTTCTTCAACCCTTGGAGCTTCATTTTGGACTTCTCTGACCCTTTGAACCTCCTGCTCGAGTCCATTCATTGTGGCACTCTGCTAGTTCAGTAAATCAAGGAATTGGTCCACTCTTTCATTTCCATTACTAGACTCAGCCCTTGTGGTCCTTGAGCCCACTATTATTCAACAATTTTTTCATCAGGGAATGTTAATATTTCTTAGCGAAAAAGAAAGAATATTTGCAAAGTTATGATTTCCATAACTTCTCTCTAATCAAAGCTTCCTAAAATCTACCCTTACAATATAACTATAGAGATTAATATCCATATTTACTAATGGAAGGAAACAATATAGAACTATAATAAGACATAGTTAGATAATTTGCACATCTATATCATCCAAATTTATAATATAAACTAAGGTCCAAAGTACATATTTATCATCATAGGAATCATACAAAAACAAAACATTCAACTCAAATTTATTATAGAAAGAAAGACATCTTTATTTATTGATTATAAGAGTGTTATTACATAATACATCACTCTTCTAGCAGAGTAATGGGAGTATATCCTTTGGACTCACTAGAACTTAGGGGAGTATAACCTTCAGACCCATCATCACTAAGTGGGGTATATCCCTTAGATTTAGTATCACTGAGTGGAGAATATTACTTTGACTCATTGGAGCTAATCATAGTTGGCCTAATGGGAGAATATTCTAACTCAGGTTCCTCTTCCTCTATAGGGATAGTCTTTTCATTGAGGGATTAAGTAGGGACTACTCCTATCTCAACATTTTCTTTCTCTTTAAAAACTGGTTTCCCTATGGGAGGAACATTTTCCTCCTCACTGATCCATCCTCCACTTGGATGGTTATCCATAATAGGCATGACAGGAGAGTTAGTATCCTTCCCGACCCTTAGATAGTGAGAATACCCAGCTACTGACTTACGAGCTATTTATTTTGTTTGCACCATCTCTGTAAGTTTCAAAACAAAACTATTATTCTCAATACTCAAATTGTGAAGTGACTCATAGGTCCTAGTGTTATACAACCTATGGCTCTGATACCAAATTGTAAAGACGTAAATTACTCTATATGACATAATCTACTCTTTATTCATAAATAAACTCATAGATCAATTAAGAAGCCTATTTCATACATACTTTAAAACAAGTTTAATAAATTGATAAAACAATCATAGATATCAAGGAGTTAAATAAAATTTTCATATACAATGGAAGGTACAAATTTCTCATTACATATCATTATACCATACTTAGGCTTTCTAATTGCCTTAAGTATTATACAAACATAAAGAAAGTGAGATACATTCGTAGATCTCCAATTTGATTAACTTCCTTTCAGTCCATCGAATGAAGACGAGAACAAGATTTAGGCATTTTTTCCGCCCAACCTTGAAGCTTACGCTTCCCCAGAATTCTTGGTCAATCAAGAATACCCGACCCTGCATGAATTGTTTTAACCAAAGAATTCGAAAGGCAAGAGGGAATCTGGTGTATGCCTAGATGATAAAAGCATTTTCATTTTTATAATTCTTTTAAGAAACAAGCATTATCATTCAAGGATATGGTAGAGAGCATAAAATAAAAGAATTCCATCTATTTCAATGGATAATTCAATTCATTATTTGGCCGAGTATAATTCCATGCATAGCAAAAATAAATAGTTTGGAAAAAGCAACTATTCTCTCTAAGATTCCATATTCGACACCTGCAGAAGGTAACTTTCCATACACAAGCCTATCTAGCTTGGTTCTCATAAAACAAGAATACATTTCCTTAAAGAATACAATATTTTGACTAATAGAACTAACATCTTTCTTATCACTTTCATAAATTAAACACTATTTCATTACTTTCACCTAATTGAAAACAATCTTTCATAGAATAATAATTTCCCAATTTTGATAAGCAAATATATTTTCATAAAAAAATCAAATAAGTACAAAGTAAGAAGGTGTAACTTAAGTATGATTATTTTCATATAAATGAGTTAAGTTTGAGTATACATCTTTAAATGAAAATTTATCCTAACCCATTAGCATTATTTACCATTCTTAAACAATATAATTGTATTTCTTAACTATTTCAATATATATTCCACCTAATGATTTCCTTCTATGTCTATTCAAATAATATTAAAACAAATTCAATAAAGACATGGAATATCATAAATGAAATCTTATGCTACAACCATAGCTCTATTTCACTAACATTTCTTAGTGCAAAATAATCAAAACAAAATAAAGATCCTACCTCCTTATGCTTGAGACTGGCTTGGAATGAACTCTTTCGTGCCTCCTCTAAATCTACCTACTTCTTCCTTTATGGCTCAAGAGTTCTCTCATAGATCTTCCTTTAATCACCTATCTATTCTCCTTCTATCTCTACTCTAAAGTTCTATCTCTCTAATCTCTCTTCTAACTTTACTATCTTTTTCTCTACTCCACTTGCTATTTTCTATCCTTTTTTTTCCTCCTCTACCTATCGACCCTATGCCTCTATTTATATTATATTTTCCTATGAAATATGCTACGTCTAAGGTTTGGTTATTGTTATCAATTTGTAGTCTTCACTGCATTATCGACAGGTCTGATGCTTTAACTATTCCACGTCTTCTCCTTCCCCAAGGTGCTACTAGTTTAGTGGTCTCTCTAGTCTACACGTCTTGGAGTGGTGGGAGGCCAAGTTATGTCTTTTGTAGTGATCAACCTTGGATCGTGGAGAGATGGTTGGTCTTCTCCACCATCATCATGGAGTCTACAGTCTTCTAACTACCTCAGTGGATCATGGGAAATCTACATTCATTTACTTAACTCCATGGCCCTACGTGCCTATTTACTCCTTCCTCCTGCTAGTCACGAGCCATTAACTATGGTCATTTTGCATTCTAAGCAGAGTGATCTATAGTTACATGGGGTGTATTTTCTTACTTGGTGGGGAGGCCAACTTTGTCGACTTCCACTAGTAGACTAATAACCCACCATCACCACCTTTTGTGGAACAAACTTCTGCCACCTTTTGAGATATAATATTAATATTAACAATAACATATTAGAATTAAAACTTTGCATTTTAAATTATTAGTAATTAAATTCTAATATGATTTTCTATGATTAATAAATTAATAATGTATATGGATATATATACATATACGTATACGTATATATATATATATATATATATATATATATATATATATATATATATATATATACGTATATATATGTATGTATATATATCAATTTCATTAAACTTATTATGAAATTTTTTTTCACAAACTATTACTTAATCGACGAGACCATTATTCTCATTTTTCAAGCAAACAATAACTTATAAAAATAATAATCAACTTCATACGATTGAAACCATGTCAAGATAAAGTTTACATTCTAAATCATATTTAATAGAAATGTAAAGTCGCTAATTAATTAACTCTAATTTTTTAACTATTAGACATTTTCATATATGAAATCAACGTAACGACTATTTTTTACTCAAATCATTTCAATTTAAAATTAAGCATCGATGAAGTTACAATTCAAACAATAATGCATCGACGAAGTCATATTTGCACAAACAACTTTTCTATTGTGGTGTGTGAGATTCCCCTAGTCTACCAAAGTCATAAGCTAAAACAACTCTACCTTAGTTATGCTCTTGACTTCATCTTCGTTCACCTGTCCCTGCATCACTTGCACTCAATAATTCATCAGCATTGACGATCCCCAATTAAGATAATACTAGATATCTAATTACATATTGCATGAGTAAAATGCATACATCATTTCCTATTATTTGTATACAACTGCATTATCATCAAAATGAATGCTCATATTTGTTTGAATTTCAATTCATAAATAAAAACCTACATTATTTCTCCTAATAACACATTATCGAAAATATGGTTCGTGACAACTTAACATTGCTAGGTCCAACATAACCCAACTTCTTAAATCAGTTTGTAGATAGAATTATCTTCTGGATTGTTGTCCATAAGAAAAGGCATGCCTTTAGAAGACATTGCTTGTCCCAGCATAATGAGATAGGTAGTTTTGTCTTGTGAGGGAAGAGTTTATTACACAGGGAGTCATACCCATCCTTGACCTTGTAATCTCCAGTGGTGGAAATGGTCCAAATAAGAACATCATCTTTATTGCTAAGTATAATTTTCCTCTAGTCTAGAATTTTTGTAAGTTTATTTCCATCTTCTTTTGATAAACCCAAGTCATTAGGTGATTTCCACTTCCAACCTAGCGTTGGATCCACCGGGTTATTGACAATGTAATCAACTACAAATTTACCAACTTTTGTCTCCATAATATCTTTTAGTTTATGATCCTTTAGAATCTTATGTATAGGTGGGTAACGACCCCATTATTCATCCCAAAATAATACTTGGTCACCTTTCCCTATATTACAAGAAAGATCATGGGTGAGAACATCCCTACAATTGACTATGAAGTTATAGAATCTCGAGCCTTTAGGTAGGTTTAGGGTTCTCAAAATGCTAGTGGGGTCCTGATAGTTTAGGTATTTTCTTGTCAGGACTTTCACCCAACTTCTATGAGGTTCCTAATATATTTTCCATACTAATTTGTCCTAGAGCATTGTTTTGTAATGCCTAGTTTCTAAAGGCCTAGTCCACCTTTCTCTTTAGGCTAACAAAGCTTCTCCCATGCTATTAGCACAAATTTATTCTTATCTACCAACCCTTGCCAAAAATTGTTGTAAGTTTTTGATCAAGTTTCTGTTTAACTCCCATTGACAAGGGGAGACAAGACATTTGATATTAGGGAAGGGTGGGGAGTAATGATCATAACATGATAACTCTACCTACCACTAGAAACCACTTGCCTTTCCAGTTTTGGAGTTTTTGATCAATTTTGGTTAAAATATGTCCCCATAAATTGGAGGACCTTTGACCCTTATCCACTGGGAGATTTAAATACTTGCAGGGTAAAGATCCTAATTGAAAGCCTACCATATTGGCAATAGTTTTACATACCTTCACATCTATGTTAAAGAAGATTAGGTTTGAATTCTCCTTATTGACCACTTACATTGAATCTCTAGAGAACTAGCCTAAAATGGGCTTGAAATTTCTAGCTTCTACTAGAGTGCTTTCCCCAAACAGTAAAGTATCATCAACGAATTGCTGATGGGTGAAAAAAGGGAGACTACTACTGATTTTTAACCCCGAGATGTTACCCAGTTCTTGAGCTTTTTGAATGGTTCTTCCTAGGGCCTCTTCCATGATGATGAAAAGAAAGGGAGATAAAGGGTCACCCTGCCTCAAACCTTGTAATATTCCAAAGAAGCCTTTAGGCATTCCATTGACTATAAATAAAACCTTGGGACTTGAAATACATTGAATGATTAAATTAATCCAAGCTCTGTTAAAAACAAAAGATTCTAAGCATTTGCAAAGGAATCTCTAGTTTACCATGTCATATTCCTTTCTTATATCTACTTTCATGAGCATATAGGCTTGACAATTATGCTGGATAGAGTGTATAGCCTCCTGTGCTATGATAACTCCATAAAAAATGGACCTACCTAGAACATGATAACTCAATGATGAATGAATAGTACCAAACCGGTACTGTGAGGGGTGGGGTGAATCAGTATAGGCAAAATACAGACCTAAACCGGTTCAGTAGCAATCACTCCAAATAACTGGCAAATAGTGACACCGGTTTGAAACAGAGTGCAATCGGTAAAACTCAGAACAACTAAAACAATCATAAACCGGTTACTCACTGTGCTTTCCACTCAACTAAGAACTACACTACCATTTCACCCTTATGTATGAATAGGTAATCTATCATCATATCTTCACAACAGTTAGTTCAACATGTTTTATTGATAGGCATAAAACACAGAACCATCATATGCTTAACAGGTAATAACAAAGCATCACAAGATAAAAGCATCACACATGACACACATAATTTTCACATGGAAACCCAACTGGGAAAAACCATGGTGGGGATGAATACCCACAAGCTTGTTGTTGAACTCTTTGGAAGTCTGCTCTGTTAGAAGCCTTGTCTGGTTAAAGACATTACAAAAGGTTCTGCTAGGAACTGATCCTGTTAGAGATCACCCGATTAAGGGATGGCTACAATACCCAGTTAAGGGTTAAACCTTGTTAAGGGTACCTTGTTAGAGGATTTCAAGAACTCAATAGTTAAAGGATTTCTAGCTTTCCAGATCTCAATAACTTTGAGTTACCCTATTAAGGGATTTACAGCAAGCTAGTTAAGGCTACCCTGTTAGGGAATTTTCTAACTATTGAGGTGGTTAGAGATCAACAGGTATTACAATGCTCTAGTAGCAGCACTCAATGCCAATGCAGATCCGCTTAAGCTCCTCTTCACCTTCTGCACTTACACTCTACAAGTATCACTTCTCTCCTCTAGTCTAGTAAGGATCTTGTATCCCTTCTCTTGGATACACACACACAACTTTTTCCAACCGCCTGTAAAGGAATCACAACATTGACCTTATAGGACAACATACAGGTTGGTAGCATAAACCCTAAACCCTAGACTTGTTAGGTTAAGGAATTCAAATAGTTCAATCTTGATTATTGATCATACTGTATTAAATGTAGCTGATCATGAATAAATCTCAAGACATTCTCCATTGTTCATTATCCACTGATTTCATGGCGGTTGATAATCCATCACGCGTTTTCACCATTTACAAGCTTCACACATTCCCGAGGTAGATAGGGATAGTCTTCTTCATGCAATATCCTTCATGCACACAAGGCTAACGTGGCAACATGATCTGTTATTTGTTATACTACTTACTCATTACACAAAGATCACTAGTTGAGCCATACAGGCTTGAAGCACTTCAACCGGAAACCCTGAAGTTGAGACTACCAACCGGTAGTCATACAATGCTTCCATGCGCCGGTTCCCATAACCACATGCTGGTTCATCTTGAACAAGCACACCACTTCACTTTGGCATAAATACCAGTTCATAGTGTTATACCAGTTCTCACATATATTGGTTCATACCTCTTCAACATATTGACATCAATGACATTATACAATGTCATTATGTCCACATACCGGTTCACATAATGCCAACAATCTCCCCCTTTGGCATTGATGGCAATATACAAAGATATCTCTTCGCTTCATATTTTCTCCCCCAATTTCTGTAGATATCTTCTCCTCTTGACATATTCTCCCCCTTTGACAACAATGCCAAAGTGGAGGCACAAGCTTCGTGGTTCCATTATGCTGCTCCCCCTGAGGAGTAGCATCCTTCAGCACATCAATCCCGAAGAAAGATTTGACTATGCAATACACAACTGATGTGGAGAATATACCTTTAGTTCACCTCTTGAAGGGGAAGTACCCCTAATTCACCTCTTAAGTGTGTAAATGTAGTTTTTGGAAGAGGCTTGGTAAATATGTCTGCTAACTGCTCCTTACTGGACACATGCTCCAATGCAATCTCTTTGTTTTGAACCTTTTCCCTTAAGAAATGAAACTTAATCTTAAAGTGCTTGGTTCTAGAATGTAAAAATGGATTCTTTGAAATATTGATATCACTTGTGTTATCATAGAATATACTTATTGGTTCAAGTACAAGGATTTTGAAGCCTTTCAGTACATGCTTCATCCAAATTGTTTGAGTGCAGTTCATGAAAGCTGCAACATACTCTGCTTCCACTATAGACTGAGAGATACAACTCTACTTTTTACTCATCCATGAGACCAATCTACCACCAAGGAAGAATGCACCACTGGTTGTGCTCTTCCGGTCATCTACATTACTAGCCCAATCAACATCTGTGAACACTTTCAAGTTGAGGTCCTTGCTATATGGATACCATAATCCATAGTCAATAGTTCCCTTCAGATACCTAAGAATCCACTTGACTGCAACCAAGTGGGATTCTCTTGGACTTTTTTGGAACCTTGCAGTAATGCCAATTGCATGTGCAATATTTGGTCTGCTATGTATTGCATAATGCAACTTACCAATCATTGATCAGTATTCCTTCTCATCAACCAATGCAGAGTCATCCTCTTTAGATAGTTTACAACCAGTCACCATCGATGTACCAACCAGTTTGCTATCTTCCATGCCAAAGGTCTTCAACACCTCTTTGACATATTTGGACCGAGTGATAAAGATTCCATCCTTCATCTGTTGAATCTATAGTCCAATGAAGAACTTAATCTCCCCTATGAGTGACATCTCAAACTCTTCCGTCATCTCATCAGCAAACTCATGACTCATCTTGTCATCACCACCAAAGATAATGTCATCAACAAATACCTCACAGATCAGGATCTGATCTCCTTCAGACTTCAAGTAGATATTGCTATCTTCACTTGTTCTCTCAAATCCAATCTTCACAAGATGGGAATGTAGGCGCTCATACCATGACCTAGGTGCTTGCTTTAGACCATATAAGGCTTTATGTAGCCTACATACCATGTCACTGTCTTCAGATAGGGAAAATCCATTTGATTTCTCAATATACACCTCTTCTTCAAGTACACCATTTAGGAATGCAGATTTTACATCCATTTGATATACTTTGAAGCCTTTAAAAGCTGCATATGCAAGAAGCATACGAACTCCTTCCAATCTGGCTACAGGAGCAAAGGTTTCTCCATAGTCTTCTCCTTCTTCTTGAGCATATCCTTTGCACACCAATCTGGCTTTAATCCTAATCACTGTGCCATCCTCATTCAGCTTGTTTCTGAACACCCATTTGGTCCCAATGACATTTTTATGCTCTGGTCTGGGTACCAAGGACCATGTACCATTTTTCTCTATCAGGTCAAGTTCCTCTTCCATTGCCTTGATCCAGTCTTCATCTTTATGAGCCTCTTTGAATGATTTAGGCTCAAATTCAGAGATCATACATGAGTTGTCTTTGATCTTTCTTCTTGTAAGGATTCCTGCATCCTTATCTCCTATGATCTGCTTGGGATCATGATTCAGCTTGACATATCAAGGAATGGTCTTGACTAGTTCTTCTTGCTTTTCTTCTTCATCCTCATCTTCATCAGTATCAGCATTCATCGGTTCAGGAACACTGTTACTAGTACTTGGTTGACTGACAATCGGTTCCTAGAAGGTTGCAACCAGTTCATTTACAGCTTGCTCACTGCAAGTTTCCTTAGTTTTCTTAGAGGATTCATCAACTCTTACATTGATACTTTCCATAATTCTCTGAGTCATATTGTTGTAACACTTGAGAGCTTTACTCTTGGTGGAATATCCTAGGAATATTCCCTCATCGCATTTAGCTTCAAATTTGCCCTGATGTTCACTCCTCTTGATGTAACATTTGCTACCAAATACCCTAAAGTAGCTAACCACAGGTGTCTTACCGATCCAATACTCATAAGGAGTTTTGTCCTTAGCTTTCTTAATGAGTTCCCGGTTCATTGTGTAGACTGCAGTGCTCACCGCTTTTCTCCAAAAGGTGTGTGCTACCTTTCCTTGAATCAACATGGTTCTAGTTGCTTCAACCATAGTCCAGTTATTCCTCTCTGCTAGGCCATTCTGCTGTGGAGTCTGGGGGGCAGATAGTTGCCTCTTGATGCCAAATTCTTCACAATACTTGTTGAATTCACTGGAAGTGAATTCCCCTCCTTGATCAGTTCTGAGACATTTGATCCTTTTACCATTTTCCTTCTCTACTAATGCTCTGAAAGCTTTGAACTTCACAAAGGCTTTAGACTTGTCTTTCAAGAATGTGACCCACATCATTCTTGAGCAGTCATCAATGAGAATCATGAAGTACCTATCACCCTACACACTTCTAGTTTTCATAGGACCACACAAATCAGTATTCACAAGATCAAGCAAGTTGTCAAGAGTGAAAGATTTACCTTTAAAGGTTGAGGAAGACATTTTCCCCAATTGACACTCTCTGCACAAGGTATTATCCGGTTTGCTTAGCACTGGAAACCCTCTAACTGCCTTGATCTTACTAGCCTTCACAATGTTATCAAAGTTTACATGGCCGAGTCTCCTATGCCATATCCAGCTATCATCAAATTTAGCCATAACACATGTACTTATATTTGCATTTAGCTGAAATAGGTTACCTTTAGTCTGCATACCGGTAGCCACAATTTCGCCATTCTTTCCTTTGATCCTACACACTCCATTCTTGAACTCCAGAGTGAGGCCACTGTCATTTAGCTAGGCAACACTTAGAAGGTTGTGTCTAAGACCATCAACCCAGTACACATTGTCAGCACTACTCTTTCCATTTAGAGAGATGGACCCTCTGTCTTTGACCATGTATGGTGCATCATTGCCAAAGTGAACCACACCACCATCATACTCCTCCAAGGATAGAAACTTTCTCCGATCACTAGTCATATGGTGAGAACAGTCACTGTCAATGATCCACTCATTGGAATTATCAAACTGGGAGACAAGAGCCATCTTGTCTGACACATCTTCTTTGACAACAATAAACACAATATCTTCATTTTCTTCATGCTCTGATTCTTCATCTGTGACACCTTCATCAATTGCCACAAAATAGTTTCTCTAGTTTCCTCCTTTGAATTTCCTAAACCTTTCTAGTTTGTCCTTGTTATCACCATTAGGATAGTTTATAGCAATATGTCCTATCCAGTTACAAGAAAAGAATCTCAAAGGTACCTTACCTTTGTATTTACCGGTTCCTTTAGGAAGCTTCCTAGCAAGGAGATCTTCAAATGCCATCAGAATCTCCTCATCATCCATTTCTCTGCTTTGTCTAGGCTCACCACTAGTGCTAGCTTCTTTTTCTTTTCTGGATGGTATAGCAGAGGCTTTAAAAGCTGATTCAGTCTTTTGAACACTGCCATCAAAACTATTTAGCTCATAGGTTGTCAACTTGGCTATGATGGAGTCTGAGGATACCTTAGTCTTGTCTATTGATCTCAGCTCCTGAATAGCAGCAACCCTTATTGCATATATCGGCAATAAAGATCTTAGGACTTTTCTTACCATAGTGGAATCTTCTATTTTACCACTTACACTCCTGATATCTCCAACTACTATTTTGATTCTTATTCCATACTGCTGAATGGTCTCACCTTCAACCATCCGCGTATCTTCAAACTTCCCTCTCAGGCTTTCTTCCTTAGCCTATTTTACATTTTCATCACCACCATAGATATTTTCAAGAGCATCCCATACCTCTTTGGGATTTACCTTGTCTTGAACATCAATAAACTCAATATCAGATAGACTACTAATACGGGCTTCCATGACTTGCCCATTTTCTTGTATCTCTCTCTTTTGGTCATCGGTGAGAGTACCGATAGGGGCAAAATATACATTCTCAACATAACTCCAGTGTTGAGCACCCATGCTTTTGATGAATATCTTCATCCTATCTTTCCATATATCAAAATTTTCCCTGTTAAACTTTGGACCTTTCCTCTTCATCATTTGACTGGGATCTTTACCTCAAGCGGTTAAGCTTAAAACACAAAGGACCTGGAGGACGCTCTGATACCAATTGATAACTCAATGATGAATGAATAGTACCAAATCGGTACTAAGAGGGGGGGGTGAATCAGCATAGGCAAAATATAGACCTAAACTGGTTCAACAACAATCACTCCAAATGACTGGCAAACAGTGACACAAGTTTGAAATAGAGTGCAATCGGTAAAACTCAGAACAACTAAAACAATCATAAACTGGTTACTCACTGAGCTTTCCACTCAACTCAGAACTACACTACCATTTCACCCTTATATATGAATAGGTAATCTATCATCATATCTTCACAACAGCTAGTTCAACATGTTTTACTGATAGGCATAAAACACAAAACCATCATATGCTTAACAAGTAATAACAAAGCATCACAAGATAAAAGCATCACACATGACACACATAATTTTCACGTGGAAACCCAACTAGGAAAAACCACGGTGGGGATGAATACCCACAAGTTTTCTGTTGAACTCTTTAGAAGTTCGCTCTGTTAGAAGCCTTGTTCAATTAAAGACATTACAAAAGGTTCTACTAGGAACCGATCTTGTTAGAGATCCCCTGGTTAAGGGATGGGTACAATACCCGGTTAAGGGTTAAACCTTGTTAAGGGTACCTTGTTAGAGGATTTCAAGAACTCAATAGCTAAAGGATTTCTAGAGCTCTCTAGCTTTCTAGATCTCAGTAACTTTGAGTTACGCTATTAAGGGATTAACAACAAGCTGGTTAAGGCTACCCTGTTAGGGGATTTTCCAACTGTTGAGGTGGTTAGAGATCAACAGGTATTACAATGATCTGGTAACAACACTGAATGCCAATGCAGATCCACTTAAGCTCCTCTTCACCTTCTGCACTTACACTCTACAGGTATCACTTCTCTCCTCTGGTCTGGCAAGGATCTCGTATCTCTTCTCTTGGATACTCATAGACAGCTTTTGCCAACCACCTCTAAAAGAATCACAACATCGACCTTATAGGACAACAGATAGGTCGGTAGCATAAACCCTAAACCCTAGACCTGTTAGGTTAAGGAATTCAAATAGTTCAATCCTGATCGTTGATCATACTGTATTAAATGCAATAGATCTTGAATAAATCTCGAGACATTCATTCATTATCCACCGATTTCATGGCGGTTGATAATCCATCACGCGTTTTCACCATTTACAAGCTTCGCACATTCCCGAGGTAGATAGGGATAGTCTTCTTCATGCAAGATCCTTCATGTGCGCAAGGCTGACATGGCAACATGATTTGTTCTTTGTTATACTACTTACTCATTACACAAAGATCACCAGTTG
The DNA here is from genome assembly GCF_030272615.1 of Cryptomeria japonica. Classification (NCBI taxonomy): domain Eukaryota; kingdom Viridiplantae; phylum Streptophyta; class Pinopsida; order Cupressales; family Cupressaceae; genus Cryptomeria; species Cryptomeria japonica. The sequence continues at coordinate 178,583,383 of NC_081413.1, read as the reverse complement.
AGCCATACAGGCTTGAAGCACTTCAACCGGAAACCCTGCAATTGAGATTACCAACCGGTAGTCATACAATGCTTCCATGTGTTGGTTCCCATAACCACATGTTGGTTCATCTTGAACAAGCACACCACTTCACTTTGGCACAAATGCCGGTTCATAGTGTTATACCGGTTCTCACATATGTTGGTTCATACCTCTTCAACATAATGACATCAATGACAACATACAATGTCATTATGTCCACGTACCCATTCACATAATGCCAATAGAACAAACCCTATTTCCTCCTCTGATATAATGTTTGGGAGAAAAGGCTTCAGTCAGTTGGCTAATGCATTTGAAAAGACCTTATAGATAGTATTACAGAGTGAAATAGGTCTAAGGTCATTCATAGTATCCACCTCCTTTTTGGGAATGAGGGCTAAAAAGGTATGATTTATTTCTATAAGAAATCTGCCAGATCATCTTGATCCTTCTAAAGCTTCTACCAATTGATCACCTATGAAATGCCAACAAACTTGAAAGAAGCATGCAAGAAATCCATCTAGACCAAGGGCCTTCTATGGATGAAGCTGAAATAAGGCCTCTTCTATCTCCTGCTTGGAGAAATTCCTATTTAAAAGGTGGTTCTGACTACCATTGATGATTTTGGGAATGTTATTAAGCAGGCTGGTTTGAACTACTTGATCAGAGATCATTTCTTTACTTAGTAAATTTTTCTAAGAAAGACACTGCTTTTGATGCTATACCTTCAGGGTCATCTAGAAGAACTCAAGATTCACCCCTAATGTGGGTTATTTTATTAATCCTATTCTTGGATTCTATTGTAGCATGGAAAAATTTAGTATTCTAGTCACCTTCAAAAATCCAAGTAGCCCCGAATTTCTACCTCCAAAAGATTTCCTCGTTTGTCAGAATATATTCATGCTTGCAGAGTAACTCTTTTTATAAGAAGAAACTATTTTGGTTCATTCCTTCCTTAATGACTTTATTATTTAGATGAACGAAGGAGAATTATATGTCCTTCTTAGAAGTGAAGATATCACCAAACCAATCCTTGTTACATTGGAGAAGTTTTCTCTTAATATATTTGAGTTTAGTAACAAAACAGTAAAGCTTTGGCCCCACAAACTCAACCTCTTTCCACCATTTCTCAACATAATCCAAGAAGGACTCATTTTTCATCCACATTTTCTCAAATTTGAAGGGACATCTCTTAGGTTTTAAGTCCTCTTCGATGATTAGTTGGACTGGGAAGTGATCTAATCTTGAGAAGGGAAGGATAGAGGCTTTGAAAAGATAGTTGAAATCCAAGATATTACCTCTAAAAAGGAACCTATCTAGTCTTTTCACTATGTGGGTGAAGCCCCACCTTCTATATTCCATGTAAAGGTGCCATTATCAGTTCTAATATCTATCATGTTATGAAGGTTGATCCAATTTCTGAAATCTATTAAAGCTTGGGGTTCTCTTCTCAACCCACCTGATTTTTCTGAGAGATCAGAAATAGCATTGAAATCCTCTCTAAATAGAAGTTCCACTTTGGATGGGATGTTAACAATTGACCCACTTCATGCCACACTACTAGCTTCTCATTTGTGGGAATGGGACCATAAATATTGAAGAGGGTAAATTTTATGTTACAACTAAGGTACTTGACAAAGAAACACATCCAAAACTTATTGCTAGCGATATGTTTGATTGTAACCCTTCTAGGGTCCCAGATGATACCCAAACCCCCTAAGACTCCTATCGTAGGAATCGCTTCCCACTATAAGTAGCCTAATTTCTTTTGGAAAATTCCAATCTCGGATTGAATAAGTTTTGTCTCTTGGATTAAGGTTAATTCTTCCTTTGAGGTGAGGATGAAATGCTTTAGAATGCATTTCTTGTTAGGGGCATTTAGGCCCCTAACATTCCATGTTAGGATCTTCATGGCTGGGTGGGAAGGTACTGCCCTTTCCCTGCATTTAGAATCAAGGTTTTTTTAGCCTGCCCAACAGCTTCCCCATCCATATTTCTAAGCTCAGTTTTAGATTTCCTACCTCTCTTTTTCAGTGTTGAACCACAATCAGGTTTAGTCTTTCCTTCTAGACAAAAACCTAGCCCCAACTTGCTAGCATCTAAGTCTCCACCTTTAGCCTCAAGATGTTGATTTCCTACCAAGGAAGCTTCACCTTCTTCTAAATCTATAAATTGATCAAAGAGACATTGAGCCCCAAAACCAAGATCTTCAAAGTGATCTAGAGCTGGGCTATTAGCTATATTCTTATCTATCTTTATATGTTGTTCAAATAAATCCAACTACTCCTGCACATCCACTTTGAATTCCTCATCTCCTATCAACAGATTTTGCAATGTTGTTCTGCTATCCAAAACCACTAGCCTCTTATCCCTATTCTTAGAGGAGTTGATACTTAGATGCTTGTACTACAAACCCTGACATTGGAGTTTTCATGACCCAAATCCTTATATGTTAAGGGAAATGGCTTAACTGGCGCTAGAGAGGGGGTTTCATCAGTATACCCAGATGGAGCTTTATTAGTCTGAGGGCTTCTCAAGTTCCTGCTCTTATATTGGGACTTACTCTGATTCTCAACTGCCTTCTCAATCTTTGAGGGGGTCCTAAAGGATGGCTTATAATTTACAAAATTCAAGTTTTATTTTCCCCTGTTGTCTGAGTTTGAGATAGGCACATCATTATCAGAAACCTGTTCAAAATCCTGGAGGTTGCTTAGGAAAATATTAGAGGCATTAATTTCGCCCTCATAAAAGGAGGGGTTTAGAATCCAAACACCTATCTCATTAATTAAATTGATTGTATCCAATTGTGGATTTACAGTGTCAAATTGTATAAGAAGCTTAATGTCTTTTGCCAAATCCCTATATAGAACTTCAACCCCAATAAAGAATCCTAATTGCGAACATAAAAATTCCATAATTTTAGGGCAATGGAATTCTACTGACAGAGGACCTATATTAACCCATTTAAAAGATTTCTTGGGCTAAAAGGTTTTAGGATTAAAATTTGGCATCCAATCAAAACACTGAAATACATATCCTTCTATCAGCTTTACTTCAGTTTCCAAAATTTCTTTTTAAATATTATTGTCTACGCAGGTAATGAGGAAATAGTTTGAACCTAGGTTAGTGATGCATACCTGATTGGAGAATTCCTATTTCCACCATTTTTTCATATCATCAAAGATCCGATGTTTCCCATTCCAGAATGCTATGATGACCTTATTGGAAAAATAATCACAGTATTCAAGCAAAGGGTTCAAAGGTATTTTGATGCTCTTCTTATTCTACTGCTTGTCATGAAAAATGCCTTGACCAGAAGTGCTTTCCACTGGAGGTGATGTATTTTTTTTTTGGATTAGTTGGTTGAGTAGGAATATAATTCCTGTTAGGGTTAGAATAAGCCCTAGGATTACTATGTTTGCCCTATGACAATTAGTGCACCTGCCAATAAGGGTTTGACTGGTGTGGGGGAAAATAAACATATTCTGATCTTAACCATCTATCATTCAGGTTCTTTCTATAATTGCGAGCATTCCTTATAGAGTTGTTGGTGATACCAGATGAGTTAGATAGAGGTGGTGGGAAACAAGCATATTTGGTGCCATACAGAAGGGGGCCACCCATGTTTGCAGCCATAGCCATAGCAACCGAGTGATTCCTTTAAGTATTCAACCTCCTCTTAGCCTTTCTTCCCAGGACCACCCACCACTCTCCTTCCTCATCACTCTGTGTCAAAGCATTTTTGGTAGCAAGAAAAGTCGAGATCCATATATTTGCATTACTCAAATTCTCTAGCATTGTTGATTTTCCAATTTGCCATCCCTAATTTCATGCTTCCCATTTCCTATATTTTCCTGCACCTTTTTCTCCACTAATTTGTCTCCTCCTTTTTGTCATATTTTTCAAAACTATTTTTGCTCAAATTTGTCATAAATCACTGAGAAAATTTTGAGGCCAATTTGTCATAAATCATGAAGTATAAATCTCTCTTCAATTTGTCATATTTTGTCATATCAATTATGCCATTTTTGAATCAATTTGCCTCTTCCATTTGCCTTGATTTTCTCATGTCATTTTTGAGACAATTTTCTCTATAAATTGATTTAATTTTTCAGTCATTTGAACAACCACATCTCAAATGTCCTCACACTGTTGAATTCACTTGCAAATTTTTCTTTCTTGCTCACTTTTTACTTGTAGGTGAGACCCACAACACATTTGGAGGAGAAAGAGAAACAATGGAGAATCATGGAGGAAGCACTTTGTTATGGTTTGCATATTTGTTTTAAGTGCTTTGTCTTCAGATATTTATTGGATGTGATAGGATTAATATCTTATATTGTTAAGTTTTGTGGTTGCATAACTTAGGCTTTTATGCTTTACCTATTTTCCTACATCACACCAACCTTCGTCTACTTATTTGGGGGAGGGTTTGGTTGATTATTTGGCTGGTCTTAAGGTGGCTCCTAATTTCTTCTACAAACTATATTCCCCATAATATCTACAACAAGGATTCTCCTTTCTCTATGCCTCACTAGTCTAGGAAGTTGGGCTTATTGTTCCTCTTCTTCCAAAGCCTGATCGACAACTCTGTAGTCATCAGTCTTTCTTCTACAGCTCCAAGACAAAGTTCTTAGTTGTGAAATTAGGTCTTCTTTCTCATCTTGCCAACCCATATTTGGTTAAAGGAATGAAAAGACACCTTCATGAGGGAACACCATTCTAATTCATCACAAACAAGCAATTTATCAAAACTACCATGCAAGAGCATTTAATGTCTTTCCCAACAAAGTCACCAAAAATCTATTGGTTAATTTTTTTTCCACCTACCTCTATTTTCTCATGTCCAAACAAAAGACAATTGAAACCACCAATTAAGTCAAGTGTAATAGTATTTTACACCTACTCTTTGCTTATTTTACAAGGTGCAACTACCTTCAAATAGAAAACAATGTTGAACCCAAGGTAAGACTAATGGGGGGTGAATTAGTTCAAATAAACAATTAATGAAGTTATAATGGTGAAAAATTATGGTTTCCATAATTAGGTATATGAAAACCACTAATTTTAGGCTTAGGGACAACTACATTAAAGAGGGGTAAACCCAATAGATGTAGCCACAAATCAGAAAAGATAGGGCTAAGAATTCTATCACATTTACGGGATTTGGCTTGACTGACCCATTTTGAGTTGAATTATGAAAATGATAAAATTAGGGTAAATGTGCTAGAATTGAAGTAATTGTGTATGAATAGTGAGCTATGGTCATCAGATCGAGCCACAAAGCTAGATCTAAGAAATCTAAGTGTATTCAGATCTGTTCCCAAAAGGAGCTTCTAAAATGTAGGGACCGATATGACCATTGCTCCTATCCTTCTCACTTTTCATCGTCCAAAGGGGAACTTGTTCATCTCTATAAATAAATCTTATCCTAATGATCACAGCTCCGTACCTACTTCCTATACATAGAAAGAAAGGGAAATAGGTTGGGAATAGAGGTTTGCCAAGGTCAAACCCCAGTTTAGTAATTAACCTTGAATAAAATATTGGAAATACTAAAATAAATAATGGAAAGATATACCTCAGATCTGCAATGATTGATAATGATGCTTTGCTTCTTGAATGTAATAGCACATGTTGTATGAAATGACATGAATGTGACAAAACACTAATCACACACACATGCTTGCATATGAATGATGTAATTTTTCTCCACAATGGTTGAATGAAGGAAATGTAGCCTTGAAGAACTTTGACAATGTGTGTTGATGAACACTTCAATGGTTGAATGATTGATTACCTGGATATGGAGACTTAGATTGAAATTAATTGATTACTATCTTTATATATGAGATCCTAGGTCAAGTTACTAATTAGGTTGACCTATAATGGTCATATAGAACCACCAATTTTATTTCTTGTTGGAGAGATAGGTCTCATCCTTCTCTTGAAAGTTGGGCCCCATTGAGATGGACTAGGGCACTAGGCATTTTGGTCTTAGGACCAAGGCATTGGGAACTCTGGTCTTAGGACTTATGTGCTAGCACATCAGTCCTCCTCAATCAAGGACCAAAATTAAGGTCGAGAGAGGAGGAAACCCCTCAAAAGAATCATTTGATACATGCATATGGCATAAAACTAGAGTTAAGGCACTGAACGGACCCAAATAAGAGATGAGGGGGAGACATGCAAAAGTAGGGGCACAAACATGAGGTATAAATTGGCCTATGGAAGTTTATGATACTACATTTATCCCACAGTTTAATAGGAGTATGAGCCTATGCAAATACTCATGGTAAAGTAGATGAAAGAGAGATGAAGGAGATGAAGAAAGGAGCACAATCGTAAGGAGTTTATGATGACACTAATTTCAAGGAATAAAGACACTAATATTAGGATCTTAACTCACTCAAACACATGCAAGGGAACCCAAAATAAGACAAAAACAAAAAAAGGCAATAAAAGGTAAAAGAAGACAAAAGGAAAAAGACACACACAAAAGATAAAGACCAAAAAAAAAACCTCAAGTCAACTAGTCGAAGAGACCTCGATATCAAAATGTATCAACCACTAATATCATTCTTGAAAAATTCCATCTCAAGAACATGAGTGATTACATAAAAGAGAAAGAGCATGCATCGTACATGAACAGCCAATAGAAAAGCTATGTGCTCATGAGAAGAAATGAAGAAGCATGGATACACATTCTAGATGTGTTTTTCTATGTGATCCAAGAGAAGAAAAATGAGAGAGGAAATGGATAGACATTCTAGACATGTTTTTCTAGGTTATCCATGTTAAGGAGGAGAGTAGGAATAGTCTCATTGTATTTCACTAGTTCCACTCATCCTCATGCATGTGTGCAAGTGATGTCGGGTTTCAAGTATATAGCACTATAAGTTCTGATACTAAAAGTAAAGTATAGATGCCAATAGCTAACAAGATGAGAGGGGGGGTGAATCATACAAACTTAATCTTCTATAAAATCAACAGATTCAACCTCGGTAACTTATACTTCAGCAACATAACCAAAAACTACTAAACATGCTAACTCATAAACACATAATCATCATAACACTCATAACACTAGATTTAATGTGGAAACCCAAATAGGGAAAAACCACTATGGGATTTTGGACCCACTAAGAAATATACTCTTCTAGAGTATGCTCGGTTAAAAGCAAATCCTGATAAAGATTACAAACACATTTCTAGATGTGACCCGGTTAAGGGATTTCCCTCAGATCTTTTAGGATCTTCACTTTGTTAGAAGTGACCTTTTTAAAGGATTTCAAACACTCATTTAGAATGTCACCTTTCTAAAGGGTTTACAAATAAGACTGTTAAGTCCACTCGATTAAGAAATTTCCTGTCACTTACAAAATAACAGTAGTAAAAATATATTTGCAACTTCACATCTAAAATGCTAAAGAAGATTCTTATTTGCACAAAACAATCTAGTCATAGGACTTATCTTGTCCCTCTGCTGGGCTCTCTACTCTGTTATTCAAATAGGCCTTCAAGCTTCTGTGATCGGTAATCACTATGTAGCATCCCCTGTGCTTACACTTTCCCGCATACATTGTTTATCAACAATTCCTTATTTATAAACAATTGCTAACCACTTAATCTCCTTGATCACATTTCCCATGATCAATCTTAGCCATTAGATCTTCAAAATTGACTAGGTTCAATGTATCCTTTCGATCTGAAAATATTTTACCTTACCTCGGGACTTGCATTCCTTTCTTGGAACTTGCACAAGGTTATTGCGGTTCAATATGCACTGTAGATCTTCTTGCCGATTTTCCTTTGCCATAGATCCTTAACAAACTTCATGCACAACATACCAATCATTTATACATCTCTAGCTAATCATTGTCCTTCATTAAATAATGCTTTTATCCATCCAATGCGATTAGTCATAACTCGGTTGCAACTTGGTAAATACTAAACTTTACTCGGTAGACATTCCACCTTCATTGACCGATATCAATAACCTTAGGGTTTACCGACTAGGTTCTTTGCTCGGTGACATAGTATAGTATTAACCTTACAATCAACAACATATGTAGGATATCAAAACAATCTAAACATCATGATCTCATCATTATCTAACTCGGTAATAGTTGCCCATTGAATAACTTATTCCTCCTCTTATTCATCACATTCTTTCTATGTCTTTTACCGATATCTCAGTTCTCTTCAAATCAACCTTCTCAAGATATGGCAACATCATACTGAATCAAAAAATCAATTTCTTGACATCAATGACAAAATAATGTTATAAAGATAGTTATCATCCTTCTTCAGTTATATCAATAATCTTCAACAACCTTCTCAATATCCTTATTGAATATCAACAATCTCCTTTCTATTGAAATGCAACAATTTTCCCCTTTAGCATTGATGGAAAAACCAACAATTAAATGGTAATACCGACAAGCTATTCAAATTGATTCGGATTCAAATTGCTTCTAGACTTCTCCTATTATCCTTGAGTTGTTGTCTTGTATTTTAGTCTTCTCTGTTTTTGTAGTCTTCTCCCCCTGTCATTCATCTTCTGTTATTTTCATCATTCAAGGCTTTACCATTCAGTCAACCATTTAGTCTTCCAATCATTTAGTCTTCTCCCCCTTTGACAACAATGCCAAAAAGTAAAAGAACTAAATGATGATTTTTTCCTCTGTAAAGTGATTTTCCTTGCTATGTATCATCTTAGTCTTGGTCAGAGCAACTTGTCTCTATTCACTATTTTCTACAAAACTTTAGAAAACCTTCTAAAGTGCATAAATCAGCATCAATCCACAGATAATATTCTATAGATTCATCGAATTGATGCTTTCATCGATCTCAGTCAGTGAGTAGAATATAGGGGTAGGACCCCTAGCTTGCTTCTGAGATACTCAAAAGTGTCCCTTGGCAATGACTTTGTGAAGATGTCTGCTAATTGCTCCTTTGAACTGATATATTCCAGCACAACTTTCTTCTCTTGAACTTCTTCTCTGAGATAATGATACTTTATAGATATATGCTTTGTCTTAGAGTGCATTATTGGATTCTTTGAAATGTTAATGGCACTAGTATTATCATAGAATATAGTTATTGGCTCAGCAACTTTCTCATTTATACCTTCCAATAGTTTTTTGATCCATGCTATATTGGTACAATTCAATGCTGCAACAATATATTTAGCTTCTTCTGTTGACTGTGAGATACATCCTTGTTTCTTGCTGAGCCAACTCACTAGTGTTTCTCCTAAAAAGAAAGCTCCACCACTTGTGCTTTTCCTGTCATCTATGTTGCCTGCCCAATCAACATCAGTATAAACTTTTAAATCAAAATCATTTTTCTTTTCTTATACTAAGCCATAATCTTCAGTGCCTCTCAGGTATCTGAAAATTCTCTTGATTGCTGTCATATGGGTTTCCTTGGGATCTACAAAAAATCTTGCAGCAATACCTACCGCATGTGCTATATCCGGTCTACTATGCACAACATATTGCAAGTTTCCAATCATAGATCGGTAAAGTGTCTCATCAACAGATGCAGATTCATCATTCTTTGATAGTTTACAGTTAGTAGTCATAGGAGTACTTACTAGTTTAGAATCCTCCATTCCAAATTTCTTCAAGATTTCCTTTATGTACTTGGATTGAGTAATGAAAATCTCATCTTTCATTTGCAGTATCTATAAACCTATAAAATACTTTATCTCAACGATTAGTGACATCTCAAATTCTTTGCACATTTCATTTCCAAAGTTTTTGCATAAGGAGTCATTACCACAAAATATAATGTCATCAACAAATATGGCTGAGATCAGTATTCCATTGTCCTCATCATTCTTCATGTACATATTGCTGTTTTCACTTGTCCTTATAAAACCAATCTTGATTAAATAAGAGTGTAGTCTTTCATACCATGCTCTAGGTGCTTGTTTTAGACCATATAAAGCTTTGTTCAATTTACATACCTGATATTTACTCTTGTCTTCAACAAATCCTTCAGGTTGTTCTATATAAACTTCTTCTTCTAGTATACCATTCAAAAATGCAAATTTAACATCCATTTGATATACCTTGAAATTTTTGAAAGCAGCATATGCCAACAATGTTCTTACTCCCTCAAGTCTAGCCATAGGTGCAAAAGTCTCACCATAATCTATTCCTTCTTCTTGAGCATAACCTTTGTAAACTAGTCTTGCTTTGTTGCGAATGACCTCACCTTTTTCATTTATATTGTTTCTTAAAATCCACTTTGTACTGATTACATTTTTTTCCTTTGGTCTTGGGATTAGTGTCCATGTGTCATTCTTCTTGATTTGATCAATCTCTTATGTCATAGTATTTACCCAATCTTCATTGTTAAATGCCTCTTTCACTATTCTTGATTCAAATTCAGATATCAGACATGTGTTCAGTCTCAGTTTGTTCCTTGTCATCACTGGATCATCCTTATCTCCTATAATTTGACTTGATGCATGATGTCTTCTGACATATTTGGCTAATATAGGCTTGGTAGGTTCTGTATGATCTTCTTCCTCACTCGGTGACTGGACATTATCTTCATTTTCTTCAACAACTTTCTCAATAGGACTTCTCAGTTGAACATAAACAAATTCTTCATAATCTTTTGGTTCTTTGGAATTTCCTTCATCATTTCTTTCTACAAATTCATCAATTTTCACATTTGCACTTTCCACTATTTTGTTAGATGATTTGATCAGAATTTAAATGCTTTACTTCTAGAAGAATAACCAAGAAATGTTCCTTCTTCACTTTTCTGATCAAACTTTCCATTTCTATCATCTTTGTGAACATAGCATCTACTTCCAAAGATTTTAAAATAACTTACATTAGGTTTCTTGTCATACCAAATCTCATAAGGTGTCTTCATAGTTCCTTTCTTTAGTTGAACTCAGTTCAAGGTGTAAACTGCTGTGCTGATTGCTTCTCTCCAAAATGTTTGAGGTACCCTCTTTTCTATCATCAGGGATCTGGCACATTCCACAATTGATCTGTTTCTTCTCTCAGCTATCCCATTTTGCTAAGGTGTTCTCGGTGTGAATACTTGCCTCTTTATACCATGATCATTGTAGAATAAGTTAAATTCATCAGAAGTGAACTCTCCTCCTCTATCAGATCTAATACATTTTAGTTGTCTTCCTGTTTTATTTTCAACTCTTGCCTTGTACTATTTAAACATTTGAAAATCTTTTGATTTTTCTTTTAAAAAAACATGGCAGACATCATCCTTGAGTAATCATCCACAAATAATATGAAATACTTATCACCATAATAACTTTGTACTTTCATAGGACCATAAAGATCAGTGTGTACTAAATCTAAAATTCCTTTAGAAGTGTAGGACTTACTTGTAAAGCTTGATCTTGTCATCTTACCCATCTAGCATCCTTGGCACATAGCATTCTTAGGTTTTTCCAGACTCGGTAGACCTCTTACTCGGTGCTTATTACTTATTTTGATCAGATTATCAAAATTTACATGACAAAACCTTTTATACCAAAACCAAGTATCATCTATCTTAGCATAAAGACACCTATTCTGAGTTGAGTCAAGATGAAATTTATTACCTTTTGTTTGTGTCCCAATAGTAGCTAACTTTCCATGCTTGTCATGAACTTTGACAAATCCTTTCTGAAATTCTATTCGGCGTCCTGTATTGTTTAGCTTTGCTACACTCAACAAATTGTATTTCAAACCTTCAACCCAATATACATCATCACATTTAGCATTGTCAAGAAGTGTTATAGATCCTTTACCTTTCACCGAACATGGTGCATCATTACCAAATCTTACATAGCCTCCATCATAGTCTTCTAATTTAACAAACTTGTGTTTATCACCTGTCATATGACGTGAGCATCCACTGTCTATGATCCAAGAATCATTATTATTTATGTGAGATATTAGGGCTTTTTCTTCATACCTTTCTTCATCAGATCCATCTTTAATAGCCACATAAACAACTTCCTTAGTATCAGTTTCATTAGATTTGTCATTGTTGGATTCCTCATCAGCTACTAGACATGTCTTTCTATCTCTCATTTTGAAGTCTCGGTGTCCTTTGTATTGGTTTTCTTTCTGCCTGTTATCTTGGTATTATCTCTTTTTACTAGATTCTTTGTCAGGGCAGTTAGAAGCCATATGTCCTATCTTATCACAATTGAAACATTTTAAAGGTAGCTTCCCTTTATACTTACCTTTTCCTCTCGGTAACCTTCTGGCTAATAATGCTTCAAACTCTTCTTGCTTCTTGATTTCTTCATATAGTTTGTGCACTTCTTCCATGTTCTTATGAAATCTTTCACTTGCTCAACTATGATTCCCTTCAGAATACTTACTCATTCTATCATTCTAATCATCAGTTTTACCAATATGAAAAGAACTGAATGCAGATTCTACTTTATTTACCGAAGACCCACTATTATCAAAGTTACTTAAATCAAATGCATGTAGCCTACCAATAGTAGCATCCAAAGAAACTGGCATGTTAGGTACAAAACTCAATTCATTGATTGCAGAGACTCGAATAGCATAAGCTGGTAGAAGGGTTCTCAACAACTTAGTTGTTATATCCTTTTCTTCAATAGTTCCACCTGTTCCTTTAATTTGATTGACAATCTCCTTTAGTCTTGTACTATATTGGGTTATGTTCTCACCTTCATTCATTCTCATGGATTCAAGTTGTCCTCTTAGACTATCTACTTTTTCTCTTTGAACATGTTCATCACCTCCATACACAAATATGAGCTTAGTCCACATTGCTTTTGCATCATTACAACCTTCTAGATCATTAAACTCTGAGTCATTCAATGCTGATGTTATTTCAATCACAGCTTGAATATGTTCTTGCTTTGCATTTATCTCTTCCAAGGTCATAGGGTTGGTGCTCGGTGCAATGTAATCATTCTCCAGATAATATGTTGCATATTCTCCAATTCCTGATAAATTCAGCTTCATCCTTTTCTGCCATGTGGAGAAACTTGACTTGTTCAGCTTCGGTGCATCCCTTTTATACATCTTCAGATCTTTGCCTCAGGTAACTTTAAACTTTTCTTCTGGAGTCCAAAGCTTTGATACCAATTGTAAGTTCTGATACTAAAAGTAAAGTATAGATGCCAATAGCTAACAAGATGAGAGGGGGGGGTGAATCATACAAACTTAATCTTCCATAAAATCAACAGATTCAACCTCGATAACTTATACTTCAACAAAATAACCAAAAACTGCTAAACATGTTAACTCATAAACACATAATCATCATAACACTAATAACACCGGATTTAACGTGGAAAGCCAAATAAGGAAAAACCCCTATGGGATTTCGGACCCACTAAGAAATATACACTTCTAGAGTATGCTCAGTTAAAAGCAAATCCTATTAAAGTTTACAAACACATTGCTAGATGTGACCCGATTAAGGGATTTCCCTTACATCTGTTAGGATCTTCATTTTGTTAGAAGTGACCTCGTTAAAGGATTTCAAACACTCATTTAGAATGTCACCTTGCTAGAGGGTTTACAATTAAGACTGTTAACTCCACTTGGTTAAGAGATTTCCTGTCACTTACAAAATAACAGTCATAAAAATATATCTACAACTTCACATCTAAAATGCTAAAGCAGATTCTTATTTTCTCAAAACAATCTAGTCATAGGAATTATCTTGTCCCTTTGCTGGGCTCTCTACTCTGTTATTCAAATAGGTCTTCAAGCTTCTATGCTCGGTAATCACTATGTAGCATCCCCTGTACTTACACTTGCCCGCATACATTGTTTATCAACAATTCCTTATTTATAAACAATTGCTAACTGCTTAATCTTCTTGATCACATTTCCCATGATGAATCTTAGCCATCAGATCTTCAAAGTTGACTAGGTTCAATGTATCCTTTCAATCTAAAAACATTTTAACTTGCCTCAGGACTTGCATTCCTTTCTTGGAACTTGCACAAGGTTATTGCGGTTCAATCTGTGCTGTAGATCTTCCTGCCAATTTTTCTTTGCCATAGATCCTTAACAAACTTCATGCATGACATACCAATCATTTATACATCTCTAGCTAATCATTGGCCTTCATTAATTAATGCTTTTATCCATCCAATGCGATCGGTCATAACTCGGTTGCAACTCAGTAAATACTAAACTTTACTCGGTAGACATTCCACCTTCATTAACTGATATTGATAACCTTAGGGTTTACCAACTAGGTTCCTTAGGGTTTACCGACTAGGTTCTTTGCTCGGTGACATAGTATAGTATTAACCTTACAATCAACAACATATGTAGGATATCAAAACAATCTAAACATAATGATCTCATCATTATCTAACTCGGTAATAGTTGCCCACTGAATAACTTATTCCTCCTCTTATTCATCACATTCTTTCTATGTCTTTTACCGACATCTTAATTCTCTTCAAATCAATCTTGTCAAGATATAGTAACATCATACTAAATCATAAAATCAATTTCTTGACATCAATGACAAAATAATGTTATAAAGATAGTTATCATCTTTCTTCAGTTATATCAATAATCTTCAACAACCTTCTCAATATCCATATTGAATATCAACAATCTCCTTTCTACAGAAATGCCAACAAGCACCTCATATAAGAGTTTGTTTCCTTTGGTTTCAAGCATGCTTTAACCTATTTAAGATATATACTGCAAATACAAATGCTAAGGGGTAGAGATTTAGTTTCGAGGATATTTCATATAAGAGTTTGTTTTCTCTAGTTTCAAGAATATGTAACCTTGTTTAAGACACATACATGCCTAGTTTTGAGGACATCTCATGTAAGAGTTTGTTTTCTCTAGTTTTGGTGATGTGTACCCTATCTAAGACATATATAAAATGTTTCATCTAGTTTCAGCCATGAAGCATCTCGTGTAAGAGTTTGTTTACTTTGGTTTTAAGAATGATCACCCCATTTAAGACATGCAAAAATATGGTGCAATATGGTACAAAGAGGGTGATATGTATGCCCTCTTTAAGATTTCAACATAGCCCTATGTTGATGTCTTAAAGAGGCAAGAAACAAGGATATATGCCTTCAGCACCAAGGAGATATCATTTAGGCAACATTGTCATAAATACAAGCTAAAGAGGGAATACTCTTCAAGAAAGGATAAGATAGTTAAAAAAGAGATATCTTGCAACAAGTGTAAGAGGATCCTTGGAGGAAAAGAGATCTTTTCTCAAAAGAAATCTACCTCCAAGAGGAGTTTTTGGAAAAACATAGCATCTTCTACATAAAGAAGAGAAGAAGAACAAGAATGCCAACCTTTCCCCTATTGATAGGTGAAAGGGATTCTTGATGAAGGATGACACACTTTTTACCCAAAGGGAGGGATAATATTATAATAGATATACATTTCCAAGTGAAAAAGAGGTTGTAGCCAAGGACATGCACCTCTTTCATAAGAGAGAATCCTTGACAAAACAACTTCACACAAGGGATGAAATCAAATCATATTCAAACACCACTCCATAAAGGAAAAGTGGATACTTAGAAAGGAGAAGAGAGAGATCATTTCCTCCCAAGCATAAAGAAAATGATAAAAATTACACAACCTCTAAGGAGAGATTAGACACAATAAAATTAAGAATAAACTCACGTGAATAAATATCTAATGTAAGAAAATACATTATATTTAAAATGCAACTCCAAAGAAAAGGTAAACATCAGAGGGAAGGAGAGAAAAATAGAATTAAAGATCACACATTTGGCTAAAGAGAAAGATTAATCATAAAATAAATACCATTCCATGCAAGGATATTATAACATGAAAAATGCAACCCCTAAAGGGAATAGTGAAAACCTTAGATAGAGAGAAGAAATAAGATAAGAGGCAAAAATGAATTATGTTGTTGCCCCAAGTTTATTATTTTTGAAATAGCATCACTGTTAGGTCCCAGAGGCAACTGAGGGGGGGGGGGGGGGGCTGAATCAATTGTCAAATAAATTTAAACCAAAACAACTTAACCAACCTTAGTGCTTAATACCGGTAAACCAAACTTTATGCCGGTAGATAGTTTATCAGTTAATTGCAGTACTGGTAAAGATTAATGCATGGAACAGAAAGAAAATGACATCCACAACACATAACACCAATATTTGTATGTGGAAACCCTGTAAGGGGAATAACCATGGTGGGAAACCTTACCCACAATCAGATGATACTACTACAGATAGTATGTGTATACAAATGAGGTCCGCACATGCAAAAAGACCAAGCGCCTAGAGCTCACTGCTCAAACACAAATAGGAGTCACACTGACTACAATTGGATGGTTAAATCTGATAAGAAGGTACTGCTCAAAATAGCATCTTCATATGCTAGATTCAATACCGGTGTAGTTCTGATATGCCTTCAGAAAAAACTTCCTTCAACCTTCAAATGATGTCTGTGTGTATAGCTCTGCTTATTCTCGCATATACCTTCTTATGATTTCTTTTCCCAATCACATTTCAATCTTACATATATACCATAACCTAAGACCAATTTTAGTAGGTCGGCTCTAAAAGATATTACAATAAAAAAATTTACAAATAAATCAACAACCGATGCAATATCCGATACAACATGTTGGCTTAATGCATTTACAACAATAGCAAATCATCTCCAAAGCGTGTCGTGATGATCTGGAATAGATAAGCTTGTCGGTGCTTATTTTGGACCTATTTGTCGGTAACAACAAATATGCAAATACGAATGTACCAATGAACAAGCTCCAAGACAAAGTGTCCAAATGATGTCTTCGACATAACTAAGTGTTTTCCATGTCATTCCAAGTGCTGGTGAACAATATATCCTACCAGTGAACCAGATATCGGTGACTGTGCATAAAGTCACTTGCTTGCCAGTGAACATTGTCGATTCTCCAAAGTGCCAGAGTTGATAAGTGTTAATAGGTGTTGATATCAATGACAAAAGCATATCAACATAACCAAAATACCAACAATCACTTCTTATGAAAAAGAGCCCCAAATTAAGTTAACTACTAGTGTCATAGGGTGAGGAGCAACATGAAGGGTGAATGGAGCGCTAAGGCACTACTTTTTCACCAAGAAAAAGAGCAAGATCAATTGTATGATGTATGTGAGCAGGATCATATTGCTCTTGAAAAAATTCTTTAAATTCTTTACACTTTACAAGACAATGAGCACAACTACAATGAAAAAGATAACTTTTATTACCTTCCCTATGTTTATTATTGAATGTTTATGAAAGGAAAAACAATATTATTATCATACATTAATTTCCAAAAGATTATAATGGTCAATTTATCTTGATCATCAATGGGATTAGGTCATGTTTCTTGAGATGTAGGGCAAGGTTTCTTAGAATAATAAGGATTGTCATCTGTAATTTTAACAGTTCCATTATCAACTAGTTCTTGCATACTTTTTTGAAAATATGGACAATCATTAGCATGATGGTCATGAGTTTGATGATATGAACAAAAAGGAGTTTTTGAAGAAGAATCACCCTTAGATGGACGATAAGTCTTATGTCTTGCAAGACAATCCTTTAAATTTTGAATTCTAAGGAGATCATCCATAGGGGATTCATGATAATTTCCTAGATCTTCATTAAATTAATTTGTGTAAGAGGGTTTATAGGGACTCTAATTCCTTGTTCAAATTTCCCAAGTCATCCTCTAAAACCTTGTTTTGATATGATGTTATAGCCACTCCTATAAGAGGTTCTTAATTTAGAAGGAGGAGGAAAATTATAATGAATTTCTTTGAAATTTTTAGTGCAAGTGTATTTAGAAGGAGAAAATGGACAAGTACATGAAGAAGGAATATCTTGTGTAGGAATATTTTTGTTTGTATTACCATGCATATCTTCTTTGGTGGGTTGGGAAGGAATATATTTATCTTCTAAAACCTCATCTTTAATTAATGTTATGTTCGGAGATAGATCACGAGTGAAATGCATAACATCATATTCTCTACAAATGTTTTGGTGACTAAGCTAGGCTCTAGGAGAATAAGGTGGATCTAGAGAGATAAAACCACTAATATTTTGATCTTCCCCCCTCATGCTAGGGTATGTATATGAGAAGAATATTGTGCCATTTTTCTCTTCACTTCTTTCTCTCCATTAGAGAGATCATTGATAGGAGTATTATCTTGTTCGTCATTCACATTAGATACCCTAGGAAAGGTAAAAGTATTAGGTTTTCCATTAAAATCTCTAGGATTAGGATCTACAAAATATTTTAGGTGTTCTATATATGTAATCCAATTTCCTATAAATACCATGATAAGACAACATGCACTATAAATGAAAGCTTCGAGATCTAATTGATTCAAAGGAAGGAATTTGGAAATTCTAAAAATGCAATATGCCAAAGTGCTATGAATGAAGAGAAGAAATGTGAAATGAAAGAAGCCATTACCCTACACATGATTATGATAGATGTAAGTAAAAATAAATGTAATCATATGTGAAATAGAAAAAAAGTCAGATCTATTAATTTCCATTATGAATTTATTTAAAATCAAATCTAAAAATTAAAGTGATGAACTACACAACCCACAAATCGAATTAACCAAAATAAATTAGGTTTTTTATGAATAGACCTCTAAATTTATGTAATTTGATCAAACTAAAATCTATGAACGTAAAATTGAAATATAAAATGTTTCCAAATAAGATCTAAAATGATAAATGCAAACTAGACAACTCACAAGCTCAATTTTAGAATTAAAAGTTAGGGTTTTTGTTATTTTAACCTCTAAATTTTTTAAAATTCAATTCCAAATTAAATTTGTGAATGTAAATTTGAATTTTAAATTTTTTATAAAATTTAGATCCAAGAACAAAAATCAGAAATAAAGGTGTAAGGAGTCAGGTTCACCAAAAATGCAATGGTGAAAATTAGGGTTTCCACAATTAGGTATATGAAAACCACTAATTTTAGGCTTAGGACCACTACATTAAAGAGGGTTAAACCAGATAGATCTAGCCACAAATCAACAAAGATAGGGTTAAGAATTCTATCTAATTTACCAGATTTGACTTGACTACCCTCTTTTAAGTTAAATTGTGAAAATATTGAAATTAGGGCAAATGTGGTGGAATTGAAGTAATTGTGTATGAACAGTGACCTATAGTCATCAGATTGAGCCAAAGACCTAGATCTGAGAAACATAAGTGTATTTGGATCTATTCTTAGAAGGAGCTCCTGAAATGTCAGGACTAGTATGCCCATCACACCGATCCTTCACACTTGTCATCGTCTTAAGGGGAACTTGTTTGTCTCTATAAATAAAGCTTATCCTAAAGATCATAGCTCTGTACCTACTTCCTACACATAGAAAGAAGGGGAAATAGGTCGATAATAGGGGTTTTCTTATGTCAAACCCTAGTTTAGGATTTAACCTTGAATGAAATATTTGAAATACTGAAATAAACAATGGAAAGATACACCTCAGATCTGCAATGACTAATAATGATGATTTGCTTCATGAATGCAATCACATATGTTGTATGAAATGACATGAACATGAAAAAACCCTAAGCACACACACATGCTTGCATATGAATGATGTAATTTTTCTCCAGAACGATTGAATGAAGGAAATGAAACCTTGAAGATCTCTAACAATGCTTGTTGATGAACAATTCAATGCTTGATTGCTTGGATATGGAGACTTATTGAAATGAATTGATTAATGTCTTTGTATATGAGAGCCTAGGTTAATTTATCAATTAGGTTGACCTCAAATAGTCATATAGAGCCACCAATTTCATTTACCACCAGAGAGATAGGTCTCATCCATCTCTTAAAAGTTGGGCCCCATAGAGGGGGACCAGGATATTGGGCGCTTTGGTACTAGTGCCTTGGTCCTCCTCAATTAGGGACCAAAATTAAGGCCCAAAGAGGAAACCCCTCCAAAGAATCATTTGGTAGGTGTGCATGGCATAAAAACTGGAGTTAAAGCACTGAACATACCCAGATAGGAGATAAGGGGGAGACACGCTAAAGTAGGGGCATAAACATGAGGTGTAAATTGGCCTAATGAAAATTTATGATGCTACAACATCACATAAATAATTAATTAATAACACACATCCAACACATGAACATGAAGATTTACATGAGGAAAACCCAACAGGGAAAAACCATGGTGAGCACTTGCTCACAAAATATATCCACTATGTATATTAGATTACAAAGAAAAGAGCTCACTACTCCAGACTTGCACACCAAGGCTAACTACTCATGGGAAAAGATACAAAAGAGGACTTACAAAACCTAAAGCTAACTTCACTTAGGGAAATATACAAAAAAATATATGATAATGAAGGATGCCCTGATCATGAAGTTGTCCTTAAAATCTACATCAAGCGACCAACACCAACACACAACTCTGACCTCAACTACCAACACTGTCTCAAATCTCTATCGCAGTCTCAACACAACTTTGAACTTCTATTCTTCACTGAATCTCACTGACTACCTTCATATCATGCATCTACACTCCACACCTCATCACATGCTTAACTCAATCACATACATCCTTATATACAAGATCAATCATCAAAACTTAAACCAAGTCAGACTGAATCAAAATACACTTTTTTGAACAAAAAATATACACACTAATCCACTCTAGGAGAAAGAGGGACCGAAATGCATCTTCCAAAGATCAATTCACCAATCTACAATCACTAGAACATAACCAACAACATATCCACATGCTATGTAGAGACCCATAACATATAAAACATGCTTGCACAAATCATATTCAGAGCAAAGGATAGGTCTAACATAGAATCTCTCAACCAACAATGATCAATGTCACAAAACCTGAAGAACACAAAGATGTTTTCAGAGCACAAAACCATCATATCCATGATACCTAAGATATATCCAATGAATTTATTGACAACACTCATCATCAACAATATATTCTAGACCTAAACACTTCTAGAAAAACCAATAGAACAACTACAATATTAACAACACACCAAGATAACTCTACACCATAGACATTTTGGACCAATCCAGAATAACAAGTTTGACATCAATGACAACCACAAAAACACATCAATGCATACTTCCAACAAACCATAAATGAAATCCATGAATGATTTTAACTAGAAAGTAGGGGAAAGGTAGATCTTGTAACCATAAATCTTTGGAAAATACAAGTTCAAAAATTGAATTTAGAAAGAGATAGATTACAAAGATTCTAAACTAGATAACCAAATCACAACAATTTATAATTAAAAGACTGCTATAATATCCATTCAAAGATGACTTATTCACAACAAATACTTGCGTATAAAATCTTAATCATTTTTAAGAACAATAATAAATCATCTAGAAATAGTGATTTATTATGTTGAACACTACCAGATGTTGAGAGGTTGAGGGGAATCAACATGAACTAAATTATTATCAATTTAAAAAACCACATTCATTCAACCCAATATGCCGAAAAGAAAATAATGGAAATAGTGAATGCATCCACACAAGAACACTAGTATTTTACATATAAAACCCAAATTGGGAAAAACCACAGTGAGAATGTAACTCACAATATGAATAACAATGTTTACAACTTCTTAGGCTTTATGCCAAGGAGCTCCAACACGTGAAGGACTTGCAAAACTAAGGCAGACAACCTTAGGCAAGATACAAAAAGAGGACTTGGTCAAGTAAAGATCACTTCTTCAAGGAAAGCTACATAATAACTATCTTGATACAATATGAAATATAATTTGAACTTTGATGAAAAGCATATAACAAATGCAAATACCAATTCACAATTTCAGCACTCATTTGACTCCATGGACAAACTTTTGGATCTTTGTTTTTGCATTAGGTTCGCACCACTCATGCACTATATATCTTCTTATTACTGCATCATTACACACACCCATTATGAAGAAAATTTGACATATATATAGCATCCAAACCAATTGAATACACCATGAAGTCAGCTAAGAAAAGATGTAGGACATGCATTTCTACCAGACCAAAATAATCGATTCCACCGATGTAGAATTCACAAACTTGTGTATACTGTTAGCTTCATCAACTAAAAGAGTTCTATCCATTTCACACGCTACTGATAATCCACAAACACCTTTAACGGATAGGTCACTATACACTAACCCTTAATCTAGACCAAAATATGATTACCATTGTGTGACTAAAATCATGCATGGATATGAAAGATTGAAATACCTATGATCACAACCAAGAAAACACAATTAGCTCAAACACCTCATGATTAGGATGTTAGAAATAAAGAAAAAGAAGCATAATTGACACAAAATAATAAGATGCAAAAACTTCATTTTACTTCTTGATTTGATTATCCCACAGTTGGATGTGTGCTCATTGATGTAACAATTGCTCAATATTGCTCCATTATGTGCGATTTGAAGATGAGATTCAAAAGCCTTAAAAGATGGATGAGAGGATGGGATGGAATTGATGCATAATGGAGGGATGATTGCAATAACATTGATAAATTTTGGCATGATGATGATATGGATATGCTAAGTGTGTATGAAATCCTACATCATAATAGTGTATTGTATGAATGGTGGAGGATTTTATTAAAAAAGAGGGGGGATCAAATAGGAAAGGAAGGAGAGGAGGGGATTGGGAAAATGCAACACTTTTCCTCAAGGAGGACAAGTGGAAATCCTAAGGATGCCTTGTAGAGTAAGATTCCATGCTTGTGGCTCAACAAGGAGGACATGTGTCCCTTAGAGGGATAAATGTCAAGAAGGGGCTTGACACACATGAACAAATTTCAGAGGAAGCTACCCAAAATAGGTTCAAATTTCCTAATATTAAGGAAATTGTGGAATCATGAGTGTGCACACACATGTGAGGGGAGGTTAGGATAGGATAGGATAAGGTGGTTGAGGGGATAGGTTGGTTAGAACCCAAAGGTTAGATTAGAGGTTAGGTTAGAAGGGTAGTTAAAGTTAGACTCAGACATGTGAGTAAAAGGAATACTTGAATTAAATTCAAATAAAGGGATGGAAAAAGGGGGAATTAATTAATTTGATTCATTAATTTAAGGGATGGAAAGAGGGAATTAATTAATTTGATTAATTAATTCAAGGATGGAAATGAGGAATTAATTAATTCAAGGATTGAGGATGGCCTTATTAATTAAATTAATTTGAACAAAGGGATTCTTGATTCTAATTCAATGATAGGAATTATTCAACTAATATAAGTGACTTAGGAGATTTTATCTGATTGAATTAATCAGTCAGATTTAATTGTCTACACTTTTCCCCTCTTCACGGTGGTACTAGAATAACATCAGTGCAAAGACAATAAGACAGTTATGACCCGAAGAAAAGGCAACAAGGTAACAAAAATAGCCCCAGACTGGGTTGATGATGGATGAAGGATGAGGGAAGGGGTGTCACCTTGAGAGGGTGCACAGGAAATAGGGCTCGAGTGGCATCTCAAAAGAAACAATGTTCCAGTAGACAGGATGAAATCCAAAAAGCAGACGGGAAGGAGAGAAAAGACAAATTCAATGGAAATGAAGATGGAAACATAATGGAGCATGAGCACTTGCAAAACTAGACTTCATGTAGCGAGCACTTATTTTGATTTAGCAGTGTATGTGAGTCACCAAGGTATGAAGAACTAGGGTGGAATTTTATAGCCAATGCATGGGTTGGCACATAAACAGACACATAGGCTAGTCTAGCACCACACAGAGTTACAAAGACCCTGCAGGAAATGGTGCTAGAAAAACCACAAGAAGAAGACATGCCCTAGTGTAACATGAGATAGCCAAGACATCATGAGGGTACAACAAGGGACACATCCAAAAAACATGCCAATCAAAAAACCAAAAGCAACAAGATCACATCTTGAGCTGTGTTATTTTTAGCACACCATGATATAAAGGATCATGGCGACCAAGAGGAGATAAGACCCGAGGAGATCAAAAAGAATCAAAGCCAACACAAGTGTCTTAGATATCTTTTGTCAAAGGATGATTGATTGGATGAGGATTTAATGATGTCTCACTTGAGGAAGGATATATCCTACATAGATTCATGATGGGTGTTGGTGATGTGAGAAGGATATATCTTGTAACAACACCGAGATAAAAGAGTGATGATGATGAGATGACAAAAGGGACCTAATATGATCATGATGACAAAGATTCTCAAAGATGTGTTAGGATTAATGATAGTCCCAAAGATACTGGGAGGGGGGGGGGTGAATCAGTATCTAACCAGTTGATAGAATATTTAACCTTATTAAGTGTTTTGCATTCCAAAATAGTGTATCAGTAAATAAGAGTTAATGCAATAAACAAGAATAGTAAAGACAACATAGAAAACACAAGATTTTTAATGAGGAAATGCGGTGTGGGAAAAACCTCGGTGGGATTTGTGACCCACAATATTCACTCACTTGCCAATGAATAAATATTACTTACAATGAGGGGCCTACACAAAAAGGAAGGCCAACTGCCTAGAGCTCACTGCTCGCTAAGAGTCACACTGACTACAAAAGTGGATTATGAAATCCAATACAATGTACTGCTTCAAAGTAGCATCAACTCTTCCAGGTTCAGTACTAGTTTAAGCTCATTCTATAACCAAAATCTTCGCTGTCAACTTATATCTCCTTATACAAAAATATCATTCATTAATGCTATCCTTCTACCATACTTACTACACAAAATGACCTATAATATCTCATACATATATATGAGTCTTTTACAATATGCCTTGTCAGCTTTACAAAAGATAATTATAATTAAATATAATAAAAAAAATTTTATTCCTTGTCGGCTGGGGTGTCGGTATACATTGTAGCTACTGTCGGTGAAGTGCCTGTCGGTGTATGTAGATGTCTAAGCCGGTGCCAGTGCCTGCCGGTGGCTTTACTAGATGAGTGCTCGAAGGTTGCTAGATGGTTGCCAGTAGGTTGCCATCAATGACAACACCATTATTCTCATAAGAAAACCTAGATGGAGACTCATGACTGATGCTATGTAAAAAACACTATTTACAAGATGTACAAGAGACTATGGATGATGGATGAGGACCCAGGGATAGGCATGATGTTACCCCAGTCAAGAGGAAAAGGCACAAGATATTGATGATTAATGGGGTATTGTGGATGTGGGAATGATATATCTAGAAACAAAAAAAGGATTGGGAAGGATGTATCTCAATGATGATGATTGGATTGCGATCAAGGCTTGCAGGAAGGCTGGGAACAAGACCAAAGATGCGATTGGATGATCTAATTAGCATTTTTCCTTGGATATTAGAAGAAAATGGATAAGATTCACATATGATGGTAGATTCCAAGGAGTAGAAAAAATGATAAGATGGATGGCATTGGATTGCATCTGGGCACAACCTAGAGCTAGATACCAATGACAAGGGATGTAAGAGGTGGTGGAATGATATGAGAGGAGGGAAAAAGGGATGGAAGATAGGATGAAAAGGATTTGGAGATGGAAGCATTTTGGATGTGTCTAGGAGATGAAAGGATGAGGGATGAAGGGATGGAGGTAGATGAGGATTGGGAGAGGAACTAGTTATGGATGAAGGGATGGAGGAATAGGGAGATAAGGATAGGTAGATGGACTAGATTATGGATGAAGTGATGGATGAACTAGGAGATAAGGATTGGTGGATGGATGGATATGATAAGATGCCTAGCAAAGGAATAGGAAGATAAGGGAAGTGGATGAAAGATAGGGGAGATAAGGGTCACGAAGGCTAAGAGGTGTCTATTGTCACAAAAGTGTGCACCCTTGATGAACTCTCAAGCTCATCAACCCTGTGACACATTGAAACAACCTCTAAGTGCGGGACCTTATTTTGTTGAGGCTAACTCTCTGAAGAAGTCTGCCTCCCTTATCAATCTGATGTAGGTGTTGATTTAACCCAACACATAAAAATCTATTTTGCTAATTTTGAGGGGAAAAGGGGAAGAAGGAATGCTTGAAAGGGAAAGAGGTCTGCACCTAGATTGAAATGTGAGATCTTCCCTTCCTATAACTGCACAAGTCACCAATAAAACTACCCAAAATATGCACAAATTTCTACCTAAATCAGCTCCCTATTTCCATGAGTGAAGATTGGAATTTTATAAAATGACAAAAGGGGCTGAAACTAGTCCATAAATGACATTCAAAGAGGGATCAACACAGTCACTATTCAAAGGAAACACATGAAGATGAATTCATATAAGGAGGCAATGGAATTACATAGATTATAAGAATTGAAATAAGGCAAGACAAGTAATTCTATTTATGTAAAGGCAAAGCAAATTTAAAAATACAATGAAACATAAGTTTTTTTGCAAAAGAAAGTGTAGACACCTAAAAATGGTCAACGCTTGCGGGATCATATTTTAACATTTGCGCATTGCCTCATTTTAGGTTTTTGCGTCGCATTAACATTTCACCTATGATTCGTACTTGGTTTTTATCATTTGCGAGCATCAAGTCATTCTTCTGCATTCTTCATCTATCTCACTTTCGAATTTGGTCTTGTCGACAACAACCTTCAGTCATGATTTTGGTCGATTTTTGTCCTTGTCAATCTTGTCATATTGCGATTGATTCGTCATCGATCCTTGTCCTTTCCAATCATGTCAATTTGGTCAATTTGTCATTAATTTTTGTCAACCAATCTCAATCAAATCATTTATCAACACTGGTCATTTATCAATTCAAAATCATGATCAAATCGAGTCAATTATCTTCAATCAAGACCTAATTGTCATTCTCGCATTGCTAATTTGTCTTCTAGGGTTTCATGATTTAATCATTTAACCTGGTTTGTCATTTCCTCCTTTAGGATTAATAAATTGTTTATTTATCCTAAGTCTTCTCATTGCAATTAAATGTTCATTTAATTGGCTAATTATTCCTCTTTGTGAATTAATTAATAAATGACAAATTATTAATTAATTTACTTAATTTTCTAAATTTCATCAATTTCTAATTTCCACCTATTTTCTAATTTCCTATTTTAATTTCCACCTAATTAATTTGCCTTTAGAGCTCCCTATTTTTGTGCTTCATGCGTCATACTCTTGACATAGCAATTTGTCATAGAGTTTTGTCTTGACATAGAAATTTGTCATAGAATAAGTTCTTGACATAGTAATTTGTCATAGAATTTGTCTTGACATAGCAATTTGTCATAAAATCTGTCATAAAATTGTCATAAGCCCCTTTGCATAGCAACATGTCATAACTTTGCTATTATTGATTTGAATTTCCATTCAAATCTCATCATGCTAATCTTGTCTTTTTCTCCAATTTCTCTATAAATTGGATGATTTTCTTCAATCAAAGCCCTTCGAATCCTTCGAACCTTAATAACCTTGATTCTTGAGTCCGATTTTCTATCAAACTACCGAACTTATGCTTCTAGTACTCTTGAGTTTTTCATCAATCTTGCTTTCAATTGTGTGTGCACTTGTAGGTGAGATCCACAAACCTATTGAAGAGGAAAGAACAACAATGGAGCCGCATGGAAGGAGTATTCAATCTTACATCTGGTTTGCATAATGTTTTCTTTTGAATGCTTCGTTTTCATACCTCTATTGAATGTGCTTTAGAATTAGGTTCATTTCAATGAGTATTCTCATGATATTGCTTTGATTGTCTTGTGTTTTGATTGATATATCTTGTTTTGATGAATCCTAATTTCGATGCTACAGAAAGAAAGAATATCCTTGTAAAAGGTTACAAAATTTCCTTTATAGTTCAAGCATAACTGAGATAGATTATAGTTAAGAAACCCTAACCCTTGCTAGGGTTAGGTTAAAAAATATCAAAGAGGAGAAGGAATTCGACATGGTGATATGATCTGTATTTATTAAAGCCTCTAAGAATTTCCTCTCATCTAGGAAGAAGAAAAACATCATTGGAGACATAGAAGGTTTTGATCTGATTTGCATCATAGTAGTACCGCAAAGGTAAAAAGGTATTCAATTTGCATTGAATGAGCATGGTGGCATTTGAAAATGGTTTGTAGACTACAATATGGAGTAATGGAAAAATCTCTTGGTGGTTGGATCAAATTATGATCAAGAATTAGTCACTGACTAGGTCTACAATTGGCCATTTAAATAGAGAATTAAATTTACCCCACACCTACAAATTTGAATTCTTGCCCTTTGATTTTCCATGGCACATGCATATGGATGTGAAAGAACATGCTACATAGCCCTTGAAGAGGGAAAAAAGATGGAGAATAATGAAGGGAAAAAGGAGGTTAGAATGCAAAAAAATCAAAGAAGACACAATACAAATGCAAACAACCAACTTTATACCTTGTCTTTCACCTCTCCCTCAGATTGAGCTTGATGAAGTGGAAGATGCACCCCTTTCATGATCCACTTGATTTGCTCCTTTCTTGATTTGGATGTGGATTTCTCTCCTTTTCTCAACAAGAGGGATTGGGTTTGATAAGATTTGGATGGATTTGGATTGGAAATTTGAAGGAAGAAGATAGAAGAGAAATAGGCAGCATGACGATGCTATCAGAAGTGGATCCTTTGTGAGGAAATGCTCATCCAACTTATAGATTGGAAGAGGCCAATGAAGGGCCAAGATTGATTTTCTTATGGAGGGTTGAGATTGATTTGAGATAGAAGGCATTGATCAAGGGTGCCTTGGGAAAATAAATAGGAATATAAAATTCCTTGAGAAGAAAGGGGAAAGGAAATTTGAATTCCAAAATGAGGAATTAAAAATTCTAAAATAAGGATGCAATGAGGGATTCAAATAAATTTGAATTTCTTTGAGAGACTTAATGTTGATGTGACATGGGCGGGAATATAAAATTGAAGGATAATGATAAGCATGGTTATGATAGATTCTAGAAGGATTAATTAGGTTGAGTAGGATTATGAAAAGTGATTTGTAGGAATCACATGAATAGGTTAATTAATTAAAATTAATTAACTAAGTGGGTTTAGAGGAAATAATTATTGGAGGGGACATTAGAAGAATAGGGGAATAATTAATTTATTTGATAAATTATTTAATAGTGATAAGATTAATTAAATTGGATTTAATTGACACTGAGAGGAATAAGGTTAACACATTTAAATCAATTAATTGTATTGTTGACAAGATTATATTAATTTAAATATTAATTTTAGGTGTCTACTAGTGCTTTCAAAAGCATTAAAACCAAACCACTTTATTAAATTCAAAGGGAAGAGAATTGGTGTAAATCCTTGTATGTGACAGTAAGCACTGAATCAAGCACATATTTGACATTAGCAATCCACAGTCCAAAGATACATGCACCAAAATGCAGTCATAAGCAATACACAGTGTTGTCAGAGAAAAAGAAACCCATTACCAAAGAAAGCCTGCATCATACTGTCATAATAGACCTTTAGGGAAGCAAGCATAGAGTTTTGAGATGCTGCTGGTAATCATTTAATGAGGTAGTAGCAGTCATCAAGTGACAGAGAAGGGTCAGAGGAGCCATTATTGTGAAGATGATGATCAACAAAGATAAAAGTGAATAGCCCCAAGAGAGCAACCCTAGAGAACATATCACAAAGAGGTTTCCAACAACCATGATAGTGAACAATATATTTTTGATGTTTTGTAGTAAAAAAAAGAAGCCATTTAAAGTAGTGATGATTGGAAATCCACAGCAGAAATCACTATCTTAGAAGATATTGGAGGAGTGGTAAAAAAACCCTAGGTCAAAGCATTAGATTGGAACAGATGGAACACTATCTCTGGAGCAATATGGAAAGGTAAATGACAATGATTCTTGAAGCTTATTAGTTCTTACAAGTACCAAGGGTAGTAAAATAAAATGATGGAACAAGTCAATGGAGGCTACAAGGTAATAGTCTTGGGTTATGATTTATGAATGAAAATATGTCTATGAAAGTAATCACAACATTCTTGTTAACTATCACAATAGTCATTAAGCAGACTTCATCCCTAGCAAAAGAGAGAGTTAAAGAGTTTGACAATCTAAGAAATAAAGACTATGACAACATAGGCATCTATAGTCAAAGATTAGTCCAAATATTTTCCAATGAAGGCATGATAGTGATAGAACAAATAGTATTCCAAGATGAAAGATTCATCTCAGTCAAAGGCTCGTTCAAAGTCACAGTCACAAAGGAAAGGGCTTTCAAGTCCAAAGATAAGCAATATCTTCATTGTACAGACCCAACAACATGAAAAGATAGTTTGAAGGTTATGAGCAGTTCTCGAGAGGATTAGCTTACAATACAAAAGTTAGTATTTAGCATGCTTGATAGATCAAATCCAACATAAAAGGTACAACAAAAGTTAAAAGAGCAGTAATAAAAGTTTTTTGCCAAGAAATGGTGACATGGAATGCCAAGAAAGAACATTTTAGGGGAGTAAATAAGGATTTAAAAGTGTTGAGGATAGCCTTCATAGGGACAGAGATGCCAATGATTAACAGAGGCATTAATAGACAATTTTGAACTCTTAAGGAGAGTTTGTCATGAGATAAGAGATCTTTGAGATTTCAAATGAAGTTAAATTTTATCAATTGAAAAACAAATTTCAGTTGCTAAATTTAATCTATAAGACTTCAAACAAAGTTAAATTCTTTCTTTCAGTTGCCTTGCTAAATTTTATCTGTAAAACTTCAAAAAAAATTAAACTATTTGTAATTGGTGCATAGATTCTCACTATATAAATAATTTTACTCCACAAATGAATATCAACAAGCTTAAAATATGGCCAACACTTTTATACATT
Source organism: Cryptomeria japonica (assembly GCF_030272615.1). NCBI lineage: Eukaryota > Viridiplantae > Streptophyta > Pinopsida > Cupressales > Cupressaceae > Cryptomeria > Cryptomeria japonica. The sequence continues at coordinate 178,552,557 of NC_081413.1, read as the reverse complement.
AAAATTATTTCTTATTTGTGTAGCATTCCTTGTCTTTTTTTTGTCTTAGCATCTTCTTTGTATAGTGAGTGCTAAGCCTACCCTGCATTCTTATGCGTGATAAGTTTATACTGCATACTTAATTTTCACAATTGTGTCACACGTGAATGAGACTTACAATGAATGAAGATTCCAATTAGAGGCATAAAATAACTAGGACCACGTAGATGTCAATGAATCATACTTGGTGCATAGTACAACCCTAAATGTCATCTAAGTACATTACTGGTAAATATAAGGTTAGTGATTAAAAATGATCCCAAGAGAAAAAAGATAGAGATAAATTCTAGAAATAAGAAGCAACATTTTAAAAAATATGAAAAAATGTTTTGACTAAGCAGCCTCCATGTTTACAATATTAACAAGAGATGTGTTGCAAAGAAAACATTGTCCTATTTGATTTGAATATTAGGGGAATTTTCTATCGCCTGAAAAAAGAAGCTCACCTATTGGAAAAAACAGATCCCATATATCCCAACAAAGCTAATGTAGTGTTTTAGAGAATAATTTGTTCAAGTACTCACTAATGATCTCAATGTACTGATTCAACATGCTAGAACAAGATTATTGAGATTTTGGCTTAGCATAAATTTGGGACAAATCAAATTTGCAAAACTAAGAGATCAATTTTCACAACCTGCTAATGAGCACAACATAACATATTGAACTCCTAAGTCTTTTGGGGGTTTGGGATTAAGGAACATTATAACTATGAATAATGCCTTGTTAGATAAACAAATTTGGAGAATGAAAGGGGAGGAAAGGGAATGGAATTCAATTTGGAAAAAGAAATACCTTTACATTCAACCATCTGAGGAAGAATTTATGGAAAATTTTTTTTTGTGGAAGCCTCTACAATTTGGAATGCAGTTCAATTGACTAAAGCTTGGGTTGCAGCTGGAAGAAAGTGGAAATTGGGGAATGGGAGAATTATTAGATTCTGGGAGGACAGATGGCTAACGGATAAACCGCTGGAGTGAATCCCCATTCTTATGGAATGGAAAGACTAGTTCAAAAGTAGGTATGGAGACTTTGTTAGAGACTACTAGAGAAATGGGAAGTGGATTGAGTTCAGCCACCTTTGTCTAGGATTAAATTTTTTAGAGATCTTGCTTTCTTCCAAAATCTTTATGGACCATTTTGAGGATTGTTTGATTTGGAGGGAAACTTCTGATGGGAAATATTATGTGTCTTCAGCGGTGTCTATCCATAATAAAGTTTCAGAAGAGATCCATTTGTGGGCTAAAGTGTGGATAAAGAAGTTGACACCCAAAATTAATATCTTCTTTTGGTTTTTTATCCAAAATAAGATGCTAACTCTTGATAATATCCATAAGCGTGGATTTTTTTTCCTAACAGGTGTTTCTATTTGCTCTAGGGAGGAGGAGTCTTCTTGTCATATCCTCTACCAGTGCAATTTCAGTCAGGAAATTTGGAATATTATTTTTAGTAGGTGGAAGTTGAGCTGGGTTTTCCTGAACTCTCTAGAAGATTTTTGGCAACAATGGTATTGCCCTACTTCCAATTCTAAGAATGTTGAGCTTTGGAAACTAACTCCCCCTATTGTCATATGGAACATTTGGAAGGAGCATAACAATAGGATTTTTAGGGATAAAAGTGTGAACCCTGAAGTGGTGGTGGATAAAATCTATAGAGGGATCTATGAATGTTAATATGGAATTGATAATGGTTTAGCTGCTAAAGAAGACTTTAATGAAAGTTGGAACCTCTCCAATAACAAAAATAATAAGGATAAGGGTAGGGATGGTATTTTCTGGTGCTTTCCTTCCCAGGGATGGATTAAGGCCAACTTTGATGGGGCTTCTAAAGGAAATCCTAGAAAAGTTGGTTATGGGGAATTGTTAGGAATTTTGCTGGAAGTTGCATTGTGGCTATTGCTGGCCCTTTGGGTAACCAAACTAGTCATTATGCTGAAGCCTCAGGGGCACTGAATACTTTGATTATAGAAAAAACTCTCAATCATGATAATCTATGGTTGGAGGGAGACTCTCTTAACATTATTAAATGTCTTAAGGGAGAGATTGAGCCTTCGTGGACTATAAAAATATATTATTTTTATAGCTATAGAATTTTTTTTAAGCTTTAAATCAATTATTATTGAACATGCTTTCAAGGAAAAAAATGCCGTAGTGGATGGCCTTGCTAACCTTGGCATTATTTTTGAATCTCAAAGCATATGGAATGGGGAAGTTAACATTGATTTTAATATTAAAGAACTAATTACAAAGGACAGATTTATGGGGAAAGAAGGATCACACGTTAATCATGGAAGTATTAATGATTAATCTTCAAATTTTTAGAAAGGTAATGATGGCACGTCAGAAGAGAAGAGTCCTAAAGAAGAATATTAATTTTTCGCACACTTTGTGGGTGTGCATTTTCAAAAAGCCGAGTGTCATTTGGAAGAAAGCTTTGAAGTTGTAGAAGCAGAGAAATTGTAAAACAAATTCTAAAATGGGGGGGGATCTAAGAAGAGAGGAACCTGATAATATTTCTAGATGGCGGGAGATGGCTAAGGTACGAACAAAGCTAGAGAAGGGATTCATGACGCATTTCATGGAAAAATTGGTGGACTATGATAAAGGCAGAGTAAACCTAGTGGTTACTAAAGTTATTGAAAATTGGAAAAATGGCTCCTTCAAAATTTATGGTGTTAGATTCAAGCTGGATGCAGACCTCATTTTGACGGTCACAGGTATGCCCCATTCTGGTCTTCACTTGTTTAGGGACTTGAAAGTGTCTAATAATGCAGTAAATATTTTTCCGCGTAAAGAGAAGGAGAGAGCAAAATTAGGAAAAGCTACGGGGGGTATTATGATGCTTTTAATATTAATAAAATTTGGGGCTGTGAGCTTAATGAAATTATGGAATATATTACTATGGAGGGTCATTTCACCAGGGTCCACACCTACCATTTTGTGCTTCTAAATCACTTTATACATGAGAAGAGGATTTCTCTACCCTATTACATTTTGAGGTCTCTGTTGCAGTCTCTGAACAAGCATAGAAAGAACCCTTCTTCACATGTGCTTCATTACGGCCTTATTTTGCTCATTTATGAGAATTGCAAGATTATGGCTATGTAGGAAAACAAGAGGTTGTCGATGTTGCCAAGGAAAGGAAAGAGGAAAATTGAGGAATGTGGGCCCAATAAGGATGAGTTGATATAGAGAAAAAAGGTTAAAAAGCCACTATGGAGAAAATCCAAGAGGACATGGGTAAACAAAAGGATACAGAGGTTGATTCTGAGGACATGGGAAAAGATGGAAGTGACATGGAGACCGATGAGTCTGGCAGAGAGGAGAGATGGAAAGAAGAGGAAGTGGGGGAAGAGGAAGGAGTAGTAGAGGATGCTTCTGATCAGAATAGCCCTACCCACATCGTGAGTATTGGTAATGTTAACATACAATCTATGGAGGAGCAGGACAATCAGATTAATAAGGAGAAAAGGGAAATGGAAACTGAGCAGGAGAAGGATAAGGATAAGGATAAGGAGAAAACAAGTAGGGAACAAGATAAAGCTAAAGATGGGATTATTCTGGATAAACTCAAAAACTAGTCTGAGGCTCGAATGGGTTTTGATAGGTGGGTATATGAAAGAATCAAGAATCTGGAAAAAATTGATAAGCAACAAGAAGAGCAGGGAAAGAACAATGAAAGTAACCAGGAGCAGTGGAAAAAGGTTATGGAGGAAAAAGTGGAGAAGCTGGAAGCTAAGATTAGTAAGCTTGAGGATGGAAAAATAGCCATGAAGAATTTTTTGGTTATGATTCCAGATATCCTTACCTCTGTGACCAGGAATATGGAGGAAATTGCCAAGTTACTTGATGGCTCCAACACTTCCAAACCTGTTGTGGACCTAGATGATGATGAGGATGCTATTGAGGTAGGGAACGTGTAAAGTGCTCCTGGTGGCGCGACAAAAAGGACTAGAGTGAGTATGAAAAAAGTTGCTTTGGCCTCTTCCAAGGAAATCCCTATGCTCAAGGATAATATTAAAGATTTGCAAAGGATTAGCAGAAATTTGGCTAATGCCCTTAAAAACATTAAGTAATTTGTCTTTTTTATCTTTTTGTTATGGCTGGATGTTGCTGGCTTTGTTGGGCTTTTATGCTGGTTTTTGCCCAGAACTGTGTTGGTTTTTTTGCAGAATGTCTTTTCTTGTTTCTTAATGCTCTTATCTTTTAAGGATATTTTGTAAAGGGTTTTGGGATCCCTTCAAAACCTATTTTTCCCTTAATAAAAAAAATAACATATTGAAAGGGAAAAAGGATGAACTACTAACACATAAATATTTCTACTTTACATTCATTAGGTCTAGAATTTGTAAAACGTAGAAGAATGTTATCATTTTGTTTGCATTTTAGCCAAGCACATATTACAATGGTGGTAAATTATGCTTTGAAGTGAGAACAATCCAATCCCTTTTCATATAAATAAGTAAATACATATTTGATTAGATTAAATGCTTATGAAGTGTTCATTCAGTGTAAATATTTACCTGGATGATGATGAAGACTAAACTGCCAGCTTGCAAAAATGGTCAACTAGCTTGAGCGCCTACACCATTTTCAAGAATACTGAAGCATTAAGGCTTCACACAAAAAATAGTTGTACAGGGAAATTGTGAATCTTGGCTTTTCCTCTCCATTCCTATCCATATACCTTTTGAGCTCGCATCAGGTGGCTATTATGAGTCATTTGCTTGAAACTAGGGATTCCTTTAGAGTATTAAACAAAATAGAAATCTAAAACACCCTCCTATGTGACTTTTCTTTCCCTCTCTTGCTTTTAGGAAAAAATTCTCCCTTTTAAAGAAATAAAACCATTTTTCATCTTTTGGATAAATAATGAAAACCCTCTTCTCACAAATTAAATGCAAATTTTAAAGTTTGAAAAGTAGATGAACTTCTATAAGAACAAAAGTTTGGCCTACCTAAGAACTTTTAAAACTGAGATTGAAATCTTTCAATGCAATTTAGACCAAAGAGGTAAATTAGATAACATTACCCATAGCTTCATGTGAATTTAAAATAACTTGGTTGGAGGGAAAGATAATTAAAATTTCAATTATTTTTGGTTGGAAAAAGTAAATAAAGAATTAAGCTAATTAAGTAAAATTAACCCATGATGGAGACAATGGTATTAGTTACCCATAACTTGAGAGTTTAAAAAACAATTTTATATATAAAATTTGGTGTGTCATATATATATATATATATATGTATGTATGTATATATACATATATACATCTATATATATATATATGTATGTATGTATATATACATATATACATCTATATATATGTATATATACACATATACACATACACACACACACACACACACATATATATATATACATACACATACAGACACACACATATATATACATATACACATATATATATACATATACACATATATATATACATATACACACATATATATGTACACACACACACACACACACACACACACACACACATATATGTTGACATATGATGAACCGACATGTTGATATAATGATAATATATGTTGTCATTGATGTCAATAAGTGCAAGTGAACCAGTATGAAGATTGGAAGAAGTTGGTGAACTGATATGAAAAGATGCAGTGAACCGGTGTTGGGGTTTCAATGAGTGTGACTACTAGTTGGTAGTCTCATCTCTAGGGTTTCTGGTTTGGCAATCTCGCTTGAGCAATGCAACCAATGACATCTATGATTAGTTAGCTAAGAGATGAAGATGAGATCATGATACCATGTCAGCTTTGTGTATGTGAAGGATTTCCTTGAGGATCTTGCATGTGAAGATTGACTGCATAAAATGTCTACCTTGTGAATGAACATTATTCTTAGCAGTATGAGAAGAAAGCGTGATGAGTTACTAATTTCTATGTGTGGTGAAGAATGGATGATGCAGATTGTCTTGTGATCTATTTGAAACTGTATTGCTCTATGTAAAATTTTTGGACGGTCAGGATTGAACCACTTGTATTGAAAACCTAAAATGCTTAGGGTTTAGGGTTTATGCTACCGACTAAATTATTGTCTATAAGGTCAATGATGTTTGTTATTGTAAGTTGTTGGAAAATGTTGTGTGTGTATCTGAGTGATGAGATACTTGCCAGACCTGTAAGAGAAAACTACAGAGTGTGATTGCAGAGTAGAGGAACTGAACTGGATCTACCTTAGCATATAGTGTTGTTATTAGATCAAAGCTTTACTTGTTGTCTTCTAATCATTTCAATAGAAGGAAAATCCATTTATCGATAAGCTTTAACAGGCTTACTGTAAATCCTCTAACCAAGTGACTCAAGTTCATTAAGTTCTTTAAATCCTCTAGCAAGGTAACCTTTAACAAGGTTTCAACCTTTAACATGGTATATAGCCATCCCTTAACCGGGTGATCTTCAACAGGATCGGTTCCTAGAAGAACCTTATTGTAAAGTCTTTAACCGGACTAGGCTCCTAACAAAGTGATCTTGAAAAGAGTTCAAAAACAAGCTTGTGGGTATTCATCCCCACCATGGTTTTTCCCATTTGGGTTTCCATGTGAAAAATCTATGTGTCATGAGTTGTGCATTTTTCATGTGATGATTAAGTGTTCTTTGTTTAAGTGATTATGCATGCAGAGCTAATGGTTATGATATTATTGACACAACACATGTATATGTTTATGGGTGAAGTAGTTATCAAGTATTAAATGTATTTGAAGTGTTCAGACTTACGAGTCTATGCTATCTGAAGTCTTACTATGTTTAACCGGTATTGCCATGGTTAAGTTTAGTGATGAAGACAACTGATTAGTGTCATTTTAACTTGATAAGATTGTTGAAATTTTTTTGTTTGTACTGATTCAGCCCCCCTCCCACTACCATTTTGGGTATTTGTTGTTCATCATTATTCATCAATTGGTATCAGAGCTACTCCAGGTCCTCGATGATATAAGATTAACCACTTGAGGTAAAAGATCCTGCATTAATGATGAAGAGGGAAGGTCCTACGTTCAATAAAGATAACTTCAAAATATGGAAGGATAGAATGAAGATCTATATCAAGAGTTTGGGTGCTCAATAGTGGAGCTATGTTGAGAATGTCTATGTAATTCCCACTAGCACTTTAACCGATGATTAAAAAAAGAGAGATTCAAGAAAATGGGCAAGTCATGGAAGCCCTTATTAACAGTTTGTCTGATATTGAGTTCATTGATGTACAAGATAAGGACACTCCTAAGGATGTATAGGACACATTGGAAACTATTTATGGCGGTGATGAGCATATAAAGCAAGCTAAGGAAGAAAGCCTTAGAGGAAAATTTGAAGACATGAGGATGGTTGAAGGTGAGACCATTCAACAATATGGCATAAGAATCAGACTATTGTTGGAAATATCAAGAGCACTGGTGGAACAATTGATGATGCCACCATTGCTAGTAAAGTTTTGAGATTATTGTTACTAGTCTATGCAATTAGAGTTGCTGCTATTCAAGAACTAAGGTCTATTGACAAAACCAAGGTATCCCTAGACTCTATAATTGAAAAGCTAACTGCATATGAGTTGAATGGCTATGATGACAGTCTTCAGAAGACTGAGTCAACTTTTAGAGCATCGATTGCACCAAATAGAAAAGGAAAAGAAGCAAGTAGTAGTTATGAATTAATGCAAAGTAGAGGTATGGATGATGAAGAGATTCTGATGGAGTTTGAATCTCTTCTTGCCAAGAGACTTCCAAAAGGTACTAGAAAATGCAAAGGTAAGCTTCCTTTAAAATATTTTTCCTACAATAACATAGGACATATAGTTGTTAACTATCCTAAAAATGAGAATAAGGATACACCAGAAAGGTTTAGAAAGTATTAAGGAGGAAACAGAAGAAATTGTCTTATTGTAGTGGATGAAGGTGTTACTGATGAAGAATATGAGGATGAAGAAAATGAAGACATAGTATTTGTAGTTGTAAAGGAAGAAGTGTCTGACAAGAAAGCCCTTGTTTATCGCATTTACAACTATAATGAGTGGATAATTGATAGTGGTTGTTCTCACCACATGACTAGTGATCGGAGAAAGTTTTTGTCTCTAGAAGAATATGATGGAGGTGTTGTCAGATTTGGCAATGATGCACCATGTTTGGTGAAAGGCAAAGTATCCATCTCACTGAATGGAAAGAGTAGTGCAGATGATGTCTAATAGGTAGAAGATCTTAAGCATAACCTATTGAGTGTTGCTTAGATAAATGATAAAGGACTCATTCTGGAGTTCAAAGGTGGAGTCTGCAGTATAATTGGAAAGAGTGGTGAACTTATTGCCACCGGTAAGCATACCAGAGGTAACTTGTTTTAGTTTAATGCCAAGATAAGTCGGTGTCTGATGGCAAAGTTTGATGACAATTGGATATGGCATAGGAGACTTTGTCATATGAACTTTGATAATATTGTTAAGGCTAGTAATATCAAGGCAGTAAAAGGATTGCCTTTGCTGAACAAACCAGAGAATTCTTTGTGTAGAGAATGTCAACTTGGGAAGATGTCTTCCTCAACTTTCAAAGGTAAATATTTTTTAGCAGAAAACTTACTTGATCTTATGCATACTGATTTGTGTGGTCCTATGAAAACTAGAAGTATTCAGGGAGATAGGTATTTCATGATTCTTACTGATGACTGCTCAAGAATAATGTGGGTCACATTCTTGAAAGACAAGTCTGAGGCATTTGGAAAGTTCAAAGCCTTTAAGACATTAGTAGAGAAGGAAAGTGGTCAAAAGATAAAATGCCTAAGAAATGATCAAGGAGGTGAATTCACTTCTGATGAATTCAACAAGTACTATGAAGATAGTAGTATCAAGAGGCAGTTGTCTGCCCCAAGGACACCATAACAGAATGGTATAGCAAAAAGGAATAACAACACTATAGTTGAAGTGGCTAGAACAATGCTAATCCAAGGAAAGGTTGCTCACACTTTTTGGAGAGAAGCGATGAGCATTGTAGTCTATACTATGAACTGGGTACTCATTAAGAAAGGTAGAGTTAAAACCCCTTATGAGTATTGGACCGGGAAAACTCCCACTATGAGTTATTTTAAAGTGTTTCGTAGTAAGTGTTACATCAAGAAAGGTGAGCATCTGAGCAAGTTTGATGCTAAATGTGATGAAGGATTTTTTCTGGGATATTCCACGAAGAGAAAAGCTCTCAAGTGCTACAACAATAGAACACATAAAATTGTTGAGAGTATCAATGCCAGGGTTAATGAATCCACTGAGGAACCTAAGGAAACCTGCAGTGTAGAAGTGGAAGATGAACCAGGTATAGCCTTGTGGGAATTGGTTAAGAAAGAAACAAGTAAAGATCTCAGTGTTCCTGTACTAGTAGAAGCTATAGTAGGTGAAGAAGAAGAGGTAAGTGAAGAAGAAGAGAAAAAACTAGAAAAACTAGCTAGAGTCATTCCTAGGTATGTGAAACTACATCATGATCCGAAGCAAATCATAGGAGATAAAGATGCAGGGATACTCACAAGAAGAAAGATGAAAGAAAACTCTTGCATGATTTCTGAATTAAAGCCCAAGAGTTCCAGAGAAGCACTTACAGATGAAGACTGGATGAAGGAAATGGAAGAGGAGATAGACCAAATAGAAAAGAATGCAACATGGTCCTTGGTACCCAAACTAGAACACAAGAATTCCATTGGTACCAAATGGGTCTTCAAGAATAAGCTAAATGAAGAAGGCACAGTTGTGAGGAACAAGGAAAGGCTTGTATGCAAAGGATATGCTCAGGAAGAGGGAGAAGACTATGGAGAAACCTTTTCTCCTGTGGCTAGACTAGAAGGTGTCTGAATGCTACTATCATTTTGCAACATTCAAGGGATTTAAGGTTTATTAGATGGATGTGAAGTCTGCGCTCTTGAATAAAATCCTAGAAGAGGAAGTCTATATTGAGCAACTAGATGGGTTTTCTCTATCAGAAGATAGTAACATGGTATGTATATTACACAAAGACCTCTATGGATTGAAACAAGCACCTAGGGCATGATATGAACAATTACACTCTCATCTTGTAAAGATTGGATTTCAGAGAACAAGTGAGGATAGCAACATCTACCTAAAATTTGAAGGTGATCATATTCTAATCTGTGAAGTATTTGGAGATGACATAATCTTTGGAGGACATGATAAAATGAGTCATGCTTTTGCAGATGTAATGAAGAAAGAGTTTGAGATGTCTTTGATTGGAGAGATAAAGTTCTTCATTGGTTCACAGATTTAGCAAATGAAAGAGGGTATCTTTATTACCCAGTCCAAGTATGTCAAAGAGGTATTGAAGTCCTTTGGCATGGAGGAAAGCAAACTGGTTGGTACATCGATGTGACTGGCTGTAAACTGACTAAGGAAGATGATTCAATGTTGGTGAATGAGAAGGAGTACCGGTCAATGCTCGGTAAGTTGTACTATGTGGTGCACAATAGACCAAATATTGCTCTTATAGTGGGCATAGTAGCTAGCTTTTAGAAAAGTCCAAGAGAATCCCACTTGGTAGCTATCAAGTGGATTCTTAGATATCTGAAAGGAATAGTTGACTATGGATTATGGTATCCATATAATGGTGATTTTAATCTCAAAGTATATACCGATGCCAATTGGGTAGGTAATGTAGATGATCGGAAGAGCAAAACTGGTGGAGCATTCTTTCTTGGTGGAAGACTAGTCTCTTGGACAAGCAAGAAGCAGAGTTGTACTTCTCAGTCTACAGCTGAAGAAGAATATGTGGTAGCATTTATAAACTGCACTCAATCAATTTGGATGAAACATGTATTGGAAGGTTTCAAAGTACCTATATCTGAACCGGTGAGTATATTTTGTGACAATACTAGTGCAATAAATATTTTCAAGAATCCGGTATTGCATGCTAGAACTAAGCATATTGAGCTTAAGTATCACTTCTTGAGATAAAAGGTTCAGAATAAGGAGATTGTACTAGAACATGTTTCCAGTAAGGAGTAGCTAGCAGATATATTCACTAAGCCCTTACCAAAGACCACATTTACCTATTTGAGAGGTAAATTAGGGGTTCTGCCCCTTCATGAAGTCAACTAAAGTTGTGTGCTCCACATCAATCAGGTACTATAGTGTCAAATATTTCAGGATTGATGCATTGAAGGATGCTACTCCACAGGAGAGTAGAATAGTGGAGAATGGAAGCTTGTGCCTACACTTTTTCATTGTTGCCAAAGGGGGAGAAGTTACTTGATGTATGGGGAGAAGATATCTGATGATGCAGAATACATTGGTCTATGATGTTTTCAGTTGTAATGCTACACTGAGTATTGCGATCAATCCCAAAGGGGGAGATTGTTGGCATATGATGAACCGACATGTTGATATAATGATAATGTATGTTGTCATTGATGTCAATAAGTGCAAGTGAATTGGTATGAACATCTAAATATATGTATATATATGTTGGTATTTTGGTATGGTTTTGTCACTGATGTCAACACCTACTAAATACACCTACTTTGGAGATCCAACAACATTCACTGGCCAGCAGTAATCTATGCAATAGTTACTGGTATATGATTAACTGGGAGGATATAATGTTCACTGGTACCTCAAATGACATGGAAGACACTTGGTAATGTTGAAGACATCATGTGGACACTTTATTTTGAAGTAATAATCATTGGTATATTCATATTTGCATATTTGCTTTTACCGGCAAATAGGTCCAGGTTATCTAGGGTTACACCGGCAGGTTTATCTTTTCCAGATCAGCATGGCACGCTATGGAGATGATTTATTATTGTTGTAAATGCATTAAGCCAACATGATTAATCAGTTATTGTATCAGATATTATATTATTTGTAAAATGTTTTTATTGTAATATCTTGTAGAGCTGACCTACTAAAATTGGTCTTAGGGTATGGTATAAATGTAAGATCTTATTTGTAAGATCAAATGGGGAATGAGAAAAAGATTTGAGTGAAGGTATATGTGAGATAAAGTAGAGGCATACACGAAGACATCATTTGAAGGAGAAGTTAGGTTTTTGTAGAAGCATATCAGCATTACACTGGTACTAAATTCATCATATGAAGATGCGATTTTGTGTAGTACATTCTTATTGGATTTAACCATCCAACTATAGTCAGTGTGGCTCCCATTTGTGATTGAGTAGTGAGCTCTAGACTGTTGGCCTTTCTGCATGTGCAGACCCCTTTTTGTATACTTACTATCTACAGTAGTATCATCTGATTGTGGGTAAGGTTTCCCACCGTGGTTTTTCCCCTTACAGGGTTTCCACGTACAAATATTGGTGTCATGTGTTGTGGATGACTTTGTATTTATGTTTCATACATTAATTCTTACCGGTATAGCAATTTACTGTTAACACTGTCTACCGGCATACTAAACTGGTTTACTGGTATTAAGTATTAAGTTGGTTAAAAGGTTTTTGATTTGAATTTATTAAACAATTGATTCACCCCCCCCTCTCAATTGTTTCTGAGACCTAACAATTGGTATCAGAGCTTAGTCCTCTTTTTGCAGAAGTTTAACAACTTGAGGAGATCTAATGTCTACTAATTATTTCAAGAAGGATAGTCCTAAACTTGATGGAACCAACTATGGGATATGGAAGATCAGAATGGAGACACATCTGAATTGCATCGGTAAAGACATCTGGGAAGTTACTAAGAATAGTTATACTACTACTGTAGCTGGTCAGACTGCTCCAACTGCTTTAGCCAAAGATGAAGAAAATGATTGCAAAGCAAGAGAAGCACTCTTGAGCGCATTATCAGATCAACAAATCATGGGATTATCCGATAGGTCTATTGCTAAATCTATTTGGGATCATTTGGAAACACTGAATGAAGGAGATTCCCTAGTCAAAATTGCAAAACTTGAAAGCTTCCGAGTCAGGTATGAACATCTGAAAATGGAAGAAGATGAAAGAATTTCTGCCTTTATGGAAAGAGTAAATGAAACTGTTTTGGATATCAAATGTTGTAGAGGAACCTTGAGTGAGGATGAGATTATTTCAAAAATCTTAAGAGGTTTGCCACTAACATATAAAATGAAGGTTACTGCTATAAATGAGTTAAGAATAATGCCTAATACATCAGTAACTAGGGATACATTGATTGGAAAACTTTCAGCTTTTGAAATTGAGGAATTTGGTTCTGTTGCTACTATAAAGACTGATTTGGCTTTCAAAGCATAAACATCATCTACTCCATCTTTTGACAAATCAGTCTGGAGAGCCTTTTATGCAAGAGAACATGAAGAAACCAGGAAGGAGAATGAAGAGCTTGAAGAACTTAAAGCACTATTTGCAAGAAAAATGCCAAAAGGTCCAATTGGAAGCAAGTATGAATGTAAAGCACCATTTAAATGTTTTAATTGTAATAAGATCAGTCATATGGCTTCAAGATTCCATGATAGACATGCTAGACTAAGAGAAGAAGCTAGAAGAACATACAAACCTAATCCTGAATATCAGAGATACAGATTTATGAAAAACAAAGATAAATCTTGTTACATTGCTAATGAAGGTGTGACTGATGATTCTGATGAGGATCCAAAAGACAATGGATGGGTTTTTGTTGCTATAACAGAGGATCAACTGGCACCTACTGCTCAACCAGTAGAACAAACCCTAGTAGCTAAAGTTGAATCAAAGGATGAATGGATTATTGACTCAGGATGCTCACATTATATGACTGGAGACAAAGATAAATTCTTGAACTTTCAAGAATACAATGGAGGTTTAGTAAGATTTGGATATGACAAAGCCTATTCAATCAAAGGTAAGGGTTCAATATCTCTTGATGGTAAACATAACACTGACAATGTCTACTATGTTGAAGGATTAAAGCATAATCTTTTAAGTGTTGGTCAATTAGTTGAGAAGGGTTTTCAGTTACAATTTAAAAATGGAAAATGCAAAATCATGAATAGAACTGGTTTGGAAATTGCAACTAGTAATCGGACTAGAGGTAATATCTTTCATTTGAATAACAGTGAAAAAGCATGCTTAATTGCACATATAGATGAAAGCTGGTTATGGCATAAGAAACTATGTCATGTAAATTTTGATTGCATGGTAAAAATCAGTACTTCTAAGGTAGTTAGAGATCTACCTAAAATTGTGAAACCTTAGAATACAATTTGCAAGGAATGTCAATTTGGAAAACAAGTTAGAGCTAGTTTTAAAAGTATTCCAAAAAAATCCAATAATGCTCTTGATTTAATTCACACTGATTTATGTGGTCCAACTAGAACTAAAAGCTTACAAGGTGATAGATATTTCATGCTAATTATTGATGATTACTCTAGAATGTGTTGGGCTACTTTTCTAAGAGAAACATTAGAAGCACTTGAGAAGTTCAAACTATTCAAAGAAATGGTTGAAAATGAAACTGGTAAGAAAATCAAATGTTTAGGATCAGATCAAGGAGGAGAATTCACATCTAAAGATTTTAATACATTCTATGAAGTGAATGGAATCAAAAGACAGTTATCAGCACCCCGGACACCACAATAGAATGGAGTTGTTGAAAGGAAAAATAGAACTATCTTGGATGCAGCAAGAAGTATGTTATCTGAAGCAAATCTACCACATGTGTACTGGAGAGAGGCAGTAAGCACTACTGTCTATACATTCAACAAAGTTCACATCAAAGGTGAAACCGGTAAGACCCCTCATGAACTATGGTTTGGTAATATTCCTACTCTTAAGTATTTCAGAATTTTTGGAAGTAAATGTTATATCAAAAGAGATGAGTATATTGGAAAATTTGATCCTAGAAGTGATGAAGGAATATTTCTTGGTTATTCATCTAAGAGCAAGGCATATAGATGTTTTAATAAAACATTACAGAAAAAATGTTGAGAGTACAAATGTAAAGATTGATGAACAATTCAGAGGAACTTCAAGATATATAGACTCTGAACCAGAAACATAAATTATGACAAATGAACCTACAATGAATCCACTGGTATAGAATGATGATCTAGTTACTATGGTATCATCAAAAGATTCCACAGTAATTGAAGAACAACAACAGACTAAGACACCCCGGTATGTAAGACTGAATCATTCTGAAGGTCAGATAATGGGAAGCAAATTTAAATGAGTTATGCCAAGAGGAAGATTGGCAAATGAAGAGGTATGTCTTATTTCTCAAATTGAACCATTATCTATCAATGAGGCATGTGAAGATAAATTTTGGATTAAAGCTATGGAAGAAGAATTAGGACAAATTGAGAAAAATAATACTTGGACATTAGTTCCCCAGCCTAAAAATAAAAATGTAATTGGAACCAAATGGTTATTTAGAACCAAACTTAATGAAGATGGTAAGGTTGTCACAAATAAAGAAAGACTAGTGTGTAAGGGATACTCTCAGAAAGAAGGAGTTGATTACAAGGTAACCTTTGCACCGGTAGCTATAATTGAGGTAGTTAGATTATTCTTGGCTTTTGCAGCTCACAAAGATTACAAAGTTTATCAAATGGATATTAAATGTGCATTTTTGAATGGAGATCTTGAAGAGGACGTCTATATTGAACAACCTGATGGATTTTCTTTGATAGATGACAATGGTATGGGTTGCAAATTAAGAAAAGCTCTGTATTGATTAAAACAAGCCCCAAGAGCTTGGTATGCAAGATTGGATAAGTATCTTTTAAAGATTGGTTTTACTAAAGGAAATGTAGATAGCAATTTATATTACAAAGTAACTAATGATGACATCTTGATCATTGAAGTATTTGTTGATGATATAATCTTTGGAGGAGAAGATGGATTCTGCAAAGAATTTTCTCTTGAAATGCAGCAAGAATTTGAAATGTCTATGATTGGAGAAATAAAATTCTTTTTAGGATTACAGATCTTACAGACTCATAAAGGTATATTTTCGAGTCAATCTAAGTACTTGAAAGAACTACTAAAGAAATTTGGGATGGAGAACTCTAAACCAGTAAGCACACCTATGACTACAAATGACAAATTATCTCAAAGGGATGAATCTACACCTGTTAATACAACTAGATACAAATCTATGATAGGAGGTTTACTATATTTGACACAAACCAGACCTGATATTATGAATGCAGTATGTATAGTTTCTAGATTTTAGAGTAATCCTAGGGAAAATCATGAATCAACAATGAAAAGGATTTTCCAGTACTTACAAGGCACAACAAATCTTGGATTATGGTATCCTAAAGATGAAAATTTTGATCTATGTGCATATACAGATGCAAATTGGGTAGGAGATGTGGATGATAGAAAAAGTACCACTGGAGGAGCATTCTTTCTTGGAAAAAGATTAGTTTCTTGGTTGAGTAAGAAACAGAGTTGTACATCTTTATCAACAATAGAATTAGAATATGTTGCAGCAACAACAAATTGTACACAAGTACTTTGGCTTAAGCAAATGTTGAAAGACATAAAGGTAAAATGCAAGGAACCTATTACTATATACTGTGATAACCCTGCAGCAATTGATATATCTAAAAATCTGGTATTACATTCTAAAACAAAATATGTTTCTATCAAATTGAATTTTCTAAGGGAAAAAGTTGAAGAAAAAGAGATAAAACTGGTTTATGTGAATACTAAAGAACAACTTGCAGATATTTTCACAAAACCTTTTCCTAAGGAAACTTTTGAGTATCTCAGAAATCAGCTCGGAGTCATACCTGCATCGGTAGAGACTTAGATAGCTAATGATTGTCATCAACTGACATAATTAATTGGGCAAATCTTTATTCCGGTATTTGATGAGAAAGCTACTTCAAAGGGGGAGTAGTTGGTATATTGAATTAGTTGCTATTTTGTATGAACTTAACCTTTTTTGACTTTGACATTTTATGTCAAAGGGGGAGAGATATCTATGGAAAAACACATTATCCTTTTGGCAAAAGAGATTTTAGGGGAGAGATTTTGAAAAACACATTTAAGAAGAAATTGGTATGGAAGATTGTTACTCCTAGGGGGAGATATGAAGATTGTTAGTTTTTGGCATTTTTGTTTTGGCATTGTGATGGTTTTTCCATCTTGTGTTGCCATCAATGCCAAAGGGGGAGATTGTTGGTATTTTGGTATGGTTTTGTCATTGATGTCAACACCTACTAAATACACCTACTTTGGAGATCCAGCAACATTCACCGACAAGCAGTAATCTGTGCAATAGTTACTGGTATATGATTAATCGACAGGATATAATGTCCATCGGTACCTGGAATGACATGGAAGACACTTGTCAATGTCGAAGACATCATGTGGACACTTTATTTTGAAGTAATAATCATTGGTATATTCATATTTTCATATTTGCTTTTACCGACAAATAGGTCCAGGTTATCTAGGGTTACACCTGCAGGTTTATCTTTTCCAGATTAGCATGGCACACTATGGAGATGATTTATTATTGTTGTAAATGCATTAAGCCGACATGATTAATCGGTTATTGCATCAGATATTATATTATTTGTAAAATGTTTTTATTGTAATATCTTGTAGAGCCGACCTATTAAAATTGGTCTTAGGGTATGGTATAAATGTAAGATCTTATTTGTAAGATCAAATGGGGAATGAGAAAAATATTTGAGTGAAGGTATATGCGAGATAAAGCAGAGGCATACACGAAGACATCATTTGAAGGAGAAGTTAGGTTTTTGTAGAAGCATATCAGCATTACACTGGTACTAAATTGAGCATATGAAGATGCGATTTTGTGCAGTACATTCTTATTGGATTTAACCATCCAACTGTAGTCAGTTCGACTCCCATTTGTGATTGAGCAGTGAGGTCTAGGCTATTGGCCTTTCTACATGTGCATACCCCTTTTTGTACACTTACTATTTGCAGTAGTATCATCTGATTGTGGGTAAGTTTTCCCACAGTGGTTTTTCCCCTTACAAGGTTTCCACGTACAAATATTGGTGTCATGTGTTGTGGATGACTTTGTGTTTATGTTTCATACATTAATTCTTACTGGTATATCAATTTACTGTTAACACTGTCTACTGGCATACTAAACTAGTTTACCGGTATTAAGTATTAAGCTGGTTAAAAGGTTTTTGATTTGAATTTATTAAACAATTGATTCACCCCCCCCTCTCAATTGTTTCCGGGACCTAACAATATATACATATATATACATCTATATATATGTATATATATACAATATTATATATATATAGACATATATATGTATATATATACATATATATACATATATAGACATATATATATATATATGTATATATATGTCTATATATATAAATGTCTAAATATGTATATATATACATATATATATATATGTCTATATATGTATATATATGTATATATATGTACATATAGACATATATATATATACATATATATATATATAAATGTATATATGTACATATATATATATGTATATATATATATGTCTATATGTATATATATATATATGTCTATATGTATATATATGTACATATATGGTTATATATAGACATATATGTATATATATATATATATATGTATACATACATACATACATACATACATACAAATATATGTATGTATGTATATAATTATTGTCCAAGCATCAACCTAATATTTAGTTGTAACAGAGGAGTAATAGTCATTTATAGCCATGTTGCAAAAAATGACTAGAATTTGGTCATTTTTACTTGTCGTGACTAAAAGTTTTAGTCACCTGGTCATTTATTTGCCATATTTCTAATAGTGAAGTTAAGCAACATTTGGAGGACATGAACAAGAATTATAAGGAGACATAAGGAATTTGAAGTTGGCGATGAAGTGATAGTATATTTGAGAAAAGAAATATTCTCGGTTGGAACTTATAACAAGTTGCAGATGAGGAAGTTTGGACCTTGCAAGATTTTGAGAAAGTTCAGTTCTGAAAAATGCATATGAAGTGGAGTTACCAGATAGTCTGAGTATTTCACCTGTATTTAACATTGCAGATCTACATTAGTATCATGAACTAGAATTCAGTGAGGACAATATTGCAGACTTAGAGAAACAATTACCTCGGAAGGAATCGGATAAGATTGAAGACATTTTGGATAGTACGATTGGGCGTAGTACCCGGAGTAGTCAATATAAGGAGTATCTTGTAAAGTGGAAAGGCAGACTAGTTGAAGATTCATGTTGGATTTCTCAGGCAAAGGTAGACTGCCTTAGTTTTCCTCTAACCCCAACAAAGTGAGACTCACTTTTTTTTCAATAACCTCGGATGTCTGATGAAGGAGAATCCCCGATTCTTGGCAATCTTGCATCAACCAAAAATATTTCCCTTTTTGTTTTTCTTTTTATTTTTTAGTTTTAGTATTTCTTTTTGCATTTTATGGAACTGGCTCACCAGATTTTGAGGAGTTGGATTTTTCTTCAAGACTCGACCATCTACCTTATTCCTAAACTATGAAGCATTTGGATCATTTTCTAGCAAGTTATTGCTACCGGTTTCCAAGTGTTTTCTGGTACCGATTGCTTAGTGTAATCTATTAGGATCTACTAGATCCCTTCTATATCTTGCAGAGCCCCAAGCATTGATTCCAATGTTCCTTGGTATGTGGTCAACCTTCCCTTTGATCTACACTTCATCCTTTGGATTTCCCAGAGGAATTTCTTTGGCGGAGGCCGACCTTGTTGTTTTTACATGTTAGGTCTTTTTCTTTGGCATTTGATTCCTTTTTGGGTCATCTGGATACCCTTGGATCATATAAATCATTGTAATTGAGAATTAGGATGCAGATAAGTAGATATTTGTTAAGATATAGAACACAAAAGATAGATCTTAAGATTTGAGGTCCCAGTTGCGACCTGTTCAGTAATCAAGCATGTTTTAGCAAGCCAGTGAGTCGGTTTCTGTAACCCAGTTGTTACTAGTTGATTGTAATCAATTTTCATGATATAATTCATTTAGTTCTGCATTGCCTCCATCATATCCTTGTGTTTTCATTGTGTTTACTCTTGTTGATTGGTTCAGATAGATCTCTTTGAGGTCCCTCCTAATCGGTGGCTGCACCAATAATAGACACTAATATTATTTAAATATATGACATATTAGATGAGGAATTTGAATATGACATGTTAAATGCTCTACCATCAATGAAAGCAAAAACGTGTATAAGATGATAAGTATTGAAATGTTTTGATGAAGGAAGTAGTTTGTAGGAGAAAAATAGGCCTCTAAGTTATGTTCCTCTTTCACACAAGGAACCTTAGGAGAGGGACAAGTATAAATCATTAGCGCCTCATTTCTAGAAGAGAGGATATTAGAATGAATAGAAGATAAAGCCTCATAAGTGGGATTGGCAATCTGTTGGGGAGATTCATAAAGAGACTTGTCAATTACCATAATCTTCATATGAGTGGGATGAGTGTTGAGAGATGTAGACGATGATTTAATTGAAAAGAAGTAATCATCACTACTAAATATAGCACTGACATTGAGAGATGGTCTTTTAGAAGCTTTGGTAGGCTTTGAAGGATTATATCCAAGTCCAAATATGGCTTCACGTATGTTATTTTCTATAGGAACCTTAATCCCTTGTTTAGTTATGCCACAATCATTGCCATTATATCCACTTTTAGCTAGGATGTGAAAACCCAGACCATAAAGGGATGCCATATTAGATAGAGATGGTGGGGCTGCATAGGTATTAATGCCATAATTAGATGAATTAGAAGAAGATTCTGAAGTGTTGTTTGAATTAGAAGTAGCCAAAAATTTGTTACTTAGTTTTTTAGACAAAGGGGGTTGCTTTTTAGTGTTAGGCTCTCTTGGAGGGACTTTATATTCTGGTGAAAAGGTATCTTTAGGATGAGATGGTGATTTAGTGTGAGTAGAAGATGAATCAAGAGTAATCAAAGAATTAGGAATACTTGAATAAGTAGGAGTGCTTGGAGAATAATTGGAAGTAGTTGAACAAGATTTAGAAGATGATGTTTGCAATGGAGCTTGTAAATTGGTATCATCAAACAAAGTATACATATTATTATTATAAATGAATTTGAGGCTATGATGAAGAGTAGAAGGGACATCTTGCATACAATGAATCCAAGGTCATCCTAATAAAATATTATAGTTAATCTTATCGAGCATGACATGAATAGGTGTAGGTAAAATATAGGTCCCACCTCAATAGGCAAGGTTATAGTACTTAAAGAAGATATATCAACATTATCAAAGCCATGGATAGTAAGAAAATATAATTTAATAAGAGATGTATCCACGTTGATCTTATACAATAGCTGAATGCTATAAACATTAAGGATAGAGGGATTATCAACAAGGGTTCTTCTTATAGCATTATCATTGATAAGGACTGTTGATTAGGTTGAAAGCATCAAAATATGGAGAGGGGGGTTGAATCAATATTCCCACAGATTCAAAAACAATTAAATTTTTGTAATGAAGTTAAGTAGGAGAACAACTTCCTACACTAACCTTGAGAGGAGGGTAATGCAAAAACTTTTACAGATCATCACAATAGTTACTAAAAATAGAAATAGACATAATGACATTAAAACCATAACACAACGATTTACATGGGGAAAGCCCTTTGAGGAGAAAAATCCCACACTCCAAAAGATGCCCAATATATTATTTAACAATAAAAAATAGATTACAATATACTTGTAGAGAAATCTCTTCGCAAGAGTACCACTAATCAGAGATTCAGAGGCAACTCAATAGCCACAAGACTCTCACACACAACTTCTATCTTATGCACCTCATATATAGGAGATACAATACATGAAACTGTTAAACAATATTACAAAACCATGGGCTAAAACCACCCAATAAAGTGTATCCAACCTTACCTCCCTTCTAGATTCTCTATGACATGTTAAAACATACATCAACACATGTCCCTACCTTTTACATCTCATTTATGTGTTTGATGTATTTTATATTTCCTATTTCATGGGTACAAACTTCTGGATGCCATAACTTGAGAACTGTGTGTCCTATTGACGAACCATTTGAAGCACCAAAAAGCTTGTGAAGTTCTCTATAGAATTTTAAGATGGTATTCCACTTACACCTAATTTTCAAGGTGTTTTGGGGCCTCTAAATTCCTCAAAATTAAATTTAAACCTTTCATTGCGGCCCTCCAAAAAGGAAAATTTAATATCTTCAAAACTAGTTGTGATCTTGCAATATAACTTTACTAGAATGCTTATCTAGCCAACCAGAAGCTTCGAGGAGAATTTCACACCATTTTATGCCCAAAGAAAAACTTACTATAAATAGTAACCTCATGTAAATGCAAGGTTGAGACACCATTTTCCAAACACTTTTCACCAATTATAACTATTATTAAACATACTTGACTGATATAGAGTAGTTAATGCAAAATAGACATGAAGAACACAACTATAAGATAAACACCATATTTTATCTGTGGAAAACCCAAATGGGAAAAACCATGGAGTGTTTTAACTCTCAGGAGAATATAACTAGTTATAGTTTGAGTTTACAAAGGGGCAGCTCACTCCCAGGTAGCTCATTGCTATATTACAAAATGGCTCACTGTCGGATTGCTCACTATAGATATACAAAAGATAGCTAACTACCTGAATGCTCACTGCAACTGGAAAGGTTGAACTGAAAAGGTTTGAATCTCCAAATGCATCGGATCAGTTCTAAGTTTGAGCCCAAATTATAAATCTCAAACTCAATAGTAGATCCGGTTAGAGAACTTTGTACAACTGACTTGCAATAGGTCCGATAAAGGACTACTGCACTATTGCAACATTGATTGTCTTTGTTGTCTGCAACTCACACTTCACACACTCTGCTATCTTCTCTACCAACTATCTTTTGCACATCACTCACCTTCACATTCATATTCACTTGTTTGATCTTGCATGCCGCTACATATGTATATGTATATATATATATATACCAGAGAGTATAGATACAAAATAATTTAGCGACCAAGCCCAACACGATACCAATATGCTCATGTCAGCCTCCGCAAGATTTATACATGCTTCCTTTTCATACTTTGATTATCAATGAATATACCGAGACTACCAGAAAGGGGAAAGGTCATCTGGACCTAAGAATATTGACCCATTATCTCAAGATCAAGCCCAATATCTCCAAAAAGGTAGACTCCACATGAACCAAGGAAACCACAACACAAAACTCAAAGAGATACTTCTGATAATTACTAATGCTGCTAACACTAGGACACATAACTGATATCGAGATCAATAAGAAATCCTAACATCGAGATACCAGGATAAATGAGAACTCAATGAATCCAGAAAAATCATCATCCAGAGCTGTCCATGATGCATAATAACTTCTAACCAAAACTACAAGATACATACTGCATACAATATTGTAAGATCTATAACATCCATAATATCCGAACTAATATATAGGAATCAAAACATAATCTCAAAATACAATCTTGTTCAAAAGCATATGTCTGGTTTGATATCAATGACAAAATTATTCACACGTCTAACATTTTTTTTTGGCCCCCATCAAACCCTTTTGCGCATGACAAATAAGGTGTGCACCCTATTTGGCACACTCCAAATAGGCTTGGCATGCTGAATCTAAGATTTGGGCATCCCAAATGTACTTGGCGCACACCAAATAGGGTGCATGACAAATAAGGTGAGCACCAAATTTGGCATGCCAAATGCATTTGCATTTTGACAAGTGCATTTTCAATATGGAAATTGCAACTTATCCTTCTCTTCCAGCTTCTTTTTCTCCAAATATATACATAAAATATAACATTTAAGTATAATTAAGTTATATTTTATGTATTTATTATCAGGATGTTTGAGAGTGGTTCCAGATCTCTAAAAGTTATAATGAAGATTCTATTGGAATCCAAGAACACTGAGAGGGGGGGGGTGAATTAGTGTTCTTCCAGATATAAGATTTTTAACCTTATTAACAAATCCACTTAATAACTGATATGCATAAAAGAAAGTAACAACAAATAATATCAATGCAACCACATGAATCAACACCATAACATAGATATTTATAAGTGGAAAACCTCAAAGAGGAAAAACCACAGTGGGATTGGAGACCCACAATATCTATCCACTGGCCAATTGAATAAATATTTCAAGAGGGGCCTACACATGTAGTAAGGCACACTGCCTAGAGAACAATGCTCATCACAAAAGGAGTCTCACTAACTACAGATCCAAGTACTAGATTACAAAAAAAAACTGAACTCAAAATGAGAATCTACTATGCTAGATGAGTTCCGGTTAAAGAACTATCTGTATTGGTTATATTGCAACCTTCCTTATCGGTAGCTTAGATCGCTTCCCAAACCTCTAGACAAATAATCAAGACCGATTGCAGATCATTGCATTCATATTCTATCGATCAAGATATCGCTCATATACCATCACATAGCCTATCACATCTCTTATCCATGATATTCTCAGAATGACCTAACCTAGACTGACTTATATACCCAGTTACATGAATAAACACAAATGCCTTATGTCATCTTAGAACCATATTATAAATGATAAGACACATGTCTAATCTAACAAAATATAAACATGAAACAATATGACCCTTGCCGCTTCCACACTTGCTGGATCAATCTCCTATGTCGGCCTTAGAATACTGGTTCTAATTTTGTCGGTTACATGCTTGTCGGTTCCCTGAATGTCGGTGAAGTGAATTTTGGTTACCTTGATTATTGGATCTCCCATGAAGTGTGTTGCCATCAATAACAACACCTATAACCTAGATGAGTGATAGTTGCCAACAATCTCCCCCTTTGGCATTGATGGAAACACTCAAATATAAAATGGATTGTTGAAGTGTTGTACAGGTTCCTATCCAAAAACTGATCTCTGAAGACTGCTCCCCCTGAGCTATACATTACTTCTTATATCCCTTGACATTTTTCACATCCACCTCTCCCCCTTTGATAGCAATGCCAAAGACTAGGGCAAAAAATAAGAAATAAAATTTTGTACAAAGGAAAATTGTGAATACTAGATCTAAATGTACTTGAAAATATCCAAATAATCACACTTCAAAAATGCCAAATAAGTATCCCAGTCAGATTTTAGAGTTCCCAAAATTGATACAAACCCATTCAGAATGTAAGCATACAATTCTTCTTCTATTAGGGTTGTCAATGTGGGCATATTCATCTGGTCCACACATTCCTACTTATGAAGTAACAAAGTTAATCCGGGAACCTACCAAACCTCTTAATTCTCTAGCCCACTAAATTAATTTGTCCTTTTCCTTCTCCAGGGCTGAAATTTCAGACTCTAAAAGCAAAATTTGACCATCAACAGAGCTGGTCAAAGATTTAGTACCATCAAAAGTGACTATAAGTTGTTCCAACTTGTCCTTATCCGGCTTAACTTTATTATCCAGGTTTGTTGTAAGTTTTGTTGTGTTAGCGCAAGACTGGTAAATGCAACTACATGGATGAAGAGATTCATCATTCCTTGTCATCTCTTTTGCCAGCTTAGCTTTGTCGGATGTGATCATATTATCATAGGTGACCTTTCTAGTTGTATTATAACCACTGCCGATTTGACACTTGTTGAAGAGTTTTATACTCTTTTGCAATATGCTCAGTCAAACCTTTCAACTTACTAGATGGACTAGCTACCTGATGAATCTTGCATTCCGGTGCAAGTTGTTGCAAAATTGGAATAGCTTTCTCAATAACCTACTTATCTTCTCAACCTTCCTTCTTTAATTTCTGAGTTGCAACAAACATCAATTCAAAACTACTCAGCTGCTCAACATTCTTATTCCCAAAATGACCAAAATCTTCTTGACTGGATGAGTCAAGTGCCAACAATGAGGCACTAATAGCTGGTGAAGGTGCCAGTACTCTGACCTTAGTTTGATCATCCTCTTCTACCTTCTGATCTATTTTCTTTATATCCTCATCACTAGTGGCTTCGCCACTTGGTGCAGTTATTTCTGCAACCTCTACCTCATGAATTTCAATTGTATCAACATCAATTACCAGAGGAGGATTATCTTCTATCGGTATGTTGATCTCTACATCCTATACATGTGTTACTGCTAGAGGGTTGCCCTTAGTTGTTTTCCGTTACAAAATTGGTGGATCTCCACCTAGTATACCTTGACCTTTAGCATCAACCAGGATATCTGGAATGACAGACAGGCGGAATATCTTGTGATGTAAAGAAACCTTGTTTATCCACAAATAATTTAACCCAAGCCTCATGTGTTTCCTTCATAATTTCATTTACTCTCCTTACTCTAAGACTTACATGTCAGTGTCTACTCTAGAATATTGTTTTGTTTGCAAACTCTAGACACTGCTGCATCTCTTCATCAACCACAAATAGTTAGCAATTCCTGAACCTTAATATGCTTATCCTCCTCAATAGTCGATAACCTCCTAGCATCTAACTTGTTATATAAATCTACAGGTATCTATTTTTCAATCTCAAGTAAGGCTTTCTTATATATGTCTAAGTATAAAAAAACTGATTCTACAATCTCCTTTTGTTCCTTATCATCCATATCACTATAATAGTGTTGTATGTTACTCAAAATACCATCTTTTGTGATCTGATCAATTAGTTCAACAACAGAAAGAGGAGCAATAACCTTAACACTTTTACTAGATTCAAGAGCAATATCTAAATTTAATTTATTCTTCTTACTAAGGGTGAGACCAGACTCCTTAGTCAGTTTCCTTTTCTCAGTAGGTTTCCTCTCCTTCAAAAGTTTCTTCTGTGTTGTTGGAGGAGTGACTTTGGTTTTTTGCAACTTCCCTTCCTCGGGATTTTTCCTCTGAATCCTCATGTAGATCTTAGGAATCTTTGAGGTTTCTTCCTCAGGCTCAGAGCCAGATTCAATAGGAGCAATAAAGGTCTCCTATTTCTTCCTCTTCCATATACCCTAGCTGGTTCCTACTTCCGGAGAAGCTTGTATCGCTATTAGAGGAGATGTCTCTACCATTCCAATGATTTGTTTGATCTAAGAGGACATCTTCTGGACAACTTGTCCAACCTTCTTCATTTGTCCTTTCCTTTTCTTCTTACTAAAACCTATCTTTACTTCATATTCCTACTGCTTTGCAGTACCAAAAGTTATGTTTCTCATCAACAGAGGCATCTATAAGCATCTTAGTCTAGAGATCCAAGATCTGTGCATCAACCTCATAGCCCATTTTAGTAACTCAGATAGTTATAGGTTGCACTGCCTCCATTAAAGTTTCATCCCTTTTCACCATGAAGCATATGTCAGTAGAGTATTTGTCAACTATATGCTTAGGTATCCTTTCCCTCTTCTTCATTTCTTTCTAAAATTCTTTGAAATAACCCCACATAATGGAGTCTTTATCCTGTCCCAAATTCCTCAAGACATCCTTAGTCTATTTTACTACCGGTATATCAAAGGCCCACTGCCTCTTACCAGATCCTAGTATCTCATTCAAAAAGAAAAGAATTAAACACACAATGAGACTCCCATACCAGAATGTACCTTTCATTTTTCCCTTAATCTTTCCCAATTTTAAAATCAACTCATCACACATCCACTGAAAAGGATTATATTTCACATTTTCCTTTACCATCTTGTGTGCATAGTAGATATAAGAACTAGAAATATAGTTCAACCAGTTTGATTGAGTTACCTTGTATCCAACTACCATGCTTGCAAGTTGAACATCTTTATCTCTGATGGTGCTAATCTGCATCGATCGGTTGTCAAAAGTGGCACCGATTAGCTTGTTCACCTCATTGTTTGTAATCTTCATCTTTCTTGGTGTCTGTCTGACCTGGGGTAAACCAGTGATAGCACAAATTGCCTCCTTGGTGATTTTGTAGGGCCGGTCAAGCCACATGAACTCACCATGGACTTGGCTCAGCACATACCGAATCATCTCATCCTCAAACTTGTGCATCTCTAGAATATCAGTGAAACCTTGATCCTTCAGAATTTGAAATTCTAGTTTGATCAATCCATCCTTGTTTAGCAAAGCGGACAAGTACATTGATTTAATCTCTGATGATCCCAGATCCTCCAGAGTGCAGTGAATATATGCTCTCACATCTTCCACATAAAGAACTCTATCAGGAACCCTAGAAAATGTGTCGATTGAGTCATTGACCTTTGCAATTTGAGGGCATTGATTAAATTTTAGATGTGGATAATCCTTAATGTCCACCACAATAGGGGTAGCCACATTTGTCAGAGCAGGAGTAGATCCAAAAGCTATCATGATTCAAAAAAGTAGTATGAAAACTAGAGAAAATACCTCTCAACCTAAGCTGGTGAAAACCTTTGAAAATTTGCACAAAAAATACTGGAAATAGCTAGAAAATGCTCTTAATCACCTTGATCACCTTAAACTCGCTCTGTTTTTCTCTAAGTATTGTGTGATCAGAAATGAAGCAACTTATCCTTTTATCCTGTGAAACCCTAATTACTTATTGACATTAATGCATGTTGACATATGATATTAGATACAAAATCCATTATCTCAGCATCGGTTATCCTCCAAACTAACTTCACCAATATCTGAAACAAGTTTTCAAACCACTGCCAGGGGTAATGCAAATCTGTCATTCATTTTCCTCCCCCTAAGGCTAATGCCTTAGTTACCGGATGTGTTTACTACCAATGCAGGGACATTCATCTCTATCGGCTGAGTAACCAATGAATTTTCTTTCATTGATTTATCATTAGATTTCCTAACTCATTGTTTAGCATGAGATTTATAAATTTCATCAACCTTTTGCTTTCCCTTCTCATTAGATGTGTCATTTCCTTCTGGTGTATTCTTGCTTCTACAATATTTAGCAATGTTTCCTATTTTGTTTCATGCATAGCAAGTAACATTGTTCTTCTAAATTGCCTTGTTGAGTCCTTGACCAATATTTTTGACCTACATTAATTAGCTATATGTCCAAACTTTCCACATGCATGACATCTCACATTCACTCTACAATCTTTTTTCCTATGACCATACTTTTAACAATTTGAACACTGACATGGAACTGCATTATGATTATGATTATGATTATCTCTATTCCTACATTGACTTTCTCTATGATAAAACTTATTACAAATAAAGCATCTACCATTAAATTTGTGTGCATTGGGTTGCCTTACCAATGATTTCAAATTCCGGTTGTCTGGTAGATTCCCTCGATTTGCAGTACCAGATATTTCTCCATGCTCAAATCCAAGACCTCTACTATCTCCAATGTCTCTTTGATCCTTTAGTAATGTTGGTATTTTGGTATGGTTTTATCATTGATGTCAACACCTACTAAAACACTAGCACTTTGGAGATCCAGAAGCATTCACTAGCAAGCAAGTAACTATTGCACAGTTACTAGTATATGGTACATCGATAGGATATAATGGTCAACAACACTCAAAATTATGTGGAAGACACTTGGTAATGTCGAAGACATCTTTTGGACATCTTGTCCCTGAGTTTTGTTCATTGGTATATTCATTTTTGCATATTTTATTTTACCGGCAAATAGGTCCAGGGTTACCTAGGGTTACACCGGTAGGTTTATCTATTCCACATCAGCATGGCATGCTAAGGAAATGATTAATTGTTGTTGTAAATGCATTAAGTTGACGTGTTCAATCGGTTATTGTATCAAATATTATATTGTTTGTAAAATATTTTTATTGTAATATCTTGTAGAGCCGACCTACTAAAATTGGTCTTAAGTTATGGTATAAATGTAATATCTTAATTGAAAGATCAAATGTGGAATCCGAAAAAGAATTGTGTCAAGGTATATGCAAGATTAAGCAGAGCTATACATGAAGACATCATTTGAAGGTGAAGTTAGGTTTTTATGAAAGCATAACAGCATTACACCGATACTGAATTCAACATATGAAGATGCTATTTTGTGTAGTACATTCTTAATGGATTTAACCATCCAACTATAGTCAGTGTGACTCCCATTTTGTGATTGAGCAGTGAGCTCTAGGCTATTGGCCTTTCTACATTTGCAGACCCCATTTATGTACACTTACTATCTACAGTAGTATCATCTGATTGTGGGTAAGGTTTCCCACCGTGGTTTTTCCCCTTACAGGGTTTCCATGTAAAAATATTGGTGTCATGTGTTGTGGATGACTTTGCGTTTATGTTTCATACATTAATCTTTACCAGTATAGCTATTAACTATTAAAATTGTTTACCGACATACTTAATTGGTTTACCGGTATTAAGCATTAAGGTCGTTAAGTCATTTTTGGTTTGAAATTAGTTGACAACTGATTCACCCTCCCTCTCAGTTGTCTCTGGGACCTAACAATTGGTATTAGAGCTTGTCCTCTTTTGCAGAAGTTTAACAACTTGAGGAGATCCAATGTCTACTAATTATTTTAGGAAGGACAGTCCTAAACTTGATGGAACCAACTATGGCATATGGAAGATTAGAATGGAGACACATCTAAATTGCATTGGCAAAGATGTTTGGGAAGTTACAAAGAGAGTTTACACTGCTACTGTAGCTGGTCAGCCCAGTCTAACTACCTTGGCTAAAGATGAGGAGAATGATTGCAAAGCAAGAGAAGCAGTTTTGAGCGCATTATCGGATCAACAAATCATGGGATTATCAGATAGGTCTACTGCTAAATCTATTTGAGATCATTTGGAAACATTGAATGAAGGAGATTCCATAGTCAAAATTGCAAAACTTGAAAGCTTTCGGGTCAGGTATGAACATCTGAAAATGGAAGAAGATGAAAGGATTTCTGCTTTTATGGAAAGAGTAAATGAAATTGTTTTGGGTATTAAATGTTGCGGAGGAACCTTAAGTGAGGATGAAATTATTTCAAAAATATTAAGAGGATTGCCACCGACATATAAAATGAAGGTTACTTCTATAAATGAGTTAAGAACAATGCCTAATACATCAGTAACTAGGGATACATTGATTGGAAAACTTTCAGCTTTTAAAATTGAAGAAGTTGGTCCTGTTGCTACTATAAAGACAAATTTAGCCTTTAAAGCATCAACATCATCTGCTCCATCATTTGACAAATCTGATTGGAAAGCCTTTATGCAAGAGAACTTGAAGAAAGTAGGAAAGAAAATGAAGAACTTGAAGTACTGTTTGCAAGGAAAATGCCTAAAGGTCCAATTGGAAGTAAGTATGAAGGTAAAGCACCCTTTAAATGTTTTAACTGCAATAAGATTGGTCATATGGCTTTGAGATGCCCTAATAGAAATGCTAGACTAAGAGAAGAAGCTAGAAGGACATACAAGCCTAATCCTAAATATCAGAGATACAGATTCAAGAAGAACAAAGACAAATCTTGTTACATTGTTGATGAAGGTGTGACTGATGATTCTGATGAGGATTCAACAGAAAAATGGATGGGTTTTTGTTGCTATAACAGAAGATCAACCAGCACCTACTGCTCAACTGGTAGAACAAGCCCTAGCAGCTAAAGTTGAAATAAAGGATGAATGGATCATTGACTCAAGATGCTCACATCATATGACATGAGACAAAGGTAAATTCTTGAAATTTCAAGAATACAATGGAGGTTTAGTAAGATTTGGAGATGACAAAGCCTGTTCAATCAAAGGTAAGGGTACAATATCTCTTTATGGTAAGCATAACACTGACAATGCCTACTATGTTGAAGGATTGAAGCATAATCTTTTAAGTGTTGGTCAATTAGTTGAGAAAGGATTTCAGTTACAATTTAAAAATGGATAATGCAAAATCATGAATAGAACTAGTTTGCAAATTGCAACTAGTAATCAGACTAGAGGTAATATCTTTCATTTGAATAACAATTAAAAAACATGCTTGATTGCACATATAGGTGAAAGTTGGTTATGGCATAAGAGACTCTGTCATGTAAAATTTGATTGCATGGTAAAGATCAGTACTTCTAAGGCAGTTAGAGATCTACTTAAAATTGTCAAACCTCAGAACACAATATGCAAGGAATGTCAATTTGGAAAACAAGTTAGAGCTAGTTTCAAAAGTATTCTAGAAAAATCCAATAATGCTCTTGATTTGATTCACACTGATTTATGTGGTCCACCTAGAACTAAAAGCTTACAAGGTGATAGATATTTCATGCTAATCATTGATGACTAATCTAGAATGTGTTGGGTTACTTTTCTGAGAGAAAAATCAGAAGCACTTGGAAAGTTCAAACTATTCAAAGCAATGGTTGAAAATGAAACCGACAAGAAAATCAAATGTTTAAGATCAGATCAAGGAGGGGAATTCACATATAAGGACTTTAATACATTATGTGAAGTGAATGGAATCAGAAGACAACTATCAACACCTCAGAAACCATAGCAGAATGAAGTTGTTGAAAGGAAAAACAAAACTATCTTGGATGCAGCAAGAAGTATGTTATCAGAAGCAAATTTACCACGTGTATTGGAGAGAAGCAGTCAACACAGCGGTCTATACATTCAACAAAGTTCACATCAAAGGTGAAACCGGTAAGACCCCTCATGAACTATGGTTTGGTAATACTCCTACTCTTAAGTATTTCAAATTTTTTTGAAGTAAATGTTATATTAGAAGAGATGAGTATATTGGCAAATTTGATCCTAGGAGTGATGAAGGAATATTTCTTGGTTATTCATCTAAGAGCAAGGCATATAGATGTTTTAACAAAAGATTGTAGAAAATTGTTGAGAGTACAAATGTAAAGATTGATGAACAATTCAGAGGAACTTCAAGTTATATAGACTCTAAACCGGCAACAGAAATTCTGACAGATGAACCTACACCAAATCCACCGATACAGAATGAAGATCTAGTTACCCTGGTACCACCTGAGGGTTCCACAATAACTGAAGAATAACAACAAACAAAGACACCTCGGTATGTAAGATTGCATCATTTTGAAGATAAAATAATTGGAAATAAATTTAAAGGAGTTATTACAAGAGGAAAATTGGCAAATGAAGCGGTATGTCTTATTTCTCAAATAGAACTGTAGACACCTAAAAATGGTCAATGCTTGCGAGGTCATACTTTAACATTTGCGCATTGCCTCATTTTAGGTTTTTGCGTCAAATTAACATTTCTCCTATGATTCGCACTTGGTCTTTATCATTTGCGAACATCGTGTCATTCTTCTACATTCTTCAATCATCTCGTCCTCAAATTTGGTCTTGTCGACAACATTATCCAATCATGATTTTGATCGAACTTACCTTGTTGCATCAATGTGCGTGCTAATTTGTCATCATTTTGGACATCGTCAATCCTAATTAGGGTTTTGTCCTCCTGTCAATTTTGCAATTGATTTGTCATCGATCGTTGTCCTCTTATCAATCTTGTCGATTTATCATCAATCCTTCAATCTTGTCATTTAACGATCGAGTTGTCATCGGTCGTTGTCATTGTTCGATCTTGTCATTTTGCGATCAATTTGTCATTGATCGTGGTCATTTTTAATCTTGTCATCTTGCAATCTATTTATCATCAATCCTTGTCCTTTTGTCAATTTTGTCATTTTGTGATCATTTCGTTATCGATCATTGTCTATCTCAATTATGTCAATTTGGAGCAATTTGTCATTGTTCCTCGTCAATTGGTGCATTTTCTTAATCAAATCATTTTGTCGCACTGGTCATTTATCAATTCAAAATCATGATCGAATCGACATTAATTATCTTCAATCAAGACCTAATTGTCATTTTCGCATTCCTAATTTGTCTTCTAGGGTTTTATGATTTATTCATTTAACCTAATTTGTCATTTCTTCCTCTAGGATTACTAAATTATTTATTAATCCTAGGTCTTCTCATTACAATTAAATCTTTATTTAATTGGCTAATTATTCTTCCTCTTGTAAATTAATTAATAAATGACAAATTATTAATTAATTTACCTAATTTCTTCTAATTCACTAAATTCTAATTTCCATCAATTCCTAATTTTCATCAATTTCAATTTTCTAATTTTCTAATCTTTCATCAATTTTCCCTCTTTGTGAATTATTAATAAATGAAAAAATTATTGATTAATTCACTAATTTCTAATTTTTATTAATTTCCATCAATTCCTAAATTCTTAATTCTCTAATTTCCTAATTTTTTAATTTTTAATTTTAATTTCCTCCTATTTCTCTCCTAAATTTATGGACATGACATAGAAATTTGTCATAGAACTTGTCTTGACATAGAAATTTGTCATAGAACTTGTCTTGACATAGAAATTTGTCATAGAATTTGTCTTGACATAGCAATTTGTCTTAGAATCTGTCATAAAATTGTCATAAGCCTTTTTGCATAGCAACATGTCATAACTTTGCTATTCTTGATTTAAATTTCTATTTGAATCACTATCATGCTAATTTCTCCATTTCTCCAATTTCTCTATAAATTGGATGATCTTCATCAATCAAATCCTTAATTCCTATCAGACTAATGAACTTATGCTTCTAGTACTCTTGAGCTTTTCATCAATCTTGCTTTCAATTGTATGTGCACTTGTAGGTGAGATTCACAAATCCATTGAAGAGGAAAGAAGAACAATGGAGCCGCATGGAAGGAGCATTCAATTCTGCATTTGGTTTGCATAATCTTTCATTTTGAATGCTTTGTTTTCATATCTCTATTGAGTGTGCTTAGGACTAGGTTCATTTGCAATGAGTGCTCTCATGATTGAGTTATCATGTCTTGTGTTTTGATTGATCTACTTATCTTGTGATGATTCCTAATTTCGATGCTACAAGAACCATCATCTGTTAATGAGGCATGTCAAGATAAATTTTGGATTAAAGCTATGGAAGAAGAATTAGAAGAAATTGAGAAAAATAACACTTGGACATTAGTTCCCCAGCCTAAAGATAAAAATGTAAGTGGAACCAAATGGGTATTTAGAAACAAACTTAATGAAGATGGTAAGGTTGTCAGAAATAAAGCAAGACTAGTGTGTAAGGGATATTCTTAGAAAGAAGGAATTGATTACAATGAAACCTTTGCACCGGTAGCTAGAATTGAGGTAGTCAGATTATTCTTGGCTTTTGCAGCACACAAGAACTACAAAGTTTATGAAATGGACATTAAATGTGCATTTTTTGGAGATCTTGAAGAGGAATTATACATTGAACAACCTGATGGATTATTTTTGACAGATGAAAATGATATGGTTTGCAAATTAAGGAAAGCTCTGTATGGATTGAAACAAGCCCCAAGAGCTTGGTATGCAAGATTGGATAAGTATCTTTTAAAGATTGGTTTTACTAAAGAAAATGTAGACATCAATTTATATTACAAAATAACTAATGATGACATCTTGATTATAGAAGTATTTGTTGATGATATAATATTTGGAGGAGAAGATGGTCTATGTAAGGAATTTTCTACTAAAATGCAGCAAGAATTTGAAATGTCTATGATTGGAGAAATAAAATTCTTTTTAGGATTGCAGATTTCACAAACTGACGAAGGTATATTCTTGAGTCAATCCAAATACTTAAAAGAGTTACTAAAGAAATTTGGGATGGAGAACTCTAAATTGGTAAGCACACCTATGACTACAAAAGACAAATTATCTCAAAGGGATGAATCTACACCTATTAATCCAACTAGATACAAATCTATGATAGGAGGTTTACTGTATTTAACACAAACCAGACCTGATATTATGAATGTAGTATGTATTGTTTCAAGATTTCAAAGTAATCCTAGAGAAAATCATGAATCAACAGTAAAAAGGATTTTTCGGTACTTACAAGGCACTATAAATCTTGGATTATGGTATCCTAGAGATGAAAACTTTGAATTATGTGCATACACAGATGCAAATTGGGTAGGAAATGTGGATGATAGAAAAAACACCACCGACAGAGCATTCTTTCTTGGAAAGAGATTAGTTTCTTGGTTGAGTAAGAAATAGAGTTGTACATCTTTATCAATAATAGAATCAGAATATGTTGCAACAACAACTAACTGTACACAGGTACTATGGCTTAAGCAAATGTTGAAAGACATAAAGGTAAAATGCAAGGAACCTATTACCATATATTGTGATAACATTGCAGCAATTGATATATCTAAGAATCTTGTACTATATTCTAAAACAAAACATGTTTCTATCAAACTGAATTTTCTAAGCGAAAAAGTTGAAGAAAAGGAGATAAATTTGGTTTATGTGAACACTAAAGAACAACTTGCAGATATTTTCACAAAACCTTTGCCTAAGGAGACTTTTGAATATCTCAGAGATCAGCTTGGAGTCATACCACTACCGGTAGAGACTTAGACAGTTGATGATTGTCATCAACCGACAGAATTAACAGACAAATCTTTTACTCCGGTCTTTGATGAGGAAGCTACTTCTCAGAGGGAGTAGTTGGTATTTTGTATATGAACTTGGTATTATTGTAACTTTGGCATTTGATGTCAAAGGGGGAGAGATATCTATGGAAAACCACATTATCTTTTGGAGAGATTGGTATGGAAACTTTGGAAAACACATGTTGCTCCCAGGGGGAGAGATTGTTGTTTAGAAGAGATTATTACTCTCTGATTTTTGGTTATAATCTTTTTTGGAGATTGCTGGTTTTTAATACTTGGCATTTCTATTTTGGGACTTTGATGGTTTTTCCATCTTGTGTTACCATCAATGCCAAAGGGGGAGATTGTTGGTATTTTGGTATGGTTTTGTCATTGATGTCAACACCTACTAAAACGCTAGCACTTTGGAGATCCAGAAGCATTCACTAGCAAGCAAGTAACTATTGCACAATTACTGGTATATGGTGCACCGACAGGATATAATGGTCACCGACACTCAGAATTATGTGGAAGAACTTGGTAATATCGAAGACATCTTTTGGACATCTTGTCATGGAGTTTTGTTTATTAGTATATTCATATTTGCATATTTGTTTTTACCGGCAAATAGGCCAGGGTTACCTAGGGTTACACCGGCTGGTTTATCTGTTCCAGATCAGCATGGCATGCTAAGGAAATGATTAATTATTGTTGTAAATGCATTAAGCTGACATGTTCAATCGGTTATTGCATCAGATATTATATTATTTGTAAAATTTTTTTATTGTAATATCTTGTAAAGCCGACCTACTAAAATTGGTCTTAGTTTATGGTATAAATGTAAGATCTTAATTGAAAGATCAAATGTCGAATGCAAAAAAGAATTGTGTGAAGGTATATGCGAGATTAAGCGGAGCTATACATGAAGACATCATTTGAAGGTGAAGTTAGGTTTTTATGAAAGCATATCAGCATTACATCGGTACTGAATCCAGCATATGAAGATGCTATTTTGTGTAGTACATTCTTAATGGATTTAACCATCCAACTGTAGTCAGTGTGACTCCCATTTTGTGATTGAGTAGTGAGCTCTAGGCTATTGGCCTTTCTGCATGTGCAGACCCCATTTATGTACACTTACTATCTGTAGTAGTATCATCTGATTGTGTGTAAGGTTTCCCACCATGGTTTTTCCCCTTACAGGGTTTCCACGTACAAATATTGGTGTCATGTGTTGTGGATGACTTTGTGTTTATGTTTCATGCATTAATCTTTACCGGTATAGCTATTAACTGTTAAAACTATTTACCAACATACTTAACTGGTTTACCGGTATTAAGCATTAAGGTGGTTAAGTTTTTTTTGGTTTGAAATTAGTTGACAACTGTTTCACCCCCCCCTCTTAGTTGTCTTCGGGACCTAACAAGTAATTCATCAAGCCTTGCATAACTAACCTTGAACTTTTCTTTATATTCATTTTTAGCATTCAGATCACTTCTTAGGACTGTCGCCATTCTTTCTAGTTCTTGCTCATTTTTCTATGATTGCACAAGCTCAGTTCTCAACACATCATTCTCATGCACCAACCTAATGCATTACTCAGATCTATCTTTTAGAGATATAGAAAGATTTTCTTCATTCTTTGTCTGATCTTCAATTTCTGATGCAGAGTGCTACAACGCTAAGCTTGGTTAGCCCAAACAAATATTGTGATATTCAATAAGAAATCCAGACTGTTCTTCTTTGATGAATAAAAGGAAATGCAATGTTCATTAAAATCATCACAAATTGAATTCTTAATCAATAAAAACAATAATCCACCAATTCGACACAAATCTGAATTGTAACATGTTCAGATGCTAGTTAACTCCGGAAAGGTATTTGTCAAACTCTGTTCCCTGCTGAGGTTTACAGTTCTTTAAGGATGTATTACTGTTGCACTTTTGAGTTTCAAGTCTTGCTAGTTCTCCAACTGCACACACTCTTATTGTGGTTTAATCACAAATACACTTGTTTTGATTCATTCCCCCATTCTGTTTGTAACACAATTAGATGGCATCAAAATTCGACAAAACTTGTTTACACTCAGGAATCCCAATCCCCTAGTTGATCAGGCTAGTTTAGGCTTCGACTGGTTTGTCAAACTTTGGAATCCGATGCCATTGTAAGGTGTTAATTATGTGCCATAAACAGGGGTTTTAATGGTATTTAATTATTGTTTCCCAATCAATTCCTGTATGTTTTGGATCGTCTCACATTCCCAAGCCAACATCACGGTCTTCAGAATTTAATTACTGCATATTCAACTTGAACGATAACCATAATGACACCCCTCCAAACTGTTATCGAACAATTTAAGCTATTTTGGGTTTGAGTTTAACACAGTCATTTGCCGTATGGCTAGGGCACACTAGATCAACAGTTTAAACTCGAAACAGAGGTGATGACCCAGATGTAACAATGTTGTTTGGTTTAACTCAGTTAAACATTATCTTTGAAGCATTTAACATTTCAACAATTTTGACCATTGAAAGCATTAGAGATGTTCGCCCTAAACTATTTGTTCGGCATTGTTATTCCCGCGGAGGAAAAACAGTTTGGAATTGAGTTGCATAGCAATGTGATCATACAGTTTCCGCTAAACAGATTAACCAAACTTTTGTAAGCACAAATTACAATCTAAACAAATAGCGCAGTTTCATGATTAAATCACTGTGTTAACCGCAGAAAAATACATTCATAGTATATTCACGCACTCCAACCCGAAAATTGAACAAGGAGTTCTTCCTATTAAACGAAACAAGGATTAAATCGCTTACAGGTTTGAATGCGAACCCGTCTAAACTGCTTTTACATCTGTTTCGCACTTGTTCCACATTCCACTACTTCGAACCCGGTTTTGTTCAAGATGACTGAATTGCAGGAAGAATCATGACAAAAGGAGACTTTCTTCGAAACTGTTGTTTTTTGTTTGTATTTCCTTTGCTTCGCAGACTTCCGTTCCAACCATTAGTTGGACACACTGTTATATACAGCAACAGACACCCAACCGGTGCAAACCAGTTGGGGTCGTTGATACAATTGAACCAGCAAAGATGGAAATAAGAAAAACTCCGCTAAACACAGCATTAACAAAAAAAAACAAAACAGTACCAAAGTCCAATGGACTAAGAGTGATTGGTTTATAGAAATACCAATAAAACTCTTGACCATACAAGAAATGGACAAATGGACTAATTCACTTATTCCCGTTATTACAGCAAAAACAAACCAAAATCCTTGTGGACTAAGACTCCACAGCTTATAAGCATGCTGTAGGTAGTCATGACCACACAATAGGAGAGAGATGATCGTAAATGATCAAACTCAAATTATTACAAACAATGAAACCAGAACTATCCTATTACCACAGGTGCCCTGCACCATGCTCTACAGGTAGGAAAACTCAAGTCCCTTGAGTTGGGACTGCTGGAACAGAAAAACCCAACTTCTCAAGAGCGGCAGTAGACAGCCATGTAGCATCTTCAACTGGTCTGGATTTCCACTGCACCAAATGTTCATAATAGGTATGACGTCGGGTCTTCCGGGCCACACAAGTTTCCAAAATGCAATCAATCTCCAAAGGAGGTACCTTAGGAAGAGCTGAAAGCTGTGCATCAACAAGAGAATCAGCAGCACTTGCAGTCACAGAATTATCAACAGGACCTTTATACAAATATAGATCAGCAACATTAAAGATAGGTGATAAATGAATATCCGGAGGAAGATCAACATGATAGGCATTAGGACCACTGCGTTTGAGAATTTTAAAAGGTCCAATCTTTTTTGCCATAAGCTTCGTATAATGGCCCTTAGGTAGCCTTTCTTTCTTTAAATGGATCATGACCAAATCCCCAACATTGAATTTTACATCCTTCCTCCTTTTATCTGCATGAGTTTTATATTTGAAATTAGAATCCTGAAGCTTTACCTTAACCTGATCCTGAATATCCTTCATAACATTAACAAAATCATCAGCCAAAGCATTGGGCTTTTCCAAACAATTAACATCCCTTAACTCCAAAATGCCCCGTGGATGAATACCATACACAATCTGAAATGGAGTTTTCCCGGTACTATGATTCACTGAATCATTATAGGAAAACTTAGCTTGAGCCAAAACTGAATCCCAACTTGTACCATGTTCTTGTGTCAAGCACCTCAAAAGATTACCAAGAGACCTATTGATGACCTCAGTCTGACCATCGGATTGTGGGTGATATGCAGAAGATAAACAAACATTAGTGCCCAATTTCATCCACAAAGTTCACCAAAAATGACCCAGGAATTTGGGATCTCTATCTGATATGATTGACAAAGGTAAACCATGCAAACGTACTACCTCCTGAAAGAACAATCCAGTAACATGAGATGCATCATGAGTAGTTTTACATGGAATAAAATGAGCCATTTTTGAAAACCGATCTACTACCACAAATATGCTGTCATAACCGGACTTGGTCCTAGGCAAACCAAGCACAAAATCCATACTAACTGAATCCCATGGTTTAGAAGGAATGGGCAAAGGTGTGTAAAGACCAGCATTAGAGGAATGACCTTTAGATTTTTGACATATCAAACAAGTTTCAACAAATTTCCTAACATCCGTTTGCAACTTAGGCCAATAATAAAACCTCTTGACTGATTCTAAAGTTTTATCCAAACCAAAATGACTTGCCAAACTGCCACAATGTTTTTCCTTGATAATATTTTCCCCCATTGATCCTTTTGGAACACAAAGTAAACCACCCTTGAAAAGAAGCCCATTCTGAATCAAATAATCAGAAAATTCAGTATGATACCTTGCTATCATATCCAAACAAACCTGATAAATTTCCTTGAAATCTTCATCCGTAGTATACATGGATGCCATAGCTTCTAAACCAGCACTTTCCAATTGCATAGACTGAATGGCAAGTGTCCTTCTACTCAAAGCATCCGCCACCTTATTAGTAACCCCTTTCTTATGTTTAATGCTGAAAGTATAGGCCTGCAAAAACTCCATCCACTTGACATGTCTATGGTTAAGTTTCTCTTGTCTATTCAGAAAACTAAGTGCATGGTTATCCATAAAAACAATGAACTCTTTTGGTAAAAGATAATGCCTCCATTTTCTTAACGACTGAACCATAGCATAAAGTTCAAGATCATAAGTAGAATATTTTTGTTTTGCTTCATTTAATTTCTCACTAAAGAAGGCTACGGGTCTACCATCTTGACTAAGAACCCCACCAATAGCCTTATTGCTAGCATCACATTCAACAACAAAAACCTTATAAAAATCCAGTAAAACAAGTACTGGCTGTTCGGATATTTTCTTTTTCAGTAATTCAAAAGATTCATTGGCCTTTTTAGTCCATTGGAAAACACATTTTCTGCCACCTTTAATAGTATCAATAAGTGGAGCACAAATACCACTAAAGTTTCTAATAAACTTTCTATAGAAGCTGCATAAACCATGAAAATTTTTTACCTCCATGGCTGTAGTAGGTGCTGGCCAATTTAGGATGGCTTCTACCTTTGAAGGATCCATTTTCAGACTACCTTTTGAAATTACAAACCCAAGAACACAAGTTCTTCTTGCATGAAGGAACACTTCTCTAAGTTTATCCTCAAGCCTTCTTCATGAAGCTTCCTCAAGACCTGATCCAAATGTTGTAAATGCTCCTCTTTGCTGCCACTAAAAATCAGAATATCATCCAAATATACAACAACAAATTGATGAAGAAAAGGTTTCAGCACTTCATTCATTAAACACATGAAAGTACTAGGAGCATTAGATAAACCAAAGGGCATAACTATCCATTCAAACAAACCCTCATTAGTTTTGAAAGAAGTTTTCCATTCGTCCCCTTCACGTATCCGGATTTGATGATAACCACTTTTAAGATCAATCTTTGAATAGTATTTAACACCACCTAAACAATCCATGAGATCCTCTATCCGAGGCATGGGAAACCGGTATCTAATAGTAATCTTATTAGTGGCTCGAGAATCTGTACATAACCTCCAAGTTCCTTCTTTCTTAGGAGCAAGGACTGCTGGGACAGCACATGGGCTAATACTTTTCCGTATGTAACCCTTTTCTAACAATCCTTGGATTTGCCGTGCAACTTCAGCATTTTGTTCGGGAGTTACTTTATAGGTTGCTTTGTTTGGTAATGTAGCATCCGGAATCAAATCAATACAATGGCTGATTGACCTCTTTGGTGGAAGAGACTCATGAGCACTGTCAGCAACAATACCATCATACTTATTCAGCAAATCAAATACAACCTTAGGACAAGTACTTTCCTTGGCTTCTAAATTCAATTCCCTGCCCTCACAATTAGTTTCCTTAGGTCTGATTACAACAGCAAAGCATGGAGGATTCTCTTCCTTAAGACCTTCTAAAAACTCTTTTTCTTTGACAACCATAACACTACTTTGCAAGATTGAATTATTTGCAACATCCGGTAAAGGTGTCATTATGAAATTTTCTCCATCCTTAGTTATATTGAACACATTGGTTTTCCCATCATGCTGGGCATTAGTATCATATTGCCATGGTCTTCCTAAAAGAAGATGGCATGCATCCATTGCAACTATTTCACATAAAACTTTATCCTTATAGTCACCAATTTCAAATTCTACCAAGCATTGTTCATTCACAATAGTTTGCTGCTCCTTATTCAACCAAGAAACTTTATAGGGAGTAGGATGTGGAAGCCTTTTCAAATTTAACTTGGTTACCATTTCCAAAGAAACTAGATTTTTAGTAGAGCCAGAATCAACAATTACCTTACAGACTTTACCTTTTGCTTTGCAAGTAGTCCGGAATAGAGATTTCCTTTGTGCTGGCTCCTTATTGAGTGGTACCAACAGCGATCTATTGAACATAAGAGTTTCTCCTTGTACTGGATCAGCATGCTTGGATGAAACTATATGGTATGATGAATTGCTTTGGCAATCCTCTTCATGAATCAATTGTACCCTTCTATCTCCTTGATTGCTGCTGTCATTCTTTTGTGGACATCTGAAAGATTGATGCCCAACTTGGTTGCATGAGAAGCATCTTCCAGTGAACACATTAGGGCCTCTTCCTCTTGATCTGCCCCTACCATTATTTGACCCTCTTCCTCTGAATGAACCTCTGCCACTAGCATCATTATCAGCACTTTGATTGCTGCTTTCACCTTGGGACTTAGGAAAAGTTCCTCTCCCATTGAACCTACCTCTTCCACGGAATGAGTTTCCTCTTCCCTTACTTTGTTCTCCTCTTCTTTTTTGTTTTTCCTCAATCTTGAGGGCAAGCTGAAAACATTTGTGGACTGATTCCACACTAACCAGTGTCAATTCATCTTGGATGCTATATTTCAACCCATTGATATACCTTGCAAGTTTTTGTTTTTCAGTTTCAAACATTTTGGCCTTCAAGGTCAAATTGTGAAATTCTTGAGTATAGGTACTCACATCAAGATCTTTTTGCTTCAAATTTTGAAGCTTCTTATGAAGGGTCACTTCATAATCATCCGGTACAAACTGTCTTTTCAATTCTGCCTTCATTCTGGTCCAAGTGGAAATAACCTCCTTTCCCTCTTCCAATCTCTCATTTTGTAGAAAATTC
The DNA here is from genome assembly GCF_030272615.1 of Cryptomeria japonica. Taxonomy (NCBI): domain Eukaryota; kingdom Viridiplantae; phylum Streptophyta; class Pinopsida; order Cupressales; family Cupressaceae; genus Cryptomeria; species Cryptomeria japonica. Next base: position 178,508,563 of record NC_081413.1, on the reverse strand, counting down.
CACCAACTAAGGGCTGGCCCCTTCAATTTTGACTTTGCCAACTTCACCTTTTGGCTTGGAAGTACTACCTCACACTCAAAATAATTCTCCAAAGCTTCTATCCAATCCATGCATTCTTTCGGTTCCAATTTGCCATGGAACAAAGGAATATCATTCCTATCCTTTACTCCTACCCTCTCTAGGGCTGCAAGGATTGCTTTTGATCCTTCGGAATATTTACTTGACCGGCTGGATCTTGCTCTTCCTCTTCTTCTTCTGACTCTTCTTGGCTTCCTCTCCTCACTTGGCCTTTCAACTTATCTAACTCTCTCTTCATTGCCCTATTCTCCTCTCTGACAGCCCTACTCTCTGCCATTTGCTCTTTGACTATCTTAGCCAATTCTACATTGGTGATTCTGATAGGGATTTCATCTCCATCCCCCATCTTGTTATTCCCAAAAAGGTATCTTGTGGCTCTGATACCACTTGATGCAGAGCACTACAATGCTAAGCTTGGTTAGCCCAAACAAATACTGTGATATTCAATAAGAAATCTAGACTGTTCTTCTTTGATGAATAAAAGGAAATGCAATGTTCATTAAAATCATCACAAATTGAATTCTTAATCAATAAAAACAATAATCCACCAATTCGACACAAATCTGAATTGTAACATGTTCAGATGCTAGTTAACTCCGGAAAGGTATTTGTCAAACTCTGTTCCCTGCTGAGGTTTACAGTTCTTTAAGGATGTATTACTGTTGCACTTTTGAGTTTCAAGTCTTGCTGGTTCTCCAACTGCACACACTCGTATTGTGGTTTAATCACAAATACACTTGTTTTGATTCATTCCCCCGTTCTGTTTGTAACACAATTAGATGGCATCAAAATTCGACAAAACTTGTTTACACTCAGGAATCCCAATCCCCTAGTTGATCAGGCTAGTTTAGGCTTCAACTGGTTTGTCAAACTTTGGAATCCGATGCCATTGTAAGGTGTTAATTCTGTGCCATAAACAGGGGTTTTAATGGTATTTAATTATTGTTTCCCAATCGATTCCTGTATGTTTTGGATCATCTCACATTCCCAAGCCAACATCACGGCCTTCAAAATTTAATTACTGCATATTCAACTTGAACGATAACCATAACGACACCCCTCCAAACTGTTATCGAACAATTTAAGCTATTTTGGGTTTGATTTTAACACAGTCATTTGCCGTACGGCTAGGGCACACTAGATCAATGGTTTAAATTCGAAACAGAGGTGATGACCCAGATGTAACAATGTTGTTTGGTTTAACTCAGTTAAACATTGTCTTTGAAGCATTTAACATTTCAACAATTTCAAGCATTGAAAGCATTAGAGATGTTCGCCCTAAATTGTTTGTTCGGCATTATTATTCCCGCGGAGGAAAAACAGTTTGGAATTGAGTTGCATAGCAATGTGATCATACAGTTTCCGCTAAACAGATTAACCGAACTTTTGTAAGCACAAATTACAATCTAAACAAACAGCGCAGTTTCATGATTAAATCACTGTGTTAACCGCAAAAAAATACATTCATAGTATATTCACGCACTCCAACCCGAAAATCGAACAAGGAGTTCTTCCTATTAAACGAAACAAGGATTAAATCGCTTACAGGTTTGAATGCGAACCCGTCTAAACTGCTTTTACATCTGTTTCGCACTTGTTCCACATTCCACTACTTCGAACCCAGTTTTGTTCAAGATGACTGAATTGCAGGAAGAATCATGACAAAAGGAGACTTTCTTCGAAACTGTTGTTTTTTGTTTGTATTTCCTTTGCTTTGCAGACTTCCGTTCCAACCATTAGTTGGACACACTGTTATATATAGCAACAGACACCCAACTGGTGCAAACCAGTTGGGGTCGTTGATACAACTGAACCAGCAAAGATGGAAATAAGAAAAACTCCGCTAAACACAACATTAACAAAAAAAAAAAAAAACAGTACCAAAGTCCAATGGACTAAGAGTGATTGGTTTATAGAAATACCAATAAAACTCTTGACCATACAAGAAATGGACAAATGGACTAATTCACTTATTCCCGTTATTACAGCAAAAACAAACCAAAATCCTTGTGGACTAAGACTCCACAGCTTATAAGCATGCTGTAGGTAGTCATGACCACACAATAGGAGAGAGATGATCGTAAATGATCAAACTCAAATTATTACAAACAATGAAACCAGAACTATCCTATTACCACAGGTGCCCTGCACCAATTTCCTTGGACATTCTCATGGTCATGGCTTGCATGTCATTCTTCATGACATTATTCTCCAGATTTAGCTTCTAACATAGTTCCTTAAGGGAATTCTTCTCTTCATCATCCAAATTCTATAAAATTTCCTTCCTTTTCGCTTGAGCAGATGATAACCACTCCTAAAGGGTAAGGAGGAATTCCTTTGTAGAATTCAACTCATCTTGAAGCTTCAAGATCTTCAACCTTTCAGCATCATAGTCTTCAAGTGCTACTTCAAGTTCCTTCTGTAGACTCATCTCCATGGATTCCAGATACATGATATTCCTCAAGTTGTTAGACTTATTCCAAGGCTTCAGGCTCTGATACCAATTATTGGAATCTAAGAACACTTAGAGGGGGGGGGGGGGTGAATTAATGTTTTGTCAGATATAAGATTTTTAACCTTATTAACAAATCCACTTAATAATTGGTATGCATAAAAGAAAGTACCAACAAGTAATAGCAATGCAACCATATGAATCAACACCATAACACAAAGATTTATATGTGGAAAACCTCAAAGAGGAAAAACCACGTTGGGATTGGAGGCCCATAATATCTATCCACCGGTCAACTAAATAAATATTACAAGAGGGGCCTGCACGTGTAGGAAGGGTCACTACATAGAGCACACTTCTCATCACAAAAGGAGCCTCACTGACTGTAGATCCAAAGTACATGATTACAAACAAAAACTAAACTCAGAATGAGCATTTTCTATACTGGATGAGTTCCGATTAAAGAACTGTTTGTACCAGTTATACTGTAACCTTCCTTACCAGTAGCTTAGATCGCTTCCCAAACCTCTAGACAAATAATCAAGACTGATTGTAGATCATTACATTCATATTCTATCGATCAAGATCTCACTCATATACCATCACATAACCTATCACATCTCTTATCTATCATATCTCTTAGGTATCTACCTCTCTTTCCCTCCCTCCCTCTCTTGCACTCGGGATTTCTTTCCCTCTAGTCTCTCCCTCAACCCCTACCTTCCTCCCTCTCTCTCTCTTTCTCATTCTCTCCCTTCATCCCTCTCTCCACCTCTCTCTATCTCTATCTCCCTCTTTGTGGTTGATGGAAATAAAGGAAAATACTAGGGAGAGAGAGAAAGAGAGAGAGAGAGAGGTTGATGGAAATAAAGGAAAATACCGAGGATGGAGAGATCTAAAGTGAGAGAGATAGAGATTCAAAGTGAAAGAGAGAGGGATGGAAGAAGGAATAGGTTGAGGGAGAGACCTGAGAGAGAGAGAGAGAGAGAGAGAGAGAGAGAGAGAGAGAGAGAGAGAGAGAGAGAGAGAGAGAGAGAGAGAGAGAGAGAGAGAGAGAGAGAGAGAGAGAGAGAGAGAGAGAGAGAGAGAGATTGGGAGATATGAAGGGAGGAAGGGAGGGGTTGATTGAAATAGAGGGATATATCAGGGAGAGAGGGATGAAGGGATAGGAAGAGAGGGATAGATCCAAGGGAGAGAGAGATTAATTGAGAGATGAAGGCAGGTAAGGGTTGATTAAAAGAGAGGAAGAGACCTAAGAGATAGAGTGAGAGAGAGAAAGGAAGGAAGTTTGATGAAAAGAGAGGGAGATACCAAAGAGAGAGAGGGAGGGAGGAATGTAGAGGTTGAGAGTGAGAGAGAGGAATGGGTTGAGGGAGAGAAAGGGTTCATGGAAAGAGAGGGAGACCAATTGAGAGAGATGGAGGTAGGAAGGGAGCCCAGATTGATGGAAAAAGGGATATACTAGGAAGAGGGCCTAAGTGAGAGAGGGGCAAAGAGAGAGAGAGGGGATGGTGGGGGTTGAGAAAAAGAGGGAGATACTTGAGAGAGAGAAATAACCCTATCTTCCTCCCTCACTCTCTCTCACTTAAGATCTCTCTCTCCCCCTCTCCCTCCCTCAACCCCTCCCTTTCTCCATCTCTCTCACTTCAAATTTCTCTCTCAACCCCTCCCTTCCTCCTTCTCTTTCTCTCACATGGTCTCTCTATATCTCTAGTCTCTTCTTCTCTTTACATCAACCTCTCTCTCACTTGGGCTCTCTTCTCTTTACATCCCTTCCTCCCTCTCATTTAGGTTCTTTCTCTCTCTCTCTCTCTTAGGTTAGTCTTGGGAGGGAGAAAGGGAGAGATAAGAGAGAAGATAGAGGGAGAGAGGGAAATAGAGGGTAATAAGGAGAGATACTTGAGAGAGTAAGAGAGGGAATAGGAAAGAGAAAGAAAGACTATTAGAGAGAAAGAGAGAGAATTGAGAGAAAGAGAAAGGGAGAGAGGGAAAGAATGTGAGAGAGAGAAACTTGAGAGAGGGGAAGAGAGAGAGATGGAGAGGGAGGGGGAGAGAGATATAGAGAGGGAGGGGGAGGGAAATAATGGGAAGGAGAGAGGGAGAGGGAAGAGAGAGGATGGGGAAGGGAGAGAGAAAAATGGAGAGAATAGGAAAGAGACACCTGAGAGAGAGAGAGAGGGGGGAGGGAGAGAGAATGGGAGAGAGAGACATGAGAGAGAATGGGAGAGAGAGACATCTAGATAGAGGGTGAGAGGGAGAGATAATTGATAGAGAAAGAGAAAGTGAGTGGGAGGGGGAGAGGGAAAGAGAGAGAGAGATAGATGAGAAAATAAGAAAGGGAGGGGTCGAGAGAGAGAGAGAGAGAGAGAGAGAGAGAGAGAGAGAGAGAGAGAGAGAAATAATGGGATAGAGACACTTGAGAGAGGGGAGAGAAAAAGAGGGAGGTGGGAAGATATATAGAGACCTAAGAGGTGGATGGAGGAATTGTGTGAGAGAGAGAGAAAAAGGGAGAGAGAGGCAAAGGAAGGGAGAAAGGGAGGGAGAGAGAGAAAGAGAGAAAGAGAGACATAGGGAGAGACTTGAGAGGGAAAGAGAGAGCGAGAGAGGCAAAGGGAGGGAGAAGGGGAGGGAGAGAGAGAAAGAGAGAAAGAGAGACATAGGGAGAGACTTGAGAGGGAAAGAGAGAGCGAGAGAGGGAAGGATAGAGTGAGAGAGGGAAGGTGAGAGAGACTTTAGAGAGAAAGAGAGTTAGAGGAAAGTAAAGAGAGATGTGAGAGAGAAAGAGAAAGGGAGGGGGAGAGAGAGAATGGACAAAATAGGATAGAGACACCTAAGAGAGAGAGAGGCAAAGGGAGGGGGAAGGGAAGGGAAAGAGATAAATAGAGACATAGGGAGAGACTTGAGAGGGTAAAATGGAGGGGGAAGGAGATGGAGAGAGTGAAAGAGAGAAAGAGAGAGATAGAGAAAGACTTGAGAGGGAAAGAGAGATGGTTAGAGGGAGAGAGGGAAAAGGGGAACTAGAGAGAGACTTGAGAAATAAAGAGAAAGGGATGGGGAGGGAGAGAGGGAAAGAATGAGATAGAGACACTAGAGAGAGGGAGTGGGACTATGTGTGTGTGTGTGTGTGTGTGTATGTGAGAGAGAGAGAGAGAGAGAGAGAGAGAGAGAGAGAGAGAGGGGAGGGGAGGGGAGGGGAGGGATAGACTTGAGAAGAAAAGAGGGAAAGAGAGATACTTGAGAGATAAAAAGAGCTAGAGGTTTAGAGAGAGAGATGTGAGAGAGAAAGAGAAAGGGAGGGGGAGGAGAGAATGGACAAAATGGGACATAGACACCTAAGAGAGAGAGATGGGGAGGAAGAGAGGGAAATAATGTGATAGAGACACCTGAGAGAGGGGGAGAGAGAGGGAGTGGTAAAGATATAGAGAGACCTAAGAGGTGGATGGAGGGATTGAGAAGACAGAGAGGTGGAGGGAGGGATGGTGAGAGAGAGAGAGTAGGAGATAGAGAGAGATTGAGTGATAGGGAGGAAGGGATGGAAGGATAGTAAGAGACTACAGAGAGAGGTGAAGAGAGGGAGAGAGGGAGAAAAAGAAATGATGATGAGAAATGGAGAGAGGGAGGGGAGAAAAGAGGGAGAGAATGGTAGAGAGATACACGTGAGAGAGGAGGAGAGTGAGATAGAGAGATAGAGGCTGAGAGGGAGAGATACAAGAGATAAAGAGAGATGGGAAGAGAGTTAGAGAGAGAGAGAATCAGAGGGATAGGGGGAAAGAGAGTTAGAAGGAGAGAGAGAGAGAGAGAATGGGAGGGATAGAGGGAAAGAGAGTTAGAAGGGGAGAAAGAGAGAGCGAGAGAGAGAGAGAGAGAGAGAGAGAGAGAGAGAGAGAGAAAATGGGAGGGAGAGAGGGAAAGAGAGTTAGAGAGAGAAATAGGGAGAGGGAGAGAGGGAATGAGACAAATATAGGGAATTTAAAGTTAGATCAAAAGAGATTAAGAATTGAATAGAGAGACACTTGAGAGAGGAGAGAGAGATAGAGAGATAAAGGATAAGGGAGAGAGACTTGAGAGAAAGAGAGATAGAGGGATATAAAGAGAAATTTGAGAGAGCAAGAGAAGGGGGAGAGGGAGATGGAGATAATGGGAGAGTGAGAGAGACCTAAGAGAGGGGGAGAGAGTGAGAGATAGAGACACTTGAGAGAGGGAGAGAAAGAGAGATATCAAGTGAAAGAGGGAAAGAGAGGGATAGACCAAAGAGAGAGAGTGGGCGAGGGATATGGGAAAGAGGGAGAGATACCTAAGATGGAAGGAAGTAGAGAGGGAGATACCTAAGAGAGAGAGAGGCAAGGGTTAGGAGGAGAGAGGGAGAATGCATGGAAGAGACTAGAGAGATAATGCTGATATGAGCATGCTGATTACTGAAATTTGACTGTTTGGAATTTATATGAATACTCTAAAAACTAGAATCTACATTATAGCTCCTAGAGATCTAGAACCACTCTCCAACATCCTGACAATATATACATAAAATATAACGTAAAGTATAAGTCACATTTCTATTTGTCATTTCTATATGACAAATAGAAATGTGACTTATACTTAAATGTTATATTTTATGTATATATTTGAAGAGAGAAAAATTTGGGTTTACAAAGATGAAAAAATTGCATGAAATACATTTGGCGTGCACCTTATTTGGCGTGCACCAAATATGGTGCATGCCAAATAAGGCGCATGCAAAATAAGGCATGCACCAAATAATTTTTTGACTTTTTTTTTGCACCAAATCTATTGCCTTGGAAAACACCAAGCCAAAGGCTTGGACACCCTTCTCAGGCCTGAGATGTGTTTTCCAAAAAATATTTAAAAAATTGTACTTTTTTCTTCATTCTCTCCATCAGGTTTGCACGTGTTTCAATGCAATTAAAAAAACACCATACAATCATCAAGCTCTCTCTTAGCTATCCAACCATATAATTCTTTTCAAATTTTGATAATGTTAAGGTCTTCATCCATAATTTGTTTTGTTAGTGTGTCTGATTTTTGTCAAATACCAACATGTCGTATTTTGGCCATAGATTTTTACTCGTTTATCGAATTTTGAAAAAAAATTATAGTTTTGGAAACTAGTCTCCATTCTACACAATTTAAAAACAAAATCTATTTTTTGATTAGTTTTCACAAATTTTTTTTTTGGGGGAGTGGATCATGCTCAAATTTATGTGTTTTAGGATGTATCCACTTCGGAAATTCATAAAAATTCAAATATTCATTAAAAAATTAGCTAAAAAATCCAACTTAAACTTCAATGTGTTAGCTACTTTCTCACCAGAGCGATTTGCAAAATTATAAAAAACCGTTGTTGTTTTAGGAGCACCATATTTCGTGCTATGTTATATTTTTCTGAAAAAAGGACCAATAAATGTGGTTCCCCTTTTTGAAACCCTTAATCTCCTCCATCTTCAAAACAAATTATAAGTTTAGAAAGTAGATTCAGAGCACTTCAACTTTTGTTCTTGTTACATCTTCAAATTTTGAGTGAACCTATTGTGAATTTCTCATCGAAGTTCAGAGTTTGTTTGTTTTAGAAAAAAATGGCATCTTAAGACCCCTTTTTGGTCTCCTGTCTTTGTGCACTTGGCCACCATGAATAACTTCCCAAGAATGTATAGCTAGTTTGATACTCACTGAAATAATTCTACACTCAACTACTAGATCAACTGAAATCGAGAAATTATCTAGAGCAGTTGGATTTTGCTCATACTCAACTGCATTCTCAAGCAATGTCAAAAAGTGCTCTAGCTTAGCTTCAACAATTTCCTTAACCTTCCAAAACATACTCACAAAGTCTTCTTTTCTCCTTTGTAGTAGAAGGAGCTCAACTTGAAGAGAAATAACTCTTTTCCTCTGCTCACCATCCTTATGATTCAAAAAATCAAAAGACTTGCCTAGACTTGTCAATTCATCTTCAATAGCATCAATCTTACCTTTGTACTTCACAACAGCTATCGGCCAAGAGATATTGTTGGTTGATTGGGGAGATTGTTGAATTTGGTTGATCATTACGGCTGCTAGGATATGTTGTTGTCATTAATGTCAATATATTCTTATATTTATTTTGGTGAGTTTGGGAAGAGTTTTTGGTCCAGTTTTGTAGTTTGGTTGTTGATGCAGAAGCATCCCCGATCTATCAGCAATCTTACATTGACCAAAAATATTTCCTTTCAGTTTAGTTCTTGTTCAGTTCAGTGTATAGTTTTTTGTGTTCCTATCAATAGGTGCCGATCATTACTTTATTTTCATTGCAGATCCAATTTTCGGTCTTCAAGATGGTTCATGTGCTTAATTCCATATTTTCAGTCCATTTGGATTCTTTTTCGGCTTATTATCGGTCTCGGTTTGACTATTTCTGGGTTCTGGGATAGTTCTTGTACTTACTGGCTAGTTTTCCTTCATTTTTGGAGTGGTTTCTTGGCATGTGGATATATTTGGGGTCTTGTTAAATGTTATTTGGTGTGTGGCTGACCTTCCTACTAGTCCGCACTTCTTGGTTGTTATTTTCTGGAAGAATTTATTTAATTCTTAGGGCCGACCTAGTCACACGTTTCATTTTCCTGCATTGGTAAATGTAATCTTTTGTGGTCAACTTGGATATGTTCTGGAGGGTATATATAGGGTATTATGTAATCATTTGTAGGACAACGGAGGTAGAAATTGGAATAAAGATTTAGATTTTAGATTAGTGATCTGGTTGACTCAGAGAGTTCTAGATGGTTTGTATCTGGCTTGTAGCCTGCATGTAACTAGTTAATTGCCAGATGTTCTATGATGACTGTATGATGTTCGGTTGGTTACATAAGGTTCTAAGATAATAATATGATTTGTTTCTATAATATTGCTATGTTTTCTTATTGCTTTCATTGTGCTACTCTTGTTGCATAAGCCAATCAGTTCTCTTTTGAGGGTTTACCAATTATGGCTACATCAATTGGTATCAGAGATGGTTATGAACTGGTTGGTGGAAGATTTGTTTGTGAACCTTGAGGCATTTTGTTGGGTGGATAGATCACTGATTGGATGTAGGTTGTGCATGTGTTCAATAGATCGCCGAGTGAGACAATTGAAACCGGTAGTCAGATCGCTAAGTGGAGGCAGTTCACCAGAGTAGAAGAGGAGATGCCACCTATAAGGATGAAACCTTGGAGGGTAGAGTAGATGATGAAGGATTTCAAGAATTGGTTGGTTTGTGAAGGAATCCAAAATCCGAGGATGAGTATGAAGATGAAGAGCTTGAGGTGGAAGAGGCTAAAGGACCAGAAGATGGAAGAGAGGAAATATTCTTGAGAGTAGTGGCACAAGCGAGTAAAGTTCATAAAGTGAAAGTTTCAAACTTTTCTAGAATGCTAAACCCAGAGGATCTGATTGATTGGATCAGAGAGTTGGAGGATTACTTTGAGTTTGAGGATGTCAAGAACTAATAGAGAGTCGAGTTGGCATAGACTAAGTTGAAAGGGCATGCTACCTTATGGTGGAAAGAATTACAGAAAGACAGAGTGGATAATAGAGAAATGAAGATCACCCGATGGAGATAGATGGTTCCATACCAGGAGACTATGAGTTGTAATTGTTCAAGAAGTTATAGAACATGACTTTGAAAGAGTATACTGAGGAATTATACAAGGTGATGATTAGATCTGGACATAGAGAGATGGATAGAGAGAAGGTGGTGAGGTACATAAATGGACTTGCATTTAACATTCAGGATGAGATGAGTATGTTGAGGGTTTCCACAGTTGAATAAGCTTACCAGTATGCTTTGAAGGTTAAGGAGAAGATGAGAAGAAGACAAATGAATAACCCTAGAGGGAAGGAGAGATTCAAGGGACATTTGAGTATAGAGAAGCAAAATGTTGAAGAGGAATCAAAACCTAACTGGAGTAAAGAACCATAATAGATAAAAACACAGAGGAAAGGCAGTGGTAGTACCAGCAAGAGAATTTCCTTAGAAAATGTTTCAAGTGTGGAGAAACCATATATAGATATTATGAATGTAAGTAGGGAATGTCAAGAAGTTATGTGGCAAATGAGGAACCAGAAGGAGAAGTTACTGGGACTAGTTGTGCACCAGAGCAAGGAGACTCCCTTATGTTCAGAAGGGTCATCATGGAGCAGAGCAGTGGAGATACTGGATCTACTCAGAGAAAGAGTCTTTTTGGGAGGGTGTGCAAATCAGGTGTTAAGTGTTACAAGGTTATTGTGGATAGTGGAAGTACTGATAATTTGGTATCTAACGAGATGGTAGTGAAGCTTGGATTGAAGAGGCTTGAGCACCCTTTTCCTTATAAGGTAAGTTGGTTACAAGATGATCAAAAATTAGAAGTAAAGGAATAGTGTTTGGTGAATTTTAATATTGGGCCTTTTAGGGATGAGTTCTTGTGTGATGTTGTATCTATGAGTGGTTGTCATGTCTTGTTGGGAAGACCTTCGCAGTTTGATAGAGGAGCTATTTATGACTGTAGAAGAAACCTAATCACTATTGAGAAAGATGGGTAGAAGTTCACATTTCCTTCTTTGAAGGAGAAAAAGAAGGAGGTGAAGAATCTGAGCCTTGAGAAAAGTTGTAGTATTGAGAAACCAATTGTAAAGGCTATACCAAAAGATGGCATGAGTCTATAGAAGGATCTAATAGATAAGCTCGATGGATAGATAGAACTAGATGACAAAAATATTATGATGGTAAACTAGATGAAGTCTTGTGGTAGAAACAAATCAGAGTTGTAGAAGAAAGAGAGAAATAAATAGAGACAATGTGCAGATCTGAAGCAAGGGAAAAGAAACAAAAGGAGTCAGGGGTTAGAGAATCTGAATGAGATCCTTGAGGAGCTATTGAAGAGGTTTGCAGAAAAGGAACATGTTTGGATCATAAATGAGCATGGGATCTTTATCCCGAATCCTTTTCGATGTTCATGAGTTGCCTCTCATGGAACATCTCTTTCTACTTGGGGTTTCTGATGTAGGAGCATCCCCGGTCTATGAGCAATCTTGCATCAACCAAAAATATTTCATTTTAGTTTAGTTCATGTTTAGTTCAGTGTGTAGTTTTCTATGTTGCTACCATTAGGTGCTGGTCATTGTTTGCTTTTTATTGCAAATAATATTTTTGGTCTCTAGGCTGGTTCATGTGCTTAATTTCACATTTTCAGTCCATTTGGATTCTTTTATGGCTAGTTATCGCTCCTGGTTTGACTGTTCTGGGTTCTGGGATAGTTCTTATGCTTACTAGTTGGGTTTCCTTCATTTTGTTAGATAGTTCAAATAACCAGAAGATGACGGAGAGGGGGTGGGTGAATTAGTTGTCACAGATTACTAGAACCATAAGCAATTTAAACTTTAATACCGAAACCCAAAACATTAATATCAGAATATCAAATAAACCAATTAAGTATAAACAATAATCACAGAATAAATACCATCCACATGACACCAATATTTGTACGTGGAAAACCCGCTAAAGGGAAAAACCACGGTGGGAAGCCTACCCACAATCACATAATCCTTTTGCAGTAAGTATGTGAATTAAAATTGAGGGGCTTGTACTTGCAGGAAGGCCAACAACCTAAAGCGCACTACTCATCACAAAAGGAGCCTCACTGACTACATACAAATCTAGACTACAATCTAGAGAAGTGTTGAACTGCAAAATATAGCTTCTCCTATGCCTGACTACAGTTCCGATTAATCTCAATATCGGAGGACTAAATCCTCTTAGATAAACCCAATTTGATCTCCAATGATCGACCAAATCCTCTGCTTGAATGATATTACATTATCAACACATTATATTCCTTGACCATGACCTCTAATAATAACCATGATGATCTACAATGATATATTATGTCTATTTATACAAACCCTCGACCATAAACAATGAGGTCAGCCACCAGACAATAAACCAACTACATAATTACAAACCATGTCATCCTTAGATAAAACAAATAATATCAACACATAAGGCATCCCGGAAATACATTAATAGGTCCTATCCACACGTTATATTAAAGCTGATCCATAACCTAGATCAACCAAGACCAAGTATAGGTCCACACACCACAACAATGATCTTCATCCGCCAAGTATTGAACATGATCACCAACAACATCATGAAACTCCACTAGAAGTTGCACCAACACCACTTATGCAATTAATCAAAGATCTCCATCAAAAGCTCTGCTGGTGAAACCCTCACTGAAACCAAAAACCAATCTTCTAAGTAGGCATGATAGCATCCGATCTCTAGACCAAAACTTGTTAGGATTCCCAAAGATACAGAGAGAGGGGGCGGGGGGTGAATCAGTATCTAACTGGTATATCAAATTATTTGATTTAAAACATGAAAAACATATTAAAACTAAGTACCAGTAAACCAAAAATAATGTAGTAAATAAGAACAATAACAACAACATGAGAAGCACACCATAACACAATATTTTAACGAGGAAACCGAGTGTAGGAAAAACCTCGGTGGGATTTGTGACCCATAATATTCATTTACTATCCAATAAGGGAATATTACTCTTATAATAGGGGCCTGCACATGCAGGAAGGCCAAGTGCTTAGAGCTCACTGCTCAATTACAAAAGAAGTCTCACTGACTTACAAAAATGGATTATACTAATCCAATGTCTTGTACTGCTTCAGATTAGCATCTACTATGCCAAATTTAGTACCGGTTTAAGCTCTGCTACAACATAAACCCTTAACCAATAATTTGCATATTAGGTTTGTTATTACTTTTCCATACTTTGCATCCTTTCTCTTGTCTCACAAAATGATCTTCAATGATCTCATACATATATGAGTCATATTACAATCCACCATGTCGACTTACAAAATGTTTTACAATTAACTACAAAATATATTAATACAAAATTGTTGTCAGCCAGGATGTCGATATTCTTCCTTTTCGCTGCTGGTGTTTTGTGTGCCTGTGTAGAGTCTGCCGGTGTCGGTGCCTATGTCTTCCTATTGGTATCACATGATTGCAAGTTTGCCATCAATGACAATACCTTCGGTTAGTCTCAAATTCTGATTTCCCTCTTATCCCCTTGTAAGAAAATGAATAACTCTGTCTGCATATGAAGAGATCAAGGAAAAAAGAACCTTAGAGTAACATATAACAAGGTTTTGAGAACCTTCTACACTTTGAACTTGTCCAAAGTTCAGGCAGGTATACCTTTTGTGAATACTTTCACACTTTTAAATAAGATCCATAGTAAACCAATGTCAAAAACCAGTGGATTTCATCACCTCAACATAAACTGAAATATTTGAATAAAAACTTATATACTTCTTCAGTATTGATCCTCAAGAAAATTAAAAAGAATCCCACAAGTACCAGTGCCTTATCCAGGCCACCGAGTCACCTAAATTAAGCAATAATTTTCAACAGCTGAACATTATGATATACCTCAGCATCTCAGCTTTCATGAACCTCATACATGCCTAACATATACATAGATCCTTTCCCATTTAACTAAAATAATTCATCAGATTCATGGGAACAGACAATAGATTTGCTGATAGAAATATTCCTTGCACATTTAATCCCTCTCTTGAAGAGAAAAGCCAGAAATAATGTCTATAAGATTGCCTTACAATCCATGCTCATTCGAACAACCCTAGATTATCCAAATGAAACCAGCAAACTACAGAATGCACACCAGAAGACAAAGAAATTTTAGGCCTGAAACTTTGATTTATATATTTATATTCATTATTGAAAATATTACATCATCCAGAGTCATCTCCATGAAACCAGAAAAAGAAACCTAAATATATTTTGCTAGAGTTTCCTTACAAAATTCTTGTGATCCCTTTTTCACTAGTACTAGTATCCATTTATAACATTATGGATGCATACAAGCTTTGGACATTCCTAGAAAAGTTTGTTACAAACCGCGATACTCTCCAAGAAACAGTTACAAGGCTTTTTCAATATCAACGATCTCTTCCGTTTGTTGTTCTACTGCAACCTTTTATATATGCTTTGGAGTATCTTCCTTTTGCCCAATATATTTGTCCTTCCACTCCTGGAACACATCATCACTTGGCCAAGCAAAGCTAATAATCTTCTGTTTCATCCCTTCTAGCCTTTTCCAAGTGATCCTTAACTGCCCAATTTCTGTTTCTATGAAACCATAATGTGATTTCACCTTTTCAATCTCTTCAATTGTCTGGACAAATAAGGATGTGTCATCAGTGTTAATTATTTCACTAACCCTGTGGGAAAATTTGTGGTCTAGCTCTTCTAGCCATGCCTTCTCCTCTTTCAATTGAATTGGACCAACAAAAACCCCTAGAAACAATTCATATTTGTGATCTGAATATTCTTTCTATATAGTTGGGCTTTTCTTTTTACACCTACCCATTCCTCTAAGAATATATTCATTTCTTTTATAAACTCACTAGTGGACCTAAGATTGTCAATTGCCTCTACATCTGCATGGGATGAATACATGAGCTCTAACTCCTTACCTCTAGGCATCCACTTATTAAGAATTAGTTCTAAGGTGGTTTCATCCTCTCTTAATTCAATCAGAATATTCAGGATCCTTTTGATAGAAATGTGTACAACAGAGGCCTTGACCGAATCAACAAACTTCAAAATTGTGGCTTTTACCTTTTCTTCATACTTGCTTGCAAACAAAGTTTGAGCTTGTTTCAACTTTTCCAACTCATGTTGGACAGTTTCAGCTGACTGGAAACTAGAAGGCATAGGAGAAGGGGGATATTCTATAATGGGACTTGTAGGTGGAGGTATTGCTAGAGAGGAGGCTATCATGAGAGTAGAGGATTCACCTAGATGGTGTTGACCTGCCAATTGACTTTGAAGTCTAGAAATAATATTGTCTCTATTGGCTACTCCTTCTTTGGCCTCATTGTAAGCCTTTAAGATGGTTTCCAATTTTAATTGGAGATTAGCCTTCTCTTTTGCCTCCTTTTCTACTATTGCCACACTGAACTTTGCAGTTTCCAAGACCGTGCTTGTAGCTTCCACCACCCCTATATCTTGGACTCTTTTGACAATCATGCCTCCTAGGAGACTAGAATCTGATACACCTTTCCTCCTTTTACTCTCATCCTTCTTCAGTGACCACATGACTAGAGCAACATTATCTTTGCTGAAGGTCACTCCTTCCATGGGTTTGGTTTCCTTCCTTACTGCTTCAAGAACCAGAGCATCAGCTATATCCCATTTAGGGAGGATGAAAACACCAGCCTTAGACACCATCTCTCTTCCCTTCTTAGGAGTAATAGTCTTAAACTCTTCAATCATTTCTTTCTTCACCTCTTCTTCCACTTGAGTTACATCTCTGTGAGGCTATTCACACTTCCTTTGCTCACATCTAGCTTTGAATTGTTCCATATTTTTCTTCCACCCAAATTGCATGAAAGCTCCCGTTGTAACAAAATTACTGTCAGCCAGGAACTCCTCACTGGCTTGCTTAAAAATAAGGTCTAACTCTTTGCCCTTTATCTCACCATCAGTCAAGTTCATTTTAGCACTAGGTGGCTCTTCTGGCATCCCCTTTTGGGTCTCTTCATATGTGTAGGCAATCTCCCCAAGACTCCCTAACTATAACAATTGTTCGACCACCGCCTGCTCATCTCATATGTGGATAGGGGACTGAGATGGAGAATACTGAGGTTCACCAGTCTCAACTTCCTTCCCCACTCTTTGCCTTTTAGGGGAATCTTGGATGTCAATGACATCTTCAATTGTTCTTTTCCCTCTTGAAGTGGAAGGCTCACATGTCACTAACATCATCACATTGTACTTTGATTTCTTATGCATTACATAATCACCAGGTGGGATAGCCTTAGCAAAGGTAGGCTTAGCTAGGACCAATTTAACCCTGTCAGGATCATTTTGCATTATAGCCTCCCTTTTTTCTTTCAAGGTTTGCATGAGGTCTTCAAAATAAAGAATCAAGAATTTGAATTTTTCCTCAAAAAGGTTGAAGCTAGAAAGAGGGTCATAACTACTATCAAATTGATGAATAAATTCAAGAGCCCTTTTATATACAACCCACTTCTCCTTCCTCAGTTCCTTCTCATCTAAATTGAATTCATTCCTAATTAAATCTTCAGGGAACTGAAATTGGTGAGGCCTACCTTTACACATTGCCCTCTTTCTAAACATGTCGTTGACAAAGTCCTCAAGGTCTGCACATCTTGAAATTGCAGTTGACAACCTATATGGCTTAAAAATTCTTCAAAATATTTCTAGCCACCTTTAGTGATCACAAAATGATGGGCCACGGTAATGGTTGGGAAAATGGTCCCTTTACCCCTATTTGTCAGCTCTGCATCTTGTACACCTCCAATTTGCCTCAAGACTTCTGCAATCCCTATCTTCAATGGGACCTGATAGGGAAATAGATAGGGAGTACCTTTGAAACCATACACTCTAAAAATAGTAGAAACAGGGTACAAATATATATCTCCCCAATTGTGAACAATCTTAATACCCACAACAAACTCTTTAGGCTTGAGGAATTCCAAGAGAGCCTTAGGAATCCTACGGTTTTTCATGCACAAATGAATCCTAATTTTAGATGCAAAGAATCTATCAAACTTTAGATAACTAGCATCCTCCCTATCCCAGGATAAAACAGTGCTCCAAAGTTGAACAAGCATCTCTTCCTTATCTTTCACCTTAACCAAATCCATTTCCTTTGAAAAATAGTCAGCACCCTTGAACAAAAACATGTCTATTAGAAGAGAATACCATCCAAACGGTCTGTCTACCTTACCATTTTTTATCCCTACTAGCCCTGCATGAATTGCATCAGTAAGGTATGGCACATAATCAAATGTTATTACCAGAGAGGGGTTTAGAATTTGTGCAATCATCAGCATGTAATGGGTTGGCATGTTTTTCTCAGCATCTTCTCCAAAAATCTGACACAATGCCCAATACATACCCTTAGCTCTTAGAGTAAACAATTTCAGGGAGAACGGTTCCATTGTACTGAGGCCTACAACTGTTAACCCTCCTATTTTAACAAAGAACTCTTTCAATGGGCCACTCCTAAGGTGATCCCTTTGTGCATCATAAACTTGAGCTAGTGATTCAAAATCAATAGGCTCTAACAAATTGGAAGCTTCACTGAGCTTAAACACACTTCTGAATTCATCATCTTTAATTTCAATCAGGGTTGATCCTTTCGCATTCCTAATACATCTAGTTATAGGGTCATAATTTTGGGCAATCAAAGTCAACAAATCTACATCCATGAACACACCAGGAACTATAAGCTTCCCCACATCCAATTCCCATATGCTATTTAAAGGGGCAAGGGAATGTCTCTTACCAAAACCTAGTTTGAACAATCCTAAACCTGATGGCCCTATTTGTCGATCCCTTAACCAATTACTTTTATCATATAAGCCATCCCTAATTTTTAGATGAGGGTTCTTTGGTACTAACTCTTTAGCTTTAGCCTTGACATTGGTTGACATAGTTAACTGTTCCAAAAAATCATCACAAATGTTCCTGTTCTGGTAATTCACTTTTCCTGTCAACTCCCTTCTTGGTGCCATCTTGATAATGCAACTATATCAATTGAGACTTGCATAGATCTCTAATGAGACAATTCACACAACAATCACCGACTTCATACTAGAATTAGCAAGAAAAAGCACAAAAAACTTGTTATTCGCTTGAAGAAAACCGCTCTGCACCAATTGCTCTATAGCAGACTCATTGAAATGATGCCAACATTCAAGTTGATGCGGACTCTAATACAACAAGTTGGCATTGAATTTTAGAAATTAATCCCGCATGCTTCGGCCATCACCCCAGAATTGA
Organism: Cryptomeria japonica; assembly: GCF_030272615.1. Lineage (NCBI taxonomy): Eukaryota > Viridiplantae > Streptophyta > Pinopsida > Cupressales > Cupressaceae > Cryptomeria > Cryptomeria japonica. The sequence goes on along the minus strand of NC_081413.1, from coordinate 178,490,162 downwards.
ATTCACAAATTGAATTAAAAAACGGGCTCCAATGGATCATAAATTCTCTGAGTATTTCCTCTGTTTCATTGTTTCGCTATTTCGTAAAGCTTAAAACTTCTGCACCTTTCTTTTGTGAAACAATGACAACTACTGGATCACGGGAACTTGCACTGCTTTTATTCCATCCGGTCTTTCTATGTTAGTGATAGGCCCTACCTTCTTTTCGCTATTTCGTGGGCCTTAAAACTTGTGCAATTTTCCTTCGTGAAGCAACGCCGGCCATTAGATCATGATCTACCTGCCTGGTCTTTATTTCCTACAATGACTGTCAGTTTTATTAACTAACCGTGCATCACCTTGACAGCTAAAGGTTTTCGCCATTTCACAGAGACTAAACTACGGGCATCTTCAAGCAATGAAACAATGACAACCATTGGATCAACCACGAGATGAATAGCTTTTAACATGCTTTAGACCTTTTAGGTGGGCCCTTTAACTCAAACACCACTTGCTTTATCTTGTCACTAGTTAAGAAATGCCACGTGGCAGTCGGCCATTTTCTCAGGAAGTTTCATCGGGTTCCATTCTAAAACCACCACATGCTTTACTTCACTATTCTCCACATAACTGCCAGTTGAACCAAGGCGGGTTCTCAACTACCCTTCAGAGCCACACGCACTTGACAAGTCACCATTACACTCCACGAAACAAACCATCTGTCCTGCCATGTCACCCATCGTGTGATTGCCACATCACTTCACTATTTCATGAATATTAATCTCTGCTTTACTTAAGGCCATGAATCCATGACAATCGTCCGATTAAATCATACTTAATCAGCCTTTAAATTTATGACCTACCTATCCTTCAGGCCCACCGGCCCATTTTGCCATTTCACAGAGCTTAAAACTTAGGTTACTTCACGAAGTAGCAGTATCCGTTGGATCTCAGGAACTTGCTCATCAATTACCCAACAAATATTAAAACAAGATAAAGGTAAAGGCACACAAATTTAAAAAACTAAAGGACCGCCTATTGAAATAACATGATTGCAAGGTTGCCATCAATGACAATGCCTTCAATCACCTACAATTTCTCATTGGAGTGTGCATTTGCCAACAATCTCCCCCTTTGGCATTGATGGCAACACTCATGAGAAAAATTCAAGAGTGCATTTGAAAACTGAAGTCCAAAAAAACTTTGCCAAGAAAACTATATGTCCAAAAATGTGTGCTCCCCTTGAGCAGATAATCTCTACTTCCTTCTGACCATTTTTCTCATCACGCTACTCCCCCTTTGACATCAATGACAAAGGTTGTCATTTGCTGTCAGTGGACTCCTGCCTGGATTCTTGTAACCGATGGGTTACAATTTGAAAGATATCTATCAAAATTAAATTTATACCATTACTGAATGTTTTGTTGTCTTTTATTGCCTCTTGTGTTCTCTACACTGTACTAGTGAGTATGTGCATTTTCTCTTCCGGTGTCTTCAGTCTGGGAACCAGAGCCTCAGATATTTCTTTTCTCAAAGAGATGAGGTATTCTAGTCTTGGACCAAGTCTACATTTCAAGTCCTTTGCTTCATCCTTTATTCTCTATTTGTCATTCTCTAACTTCTTGATTTTCTCTTCTAGCTCTGCAATCTTCTTTTCTATCTCCAAAAATGAATCCGAGGATCCTATCAGATTGTCAGCAATATTGTTAATCTTGTCTTGTGCTTTGTTGATTTCCTTGTCAAGGTCTTTTGTTAAGATATTTGTCTTACAAGTGTCCTTGTACAATTTCTTGAAGTCAAAAATTATTTCTCCAAGTTCCGGTAATAGGGTATCCATTTTCTCCTCCTTCTTCTTCACAATTTCCTCAAAGAATTTCTCTTTTTCTTTAATCATTCTTTCTTTAAATGTATCCTCATTTATTTGATCAACAGTCAATATGTTGCCGGTGATGAACTTAGACAATGTGTCTAGTTGACCTAAAGAATCCTTATTATCAACAATGCACTTTGGTGCTATCAATTTAAGAATTGGAATTGTATCATCAATAGCCTTATAGGCTTGTGCATTACATTATGTGATCTTCTTTATTGAATCCAACAAGACCTCTATTATATTTGTAGGTCTGAATTTTGCCATAGAAGTACCAGATGATTGTCCAATAGTCTTTACAATAGCCATGCTACCGGTTGTGGTAATCACCTTACTTGATTCGACCTCTGGTAGGTTAGTTTGTGTTTGCATTTCTACAAACAAAGGTTTATGATTTTGTGTTTGGGCCGGTGGCACTATCTCTGTCTAAACTTGTGCTTCAACCTATTTCTGTTTCTCTATCTATATCTCAGAGGGTTTCTCTATGCTTTCAACTGCCATTTTCTCAGATGTAGTCTTAGTTTGTACCTCTGAACTCTCTTTTGCCAGTTCTTCAGATGGTTTTTCTGTTGTTTCTATCAGTTTTTCAGTGGTATCCTCAACCAGTTGCTCTGCCTGTGTAGGTTTTTCTATGCTTATTTTAACCTTTGCAGTCGGTGACTTAGTAGTCACATCTTTCTCCTTATCTTCAGTGGTTACTCTGTCAACCATAACATTTACTTCCTGGGTGTCTACATTCACAGTATACAAAATTTTAGACTCGGGATTTGTATCCTCTAGTGGAGTCTTCATACTCTCTGTGGCTAGTTGACTGTCAGTATTATCTACTGGTGGAGTATCTGAAAGAGGTGGGGGCACATTGTGAGTTATTTTAAGGCTTGGAGGTCCACCTACCTTACCTTTCCCCTTATCTCTATTCCTTTTATATACTTTAATAGTTTTTGGTCTGAGTAATTCTTCCTATTTTTCTTTTTCCACAAAGAATATATCCCATGCATCTAATGTTTCCTCAGAGACTTCCTTTACTCTACCTTCCATCAGTGCTACATGCCGGTGAGCAGTAGAGAATACTATCTGGTTTACTTCACTAATTAGTTTATCAATTTCATCAGTTGAGTTGACTGGATGTACTGCAAGTAGTTTTTCAATCTTAATTTTCTTGTCTAGCTCAATGGTGGCTAACCTTCTAGCTTCAAGTCTCCTATACAGATCATTTGGAATTTCATCAACAACTTGCATCAAAAATTTCTTGTATATATCTAAGTGTAAAATTACACTATTCTCTATGCTTTCCTTATCATCAGCTGATAGGGTATTGTATATTTTGTTGATGTTCTTCAGCTTACCATCCTCTATAATTTCACTAAGAAGTTTGTCTATTGGAGCGATATCTTGTTTTACCTTCTTTTTCTTAGGAGTCACTTTCTTTGTTGGGGGCCTTACTGCCTATTGTTTTTGTTTGGTTCTTTTTGGTGTAGGAGCAGGTACTGGTGTGGGTTTTCTTTTCCTTTCTACCCTTTTAAATATTGCCAATATATCACTCTCAGAAGAAGTTCCAACCAGTGAAAGATGAGTTTCCGATTGAGGTGCTTCCAACTAACTTTCACTTATACCAGTTTGTCTCAAAACATCTTCCTTGATTGCTTTAGCCTACTGGGTTCCTTTCCTTACGTTTGCTTCAATCCTTTTAACCCTTTTCCTTGATTGAATTCCACTTTCTATTGTTTTAGAATTTCCAAAAATTTCCTCAGTAGGTTCATTGGGTGGTTCAAGGAGGGCTTTTGCATAAGTTTCAATGATATTGTCATTTGTTTCATAGCCCATTTTAGTTACCCAGATAGTTCTGGGGACAACTGCCTCCATCTAGATTTCATTTTTCTTGATCACAAAGCAAATTTCCTTCAGATATTTATCCACAATAGATTGTGACAGTCTTACTCTAGTTTTCATTCAAGTCTTCAATGCTTGAAAATGTTCATTTAGGTTTTTCTCTCACTTTTCTCCCATATTGTTCAATAGATCCAATAGTTGTTTTCCTACCGGAATGTCAAAACCAAAATCTCTTGCACCAATACCAGGTACTTGTTTGTTATGTACAACATCAGACAAACAAGCAAATTTCCAAATATGAATGTTTCTTTCCTATCCCTTTTAATCTTTCCTAGATTGTCTATCAACTCATCTTTGAGCCATTCACATATATCTATCCTTGCATTATCATTAACCATATCATAGGCACTTTTGATACATAGGCTAGAAACTAAGTTCAACCTATTTGCATGTGTAGCCTTATAACCTAAGATCATACTGATAAATCTAACATTTATGTCTTTTACATCGTTCACCCTTAGAGACCTTTTATCGAATGTTGCACCGGTTAGGTTTATCACTGTGTCATTTGAGACTTTCTTTGTTTTGTCAGGTCTATTAATGGTGGAAGGTAACCCTGTTACAACTTTTACCGCTTCTTTTGTGATTTTATGAATTGAATCCAACCAAAAAAATTCACCATGTATTCTACTTAACACAATCCTTATGATATCCTTGGGAAAATCTGGGATACTAAGAATTTCAATAAAACCTAGGGATTCCACTATTTTGTGTTCCGGCTTGACATTTCTAGACTCATCACAAATCATAGTCTTATACATATTCTTGATCTCATCATCACCTAATTCCTCAATATGACAACATATATACATCCTAGGGTCTTTAGCATATACTACTCCCTTAGGAATTTTAGAAAATGCACCTATGCTATCATCTTTCTTTGCTATTTCGGGAACTTGTTGGAATATGGGTCTAGGGTGCTTAACAACTTAAACAACAGTAGGGTTTGCAACAAATTCAAGAGTGGATGAAGATGCCATAGCTATAAATACCTCAATCTGCCTTAAGGATGAATGCTTTGATGGATTGCTTCACTTCTTCGCTTAGAATACCTTTGCTCAGGAACTTTTGCGCTCTCAAAGATTTGAATGCTTGGTGAATGAAAAAGGAGCCAAAAAATTTGCTTTATAATGTTATTTTCTCCAAATACCACATTTAATGCTCACCGGTTAAGTCACAACTTAACTCATCTGCCGATATAGAAGTAATTTCAATTTCTCACCATCAATCGAGGGAATAATAGCATTTTTTTCATTTTGTTGCTAAACCCCCAAAGGATTTTCCTTCAGTTAGATGAAGACTCTCCTCCTGGTGGAGTGTTACTCTATTCTACCAGTGGAGGAGTATTCCCATCAACATTCTGATCCGACTTTCTGATCCATTGTTTTGAGAATTATTGCTTTACCTCTTCAACATTTTCTTTACCTTTCAAGCTAGGACCTTTGGTATTTGCTGGTGATGCCTCACTTCTACAAAATTTTGCAATATGTCCAATTTTGTTATAGGCATAACAAGTCACATTGTTTTTCTAACTAGCTTTTCCATATCCTATGTGGGTATGTGTTCTGCATTGATTAGATAAGTATCCAAATCTTCCACAAATATAACATCTTACATTCATTCTGCAATTTTTTGAATTATGACCAACTTTGTTGCATTTAGAACATTGACCGATGGGTGTATTAGTATTCTGATGATTTCTAGATCTACACTGATTTTCTCTATGACCATACTTGTTACAGTTAAAGCATTTGCCATTAAATTTGTAAGTAGTAGGTTATCTTACCGTTTTGCTATGATCATGATTGTTTGTAGTACCAGATCTTTCACCAACTTCAAAGCCAATTCCATTTGTATCACCATTTAGTTTCTGATTCTTCAACATGTCACCAAGTTCTTTTGAGCTTTTCTTGAATTTCTCCTTGTGTTGATTTGCAGCAATCAATTCATTCTCCAAGATTCCTTTCTGTCTCATGAGTTTAGTTCTGTTATTTTGTGTGTGCATTAGATCTGTCTTCAACATATCATTTTCATGACTGAGTCTTGTGTTTTCATTTCCAGCATCATTTAGTCTTCTAACCAAGTCTTCTTCATTCTTCTTTCTGTCTTCAATTTCTTTACAGAATCTCATAGTCATATCTTGCATCTCATTCTTCGTTGTACTGATTTCTTGTCTTAGCTTGTTTGCCAAATCATTAAGAGTTTCCTTTTCATTTTCCTCATTCTGCATCTTTTCACAAAGTTCTCTCCTCTTGTTCCTTGCAATAGTAAAATTCTCTTGAAGTGCTTGAATAATATCCTGAGCAACCTTCAGATCATCCTCAAGTTTGATATTTTTCAGTTTTTCTGCATCATAGTCTGTAAGAGCTATTTCCAATTGCTTTCTCAAGTTTTCCATCTCTATCGGTGACAAGATCTTCCTCAAGCTATTAGGCTTTTGAAAATAGAGGACAAGGCTCTGATACCAATTGTTAGGATTCCCAAAGATACTGAGAGAGGGGGGGGGTTGAATCAGTATCTAACTGGTATACCAAATTACTTGATTTAAAACATGAAAAGCATATTAAAACTAAGTACCAGTAAACAAGAAATAATGCAGTAAATAAGAACAATAGCAACAACATGAGAAGCACACCATAACACAGTATTTTAACAAGGAAACCCGGTGTGGGAAAAACCTTGGCAGGATTTGTGACCCACAATATTCGCTTACTGGCCAAAAAGGGAATATTGCTCTTACAATAGGGGCCTGCACATGCAGGAAGGCCAAGTGCTTAGAGATCACTACTTAATTACAAAAGAAGTCTCACTAACTTACAAAAATGGATTATACTAATCCAATGTCTTGTACTGCTTTAGATTAGCATCTGCTATGCCAGATTCAGTACCGGTTTAAGCTCTACTACAACATAAACCCTTAACCAATAATTCGCATATTAGGATTGCTATTACTTTTCCTTACTTCACATCCTTTTTCTTGTCTCACAAAATGATCTTCAATGATCTCATACATATATGAGTCATATTACAATCCACCATGTCGGCTTACAAATTTTTTTACAATTAATTACAAAATATATATTTACAAAATTATTGTTGGCCAAGATGTTAGTATTCTTCCTTTTCGTTGTCGATGTTCTGTGTGTCGGTGTAGAGTCTACTGGTGCCGGTGCCTATGTCTACCTGTCACTATCACATGATTGCAACATTGCCATCAATGATAATACCTTCAATCACCTATAATTTCTCATTGGAGTGTGCATTTTCCAACAAAACCAACTGACCAAATATGAGAATGAGTATCATGAACAAGCCAATTCTATCACCAGACTATATGGGATCCTACCCAATCATGTCGGATCCAAGTTAACCAGAAACCACTCAACCTAGCAGTACCAAAAGGGTGCTGGTAAAGCATCCAAACAAATAGTGTTGGCATCAATGACAAAACATCAATGAAACACATAATCAATTCCACCAAATGGCCAACAATCTCCTCCTTTGGCATTGATGGCAACACTAGATGTGAAAAACATCCAAGTACCAAGAAATGCCAAACAAGTCTCCCCCAATGGAAGAGAGCCAACAATCTCCCACAAATAGCTTTGAAAAATCAATATCTCTCCCCCTTTCTTTTTCTTTTTCTTTTTCTTTTCCTCTTTCACATCAATATCACTCCCCCTTTGACATTGTGAGATTTTGCAAAGATCAAGAGGCAATGGAAAGCACAAATAAGAGAGAACAAAATAGATGCTAGAAATAAATTGTATTCTATCAAGATGAAAAATATGATCAACAGGATCATTAAGCATTACATACAATGAATATAAGCCTGCTTATATAGGCAAGGCTATATGGATATGTGAGCACACAAACATGAGATGTGGCTCAATAAGAAATAAGGGTAGGTAGGAAATAGGTGTGGATAGGTAGGAGAAATAATATAATAGTCCACATGAGGTGGATCACCCACTGAATGTGGAGTGTAACAAGAAGATCACACCATAAAAGGTGGAAATTCTTCTACACACACTATCCCAATGTGGCACAAACACCCAAGTGTCTCATACCCAGACTACTATGAAATGCATTTCCTAAGTAAACTTAAGTAAAGTGTAATTATTTACACCAACACCCCCCCTTAAGTGAAACTTAGGGGAATGCACTAAAGTCTACAATGCAACTAAGCAATGCAAGATGGGTCCTGGCTACTAGGCCATCTTAGGTACCCATGTACAAATGCATGAAAACAAATGCAATGAAATCTCTCACAAAGCGGGGAAAGAGAGAAAAATCCAATGGGAAAAAACCCTCCCCCAAAAGAGAGATGAAAAAATACAAGAGAACTCTCATAGAAGAAAGTGAAGGACAGAATCCCATGTGAGGAAAAAGTCCCCCCCATATGAGAGAAGAAGAGAAGCTAGGAAGCCCCCCCTCAATGTGGAATCTACACCAATGATAGAAGTTCGATGTATGAAGAAACTGCTCCATGAACATCGAACAATATTCCTCCCCTTAGGAAGAAACAAAACCAAAGGTGTATCCATGAAGTCTCCCCAATCATGAAGGGAAGATGTATTAAGAAAACTCATGATGAAAGGAATCTTTGAAAACTGCTCAAGTGTCCCCATGTTGATGCTGAAAGATACCCCCTCCAAAGGTGGTAAACTGTGCCACACTGCTGAAAAAGGCACTCCAAGATCTAGTGGAGATGGATGTAGAACATGTCCCAAAGACTCACACGTCTCCTCAAAAAATAAAGAGACCTCCTCCAACTACTGTACATAAATATCCTCAATCATGTCAACCTCGAAAGAATGATCATGTAGAGAATGAACAAGAGGGTCAGAGTGTTCCCTTGCAACAATTGAAGAAGGATCACCTTCATCAAAGAGAAGATGAATGTCATCAATGATGTCTCCCAAATTTTCAATGTAGGATTCCATAAAGAAACCTACAATGTCTATCAAGTAATCATCCCATGAATCTGAAGCTAGAAGACAATGAATATCCTGCTCCACTGAATCACATGAAGGCAAAACTGTCACACTATTTGCATCATCAAGTGCAATAGGTGATGTGATATCAATATGAGGAGATGAAATACAAGGCTCAAGAATGGGGTCACATGTGAGAATCCCCATGTTCAAGTGCCCAAATTTCTCCTCAAAATCTGAACCATCACAAGAAGTGTGATCATCATGTGTAGAATCATCAAATGTGAAATCATCATCATCAACAAAATCTAAAAAGGAGTATAATCGAGATCCATGATCAACCACCCCAGTCACAATGATAGCTCTAGTCTCCAAGTCTCTAATGAAAATTGACTCAAGTGTGAACTCCACAACTCTCTTAGTTGCGCCATGTGTGATTTGATAGATGGAAAGGAGATTGTTTGTTCATGTGGGTTACACACAACACATTATTGAAGGAGTTATCCCCAATGTCAATACATCCTTTCCCAATCACATCCATGTATGTATGATTTCCCATCAAAATCTGTGGCATGGTGCAAGGCTCAAATGTAGAGAACATAGACTGTGAAGATTCCATATGATGAGAAGCCCTTGAATCTAGAAGCCATCTCTCTAAATCATGACTGATAGTAGCACATAGTGCTTTTCCTTTTCTTGTCCCAAAAGAGCGAGTCTTCCCACTCGTAGAAGCCATGAATTCTTTCCCTTTTCCTTTTGAATGTGAGGAAGTGGAAGTTGATGAATCATCCTTCTTGTAGACATTAGGCAAACCAATACTATGCTTTTTGATGATATGTGTGAGCTCATCAATCTTCTTAGAATGGCAACGATGCTCCTCATGACCAAACTTTTTACAATAGGCACAAGTAGGTCTCTCCCTCTTTGGTGAATTATCCCTCTTGGAAGAGGATGTATCTCCTTGTTGTGGAGAGGATGATGCTTTGTCCTTAGACTTTGATTGCCATTTCTTCTAGTTTGAGTTGTCCCTTCCTTGATTTCCTTTGTTCCCTTGATTTGCCACTAATGCTTGAGACTTAGAAGCCTTAAGAATGCCCATGCTTATCAACTTAGTTTGTTCCATCATCAACATTTCATTGAAAGCATCAAATGTAGGCATTGTGTAGCTTGAACCCATTGTCATCCTATGGGTTTGGAAACTAGAAACAAATGCTGCATATTCTTGTGGAAGCTTGCCTATCAAGTTGAAGATCAATTGAGTATCCTTCTTATCAATGCCACAATCTTTGAGTTGTGCCCTCAACTCATTTTCCTTAGTGACATAATCTTGTATAGTATCAAAGTTCTTGGGATCCAACATGATGAGATCACTATCAATTTGATATCCCCTAATCTCATCAACTTGACCATATAAGTCTTAAAACTTTTTCCAAGCATCCTTGATTAGAGTACACTTCTCAATATGAAAAATGAGATCCTTTGATACATATTTTCTTAAGGTACCAATTGCCATGATATTTTTAGTGAGCCAATCCAAGTGACCAACTGGATCAACCTTAGGATCAGCGGGAGCAACAATAGTTCCATCAATGTAATGAGTTAGTCCTTTTTCAATAAGTTTACTCCAAACATCAATTTTCCAAGTAGCATAATTATGAGGAGTTAAGAGAGGAAACTTAGAAGAATCCATAGCAGCAAAAAGGAAGGAACACAAGAGCACAAAAGCACAAGAGACATGCCCCCAAATTAACTCAATCAAAGTACCCCCCAAAAATGATGATTTTGGCACTTTATATGTAGTGTATGTACAATAGGCCACTTGCAAAACAAGGCTAAGTGGACTTTTGATTTCAATTTACAACTTCTCAAAGTGAGATCTAAGAGACTTCAACAAATACTGCTGGTGATCTAAATTGAGATCCAAGCAAAATGCAAGTACCAAATATGCCAAAAATGGCCAAATAATGAAAGTACAATTTCTACTTAAAATTACTACAAACAAATGGCAGATTATGAAAGTAGATGAAAAAATATGCATTTTCAAAAAAAATGGCACCTGAAAAGGAGCCCATATGAGCCCAAATGAAGCCTCTAAAGTTGTAAAAATTGGGATTTCACAATTTCCAAAAAACTTGTATCCGAGAAATTAAAAAATCCTGCACCATTGTACAGATCACAAAATTCTACCCCCCCAAAAAAAAAATTGCTCAAAAAAAGGAGTTCGGATGAGTGAGATATCACTATTTGCAAATCGCCTACAAAATTATAATTTCTGGAAAATTTTCGTCGTGGCTTTAAACTTCAAATGCCTCTAGATTTGGCCTCCGAAGTCCGATTTGGATGAAACAAAAGGCAAAACTGACTTTCTTGGACCTCCTCAATCTAATGGTAACCTCAGATTTGATCCATCAAGCTTCAATAATAACCTGCAATACAAAATTCCAAAATGCAAACCCCGAATAGCATCAAATTTCTCTCAATTGGCAAACCAATGACACTCTAATGGCTCTGATACCATGTGAGATTCTGCCAAGATCAAGAGGCAATGGAAAGCACAAATAAGAGAGAACAAAATAGATGATAGAAATAAATTGTATTCTATCAAGATGAAAAATATGATCAACTGGATCATTAAGCATTACATACAATGAATATAAGCTTGCTTATATAGGCAAGGCTATATGGATAGGTGAACACACAAACATGAGATGTGGCTCAATAAGAAATAAGGGTAGGTATGAAATAGGTGTGGATAGGTAGGAGAAATAATATAATAGTCCACATGAGGTGGATCACCAACTGAATGTGGAGTGTAACAACAAGATCACACCATAAAAGGTGGAAATTCTTCTACACACACTATCCCAATGTGGTACAAACACCCAAGTGTCTCATACCCAAACTACTATGAAATGCATTTCCTAAGTAAACTTAAGTAAAGTGTAATAATATCCAATATGAATAATTATTTACACCAACAGACATGAATGCTAGAAATCTAACAAAAATATCAGAGCAAAAACATAAACCACTGAATCATGAAGCTGACTACTCCCCCTGAGCAGTAGCATCCCACATTAGTGCTAGAATGAATAATATCTTTGATAATGCATGCTATACTGATGCCAAACCACATCAATCAAGTCTCTATTGGAGGGGAAGAAACTCTCAATCTGTCTCTCAGGTACTCAAATGATTCCTTGGACAAAGGTTTAGTGAAAATATCTGCAATGTGCTCTTTAGTGGTCACATAAACTAGTCTAACTTTATTTTCTTCCACCTTCTCCTTCAAAAAGTTATACTTGATAGATTTGTATTTTGTTTTAGAATGAAATACCGGATTCTTTGATATATCAATAGTAGTAGAGTTATTATAGTGAATAACTATTGGTGCATCACAGTCCACCTTTATATCCTTCAACATTTGCTTCATCCATAAAACTTGTGTATAATTAGTAGCAACAACAACATACTCAACTTCAACAGTAGATAAAGAAGTACATGACTATTTCTTGCTGATCCATTAAGCCAACTTCTTTCCAAGAAAGAAAGCTCCACCAGAAGTACTTTTCCAATCATCAACATCTCCAGCCCAATTATTATCTCTATATGCACATAAAGTAAAGTTATCATCCGTAGGATACCACAAGTCATAATCTGATGTACCTTGCAAGTATCTAAAAATCCTTTTCACCACCATCTCATGATCTTCTCTAGGATCACTCTGAAATCTTGAAACAATATAAACAACATTCATAATGTCAGGCCTAGTTTGAGTCAAATAAAGCAAACCTCCAATCATAGATTTGTATCTTGTAGGATTTACTGGTGCAGAAACATCTTTTCTTATCAATTTCTCACTTGTAACCATACGAGTACTTACTGGTTTAGAATCTCTCATACCAAATTTCTTCAACAACTCCTTAGCATATTTAGTTTGAAAGATGAAAATACCTTTTTTAGTCTATGTAATCTGCAAGCCTAAGAAAGCTTTCATCTCACCAATCATAGCCATCTCAAATTCTTTCTCCATATTTGTAGAAAATTCTATGCATAACTTATCTTCACCTCCAAAAATAATGTCATCAACAAATACTTCAATAATTAGTATATCACCATCAATGATCTTATAATATGAATTACTGTCAACATTGCCCTTAGTAAAATGAAGCTTCAAAAGACATTTATCCAACCATGCATACCAAGCTCTAGGTGCCTATTTCAATCCATATAAATCTTTCCTTAACCTACAAACCATATCTGTATCATCTAATAGTGAAAATACATTAGGCTACTCAACATAAATTTCCTCATCAAGATCCCCATTCAAAAATGCAAATTTAACATCCATCTGATAAACCTTGTAGTTTTTATAAGCAGCATATGCAAGAAATAATCTTACAGCTTCAATCCTAGCTACAGGTGCAAAAGTCTTTCTACAATCAATTCCTTCCTTCTGATAATATCCTTTACAAACCAATCTAGCCTTATTCCTTATAATTTGTACATCCTCATTCAATTTATTCCTAAATACCCATTTAGTTCCAATAACATTTTTATTTTTAGGCCGGGGAACCAAGGTCCATGTATTATTTTTCTCAATCTGATCTAATTCTTCTTCCATATCTTTCAACCAATATTCATCTTTACATGTCTCAATTATTGATACTGGTTCAACTAGTGAAATTAAACATACCTCATTAGTTTCCATTCTTCTTCTTGTCATCAGTCCATTTCTCTTATTATCAATGATTTGATCTTCTGAAAGATTCAATCTCACATACCTAGGAGTCTTCTGACTTTCTGTTCCTCTTCCCTATTCTTCAGTTAATGTAGAATTCTCTGATATTGTCAGAGTAACTGGTTCAACTCTTTGTTCCAATAAAGGTGCTACCGATTGAGATATAATCATTTTCACTGTCGGTTCCTTCACATAAATGCTGATTTGACTTTTGTTCAACTCATCTACTTTGACATTAGCACTCTCCACAATTCTTTGTAATCCCTTGTTATAAAATCTATATGCTTTTCTTTCATTAGAATAACCAAGAAATATGCCTCCATCACATCTAGGATCAAATTTCCCAATAATATCATCTCTCGTGATATAACATTTACTACCAAAAATTCTGAAATACTTAACTATAGGTGTATTGCTAAACCATAATTCATAAGGTGTCTTACTAGTTTCTCCTTTGATATGTACTCTATTGAATGTATAAACCACTATTCTCACTGCTTCTCTCCAGTAGATATGAGGTAGACTAGTTTCCATCATCATTGTCCTAGCAACATCCAAGATAGTTTTGTTCTTCCTTTCCACAACTCCATTCTGTTGAGGTGTCCAGGGAGCAGAAAATTGTCCTCTTATACCATGCTTGTCACAAAAGTTGTTAAACTCACCGGATGTGAATTCTCCACCATGATCTGATCTCAAACATTTAATCTTCAATCCTATTTCAATTTCCACTTTAGCCTTATAGATTTTAAACTTTTAAAATGCTTCATATTTTTCTCTTAGAAAAGTAACCCACATCATTCTAGAATAATCATCAATCATTAGCATTAAATATATATCACCTTAAAAACTTTTAACTCTAGCAGGGCCACACAAATTAGTATGAATAGGATCAAGAAGATCATTTGATTTATCTTGTATACTCCTAAAAGAGGTTCTGACTTGTTTGCCCATTTGACATTCTTTACATAGCAGATTATAGGGCTTCATAATCTTAGGTATATCCCTAACTGCCTTAGTTGAACTGATCTTCATAATGCAATCAAAATTTACATGACACAACCTTTCATGTCATAGCCAACTTTCATCAATCTATGTAATCAAACATGTCTTTTCACCATAATTCAAATGAAATATATTGCCTTTTGTCCATGTGCCAGTTTCAATCTCCAAGCTAGATCTATTAATGATTTTACATTTCCCATCCTTGAACTATAATTGAAATTTCTTATCTACCAATTATCCTACACTCAAAAGATTATGCCTCAAACCTTGAACATAATAAACATTTTCAGTATTGTTCTTACCATCCAATGATATAGTTCCTTTTCCTTTGATCATACATGCCTTGCCATCTCCAAATCTAACTAGACCACCATCAAATTCTTGCAAAGACAAAAACTTCCCTTTATCTCCAGTCATATGATGTGAACAACCACTATCAATTACCCATTCATCATTGTCTTCAATTTTAGTAGCAAGTGCCTTCTCCTCAAGTACATTCCCTTCCAGTGCCAGATCATCTTCCTTGATAGCCAGGAATACCCATTCCTTCCCATTTTCAGATCCACTAGTAGAGTCTTCTATCGGTTCATCATCTGAATCGGTAATGCCTTCTTCATCTACTATGTAGCATGATTTGTCTCTTGTCTTCTTGTATTTATACTTGTTTTGATATCTAGGGTTAGGCTTAAATGATCTTCTAATTATTTCTTCAAATCTTTAATTCCTTTCAGGATATCTAGATGCAAAATGACCAATCTTATTACATGCAAAATATTTAAAAGGTTCTTTTCTTTCATACTTACTTCATATCAGTCCTTTAGGTACTCTTCTAGCAAATAATACTTCAAGTTTCTCAAACTCATCATCTTCTCTCTTCATCTCTTCTAATTCCTTTGCATATAAAGCTTTCTAGTCTTTCTTATCAGTTGTAGATGTAGATGCATGAAAAGAAAGTTCAGACTTCACACCTCCAGAAGGTCGAAACTCTTGAAGTTCAAAAGCAAATAGTTTCCCAACCAAAGTATCTATGTTGACAGATGTATTAGACATTGTTCTCAACTCGTTAATATTAGTAGCCTTCATTTTGTAAGTCATTGGTACGGCTCTTAGGACTTTAGAAACATGTTCATCTTTTCTCAAAGTTCCACCACAACATTGAATTCCCATAACAATCTCATTTACCCTTTCGATGAATGCAGTAATCCTTTCATCTTCTTCCATATTTAGGTTTTCATATCTCACCCAGTAACCATCAAGTTTAGCAATTTTCACTGTAGGGCCACCTTCATTAAGAGTCTCCAACTTATCCCATATAGCCTTTCTAGATGATTTGTCTATTAATACAATTATTTGTTGATCAAAAAGTGCATACACGAGGGATTTTCTTTCTCTATAATCATTCTCAAGGTCCTTGTCTAGGTTAACCAAAGGAGGATTGCTAGATCCCAAATTATAGGGTGTGACACCATTCTGTGTGATCTCCCAAATCTCCTTGCCAAGACATCTCAGATGAGTCTCCATCTGAATCTTCCATACTATGTAATTTGTTCCATCAAGCCTCGAAACATCCCTTCAAAAGATAGCTCCAGAAGAACTGGATGAACTTGAACTGATAGTCACCATAGGATCTTCCTCAAGCGGTTAAGCTTTCTGTAGAGAGGACCAAATCTCTGATACCAATTGTTAGACAATTCAAATAACTGGAAGATAACTGAGAGGGGGGGGGTGAATCAGTTGTCACAAATTATCGAAACCATTAGAAATTTAAAGTGTAATACCAAAATAGCAGATAAACCAATTAAGCATAAACAATAATCATAGAATAAATACCATCTACATGACACCAAGATTTGTATGTGGAAAACCCGGTACAGGGAAAAACCATGGTGGGAAGCCTACCCACAGTCAAATAATACTTCTGCAATAAGTATGTGAATTATAATTGAGGGGCCTGTACTTGTAGGAAGGCCAATAGCCTAGAGCACACTAATCATCGCAAAAGGAGTCTCATTGTCTACACATAAATCCAGACTACAATCCAGAGAAGTGTTGAACTGCAAAAGATAGCTTCTCCTATGCCTGAGTACAGTTCCGATTAAGCTCAATACCAGAGGACTAAATCCTCTTATATAAACCCAATTAAATCTCCAATGATCGACCAAATCCTCTTCCTAAATGATATTACATTATTCACAAATTACATTTCTTGGCAATGACCTCTAGTAATAACCATGATGATATACAATGAGATCTTACATCTATATATACAAACCCTCAACCATAAACAATCAGGTCAGCCACCAGACAATAAACCAATTACATAATTATAAACCATATCGGATTTAGACCAAACAAATAATATCAACACACAAGACATCCTAGAAATACATTAATAGGTCCTATACACATGTTACATTAAAGGTGGTCCATAACCTAGATCAATCGGGACCAAGTATAGGTCCACACACCACAAAAATGATCTCCATCTACCAAGTCTTGAACTTGATCAACAATAACATCCTGAAACTCCACCAAAAGCTGCACCAACACCACTTATGTAATTCATGAAATATCTCCATCAAAAGATCTACCGGCGAAACCCTCGCCGAAACCAGAAACCAATCTTCTAAGCAAGCAGGATATCAACCAATGACTAGACCAAAAACAACTGACCAAATATGAGTATAAGTATCCTGAACAGGCTGAGTCCATCACTAGACTTTACAAGAGCCTACTAGATCATGCTGGATACAAGTTAACCAAAAACTAATCAACCTACTCGGACCAGAAGGGTCTCGGTAAAGCATCAAAATAGCTAGTGTTGGCATCAATGACAAAACATCAATGCAACACATAATCAATTCCACTAGATGGCCAGCACTCTTGTCCTAGTTGGACCACATAGATCTATATGTATGAGTTCAAGTGGTCTTGAGGTGTTGTGTTATTTTGTCTTGATGGGTGGAATATTTCTCACACAACCTTTTTTTCTTACTACAACTAGATTATCAAAATTTATGTGGCCTAATATTCCATGCCACAACCAACTTTAATCCACTTGCCCAATATGCATTGGGTTTCAAAACACTCTTTAAGGTTGTATACATTTCGAACTATCCTCTTACCTCTAGCTACAACCTGACCGGTACTCTCCTTTATCTGGCAGTCGGTAGAGTCAAAGGTGGATTTATAACCTTTGTCACACTTCTGACTCACACTCAACAAATTGTGCTTCAGGCCTTGCACATAATATACATCATGTGCTTTCAATTTGCCATCAATATTTAGAGTACATTTTCCCTTTATTTTAATGAATGAGTTGTCTCCAAAGTTTACTAAGCCTCCATTTCAATCATAAAGCTTGATAAATTTCTTTTTATCACTGGTCATGTGATTTGAACAACCACTATCTCCAACCCACAAGTTTCTTCTTTCAGTATGTAGGATAGTTTTCACTATCTGACTTGATCCTACTTTGTCCTTTTCTTTCTCAATGCTAACCGGTTGAGTTTCCTTCTTCTTGTCAGCTACAACTTTGTGCTCTGGTTTGGCTACCAGTTCCTAATTAGGAGTTGTCCTCTTTTTCTTGATTTTCCTGTTCTTACAAAGCTTTGCAATATGTCCAAACTCTTGATAGTTATAGTATTTCACATTTGCATTGAAAGGTGAATCTTTAAAACTATTATAGGACACTAGTTTACACTTCCTACATTCGAAACTCCTATGACCAAATCCATTGCACTGATAACAGACAACATTCATATCCCAGAGTGCATTAAATGGATTTCTACTTTCATAACTCACAATGGGCTTATTTTTTAATGTATAGTTATCTAACCTATGTCCAACTTTGCTACACTGGTAACAATAACCATGAAAGTTTGGAACATTCCAGTTAGGTTGCCTTGGTCCTGCAAATGTCTATCTCACCGGGGGTCTTCCTTTCATGTTGCTAACTCTAGTGAATCCTTCATGATAAACCCTTGCATTTCTCCTAAGATCTACATTTTGGTACATTGAGTGTGGCCTCTGGTTCATTGATTGTGTATATTGATTTGTGTGGCAGTTTCTAACAGCTTCTACATAAGTCTTCTTACCATTATTCTTTCTTATTGTGAATATTTTCTTCTCTTCACCTTCACTTGAAGAAGGGAACTGTGTCTCCTTATTGGATGTATCTTTGTTATTCGAGCTTTGTCCTTATTCAAATCCTAAGCCACTGGTATCTTTAGATTTCTTTTGTTTACTCAACATCGTGTCCATGGCTTTTGTGCTACCCTCATATTTGCTTCTCGATTTTAGTTCATCCTTACTCTTTTCAAGCTCCTTTCTGAGCTTCACTATTTCTACTTCTAGATATTGATTCTCCTTTTCCTTCTTCATCAAATCAAAGGATGTAACTTCACATATCCTCTTGGCTTCTTCCAAATGGAGTTTTAAGTCAGAGATAACTTGATTGGACTCATCTAGGGATTACTTCAAGAGACCTTGTTCTTTTGCTGCAACAAGCTTGACCTTCTTGAGATCTCTTCTTGTCTTACTTAACTCCTTAAGAGCACTTATGAGCTCTCCTTCTAGATCCACTTCCACTTCAATATCTTCATCTTCCTCATCTTCCACAACTAGTTCATCTAGTGCCATAAAGAGATTAACTTCCTTTTCATCTTCATGGTAATCATCTTCTGATGCACTCTCATCATCTATGGCATCATCCTTAATGGTATATAGGCTATTATGCTTCTGGTAGCTTCTTCTTTCGTGCCGGTAAACTTTCTTTTCTTTTTTTTTACCGAAAGGTCTGCCAAAATGTTTTTGATCATCTCCACCAGATTCAATATAGGGACATTTTACAACAAAGTGTCCAACTTTACCACAGTTGAAGCATTTAAGTGGTAACTTTCCTTTATACTTACTAGATCCTCTCTTGATCTTTCTAACAAAGTGTTCCACCTCTGCATCTGAGTCTTCACTGGACCCTTTATGAGAAACCTCTTCCTTGCCCTTTTTGATGGAGTTGAAGGCTGCCTCTTTTCTTGAAGATTCTGAACCAATTTTCCTCATTTCATAGGCAGTTAAGGAGGAAAATAACTCATCCATTGTGAAGGTTTTCAGATCCTTGGCTTCCTCTATGGCAGAAACCTTAGTATCATACTTAGATGTGAGAGATCTAAGTACCGTTTTGACAATAATTTCATCATTAATTTCCTCTCCAAGTTCTCTGGTGGTGTTCACAGTTTCATCTACTCTGTGAAGGTAATCTACAATATTTTCTTCATCTTTGATCTTCAAGCCTTCAAGTTGACCTCTTAGTGATTGTAGCTTGGCCTCTTTGACTTTGGAATCTCCTTCAAATAATCTTTGCAATTTATCCCAAGTCTCCTTCGTGGATGCACAGTGCATGACCTTGACAAACTCATTATCTGACAGCTCACTTAGAATAGCATGTTTAGCCTTTGCATTGTTCTCATAATCCTTCTTAGCATCTGAATCAGTGGGAGGAACACTAGGGATAGTATACCCATTCTTGACAGATATCCACACATCAAAACCAAGACAGGAAAGATAGGTCTCCATTCTTTTATTCTAGAAGGAATAGTTAGATCCATCAAACATGGGGGCTTTTGAGGAGGTGGACTCATTTCTTGCCACTATGTTCTTTGACTAGAATCTACCCAAGATAGAGAAAGCTTTAATCAACCATGAACCTAGGCTCTAATTCCAATTTTTTAAACACAATGTACCACTCAGAGGGGGGCTGAATCAATGGTTCAAAAAAATCTTTTCTCTTTAAACCAAGCTTTGAGTACCAGATAACAACCAAAATACTAAGAAATCAAACCAGTAAGATATGCAAGGATATCAAAAGTGGAAAACACACAAATGCATATCCCACAACACCAGATGTATGAGGAAAACCCAATATGAGAAAAACCTTGGTGAGAAATGTTGATGGAGTCTACTACTCCAATCCAACCTCACAATGAAACAACAAGTTACAATGATTTAGGGAACCAACCCCTACTGATTGATGGCACCAACCCAAGGAGCACCAAGTGTTGGCATTTCAATAAGTTTGTTGGTATAAGGATATTGAGAAAGTTGTTGGAGATTATTGATATAACTGACAAAGGATAATTACTGTCCTAATAATATTATTTTGTCATTGATGCCAAGAAATTGATTTTTTGATTCAGTATGATGTTGCCATATCTTAAGAAGTATGTTTTGATGAGTATAAAGATGTTGGTAAGTAACATAAAATGAATGTGAAAATGAAGGGGAACAATAGGTTATTCAAATGGGCAACTATTATCGAGTTAGACAGTGATGAGATTTTGTTTGTTTTGATTGTTTTGATATCCTATATATGTGTACTCATTGACTGCATAAGAATAAGAAAAGAATTCATTTAGTAGATGAATATAGGTTTAATACTGTTCAATGTTACCGAGCAATGAAGCTAGTCGGTAAATCCTAAGGTTATCGATATTGTTTAAAGAAGGTAGAATGTCTACAGAGTGAAGTTCAATATTAACTACCGAGTGAAGTTCAGTATTAACTAAATAACAACTGAGCAGTAACAGAACACATTGGATGAATAAAAGCATTATTAAATGAAGGATGCCAATGAGCTAGAGATGTATAGATTATTGGTATGTCATGCAACAAGTTTGTTGAGGATCCACGACAATGAAAATACAAGAGTTAGATCTATAGTACAGATTAAATGGTCATAACCTAGCACAAGTACCAAGGAAGGAATACAAGTTCCAAGTTGAGATAAAACATTTTTTCAGATCAAAGGATTCCATGAACCTAGTCAAGTTTGATGTGTTGGATATAATTGTTTAATTGTGTATTGTCTTTCATGTTACACAAATGTCATATCAGTCTACCGAGTTCAGAATGTTCGGCAAAGCAGTTAGACAGAGTCTACCGAGTTCAGAATGTTCGGCAAAGCAGTTAGACAGAGTCTACCGAGTTCAGAATGTTCGGCAAAACAGTTAGACAGAGTCTACCGAGTTCAGACGGTAAGAGAAGCAAGTTACAGAGTCTACCTAGTACTCCAGTATGCTATACCGAGTTCACAGTCTTTACCGAGTTAAGTCGGTCTTCGAAGAATATGTGAAGGAAAGTCAGTCTATACCGAGTTCACAGTACTTACCGAGTTCAGTCGGTTACCGAAGAATCAGCAGTGTTCACCGAGCATCAGTGAAATGTTTATGCAGCCGACCGAAGCAATATTTATTTATTGAAACTTGTATATGTAGCCGACCTATGTAATATTCATTTTAACTTGTAATTGGGCTGACTTGGTAACCTGAATGGTATATATGAGAGATCAAGTTGCGATTTCAAAGTGTGGTGAAGTATGAAAAGTATGGAAATGTGAAGGAGCAGAAATGTGTGAATTCTGATGAAGGATCAGTGATATCCTTGAGGTGCAGAAAAGATATATGTGATCAGTAAGGATCTATTGGCGCAGAATAGAGATCTGTATCAGCAAGATAAGTTGTATTTAATTCAGATCACTTCATTGTTGCTTTCTAACCATTGTAGCAGTGATACCAAAATCTCTTAACAGAGTTGGTCTAACAACCATTTTGTAAATCCTCTGACAAGGTGACAATTCGGTTGAATTGTTCTTAAGACCTTTCACAAGGCCACTCCTAGCAGGGTGATCAAATCCTCTAACAGGGTCACACCTAACAGTGTGTTTTGTAACCTTTAACAGAGTTGGCTCCTAACAGGGCTCACTTCATAAGAGTGAAAATCAGTAACTAGTTACATTGGTGGTTTTTCCCAAAATTGGGTTTCCACGTTATATCTGGTGTTACTTGTGTTCATGTTACTTGTTTTATGCATGTTAATGTTTAATAAACACTGATAAGTTAATTTACCGAGTTTCATCAGTTTATATTTAAGACATCTAAGGGACTTGTGGATTTATTTTTGTGGTAACTGATTCACCCCTCCCCTCTCAGTTACTCCATCCATATTTCCAACAATTGGTATCAGAGCTTTCGGTGCTTATAGGAAGGATTTCAAGGATCTAAGGTAAAGATCAAGATGTCTTACAAGAGGGAAATTCCAAGGCTAAATAGAAATAACTTTTCAGCATGGCAAGGTCTCATGAGACTCCATTTGGCTTCCTTTGGAGATACAGGATTGACACATCTTGACACAGAATATGTGACACCCACTGGTACACTAACTGTTGCTGATATTGCTGCAAAGAAGACTCATAACACCATGATGATAGACATTGCATCTGCCCTAAGCTATGAAGAGTTTGATGATGTCAAAGATTGCAAAACTGCATTTGAAATGTGGAACAAGCTGAAAGATATCTATGGTGGTGATGACAATGTGAGAAGAGCCAAAGCAAAAAGCTTGAGAGGACAGTTTGATCAATTAAAAATGAGTGAGGATGAAAATATTGCAAAATATGTTGAAAGAGTCAAAGCCAGTGTCAGTGCAATCAAAGCTTCTGGAGGTGATATCTCAGAGGAAACAGTCATAAGCAAAGTTCTCAGAACATTACTACCCATTTATGCAATCAGAGTTTCTACAATTCAGGAAAGAAGATGTGAAGCAAATCACAAGATAAATTTAGAGGCCATAGTTGGAAGATTAACTGCATTTGAGTTAGACAACTATGACAATTATGTTCCAGCTTCCAAAAACATGGAATCAGCATTTGAAGCTAAGGTTTCACTCAAGGAGAAAGGCAAAAAGAAAAAGGAATCTCAGTCAGAAAGTGAAGATGAATCAGAACCAAGTTCAGACAGTGATCTTGAAATAATTGAAGCTCTTCTAGCAAAGAAATATTCCAAAGGCAGAGGAAAATACAGAGGCAAAGTTCCTCTAATCTATTTTTCATGTGATGAAGTTGGTCATATTGCTGCTAGATGCCCAAACAAGCAGAGCAAAGATGAGAAGAAAGATCACAAATGGAATGGCAAAAAGGACTACAAATCATTCAAAGGTAAGAAAACATGCTTTATGGCTAAGGATTCTGATAATAGTGAAGATGAAATTATTTATATTGCTATAAGAGATGATTCTGATAATGATGAGGAAGATAAGATGGCACTTATTTCTCATATAAGCAAAAATGATACTTGGATCATAGACAGTGGTTGCTCTCATCATATGACTGGTGATAAAACTAAGTTTGAACATCTGATAGACTATGAAGGAGGTAGTGTAAGGTTTGGTAATAATGAACCTCACTACATAAAAGGAAGAGGTAGAATCCCTATAACCAAAGAACTTGTATTTGATGATGCCTACTGGGTTGAAGGTCTCAATCACAACTTGATGAGTGTGGCACAGCTACTTAATAGTGGACTCAAGGTGGAATTCACGCATGGAAAGGCCAAATTGCTAAATAATCAAGGAAAGCTGATTGCATCAGGCACTCAAACAAAAGGTAATTTGTTCCGACTTGAAACAAGTGAAAATTCATGTTTTATTGCTCAAGTTGAAGAAAGTTGGTTATGGCACAAAAGGTTATGTCATGTAAATTTTGATAACCTAGTGAAAATAAGTAAATTCAGAAAAGTAAGAGGTATTCCAGATATAAAGAAACCTGAGGTCGGTCTATGTAAGAATTGTCAAATTGGAAAAATGGGAAAGACTAGTTTCAAAAGCAAAAACTATCAATCTGAAGATATATTAGAAATTGTGCATACTGATTTATGTGGACCCATAGGAACTGAAAGTTATACTGGAGAAAAGTTCTTCATTCTTTTTGTTGATGATTACTCAAGAATGATGACTGTCATGTATTTAAGGAACAAATCAGAAGCATTTGAAAAGTTCAAATGGTATTTGGCTAGAGTAGAAAAAGAAACAGGTAAAAGACTTAAATGTCTAAGGTCGGACAGAGGTGGTGAATTTATCTCTCATGAATTCAATAACTTTTGCATTGAAAGAGGAATCAAAAGACAAGTATCAGCCCCTAGAACTCCTGAGCAAAATGGAATAGCTGAAAGAAGGAACAGATCTATCATGGATTGTGCAAGAACCTTAATGATTGAAAAGAATATTTCTATCAAATACTGGAAGGAAGCTATTGGCACTGCTATTCATACCTTGAACCGAGTACAGCTGAAGAAGGACTCATTCAAAACCCTCTATGAATTATGGTATGGCTACAAACCTAATGTAAGTTACCTAAAAGTATTTGGAAGTAAATGTTACATTTTGAAAGAATCTAGAAAAGGAAAATTTGATGTGAAAGGTGATGAAGGTATATTCCTCGGATATTCTTGCAAGAGTAAAGCATATAGATGTTTGAACTTGTCTACTCATAAAGTTATAGAAAGTGCACATGTGAAAGTTGATGAGTTTGCAGAAAGATCTGAAGAAGAAAGCAAAAGAGAACCAGAAGATTATAGAAGATTTGTGTCTATTGAACCTGATACAATACTAGATACATCTGCAAATCAGGAATCTTCTACTCCCGAGTCATCAGTAATCGAGTTACAGAAAGAGCAAACCGAGTCAATATCTACCGAGTCTGATGAACCAGAACCAATGTCTACCGAGTCTGAAGAAACCGAGCCAATATTTACCGAGCCGGACCAAGAGGACAATGATGAAATTCATTCTAAAGGCAAGAAACCTATATTAGCCGAGTATGTCAGACGACATCACTCAGCAGATCAGATCATTGGAGACAAATCTGAAGGAACCATGACAAGAGGTAAGTTGAAAAGTACTTGTTTACTTGCTGATTTTGAACCTAGAAATGTCAAAGATGCATTGGGAAATGATAGTTGGACAGAGGCTATGAAAGAAGAGATAGAACAGATAGAGAAAAACAAGACATGGACTCTTGTACCCAGACCTAAGGATAAAAATGTCATTGGAACTAAGTGGGTATTCAGAAATAAACTGAATGAAGATGGCAAAGTTTCAAGAAACAAAGCAAGACTAGTATGCAAAGGATATGCTCAACAAGAAGGAATAGACTATGGAGAAACTTTTGCTCCTGTTGCAAGATTGGAAGGAGTCAGAACCTTACTTGCATATGCCGCCTACAAAGGATTCAAAGTTTATCAGATGGATGTTAAATCTGCATTTCTTAATGGTATATTGGATGAAGAGGTTTATATTGAACAACCTGAAGGTTTTGTTGATCCACAAAAGAAGGACATGGTCTGCAAATTACATAAAGCATTGTATGGTCTGAAACAAGCCCCTAGAGCATGGTATGAAAGATTGCATAACTATCTTATTCAGATTGGATTTCAAAGAACTAATGATAACAGTAGCTTGTATATCAAGGAAGGATCAGATAACAAAATTGTCTTAGCAGAAATATTTGTAGATGATACTATTTTCACAGGAAATGATGATCTTTGCAAAGAATTTTCAGTACAAATGAATAAGGAATTTGAAATGTCTATGTTTGGTGAGATCAAATTCTTTGTTGGTCTTCAAATTCAATAGAACAAAAATGGTATCTACATTACACAATCAAAATACATCAAAGAGATACTGAAAAAGTTCGGTATGGAAGATTGTAAACCAGTTGGAACTCCTATGTGTACTGGATTGAAGCTTACCAAGGAAGATGAATCACAAGAAGTAGATCAAACACTGTATAGATCTATGATTGGAAAGCTGCAGTATGTTGTTCATACTAGGCCAGATATTGCTCTTGCAGTTGGTATTGTTGCAAGATTCTTAGCAAAGCCAAGAGAAAGTCACATGACGGCAATCAAAAGAATAATGAGATATTTGAAAGGAACTGAAGAGTATGGTTTATGGTACAAATTTGGAGGAAATTTTGATTTGAAAGTATTTACTGATGCTGATTGGGCAGGAAACATTGATGACAGAAAAAGTACAAGCGGAGGAGCATTCTTTCTAGGAAAGAGATTGGTTTCCTGGGCAAGCAAAAAGCAGAACTGTATATCCCAATCTATAGCAGAAGCAGAATATGTTGCTGCAGCAGTAAATTGTTCAAATGTTGTTTGGTTTAAACAGCTATTGGCAGGCATGAAAATGGAAATCAAAGAACCAATTGTTATGTTCTGTGATAATACAAGTGCAATTGACATGTCCAAGAATCCAGTAATGCATCCCAAAACCAAGCACATTGCAATAAAATATCATTTTGTCCGAGAATTGGTGCAGGACAAGGAGATTGGATTGGAATATATTCACACAAAGGAACAAATTGCTGACATATTCACAAAACCATTGGCTAAGGATGCATTCTTGTATCTAAGAGGTAAGTTAGGGGTCACTCCCCTATCTGAAATTCACTAAAGAAAAGTTTTAGTGATGCATCAACTCATCCTAAGTGAAAAATCTACTAGTTGATGCAGTATAATCAGGAAAATATTGCATATGAATCAGTACAAAAGGTACATTATAACTCAGATAAAGTCTTATTGTCTTTGGCATGTGTTGTCAAAGAGGGAGAGTTACTGTCATATCCTACTAAAATTTGAAAGAAAGTTCATTAAGATAAAGAGGGAGAGTTGTTTGATAAAGAGGGAGAGTTTTACCGTCCAAAGATGAAGTTACTTCACAGAGGGAGATTATTGAAAGAAGGAGTGTTCTCTATCCAAAGGGAAAGTTATGTTGGCATGTTGCTGTCATAAAAGAAAAGACCTGTTTTCAAATTTCATTCTGCTATGACATGTTGTGTTGCCATCAATGCCAAAGAGGGAGATTGTTGGATACAATTGTTTAATTGTGTATTGTCTTTGATGTTACACAAATGTCATATCAGTCTACCGAGTTCAGAATGTTCGGCAAAGCAGTTAGACAGAGTCTACCAAGTTCAGAATGTTCAACAAAGTAGTTAGACAGAGTCTACCAAGTTCAGAATGTTCGGCAAAATAGTTAGACAGAGTCTACCGAGTTCAGACGGTAAGAGAAGCAAGTTACAGAGTCTACCTAGCACTCCAGTATGCTATACCGAGTTCGCAGTCTTTACCGAGTTAAGTCGGTCTTCAAAGAATATGTGAAGGAAAGTCATTCTATACCGAGTTCGCAGTACTTACCGAGTTCAGTCGGTTACCGAAGAATCAACAGTGTTCACCGAGCATCAGTGAAATGTTTATGCAGCCAACCGAAGCAATATTTATTTATTGAAACTTGTATATGTAGCCGACCTATGTAATATTCATTTTAATTTGTAATTGGGCCGACTTGGTAACCTGAATGGTATATATGAGAGATCAAGTTGCGATTTCGAAGTGTGGTGAAGTATGAAAAGTATGGAAATGTGAAGGAGCAGAAATGTGCGAATTCTGATGAAGGATCAGTGATATCCTTGAGGTGCAAAAAAGATATATGTGATCAGTAAGGATCTATTGGCGCAGAACAGAGATCTGTATCAGCAAGATAAGTTGTATTTAATTCAGATCACTTCATTGTTGCTTTCTAACCATTGTAGCAGTGATACCGAAATCTCTTAACAGAGTTGGTCTAACAACCATTTTGTAAATCCTCTGACAAGGTGACAATTCGGTTGAATTGTTCTTAAGACCTTTCACAAGGCCACTCCTAGCAGGGTGATCAAATCCTCTAACAGGGTCACACCTAACAGTGTGTTTTGTAACCTTTAACAGGGTTGGCTCCTAACAGGGCTCACTTCAGAAGAGTGAAAATCAGTAACTAGTTACATTGGTGGTTTTTCCCAAAATTGGGTTTCCACGTTATATCTGGTGTTACTTGTGTTCATGTTACTTGTTTTATGCATGTTAATGTTTAATAAACACTGATAAGTTAATTTACCGAGTTTCAGCAGTTTATATTTAAGACATCTAAGGGACTTGTGGATTTATTTTTGTGGTAACTGATTCACCCCTCCCCTCTCAGTTACTCCATCCATATTTCCAACATGATGATCTGATGGCTAAGATTAATCATGGGAAATGTGATCAAGGAGATTAAGGGGTTAGGAATTGTTGATAAATAAGGAATTGTTGATGAACAATGTATGCAGGCAAATAGAAGAACAGTGATGTCGGTGTAGTGATCACCGAGAATAGAAGATTGAAGATCTGATTAAAGAATAGATTGAGAAGCCCAGCAAGGAGCAAGATAAGTCTTATGACAAGATTATTTTGAGCACATCCGGTACCGGTTGCTGCTTTGCTTCTTACATAAACCTTTTAGCCTATATTTCACATAATAGGTCTGCCTATATTTTTCTTTTTTTCTTCACTTTTATTACTTACAAAATGTTTACAATGATCTCTCTTATATATAAGAGTCATCTTACAACTTTCCAAGTCAGCTTACAAAGTTTTTACAATAATAAACAAAATATAATATAACAAAATCCTGTTGGCCTCTGTGCCAGTATACTTCCTTTCTTTGTGCCGGTGTAGAGTGTGATCTGTTGATGACGGTGCACTATCCTGTCTATGTAATGCCTTGCCAGTGCTATAGGATTGCAAGGTTTCCATCAATGACAAAACCTTCAATCACCTACAATGTCTCATTGGAGTGTGCATATGCCAACAATCTCCCCCTTTCGCATTGATGGCAACACTCATGAGAAATTTCAAAAGTGTATCCAAAAATTATCCAAAAAATGTGAAGTCAAAAAAATGTTACCAAAAATGTGTGTGGTCCCCCTAAGCATGTGATTCCTGTGATGTTGAATTTTTCCATCCCACTACTCCCCCTTTGGCATCAATGACAAAGGTTGTCAAGATGTTAGTAGAGTTTGTGGTTTCAACCTTGTAACTGGGTAGTTACAATTTGAAATAGATCCACCAAAATCAAGTTTATACTCTCCATAAACTTTTTACTATCTCTTATTGTTGTCTCTGTTCTCTTAACTGTATCGGTGATATGCTGCAAGTGCTCTGCCAGTGTTTTCTGTCCCTAAATTAGTGCCTCAGATACTTCCTTCCATAGTGATGCTAAATAGTCCAATCTTGGACTTAGTTTTAATCTTAGATGCTTTGCCTTATTCACTATTCTTTCTTTCTCTCTTTCCAATTTAAGTAAATCTTCTTCAAAATTTGTTATCTTCTCCTCAAAAACTGATAGTGTATCAGGTGAGTTAACAAAATTATCTGCAAGTTTATTGATCTCATCATGTACCTTGCTCATCTTCTTGTCTATATCTATAGTCAAAAGGTTTGTCTTACAGGTGTCTTTGTACAAAGTTTTGTACTCTTTTAATAAATTACACAATTCCAGTAGAAGTGTGTCAAAATCTCTGTTACACTTCTTTATTTGCTCATCAAAGAATTTATGCTTTTCAATTTCTACTTTATCTTTCAATGTCTCTTCCTTTATTTTCTCAATGTTTTCTGTGATATATTTACACAAGGTATCAAGT
This sequence comes from Cryptomeria japonica, assembly GCF_030272615.1. Lineage (NCBI taxonomy): Eukaryota > Viridiplantae > Streptophyta > Pinopsida > Cupressales > Cupressaceae > Cryptomeria > Cryptomeria japonica. Next base: position 178,460,412 of record NC_081413.1, on the reverse strand, counting down.
TGCCCTAAAGAATACTTATTGTCTATATTACAATTAGGAGCAATTACCTTCAAAATTGGTATGGTGTCATCAATTGTCTTATAAGCTTGTGAGCTGCAATCTGTTATCTTTTTAATTGAGTCTAATAGTACCTTAGTCACATTAGTTGATTTGTAGCCTGATGATGAACTGACATTCTGAACACCATCAGTGGAAGTAACCAAGCTTGTATTGACCTCTGGTAGGTCTGTTTGTGTCTGCATTTCCTTAAGCAATGGTTTTTCTACTTCTCCAGTTCCTGATGGCACTGTTTCCTTATGAACTTGTTCCTGTTGTTGTTCCAATTGTTGTTCCTGTTGCTATTCCAGAGCCTTTTGCTCTGTTTGTTTCTCTATTTGTTGCATTGTCTCAGTCTAGGTCTGAGTCTCTACCTTTTTCTCTTTGTCTTCTACCAATCTCTCCTGTGTGTTATCAGTTAGCTCAGCTACTGAAGGCTCACTAGCCATGTTAGTCTTATCAGCTGTATCTTTGTCTACCACAATGTTGATCTTTTGAGTATTAATATTCACAGTATATAAGACTTCGGGATTAGGATTACCATCCTCTACATCCATATTTTCTGCTACCGGTTGATCTTTTGTAGCTGTGTTTTTTACTAGTGGAGTAATCAAATGAGGTGGGGGTAAGTTGTCTTTAACCTTGATGCTAGGTGGTCCACCAACTTTACCTTTACCCTTGTCTCTTTCTTTATGACAAACTTTTAAAGGTTTGGGGTTCCTATATTCTTCTTGTTTTTCTTTTTCCACAAGGAAAATGTCCCATGCATTTTCTGTCTCCTCAGTTACCTCATTAACTCTTCCAACCTTTAAAGCAATATGTTGGTGTGCAGTAGAAAATACTGACCGGTTGGCTTGAGCAATTAAGTCATCAATTTCTTTGGGTGAATTCACCGGATATACATCAAGTAGCTTTTCAATCTTTATTTTCTTGTCCAGTTCTATTACTGCTTGTCTTCTTGCTTCCAGTCTCTTAAATAGTTCATCTAGAATTTCATTTACTACTTCCATCAAAAATTTCTTATACATATCCATATGCAATATAACACTATTTTCAATTTGTTCTCTTTCATCAGTTATTAGAGTGTCATATATTTTCTCTATATTTTTCAGTTTCCCTTCCTCTGTTATTTCATTCAATAGTATGTGAAGAGTGGCCAAGTCCTTATTTATCCTCTTCTTCTTTGGTGTAGCCTTTCTTATCGGAGATCTCACTGCTTGTTGTTTTTGTCTTATCCTCCTGGGTGAGGGTGTGGTTGCCGATGAGGGATCTCTTTTCCTTACAACTCTCTTGAAAGTTGCAGGCATGTTACTTTCTGAAGAAGTACCTATCAGTGATAGGTGAGTTTCAGGTTGTGCAGCTGCTAACTCATCCTCTGTTATATCAGTTTTCTTTAACACATCTTCTTTAATGGCCTTTGCTTGTCTAGAACCTTTTCTTACAACTACCTCAGCCTTTTTCACTCATTTCTTTGATTGTATTTGGCTTTCAATAGATTTTTCTCTACCAAATATTTCTTCCTTAGGTTCTCTAGGGGCTTCCAGAAGTGCTTTAGCATAAGTTTCAATTATATGATCATCTGTTTTGTAGCCCATCTTTGTTACCCAAACAGTCCTGGGGATGACTGCTTCCATCCAGATCTGATCTTTCTTGATTACAAAGCATATTTCATCCTTATATTTGTCAACAATCTTTTGTGATAACCTGATTCTTTTCTTCATTTTGACTTTTAGTGCTTGAAAGAAATCATGAATATTGTTTTCTTTATCTTCTCCCATATTATTGAATAGTTCGGTTAACTATTTGTCTACCAGTATATCATATCCAAGTTCTTTGTAGCCTATACCAAGAACCTACTTGGTTATATGTAGCATTAGACATACTAGTAGATTTCCAAACCTGAAAGTTCCTTTCTTGTCCTTCTTAATCTTTCCAAGGTTGTCAATTAATTCATCCTTTAACCACTCACATACATCAATCTTTGCATTATCAGCGACCATATCATAAGCACTCTTAATGCATAAACTTGAAACTGAATTAAGTCTATTTGCATAAGTAGCTTTATACCTTAATATCATGTTGATAAATCTCACATTAATGTCTGTTACATCATTTACTCTTAGGGACCTTTTATCAAATGTGGCACCAGTTAGGTTTGTAACTAGGTCATTGGATACCTTCTTAGTTTTGTCTGGTCTTTTACCGGTGGTTGGTAACCCTATGACAGCTTTCACAGCTTCCTTAGTGATTTTGTGGATTGCATCTAGCCAGAAAAATTCACCATGTATCCTTCTTAAGACTATCCTAATCACATCCTTGGGGAATTCAGGAATGCTAAGGATCTCTGTAAATCCTAGGGTTTCAATGATCTTATGTTCATCTTTTACATTACTGGATTCATCACATATCACAGTTTTAAACATGGTTTTAATTTCTTCATCTCCTAATTCCTCAATGTTGCAGTGGATGTAAATTCTGGGGTCTTCAGCATAAACAACTCCCTTAGGAATTTGGGAAAAAGTTCCTAAGGTATCATCTTTCTTTGCTACCTCGGGAACCAATTGAAATATGGGCCTAGGACTTTTTATCACTTCGACAATAGTAGGGTTTTCTATATATTCAATTGCAGAGGTGGATGCCATGATAACATACCTTTTACTGCCTTTAGGATGGATGATTGCTTGAAGTGTTCTTGCCTCTTGCTCGAAAATTCCTTAGCTCAGAATCTTCGTGCTTTTCGTAGGTTTGAAATCTTGGTGAAATGAAATGGAGCCAAAACCTCAAATTTATAGTACCTTTTTGTCATCTACCACATTAAATGCATGTCGGTTAAGTATTCACTTAACATTGTCTATTGGTAACAAGTAATTTCCAACTTCTTATCTCTAACCGAGGGAATAATAGTACATGTGTCATTAGACTGCCAAACCCTTAAGGAAACTTTCTTCAATTTGATGAAGAACTTCCTACTAGTGGAACATTGCTTTGTCTTGTCAGTGAAGCATCACTCTATCTTGTCAGTGAAGCATTGATTGGTTCTACCGGTGGAGGAGTATTCCCAATATTTAGATCAGCTTTTCTAATCCATTGTTTTGAGAATTCTTGCTTAACCTCTTCAACTTTTTCTTTGCCTTTCAAGTTAGAACTTTTGTTGTCTACTGGTGATCCTTTACTTCTACAGAATTTTGCAATATGCCCAATCTTGTTACATGCATAACAAGCTACATTATTCTTCTGAATATCTTTTGCATAACCTTGCTGGTTTGTGTTCTCCACTAATTAGATAAATGTCCAAATCTTCCACAAACATAACATCTCGCATTCATTCTGCAATTTTCAGAATTGTGACCAACTTTGTTGCATTTTGAACATTGACCGGTGGGTGTGTTGATATTCTGATAATTTCTAGATCTACATTCATTTGCTCTATGACCATACTTATTACAGTTAAAGCATTTTCCATTGAATTTATAAGCATTAGGTTGTCTTACCGGTTTGTTGTGATCCCGAGTATTTGCAGTACCAGGGCTTTCACTAGCTTCAAAACCAATTCAAGAAGTGTCACCTTTAGGTTTTTGATTCTTCAGTAAGGTGCCAAGTTCCTCTGAGCTTTTCTTGAATTTTTCTTCATGTTGATTTGCAGTTTCTAGTTCTCTTTCTAAGACCTCTTTTTGTCTCATTAGTTCATTTGAGTCATTCTGAGTATGCATCAGATCTGTCTTCAACATGTCATTTTCATAGCTAAGTCTTGTGTTCTCATTTGCTGCATCACTTAGTCTTCTGGTCAATTCTTCTTCATTATTCTTCCTATCCTCAATCTCTTTGCAAAATCTCATAGTCATATCCTGCATCTCATTCTTTGTTGTCATGTTCTCTTGTTTCAGCTTGCTTATCTGATCATTAAGTGATTCCTTTTCATCATTCTCATTTTGCAAATTTTTACAAAGTTCTCTTCTCTTATTTCTTGCAACAGTAAGATTCTCTTGAAGTGCCTAAATGATATCCTGAGCTACCCTTAAATCATCTTCTAGTTTGATATTTTTCAATTTCTTTGCATCACAGTCTGAAAGAGCTCCTTCTAGTTGCTTCATCAGATTTTCCATCTTTACCGGTATCAAGTTCTTCCTCAAGTTGTTAGGCTTCTGAAAATAGAGGACCAGGGTCTAATACCAATTGTTAGGAATCCCACAGATACTGAGAGTGGGGGGTGAATCAGTATCTAACCAGTAATTAGAATTTCTTAACTTAAAACATGCAGAACATATTATATCAGAGTATCGGTATGCAAGAAATAATGCAATAAACAAAATCAAGAACATCCACAAGAAAAGCACACTATAACACAAGGATTTAATGAGGAAACCCGGTGTGGGAAAAACCTTGGTGGGATTTGTGACCCACAATATTCACTCACTGGCCAATAAGAGAATATTACTTACAATAGGGGCCTGCACATGCAGGAAGGCCAACTGCCTAGAGCTCATTGCTCAATGGGAAGTCTCACTGACTTACAATGTGGATTATACAAATCCAATATCTTGTACTACTTTACAATAGCATCTATAATACCAGATCTAGTGCCAGTTGCTACTCTGCTTCTTACATAAACCTTTTAGCCTATATTTCGCATAATAGGTCTACCTATATTTTTCTTTTTTTCTTCACTTTCATTACTTACAAAATGTCTACAATGATCTCTCTTATATATAAGAGTCATCTTACAACTTGCCAAGTCAGCTTACAAAGTTTTTACAATAATAAACAAAATATAATCTAACAAAATCCCATCGGCCTCTGTGTCGGTATACTTCCTTTCTTTGTGCCGGTGTCGGTGTCCTGAGTGCCGGTATAGAGTGTGATCTATTGATGCTAGTGCACTATCTTGTCAGTCTAATGCCTTGTCGGTGCCATAGGATTGCAAGGTTGCCATCAATGACAAAAACTTCAATCACCTACAATGTCTCATTGGAGTGTACATATGCCAACAAGTTGTAGATATATTTTATTACTGTTATTTTATTTTATAAGTGACAGAAAATCTCTTAACCGAGTGGACCTAACAGTCTTATTTGTAAGTCCTCTAGCAAGGTAACATTCTAGTTGAGTGTTTGAAATCCTTTGACAAGGTCACTTCTAACAAAGTGCAAGATTATAATAGATCTGAGGGAAATCCCTTAACCGGTTCACATCTAGTAATGTGTTTATGTAATCTGTAATAGGATTGGCTTTTAACCAAGCATACTCTAGAAGGGTATATTTCTTAGTGGGTCTGAAATCCCACAGTGGTTTTTCCCTATTTGGGTTTCCACGTTAAATCTGGTGTTAAATGTTGTGTGGGAGAAAAAGTGACACTAAGCAAACATGCCCTAATCTCACTTTCAACCACACACTTGTGGAATACGAAAGAGCCTAGAGGTATCACACAATTGGCTACTTCTTCTTGTGGAAGAGAGGGCCATGGGATACCTATTAGGATTTCTATTCCTTTGTTGTAATTGAAAGATAAAATGATGCAAGTTCAATCCCTAACCCCAAAGTGCAAGTATGAACTAATAACAAGATTACAGAATTGAACTTAAATGATGGAAAGCTGTAAACACAAGGACAAGACAAGAATGAAAATGCGTACCCAGAGTTAAAATCTGACTGAAAATGTTCGGGACAGGGGCACAGGCGCCACTGTCCTGATTCTACCCCTGAAACTGCTCCGGAAACTGTTGTTTTGCACTCTGGAAAAGCTGTCAAAAATGCTGAAAATGCTATCTGTCAGGAGGACCAGGGCGCTCAGCGCCCCTGTCCCAGGGACCAGGGCACCCAGCGCCCCTGTCCTGGTAGGACTAGTGCGCCCCACGCCCCTGTCCTAGCTTTCTAGGCTAGAATTTGGTGTGTTGTTCTGTCTCAGTCTGCTTCTTTCGGATCTGCAACTTGCGGCGTCGTCCGAGTCCCGAAACCTGCACTTATATCTGAAAAGGTGTTTGGGCGGCTATATAGGGTTTTGCCTTAGTCAAACCCCCGCTTCGGTGATTTCCACCTCCACGAATAGCCAAGTTTTATTGTAAAATGTATTGTGTGTGCAGACCTAGTGTGTGTGCAAGGTCCTAAAATGCAAGAAAGCAAACTAGAGCAACCTAGAAAGTAAACCCTAATTGCTTGTAAATGATAATGTAAATGCTCTAAATCAAGATGCAAAGTGATCTAAAGCATGAATAAAAGATATATTGAAGCTTATGCAAAGACATGAAAACAACATGAAATCATACCCAACCCTCAAGGGAGGAGTACAAGCCAATCTTCAGTCGGTAATCTCCTATTGTTCTTCAATGTCTTCCAAGCCCTAAATGGATGAATGAAATTGATGAATGCTTGATGGATGGATGTTGAATGTTGTTGAAGTCTTCAAAGATCTTCTTTTTCGCTACATAGAAGGTCCTGGAAATCAAAAATCAGATCCTTTCAAATGAAGAAAGAGAGCTCTTATGTATGAAACCCTAGGTCTTAATTTCACCTTTAGGCCGACTTAGAGATTGAATCTCCTGCCAATTTCTTGGGGTTAAGCTTTATTTTATGATTAGATCACGCTCCTAAAATTTTGGGAAAAATGTCCGGGACCATGTTGCACTCCGGGCGCCATGGTCCCGACAACTTTTCACCAAATTTTCAGGGCCGTCGGATATGATGATTTTAGAGAGAATCCCGAAGTTACAGCTGATTTCGAGATGTTTTGACCCCCGAAATCAAGCCCCCAAGTTCAAAATAGGACCTAATTAGGGTTTTTGATTAAATGATGTAGTGGAGGAATAAAATGAAAGGGGCACACTTTAATGAAAGGGCCCAACTTTATGATGTAGGAAATGATAAAATAGGACCTTAGACCTAATTAATTTAATTAATTAAGTGCTAAAGGGGAAATGCAATGCAAAATACAAAATGCGCCAAGGCGGGTGCTAAACTAGGTGTGAAATTGTACCACCCTAGCAAGTGCGTACAATTTACGACGCTACATTTAGCCCCCACTTTAGCGGTCATATGAACACTACGTGCATATGCAAGCTAAAGTACAGAAAAGTAAACATTATTTGAAAAAGGATATATCCATAAGTCTGTCGAACGAAGCCCCCAGTGGTATCTGTAGTACACAGTTAGGAACCGCACCCTACAAAACACACGTTAGATCACAAAATCACCTAATGCTTAGTAAGGAAGGTGATGAAAATTCGAGGGTAGCTATATGCCCCCCCCCTGTTTCGGCTTGCTAATTTTAGTGAGTTGAAACAGGGTATCATGTTTACCACTTCGAATTGTTAAATAATATTGATGACAAATGCTCACAAGAAGATTTGATATGAGATCAAAATCTAATGGAGAATCATTTGGTAAGAAAGAGGACTAAATCTCAATTCCAACACAACAAAGAGTGTGACGATTTGAGAGTTCTCTAACACAAGATGAAGGATGTGAATGGAAACAAAATGCAAAGAGAAAAAAGAAAGGAAAAAAAGCATGAATACACACATTGGTGATCCATGAGAAGAATAGTGAGAGAGAAAACATGGACTTCTCGCCCCTAGATTTTGTCTAGGTGATCCATGGGAAAAGGACATGGAAAACTAGCCCCTAGAGTCTGTCTAGGTGATCCATGGGAAAAGGACATGGAAAACTAGCCCCTAGAGTCTGTCTAGGTGATCCATGTAAGGGAGGAGAGTGAGAAAGTCTAGCCTTATGCCGCTAGTTCCACTGAACCTCGTGCATGTGTGTGTAAGTGAGGTTGGAAGCACCTCATAGGATTCTATGCCCGAGTATGCTACAACCTATATATGTATAGTACAAAAGTGTGACATCTCGCTCTAAGAGTCTGTGCTCAGGTTCCGAGAATAATCACCCTGCATAAAAGAAAAATGGAGACATCTCGCTCTAAGAGTCTGTGCTCTGGTTCCAAGAATGACCCATTGCTCAAAAAGTGTAATGTTTATGTCATAAGCAAAGTAGAACAAGGATACCTACCTTCATCACAAAAGAAGATACCCCAAAAAATGCAACAATGTCATAGATCCAAGCAAGAGAGTTTTACACTCTTTAAGCAAGGATAAGATAGTTGAAAAGGGATATCTTGGAGTATGTGTAAAGCAGATCCTTAGAGGAGAAGAGATCTTTGTACAAAAGATGCCTATCCCCAAGAGGAATTGTCTTAGACAAATATAACATCTTCTAGAATAAGATAAAGAAGAGAATAAGAATGCAATACTTCCATCTTTTGCGAGGTGAAAGTGATTCTTAATGAAGGATGATGCTCTTTTTAACCCAATTGGGAGAGTGAATTCATTATGGATGTATTTTACCAAGTGCAAAAGAGGTTGTAGTCAAGGACTTACACCTCTTGTAAGAGAGAATCCTTGAACAAACAACAACAAATGCATACAAGGAATAACATCAAGTAATAAAGTTCACACCATCCACAAAATAGGAAAAAGTGGATCCTTAGATAAAATAAGGAAAGATCATTGCCTCAATGAGAAGGACTTACACAATCTTCTAGGGAGAGATTTGGACATAAGCAAAAGAAGAGATGTATGAAATCACTCTTGTCCCCATAGGAACAAGAAAATTAGGCTATTATGTTGCTTCAAAAATATGATTGCACTTGAAATTGTACCATCATGAATGACAATGAGCCCCCAGTAAATGAGCTACCAATGTCACATAATGATGAGCAACATAACAGCCATTAATGTTATTTAAAGACATGATAGATTGAATGAGGTATTTGAATATGACATGCTAAATGCTCAACTATAAGTGAGATCAAAAACATGTGTAAAATGATAAAAATTGAACAAGAAAAGTCACAAGAAATCTTAGGAGAGGGATGAGTGTAATTTATTAGAGCCTTATGCTTGGAGGAAAGGACTTTATGATGAATAGGAAATAAAGATTCACAAGTGGATTTAGAAATTTGAGGGGAGTCATAAAGAGATTTGTTCATCGCCAAGATTTCCTTACGAAGGGAATGAGAGTTGATAGAAGTAGAAGATGATTTAGTTGAAGTGAGATCATCATCACTACTAAATATAGCATTCACATTGAGAGATGGTCTTTTAGATGCTTTAGTGCATTTGCAGGGATTGTAGCCAAGTCCAAAGGCATAATTGTGAAAATTAGTCTCTAGAGGAACTTTTATCCCTTGTTCATGAGCACCACAACCATTTCCATGATACCCATGCTTAGCAAAAATGCGAAAACCATGACCATAACGATCAGCCATTTCAGGAAGAGAGGGTGGTTTTTCATAAGACAAAGAATCAAACTCTTCATAATTAGAGGTGTGAGGAGAAGAAGTTTGAGAGGTGGCCACAAAATTATTGCTCATAGGTTCAGGTAAGACTGATTGATCTCTAGTTTCTTCCTTCTCTTTAACTTTAAGCACTCTAGGAGGAACCCTATACTCACCTACAAAGGTGGGATTAAATTCAAGAGATCCCCAATCGTCTTCTGCGAGAACCTTCTCAGGATCAAAAGCCTTTTCATGTGTAGATTCAAGTTGAGAAGAATCTTCTTCAGGAGCTCCAGACTCATTCAAGGAATTTTGATTATCATAGGGTAATGATTTGTTCATAGGTATCTTGTTTAAAGAGTCATCATTAGAAGAGGAAGATTTAGAAGAACTCCCTTTGGAAGTAGATGTTTGCAAACAAGCCTGAAGATTAGTATCACCTATCAAGGTATATGTCTTATTGTTATAAATAAATTTAACTTGTCTATGCAATGTAGAGGGGACAGCTTGCATATAGTGAATCCAAGGTCTCCCTAATAATAAGTTGTATGTTAGATTCCCCGACATAACATGGATAGGAGTAGGCAAAGTAACAGGTCCCACTGTGATTGGTAAGGTGATAATACCTAATGAAGACTTAGCCACATTATCAAAGCCTCGAATGGGATGAGAGTCAAGCTCAATAAGGGATGTATCCACATTCATCTTATGCAATAGATTAATGCTACACACATTAAGGCCCGAACCATTATCTACCAGTGTTCGTCTTATAGCAGTGTCATTTATGATAACCACAATCATCAAGGGATCATATTGATGTTGAATTTCACTAGTAGGCAACTCATCTTGGGTAAACACAATTTGAGCTTTAGGATTCATCACAGAGTTAACTAAAGATGCTATATTACTAGATGTATTCGGTGGAGGAACATTCAAATCTTTCAAGGCATCTTGTAACATTCCATGATGAGCGGAAGAAGTTTGGATCAAATCCCAAAGGGATATCTTAGCAGGGGTAGCTTTAAGTTGTTCTATGAGATCATATTCCTTACCAAGAACTTGTGAAATACGTGGAGCTTGTGGAAGAATTGGTTGAGAAGGAGGAAGTGAAGTTGGGCTAACTAGAGGAGGATTAGGTTGCCTATTATTTCTAGTGTTATAGGTATGAGCAACCGCATGATAACTCTCTCTAGTTAATTGCTTAGCATACTCATAAGGTCTCTTAGTAGAATAGCCTCCTTGCACAGTAATAATAGGTTTCTTAGGAGTGCAAAAAGAATCATTAGCATAACCACCTTGAACCACTAAGATAGGCTTATTTAAAGGTTGAGAATTTTGAGAAGGACAAGAACCTTGGACAGTGAAGAGAGGTTTGTTAGGTGTTCCATTCACATGTATCAAATTAATTGAGGATGGTTTAGGAGAATGAACAAAAGTGTTGAAAGAATTATTGATAGTCTTCTCTTGCACTAAAATCTTATCACGGATCAAATCAATTTTAGGAGAGAGACAAGGGATAGGCATTGATGTTCTAGTAGGAAAAGTAATACTAGGAAAGGTCATATCATCCTTTATCATCAAAGGATCTACATGGGGAATAAAATCTATAGGAGAAGGATCAACATTACTCTCTAAATTATCACTTTTGAGAGGGAGATCTTTGAAAGAGATGTTAACCATCTTGCTTTGAACTAAGGTATCCTTATGAGTAGAATCAAGTTGAGGAGAGGGAGACGCTTTATTTTTAGAGGGAGAATAATTGAGATTCAAGGAAGGTGATAAATTATCAAGGGAGAGAGAATAATCTACACCTTATTTTAATGGTTCATCCCAAATAGTGAAGTTGTTGAAAGGAATGTTTGAAGTATTGTCAATTTCGGGAGAGGAGATAACATTGTTTATTAATTCCTCATCCTTAGAAGGGAGAGCATCAATAGATGTGTTAAACTCATCCTCTTTCCTCAAAATATGTTCAATATGATCTTTAGGGGAGAGAGAATTAAGGAAAGTGCTTATTATTTCATCTTCTTTCTCTAAGGGATGCTTATGGGTAGGACAAACTTTAGGAGAAGGGTAAGCATTTATCATTAATTCATCATCTCTAGTGGGAATTTTGTTAGAAAAGGAAATGCCATCACTAGGAAATGTAGGGATAATGCCATCTTCTTGCACAAAAGGATCCTCATGAAGGGAGTGTTTTTTAGGAGGAACATGACCATATTTCTCCAAAGATTCATGCTTAGGAAGGAGATCTTTGAAAGAAGTGTTCATAACCTCTTGTTGCACTAACATGCCCCCATTGGAAGGACCAACTTTAGGAGAAAATAAGTCAATGTCCATCAATACCTTTTCACTTACAAAGGCATCATGGAGGGAAGGTGAAGTAACATTAAGAAAGGTGTTTATGATATCATTCTCTTCCTCTAGGATAGCTAAATAGGAAGGGCACATTTTAGGAGAATTGTCAAGATCACTCTTAAAGTCTTCATCCTTAGAGCATGGGAGAGTCTCAAAGGGATTGGTAAAAACTCTTTTAGGCACTAAAATGTTGTTATAGATGGGAGGAGGTTCTTTAGGAGAAGGAAAAATTGAAACAAGGGAAGCTAACCCATTATCACATCTATGAAATGAATGCATCATGACAACAATTTTCCTCTTTCAAATGATAACACATGCAAAATAGAAGAAAATGTTCAATTTTAACCAGTGCAAGCACTTAGAATGTAGATTTAGAAAATGAAATTTATGATTCAAATGAGTTCCTAAATCAGATTTGAAATTATTGATCCCAATTAAGCTATCCACAAGTTCAACTTTGAATTGAAAAATTAGGGTTTTAGCAAAAATTTCCTCTAAATTTTTTTGAATCTTGCAAGAAATTAAAACTTTTAAATACAAATTTGAATTTGAAAACACTCAAATTTGAAAACATAAATCAAAATTAGAGAAGATTGGAGTTCACGTCGGGTTCACCAAAATGTGTGGGAGAAAAAGTGACACTAAGCAAACATGCCCTAATCTCACTTTCAACCACACACTTGTGGAATACGAAAGAGCCTAGAGGTATCACACAATTGGCTACTTCTTCTTGTGGAAGAGAGAGCCACGGGCTACCTATTAGGATTTCTATTCCTTTGTTGTAATTGAAAGATAAAATGATGCAAGTTCAATCCCTAACCCCAAAGTGCAAGTATGAACTAATAACAAGATTACAGAATTGAACTTAAATGATGGAAAGCTGTAAACACAAGGACAAGACAAGAATGCAAATGCGTACCCAGAGTTAAAATCTGACTGAAAATGTTCGGGACAGGGGTGCAGGTGCCACTGTCCTGATTCTGCCCCTGAAACTGCTCCAGAAACTGCTATTTTGCACTCTGGAAAAGCTGTCAAAAATGCTGAAAATGCTATCTGTCAGGAGGACCAAGGCACCCAGCGCCCCTGTCCCAGGGACCAGGGCACCCCACGCCCCTGTCCTAGCTTTCTGGGCTGGAATTTGGTGTGTTGTTCTGTCTCAGTCTGCTTCTTTCGGATCTGCAACTTGCAACATCGTCCGAGTCCCGAAACCTGCACTTATATTTGAAAAGGTGTTTGGGCGGCTATATAGGGTTTTGCCTTAGTCAAACCCCCGCTTCGGTGATTTCCACCTCCATGAATAGCCAAGTTGTATTGTAAAATGTATTGTGTGTGCAGACCTAGTGTGTATGCAAGGTCCTAAAATGCAAGAAAGCAAACTAGAGCAACCTAGAAAGTAAACCCTAATTGCTTGTAAATGATAATGTAAATGCTCTAAATCAAGATGCAAAGTGATCTAAAGCATGAATAAAGGATATATTGAAGCTTATGCAAAGACATGAAAACAACATGAAATCATACCCAACCCTCAAGGGAGGAGTACAAGCCAATCTTCAGTCGGTAATCTCCTATTGTTCTTCAATGTCTTCCAAGCCCTAAATGGATGAATGAAATTGATGAATGCTTGATGGATGGATGTTGAATGTTGTTGAAGTCTTCAAAGATCTGCTCTTTCACTACATAGAAGGTCATGGAAATCAAAAATCGGATCCTTTCAAATGAAGAAAGAGAGCTCTTATGTATGAAACCCTAGGTCTTAATTTCAACTTTAGGCTGACTTAGAGATTGAATCTCTCACCAGTTTCTTGGGGTTAAGCTTTATTTTATGATTAGATCGCGCTCCTAAAATTTTGAGAAAAATGTCCGGGACCATGTTGCACTCCGGGCGCCATGGTCCCGACAACTTTTCACCAAATTTTCAGGGCCATCGGATATGATGATTTTAGAGAGAATCCCGAAGTTACAGCTGATTTCGAGATGTTTTGACCCCCGAAATCAAGCCCCCAAGTTCAAAATAGGACCTAATTATGGTTTTTGATTAAATGATGTATTGGAGGAATAAAATGAAAGGGGCACACTTTAATGAAAGGGCCCAACTTTATGATGTAGGAAATGATAAAATAGGACCTTAGACCTAATTAATTTAATTAATTAAGTGCTAAAGGGGAAATGCAATGCAAAATACAAAATGCGCCAAGGCGGGTGCTAAACTAGGTGTGAAATTGTACCACCCTAGCAAGTGCGTACAATTTACGATGCTACAAATGTGTTTTGATGTTTTAAGGTTATCAGTTTATGAGTTTGAATGATTTACAGTCTAGGTTGCATATTAAAGCAAAGGCTACCGAGGTTGAATCAGTTGAATATTTTGAATTGTGAGTTTATATGATTCACCCCCCCCTCTAATCTTACTAACAATTGGTATCGGAGCTTTGGACTCTAGAAGAAAAGTTTAAAGGAACTTGAGGCAAGATCTGAAGATGTATAAGAGGGATGCCCCAAAGCTGAACAAGTCAAGTTTCTCCACATGGCAGAAAAGGATGAAGCTGCACTTATCAGGAATTGGAGAATATGCAACATATTATCTAGAGAATGATTACACTACACCGAGCACCTACCCAATGACAATGGAAGAGATAAAGGCAAAGTAAGAACATATTCAAGCAATGATTGAAATAACATCAACATTGACCGACTCAGAGTTTAATGATCTGGAAGGTTGTAATGATGCCAAAGCTATGTGGAATAAGCTTATATTTGCGTATGGTGGTGATGAACATGTTCAAAGAGAAAAATTAGACAGTCTAAGAGGTCAACTTGAATCCATGAAAATGAATGAAGGTGAGAACAAAATCTAATACAATACAAGGTTAAAGGAAACTGTCAATCAAATCAAAGGAGTAGGAGGAACTATTCAAGAAAAGGATGTAACAAGTTGCATAGAACACTTCTACCTGCTTATGCCATTCGAGTATCTACAATTAATGAATTAAGGTCTGTACTAAACATGCCAATCTCTTTGGATGCCACTATCGGTAAGCTACATGCATTTGAGTTAAGTAATTTTGATAACAGTGGGTCTTCGGTAAATAAAGTTGAATTTGCACTCAGTTCTTTTCATCTTGGTGAATCTGATGATTACAATGATAGAATGTATAAGTATGCTGAAGGAAATCATAGTAGAGCAAGTGAGAGATTTTGTAAAAACATGGAAGAAGTACACAAACTATATGAGGAAAGCAGAAAGCAGGAAGAGTTTGAAGCATTATTGGCTAGAAGGTTACCGAGAGGCAAAGGTAAGTATAAGGGAAAGTTACCTTTGAAATGTTTTAACTTTGATAAAATAGGACATATGACTTCTAACTACCCGGACAAAGAATCTAGTGAAAAGAGAGAATACCAAGATGACAAATAGAAAGACAATCATTACAGAGGGCACCGAGACTTCAGAAGGAGTGATAGAAAGACATGCCTAGTAGTTGATGAGGAATCCAACGATGATAAATCTGATGAAACTGAGATAGAGGAAGTCATTTATGTGGCTATCAAAGATGGATCAGATGAAGAAAGGTATGAAGAAAAAGCCTTAATATCTCACATAAATAATAATGATCCTTGGATCATAGATAGTGGATGCTCACATCACATGATAGGTGATAAACACAAGTTTGTTAAATTAGAAGATTATGACGGAGGTTATGTAAGATTTGGTAATGATGCACCATGTCTGGTGAAAGGTAAAGGATCTATCACACTTCTTGAAAATGCTAAATGTGATGATGGTATTGGGTTGAAGGTTTGAAATACAATTTGTTGAGTGTAGCACAACTAAACAATACAGGATACTGAATAGAATTTCATAAGGGAATTGTCAAAGTTCATGAAAAATATGGAAAGTTAGCTACTACCAGGACTCAAAAAAGAGGTAATACATTTCATCTTGACTAAACTCGGAACAGTTGTTTGTATACAAAAATAGAAGATACCTGGTTATGGCATAAAAGGTTTTGTCATGTAAATTTTGATAATCTGATCAAAATAAGTAAGAAGCACCGAGTAAGAGGTCTACTGAGCTTGGAAAAACCTAAGAATGCTATGTGTCGAGGATGCCAGATGGGTAAGATGACAAAATCAATCTTTACAAGTAAATCCTACACGTCTAAAGGAATTTTGGATCTTGTACACACTGATCTTTGTGGTCCTACGAAAGTTCAAAGTTATTATGGTGATAAATACTTCATATTATTTGTGGATGATTACTCAAGGATGATGTCAGTTATGTTTTTAAAAGAAAAATCAAAAGCCTTTCAAATGTTCAAATGGTACAAGGCAAGAGTTGAAAATGAAACAGGAAGACAATTGAAATGTCTTAGATCTGATAGATGAGGAGAGTTCACTTCTGATGAATTTAACTTATTTTGCAATGATCATGGTGTAACGCATGCTAGAATTCATTCTTAAAATAAACAAATCTATCAATTAGAAGCACAAGGGAAATCACGAATCCCTATCTAATCAACAAATCTAACAAACAATACAATGAAATAACACAATTGAGAAATATAAATTATAAATCATCAAATCAAGAACTCCCTATTCCATGACTACGTATTGCTTCCATTACTCTTCTCCTCTTCATGGTATGATGGCTCTTAGATATTGCGCTGTTAACCTGCAAGTGACACAAAGATTCAAAGTTTGCGATTGTTGAAAATGGAGATTGGATGCTTAATTTATAGAAAATTGGAGAAGATTGATTGAAAGGTGGAATAGAATGATCAAGAGGTGTGAACTGAGGTGAGCTCAAATGCAAGTTGATAGTTGAATTGTTGATTATAGGAGCGAAACTCAATAGATTGAATAGATTAATTGAGTCAACTGATTGAGAAAAAGCTGACTGAGGGAAGAAAAAGAATGATTGGTGGAAATGAAGAAGATGACACAGAGAGCTTAATTTAGAAAAAGCTAACTGAAAGATGGAAATAGAAGTTGAAGAGATAAATGATTTAATTAACTAATTGATTGAATTAACTAATTTAGCATGTGCTTGCATTTATATTTAGATTATTAATTTAATATTTGCATGAGATATTATTCAAATAATTGAATTTATTAATTTAATTTAGTATTGGAATATATTTAGAACTTAACTTTGATTTTCAATTTGGTTTTTGAAATCATGCACATGTAATTGAATTTGGAAGAAATTAGAAGAATATGAAATTAGAATTTGGGGATTTGGAAATGGAAGAATTAAAAGAATTAATTAATTAATTAATTTAAAGAAACTATTTAATTATTTAGAAATGTAATTTAATTAAATAATAAAGATTATTTAAATTAAAGGATTAAATCACAATTAATTAAATAATAAATATTTAATTAATATTTAGAAGAGGGTTGAATGATTAGATGATTAGAGATAGAAATTGAATAATTAGTTTATTTATTTAAATAATAAAGATTATTTAAATTGGGGAATTAATCATAATTAATTAAAACAAGGTATTAGTACTTGTTTACATTACAAACATTTACATTTACAACATTCTCATTTCTTGGTTAATTCCAAAACTGGGGTTTGACCTAAAGGTAAACCCCTCATCCCTAACCCCCCAATCATCCTCTCTTTTCTGTGTGTAGGTTGCAGGTACGCGGCTGTAATTGAAGATTTGGAATCCTTGTGCAGAGACGAACAGATCCACCTTCGTTTTGTGGATTTTTCGGAGGACCGTGTGCACGCCGGGCACCATCGTCCCATCAACTTTCACTCAAATTTGCAGAACAGCACTGTCTCGACATTTTACTACTAATTCCAGGTCCGCAACTTCATCCCATATCCCTATCTCTGTTTATAAGCGAATCTTTCCTACTTTACATGCATTCCTAGTTCAATCTTTCTATCTACATTCTTTACAAAAGAGGGTATCCTTGATGTCTTAACCCTTGAAACTCACTTAGAATCCAATCTTGCATTGCGTAGGATTGGATCTTGTGGGTTTCAACCCCTCTTTTGAATGTAAAGTCTCTCCTAAGTGAAAACCATCAACCCTAGTGACTCTCCCTTCTCTCTCCTTGGAGTTGGGGAGGGGAGAACAACTAGGGTTCGATTTTTCCGCTTTACATTTTGGTGAACCCAACGTGAACATCCACATTCTGATTATTCATGGTTAGATCTAAAAAATTTGTTTCCTTAATTACATTTCCATGTTTGATCTTTTGCAAATTTTAGAGGTTAATTGCATAAAAACCCTAAAATTTTCTTTTTAGTAATTAAGCTTGTGAAATGTTTAATTGTTAATGCTTGTTTCAAATCTACCCTTCTATTGCAAATTGTCAATTCATATTTGTGCTTTAATTCTGAAAATTAAGTGGTTAAATGTCAAAACCCTAATTTTTAAGACCTTCTTGATTCAACCTTTGACTGATAATTTCACTAATCAAAACACTTCCAAATCGGCTGTAACTTTGGATTCCGCAATAAAATCACAATATCTTTCATCCCTGAAAATTTGGAAAAAAGTTGCGAGGACCATGTGCACCCCGAGCGCCATCGTCCCTGACATTTTTTCCGAAATTTCGGGAGCTAGATCTTATTGTATTTTTCTGCTAAAATCCAGAATTTTGGCTGATTTTATCAATTTTAACACTTTCAAAATTAAAGTCAAAGTTGGTCTAGCGATTGCTTGGATTGAGGCTTCTAATCATTCAAAAAATTGTTGAAATTGAAATTTGTATCAAAATTGTGTTTCTTACAGTCCTAAATCTGAAAAGTGTGTTAGCATTCATTCGAAATTTCAATGTTTTATTCAAATTTTTGTAGTTTGTGACTTTTGAAATTAAGTGTTTAATTGCAACAACTTTGATTTCCATTTTCAAAATTGAATTTTGCATGAAATTGAGTCAACTTTTAAATTTCAAAGCTTGCATTGCTTTTAGTATTCCTTCTAAAATCATAAAATTCAAAATTTCAATTTCCCCCTCTTTTTCAAAATTCAAATTTTACATTTTTCAACAATCTTGGTAAGGTTCAATTTTGAGATTGCAACTTTAATTTGGCCTATCTACAGATCATAAAATCACTCAATTTTTTTAGATTAGCTTTAAAATCATCATAACTTTCATCCCTGAAAATTTTGAAAAAAGTTGCGAGGACCGTGTGCACTCCGTTCGCCACGGTCCCGGATATTTTTTCCGAAATTTTGGGAGATTGTCCTGATTACATTTAATAGCTTAAATCTAGGAGATTGGCTGGTTTTATTGAAATTTGCTACCTCTAAAATTCAAAATCTCTCTCTCTCTCTAGTGCATGAGTTTTACAACAATAAGTCCTACTTACACTATTCCCGTTAGACAAAGCCTTAGAATTAGGTCTTTCCAAGGTGTAATTACCAAGGAGATGGAACCTAATTTGAATGGCCTTTTTAACAAGGACATGGGTAATTCCTCTAATCCTCTTAATGATGAAGAAGCTCTCCCTGAGGTTTCTGTAGAACAACTTTCAAAATTGGATAACCAATTTGATGATTTTCGACAATGGATGTCTCAAGAATACCCGAATAGTCAAGCTCTTCCTTTAATTGAGGGTCTAAAACGTATGGTTTAAAGTGATAAGAATGGAATTGATATTTTGCGTGGTATTGCACACATTGTGGATTCGAATGTGATGCCTATGAAAAGTTGTGCTGAAACCTTAGGTTATACACAACCTCCTACTCAAGTTAATCATTCTATTTCTTTGACAACTCCTATTGCTAGTATACCTACTTTTACATCAAACATAATGACTGCTTCAACACAAGACAATCCTCCTATGATCACTAGTCATGGGGGCAATCCCTCTTCTTCAATTAACCCTCTTCCTTCATTCAATCCAACTTCTTCATTCATTCCTTGAATGAGTGTTCCTCTTATATCTCCACAAATGAACATGACGCAAGGGAGCAATGCATTTAACCCTTCCATTCCACCTTGTAGTGTTCCTCCTTTCCAATCATCTCCTATGACTAACTATCATAGTGTCCCACCACCTTACTCTCTACCTTCTTTCAATAACATAACACCTCCATCACAATCTAACACATCTAATATGAATTCTTTGACTGAAGCGACCATTAACAATCTTGCACAAACTGTCTCTTCCTTACAGCAACAAATTGCCTCTATGAATCAATCTAAGTTTAGTGTGCCCACATTTGATGTTGCGAGCCCACTTTCTCTTGACATTGTTCGAGCTATCCCCCCTAAACATGTTGAAATTCCACATTTGGAGCTTTATAATGGTAAGGGTGATCCTCTAACACATGTTAAGACCTTTCAAACAATATGCACTGATTTTGCTTATGACCAAAGTTTGCTTGCAAAACTGTTTACTAGAACATTAAGAGATAAAGCCCTACAATGGTATTGCTCATTGCCTTCTTATTCTATTACTTCTTTCGAACAACTTGCAAATGCTTTCATTCAATAATTTCAAAACAATATAAGTCCTAAAGTTACTTTGATTGATTTAATGCATTGTAAACAAGGTGTTAAAGAAAAAGTGACTGATTTCATTGGTAGATATAAGCATTTGTATGCTCAAATTTCTTTTCCAGTGCCTGACAATGATATTCAAAGAATCTTTATTTCTAATTTACAAAAAGATATTAGAGAAAAACTCCTGTTTTCTGAGTTTACTTCTTTCCAACAGTTGTGCACAACTCTTCACAATTATCAACTGACTGTGAGTCAAATGGAACAAGCAAATCCTATGGCTCTGAGTGATAAGGGTGATAGTAGTCAACAACCATTTGGGAAGTTTAAACCAAATAGAGAGTCCATTAAATTCAATGAAAACATCATCAACAACAATGTGAATGCGGCATCAGGTGTGCCTCCTATTTCTAAGTTTTTCAAGAAAGAAAGAAAGTTTACTCCTTTGAATGAATCATTGCATAGTATTATGAATAAGTTATTGGAACAAAATGTGCTTACTCTTCCTCCTATAAGGCAAATAGATCCTGCAAAGATTAACTCACCCTATTTTGATAACAAATCTTTTTGTCAATTTCATCGTCAACCTGGGCATGATACTGAAAAATGTTTTGCTTTAAAGGGTAAAATTCAAGATTTGATTGATAGTGATACTATTTCTGTTTCTGGAGTGAATGATAAAGGCAACACATCTGTAGCTCCTCCTAACCAAAATCTTCAGATTTTTACTGATCCATTACCTTCTCACACCTCTAATGCGATTGATACTACTGATTCCTCTGTCTCACCTGATGATCTTGTGTCTATGACTCCGAATGTGATTAACTTTGTAGAGCAGCAGAAAATCCCTAAAGAACCTTCCATCACATTTGATTCCAGTGAAACTATCAGGGCACTTGATGGTCCTTTATATATAGTTGCAAAAGTCAAGAATACACCTTGTCGTGGAGTGCTTATTGATCCTTCTTGTATGGTTAATGTCATTACTGAAGAATTTCTTTTTACTTTGCAATTGAATCAAGTGATCTATGATGAAACAAATGTGATTGTGAAACTATTTGATGCATTTTCTTCTCCTGCAATTGGTTCTATTACATTACCTATTGAGGTCCATAACAAATCCCTTGATGTGGACTTTGCTATTATTCCATCATCTGAACAATTTCGTGTGAAGCTAGGCTATCCTTGGTTGTCTTCCATGAAAGCTATTGCTTCTCCTATTCATAAGTGTTTGAAATTTCCCCATAATGGTGAAGTTGTTACTGTCAATCATAGTCTCTTTAAACCAGCTGAAATAACTTCTAGCGTTCCTATTGATTACTTTTGGCCTAAACAATTCCAATCTCTTCCACCATGAAGTGATCATCTTTTCAAATCTTATCAAAAGTGTAAAAAAGATATGATCCTATCTCTAAGTGAATCTAGAACACCCAAACTTGACATTCCTATCATTCTTGAGAAGGAAGTTCTTCCTTTGAAAGATAAAACTAATGTCTTTCCTCAAGAAGATTCCCAACCCATCCCTATGGATGTGACTATGCCTATATCTAATAAAATTCCTAAAAGTAGACCTATACCTCCTCGTCATGATGGACTTGGTCTCCTTCCTAAACTGAATATTCCTCCCTTATATGGAGCAGTTCCTCCTCCTTCCTCTTATGGAGAGAAGAGACCTTCCTCTTCTCCTATTGTTCAACCTAAGAGACCACAACCTAAACACCCAAGTGATAAGGATGAGAACATTCCTCCTCCTCAATCTTCTCAACTCCCTACTAAGACTAGATGAAATCATTCTGCACGTGAATGCCGATGAAAGCGTCGTCTTAGAGCTCAGGCAGCTGCTTCTCAAACTTTGCAATCCCCAAAAACACCTTCAACTATTATTATTCCATTTTCTCCTCAGCCGACGATTGAGCCGAAATCTCCTAAACATAAGATGCATGATGGCCTTGATCCGGTGCGAGTTAAAGATCCTATTTTTATAAATCTTGATGATGATATAGATGAAAATGTTATTCATGATGAAAATGTTACTCCTGTTCATTCTGATAGTGAATATGAACATGTTGATGTTGATAATTATCTATCTAATGAATTTTCTCTAGCACTTATCCTAGCTCCTAGACAAGAACAACGTGGCTCGGAACATGAACATAGCCCTTGTTTGGATCTTGTGATAGCTCCATCTGCTTTGTTGGATGTTCCTCCTCTAACGTGTTTCCTACCTTCCCGAAATATTGATCAGCAAGATCGGGGGGTAGATGACGTGCTAGACTAGTTCATTAGCATAGCAGACTCTCTCCTCCTTTCTTTTGTTACTTCTTCTATGTGTTATTCTCATTCTTCTATTTGTTGTCCTTAGTGTTGTCTACTTGAGGATGATCCAAAACATTGAGATCTCTTTTGGTCTCTCTCATGTTGACTCAAAAGATACATGTGTTCCCTTCTTCTAGGTGACCTTCCTTGATTGGGGAATGAAGAACAATTATGCATACATACATATGATATACATGAATTATCTTACAGCATACTGACCCTGAGGAAAGCAAAGTCACCTTGTGCTTTGTGTTTTGTGTCTATTATCCTTGGGCTTATCTCACACTTGGTGGCTAAATCCTTGTGATAATGTGCTCCTTTCTCATTTCTTATATGTATCACTACCTTAAAGCAATCACCCCCGATGAGGTGTGTGCGATCGCTTTAACATAGGGGGGCATACACCCCATTCATATCTCTTCAAGATACTTGAAAATTTCTTGACAAATTTAGCTTTGCCTTGAAAATTTTTGATATCTTTCTTGCATGACTCATAGTGAGGGAACCTTACTACTGACAGTCATGGTTCTCCCTTGTGATCTTCCCTTTTACTTTGTCAATCGAAGTCATAAGATCCTTAGTCCACTGGGGGCTTGGTGTATCTTGCCTCCTTGATGTGGTGAAAGTCTTTCAATGTTGATTCCTTGTACTTTACCAGAAGTATGAGCGTACACTTATACTCCCGCTAAAGTGGGGGCTAAATGTAGCGTCCTAAAATTGTGACACTTGCAATTTCAACTACATTTGGGTCTTCACGATGGCGATGCAACACTAAACCTGAATGGAGACCCTGAAACTTGTTCATGACATCAAAAACTGCATTTTTCAACACCCTGGTCCTTCTGGACTAGGGCGCCCAGTGCCCTAGTCCCCCAGGACCATGGCGCCCAGCGCCCTGGTCCCTGGCCCTATTTTGGGCCCGGTCTCTTTTGGGGCTTCGGGTCTTTAAGTTTGCAAATTGGAAAATAATATTTCCTGGTCGGCCTAAGGTCGGGAAAATCAGTCTATCAGCCCTAATTGACAAGCATATAAACTACATTTCCTCTCCCATTTTGGTAGATGAAAAAAAATGATATTCAAACATTCAAGCATTCAAGCATTTCTTCAAGCAATTGAGCATTCTAAGTCTCCATTCAAGGCTAAGTGTTGCATTCAAGACAAGGATTCAACCATTGAAGAGGAGATCACATACAACATACATTACACCTTCGCATGTAAGAATACAAACATTCTTACAACAAGGTATTAGTACTTGTTTACATTACAAACATTTACATTTACAGCATTCTCATTTCTTGGTTAATTCCAAAACTGGGGTTTGACCTAAAGGCAAACCCCTCATCCCTAACCCCCCAATCATCCTCTCTTTTCTGTGTGTAGGTTGCAGGTACACGGCTGTAATTGAAGATCTGGAATCCTTGTGCAGAGACGAACAGATCCACCTTCGTTTCACAAATTTTTCGGAGGACCGTGTGCACGCCGGGTGCCATCGTCCTGTCAACTTTCGCTCAAATTTGCAGAACAGCACCGTCTCGACATTTTACTGCTAATTCTAGGTCCGTAGCTTCATCCCATATCCCTATCTCTATTTATAAGCGAATCTTTCCTACTTTACATGCATTCCTAGTTCAATCTTTCTATCTACATTCTTTACAAAAGAGGGTATTCTTGATGTCTTAACCCTTGAAACTCACTTAGAATCCAATCTTGCATTGCGTAGGATTGGATCTTGTGGGTTTCAACCCCTCTTTTGAATGTAAAGTCTCTCCTAAGTGAAAACCATCAACCCTAGTGACTCTCCCTTCTCTCTCCTTGGAGTTGGGGAGGGGAGAACAACTAGGGTTTGATTTTTCCGCTTTACAGATAGAAGAAAAATAAAACAGTAATTAATCCTACGGATGCGTGACCCAGAAAGGGCGATTGCGTGACCCTATCTGGACAAATGCATGACCCCAAAGGGTTGAATGCGTAATTCTGTCTATGTGATTGTGTGACAATGTAAGCTCAATTTCTCGATGGAAAATCTTTTCTCAAAATTCATGCAACCTACAAAAAAAATAAAAAATCCGTACAATTTGCAAAAATCACACAAAACACAGAAAAAGGTTAGATTGTTGTTAGTTCACATCGGGTTCACCAAAATGTAACGCATGCTATAATTCATTCTTCAAATAAACAAAACTATCAATTAGAAGCACAAGGGAAATCACGAATCCCTATCTAATAAACAAATATAACAAACAATACAATAAAATAACACAATTGAGAAATAGAAATTATAAATCATCAAATCAAGAACTCCCTGTTCCATGATTGCATATTGCTTCCATTTCTCTTCTCCTCTTCATGGTATGACGGCTCTCAGATATTGTGCTGGTAACCTACAAGTGACAAAGATTCAAAGTTTGTGATTGTTGAAAATGGAGATTGGATGCTTAATTTATAGAAAATTGGAGAAGATTGATTGAAAGGTGGAACAAAATGATTAAGAGATGTGAACTGAGGTGAGCTCAAATGCAAGTTGATAGTTGAATTGTTGATTGTAGGAGTGAAACTCAATAGATTGAATAAATTAATTGAGTCAACTAATTGAGAAAAAGCTGACTGAGGGAAGAAAAAGAATGATTGGTGGAAATAAAGAAGATGACACAGAGAACTTAATTTAGAAAAAGCTCACTGAAAGATGGAAATAGAAGTTGAAGAGATAAATGATTTAATTAATTAATTTAGCATGTGCTTGCATTTAGATTTAGATTATTAATTTAATCTTTGCATGAGATATTATTCAAATAATTAAATTTATTAATTCAATTTAGCATTTGAATATATTTAGAACTTAACTTTGATTTTCAATTAGGTTTTTGAAATCATGCACATGTAATTAAATTTGGAATAAATTAGAAGAATATGAAATTAAATGAAATTAGAATTTGGGGATTTGGAAATGGAAGAATTAAAAGAATTAATTAATTAAATAATTTAAAGAAACTATTTAATTATTTAGAAATAGAATTTAATTAAATAATAAAGATTATTTAAATTAAAGGATTAAATCACAATTAATTAAATAATAAATATTTAATTAATATTTAGAAGAGGGTTGAATGATTAGATGATTAGAGATAGAAATTGAATAATTAGTTTATTTATTTAAATAATAAAGATTATTTAAATTGGGGAATTAATAAGAATTAATTAAATAATTAATATTTTAGGAAATGATTAAAATGATGATAGAATAATTAGTAAGATGATGAGGAAATATGAAATTAGAAGAAATAGATTAAATTAATTAAATAATAAAGATTATTTAATCAATTAGAAGAATAATTAGTACATGATCAATGAGACATTTTTAGGTGTCTACACATGGTATAAAGAGACAAGTGTCTGCACCGAGAACTCCACAGCAAAATGGCATAGCTGAAAGAAGAAACAGATCTATTGTAGATTGTGCCAAAACCCTGATGATAGAAAAGAGGTTACCTCAAATATTTTGGAGAGAAGCAATAAGCACTGCAGTCTACACCTTGAACCGTTTACAGCTAAAGAAAGGAACTTTGAAGACACCGTATGAAATCTGGTATGACAAGAAACCTAATGTAAGTTACTTTAAAATATTTGGGAGTAGATGCTATGTTCACAAAGATGACAAAAATGGAAAGTTTGATCAGAAAAGGGAAGAAGGAACATTTCTTGGTTATTCTTCTAGAAGTAAAGCTTTTAAATGTCTAATCAAATCAGCTAACAAAATAGTGGAAAGTACAAATGTGAAAATTGATGAATTTGTAGAAAGAAATGATAAAGGAAATTCCAAAGAACCAAAAGATTATGAAGAGTTTGTATATGTTCAACCGAGAAGTCCTACCGAGAAAGTTGATGAAGAAAATGAAGAAAATACCCAGTTACTGAGTGATGAAGAATATCATACAAAGCCTACCAAGCCTATATTAGCCAAATATGTCAAAAGAAATCATGCATCAAGTCAGATTATAGGAGATAAGGATGATCCAGTGATGACAAGGAACAAACTGAGATAGAACACATGTCTGATATCTGAATTTGAACTAAGGATAGTAAAAGAGGCATTTAGCAATGAAGATTGGGTAAATGCTATGACAAAAGAGATTGAACAAATCAAGAAAAATGAAACATGGACACTGGTCCCAAGACCAAAAGAGAAAAATGTAATTGGTACAAAATGGATTTTCAAAAACAAGCTAAATGAAAAAGGTGAGGTCATTTGGAATAAAGCAAGGCTAGTCTGCAAAGGTTATGCTCAAGAAGAAGGAATAGACTATGGTGATACTTTTGCACCTTTGGCAAGACTTGAGGGAGTAAGAACATTGTTGGCATATGCTAATTACAAAAATTTCAAGGTATATCAAATGGATGTTAAATCTGTATTTTTGAATGGTATACTAGAAGAAGAAGTTTATATTGAATAGCCTGAAGGATTTGTTGAAGAGAAGAATAAAGATCAGGTATGTAAGTTGAACAAAGCTTTATATGGCTTAAAAAAAGCACATAGAGCAGGGTATGAGAGATTGCACTCTTACTTAATCAAGATTGGTTTTATGAGAACAAGTGAAAACAACATGTATATGAAGAATGATGAGGACAATGGAATACTGATTTCAGCCATAATTGTTGATGATATTATTTTTTGTGGAAATGATTCTTTATACAAGAACTTTGGAAATGAAATGTGCAAAGAATTTGAGATGTCATTAATCAGTGAAATAAAGTATTTTATAGGTTTACAAATACTGCAAATTAATGATGGGATTTTCATTACTCAATCCAAGTATATAAAGGAAATCTTGAAGAAATTTGGAATGCAGGATTCTAAACCTATAAGTACTCCTATGAATACCAATTGTAAACTATCAAAGAATGATGAATCTGCATTTGTTGATGAGACACTTTACCGATCTATGATTGGAAAGTTTCAATATGTAGTTCATAGCAGGCCTGATATAGCACATGCAATAGGTAT
Source organism: Cryptomeria japonica (assembly GCF_030272615.1). NCBI lineage: Eukaryota > Viridiplantae > Streptophyta > Pinopsida > Cupressales > Cupressaceae > Cryptomeria > Cryptomeria japonica. Next base: position 178,432,963 of record NC_081413.1, on the reverse strand, counting down.
AGTTGCAAGATTTTCTACAGATCCCAAAGAAACCGATATGACAAGAATCAAGAGAATTTTTCAGATACTTGAGAAGCACTGAAGATTATGGTTTAGTATATAAAAAGAGGAATGATTTTGATTTAAAAGTCTATACTGATGTTGATTGGGCAGGAAACATTGATGACAAAAAAAGCACAAGTAGTGGAGCTTTCTTCTTTGGTGAAAGACTAGTAAGTTGGCTTAGCAAGAAACAAAGATGCATTTCATAGTCAATAGCTAAAGCTGAATATGTCGTTGCAGCATTGAATTGCACCAATATAGCATGGATCAAACAACTGTTGGAAGGTATAAATGAGAAAGTTACTGAGCCAGTAACTATATTCTATGATAATACTAGTGCTATTAACATTTCAAAGAATCCGGTAATGCACTCTAAGACAAAGCATATCTCTATAAAGTATCATTATCTCAGAGAAGAAGTTCAAGAAAAGAAAGTTGTACCAGATTATATTAGTTCAAAGGAACAAATAGCAGACATCTTCACAAAGCCACTACCAAGGGACACTTTTGAGGATCTCAAAAGAAAGTTAGGGGTCCTACCCCTATCTTCTACTCACTGACAGAGTTTGGTGAAAGCATCAATTCTATGACTCTACAGAATACTATTTATGAGTTGATGCTGATTTACACACTTTAGGAGGTTGCCTAAAGTTGTGCAGAAAATAGTGATTGAAGACAAGATGCTCTGACCGAGACTGAGATGATACATTTGTATATGTTTTAACTGCAAGGGAATTACTTCATAGGAGAAGAAATTGTTGGTATTTTGGTATGGTTTTGTCATTGATGTCAACACCTACTAAACCTTATTCAACTCTGGCACTTTGGAGAATTAGCAACATTCACCGTCAAGAAAGTGACTTATGCATAGTCCCTAGTATCTGGTGCATCGGCAGGATATAATTATCACCGGCACATGGAAAACACTTGGTTATGTCGAAGACATCGTGTGGACACCTTGTCTTAGACTTTTGTTAATTGGAATATTCGTATTTACATATTTGTTGTTACTGGCAAATAGGTCCAAGTTACGCTGGCAGGTTTATCTTCTCCAGATCAGCATGGTACACTATGGAGATGACTTATTATTATTGTAAATGCATTGAGTTGACATGTTGAATCGGTTATTGCATCGGATATTATTTTTATTATAAAATGATTTTATTGTAATATATCTTGTAGAGCTGACCTACTAAAATTGGTCCTAGGTTATGGTATAAATGTAAGATCTTATTTGTAAGATCATGTGTGGAGTGTGAAAAAGGATTGTGTAAAGGTATATGTGAGAATAAGCAGAGCTATACACACAGACATCATTTAAAGATTGAAGGAGGGTTTTTGTGAAGACAATCAAAACTACACCGGTACTAAATCCAACATATGAAGATGCCATTTTGAGTAGTACATTCTTATTGGATTTAACTATCCAATTGTAGTCAATGTGACTCCTATTTTGTGATTGAGCAGTGAGCTCTAGGTGCTTGGCCTTTCTGCATGTGTAGACCTCATTTGTATACACTTACTATCTGCAGTAGTATCATCTGATTGTGGGTAAGGTTTCACACCATGGTTTTTTCCCTTACGGGGTTTCCATGTACAAATATTGGTGTTATGTGTTTTGGATGACTTTGTCTTTTTGTTTCATACATTAATCTTTACCGGTATTGCAATTATCTAATAAAATTGTCCACCGGTATAATAGATTGTTTCACTGGTATTAAGCAGAAAGTTGTTTAAGTTGTTTTTGGTTTAAATTCATTTGACAACTGATTCACCCACCCCCCTCTCAGTTGTCTCTGGGACCTAACAATTGGTATCAGAGATAATTCCTCTTTTGCAGAAGTTTAACAGTTAGAGGAGATCCAATGTCTACTAACTATTTCAGGAAGGATAGTCCCAAACTTGATGGAACCAACTATGGCATATGGAAGATCAGAATGGAGACATATCTAAATTGCATTGGCAAGGATATCTGGGATGTTGCAAAGAATGGTTATACTGCTCCTACTTCTGGTCAGCCTAATCCACCTACCTTGGCAAAAGATGAAGAAAATGATTGCAAAGCAAGAGAAGCACTTTTAAGCGCATTATCAGATCAACAAATCATGGGATTATTAGATAGGTCTACTACTAAAGCTATTTGGGATCATTTGGAAACACTGAATGAAGGAGATTCCATAGTCAAAATTGCAAAACTTGAAAGCTTTTGGGTCAGGTATGAACATCTAAACATGGAAGAAGATGAAAGGATTTCTACTTTTATGGAAAGAGTAAATGAGATTGTTTTGGGTATTAAAAGTTGTGAAGGAACCTTAAGTGAGGATGAAATTGTTTCAAAAGTTTTAAGAGGATTTCCACCGGCATATAAAATGAAGGTTACTTCTATAAATGAGCTAAGAACAATGCCTAATACATCAGTAACTAGGGATACATTGATTGGAAAACTTTTAGCTTTTGAAATTGAAGAATTTGGTCCTGTTGCTACTATAAAGATAGATTTAGCCTTTAAAGAATCAACATCATCTATACCATCATTTGATAAATCAGATTGGAAAGCCTTTTATGCAAGAGAACTTGAAGAAAGCAAGAAAGAAAATGAAGAACTTGAAGCACTATTTGCAAGGAAAATGCCTAAAGGTCCAGTTGGAAGTAAGTATGAAGGTAAAGCACCCTTTAAATGTTTTAACTACAATAAGATTGGTCATATGGCTTCAAGATGCCCTAATAGACATGCTAGACTAAGAGAAGAAGCTAGAAGAACATACAAGCCTAACCCTGAATATCAAAGATATAGATTTAAGAAGAATAAAGACAAATCTTGTTACATTGCTGATGAAGGTGTGACTGATGATTCTGATGAGGATCCAACAGACAATGGATGGGTTTTTGTTGCTATAACAAAAGATCAACTGACACCTACTACTCAACTAGTAGAATAAGCCTTGGCAACTAAAGTTGAAGTGAAGGATGAGTGGATCATTGATTCAGGATGCTCACATCGTATGATAGGAGATAAAGGCAAATTATTGAACTTTCAAGAATATAATGGAGGCTTAGTAAGATTTGGAGATTATAAAGTTTGTTTGATCAAAGGTAAGGGTACAATATCTCTTGATGGTAAGCATAATATTGATAATGGTTACTATGTTGAAGGTTTAAAGAATAATCTTTGGAGTGTTGGTCAATTAGTTGAGAAAAGATTTCAGTTACAATTCATAAATGGAAAATGCAAAATCATGAATAGAACTGGTTTGGAAATTGCAACCGGTAATCAGACTAGAGGTAATATCTTTCATTTGAATAACAGTGAAAAGACATGCTTAATTGCACATATTGATGAAAGTTGGCTATGGCATAACAGACTCTGTCATGTGAACTTTGATTAGCGATTTACCTAAAATTGTCAAACCTCACAATACAGTATGTAAAGAATGTCAATTTGGAAAACAAGTTAGAGCTAGTTTCAAAAGTATTCCAGAAAAATCCAATAATTCTCTTGGTTTAATTCATACCGATTTATGTGGTCTAGCTAGAACTAAAAGCTTACAAGGTGATAGATATTTCATGCTAATCATTGATGACTATTCTAGAATGTGTTGGGTTGCTTTTCTTAGAGAAAAATCAGAAGCACATGGAAAGTTCAAACTATTCAAAGCTATGGTAGAAAATGAAACCGGTAAGAAAATCAAATGTCTAAGATCAGATCAAGGAGGATAATTTACATCTAAGGAATTTAATACATTCTATGAAGTGAATGGAATCAGAAGACAGCTATCAGCACCTCAGACACCACAGTAGAATGGAGTTGTTGAAAGGAAAAACATAACTATCTTGGATGCAACAAGAAGTATGTTATCAGAAGAAAACCTACCACATGTATATTGGAGAGAGGCAGTTAGTACAATGGTCTATACATTCAACAAAGTTCACATCAAAGGTGAAACTGGTAAGACCTCTCATGAACTATGGTTTGGTATTACTCCTTGATCTGATTTATGAAAACCAGATTACAATACCTAGTGTGTTACTTGCGGTATTGTAGATTTTGACACAAAAAAGAAATTGACAACAAGAAGATTGCAAACCAAAAACTGTCTCCATTCTATTCAAAATTGGAGTTTATACAAGTCAAATGTATCCCAAGGGTCACACAAATCCCTTGGAATTTGAAATGAAGAGTCATCATAATGTTTATTACAATTAAACTATTAAAACTATCAAAATTATCAAAAAACTAAATATAAAATTTCAGTCCACTTTGAGAAGGCATAACTTTCTCATCCTAGCTCCGAATTACAAACCGTTTGATGCGTTGGAAAGGTACTCAAATAATCTAGAACCAAATTTCAAAAACCATATTTGTCCAAAAATGCACCAAAGACCCTCAAAATTGCAATTTACTAAAACATATAAAATTTTGGAAAAATTAGATTTCAATATTTTCCCAATTTAATCCTGATCACTCCTATTCTTAAATATTTCAGAATTTTTGGAAGCAAATGTTATATCAGAAGAGATGAGTATAATGGCAAATTTGATCCTAGAAGTGAAGAAGGAATATTTCTAGGCTATTCATCTAAGAGCAAGGGATATAGATGTTTTAAAAAAAGATTTAAAAAAATTGTTGAAAGTACAAATGTAAAGATTGATGAACAATTCAGAGGAACTTCAAGGTATATAGACTCTAAACCGGCAACAAAATTTTTGACAAATGAACCTACACTGAATCCACTGATACAGAATGAAGATCTAGTTACACCGGTATCATCTGAAAATTCCACACTAACTGAAGAACAACAACAAACAAAGACACCCTAGTATGTAAGACTGGATCATTCTGAAGATCAGATAATTGGAAGCAAGTATAAAGGAGTTATGACAAGAGGAAGATTGGAAAATGAAGAGGTATGTATTATTTCTCAAATTGAACCATCATTTGTTAATGAGGCATGTGAAGATAAATATTGGATTAGAGCTATGGAAGAAGAATTGGAACAAATTGAGAAAAACAACACTTGGAAATTAGTTCCCTAGCCTAAAGATAAAAATGTAATTGGAACCAAATGGGTATTCAGAAACAAACTTAATGAAGATGGTAAGGTTATCAGAAATAAAGCAAGACTAGTGTGTAAGGGATATTCTCAAAAAGAAGGAATTGATTACAATGAAACCTTTGCACCGGTAGCTAGAATTGAGGTGGTTAGATTATTTTTGGCTTTTGCAACACATAAGAACTACAAAGTATATCAAATAGATATTAAATGTGCATTTTTGAATGGAGATCTTGAAGAAGAAGTTTACATTGAACAACCTAATGGATTTTCTTTGACAGATAACAAAGATATGGTTTGCAAGTTAATAAAAGCTTTGTATGGATTGAAGCAAGCGCCAAGAGCTTGGTATGCAAGATTGGATAAGTATCTTTTGAAGATTGGTTTTTCTAAAGGTAATGCAGACATCAATCTATATTATAAAGTGACTAATGATGACATCTTGGTTATAGAAGTTTTTATTGATGATATAATCTTTGGAGGAGAAGATGGATTATGTAAAGAATTTCCTATTGAAATGCAACAAGAATTTGAAATGTCTATGATTGGAGAAATAAAATTCTTTTTAGGATTGTAGATTATACAGTTTGATAAAGGTATATTCTTGAGTCAATCCAAGTACTTAAAAGAGTTACTAAAGAAATTTGGGATGGAGAACTGTAAACCAATAAGCACACCTATGACTACAAATGACAAACTATCACTAAGGGATGAATCTACACCTGTAAATCCAACTAGATACAAATCTATGATAGGAGGTTTACTATATTTGACACAAACCAGACCTAATATTATGAATTCAGTATGTATTGTTTCAAGATTTCAGAGTAATCCTAGAGAAAATCATGAATCGGTAGTAAAATGGATTTTTTGGTACTTACAAGGCACTATAAATGTTGGATTATCGTATCCTAGAGATGAAAACTTTGAATTATGTGCATACACATATGCAAATTAGGTAGGAGATGTGGATGATAGAAAAAGCACCATCGGCGGAGAATTCTTTCTTGGAAATAGACTAGTTTCTTGGTTGAGTAAGAAACTAAGTTGTACATCTTTATTAACAGCAGAATCAGAATATGTTGCAGCAACAACTAACTATACACAGGTACTATGGCTTAAGCAAATGTTGAAAGACATAAAGGTAAAATGCAAGGAACCTATTACTATCTATTGTGATAACACTGCAGCAATTGATATATCTAAGAATCTAGTATTACATTCTAAAACCAAACATGTTTCTATCAAACTGAATTTTCTAAGGGAAAATGTTGAAGCAAAGGAAATAAAGAGCAGATTGTAGATATCTTCACTAAACCTTTGCCTAAGGGGACTTTTGAATATCTCAGAGACCAGTTTGGGGTCATACCCCCACCAGTAGAGACTTAGGAAGTTGATGTTTGTCATCAACCGACAGAACTAATAGAGAAATCTTTTACTCTGACTTTGATGAGGAAGCTACTTCTTAGGGGTTGTAGTTGGTATACTAATTTGGTTGGTATTTTGTATATGAACTTTGTTTTGTACTAACTTTGGCATTTGATGTTGAGAGACTGTTATTTGGGAGAGATTATTACTCTCTATCTGTATTTTGATTTCTGGTTATGATCTCTTTTTGGAAAATTGTTGGCTTTTGGTATTTGGCATTTTTGTTTTGGCACTTTGATGGTTTTTCCATCTTATGTTGCCATCAATTACAAAGGAGGAGATTGTTGGTATTTTGGTATGGTTTTGTCATTGATGTCAACACCTACTAAACATTATCAACTCTGGCACTTTGGAGAATCAGCAACATTCACCGACAAGAAAGTGACTTATGCACAGTCACCGGTATCTGGTACATCGGCAGGATATAATGATCACTGACACATGGAAAACACCTAGTTATGTCGAAGACATCATGTGGACACCTTGTCTTGGAGTTTTGTTAATTGGCATATTCATATTTACATATTTGTTATTACCGACAAATAGGTCCAGGTTACACCGGCAGGTTTATCTTCTCTAGATCAGCATGGCATGCTATGGAGATGACTTATTATTGTTGTAAATGCATTGATCCGACATGTTAAATCGATTATTGCATCGGATATTGTTTTTATTATAAAATGATTTTATTGTAATATCTTTTGTAGAGCCGACCTACTAAAATTGGTCCTAGGTTATGGTATAGATGTAAGATCATATTTGTAAGACCATGTGTGGAGTGTGAAAAAGGATTGTGTAAAGGTATATGTGAGAATAAGCAGAGCTATACATGCAAACATCATTTGAAGATTGAAGGAGGGTTTTTTTGAAGACAGTCAGAACTACACCAGTACTGAATCCAGCATATGAAGATGCCATTTTGAGCAGTACATTCTTATTGGATTTAACTAGCCAATTGTAGTCAGTGTGACTCCTATTTTGTGATTGAGTAGTGAGCTCTAGGCACTTGGCCTTTCTGCATGTGCGGACCCCATTTGTATACACTTACTATCTACATTAGAATCATCTGATTGTAAGTAAGGTTTCCCACATGGTTTTTCCCCTTACAAGGTTTCCACGTACAAATATTGGTGTTATGTGTTTTGGATGACTTTGTCTTTTTCTTTAATACATTAATCTTTACCAATATTGCAATTGTAGTCACATAAATCTGTCCATTTTAATTAAATGAATATTTCGTATTTATTTGATTAAAAATCCACTAACCATCAATTAATTAAATTAATATTTAATTAATTCATCCCCAAACATTCTTCTATTAATTAAATAAATTATTCAATTTATTTTAATTAATTCATTAAAATCAAATTTCAATCAATTAAATAAATAAAATCAATTTATTTAATTAAAATCCCTTTTCCTCTTTTAAATAAATTAAATAAAATATTTATTTAAATCATTATCTCCACCCCACTTGCATTTTCCTACAAATGCAACTTGCACACATTTATTGAAATAAATGAATTTTTATTTTAATAAAATCCTATTTTCCCTCACCCACTAAATCCACTTGCAAAATCTAATCCCCTTCTAGATTCTTCTAAACCCTTCCTAATTAGCCTAATCCATCCCCTAAATATTGTCACATTCCTAAGCAAAATGGAGTCACTTCTCAAAGACCCCAAAGTCTTTGAAAACCATTAAAGGCTTCCAACTTTCAACCACTTAATCCCCCAAAGTCTTCAATAACCATTAATGGTTAATTCAACTCTCCCACATGGTTAAAACATTTGTTTTGACTCAACCTCTATCCAACCACAAAGGTCTCATCAAGCATTTAATGCTTTGACCATGATTATCTCTTAATCATTTGCACAAAGGTTTATCCTTGGATTAACTCCTAATCCAGTGGGTAATCCTAATTTAGGCTTGACTCTTAGCCTTTAGATAACCATGAGGTCTTCTCAGGCCTTTAATGCCTCCAACCTCTTCTCTCAACCCAATCTTATGTTGACATTTGTCACCATTTCATTGGTGCAAATTGTGCACATGGATCCCCAACTTTCAAGCTTGACCCTTGATTAAACCATTCAATCCTGGCCATCCATTGCTCCATTTTTCCTATAAATAGAGCCCATTCCTTCATAATCCAGATCCTGAAAACTTGTATGCATTTAGACTATAGCCATTTTAGAGAGCATTTTAGCATAGCATAACTAAATCTTGTCTTTTTAGTTAAAATACATCATTTTAGCATTACTATTAGCTTTTCATTTCATATTTGGAGCTATTATACAAATCTCAATCCTCCATAAGCATCCATAGTGCAAAAAGCTGCTGAGAGCTACACTATTTTGGAACTTGGAGAGGAGAGGAACAAGGGAGAAGAAGCTAAGGCCATGCTAAGAGGCAGTTGGAGATGTCTCATGATCATTTGTTCTATTTATTAGATATATTTAGCATGTCTCTTTTAGTGTCTCTTTTGGAATGCCTTCATGTTTAGTTTTTGATTGATTAACTCTAACATCTTGTGTGTTTTGTGTTGTTTGATCAAGAACTAACCTTGTGCCATTTAGGAGGGCATCAGCAATTATCTAATAAAACTGTCCACCGGTATAACAGATTGTTTCATCGGTATTAAGCAGAAAGTTGTTTAAGTTATTTTTTGTTTAAATTCATTTGACAACTGATTCACCCCCCCTCCCCTCTTAGTTGTCTCCGGGACCTAACAGAAATCATCAATTAGTTTTACTTTTTGGCACTGTTGTCAAAGGGGGAGAAGACTAATAGGAGAAGATAGGAGAAGAATCAGGACTGGGGGAAAGAATTTCAGGAGAAATCAAGGATAACATGAGAAGATTAACAACAATCCGAATCTAAATCACTTGGAATAAATTAAATTGGTATTGCCATCAATGCCAAAGGGGGAGATTGTTGGCATTTCAATAAGTTTGTTGGCATAAGGATATTGAGAAGGTTGTTGGAGATTATTGATATAATTGATAAAGGATAATTACTGTCTTAATAATATTATTTTGTCATTGATGTCAATAAATTGATTTTCTAATTCAGTATGATGTTGTGATATCTTAAGAAGTATGTTTTGATAAGTATAAAGATGTTAGTAAGTGACATAGAATGAATGTGAAAATGAAGGGGAATAATAGGTTATTCAAATGGGCAACTATTACCGAGTTAGACAGTGATGAGATTTTGTTGTTTTGATTGTTTAAGAATAAGAAAAGATTTCATTTAGCAGATGAATATAGGTTTTATACTGTTCTATGTTACCGACCAATGAAGCTAGTTGGTAAATCCCAAGGTTATCGATATTGGTTAAAGAAGGCAGAATGTCTACTGAGTGAAGTTCAGTATTAACCGAGTAACAACCAAGCAATAACATAATGCATTGGATGAATAAAAGCATTATTAAATGAAGGATGCCAATGAGTTGGAGATGTATAGATTATTGGTATGTTGTGTAACAAGTTTGTTGAGGATCTACAACAATGAAAATACAAGAGTTAGATCTACAGTGCAGATTAAACGGTCATAACCTAGCACAAGTACCAAGGAAGGAATACAAGTTCCAAGTTGAGACAAAAAAAAGTTTAGATCGAAGGATTCAATGAACCTAGTCAATTTTGATGATCTGATGGCTAAGATTAATCATGGGAAATGTGATCAAGGAGATTAAGGGGTTAGGAATTATTTATAAATAAGGAATTGTTGATGAACAATGTATGCGGGCAAATAGAAGAATAGTGATGCCGGTGTAGTGATCACCGAGAATAGAAGATTGAAGATCTGATTGAAGAACAGATTGAGAAGCCCAGCAAGGAGCAAGATAAGTCTTATGACAAGATTATTTTGAGCACATAGAGTCTGCTTTAGCATTTTAGATGTGAAGTTGCAAATATATTTTATTGCTGTTATTTTATTTTGTAAGTGACAAAAAATCTCTTAACTGAGTGGACCTAATAGTCTTATTTGTAAATCCTCTAGCAAGGTAACATTCTAGTTGAGTGTTTAAAATCCTTTGACAAGGTCACTTCTAACAAAGTGCAAGATTCTAACAGATCTAAGGGAAATCCCTTAACTGGGTCACATGTAGCAATGTGTTTATGTAGTCTGTAACAAGATTGGCTTTTATCTAAGCATGCTCTAGAAGGGTATATTTCTTAGTGGGTCCAAAATCCCACAGTGGTTTTTCCTTATTTGGGTTTCCACGTTAAATCTAGTGTTAAATGTGTTGTGATGTTTTAAGGTTATCAGTTTATGCGTTTGAATGATTTATAGTCTAGGTTGCATATTAAAACAAAGGCTACTGAGGTTGAATCTGTTGAATATATTGAATTGTGAGTTTATATGATTTACCCCCCCCTCTCATCTTACTAACACCAAGCACCAACTCGGTGTAATAAAATGAAATATAATTTTAATGCAATGATAACACCTGGTTGCAAATGAGTTCTACAACACCTAATCAACTGATGTTTGTCGGTTATCACCTTCCTCTATTGCACTAGTCATTCTTCCTCCAGTTATCAGATTGCTCTCTGATCTCTTACTGGTTACTCTATACCTTTCTTCTCTTTCTTAGAATATTACCCTACATAGTTTCACACTTGGATGCCTTCTTAACCATTAAATCTCTACCAATATGCTTGATTGTTAAGTTTATAACAGTTTACCGGTTACTTTGTCTCTGCCAGTTAGAACCTCTCATCGATTCAACCTACTAACTCCACACTCTAACTCCCTATGAAAGAACTCTCAAGTAGATAGTCTCTCTTCTTTCTCAAGATCTCTTCTTACTCTCAACTCGCATCAAGCATCAACATCTTCAATCTTGAGTTCACATATTTTTATGTGAGAATTCCTACCAAAAGAAACATTCAAATGATGGCATGCTAGGGTTTTCCTCTGACAACTCAATCCGTATCCGATCTGATTGGATCTAATTTTAGGGAAAGATGATATGCATCATATCAAATAGCACCGCCATATCCTTACCTTCTAATGTACATTTTCTATTTTTAGATATCTGCAACATGCTTTTCGGTGTTGCTCTGCCCGTCATCTTTAATGGCTTGACTGTTTCCTTCAGCAAATGAGTATAGGGATCAGATTTTCCTATAAAGTCAATTCAATTACCTAGCCACTTTGTCTCCCTCAAGCCACAACATTTTGCCATCATCCCATGATTTGCAGGTTCTTTATTAATTTTGACCTTCTTGTCAGACTACCACATCAATTAATACTTCAATGAACTCTGCGTGCTCCAACTATGTGCAAACTACAAAGCTGGTTTGACATCCTTCACCAACCAAGACATACTACCTTGGGGGTGCCTTCTAGTAACCTAGGTTGTGAGGTGAGCCTCCATGGTCACAACCTTCAAGTTTTATTCCAACTCACTTTACCAGTATAACCTAACTTCATCGGTGAACCTTCATACCTACTGACCTCTTCTTTGTCAGTGGATCAACTTGTCCTTCCATCAAACATGATGGTCCATCCTCTGAATCCATTTATCGATTGCATTATACTTCTCTTTGTCTATCAGTGATCACATCCCTATGTTCTTCTTTTCTTCTTTGCTTACTTGTTGATGGTCCTACTTTACCGATAGATGTTGCACTTCATGTGTAATGGTAATATACCTTTTTTGTCTCCTTACACACTTCATCCTTCATATTGGTTGACATCATTACTTACTTCACCCATACCAATCACCACTACCTACTCACCGGTAAGCATTCCATACCAGTTAACATCAATGACAACATAATGCCAACAATTGTTGTCATAGTGGGCCTCACCAGTACCTAGATTGATGGACCACCAACTCTAAATCCCCCATCACTCTTAGTTGTTTGACTCTGAGGAATTCTACAAGGCTCAAGCCTTGAACTAGGCCCTTGTATTATGTTTCATTGTTTAAACAAGCAAAATGGAGGTGAAAAGATCTCAATGTTTTTTCCCCAGAAGGCTAAGTAAGGTAGATTCCCACTCTAGATCTTGTTTTGCACCAGGCTCCGTCAAAGTGGAGAGTCCACAGTTTCAAGACATGGTCTTCATTTTCCCTCTTTATTTATTGTAACTCCTTTCACACCTTAGGAATTGCTTGATCTTCATAAAAAAATACATAGGGCCCAAGTCTAGTGGCATGATAATTACCATAAGGGTCTGCATCTATGAATTCATTCAGGAAGACTTCCTGATCTAAGGATTGGTCTCTAGTTACTTTTGCATCTTCCAATAACTCTACACACTTCATCTCTTCACCCAATACGCACGTGTGGGTGGCTTCAAAGTTTATCATAACCTCATCAGCAATATGTTCTGAATGGAGGGGTCCTGACAATATTTTTAACTTAGCTCCATGCCTAGTTCTAATTATAAGGTGAGACCAATCTAGGGATAAGTACCCACCAACCTTGGCGGTAAAATCATGGGACAGGAAAAGGCCAAAAATAGGGGGAATATCAAAGATTGCTACTTCTTGGGTCACTGTAATGCTATGGCAAGAAAATAAGGTGAGCGGAAGGCTTTTTATAATACCTACAATCTAGACTCTATTCCCATCTAATTGCATAACCCCTCTATTCACGGGTTCATATTCTAAATTTAAAACCTCCGTATTACAATGGTGCTAGCACTAGAATCTATCATGAAATTATGGAGCAACGTATTTCCAACAATGAGAGTCAGAAAGAAAGGGTTGGGTTTTGGCTTACCTTTTGGCATTGCATGAAGATTGCATTAGTGAAGTATAATTATTGTCATTGATGTCGATTTCAACCAGTAATTGATTTATTTTACAACTAGTAGTGATGCAGTAATGTAATCGGTAGTTGAGAAGTGAAGGAAACTGATATTACTTTTAAAGCAAAGAGATCAACCGAAAACCCTAACCTGTTGATATGTTGAACCCTAACTGATGGATCTTGGTGAATCAGTTGTGTTGATCTATGATCGAATGGTGATTGGAGATGATTATGCCACGTATGCATGATGCACGTGATAATTTTAAGTGGTTTTGGTGCATAGAGATAACTATTTTATCTTAGGAATGAGCAAGTGCATTGCATGAAGTGGAAACCGCATGATGAGTTACAGGATCCAATGTGCGATGATCCAGGAGCAGTCGAGGTTGTATAGAACAATGTACAGATGATTACTACATAATCTAATGGTCATGTTTGCACCGATTTGTTTGTAATCTCTATGAGATCTTAGGTTTTGTGATGTGTTACCGACCTATTGTTTTGATTAAAAGGTCGATGAGTTGTTTTGTAATAGTGTTGGCAATTTTGGTTAAGTGTATCAATATGATTGATTGCCAAACCAAGAGGAGTACTTGTAGAATGTGTGAGGGCAGATATGGGCATAAAAAAGATTTGATCAAGTAGAGTAGTGCTATAACCAGATCAACAAAGACCCTGTTGTTCTCTAACAATTACAACAGTTAAATCCCTTAACTGGGTAAGCTTTAACAGGCTTGGTCTTTTCTAAATCCTCTAACCAGGTGATCCATTAGCTTGGATTTGAAATCCTCTATCGAGGTTACTCCTAACAAGGTATTACCTTTAATAGGGTATTATAGTCAATCCCTTAATCAGGTGGTCGTTGACTGGATCCATTCCTAACAGGTTATTTTTGTAAAGCTTCTAACAAGGCTTGGCTCCTAACAGGGCAAACTTTAGAAGAGTTTAGAAACCATGGTTTTTCCCATTTGGGTTTTCATGTCAAAAATCATTATGTCAAGTGGTGAATGATTTTGTGGTTATGTTTTGATATGGTTAATCTGTTTAACTGGTAATTGCACTTAGATGTGTTTAGATGACCAAAAGTGATCTGAAATGTGCTATTAATAATGTTAGTATAGTGGTTTTATGTTTTGGTTAAATAGTATATGAGTTACAGATCTGTTACACTATTATATATGTATTCTAGTTAACCGGTAAACTTGACAATGTAGTTGAAGTTTATAGTACAGTGTTTAAACCAGTTAGTTCAGTGATTGATTTATGAGTTGGGTTTGAGTTTGGTGAAAGTTTAGTTTTTTTTCTATCTACTGATTTACCCCCCTCTTAGTAGTTGACCAGATCCTTATTGATTCATCATGTCATCAATTGGTATCAGAGCATTTCAGGTCCTCTTATGTTTAAGCCTAACATCTTGAGGTAAATATCTAGAAGAACATGATGAAGAAAGAAGGTCCAAAGTTCAATAGGGAGAAATACACAATTTGGAGTGATAGGATGAAGATCTATATCAAGAGCTTAGGATGTCAATATTGGGAACATGTTGTTACTAAATATAGCTTGCCTAGTGGGATTTTGTCAGATGATCAAAAGAAGGAGCAACAGGAGAATAATCAAGCATTGGAGGCCATTATAAGTTCCTTGTCTGATTCAGAGTATGTTGATGTCCATGGTTTGGAGATTGTTTTTGAAGTGTGGAAGAAACTTGAGGATATCTATAGTGGTGATGAGCATGTGAAGATTGCCAAAGAGGAGAGTTTGAGATGTAAATTTGATGACATGCAGATGGTTGAAGGTGAGAATATTCAGCAATATGGTTAGAGGATCAAGGAGATAGTCGGTGAGATCAAAAGTGTCAATGGTACAGTGGAGGATACCACAAGTGGTAAACAAGGTGTTGAGAACCCTTCTACTAGTCTACGCTATCCGAGTTGCAGCCATTCAAGAACTCAAGTCTATTGATAAAAAAAGGTAACTCTTGACTCCATCATTGGTAAACTAACTGCATTTGAATTAAATGGTTATAATGGAAGTGTTTAGAAATCAGAATCTATATTTAGAGCTTCAGTTTCTAACCCATCGGTAAGGAAAATCAGAGAAGATAGTCATAGTCATGAGTCCAAATCTAGTAGAGAAGTTGATGATGAAGATATTCTAATTGAGATCGAAGCATTGTTGGCCAAGTGGTTACCTAGAGGTATTGGTAAGTACAAAGGTAAATTACCTTTGAAATGTTTTGCATGTAACTGAATTGGACATATTGGAGCTAACTGTCCAAATGGAGATAATGAGCAAAAACGGGAGAAGTATAAGAAGTACAAAGGCAAAGGTAAAAGAGATTGACTCATTGCAATCGATGGAGGAATCACAGATGAGGAATCTAAGGAAGATGCAAATGAGGGCATTGTATTTGTTATCATTAAAGAGGAGACATCATATCAGAAGGCACTAGTCTCTCATGTGGATAGTTTTGATGATTGGATTATAGATAGTGGTTGTTCACACCACATGACCGGTGACCGTAGTAAGTTTCTTACTTTGAAGGAATTTGATGGAGGTGTTGTGAGATTTGGAAATTACTCACCCTATATGGTAAAAGGAAAGGGAACCATCTCTCTTAATGGAAAGAGAAGTGTAGATAATGTCTACTAGGTAGAAGGATTGAAACATAATCTTTTGAGTGTTTCTCAACTCAATGACATAGGTTATCCACTAGAATTCAAGAATGGAATGTGAAAAATCTATGGAAGAAAAGGTAAACTGATTGCAACCAGCAAGCAGACAAAAGGTAACTTGTTTCACCTAAATTCTAATGTCAACAATTGTTTAATTGCTAAAGTAGAAGATAGTTGGCTTTGGCATCGAAGATTTTGTCATGTAAATTATGATAACATAGTAAAAGTCAGTAAGTCCAAATTAGTAAGAGGTTAGCCTTAGTTGGACAAACCAATGAATTCTCCATGTAAGGAATGTTAGTTAGGGAAGATGATATCATCAACTTTTAAGAGGAAATATTTCTTAGCAAAACATTTGCTAGATTTGGTTCATACAGACCTCTATGGACCAATAAGGACTAGGAGTATTCAAGGTGATTAGTATTTTATGATCTTCATTGATGATTGTTGAAGAATGATGTGGGTCATATTCTTGAAGGATAAAACAAAATCCTTTAGAAAGTTTAGGGCATTCAAGGCCTTAGCTAGAAAGGAAAGTGGAAAGAAGATAAAGTGCTTAAGAACTGATCAAGGTGGTGCATTTACTTCAGAGGAATTCACTAGATACTATGAAGACAATGAAATTAAGAGGTGACTTTTTGCACCTAGAACACCACAATAGAATGGTATTGTAGAGAGGAACAACCAGTTAGTTGTTGAAGCTGCAAGAACTATGCTAATACAAGGAGGTGCAACTAAGACTTTCTAGAGAGAAGTTGTCAGCACAACTATCTACACTATGCACCAGATACTGGTTAAAAGAGGTAAGGATAAAACTCATTATGAATATTGGTATGGTAGATCACCTAATGTCAGTTACTTTAAGATCTTTAGTAGCAGATGTTTTATCAAGAGAGGTGACTATGTTGGTAAGTTTGATGCTAAGAGTGATGAAGGAATATTTCTTGGTTACTCCACCAAGAGAAAATCCTAGAAATGTTACAACAACAGGACAAAGAAGATCATTGAAAGTGCTAATGTCCAAGTGGATGAGTGTCCTAAAGATTTAGGAGAAACCAGTGAGGAGAAGAAGGAAGATGAACCTTACATTTTGATTTTGGAACTAGAACCAGTGAAGCCAGAAGTTGGTGAAATGAATACAACAACACCAGTTCAACCAGAACATGTAGATTCTACAGAAGATGAAGATAGTGAGGAAGAAGAACCTAAAGACCATATCATGTTTTTCCAAGGTATGTAAGACTCAATCATAATCCTGATCAGATTATTAGAGATAAAAATGTTGGTGTGTTAACCAGAAGAATAATTAGAGATAATTCTTGTATGATCTCCACTATTGAGCCTAGAACAACAAAGGAAGATTTTAGAGATGATCATTGGATCAAGGCTATGGGAGAAGAGCTTGACTAGATTGAGAAGAATAATACATGGACCCTAGTACCCAGACTGGTGAACAAAAATGTAATAGGTACTAAATGGGTATTCAGAAATAAACTAAATGAAGATGGAGCAGTGGCCAGAAACAAAGCTAGATTGGTATGGAAAGGATATGCACAAGAAGAAGGAGAAGACTATGGCGAGACATTTGCACCAGTTGCTAGATTGGAAGGTGTTAGGACTCTCCTTGCATTTTCAGCATATAGAGGATTCAAAGTATATTAGATGGATGCGAAGTCTACATTGAACAACTAGATACTTATGCTTTGACTGATGCAAAGGATATGGTGTACAAACTACACAAGGCACTATATGGTTTGAAGCAAGCACCTAGGGAATGGTATGAAAAACTACATTCTTAGTTGATGAAGATAGGTTTTCAGAGAACCAGTGAAGACAACGATATATATCTCAAGACTGAAGGAGATAAGATACTGGTTAGTGAGGTATTTGTGGATGATATCATTTTTGGAGGCAATGATGAAATGTGTGATGACTTTGCAAATGAGATGAAAAGTGAATTTCAGATGTCTCTGGTAGGAGAGATAAAATTCTTTATAGATTTGCAAATTCAACAAATGAAGAATGGTATCTTTATCACATAGTCCAAATATGTGAAAGAAGTATTGAAGAAATTTGGAATGGTTGACTGTAAACTAGTTGGAACACCAATTGTTACAGGCTGTAAATTATCTAAGGAGGATGATTCTGCATCAAGTGATGAATAGGAGTACAGGTCTATGATAGGGAAACTACATTATTTTGTTCACAGCAGACCAAATATTGCTCATGCAGTTGGAATAGTTGCCAGATTTCAGAAGAACCTAAAGGAGACACACATGGTAGAAACTAAAAGGATATTCAGATATCTGAAAGGAACTATTGATTATGGATTATGGTATCCATATGCAGGTAACTTTGATTTGAAAGTCTATACTATGTGTGTGAAAAGTGGACCAATATCTATATTTGGAATACACAACACTTCAATTAAGTCATTAGATGCATGGTTAGTAAATCAATAATTAATGAGTAATAAACCATTACAAAGCAACATATTGCTTTCTAGTAGATGCGAGTTTAGATTTCTCTCAGATTGCTAAGCTATCTAGTGACTAGACAACACCTAAACGAAGGATTTTTAAATCTACATGAGCATGAATATATGCTAAATGGATGCAAGATTTAAGATAGATATGCAAGATTAATCTAACATAATTTAATTAATATATAAATATTTAAACTAAATGATTTAATCAATATGAAATAACTAATATGCAATATCTCAATGCAAATTCTCAATGAACCTAGAGCAAAAACAACATAATAACAATATATTCTCTAGGATCTTTGAATGAGAGGTGAGAGCCTGAAATTATAGAAAATTCATAAAGAAACCAACGGCTGAGATCAAATGATGATGAGTAGTCAAGATTTTCCAAGAGGAAGCACAATCCAGGTGAATTGATGTGATTGGATGCTTTTCTCAGTTTTAAAGGAAATTGGACTAAAATTAAGATAAAATCAGGAAAAAGTAGTTTTATTCTCTATTTCATTCAATTTTAATATTTAAATGTTTTAATTGCTTTCTTTGAGATTTTTTATCAATTTTTAATTTGTTTTTCGAGATTATCTCCAATTGATTTCTTTTCTCAATTTTTAATTCTTTTTTGATCAATTAATTCCTCTTTTGAAGATTTGATGGCAAATTGATTTATTTAATTAAATATGCTAGGATATTTAATAAAATAAATAAGATAATTGTTTTAAAAATGATTTACTTGGAATGATCAATTAATTAAATAAATATTTAATTAATATTGGTTAATTAATTTTGCCATGTGACATTTGATGATTATAGAATTAATTGTGTGCTAAAGATTTATTTAATTGCCTTAGGTAGGACCTTGGTGACATTGTCGAGATTAGGGGATCATGGTTTAGATGATCATTTTTAGGGTATTACATATACAGTGCAGACTGGGTAGGAAATGTTGATGACAGGAAGAGTACAACCAGAGGTACATTCTTTCTTGGAGGAAGGCTTGTATCTTGGAGCAGCAAGAAGCAAAGTTGTATATCACACCATTAACTACTGAAGTTGAATATGTTGCAATGTATATGAATTGTACCTAGGCAATCTAGATGAGGCACATTCTGGAAGGTTTCAAGTTGAAAATCTCAGAATCGGTAAGGATTTTCGGTGATAACACTAGTGCAATAAATATAACAAAGAACCCGGTGTTGCATGCTAGAACCAAGCATATAGAGCTCAAATATCATTTCTTGAAAGAGAAAGTGCTGAGTAAAGATGTGTTTTTGGAGAATGTATCTACTAAGGAACAACTAGCAGATATCTTTACTAAACCTCTGCCAAGGCTACTTTTGAGTATCTTAGAGGTCAACTAGGGGTTGTGCCCCTACATGAGGTCAATTAAGAAGATGTGGAAGACATTAGTCTTGGAGCTTATTGAATATCTTGAAGCAGGATTGGTGTAGAGTGGAGATACTCCACAAGGGGAGCAATTAGTTGCAGATCGATGAAGCTTGGAGTGGTTTACCAGCTGATATCGGTATTCACTGTGGCATTGTTGTCAAAGGTGGAGAAGAACTATAACTAGTTACCAGCTAAAGACATGGAGGCTCAGCTGAAGGAGAGTATGCGGAAAATTGTAAACCAAGATTTCTATACCTATGTATGTGCATTACTGTCAATCATCACAATCAAAGGGTATTGATATTTGTATGCCATCAATGCCAAAGGGGAAGATTGTTGGCATTGCATTAAGATTGCATTAATCAAGTATAAGTGTTGTCATTGATATTAATTGCAATCGGTAATGGAGTTGTTTTGCAATTGGTAGTGATGCAGTATTGCAACCAATAGTTGAGAAGTGAAGGAAACTGGTATTACTATTGAAGAAGACAAATCAACTGGTAACCCTATCCTGTTGATATGTCGAACCCTAACTGATGGACCTTGGTGAATCGGTTGTGTTGATCTATGATCAGATGGTGATCGGAGATGATTATGCCACGTATTCATAATGCATGTGATAAGTTTGAAAGTGGTTTTGGCGTGTAGAGATAATTGTTTTATCTTGGGAATGAGCAAGTGCATTGCATGAAGTGGAAACTGTGTGATGAGTTACAAGATTGAATGTGCAGTGACCCAAGAGCAGACGAGGTTATCTTGAACATTGTGCAGATGATTACTATGTAATCTAATGGTCATGTTTGAACCGATTTATTTGTAATCTCTATGAGATGTTAGGTTTTGTGATGTGTTACCAACCTATTGTTTTTCTTATAAGGTCGATGATTTTTTTTGTAATAGTGTTGGCAATTTTGGTTAAGTGTGTGATTGATTGCCGAACCATGAGGAGTATCTATAGAATGTCTGAAGGCATATAGGAGCATAAAAAGGATATGATCAAGAAGAGTAGTGCTATTACCAGATCAACAAAGACCCTATTGTTCTCTAACAATTACAATAGTTAAATCCCTTAACCGAGTAAGCTTTAACAAGCTTGATGTTTTCTAAATCCTCTAACCAGGTGATCCATTAGCTTGGATTTGAAATCCTCTATCGAGGTTACTCCTAATAGGGTATTTCCTTTAATAGGGTATTGTAGTCAATCCCTTAACAAGGTGGTCCTTAACCGGATCTGATCCTAACAGGGCATTTTTGTAAAGCTTCTAACAAGGCTTGGCTCCTAACAGGGGAACTTCAAAAGAGTTAATAATATTTGTGGGTATTCATCCCCATCATGGTTTTTCCCATTTGGGTTTCCATGCTAAAAATTGTTGTGTCAAGTGGTGAATGATATTGTGGTTATGTTTTAATATGGTCAATCTATTTAACTGGTAATGCCACTTTGATGTGTTTAGATGACCAGAAGTGATCTGAAATGTGCTATTAATAATATTAGTAAAGTGGTTTGATGTTTTGGTTAAAGAGTATAGGAGTTTCAGATCTGTTACATTATTATATTAGTATTCTAGTTAACCGGTAAACTTCATAGTGTAGTTGCAGTTTATAGTATAGTGTTTAAACTAGTTAGTTCAGTGATTGATTTATGAGTTGGGTTTGAGTTTGGTGAAAGTTTAGTTTTTTTTTCTATCTATTGATTCACCCCCCCTCTTAGTATTTGACTGGATCCTTATTGATTCATCATATCATCACTACACACTTCATCTCTTCACCCGAGGTTGAGGTGTGGGTGGCATCAAAGTTTATCATGGCCTCATCAACAATATGTTTTGAATGGAGGGGTCCCGACAATATTTTTAGCTTAGCTCCATGTCTGGTTCTGATTATAAGGTGAGACCGATCTAGGGATAGATACCCACCAACCTTGGTGGTAAAGTCATGAGACATGAAGAGGCCAAAAATAGGGGGAATATCAAAGACTGCTACTTCTGGGTTACCATAATGTTGGGGCAAATAAATAAGGTGAGCGAAAGGCTTTTTATAATACCTATGGTATGGACACTATTCCCATCTAATTGCATGAAATCTCTATTCATGGGTTCATATTCTAAATTTAAAACCTTTGTTATCTATTTAGGCATTATAGTGGTGCTAGCACCAGAATCTATCATGGAATTATAGAGGCACTTATTTCCAATAATAAGAGTTAGAAAGAAAGTGTTGGGTTTTGGCTTACAATTTTTTGTATCACCAACACTTTCGAGCTCCTCATTGGTAAGCACAGTAGGGATTCATGACTGGCCTCCTAAAACACGATCACTGCTCTTCACGTTTGGTCCAGCTATTGCTTTCTCTACAATTATTATTTGCAGGAGCTTTCTTCAACTACTCCACTATATCGAGAATTTTAGGGATAGAAGCCTTTGAATCTTTCGCCCTATAAGGAATGAAATCTTTCACATTTTGGGAGCTAGTGACTATCACAAGTTGTTCTGTCAACCTCTCCGCATTTGTCTTTGGCAGCTAGATGACGGGTTCCCCAATAAAGTGATGCTTAGAGAAAAGGTTGTAATCAGATTTTACTTGTGGCATCTGGGTAGATGATGTAGAAGCATTGTTTATGAGGACCATATCCTTATCCTCCATCCATGAAAAGAGGGTGTGATCTGGGGAAATCTTGACTTCCATCTCCATTGATAAGCCTTGCATTTGAGCAGTTAGTGAGTCATTGTCCATCTTGAGAGAGGCATAGAATCTAGCATATGGTGTCATCCCTTGATTTATTTGTTTTGTAACCTTCTGTTGTAAATTTAATCTCGGGAAATTTCATGGCATGTGGGAATCATTACAAGGAAAGTACCAAGAGTTGTATTGTCCGCTAGATTATTTTGACCAACAATCAACTCTTTGTTTTGATTAGGGGGAATGGCTTGCAAAGGGGTCAACATGGAGATGAGTTGACTATTAGGTTGCCCTTGGTTCTCTCTTATACCACTCTAATATTGATTTGGTTGGTAGGGAGGTTTCCCGCCTTGATAATTGTGGAAAGGGGGTCTTGTGGGAGCCTGCCGCCTCTTGAGATTGATGATCTCATTGGAGAAGGTCCTGAGAAAAATTTTCACATCATTTAACTCCGCAACTAGAGCAGAAGGAGCACAAGTTCTTATTTGTTGAGAGTTGGGGTACACATACATGGATTGAGGAGTTGAGGTACTCAAAATTGGCACCTTGGGTTCTTGGTTTGTGAGTTCTAGCAAAACTAGCATGGGCGGTCTTGGAGGAAACTTCCTTGTATCAATTAGATTGTTTTCTACCCAAACTGCTAGCTCATAGGCATCTAGAAGAGTGTTACCTCCTAGAGATTGAATCATCATGGATATATCTGAGTTGAAGTCTTTTAAGTAAAAAACAAAAGCCATATGTACAAGGGGTCGAGCAGATAAGGGAATCCTCTACCACGTCTTTTAGAATCTGGTGTTGAAGTTGGTGACAACCTCTTGTGGTTCTCTCCTTATTGTTATCAACTAATGCATAAGGGAAGATCGATCCCCTTCTCAATGAATCGCTCAAAGAAACGATCTCCCAACTAGTCCTAGGTTCCAATTGAATTTTTCATGAGAGATTTGTACTAATCTTGTGCCTTCCCTTTGAAGGATGCTATGAGCAGCCTCAAAGCTACATTCTATTGAGCAATGTTGTGCACAGTGCACACGTTTGCTACGTCTTGCAAATGATCCTCGGCAGTCTTAGAATCCTCTCTAGTAAACTTTGGTAGTGCTTCTAGCATGTTAGTGGGAATAACATCCCATTGAGAAGGTGGGGTGGGCACTATAAGGGGATTGCCACTATCCCATGTGACAAAATTCCTAGGACCTAGGGCTACCATTGGAATGTGAGCTAGTTGAACGGGCCCCTGAACTCTGGCTCTAGATATTGCTTGGACTACAACTAGGGGTGGTATCAATAAACTTAGGTTAGACATAGTTTGGCTTCTAGTTACAAGCTTATAGCTCATACACCCTTCTAATTAGGTCAAGATTGTAATAATTGGTCCCACTAGGCATGCCAAAAAAATAAACTATTGACCTATAAAATTACTCTTAAAGGAAATAGCCTTATGGGAAACTCAGTGATGGGGGATCTTGCATTTCTCATTGAGTCACCTTCAGCATTTTATAAGCCGACTCTTCATACATAGGGGGGAGTGAAGGGATAGAAGGAAAACTTGAAACAAAACTATTCTATAGTGATGTGCTGAGATATAACTTAAGCTATAAGCATAAAAGACTTCATACATATGTATCTCTAAAGCCAATTCAATAATCTACATGCCTAGTAGAGTCAAGATTGGAATACAAACAATTTCCCATTAACATAAAAAACATATATGTCATTCATTCATTAGATAACCAGTATAGAAAACATAGTTTAATCCACAAAGTCTTACAGCATATATCTCATAAGTCAAGAAAAATTACATTAATGCATAATAAAAACTATTGTAGAATGTGTAACGTCATAAATTGCACACCCTTGCTATGGTGGTACAATTCTATGCTTATTTTAGATTACAATGCAAGATGCGGACACACTAAGGTGAGTGCTAAACTAAGTGTAGAAGTGTACCACCCTAGCAAGGGTGTACAATTTACAATGGTACATTTAGCCCCCACTTTAGTAGTCATATGACACTACGTGCATATGCAAGCTAAAGTAGAGAAAAGTAAAAATTCATGAAAAATGATATCTCCACAAGTTGTTGGATGAAGCCCCCAGGGATATCTGCAGTACATAGTTAGGAATCGTACCCTACAAAAACACTTGTTAGATAAATTCACAAAATCACCTAAATGCTTACTTAGGAAGGTGATGAAAATTTGAGGGTAGCTATATGCCCCCCATGTTTTGACTTGCTAATTTAGTGAGTTGAAATAGGGTATCATGTTTACCACATTGAATTGTGAAAGAAGATTGATGACAAATGCTCACAAGAAGATTTGATACAAGATCAAAAACTAATGGAGAATCATTTGGTAAGAAAGAGGTCTAAACCTCAATTCCAACACAACAAAGAGTTTGAGGATTTGAGAGTGCTCTAACACAAGATGAAATATCGAAATGGAAACAAATGCGAAGAGAAGAAAAGGAAAAAGAGATAGAAAGCATGAATACAGACTTTGGTGATCTAGGAGAGAGAGAAAAAAGTATTGAAATGACAGAAAAGAGAGATTATTAATAGCAACACTCTTCTAAAAGAAGGCAAGAGATCCTCATCAGGGACATGCACGCTCACAAAATAGAAGGGTTTATTATAAAAGATACTACTTAATGAAGAAGAGAAATTGATGAATGATCAAAGACTTACAACACCAAGGAGGAGGTCTAAATTAAGGATATGTACTTAAGATCCCCATCAGGGATGCTTGTTCCAATATGAGAGAAGGAATTTAAATATGAATACACCTCTACAATCAATAATAAATCCTTATGGAAGACACTACTTCACAAAGGGGAAATTTTAATCTTAAGAAGGAGAGATATTTGAAATAGCTCTTTCCCCCCATATATAAGAGTTGAGATAGAAATAGGCTATTATGTTTGAAATCGCTCTTTCCCCCCAGTAAGTGAGCTACCAATGTCACAAAATGATGAGCAACATAATAGCCATTAGTGTTATTTAAAGACATGATAGATTGAATGAGGTATTTGAATATGACATGTTAAATTCTCTACTATATATGAGATTAAAAACATATATAAGATGATGAATGTTAAAAAGTCTTTAGAAAGAGAGAAGTTTATAAGAGAACAATAGGCCACTAAGTCATAATTTTCTTGCACATAAGAAATATTAGGAGAGGGATAAGTGTAATTCATTAGAGCCTTATTCCTAGAAGAAGGGATTTTATAATGAGTAAAGATAAAGTCTCATAATTGGGATTAGAAATCTCTTGAGAAGATTCATAAAGAGAATTGTTCATCACCAAGATTTCCTTATGAGGGGGATGAGTGTTGAAAGAAGTAGAAGATGATTTAATTAAGGTGAGGTCATCATCACTACTAAATATAACATTCACATTGAGAGATTGTCTTTTATATGCTTTGGTGGGCTTAGAGGGATTATATCCAAGTCCACATGAAGCTTCATGTGTTTTATGTTCTAAAGGAACTTTAATTCCTTGTTCATTTGCACCACAACCATTTCTATTATAGCCACTCTTAGCTAAAATGTGAAAACCAAGACTATAAAGGGTTGCAAAATCAGAAAGAGATGGTTGTGCCTCATAGGTTAGGCAATATGAATTAGAGGAAGGATTTGAAGAATTATTTGAATTAAAAGCAGCCACAAAGTTGTTTCTTATTTGTTTCTTAGTTGTTCAAACAAAGTGGGTTTCTCTTTAGGTTCCTCCTTAGATTTCTCCTTCTCAATCTTAGATTCTTTCCAAGATAATCTATACTCTCCTATAAAAGTAGGGTTGAAGTCTAGAGATCCCCAATCATCATTTGAGAGCACTCCTTTGAGAGAAAAGATATCTTTGGAAGGAGATTCCGATTAAGTAGAAGAATCAGGACTACTACAAGGAACAAGATCATTAAAGGAGATTGATGTATTTTAAGAAGTAGGAGGATTGGGAGAAGAATGGGAAGTAGTTGAACAAGAAGATGGAGCTTGAATATTAGTATCAGCTAACAAGGTGTATGTCTTATTGTCATAAATGAACTTGACTTGCCTATGCAAAGTTGACGGGACAACTTGCATGCTATGAATACACAATCTCCCTAATAGAAGGTTATATGACAGATTACCAGACATGACATGAATAGGTGTAGGTAAAGTAATAGGACCTACCTTAATAGGAAAGGTTATGATACCTAAAGATTTTTTAGCAACATTATCAAAGCCTTGAATAGAAATAGTGCTAGATGAGAGAATGATCCACATTAATCTTATCCAATAAGTCCACACTACAAACATTAAGTCCAGATCCATTGTCCACAAGGGTTCATCTTATAAGATTATTGTTGATAATAACCACAATCATGAGAGGATAATATTGATGTTGGATTTCATGAGAAGGTAACTCATCTTGTGTGAATACAATTTGAGCTTTGGTTTTTCTTGTAGTATCAATCAAAGAAGCCATGTTATTAGGTGTCATTGTAGGTGGGACATCTAAGTTTTTTAAAGCATCTTGTAACATCCCATGATAAGTAGGTGAAGTTTGAACTAAATCCCAAATAGAAATCTTGGTAGGAGTATCTTTAAGCTGTTCAATGACATGATACTCCTTACTAAGAGTCTGTGATATACAAGGTGCTTGTGGAAGAGTAGGTTGAGAGGGAGGAAGTGAAATTGGGATAACTGGAAGTGGATTAGGCTGCCTATTGTTTATTGTGTTGTAGGTATGAGGCAACAACATGCTAACTCTCTTTAGTGATTTTCTTAGCATACTCATGAGGGATCATAGTAGGATAACCTCCTTGCATAGTAATAACAAGTTTCTTAGGAGTGAAAAAAGATTCATTAGAATTACCACCTTTAACCACTAATATAGGATTACGTTGGGAATTTTGAGAAGGACAAGAACCTTGAACCATGAAGAGAGGTTTATTAGGTGTTTCATTAACATGTATCAAATTTATTGAAGATGGTTTAGAAATATCAAAGGTATCCATATCAATTTTAGAAGAAGAATGGACAAGATTGTTGGAAGAATTGTTGACAGTCTCTTCTTGCACTAAAATGTTATCATGGATAAGATCAATTTTAGGAGGTAGACAAGGAGTAGGAATTGATGTTTTAGAAGGAAGATTATTAGTAGTAAAGGTCATATAATTCTTTATCATAAAAGGATCTACATGGGGAATAGACTCTCTAGGAGAAAGATCAAAATTACTCTCTAAATTTTCACCTTTTAGAGGGAGACCTTTGAAAGATATGTTAACAATCTCTTCTTGAACTAAGGTATCCTTATGAGTAGAACCTAGTTCGGGAGAAGGAGATGCTTTACCTTCAGAGGAAGAATGATTGAGATTCATGAGAGGTGAGATGATATCAAGGGGGATACTCTCATAGGGTAGAGAATAATCAACACCTTCTTCTAATGGTTCATCCCAAGTAGTGAGGTTTTTGAGAAAAGTATTAGAAATATCTTGCAAAAAGATGTTCTTATTGTTATTGCCAATTTTGGGAGAAGGGATAACATTGTTCATTAATTCTTCATCATTAGGAGGGAGAGCATCATTACATGTGTTTAAATAATCCTCTTGCCTCAAAATGTCTTCAATAGGATCTTTAGGGGAGAGAGAATTAAGGAAATTGATTATGATTTCATCTTCTTTTTCTAAGGTATCTTTACGGGTAAGACAAGCTTCGGGGCAAGGAGAATCATTTCTCATTAATGCATCATCTGTAGTGGGAATTTTGTTGAAGTAAAAAGAGGAGATTCCATCACTAGAAAAAGTAGGGACAATACCATAATCTTGTACAAAAATATCCTCATGAGGGGAGTACTCTTTAGGAGGGAGATGAACATATTTCTCCAAAGGTTCATGCTTAGGAATGAGATCTTTGAAATAAGTGCTCATAACCTCTTGTTGCACTAACATGCCCCCATTGGTAAGACCAAATTTAGGAGAACATAAGTCAATTTCCATCAATACCTTTTCACTTAGAGAGGCATCATATAAAGAAGGTAAAGTAACACTAAGAAAAGTGAATATGATATCATATTCTTCCTCTAAGTTAGCTAGATGGGAAGGGCACATTTTAGGAGAATTTTCAAGATCACTCTTCAAATCTTCATCTTTAGAGCGTGGGAGAGTTTTTAAGGGGTTGGTAACAAATCTTTTAGGCACTAAAATGTTGTCATATATAGGAGGAGATTCTTTAAGAGATAGAAAAATTGAAGCAAGGGAAGCTAACCCATTATCACATTTATGAAATGAATACATTATGACAACAATTTTCCTCTTTCAAATGATAACATATGCAAAATAGAAGGAAATGCTCAATTTTAACCAATGAAAGAACTCTGAATCTTGATTTAGAAAATGAAATTTATGAGTTAAATGTGTTCCTAAATCAGGTCTGAAATTAATGATCCAAAATAAGCTATCGACAAGTTCAATTCTGAATTGAAAAATAAGGGTTTTAGCAAAAAATAACCTCTAAATTTTTTAAATTTGCAAGAAATTGAAACTTGTAAATGTAAATTTGAATTTGAAATAGAAAAAACACTTAGATTTGAGAACATAAATCAGAATTAAAGAATATTGGATTCACATCGGGTTCACCAAAAATATGGAGGGGAAAAAGCGAGACTGGGTGACTAGTACCTAATCCCACTTTTGCCAACACATTGGGAATACAAAAGAACCCTAAGAGATAATACTTGGCTCTCTCTTTCTCGCAAGAAGTAGAAAAAGTAAGCTATATCCCTAATCTCTTTTTTATTCCTAATGTTTTGGCAAAAGTTGAATTAGGTCCTAGTAACCCGGTCTTGCTTTTTCCCCTCCACAGAATAAAAATATGCATTCATAAAAGCCGAAGGCATAATCTGATTACCATAGTTTTCCAGAAACACAAAGACAAATTCAAGGCTGAAAATTCCCTAGAAAAAGTATGTATTCTCTAAAATTTTTGAACCCTTACAAAAGAAAAAGCATTCAATATATAAACCCGAGCTAACTGCTAGGCGGAGAAAACAGAGAGATCACCTAGACTAATAGCATCGCTGGCATCCATTGGCAACCATGAAACAACCTCTCAATTGTTTGAACCAAAAAGATTTAGCCTTGAACACTGTTGTACTCAAATATTTTTACCACGGATTGAAAAAAAGGAATCTGCAACCACTACGATGAAACTGCAAACCGTTGGCATCCCCAAAACCACTACCTCTACAACAACAGAAAAAAATGCTTGGAGGTTACATCAATCGCAACATGGAAGTAGGAGGGAGCATCTAGAAGGTGGGATAAAAATAATTTAAACACCTCGCAAAGAACTTCCACATGGAGAGAATCAAAATCTTTTGCATGCGAGCTTGTGGGTGTGGACCCACTTAAAACAATGAAGACAACCAAATGCTACGTGTCAACACCACTCGGCTTCCTAGTGAAGGCAAAAATGAGCTTGAACAACATGAGCCATACTAACAAGTAGAATACATGAGACAAAAGAAACCTTGGGCAAAAAAGACTTCGGTTGGGGGAAAAGAAAGAAACTAACTCCCCGAAAGGGGTAGGGTAGACTTAAAGTCTACAATTATAGTTCTAGTTAAGCACATATTCTTCTCCTTCATACTTCTTCACACTTGTTATATTACTTCACTTCTTATAAAAGATTAATACATTATTTTCACACAATGACACACCTCTCACATGAATACTATATTTATATTTCAAGGTCAACTCAACACACATCACAAATTGCAAAGATATAACCATACACGCTACAATATTGCATGTCGACCAAAACAATGTCAGCTAAGACATAACATGGACCTAAATCAACACCTTGAACATGAAACACCTCCATGAATTATGCCTCAAGCATCCACAACATGCTACAATCATCATGTCAACCAAGAACATGAAGAACACCATCGGATCAAGGAGAATCATTAATAATGAGCACAACGGTCAATGCGGACCACCAAAACAAATAGGAAACCTATCTAGAAACATCCACAAGCATTATGAATTACCATAGAAACAACTGCAACAACACCACTTACTAGAATCTATTGGAATCAATGAACATTAAGAAGGGGGTGAATCAGTGTTTTACAATTTTCAAACTTATTAAACTAGTCCTTACACCACCAGATGTACAAGAAAGAAAGTGAAATGCAGAAACTCAAGGAATTCAACCAAACAACCATAACAATAGAATTTTTATGTGGAATCCTGGAAAGAGAAAAAATACGGTGGGATTTGAACCCACAATATTATTATACTATGGACAGAAGTATGATAATATTACATGAGGGGAATGCACTTGGATTTAGGCACACTGCCTAGAGCTCACTGCTCAATTACAATGAAGGGTAACCACCCCGGAGGACTCACTATCCTACAAGTGAAATAAAAGAGAGATTATAGTGTTTGAACTATAATGTAGCATCTATAAATGCTAAAGATAAGTTCTGGTTAAGTACAATATGACTGCCTGATAATACTCTATCTTTTTGCCCTGTTCAACTACACAATATTTCACTGGAGCACCAATTCTTCATTTTAATGCTCTTCACACTTCATACCTCTACACATTCAACAAAAACACCTAAAATGATCATCTAGATCAACATTATATTTCCACATCAACAAAATAGATCTCAACCAAGTCAGCTTCACAAACTTGCAAAATATGAGACGTACATAGTAACATGTTGGCTCAATCCATCCACAAATGCATATGCGGGCTCAAAATAGATGATGGAAATATTCACACTTAATGACACAATTACCTAGGATACAACACAAATCATTGAAAATAAATCAATCATTCTAGATCACTTAATACCCAACTAATCAATACATTAGCTTGGTTCTTCCAGAATCACTAGATATTGGACCTCTAAACCTTTCTCATGAATCACCGGATATTAGGACCACAAGATAATCTACTTGAAGCCTTGAATCAATTGCCTTGGTCACCGTAACCAAAATTACATCACCAAAATCAAAATGTGCACACTGATCTCATGCTCTACCGATTACTATGTTCCACCTTCTAGACTTATGCCTTATGAATAAGATGACTTCTAGTAGATCAAATCTACATGAGCCAAATAGGATAACTAGACTGAATTTCCATCAATGATAACCCCTAAGAAATATCCATGCATCAATCATTATCAAAACAATTTCCCTTGCCAACAATCTCCCCCTTTGGCATTGATGGCAACATTATGAAAAATGACAAGTGACCAAAACTCCAAAACTACAATCAATCCAAATATCTGCATACTAAACTAGCTTCCCTAGAGAATATACACCATTTTCACTACTCTCTCCCCCTTTAACATCAATGGCAAAGGTAGGAATCTTCCAAAACTTATGTGCAAAAGAATATATACAGTTATTTACATGAATTTAAAAATGTCAGCATAGTTTATCTTTAAGGACTTTAGATACTCATTCCATTCTTTCATAAAGAAATCCAAAACATTAATCAAAACACTAAACATGTAAGCATGCATTTCTATGCCTCTAAGATCTGAGGGTACTAGTTTACCCAAAGCACTTACTGCATCCTACTAGCTGCCAAGTAAAGTGTCTAACTGGGGAGTGATAAGACTCTACAATTCACCCACTTTTCTTATTATCCACTCCTTTGTATACAATCTCTTGATTTTATCTGTTAAATCCATGATCTGAGCTCCAAAAGTATTGGGAAAAACTGAATGAGGTGCAAAATATTGTGAAATGTCAGCCAACTACCTTTCATAATCCTTAATCTTTTTGTCAATGTATAAGGTAAACTTTGGTAAGATAAGATATAACTTCAAAATTTGACTACCTTCATCTAAAGCATCTTCAATACTCTTCACAATAGTCTTCAAACTAACCCTATCACCCTTAACTTATTTCAAAATTGATTTCATTCTCATTTCATTAAATCTTTACAAAACTGATTCATCTACCACTTTCTCTAAAGATTCAAAATGAGTTTCAACTACATGTAACATACCCTTTACGTTACCGATGGATGTGTCACCAGAATCCTGGTTATAGGAAGGCAAAATTTTCTATAAAATATTGGTTGCCAAAGATATAACCTCCTTGTCTTTTGATTAAGACTTTAATAAGTCCTCACTTGCTTTGATTTGGGCAAGGGTGGCTAAATTAAATGCTTGAATGGGAGATTGAGTTCTCAAATCAATCAGTCCATGAGAAAAGGCTTCTTCATCTATAACAATTTGTTTCCCTTTTTTCTGATATAGTAGCTCTTGCCATGGTTACTGAAGCCTCATCAACCTATTCTTCTCCTTTCTCCTTCTTGACACTAACATTTCCAATCTCAACCTACTCAACTACATACTCAAAATTAACTTTTAATACTGGCAGATCCTGTACAGCTTCATCGGAGTCTCCAAATACCTAGTTAGCAGTGGTATCACTTGCAACTTCATGCTCAATCAAATCAATCTACATTGATGACTGATCCCTCTACCCACCAAAAACTTTTGATGGTACTTCTAGAATGAAAGTATCTTCATGTGCTTGCTCTTTTGGTTGGGTAGCATCCTTAGCCTAATTCACCTCATATCTCAGCTCTAACAAAAATTCTTTCAAGATTGCTTCAGTTTCTTTTACAACTTCATCCATTTTACCGAGCATGATCTTGTTGACTCTCATTTCACTCTGGAATTTATGTTTAACCAGCTTTAAGAATCTATCAACTTCTTTAAAGATGATAGAGCATGTAATAACTAATAGATATTCCTTTATTTTCTCATCCTCTAGGGTAGCCGAGTATCTCTTGGCATCCAAAATGTCATATAATTCCTTTGGAATCATTGATGACAGTTCTAACAGAACTTTACTACAAATATTCATATATTGTAAAATTGTTTCCCCAAGAGCTCTTCAATCTTTATCATCACAATTTTTATAATATATAGATAAATTGTTAAGGTTTCCTTCCTTTACAATTTCATTAATAATCTCATCCAGTTGGCTCACCTAGAGTCTTAGGCTTCTTTGCAGGCTAAGCTTCACTAGATGGGGACTTCCTGACTACCTTGGCATATGTGGCAGTTTCTTTACTTTGCACACTGCCTCATCATATTTTGTTTCCTCTTTTGCAGTGACTACAACATATTCTCTTTGGGTCTTCTACTTCTTCCTTTTCTCAACTCCACTGGTTGAAGATGATTGTGGCTTAGGTGGAGGGACTACTTTCTGTACATCGAAGGTAGGTGTAGACTTACTCTGTTTAGCCTTAGTTTTCTTGGGAGGATTAGAAATTGGTTTAGCCTGCTTCTTTACTATGTCTTCCTCCTTCAATATATTCTTCTCTATGGCCCTCTACATAACTTCTTTGGTTATGCCCATTTGTTCAACAATTTGTTCTACTTTCTTTCTAACTTTTCTCTTTCTACTGGGCCAAGTGAATTTCTTGTGCAAATTCAAGTCTTTTTCTTTGAAGGTGCCAAATCTTTCCTCCTTTTCATCCATTGGCTTATTGAGGAGGTGTTGAGCATAGGTGTCAAGAGTAATAGCATCCACCTCATATCCCATAGACAGAATCCAAACTGTCCTAGGCTCAACTGCTTCCATGTGACATTGATCCTTATCCACCATGAAGCAAATTGTATTTTCATGCTTTTCAACAATCAAATTTGGAATTATTTCTCTTCCTTGCATCAACTCCTGAAATGTCTCAAAGTAACCCCATAGGACAGATTTCTAAGCAACTGCATCAGCCAAACCCAACAAACCTTCCTTGATTTGAGTTGCCACTATTTTATCATAAGCCCATTGAACCTTTACAATACCGTGGATCTTATTCAAGAAATATAGTGCCAAACAAATGATTAAGGAACTAAGTTTAAACACATGTTTCTTGTCTTGTTTGATCTTCTTTATATTATTCATTATTTTTCTAAGAAGCACTTCACACAAGTCATACTTATTGTCTTCTTTGAGCATTTGATAAGCTGCATAAATAGAAGTACTAGATACTGAATTCCATTTGCTTGAATGATAAACCTTGTAACCAATAACCATAGAAGAAAATCTCACATCAAATTCTAAAATTCCACTAATGGTCATTGACCAGCTATCATGCTTGGAATCGGTTACCTCCATCATAGTGGTTTTCTTCACATGCTAGAGTCGATGAACTTCACTAGTTACATTCAAACAAGTTACTTCATGAATAGCTTACTTTGTGGTATTGTGGGGTTTGTCCATCCATAGAAATTCATCATGAATTTCTCTTAGAACATACCTCACCTATTTAGGCTCGTTAAATACCGAGAAGTGTACAAACTGAATGAAACCCTTATCCTCCAAATTCTTGAAATTTGATTTCAAATTCCTAAAATCATCAACCATGTGCTTAGCATACAGAGATAACATGTCTAAATTACCCAATTCCTTGATGTTGCAATGTATGTATTCCCTAATGCCTTCATTGTGCAACACTTCATATGGTATAGAGGAAAATGCACCATTCAGATCATCTTCAACTGACTTAAATGGATGTTTCTTGAATATAGATCTAGCTCTTTCAGTGATTTCAACAATAAAAGGGGTTTCTACGCCAGATGATGATGCCATTTAAAAATTTAAGGTATGAATTGATAGCTTCGAGAATAGATAAATACCTTTTCAATCACAACTGGATGCAAGGAGTCTTTGTCACTACAAGATCAAAATTTTCTACTATATTTATTTTTCTCTACTTCCCCACTCTTTTCTCTCGTTCACAATATAAAAAATCAATAGAAGAATGCCTTTTTATCTTTCAAAAACCTAACTTTTATTTTCATTAAATGCTTAACCCTAAAAGCTTCTAGATACCTTATTTTTCATGAAATCACTCACCAGAATCATAAATTGCCAGGAATTCTTCTGAATATCATCTACATAACTGAGCTTGATCTTCTGCAACCTTCCACAATCCATTATAGGTCTCCAAGAGAGGGGTTCTAAGAATCTACATGATTAACTTCCCCCTAAAGCCAAAGTGCCTTAGTTACTAGGTGAGGTTCCAACACTGGATTCAGGTGTGGAACCATTCTAAACAGTGGATTCTTCTTTCTTAACCCACATCTTCTTATGTTGGTCTTTGATCTCTTCCACCTTATCTTTTCCCTTTTCATATAAATCATTCTTGTTCACTGGACCATTGTTAATCATGTTCTTCCTCCTAAAATTTTTTGCTATGTGACCGGATTTATTGTATGCATGACAAACAACATTCCTTTGTATAGGCCTGAAGTTTATCTAATTCACTCTCATCCTACATTGGTTAGCAATGTGCCCAAACATTCCACAACCATAACATCTCTTATTCTAAAATTTTTTATCACTATTCTACACATGTTTGACTTATGACTGAAATTGTTGCATATGAAACATTGATTGGTAATGGTATGACCATTATTCATCTTAGTTTTGCATTGACTTGACATATGACCAAATTTACCACAAACAAAACATTTACCATTGGATTTATAGGCATTAGGTTGTCTTACTGTAGGTTTCTTGTTCTTTTGATGATTGCTTTGTCTAGAACTGGAGAATTCACTTTTTCTCAAATTCAAGTCCTCACATGTCTTTCCCATGCCTATGACTTTCCAACATCTCATTTAACCGAGTTGAACTAGCTTTTAATTTTTATTTGTACTCATTAGCAGTAGAAAGCTCATCTCTCAAAATTATGATTTTCCTTTCAAGTTCTTATCCATCGTTCTTGCATTGCACCAATTCAAGCTTCAACTAATCATTCTCATATGTCAATCTGCAACATTAATTATATCTTGCATTCAACATCTGAATCAGATTTTCTTCACTCTTCTTCCAGTCTTCAATATCCTTCGTCAACTTTATCACAATGGATTGCATCACATTATTCAGGGCTGCATTATCTCTAGAAAGCTTCTCACATTCATTTGTCTTGTCTTGTCTTGTAGGGCTTGATTATCAATGCTTTGCTCTTCTTTCTCCTTCAACTTATCCATCAGTTCCTTTGTCTTCTCTCTAGAATTTATCACTTGATCTTTCAATATCTCAATGAAGTATTCAACTGCATTTAAATTTCTTTTCAAAAAACTTACTTCATTTCTTGTTGCATCAAGATTTTAAAGTTCCACACTAAGTTGTCTTTGCAAACCAGAATCCATTGATTCAATTTTTCAGATCTCCCTCAAACTATTAGGCTTCTTCCAGGGAACTAATCTATGATAATGATTGTTGGAATTAATGAACACTGAAAGGGGGGTGAATTAGTGTTTTACAATTTGCAAACTTATTAAATTGATCCTTAAACCACTGAATGCACAAGAAAGAAAGTGAAATGCATAAACTCAAGGAAAACAACCATAACACTAGAATTTTTATGTGGAAACCCAGAAAGGGAAAAAACATAGTGGGATTTGAACCCACAATATTATTATACTATGGCTAGAAGTATTGATAATATTACATGAGGGGAATGCACTTGCATTCAGGCACACCACCTAGAGCTCATTGCTTAATTACAATGAAGGTTAACCACCTCAAAGGACTCATTGTCCTACAAGTGAAATAAAAAAGAGATTTTAATGTATGAACTATAATGTAGCATCGACAAATGCCAAAGATCAATTCTGATTAAGCACAATATGATTATCTGATAATACTCTTTTTGCTCTATTCAGCTGCACAGTCTTTCGTCAGAGTACCAAATCTGCATTCTAATGCTCTTTGCACTTCATAATCCAATATGTGTGCATTACAAATTCAACAACAACACCTAAAATGATCATCTGGATTGGTATTATATATCTACATCAACAAAATAGATCTCAACCAAGTCGCCATCACAAAACTGGAAAATATGAAATGTGTAGGAACAAGTCAGCTTAATCCATCCACAAATGCATATGCATGCCCAAAATATATGATGAAAAACTTCACACACAAAAACACAGTTACCTCAAACACAACACCAATCACTAAAAACAACTCAAGAATTTTGGATCACATGATACCCAACTAGTCAATACATTAGCTCTATTCTTCTAGAATCACCTGATACCAGACCTCTAAACCTTGCTAATGAATCAAAATCGGATATCAAGATCATGGGATAATCTTCCTTAACCCTTGAATCAAGTTCCTTGATCACCACAACCAAAATTATTGTTGGCCATTTTGTGGAATTGATTATGTGTTGCATTGATGTTTTATCATTGATTCCAACACTAGTTGTTTGGATATTTTACCAGCACCCTTCTAGTCCTAGTAGGTGTTAGGTCTTGGAGACAACTGAGAGGGAGGGGGGGAATTAGTTGTCAAATAAATTCAAACCAAAAACTACTTAGCCAACCTTAATGCTTACTATCGATAAACCAAACTTTATGTTGGTAGACAGTTTATCAGTTAATTGCAGTACCAGTAAAGATTAATGCATGAAACAAAAAGACAATAACATCCACAACACATAACACCAATATTTGTACATGGAAACCCTGTAAGTGGAAAAACCATGGTGGGAAACCTTACCCATAATTAGATGATACTACTGCAGATAGTATGTGTATACAAATGGGGTCTGCACATGCAGAAAGGCCAAGCGACTAGAGCTCACTGCTTAAACACAAATAGGAGTCACACTGACTACAATTGGATGGTTAAATCCAATAATGATGTACTGCTCAAAATAGGATCTTCATATGCTGGATTCAATACCTGTTTAGTTCTGATATGCCTTCACAAAACCTTCCTTCAACCTTCAAATGATGTCTGCATGTATAGCTCTTCTTATTCTCACATATACTGAATTACAACCCTTTTCACATTCGCATATCAATCTTACAAATAAGATCTTACATATATATCATAACCTAAGACCAATTTTAGTAGGTCGGGTCTAAAAGATATTACAATAAAAATAATTACAAATAAAACAATATTTGATGCATGATGTCAGATCAATGCATTTACAATACCAACAAAATCATCTCCATAACGTGTCATGTTGATCTGGAATAGATAATCCTATCGATGCTTATCTTGGACCTATTTGTTGGTAACAACAAATATGCAAACTCAAATATACCAATGAATAAATCTTCAAGACAAAGTGTCTAGATGATGTCTTCGTCATAACCAAGTGTTTTCCATATCATTCCAAATGCCGATGAACAATATATCTTGCTGATGTACCAGATACTAGTGACTGTGCATAAGTCACTTGCCTGCCGGTGAATATTGTCAATTCTCCAAGTGCCAGAGTTGATAAGTGTTAATAGGTGTTGACATCAATGAAAAAACCATATCAACATATCCATAATACCAACAATCTCCCCATTTAGCATTGATGGCAACACAAGATGGAAAAACCATCACAGTGCCAAAACAGAAATGCCAAATACCAAAAACCAACAATCTCTCAAAAAGAGATCAAAACCAGAAATCAAAATTCAAGTACAGAGAGTAATCAATCTCTCCCAAAATAACAATCTCTCCCCCTAGGAGTAACATGTGTTTTTTCATATCAATCTCTCCCCCTTTGACATCAAATGCCAAAGCAATACAAAAATCAAGTTCAAATACAAAATACCAACTTATTCAGTATACCAACTACTCCCCCTGAGAAGTAGCTCACCTCATCAAAGCCGGAGTAAAAGATTTCTCTGTTAATTTTGTCGGTTGATGACAAACATCAACTGTCTAAGTTTCTACCAGTGGGGGTATGACCCCAAGCTGATCTCTGAGATATTCAAAAGTCTCCTTAGGCAAAGGCTTAGTGAAAATATCTGTATTCTACTCTTTAGTATTCACATAAACGAGTTTTACTTCTTTTGCTTCAACATTCTCCTTTAGAAAATTCAGTTTGATAGAAACATGTTAGTTTTAGAATGTAGTACTAGATTCTTAGATATATCAATTATTGATGTATTATCACAATAGATAGTTATAGGTTCCTTGCATTTTACCTTTATGTCCTTCAACATTTCTTTAAGCCATCCAGAGACAACTGAGAGGGGGGGGGGGGGTGAATCAGTTATCAAATAAATTCAAACTGAAAACTACTTAACCAACCTTAATACCGGTAAATCAAACTTTATGCCGATAGATGGTTTATCAATTAATTGCAGTGCCGGTAAAGATTAATGCATGAAACAAAAAGACAATAACATCCACAATATATAACACCAATATTTGTATGTGGAAACCCTGTAAAGGGGAAAACCATGGTGGGAAACCTTACCCACAATCAGATGATACTATTGCAGATATTAAGTGTATACAAATGGGGTCTGCACATGTAGAAAGGCCAGGTGCCTAGAGCTCACTGCTCAAACACAAATAGGAGTCACACTAACTATAATTGGATGGTTCAATCATATAATGATCTACTGCTCAAAATAGAATCTTCATATGCTGGATTCAGTACCAGTTTAGTTTTGATATGCCTTCACAAAACCTTCCTTCAAACTTCAAATGATTTATGCATGTATAGCTCTTCTTATTCTTGCATATACCGAATTACAACCCTTTTCACATTCGCATATCGATCTTACAAATAAGATCTTACATATATATCATAACCTAAGACCAATTTTAGTAGGTCGGCTCTAAAAGATAATAGAATAAAATAAATTACAAATAAAACAATATCCGATGCATGATGTCGGATAAATTCATTTACAATAACAACAAAATCATCTCCATAGCATGCTGTGTTGATCTAGAATAGATAAACCTGCCGGTCCTTATCCTGGACCTATTTGCCGATAACAACAAATATGCAAACTTGAATATACCAATGAATAAATCTTCAAGACAAAGTGTCCAATGTCTTCGTCATAACCAAGTGTTTTCCATATCATTCCAAGTATCAGTGAATAATATATCTTGCCGATGTACCAGATACCGATGACTGTGCATAAGTCACTTGCCTGCCAGTGAACATTGCCAATTCTCCAAGTGCCAAAGTTGTTACGTGTTAATAGCTGTTGACATCAATGACAAAACCACATCAACATATCCAAAATACCAACAATCTCTCCATTTACCATTGATGGCAACACAATATGGAAAAACCATCACAGTGCCAAAACACAAATGCCAAATACCGAAAACCAACAATATCTCAAAAAGAGATCAAAACTAGAAATCAAAATTCAGGTACAGAGAGCAATCAATCTCTCCCCCTAGGAGTAACATGGGTTTATGTAAGAGGATTTAGTCCTTTGATATTGAGCTTAACTAGAACTATACCCAGGCATAAGAGATGCTATCTTTTGTAGTTCAAAACTTCTCTGGATTGTAGTCTGGATTTCTATGTAATCAGTGAGGCTCCTTTTGTGATGAGCAGTGCACTCTAAGTTGTTGGTCTTCCTACAATTGCAGGCTCCTCAATTGTAATTCACATACTTACTGTAGAAGTATTATCTGACTGTGGGTAGGCTTGCCACCATGGTTTTTTCCTTTACCAAGTTTTCCATGTTTAAATCTTGGTGTCATGTGGATGGTATTTATTCTATGATTATTATTTATGCTTAATTGGTTTAACAATTATTCTGGTATTAATTTTTTGGGTTCCGGTAATCTATGACAACTATTCACCCCCCCTCTCAGTTGTCTTCTGGTTATTTGAACTATCTAACAATTGGTATCAGATATTTGGTTCTCTCTATAGAAAGCTTAACTGCTTGAGGAAGATCCTATGGCACCTAACAGTTCAAGTTCATCTAGTTCTTCTAGAGCTATCTTTTGGAGGGATATTTCGAGGCTTGATGGAACAAATTACACAATATGGAAGATTCAGATGGAGAC
This sequence comes from Cryptomeria japonica, assembly GCF_030272615.1. Lineage (NCBI taxonomy): Eukaryota > Viridiplantae > Streptophyta > Pinopsida > Cupressales > Cupressaceae > Cryptomeria > Cryptomeria japonica. Next base: position 178,391,613 of record NC_081413.1, on the reverse strand, counting down.
TCATGTGAGATGACCTGGCAAGGAGATTTGGGAGATCACACAGAATGTTGTCACACCTTATAATCTGAGATATGGCAATCCTCCTTCGACAAACCTGGATAAGGAGCTTGAGAATGATTGTAGAGAAAGAGAAGCCCTCTTGTGTGCACTTTCTAGATCAACAAATAATGGGATTAACCGAAAAAATTATCTGGAAAGGATATATGGGATAAGTTGGAGACTCTTAATGAAGGTGACTCTACAGGTAAAGATTTCTAAACTTGATGGTTACTAGGTGAGATATGAAAACCTGAAGATGGAAGAAGATGAAAGGATTACTGCATTCTTGGAAATGGTAAATGAGATTGTTATGGGAATTCAATGTTGTGGTGGAACTCTGAGCGAAGATGAAATTGTTTCTAAAATTATAAGAGCCCTACCACTGGCTTAAAAAATGAAGGTTACTGTAGTCACATAAATTTGTCCACTTAATTAAATGAATATTTAATATTTATTTGATTATTTAACCATCAATTAATAATTAATTAAATTAATATATTTAATTAATTCGTCTTAACCCTCTTCTCCTATTAATTAAATAAATTATTCAATTTATTTGATTTAATTCACTTAACAAATTCAGACCATTATTTAAATAAATTAACATTTATTTAAATCACCTTTATCCTCTACCCACTTGTATTTTCCTACAAAAGCAAGTTGCACAACTATTTTAATAAATTATTTATTTAAAATCCTATTTATCCTCACCCACTTGAAACCTTTAATGGTTTCCCTTAAAGTCTTCAAACTTGATGGCTTTAAAGTCTTCAAACTTGATGGCTTCCTTCTATAGTCTTCTTAAGCCTTTAATGGTTTCCCTTAAAGTCTTCAAACTTAATGGCTTCCCTTAAAGTCTTCTTAAGACTTTAATGGTTTTCCTTAAAGTCTTCAAGCCTTTAATGGTTTCCCTCAAAGTCTTCAAGCATTTTAATGCTTTATCTTCCTTTTTCTCATTTAAATAAATTATTATTTATTTGAATATTTATCCAAATGCAAATTACACCATTTAATTGAAATAAATGATTTTATTTTAATTGAAAATACCAAAATTCCTCCCACTTGCATTTTCCTACAAAATCCACTTGTATGCCTAAACCCCTTCTAGATTCTTCTAAACCTTTCCTAATTAACCTAATCCATCCCCTAAATATTGTCACATTCCTAAGAAAATTGGAGTCACTTCTCAAAGACTCCAAAGTCTTTGAAAAGCAATTAATGATTTGTGTGTTCAACAAATTAACCTCTAAAGTCTTCCAAACCACTTATGGCTCTTACATGACCATTAATGGTTAATTCCACTTGCACCCATGGTTAAGGACTTTGACCCCTAACTTAACCCTCATGTAACCCATGTGTCTCTTCAAAGAATTTATTTCTTTGACTAAGGTAACCATCATGTCCCCTCAAGCATTTAATGCTCCTTATCTCTCCTCTCAAGGCTCCTCATGGTGACACTTGTCAACATGGGATTGGGTTGAAAGTCTCACATGGATTGAATATCTTTCAATCCTAACCCTTGTTAAGATTGCTCAATCATAACCCTTCATTTCCCCATTTCTTCTATAAATAGAACCCTTCTCCTCAAGCAAAAGAGGGAAGCATTAGAGTATTGTTGTTATACTGGTATTAGCATAGAGCTTTTTCATAGCATCACTATCTACACTTGCATAGCATTTGCTTATCATATTCAACCATCTTGAATCTCCATATGGCATCCATGGCTAGTGCTAAAAGCTGAGAGCTACACTCATGTGGAACTTGGAGAGGAGAGGAACAAGGGAGGAGCAACTATGAGCATCTTGATTAGCATTTGGAGGAGTATAGTTTATCTATTCTATGTTTGTATGCTTTCTATTTCATGCTTAATATCTCTCTTGATATGCCTGTTTAGGATAATCTTTTGTTGCTAACACTAATGTTTGTTTCTTGTGCTCTTGTGTGTGTTGCCATCAAACAGATTTTCTAATCCTTTTTGCAGAGCATCAGTTACTACTATTAATGAATTGAGAACAATGGCTAATACATCTGTCAACAGAGATACCTTCATTGAGAAACTATCTTCTTTTGAGCTTGAAGAATTTTGACCTTTTGAAGCTGTGAAGACTGAACCTACTTTTCATGTATCTACATCTACAATTGGTAAACAAGATTGGAAAGATTTGTATGAAAAGGAATTGGAAGATATAAAGAGAGAATATGATGAGTTTGAGCAACTTGAAGCACTATTTACTATAAGAGTACCTAAAGGATTGATAGGCAGTAAGTATAAAGGAAAAACACATTTTAAATGTTTTGAATGTAACAAGATTGGTCATTTTGCATCTAGACATCCTGAAAGGAATTCAAGATTTGAAGAAATAGTTAAAAGATCTTTTAAGCCTAACCCTAGATATCAGAACAAGTATAAGTACAAGAAAAAAAGAGATAAATCATGCTACATAGTGGATGAGAAAGGCATTACTAATTTTGATGGTGTTCCTAGCTATCAAGGAAGATGATCCGACACTGGAAGAGAATGTACCTGAAGAGAATACACTTGATGCTAAAATTGAAGATAAGCATTAATGGGTAATTGACAGTGGTTGTTCACATCATATGACTGGAGATAAGGGGAAGTTTCTATCTTTGAAAGAATTTGATGGCAGTCTAGTTAGATTTGGAGATGACAAAGAATGTATGATCAAAGGAAAAGGAACTATATCATTGGATTGTAAGAACAATAGTGGCAATGTTTATTATGTTGAAGGTTTAAGGAATAATCTTTTGAGTGTAGGACAATTGGTGGATAAGGGATTTCAATTACAGTTCAAGGGTGGAAAATGCAAAACCATTAATAGATCTGATTTGGAGATTGCAATGGGTACACAAAAAAAGGTAACATATTTCATTTGAACTCTGGCAAGAAGACATGTTTGATTACACAGATTGATGAGAGTTGGCTATGGCATTAAAAGTTGTGTCATGTGAATTTTGATTGCATTGTAAAGATCAGTTCAACTAAGGTAGTTAGGGATATACCTAATATTATGAAGCTCTATAATCTAGTATGTAAAGAATGTCAAATGGGTAAATAGGTCAAAACATCTTTTCGGAGTATACAAGATAAATCAAATGATGTTCTTGATCTTATTCATACTGATTTGTGTGGCCCTGCTAGAGTTAAAAGTTTTCAAGGTGATAGATATTTCATGCTAATCATTGATGATTATTATAGAATGATGTGGGTTACTTTTCTAAAAGAAAAATCTGAGGCATTTGAAAATTTAAAAATATTTAAGGCTAAAGTGGAAACTAAGATAGGATTGAAGATTAAATGTTTGAGGTCAGATCATAGTGGAGAATTCACATCTGGTGAGTTTAATAACTTTTGTGAGAAGCATGGTATAAGAAGACAATTTTCTACTCCTTGGACACCTCAGCAGAATGGAGTTGTGGAAAGGAAGAACATAACTATCTTGGATGTTGCTAGAACAATGATGATGGAAGCTAGTATACCTCATATCTACTGGGGAGAAGTAGTAAGAACAATGGTTTATAAATTCAAAAGAGTACATATCAAAGGAGAAACCAGTAAGACACCTTATGAATTATAGTTTAGCAATACACATACACTTAAGTAGTTTAGAATTTTTGGTAGTAAATGTTATAATAGGACTGATGATATCATTGGCAAATTTGATCCTAGATGTGATGAAGGCATATTTCTTAGTTATTCTAATGAAAGGAAGGCATATAGATGTTATAACAAGAGATTAAAGAGAACTGTGGAGAGTGCTAATGCCAAAGTAGATGAGCTAAACAAAAGTCAAATCAGAGTTTATGAGAGGGAATCGGCAATGGAAATGATTATATCTGAACCGGTAGCACCTTTCCCAGAATAGAGTGTTGAACCAATTACTCTGACAATATCATAAAATTCTACAGTGACTGAAGATCAAGGAATAGGGACAGAGAGTCAGAGGACTCCTAGGTATGTGAGATTGAATCATTCAGAAGATCAGATCATTGGGGATAGGAGCAATGGACTGATGACAAGAATAAGACTATCAACTAATGAGATATGTTTAATTTCACAGGTTGAACCAGTATCAGTAATTGAGGCATGTGTAAAGATGAATATTGGTTGAAAGCTATGGAAGAAGAATTAGATCAGATTGAGAAAAACAATACATGGACTTTGGTTCCCTGGCCTAAAAATAAAAATGTTATTGGAACTAAATGGTTTTTTAGAAATAAATTGAATGAGGATGGTCAAGTTATAAGGAATAAGGCTAGATTGGGTTCTAAAGGATATTCTTAGAAGGAAGGAATTGATTATGGAGATACTTTTGCACCTGTAGCTAGGATTGAAGTTGTAAGATTATTTCTTACCTATGTTGCTTATAAAAACTAGAAGGTTTATCAGATGGATGTTAAATGTGCATTTTTTAATGGGGATCTTGATGAGGAAGTTTATATTGAGACACCTGATGGTTTTTCACTATCAAATGATACAAATATGGTTTGAAAGTTAAGGAAAGCTTTATATGGATTGAAGCAGGCACCTAGAACTTGGTATGCAAGGTTGGATAAATATCTTTTGAAACTTGGTTTTACAAAGGGTAGTGTTGACAGTAATTTATATTATAAGATCACTGATGATGATATACTAATTATTGAAGTATTTGTTGATGACATTATTTTTGGAGGTTAAGATAAGTTATGTATAGAATTTCTTAAGAATGTGGAGAAATAATTTGAGATGTTTATGATTGGAGAGATAAAAATTTTCTTAGGTTTGCAGATTACTCAAACTAACAAAGGTATTTTTATCTATCAAACTAAGTATGCTAAGGAATTGTTGAAGAAATTTGGTATGGGAAATTCTAAACCGGTAAGTACTCCTATGGTTACAAGTGAGAAATTGACAAGAAAAGATGTTTTTGCATCGATAAATCCTACAAGATAAAAATCTATGATTGGAGGTCTGCTTTATTTGACTCAAAATAGGTTTGACATTATGAATGTTGTTTGTATTGTTTCAAGATTTCAAAGTGATCCTAGAGAAAATCATGAGATTATGATGAAAAAGATTTTTAGATACTTGCAAGGTACATCAAAATATTGTTTGTGGTATCCTAAGGATGATAACTTTACTTTATGTGCATATACAAATGCTAATTGGGCTTGAGATGTTGATGACTGGAAAAATACTTCTGGTGGAGCTTTCTTTCTTCAAAAGAAGTTAGTTTCATAGATCAGAAAGAAATAGTCATGTACTTCTTTATCTACTACTGAAGCTAAGTATATTGGTGTTTCTACTAACTGTACACAAGTTTTATGGATGAAGCAAATGTTGAAGGATATAAAGGTGGATTGTGATGCACCGGTAGTCATTCACTGTGATAAATCTGCTTCTATTGATATATCAAAGAATCTGGTATTTCATTCTAAGACAAAGCACATATCTATCAAGTATAACTTTTTGAAGGAAAAAAATGAAGTTAGATTGGTTTATGTGAACACTAAGGAGAACATTACAGATGTTTTCACTAGACCTTTGACCAAGGAATCATTTGAGTACCTGAGAGATAGATTGGGAGTTTCAACCCCTCTGGTAGAGACTTGATTGATGCGGTTTGGCATCGGTCTGACATGCATTATCAAAGATACTATTCATTTTAGCACTAATGTGGGGATGCTACTGCTCAGGGGGAGTAGTCAGCTTTGTGATTCAGAGGTTTATGTTTTTTCTTTGATATTTTTGTCAGATTTCTAGCATTGATGTCAAAGGGGGAGTGAAATTGATGTGAAAAAGGAAGTGAAAAAGAAAATAAAGTGGGATTTTGGTCCTTATTTCAGAGTTGTATGTGGGAGATTGTTGGTTGTCTTCCATTGGGGAAGACTTGTTTGGCATTTCTCGGTACTTAAATGTTTTTCACATCTAGTGTTGCCATCAATGCCAAAGGGGGAGCTTGTTGGCCATTTGGTGGAATTGATTATGTGTTGCATTGATGTTTTGTCATTGATGCCAACACTAGCTATTTGGATGCTTTACCGACACCCTTTTGGTCCTGATAGGTTGAGTGGTTTCTAGTTGCTTTGGATTCGGCATTATCCAGTAGGCTCCCATATGATTTGGTTATGGAATTGGCTTAATCAGGATACTCATGTTCATATTGAGTAAGTTGGTTTTGGTCTGGTGATTAGCTATCTTGTTTGCTTAGAAGCTTGGTTTCTGGTTCTGGCAAGGGTTTCATCGGTAGAGCTTTTAATGAAGATATTTGATGAATTGCATAAGTGGTATTGGTACAACTTTTGGTGGAGTTTCAGAATGCTGTTGATAAGCATGTTCAAGACTTGGCGGATGGAGATCATTGTTATAGTGTGTGGACCTATACTGGGTCCCGATTGATCTAGGTTATGGACCGACTTTAATGTAATGTGTGGATTGGACCTCTCGATGTGTTTCCAGGATGTCTTATGTGTTGAATATTATTTATTTGGTCTAAGGCCGACATGATTTGTATTTATGTAATTAGTTTATTATCTAGTGGTTGACCTAATTGTTTATGGTTGAGGGTTTATATATATAGATATAAGATCTCGTTGTAGATCATATATGGTAGAGTTCATAGGAATGGGAAATGGATTTGCAATGTGCAAATAATGTAATATCATTCAGGAAGAGGATTTGGTCGATCATTGGAAATCAAATTTGGTTTAAGTAAGAGGATTTAGTCCTCTGGTATTGAGCTTAACCAGAACTATACTCAGGCATAGGAGATGCTATCTTTTGTAGTTCAACTCTTCTCCAGATTGTAGTATGGATTTATATGTAGTTAGTGAGGCTCCTTTAGTGATAAGTAGTGTGCTCTAGGTTGTTACCCTTCCTGCATGTGTAGGCCCCTCAATTGTAATTCACATACTTACTATAGAAGTATTATCTAACCGTGGGCAGGCTTTCCAATGTGGTTTTTCCCTTTACTAGGTTTTCCACATATAAATCTTGGTGTCATGTGGATGGTATTTATTCTGTGATTATTGTTTATGCTTAATTAGTTTAACTGTTATTCCGGTATTAATGTTTTAGGTTTTGGTATTAAATTTTTAATTGCTAATGGCTCTGATAATCTATGACAACTGATTTACCCCCCCCTCTCAGTTATCTTCCGGTTATTTGAATTGTCTAACATTTACATCACCAAAATCAAGATGTCCACACTGATCTCATGATCTACCAAAAACTGTGTTCCACCTTCCAAACTTATGGCTTATGAATAAGATGACTTTCGGTAGATAAAATCTACATGAACCATATAGGATAACTAGACTGATTTGCCATCAATGATAACCCCTAAGCAATCTCCATCATCATTATACTGAACTTCAAGAACAATAACTGAGTTGATTGACAAACTAAAGTATTCACTTACGAACCTCCAAATCACAAACCATCTAAATTGATGACACACTAGAATGTCCCAAACACACTACCAAATTTGCAAACCAAGATATTGCAACACAGAACAATGTAGAGCAAAATCCAAAACACTGATCAATACTGAACAACTAAAAAACCAACCGCAATACCAAATCTTATAACTTGATCAAATCTCCATGGAAACCTTTGTTGATTCAACTGAATCAAGTAGAGATACTTATCTCAAAACCCTTTAATCTACAATAACTCATCTGCAAAACACTACCCAAACCAACTTAATCTAGTTGTAACACTAGAACACAAAGAGGAATATATTGAGAGCAATGACAACACATCACCCAAATACATATTTGTACATTATCCAAACAATCTCCCCCTTTGGCATTGATGGCAACATATAATGTGAAAAACAATCAATAAGAAAGAAAAGAATAACTCTCAACAGTCAATAATCTCCCCTTGAGATCAAGCATATGATATGACAATTTTTCACATAATTCTCTCCCCCTTTGAAATCAATACAAAAACACATATTTGCAAACCATAAATCTCACTAATTTGAACATCTCTCTCCCAAATCTGAACATCTAAATCACTAACTATTCCCTTTGAGTAGCAGCCATCACTCATCAATCTTGATCACAAGATATGACTATGAAATCCACTGAACTAATGCAAATCCACACATCTTAGTTATTATTAGAAGGGGCAGTCACCCCTAGCTTCTCTCTGAGATACTCAAAGGCATCCTTAGGCAAAGGCTTCATATAGATATCTACAATTTGTTCCTTTATAGATACATACTCCAATCTAACTTCTTTCTCATTCACCTTTTCTCTCAAGAAATGAAACCTGATTGATATATTCTTAGTCTTTTTATGCAACACCAGATTCTTAGAAATGTTGATTGCACTAGAATTATCATAGTATATAGCAGTAGGCACATCATAAACAATTCTGATATCCTTTAACATCTGCTTCATCCATATCACCTAAGTACAATTGCTAGCAGCAACAATATATTATGCCTCTGCAATAGATAAAGAAATAGAATTCTTCTTCTTACACATCCATGAAACAATCTCTTTCCCAAGAAAAACACACCACCACTAGTACTCTTTCGGTCATCAACATCAGCAACCCAATCAGCATCAGTAAAATCACTCAAAGTAAAATCATTATCCTTAGGATACCACAAACCAAAATCAAATGTCCCTTTCAAATATCTGAAAATCCTCTTCATAGCAATGACATGAGATTTCCTAGGACCATCTTGAAATCTAGAAATAAGGCATACACCAATCATATATATATATATATATATATATATATATATATATATATATATATATATATCTGGTCTGATTTACTTTTGAAGAACCATCACCTTTTTAAACTCACATCCGGTCATCATAGGAGTACCAACTACCTTTGAGTCATCCAAGCCAAAAAATCTCAACAACTCTTTCACATACTTGGACTATGAAATTAAAAAATCCTTTATCTAATAGAGTAATTTGCAATCCCAAAAATAATATCATTTAACCAATCATAGACATCTCAAACTCATTTTGCATTTCATCAGCAAACTTCTTGCACAAACTATCATCTCCACCAAAAATAATGTCATCAACAAAAACTTCAACAATCAAAATTTTATCATGATCAATCTCAAAAAATAATTACTATTAGCAATACCTTTATTGAATCCAAGCTTCATCAAATACCTATCCAATCTAGCATACCAAGCTCTTGGGGCTTTCTTGAGTTCATACATTGCTTTCTTCAATCTGCAAACCATATCTTCCTAATTTGTCAACTAAAATCCATCTGGTTGCTCAATATAAACTTCTTATTCCAACTCACCATTAAGAAAGGCTGGCTTGACATCCATTTGATAAACTTTGAAATCTTTGCAAGCAACATAAGCAAAAAATAGTCTAACAACTTCCATCTAAGAATATCCCTTATAAACAAGTCTAGTATTGTTCCTAACCACTTCACCTTCCTCATTCAATTCATTCCAAAAGACCCATTTATTTTCAATCACATTCTTATCCTTAGGTATGGAAACAAGAATCCATGTATTATTATTTTCAATCTATTTCAATTCTTCTTCCATTACTTTCACCCAATTTTCATCTTTACATGCTTCATTAACATCCTTAGGTTTAATTTTAGAAATCAAGTAATACTCTTCAAAATTTCTTCTTCTATTAATCACACCTTTATTCTTATGACCTATAATATGATTCTTTGAATGATTCAATCTTACATACCTAGGAGCCTTAGGATTTTCTTGATTTCTAGACTCTTTAGCTCTTACTTCTACACTAGCGCTTGTACCCTTCTCCTTCATTCTCAGGCTTTTTCAAAACAATCTGAATTTGATTCTAGGTCTGCACTTGCTTTCCTTTATCTAAACTAACATCCTAATCATCTTAATCATATCTAGAATATGTGATCTATCTTTCATTGCTTTCATCAACTTTCACATTAGAACTCTCAAATATCTTTCTCAATCTCTTATTATAACACCAATAGGCCTTTCTCTTAGTAGAATAACCAAGAAAGATTCCTTTATCACATCTAGCATCAAAATTACCTAAATCTTCATCTCTTTAGATATAGCATTTACTTCCAAAAAAATTTAAATATCTAACTATAGGAGCATTACCAAACTATAACTCATAAGGAGTCTTACCGGTATCACCTTTAATATACACTCAGTTAGGAGTATATACTAGTATTCATATCTTATCTCCAATAGATATGCAAAATATTTCCTTCAATCATCATGGTTTTGGTAGCTTCTTGAATTTTCCTATTCTTCCTCTCCACAACACCATTCTGTTGAGAAGTTCTAGGTGCAAATAATCATCTCTTTACTCCATGCTCTTCACAAAATGCATTGAACTCACCAAAAGTAAGTTCACCACCTCTATCAAAGCTCAGACACTTCAGCTTCAGTCCAGCCTCTGTCTCAGCCATATGTTTGAAAATGTTGAACTTCTCCAATGCTTCAAATTTCTCCCTTAAGAAAGTAACCACGTCATCCTTGAATAGTCATCAATCAGCAACATGAAATACTTGTCTCCCTGCATGCTTCTCACTCTAGAAGGACCACACAAATCAGTATGTGCATGATCTAATAATCCATTAGAACAATGTTGTTTTCTTTTGAAAGTAACTATTGTCTTCTTCGCTAATTAGAATTCCTTACATACCGAATTAGTAGGCTTTACCAACTTAGGAACATCTCTTACTTCTTGAGTAGAGCTTATCTTAACCATGCAATCAAAATTTACATAACACATCCTTCTATACCATAACCAACTCTCATCAATCTAAGAAATCATATACCTTGTCAACCATTTGTCCAACACTCAAAAGATTATGTTTAAGACCTTCTACCTACAACACATCATCAGTATTGTTCTTACCATCAAGAGAATAGAACCTCTACCATGGATTATACCAGCTTAATCATCACCAAATCTTACTACACCACCATCATACTTTTACATACAAACTTACTCTTATCAATTGTCATATGATGAGAGAAACCATTATCAATAACCCATTCATCTTTCTCTTTAACTTTAACAGTCAAAGCTTTCTCCTCATTAATGCAGCTAGTAGAATCAGTAGGAACCGAATCATCTTCCTTTATAGCAATAAACACCCATTCATCTCCTAAAGTTTCCTTATCAGATTCATCATCTATGACACCTTCATCAGTAGAATAATAACATTTCTTCTGATATTTTGGCTTGTATGACTTGAATAGCTTCTTAAGAACTCTTTTCGGGAACCTTGAAGTAAAATATCCTATCTTATTACATGAAAAACATTTAAGAGGTAACTTTCCTTCATACTTACTAGCTCCTTTAGGTGATCTTCTGGCAATAAGGGCTTCAAGCTCCTCGAGTTATTTTTCTTCTTTGTCAAGTTCTCTCATCTCTTTCTCATATCTGGATACCCTTGTATAACTTTCTCCCCAATCATATTTCTGCTTCCTAAAAATAGTAGCTTTGAATACAAATTTAGACTTAGGAAGAGATTCACTTAATTCACTCAACTCAAAGGTAGCCATCTTTCCAATCAACATGTCTCTAGTCACATTAGTCACTATCCAGATCTCCTCAATAGAAGAAACTTTATGTTTGTAAGAAGAAGGCAAGGATCCCATCACTTTAGCTGCAATCCCTTATTCTTCCAACACTCCACTAGCACATCTGATACTCAACACAACCTCATTCACTTTCTGCATAAAGGAGGTAATATTCTCATCTTTTCCCAATCTCAAAATCTTATACTTTCCCTTTAGGCTTTGTAACTTAGCAACTTTCACATGGTTGTCACCTTCATACAAAGTTTTTAGCTTCTTCCAAATCTCATGTGTAGTCTACAAATCCATAACATTAGTCATCTCATAATTAGTCAAGGCACTCAAAAATCTTTTGTTAGCTCTAATATTGTATTCAGGTTCCTTTATCTCATCTAGAGTTGTAGGACCATTCAGAGGAACATTATACACATTCTTAGTAATCTTCCAATAATATTCACCAATGCATCTCAAGTGACAATCCATCCGGTTTTTCCAAAGAGAGTAGTTTGATCCATCAAATCATGGACTATCCTTCTTGTAAGAATAGGCTTCCATCTTGGATCATCTCAAGTGGTCAAGGTTCTTTCAAAGGATCTAGCTCTGATACCAATTATTGGCAATAATGGAAAAACTTGACAAGGGGGGTGAATCAATTTTCTCAAAAACTTTACTTAAACACAATTTCAAATCTGATAATTAATAGTAAAATCATAAATCAATACCACATCAATAAAATATATAACACTAAGAATTTTGATGTGTAAAACCCAGTTAAGGGATAAAAAATTGTGGTAACCTACCCACAATATCATGATACCCTATTAGAAGTATATGAAATATTATCATGGGGAATGCACATGCATTTAGGTATATTGCCTAGAGCTCACTACTCAAAAACAACAACAATAAGGGCTACAATGCTGAGGAAGACTCACTGTCTTACAAAAAAGATTTGGGCTACATCTAGAAGATCATGAACTGATAGAATATCATCTCCTCATGCCTGGTTATAGTTTTGGCTAAGCACATATTCTGCTCCTTCACACTTCTTCACACTTATTTGCATTACTTCACTACTTCCAAAAGGTCAATACATTATTCGCACACATAGACACACCTCTCACATGAATATTACATTTATTTGTACATATCATCAACCTATATTTCAATGTCGGCTCTATTAGCAGCAGGGAAACAACAATGCAGTAAAACTGAAAGGTGGGGTGAATCAGTTTTCACCAAACTCAATACAAATAAATCTTAATTATAGATCTAATCATGAACAACAATAGAAAAGATAATCACCACATCAACAACAAACACAACACAAGGATTTTTGATGTGGAAAACTCAGTTAAGGGAAAAACCATGGTGGGAACCTAACCACAATAAGATGATACCCTACAGTAGTATGTGGAAATATTACAATGGGGAATACACATACATTCAAGCACATTGTCTAGAGTTCACTGTTCAAAATAACAAAGGGCTACAACCTTGGGAAGGCTCACTGCCTTACACAGATCGAACAACAATCTGGATTACATGAGTTGAAAGAATAACATCTCCAAATGCTTGATTACAATTTTGGTTAAGCATACTGTTTACACAATAATTCCACTCGTCTCTTCCACACTACCGAATGATAAATTTGCTTGTTCACACATACAATAACCTCTCAAATCATAGACACAACTGGAGACACACAACTAAAATAATTGCATCACCTATTTATATAATTCATTAACCTTAACCTTAAGGTCGACTCAACACATAAGACCTAATTACAAAATTACATCACATGATACATAAATCCATAACTAGACCAATAAAATGTTATTGTCAACATAGAAAGGACCCAAATCAATTCCTTGAACATGCTAAACCACCAAATAATTTTCCAAGATCATACACAACATGCTACACCATCGAATATGTCGCATAACATGAAGAATACCATCGGACCAATAATTTCTTCATTAATGCACACCATGATTAATGCAGACCACCAAAACACATAACACACGATCGGAGAATATCAACAAGCAATGTGAATTCCACCACAATCACCACAATAGTTTGGATCATAAGATTAATCATTAACACCATTACCGGAGCTCAAGAACACCAACTGACAAACTGAAAGATATGCTTGTGAAGTTCCAAATCATAAACCACCCAATAAGAGGACACACATGAACATCCCAAACACTCTCCAAAATCTACAACTCAAGATATAATCACTCTGAAGTAATATGAATCAAATACCACCATATTGAAACATAGAACACTAAAAAACCAGTCACCATATCGGATCACATAAATCAACCAAATCAACTCATACCATCATGAAAATCATATTAAATTAGCTAGAGACAATCATATCAAAACCCAATAAACCGCATCAACATATTTGCACTAGATTACAAAAACCAACTCTTTGCAACAACCAATTCTCTGCAACATAGGAATATGTTGACATCAATGAGAATAAAATATCCCAACAACTCTAATATCCAATAATCTCCCCCTTTGGAATTGACGGCAATATATGAATGTGAGGAAAAAATCAATGCAAAGAAAGAAAACAACATCCAGCAATCTCCCTCAAAATCACAAGGATTGGCTCCCCCTTAGACAAATAACTCTAAAAATATTTCAAGGTTTTTCACATGCTCTTCTCCCCCTTTGACAACAATGCCAAAGACAAGATATAAATGATGCATCTCCCTCTCTAAGAAGGAAAATCACTCCCCTTTAAGATAAACTCACAAATCTGATCAACTAAGCCACATACTGACTACTCCCCCGGAGCAGCAACACCAACTCATCAATCCAGATAACATAGTAAGATAATAAAGTCCACTGGATTGATGCAACCCAAATCATCTAGTTTTCAACAAAAGGGGCAATCACCCCTAGCTTTTCTCTCAAATATAAAAATGTCTCTTCAGGCAAAGGCTTAGTGAAGATATCTGCAATATGTTTCTTACTAGATACATACTCCAATCTGACTTCCTTATCACTAACTTTCTCTCTCAAAAAATGAAACTTGATTGATATATGCTTGGTCCTAGAATGTAACATTGGATTCTTAATATATAACATTAGATAAAGAAATAGAATCTGTTAGTTAGATGAGAGGGGGGGTGAATCAAATAAACTTACAATCTAATATATTCTTCAAATTCAACCTTGGTAGAACTTACTTGATATGCAACTATGACTGTAAATCATTCAAACTCATAAAATGATAAACTTGAAACATCAAAACACATTTAACACCAGATTTAACGTGGAAATCCAAATAGGGAAAAACCATTGTGGGATTTCAGACCCACAAAGAAAATATACTCTTCTAGAGTATGATCGATTAAAAACTAATCCTGTTAAAGATTACATAAACACATTGCTAGATATGACCTGGTCAAGGGATTTCCCTCAGATTTATTAGAATCTTGCACTTTGTTAGAAGTGACCTTGTCAAAGGATTTCAAACACTCATTCAGGATGTTACCTTGCTAGAGGATTTACAAATAAGACTGTTAGGTCCACTCAGTTAAGAGATTCCCTGTCACTTACAAAAATAAATAACAGTAATAAAATATATCTACAACTTCACATCTAAAATGTTAAAGAAGACTCTATGTGCTCAAAATAATCTTGTCATAAGACTTATCTTCCTCCTTGCTAGGCTTCTCAATCTGTTCTTCAATCTTCTGTACTCTATAATCACCTCTGCAGTATCACTGCTCTTCTATTTGCTCCCATACATTGTTCATCAACTTTTCTTTATATATAAGCAATACCTAACTGCTTAATCTCCTTAATCACATTTCCCATGATTAATCTTAGCCATCAGATCTTCAAACTTGACTAGGTTTATTGAATCCTTTGAACTGAAAAACGTTTTATCTTGCATTGAAACTTGTATTCCTTCCTTGGTACTTGTGCTCGGTTATGACCGTTCAATCTGTGCTATAGATCTAACTCTTGAATTTTCATTGTCGTAGATCCTCAACAAACTTCTTACATGACATTCCAATCTTCTATAAATCTCTAGCTCATTGGCATCCTTCATTTAATAATGTATTTATTCATCCAATGCATTCTATTATTGCTCAGTTGATAATCGGTAAATATTGAAATTTACTCGATAGACATTCTGTATTTGTCTCGATTACTATCTCAGTAGCTTTTCTTGCTGAGGATACTCGGTAACTTCTTTCTTCTTTAACCGACACTGATAACCTTGGTGTTTGCCAACTAGCTCCTTGCTTGGTAAAATAGAATAGTATCAAACCTTTACTCATTCTGTTGCATGAAATCTTTTCTCCTTCTTATTCACTCTTTGAATACACATATATAAGATATCAAAATAATCAAAATATCACAATCTCATCACTGTCTAACTTGGTAATAGTTGCCCATTGAATAACTTATTACTCCCCTTCATTTTCACATTCTTTTTGTGTCGCTTATCGACATCTTTATACTCATCAAAACATACTCTTTAAGATATGGCAACATCATACTTAATCAAAAAATCAATTGCTTGGCATCAATGACAAAATAAAATAATTAAGATAGTAATCATCCTTTATCAATTATATCATCAATCTCCAACAAACTTCTCAATATCATCATACCAACAAACTTCATGTAATCTCAACAATCTCCCCCTTTGGCATTGATGGTAATACCAACTTGATTTATTCCAATTGATTCAGACTGCTATTATTCTTCTCCTATTATCCTTGAGTTGTATTCTTCTCTTGTAATCTTCTCCCCCTATCATTAGTCTTCTCCCCCTTTGACAATAATGCCAAAAGTAAAACTGATTCATGATTACTTCCCCTGTGAAGTAATTTCCTTGATGTTAAAACATATACAAATGTATCATCTTAGTCTCGGTTAGAGCAACTTGTCTTCATTCACTATTTCTTGCACAACTTTAGACAACATCCTAAAGTGTGTAAATCAACATCAACTCACAAATAGTATTCTGTAGAGTAATAGAATTGATGCTTTCACTGAACTCTGTCAATGAATACTAGATAGGGGTAGGACACCTAACTTACTTCTGAGATACTCAAAAGTGTCCCTTGGCAGTGGCTTTGTGAAGATGTCTGCTATTTGTTCCTTTGTGCTAACATATTCCAGCAAAACTTTCTTTTCTTGAACTTCTTCTCTTAGAAATGCATTTTGGTACAATTCAATGCTACAACGACATATTCAGCTTCAGTTGTTGACTGTGAAATGCATCCTTGTTTCTTGCTAAGCCAACTCACTAGTCTTTCTCCCAAAAAGAAAGCTCCATCGCTTGTGCTTTTCCTGTCACCAATATTTCCTACCCAATTAGAATCAGTGTAGACTTTTAAGTTAAAATCATTCCTCTTTCTATATAATAAACCATAATCTTCAGTGCCTCTCAAGTATCTAAAAATTCTCTTGATTGTTGTCATATTGGTTTCTTTGGGATCTGTAGAAAATCTTGCAGCTATACCTACTGCATGTGCTATATCAGGCCTGCCGTGAACTACATATTGCAACTTTCCAATCATAGATCGGTAAAGTGTCTCATCAACACATACAGATTCATCATTCTTTGATAGTTTACAATTAGTAATTAGAGGAGTAATTACAGGTTTAGAATCCTCCATTCCAAATTTCTTCAAGATTTCCTTTATATACTTGGATTGAGTAATGAAAATCCCATTTTTCATTTGCAATATTTGTAAACCTATAAAATACTTTATTTCACTGATTAATGACATCTAAAATTCTTTCCACATTTCATTTCCAAAGTTCTTAAATAAAGAATCATTTCCACAAAAAATAATATCATCAACAAATATGGCTGAAATCAGTATTGCATTATCCTCATCATTCTTCATATACATGTTGTTGTTTTCACTAGTCCTCATAAATCCAACCTTTATTAAGTAGGAGTGCAACCTTTCATACCATGCTCTAGGTGCTTGCTTTAGGCCATATAAATCTTTGTTCAAGTTACATACCTGATTTTTATTCTTCTCTTCAATAAATCCTTCAGGCTATTCAATATAGACTTCTTCTTCTAGTATACCATTCAAAAATGCAAATTTAACATCCATTTGATATACCTTGAAATTTTTGTAAGCAGCATATGCCAACAATGTTCTCACTCCCTCAAGTCTTGCCACATGTGCAAAAGTCTCACCATAGTCTATTCCTTCTTCTTGAGCATAACCTTTGCAAACTAGCCTTGCTTTATTCTAAATGACCTCACCTTTTTCATTTAGCTTATTTCTGAAAATCCTCTTTGTACCGATTACATTTTTCTCTTTTGGTCTTGGGACCAATGTCCATGTTTCATTTTTCTTGATTTGTTCAATCTCTTCTGTCCTAGCATTCACCCAATCTTCATTTCTTAATGCCTCTTTTACTATCCTCAGTTCAAACTCGGATATCAGACATGTGTTCTATCTCAGTTTGTTCCTTGTCATCACTAGATCATCCTTATCTCCTATAATCTGACTTGATGCATGATTTCTTCTGACATATTTGGCTAGTATAGGCTCGGTACGCTCTATATGATCTTCTTCATCACTCAGTAACTAAGTATTTTCTTCATCGGCTTTCTCGGTAAAACTTCTTGGTTGTACATATACAAACTCTTCCTAATCTTCTGGTTCTTTGGAGTTTCCTTCATCATTCCTTTCTACAAATTCATCAATTTTCACATTTGCACTTTCCACTATTTTGTTAGATGATTTGATCAGAGATTTAAATGATTTAAATATTTTAAAATAACTTACAATTGGTTTCTTGTCATACCAGATTTCATACAGTGTCTTCATAGTTCCTTTCTTCAGTTGTACTCGGTCCAGGGTGTAAACTGCAATGCTTATTGCTTCTCTCCAAAATATTTGAGGTACTCTTTTCTCTATCATCAAGGTTTTGGCACAATTTACAATTGATCTATTTCTTCTTTCAGCTATCCCATTTTGTTGTGGTGTTCTCGGTGCAGATACTTGTCTCTTTGTACCATGATCATTGCAAAATAAGTTGAATTCATCTGAAATGAAATCTCCTCCTCTATCAGATCTTAGACATTTCAACTGTCTTCCTGTTTCATTTTCAACTCTTTCCTTATACCATTTGAACATTTGAAAGGCTTTTGATTTCTCTTTTAAAAACATAACTGACATCATCCTTGAGTAATCATTCATAAATAATATAAAGTATTTATCACCATAATAACTTTCAACTTTCATAGGACCACAAAGATCAGTGTGTACAAGATCTAAAATTCCTTTAGAAGTGTAATACTTACTTGTAAAGCTTGATTTTGTCATCTTACCCATCTAGCATCCTCAACATATTGCATTCTCAGGTTTTTCCAAGCTCGGTAGACCGCTTACTCAGTGCTTCTTACTTAGTTTGACCAGGTTATCAAAATTTACATGACAAAACCTTTTATGCCATAACTAGGTATCTTCTATTTTTGCATACAGACAATTGTTCCAAGTTGAGTCAAGATGAAATGTATTACCTCTTGTTTGAGTCCCAGTAGCAGCCAACTTTCCATGTTTGTCATGAACTTTGACAATTACTTTATGAAATTCTATTCGGTATCCTGTATTGTTTAGCTGTGCTACACTCAACAAATTGTATTTTAGAACTTCAACCCAATATACATCATCACATTTAGAATTGTCAAGAAGTGTGATAGAACCTTTACCTTTCATAGGACATGGTGCATCATTACCAAATCTTACATAACCTCCATCATAATCTTCTAATTTAACAAAGTTGTGTTTATCACCTGTCATGTGATGTGAGCATCCACTATCTATGATCCAAGTACCATTATTATTGTGTGATATTAAGGCTTTTTCTTCATACATTTCTTCCTCTGATCCATTTTTGATAGCCACATATACAACTTCCTCTGTCTCAGTCCCATTAGATTTTTCATCATTGGATTCCTTATCAGCTACTAGACATGTCTTTCTATCTCTCCTTCTGAAGTCTCGGTGCCCTTTGTATTGGTTGTCTTTCTGTTTGTCATCTCGGTATTCTCTCTTTTCACTAGATTCTTTGTCAGGATAGTTAGTAGCCATATGTCCAATTTTATCACCGTTAAAACATTTCAAAGGTAACTTTCCTTTATACTTACCTTTGCCTCTCAGTAACCTTCTGGCCAATAATGCTTCAAGCTCTTCTTGCTTTCTAATTTCCTCATATAGTTTGTGTACTTATTCCATGTTTTTTCAAAATCTCTCACTTGCTCCACTGTGATTTCCTTTAGCATACTTATACATTCTATCATTGTAATCATTAGATTCATCAAGATGAAAAGAACTGAATGCAGATTCAACTTTGTTTATCGAAGACACACTGTTATCAAAATTACTTAACTCAAAAGCATGTGGCTTACCGATAGTAGCATCCAAAGAGACTGGCATGTTTGGTATAGAGCTTAATTCATTAATTGTAGAGACTTGAATGGCATAAGCAGGTAGATGTGTTCTCTGCAACTTACTTGTTACATCCTTTTCTTCAATAGTTCCTCCTACTCATTTGATTTAATTGACAGTTTCCTTTAACCTTGTACTGTATTGGATTATGTTCTCACTGTTGGTATTTTGGTATGGTTTTGTCATTGATGTCAACACCTACTAAAACACTAGCACTTTGGAGATCCAATAGCATTCACCGGCAAGCAAGTAACTATTGCACAGCTACTGGTATATAGTTCACCGGTAGGATATAATGATCACCGACACTTGGAATGATATGGAAGACACCTGGTAATGTCAAAGACATCATGTGGACAAAGTCTGTTCAATCAAAGGTAAGGGTACAATATCTCTTGATGGTAAGCATAACACTGACAATGTCTACTATGTTGAAGGATTAAAGCATAATCTTTTAAGTGTTGGTCAATTGGTTGAGAAAGGATTTCAGTTACAATTTAAGAATGGAAAATGCAAAGTCATGAATAGAACTGGTTTAGGAATTGCAAACGATAATCAGACTAGAGGTAATATCTTTCATTTGAATAACAGTGAAAAGCCATGTTTGATTGCACACATAGATGAAAGTTGGTTATAGCATAAGAGACTCTGTCATGTAAACTTTGATTGCATGGTGAAGATCAGTACTTCTAAGGCAGTTAGAGATCTACCTAAAATTGTGAAACCTCATAATACAATTTGTAAGGAATGTAAATTTGGAAAACAAGTTAGAGCTAGTTTCAAAAGTATTCCAAAAAAATCCAATAATGCTCTTGATTTGATTCACACTGATTTATGTGGTCCAGCTAGAACTAAAAGCTTACAAGGTGATAGATATTTCATGCTAATTATTGATGATTATTCTAGAATGTGTTGGGTTACTTTTCTCAAAGAAAAATCAGAAGCACTTGGAAAGTTCAAACTGTTCAAAGCAATGGTTGAATATGAAATCGGTAAGAAAATCAAATGTTTAAGATCAGATCAAGGAGGAGAATTCACATCTAAGTACTTTAATACATTCTATGAAGTAAATGGAATCAGAAGACAACTATCAGCACCTCGGACACCACAACAGAATGGAGTTGTTGAAAGGAAAAACAGAACTATCTTAGATGCAGCAAGAAGTATGTTATCTGAAGCAAATTTACCACATGTGTATTGGAGAGAAGCAGTCAACACAACCGTCTATACATTCAACAAAGTTCACATCAAAGGTGAAACCAGTAAGACCCCTCATGAACTATGGTTTGGTAATACTCCTACTCTTAAGTATTTCAGAATTTTTGGAAGTAAATGTTATATTAGAAGAGATGAGTATGTTGGGACTCGTTAATTTTGAGTCAATTTTAGAGGCCCAATTCAAATTTTGCTTTGCATTTCCAAATAAGTCAGTTTGAATGGCCTAGTTAGATAGGGGGTAAAATGGAGCGAGTTGATTTTTAGAGGTAAGGCTCGGGAGACATGTCCTACACCTTTCATTTGGCCCATTCAATGACATGAAACTTTCAGAATTTAGTTTGGATAAGTTTACTAGGTACCCATTTCGAGGGGTGAGCTGAAAGTGCATTTTAGGCACAAATGCAGATTTTATTGAGTAGCCTAATTTGAACAAGTACATCTTTTACCCTGTTAATCATCATGAAGAAATTCAAAGTGGATTGGATTCAATGCATAAATGTGAGTCATCCTACAAAATTTAAAGTCCAAATGAATCCATTTGCTCAGTTTTCAAAGCCAAATCCATTTGTAGTTTGTGTGTTTTGGCAAATCCCTGTTTGGCATAAGTGTAAATGTTGCTCCAGTAAGTATCATGACAGAATGTTTCTTCTGAGTTAATGCTGGTATAAATGACAAGCTATGTTTCAATTTTAAACCCTCTGCCAGTCCATTTGATTGGTTTTAAAAAGGGTTCATTTAGCCATTGTTTTCAGTTATCCGTACTTTCAGTGCTATATCAGTTAAAGTAGTTTTTATGAGTGCACCATTTGCATCCAGTCAAGTTTTTGGTTGAACTAAGAATTCAAAGATTTATTATGTACTTCAAGGTACCTATGATTCAAATTTGAGGGTCTACGGAGGTCATTTGATATTTTTGAGAAGGGCATCATGTGTTGCCAGAACATTGACTTCATCAGGTCCGCAGTGTCAACAAAGCTAGTTTGTCATTTTTGCCAATTAATATTTCTTCGCTCAGGACTCATCTTGAGAAACCATTTGACAGTGTTCATGCTTGTATATCAGAGTACACACTTGTCAGATGGCGAGCTCCAGAAAGGTGTTTTGACAAGTTTGAAAAATACTTCTTCGCGATTAAATGTGAAAACGTGGCACAAGTGCCTGAAAGTCGTAGAATGCAGATTAATGATCCGAAAATGATGTCAATCATTTCCATAGGTATGGGTAAGGTTCCTGAAGCTTTTCAGAGGTTAGTTGCATGAAAACAAAAAAAATTTAGTCAGACCCACTTTGGGGCCCAACCTGGCCTATGCCCGTGCATTGTTTTTATTGGCGATTTTCACTTACTAGGGAAATTTCAGAATATTCAAATAATGATGCAATTCACAAGTCACAAATCAAGTGAAGTTCATATGGGTATCAGCCATTGAAGATTCAAGGTAAAAGACACTATGAATTCGAGGTTTAACAATGTAGCTCAAGTGAAGGAGAGCATGTCCTGTATTTCTACAAGCCCTTCACAATCCTTTCAAACCATCAAATAGAAGCTAGATTTTGACAGAAAGAATAGTGAATCTACAAGATAGTTTTAGTATGAACAACACCAAAGCCTTGAAAATAAATGACTATTGACTTAGGATATTTTTTATGGTAAGAGTCCCAAGCAATGGCATTGATTAGTAAATTGTCAAATCGTTGTCAAAAGATACTAAATCATAGCACCTAGATTGTAGCAGTCATCTCCAAAAGTGAAAAGGCAACTGACAAATGTTGATTTTAAACTCAATGACCTCTTCCAAGATCCCTCTTTCACATGGATTGGAGTGTTCACATGATGTTTGAAAAGGGTGTTGAAAACCCCAGCATCCTCCCTCTTTGTTGTAGCTTGTCACATTGGAGTTTGTAGACTGCAAAATACTTTAGTAAGTCTCACATGGCATTTTGAAGCCATGGTAGTAGCTACGGTTATTATATCCCTCTGTGTGGCATGGAAATGAAGTGCGAAATCTAAGCTAATGCAATTACCATTTAAACATCAATCTTTATCCTTTACATGGTGGTTGGGAGATGAGTTTTATGCAGTATGCACATCAAATTAAAACCTTGGTAGTCCTCTTTGCGTGGAGCTTGGAAGGCAGGTTGAAAACTAAAGCAAGTGCCAGCATCCTATCCTCCTCCATCTATGTGGTTCTTCAACATTTCAAAAACCATCAAGCAAATGCTATGTGGCTAGGCACTAAAGCCTTTGGAGTGTGGCGTGGGGAGGGCCAACGATGGTTTTTTTTGAAGCAAATGGCACTTTGAAACAGTAAAGTCTTCCTTCCACCCATGTAGCAATTAGAAGTGACAACAGTGGAGTATGAAAGGCATTGATTACTCTCCTCAGGTCACGTGAGCCTTCTATGAGGCGTTGAAGTTGGAGAAACCTTCAAGCAAATTAAATGGTAGGTGTACTCAACAATGGTGTTTGGGAGAAGCATAAAAGCTTTCGAATGCATAATGCCCAGCCAGGTGCTCATTGTCTTCAGTGTGGAGTGGTGTTTGGAGTGAAGGTTAAAGCATCAAATTAATTTAAACAGCCAATGCCTCCTCCCAGTATGGCGTGGTTGAGAGAGCCATTGAATTCCAAGCAAATGAAAAAGACTTCCATGAAAGTCTTAGGCAAAGCTCCAAAGTGCAGTCCTAGGTTTAAAGCCTTAGTCCCACATTCACTAGGAGGTGTATGTTTTTGGTATTTAAATACAAAAGCCCACACATGTAATATATATTTTGATGGATGGTGCTCGTTGAGTGCCCAAGGAGGACCCCATGTGCACATCCCAAGGCAACCAGGAGGTGAGATGGCGATAGGTGGACACCACGTATGCACGCTTCCCAAGGCAGATAGGCAAAATTTTGTAGAGAAAGGCCGACTTAACTAGTGAGCAAGTTTGGAAAGGATCGATGGTCGGCATGACTTCGCGAAGGCGAGATGCATGAAAGTTAAGGTCTACGAAATGGCAAAAGGCTCAGACCGAAAATGAAGTGAAAACAAATTGGTAAAGATCAAGCAAGTCCAGGTTGATCCGACGGTCCGCGTGATTTCAAAGCTTGAAGTTGCACACTGGTTACCATCTATAAAATGGCGAAAGCTAGGTGGCACTTAGGTGGTAGGTCCAGTCAGAGGTTCAGCAAATGGACACGTGGCGGTGATGAGGTGTCAGTCAAGGTGGCGCCCAGTAGACCCTACGAACCAATCGAAGGCCGCCACGTGGCAAAGCATCAGAGCACAACAAGAGCCAAAAATAAAAGTTAAATGAGGTTTATTATATAGTTGAAACTATATTAAAAATTCAAAAATTTAAATGATTGTGCACATGTGAATGATTAATTCGCCTAGGGCTCCATTTTTGGTCAAAATGGCAAGTATCATATATCACCAAAAAGCTCTTGAGTTGTGGAATGCAGTTATGAAGTTTGTTTCAACAAAGATCAGATCTTTTGAGAGCAGTTTCCATGGGAAAAAGGAAGGGATTGAAATTCAGTTGGAAAAAAAGACATCTGGCAATTTCGGTTGCAGACCTAATTTTTCCCTCCTCTTCATATTTCCAATTTCTTCTCATTTGTAAGGATATCAAGAATTTTGTATAAAAACTACGGCAAAAATATATTTGGGGGCCTTTTTCTGGATTTGAAGAATTACTTTGAGTTAGATGTAGAATTTGATGATGGATATCAATATACAGACCAGATAATTTTGAGCTCACATTTATGTTGTCTTCTTGCATGCATTTATTGATTTACTGTGTTCTTCTAAATAATCAAGGGTTATTTGATTGGATGGGTATTGCAAGGCAATCTTGCAGAGGTATTTTAGGTTTTTCTCTCAAGGGGAGGAATTAAATATACGTAGAACCCCTCTGTTAGTGAATCAGTAGTGTTTTCTGCTTGAATTTGATGAACATGTTTAGCATAAAGAAAAAACTTACATATATGTCAGGCATATATTAAGTTAATGAAGTTGAAGTGATAGAATGTATTGAAATGTCCAAATTCAGAATTCTTGTATAGCTTAGGTGACTCTGAAGCCCAGGATAAGTCACTGGTATACTTTTTCTAGGTTCCATAACATTCTTGGTGATCAATATTGAAGATAAACGCATATTCTTTTCAAATGTTTTCAAGTATTTGCAAAGGTGATGAGGTCCATAGGTTTATATGCATTGGTTTAATGTGGATCTTTGTTTAAAATTGTGAATTTATTCACAAAAGGTATACCCACCTAAACTTCAGACAAGTTCAAAGTGTAGAAGGTCCTCAAACCTTGTTATATGTTGTTCTTGAGTTCTATTTCCCTGATCTCTTCGTATGCAGACAAAGTTATTCATTTTCTTACAAGAGGATAGGAGGGAAATCAGAATTTGTGACCAACAAAAGTGGTGACTCTGTTGGGGAATTGCTGAATAAGAATTGCCTAATTTCATACAGTTAGTCTGCCTGTTGGGATTGCATAGATTTGAAAGTGTCTTTTATGGTTGAGGGATTAGTTGATTATTAAATCAGTTGTATGCTCAGACATGGATTCTTCATCATAGAAGCTTGATATAATGTGCAATACAAAGATACACATAGAGTTGGTGTTGATTTCCCCAAACCCATATGTGTTAAATAGCCTAGAAGAGTGTTTGTTGCAGTGAGATTGAAGAAGTAAATAGAGATTTAAACTTGTGTTGAATGGTGTTCTGCTGTTCAAAATATCCTCTGTGCAAGAGGTGGCGACTCTAATGTAAAAGATAGTGCTGAAATGTGAAGTAAATCTTCAAATCTACAAGTCTTACAGCTGCAAATCTCCACGTATTTTTTAGAGCTTTCAAATGCAAAGATGTTTTTTTTGAAATTCTGAATGTGTAATGTTGTTTTCCCATTTAGTGAGCAACACTAGTCTAGAGGGAAAGAAGAATCACAAAAAATTAATTTGCATATCTATGCTGCTGAAACATCCAGTGTTTATGATCTTCCATAGTATGCAAATTTAGGAGGAGCTTTGTGTCAAGCAATGTCGTGAAATAGTTCCAGTGTAAGGATACTTGCTTGAAGTTTTTATCCAAAGTTATATAATCATTTGTGGAAGTAAGGAAGAAATGTGTAGTGAATTTTTTCAGCCCCAATCTTATCCACATATGACCATGTCCAATGAAATAGAACAACCATGTAATAGGAAGAGTTTCAGTATGAAGTGTTATGCTGCTCTAAACTTTGAAGGTATTCCGGGTTACCCAAAGCTCATACCCACAGAAATAAGAAAGTATTTGCGAATTTTCAGTGGGAAGAAATTAGAATTAGCATGTCAACATGTGAAAAGAGTTTCAGATTTGTTAGGAGAGTTTGAAATTTGTCAATAAGATGTGTGCATGAAGTTGTTTGTCTAGTCACTGAAAGAGGATGCAAGGGATTGGTTCTCTTTTTTGCCAGTGAATTCTATTACCTCATGGGAAGAATTGATTTCAGATTTCATGGATCAATTTGATTAAAAAATGAGTGATTGTGATTTACTAAAATAATTCACTTATATACAAATCAGGGAAGATGAATTGCTACCAACATTTAATATCATGTTTTCACAAACCTTGTCTAAAATTTCCAGAAAGTATAAGTTTGATGATAAAGTATGTCTGGATATCTATATGAGTGCTTTTGGTAAGAAGATGGGTTTCCTATTGAGAAACAAAGAACCTAAGACTTTGTATGGAGATTTTAACACAACTAGCGACATTAAAAATAATTTGAAATTTGGGATAGCCAAGAAATTTGTGTCTGTTGTAGTTTCTTGTCAAAGCACCTTCAATGGTGAAATACCATTTGAAACTGATCAAAACATTCTGTGTCTAGGTGCATGAAGCTCTGTAGTTCCGAATGGTTTTGTTGATGCATGTGCTTCAAATTTGAATGAGAGTCAAGATCCTCTATTGTTAATGCCAGTTGCCTCTCACAGTAATGATGGAATGATTAGTGTTCAATGTTGTGATAATGCCGATACGAAGATTGATATATACAAGGGGTACATGCCATTTGATTTGTATGCATCTCCTAAGGTTAACAATAATAAAAATTATGGTAATGATGACCATCAATCTTTACATGCTGCTGATGTGTTTGATGTTGAAATGCCAAGTATTGATGGATCACCAAATGTTGTTGATTATGCAAGTGAAGATGTGCAATATGATGAAAATCAGATTTTGGTTAAGTCTAATAAATCTGAAAATGAAAATGTGAATGATGCTGATAATGTGTTCAGTGCAAGTATACCCAGTGATGAATGTGTTTCAAAATGGAGTGGTGTTGTTGATTATGAGGACATTGAGTTCTATTCCCAACACCTTGAAGGTATGCAAATGAACAATGAAGATCAATTTCAGAATGAGAACGATCTTCGCACAAGTGTTTTACTTTCTTATGATTAGCAAATGAATGCCAGTCATGCAGCTGAAAGTGGTTATGAGAATTCTTATTATTCATCTTGTGAAGATGATATTGGAGGAAACCAAGTTATGTACATTAGCTATGAATCTGAAAATGAAGGTGTTTGTGAAGATAAAAACATGTGCGAAAGTGCTGATAATGTTTTATTTTCAGATTTAAATGAACCCATATTTGAATGCTTTTAGAATTTGAAGTATCATGAAGAGGATGTGAATGTTGATAATATGCTTGAACTGGATATGGAGTTTTTTGTTTTTGGTATAAATGTCCATCATGCTGATTTCATTGATGAAAATGCTGAAGCTACCCCTTGTCTTGAACAAGTTTGTAATGCTGATGTAATTCTGAATAGCAGTAGCATGGATTGTAAAAATTTACTTCATGATGAAGACAAGAGGCATGGGTTATGTGATGACTTTTTCAGACCACAAATGGAAGTGTTTCAGGTGGATGTAAGCCTGAATGAAGAAGACTTAGCTGAGGATTTGCTTGAGCCAAAGGTATGCATTCTTTTCCATGAATAGGATATTGAGAATGTGGAAGTTTTGAGTTTGATAAACAAGGAGAGTATAGAGTGTGATCAGCATAGTGAAGTATCACATCCAGGTTGTAACATTTATGCTCCGTGTTTGCATCAGTTAGTTAGTAGTGTTCCTCATTCTATTGATTTAAATGATAATAAGGCATGTGCTGATAAGAATTACAATATTGAAAATGAATGTTTTATTTTTGAAGTTCAACATGATGATGTCTTTGCAAATGGTAGAATTGATTGGGATAGTGAAATGTATGGTATCTTGTGGGAAGGCCTCTATAGTGAGTTGTCTCATGGTTTTAATTGTGTTGAAGTAATGTGTGACTACAAAGTTCAGAATCAGACAAGAGGTATGCACACCAACTATTACATTAATGAGACAACAGAGGTTGATTATAAGGATTATGCTCAGCTGTTATTGAAAAGTGCCTTTGTTTGGATCATGGTATCAAGTGATGAGAATCAGATTTTTGACAGAGGTAAATGCTAAGATTGATTGAGCAGCTTATATTCAGTTTTAAGCATGTTTGTATCTATTGTATAGTCACTTTGCTTTCAGTTGTGTGTTTTTCAATAAAGTGCTCGGGTGTTTGGGTAGAATAAGGAAGCCCTGTTTTTGAAAAGAGATGTGATGAGAAGAGATGTGATCCATTTTTTGGGTGGTTTGCTTAACCATTGATTTTGGATTCTTGTGTTGATCTTGCAATCAACCATCCCTAGTTAGAGCCACTATTGGGACTCATTAATTTTGAGTCAATTTTAGAGGCCCAATTCAAATTTTGCTTTACATTTCCAAATAAGTCAGTTTGAATGGCCTAGTTAGATAGGGGGTAAAATGGAGCCGGTTTATTTTCAGAGGGTAAGGCTTGAGAGACATGTCCTACACCTTTCATTTGGCCTATTCAATGATCTAAAACTTTCAGAATTCAGTTTGGATAAGTTTACTAGGTACCCATTTCGAGGGGTGAGCTAAAAGTGCATTTTAGGCACAAATGCAGATTTTATTGAGTAGCCTACTTTGAGCAAGTACATATTTTACCTTGTTAATCGTCATGAATAAATTAAAAGTGGATTGGATTCTATGAATAAATGTGAGTCAGCCTACAAAATTTCAAGTCCTAATGAATCCATTTGCTCAGTTTTCAAAGCCAAATCCGTTTGTAGTTTGTGTGTTTTGGCAAGTCCCTATTTTGATAGCTAGTCGGAGCCCTGTTTCGCATAAGTGTAAAAGTTGCTCCAGTAAGTATCATGATAGAATGTTTCTTTTAGATTAATGCTAGTATAAATGACAAGCTATGTTTCAATTTTCAAGCCTCTACCAGTCCGTTTGATCGGTTTTAAAAAGGGTTCATTTAGCCATCGTTTTCAGTTATCCATACTTTCAGTGCTATATCAGTTAAAGTAGTTGTTTTTATGAGCACGCTATTTGCATCCAGTCAGGTTTTTGGTTGAATTGAGAATTCAAAGATTTAGTATGTACTTCAAGGTACCTGTGTTTCAAATTTTAGGGTCTACAGAGGTTGTTTGATATTTTTGAGAAGGTCATAATGTGTTGCCAGAACATTGACTTCATCAGGTCCGCAGTGTCGAAAAAGCTAGTTTGTCATTTTCGCCAATTAATATTTCTTCGCTCGGGACTCATCTTGAGAAACTGTTTGACAATGTTCATGCTTGTATATTAGAGTACATGTCTGTAAGATGGCGAGCTCCAGAAAGGTGTTTTGACAAGTTTGAAAAATATGTCTTTGCGATTAAATGCAAAAACATGGTGCAAGTGACTGAAAGTCGTAGAATGCGGATTAATGATTTGAAAATGATGCCGATCATTTCCAGAGGTATGGGTAAAGTTCCTAAATCTTTTCAGAGGTCAGTTGCATGAAAACAATTTTTTTGTAGTCGGACCCACTTTGGGGCCCGACCTGGCCTATGCCCGTGCATTGTTTTTATTGGCGATTTTTGCTTACTAGGGAAATTTCAGAATATTCAAATAATGATGCAATTCACAAGTCACAAATCAAGTGAAGTTCATATGGCTAGCAACCATTGAAGATTCAAGGTAAAAGACACTGTGAATTCGAGGTTTAACAATGTAGCTCAAGTGAAGGAGAGCATGTCTTGTATTTCTAGAAGCCCTTCACAATCCTTTCAAACCATCAAATAGAAGCTAGATTTTGACTGAAAGAACAGTGAATCTACAAGATAGTTTTAGTATGAACAACACCAAAGCCTTGAAAATAAATGACTATTGACTTAGGATAGTTTTTATGGTAAGAGTCCCAAGCAATGGCATTGATTAGTAAATTGTCAAATTGCTGTCAAAAGACACTAAATCATAGCACCCAGATTGTAGCAGTCATCTCCAGAAATGAAAAGGCAACTCGCAAATGTTGATTTTAAACTCCATGACCTCTACCAAGATCCCTCTTTTACATGGATTTGAGTGTTCACATGGTGTTTGAAAAGGGCATTGAAAACCCGAGCGTCCTCCTTCTTTGCTGTAGCTTGGCACATTGGAGTTTGTAGACTACAGAAGACTTTAGTAAGTCTCATGTGGCATTTTGAAGGCATGGTAGTAGCTATAGTTAGTATATCCCTCTGCGTGGCATGGAAATGAAGTGCAAAATCTAAGCTAATGCAATTACCATTTAAACATCAATCTTTATCCTTTACGTGGTGGTTGGGAGATGAGTTTTATGCAGTATGCACGTCAAATTAAAACCTTGGTAGTCCTCTTTGTGTGGAGCTTGGAAGGCAGGTTGAAAACTAAAGCAAGTGCTAGCACCCTATCCTCCTCCATCTGCGTGGTTCTTC
Source organism: Cryptomeria japonica (assembly GCF_030272615.1). NCBI lineage: Eukaryota > Viridiplantae > Streptophyta > Pinopsida > Cupressales > Cupressaceae > Cryptomeria > Cryptomeria japonica. The sequence continues at coordinate 178,360,549 of NC_081413.1, read as the reverse complement.
AACATTTGAAAAACCATCAAGCAAATACTACATGGCTGGACACTAAAGCCTTTGGAGTGTGGCGTGGGGAGGGCCAGTGATGGTTTTTTCTGAAGCAAATGGCAGTTTGAAATAGTAAAGTCTTCCTTCCACCCACGTAGCAATTGGAAGTGACAACAGTGGAGTTTGAAAGGCATTGATTCCTCTCCTCAGGTCACATGAGCCTTCTATGAGGCATTGAAGTTGGAGAAACCTTCAAGCAAATTAAATGGTAGGTGTACTCAGCCATGGTGTTTGGGAGAAGCATAAAAGCTTTCGAATGCATAATGCCCAGCCAAGTGCTCATTGTCTTCAACATGGAGTGGTGTTTGGAGTGAAGGTTAAAGCATCAAATTAATTTAAACAGCCGATGCCTCCTCCCAGTATGGCGTAGTTGAGAGAGCCATTGACTTCCAAGCAAATGAAAAGGACTTCCATGAAAGTCTCAGGCAAAGCTCCAAATTGCAATCCCAAGTTTAAAGCCTTAGTCCCACATTCACTAGAAGGTGTATGTTTTTGGTATTTAAATACAAAAGCCCACACATGTAATATGTCCCAGCCATCAAGGCTTTTGACGGACAGTGCTTGTTGAGTGCCCAAGGAGGACCCCATGTGCGCATCCGAAGGTGACCAGGAGGTGACAGATGGCGATAGGTGGACACCACGTAGGCATGCTTCCTGAGGCAAATGGGCGAAATTTTGTCGAGAAAGGCTGAGTTAACCAGCGAGCAGGTTTGGAAAGGATCGACGATCGGCATGACTTCGCAAAGGCGAGATGCACGAAAGTTAAGGTTCATGAAATGGCGAAAGGCTCATACCAAAAATGAAGCGAAAACGAAGTGGTAAAGATCGAGCAAGTTTGGGTTGATCCACGGTCCGTGTGATTTCGAAGCTTGAAGTTGCATGCTAGTTACTGTCTAGGAAATGGCGAAAGCCAGGTGGCACTCAGGTGGTAGGTCCAGTCAGAGATCCAGCAGGTTGTTCCTGTCCCAGTGGCGGTGATGTGGCACACACATGGCGTATGGGTGGACAGACAAGCAAGCGGACACGTGGCGATGATGAGGTGTCAGTTGAGGTGGCGCCCAGTAGACCCTACGAACCAATTGGAGGCCGCCACATGCCAAAGTGTCAGAGCACAATAAAAGCCAAAAATCAAAGTTAAATGAGGTTTATTATATAGTTGAAACTATATTAAAAATTCAAAAATTTAAATGATCGTGCACATGTGAATGATTAATTCACCCAGGGCTCCATTTTTGGTCAAAATGGCAAGTATCATATATCATCGAAAAGCTCTCAAGATGAGGAATGCAGTTATAAAGTTTGTTTCAACAAAGATCAGATCTTTTGAGAGAAATTTCCATGGGAAAAAGGAAGGGATTGAAATTCAGTTGGAAAAGGAGACATTTGGCAATTTCAGTTGCAGACCTAATTTTTCCCTCCTCTTCATATTTTCAATTTCTTCTCATTTTTAAGGATTTCAAGAATTTTGTAAAGAAACTCTGGCAAAAATATATTTGGGGGCCTTTTTTTGGATTTGAAGAATTACTCTGAGTTAGGTGTAGAATTTGATGATGGATATCAATATACAGACTAGATCATTTTGAGCTCACATTTTTGTTGTCTTCTTGCATGCATTTATTGATTTACTATGTTCTTCTAAATAATCAAGGGTTATTTGATTGGATGGGGATTGCAAGGCAATCTTGTAGAGGTATTTTAGGTTTTTCTCTCAAGAGAAGGAATTAAATATATGTAGAACCCCTCTTTTTGTGAATTAGTAGTGTTTTCTGCTTGAATTTGATGAACATGTTTAGCATAAAGAAAAAACTTACATATATGTCAGGCATATATTAAGTTAATGAAATTGAAGTTATAGAATGTATTGAAATGTCCAAATTCAGAATTCTTGTATAGCTTAGGTGACTCTGAAGCCCAGGATAAGGCACTGGTATAGTTTTTCTAGGTTCCATAACCTTCTTGGTGATCAATATTGAAGATAAACACATATTCTTTTCAAATGTTTTCAAGTATTTGCAAAGGTGATGAGGCCCATAGGTTTTTATGCATTGGTTTAATGTGGATCTCTGTTTAAAAGTGTGAATTTATTCACAAAAGGTATACCCACCTGAACTTCAGATAAGTTCAAAGTGTAGAAGGTTCTCAAACCTTGTTATATGTTGTTCTTGAGTTCTATTTCCCTAATCTCTTCGTATGCAGATAGAGTTATTCATTTTCTTACAAGAGGATAGGAGGTAAATTAGAATTTGTGACCAATAGAGTATAGTGGCAAATTTGATCCTAGAAGTGACGAAGGAATATTTCTTGGTTATTCATCTAAGAGCAAGGCATATAGATGTTTTAACAAGAGATTGCAGAAAATTGTTGAGAGTACAAATGTCAAGATTGATGAACAATTCAAAGGAACTTCAAGGTATATAGACTCTAAACCAGCAACAGAAGTTGTGACAAATGAACCTACACTAAATCCACTAGTACAGAATGAAGATCCAATTACCCCGGTGCCATCAAAGGATTCCATAGTAATTGAAGAACAACAACAAACTAAGACACCTCGGTATGTAAGATTGAATCATTCTGAAGATCAGATAATTGGAAACAAATTTAAAGGAGTTATGACAAGAGGAAGATTAGCAAATGAAGAGGTATGTCTTATTTCTCAAATTGAACCATCATCTGTTAATGAGGCATGTGAAGATAAATTTTGGATTAAAGGTATGGAAGAAGAATTAGGACAAATTGAGAAAAATAATACTTGGACATTAGTTCCCTGGCCTAGAGATAAAAATGTAATTGGAACCAAATGGGTATTTAGAAACAAACTTAATGATGATGGTAAGGTTGTCAGAAATAAAGCAAGATTAGTGTGTAAGGGATATTCTCAGAAAGAAGGAGTTGATTACAATGAAACCTTTGCACCGGTAGCTAGAATTGAGGCAGTGAAATTATTCTTGGCCTTTGCAGCTCACAAGAACTACAAAGTTTATCAAATGGATATTAAATGTGCATTCTTGAATGGAGATCTTGAAGAGGAAGTCTATATTGAACAACCTGATGGATTTTCTTTGATAGATGACAATGATATGGTTTGCAGGTTAAGAAAAGCTTTGTATGGATTAAAATAAGCCCCAAGAGCTTGGTATGCAAGGTTGAATAAGTATATTTTAAAGATTGGTTTTACTAAAGGAAATGTAGACAACAATTTATATTACAAAATAACTAATGATGACATCTTGATTATAGAAGTATTCATTGATGATATAATCTTTGGAGGAGAAGATGGATTATGTAAGGAATTTTCTATTAAAATGTAGCAAGAATTTGAAATGTCTATGATTGGAGAAATAAAATTCTTTTTAGGATTGCAGATTTCATAGACTAACAAAGGTATATTTTTGAGTCAATCCAAGTACCTTAGAGAGTTACTAAAGAAATTTGGGATGGAGAACTCTAAATCGATAAGCACACCTATGACTACAAATGATAAATTATCTAAAAGCGATGAATCTACACCTATTAATCCAACTAGATAAAAATCTATGATAGGAGGTTTATTGTATTTGACACAAACTAGGCCTGATATTATGAATGCAGTATGTATTGTTTCAAGATTTCAAAGCAATCCTAAGGAAAATCATGAATCAGTAGTAAAAAGGATTTTTCGATACTTACAAGGCACTGCAAATATTGGATTATGGTATCCTAGAGATGAAAATTTTGATCCATATGCATACACATATGCAAATTGGGCAGGAGATGTGGATAATAGAAAATAACCACCAGTGGAGCATTCTTTCTTGGAAAGAGATTAGTTTCTTGGTTGAGTAAGAAACAGAGTTGTACATCTTTATCAACAACAGAATTAGAATATATTGCAGTAGCAACTAGCTGTACATAGGTACTATGACTTAAACAAATATTGAAAGACATAAAGGTAAAATGCAAGGAACCTATTACTATATATTGTGATAACACTGTAGTAATTGATATATCTAAGAATCCGGTATTACATTCTAAAACAAAACATGTTTCTATCAAATTAAATTTTCTAAGGAAAAAAGTTGAAGAAAAAGAGATAAAACTGGTTTATGTGAATACTAAAGAACAACTTGCAGATATTTTCACAAAACCTTTGCCTAAGGAGACTTTTGAATATCTCAGAGATCAGCTTGGAGTCATACCACCACTGGTAGAAACTTACACAGTTGATGATTGTCATCAACCGACAGAATTGAAAGACAAATCTTTTACTCTAGTCTTTGATGAGGAAGCTACTTCTCAGGGGGAGTAGTTGGTATATTGAATTGATTGGTATTTTGTATATGAACTTGGTTTTATTATAACTTTGGCATTTGATTTCAAAGGGGGAGAGATATCTATGGAAAAACACATTATCTTTTAAGAGACTGGTATTGAAAATCTTTAGATAAACACATGTTGCTCCCAGGGGGAGAGATTGTTGTTTAAAGGAGATTGTTGGTTTTTGGTATTTGGCATTTCTATTTAGGCACTTTGATGGTTTTTCCATCTTGTGTTGCCATCAATGCAAAAGGGGGAGATTGTTGATATTTTGGTATGGTTTTGTCATTGATGTCAACACCTACTAAAACACTAGCACTTTGGAGATCTAGCAGCATTCACTGGCAAGCAAGTAACTATTGCACAATTAGTGCTATATAGTTCACCGACAGGATATAATGATCACCAACACTTTAAATGATATGGAAGACACCTGGTAATGTCGAAGACATCATGTGGACACTTTGCTTTGAAGAATTAATTACTGGTATAATCATATTTGCATATTTGCTTTTACTTGCAAATAGGTCCAGGGTTACCTAGGGTTACACCGACAGGTTTATCTTTTCCAGATCAGCATGGCATGCTATGAAGATGATTTATTATTGTTTTAAATTCATTAAGCTGACATGTTTAATCAGTTATTGCATCGGATATTATATTGATTGTAAAATGTTTTTATTGTAATATCTTGTAGAGCCGACCTACTAAAATTGGTCTTAGGTTATGGTATAAATGTAAGATCTTATTTGTAAGATCGAAGGTGGAATGTGAAAAAGAATTGTGTGAAGGTATATGCAAGATTAAGCAGAGGTATACACGAAGACATCATTTGAAGGTGAAGATAGGTTTTTGTGAAAGCATATCAGCATTACATCGATACTGAATCTAGCATATGAAGATGCTATTTTGTGCAGTATATTCTTATTGGATTTAACCATCCAACTGTAGTCAGTGTGACTCCCATTTTGTGATTGAGCAGTGAGCTCTAGGCTATTGGCCTTTTTGCATATGCAGACCCCATTTATGTACACTTACTATTTGCAGTAGTATCATCAGATTGTGGGTAAGGTTTGCCATTGTGGTTTTTCCCCTTACAGGGTTTCCACATACAAATATAGGTGTTATGTGTTGTGGATGACTTTATGTTTATGTTTCATGCATTAATCTTTACCGGTATAGCAATTAACTATTAACACTATCTACCGACATACTTAATTGGTTTACCGGTATTAAGCATTAAGTTGGTTAAGTAGTTTTTGGTTTGAATTATTAGACAACTGATTCACCCCCCCCACTCTTAGTTGTCTCTGGGACCTAACACTCACCTTCATTCATTCTCATGGATTCAAGTTGTCCTCTTAGAGTGTCTACATTTTCTCTTTGAGCATGTTCATCACCACCATACACCGATATAAGCTTATTCCACATAGCTTTGGCATCATTACAACCTTCTAGATCATTAAACTCTGAGTCGGTCAATGTTGATGTTATTTCAATTATTGCTTGAATATGTTCTTGCTTTGCCTTTATCTTGTCCATTGTCATTGGGTAGGTGCTAGGTGTAGTGTAATCATTCTCCAGATAATATGTTGCATGTTCTCCAATTCCTAATAAGTGCAGCTTCATCCTTTTTTGCCATGTGGAGAAACTTGACTTGTTCAACTTTGGTGCATCCCTTTTATACATCTTTAGATCTTGCCTCAAGTTCTTTTAAAATTTTCTTTTAGAGTTCCAACTCTGATACCAATTGTTAGTTAGATGAGAGGGGGGGGTGAATCAGATAATCTTACAATCTAATATATTCTTCAGATTCAACCTCGATAGAACTTACTTGATATGCAACTATGATTGTAAATCATTCAAACTCATAAACTGATAAACTTGAAACATCAAAACACATTTAACACCAGATTTAACATGGAAACACAAATAGGGAAAAACCACTATGGGATTTCGAACACACAAAGAAAATATACTCTTCTAGAATATGCTCGGTTAAAAGCCAATCCTGTTAAAGATTACATAAACACATTACTAGATGTGAACCAGTCAAGGGATTTCCCTTAGATTTATCAGAACCTTGCACTTTTTTAGAAGTGACATTGTCAAAGGATTTCAAACACTCATTCAAAATGTTACCTTGCTGGAGGATTTACAAATAAGACTGTTAGGTCCACTCGGTTAAGAGATTTCTTGTCACTTACAAAAATAAATAACAGTAATAAAATATATATGCAACTTCACATCTAAAATGTTAAACCAAACTCTATGTGCTCAAAATAATCTTGTCATAAGACATATCTTCCTCCTTGCTGGGCTTCTCAATCTGTTCTTCAATCAGATCTTCAATCTTCTATACTCAGTAATCACCTCTGTAGTATCACTGATCTTCTATTTCCCCGCATACATTGTTCATCAACTTTCCTTTATTTATAAGCAATACCTAAGCGCTTAACCTCCTTAATCACGTTTCCCATGATTAATCTTAGCTATTAGATCTTCAAACTTGACTAGGTTCATTGAATCCTTCGAACTGAAAATTGTTTTATCTTGCCTTGAAACTTGTATTCCTTCCTTGGTGCTTGTGCTCGGTTATGACCGTTCAATCTGTGTTGTAGATCTAACTCTTGATTTTTCATTGTTGTAGATCCTTAACAAACTTCTTGCACGACATTCCAATCTTCTATAAATCTCCAGCTCATTGGCATCCTTCATTTAATAATGTATTTATTCATCCAATGCATTCTATTACTACTTGGTTGATACTCGGTAAATACTGAAATTTACTCGGTAGACATTCTGTATTCATCTTGGTTACTATCTTGGTAGCTTTTCTTGTTGATGACACTTAGTAACTTCTTTCTTCTTTAACCAACAGTGATAACCTTGGTGTTTACCGACTAACTTCTTGCTCAGTAAAATAGAACAGTATCAAACCTTTACTCATTCTATTGCATGAAATCTTTTCTCCTTCTTATTTAGTCTTCGAATACACATATATAGGATATCAAAACAATCCAAATATCATAATCTCATCACTGTCTAACTCGGTAATAGTTGCCTATTGAATAACTTATTACTCCGCTTCATTTTAACATTCTTTCTGTGTCACTTATCGACATCTTTATACTCATCAAAACATACTCTTTAAGATATGGCAACATCATACTGAATCAGAAATCAATTGCTTGACATCAATGACAAAATAATATTATTAAAACAATAATCATCCTTTATCAATTATATCATCAATCTCCAACAAACTTAATGTAATGCCAACAGAATCTTGCTTCTTACTTGTCCATGCAACTAGTTTCTTTCCAAAAAATAATGCTCCACCAGTAGTGCTCTTCTAGTCATCAACATCACTTGCCCAATTGACATCAGGAAGAGCATTTAAAGTGAAATTATCTCTTCAAATACCATAGTCCATAATATATTGTTCCCTTCAAGTATTTGAATATCCTCTTTATAGCAGTACCATGACTTTCCTTAGGATCAACTTGAAATCTACAAACAAGGCATACAATATTCATAATATCAGGCCTAGTCTGAGTCAAATAAATAAGTCCACCAATCATAGATCTATACAATGTCTGGTTAGCTTTTGGATATTCATCATATTTTGATAGTTTGTATCGAGTCACCATAGGAGTTATAATAGGTTTAGAGTCATCTAACCCAACTTGGATTATTAGATTGAGATATGAGAATGCCTTTATCAGTTTGCAAAATTTACAACCCTAGAAAGAACTTCATCTAACCTATCATAGACATCTCAAACTATTTTTGCATATCATCAACAAACCTCTTCTTACTCAAATCATCATCACCTCTAAAAATGATATCATCAACAAAGACTATAACAATCAAAATATCATCGTTAACAACCTTGAAGTACAAATTACTATCAGTAGTACCTTTATAGAATCCCAACTTCATCAAATACCTAACCAATCTAGCATACCAGGCTCTAGGGGCTTGTTTAAGACCATACAATGCTTTCTTCAATCTGCAAACCTTGTCTTCTTCATCAGTCAATGAAAATCCTTCTAGTTGCTTAATGTAGACTTCCTCTTCCAACTCACCATTCAGAAAGGATAACTTCACATCCATCTGATATACTTGTGAGGTAGGTAAATGAGCATAAGATTCAAAGCATAAACAATTATCTAGCCACAAAACTAAATTCTATGAAAGTAACTCCTATCACAATCAATAGAAGAATTGAAAACAAGACATTTAAAAGAAATGAAAAACCATCACCAATATCTCCTTCAATTGACCTCCATTGTCCTTCTTTCTCTCCCAAATAGCTTGTTTTGTGGATCTCACCTATGAGTGCAATAAGAAAGAAAGATTGCAAGATGATTTTGACAACATAAGGATACTAGAAACATGGTTGATTCAAAAGATTGAAGAAATGCATCCAATTTATAGGCAAATTGGAGAGATGAGAAAATTAGAATAAAAAGAGTTAAAGAGGCAATGTGATTCAAAAATGAAAAAATTGGATTGAAAAGATTAGGTTATGACACCTTCTATGTCATAAATCATGACACATGAGAAATTCATGCCTCCACTATGTTGGCATTTGCATGAGGATTGCATTAATGATATGTTATGTTGTCATTGATGTCAATTAACCGATAATGATATTGTTGATATTGTAATATTGTTACTGTAACCAGTAGGAAGAATTTGTGGAGTGAACCGATAACCGGTGTAAACCTTATCTATTGATGTAACCAGTAAACCCTACCTGTTGTTTTTGATAAACCCTAACCGATTAAGTTTGGTGAATTGGTTATATTGGTTTATGATCTGATGATGAGTAGTAATGATCATGACACTTATAATTATTGTATGAAGACAATTTCAAGAGATTTTGGCAAGTTGTTGTAACGGTTTTTGTCTAGGGATTGAGAAAATGTATTGCATTTAATACAAAGCATGTGATGAGATACTAAGTTTGATAAAGTGGTGATCAAGGAGCGATCAAGGTTTTCTTGATTGTGTAGAGATTGCTATGTAATCCAATGGTCATACTTGAACTGATTTGTTTGTAATCTCTATGAGAATTAGGTTTTTGTTGTGTTACTGACCTGATTGATTTGTTTTTAAGGTCAATGAAGTTGTTTAGTTTAATGAGTTGGCAAAGAGTTAGCACAGATCAGTTGAGTGTGTGATTGTCGAATCAGATGATGTATCTGCAATTTGAGTAAAGGAAGATAGGAGCATGAAATGGATCTGGTCAAGCAAGTGTAGTGCTATTCAGACATATCAGCAAACTCCTGTTGTTTTCTAAAAATTACAACAAAATTGAAATGCCCTAACCGGTAAGCTCTAACAAGCTTGGTGTTATTCAAATCCTCTAACAAGGTGATCCATTAGCTTGGATTTTTAAATCCTCTATCGAGGTTACTCCTTACAGGTTATTGCTTCTAACAAGGCATTGTAATCAATCACTTAACCAGGTGATTCCTAATAGGATCAACTCTTAACTGGAATTTTTGTAAAACTTTAACAGGCTAGGCTCCTAACAGGGTGAACTTCAGAAGAGTTTAGATAGTTATCTCGTGAGTCTCATCTCACCGTGGTTTTTACCTATTTGGGTTTCCACGTCAAAAATATTTGTGTCAAGTGGTGAATGTTTTTGTGGTTGATTTACTTAACTACTTTGATAAGTCATGATAATCGAAAGTATTGAGAAATGAAGAAGTTGTTTATTATTAATTTGTTGTAATAGTCAATCAGTTTATCTTAGGAGTTTTTATCTTGACAGAGGTATTACATTGTTAGTTCTAGGTTTACTTTGAGAGATTGATTTTTGAGATTGGTGAAGTTTGTATCAGCTTTTCTATCTACTGATTCAACCCCCCTCTATCGGATACTTATTCTTTCATCATACCATCAATTTGTATCAGAGCATATCAAGTCCTCTAAGGTCTAAGCCTAACAGCTTGGGGTAAAGATCTTATAGATCATGATGAAGAAGGAAGGTCTGAAGTTTACTAGAGAGAACTACATGATATGGAGTGATAGAATGAAAATTTATATGAAGAGTTTGGGAAATTAGTATTGGGAACCTGCCAATACTAAGTATGTTGCACCTGCTAGGATGTTGATTGATGATCAGAAGAAAGAGAAACAAGAAAATCATCAATCATTGGAGGCTATTATTAGTTCTTTGTCTGATGCAGAATATGTAGATGTTCATGGTCTTGAAACTGCATATGAAGTATGGAAAAAACTTGAAGAGATTTATAGCGATGATGAACATGTTAAGATTGATAAAGAAGAGAGTCTAAGAGGAAAGTTTGATGAATATCAAGCAATATGGTCGAAAGATAAAAGAGATAGTTGGTGAAAATAAGAGTGTAGGAGGTAAAGTGGAAGATTTCCAAAGTGACCAGTAAGGTACTGAGAACCCTGCTACTGGTCAACGCTATCCAAGTTGCAGCTATTTAGGAGCTGAAGTCCATTGACAAAACTAAGGTAACTCTTGACTCTATCATTGGCAAGCTTACTTCTTTTGAATTAAATGGTTATGATGGTAGTGTAAAGAAATCTAAGTATGCATTTAGAGATTTTATTTCTAACCCATCTGTGAGGAAAAGTAGAGATGCCAGTCACAGTTATGAATCTAGATCCAGTAGAGAAGTTGATGATGAAGACAGTTTAGTTAAGCTTGAAACATTGTTGGTCAAGTGGTTGCCTAGAGGTATAGGTAAATATAGAGGCAAATTACCTTTGAAATGTTTTGCATGCAACAAGATTGGACACATTGCTACTAACTATCCTAATGGTGATAATGAGTACAAACAAGAGAAATTAAAGAAGTACAAGGGTAAAGGCAAAAGAGATTGTCTTATTATTGTTGATGGTGGTATCACTGATGAGGAATTTGATGGTGATGCTAATGAAGACATTGTGTTTATAGCCATTAAATAAAAGATGTCAAACTAGAAGGCATTAGCATCCAGAATGGATAACTCTGATGATTCGATCATTGATAGTGGTTGTTCACATCATATGACCAGTGATCAGACCAAATTTATTTCTCTGAAGGAACTTGATGGTGGAGTTGTAAGATTTGGTAATGACTCACCCTACATGGTTAAAGGTAAGGGAACTATTTCTCTTAATGGAAAGAGTAGTGCAAATGATGTCTACTGGGTTGAAGGTCTAAAGCACACAATCTTTTAAGTGTGGCACAACTCAATGACAGAGGATACCCATTAGAGTTTTAAAATGGTATGTGTAAAATATATGACAAGAAAGGTGAACTGATAGCAACTGGTAAGAAAACTAAAGGTAACTATTCACCTTAATCCTAAAGTCAGCAACTATTTAATTGCAAAGATAGATGATAGTTGGCTCTAGCATATGAGATTTTGTCATATAAACTTTGATAATATTGTTAAAGTGAATAAGTCCAAGACAGTGAGAGGTTTGCCTTAGATAGACAAAATGATTAATGCTCTATGTAAAGAATGTCAGTTGGGAAAGATTACATCCTCAACTTTCAAGAGCAAATATTTTTTAGTGGAACATTTTGTTAGATTTGGTTCATACGAATCTTTGTGGACCAACAAGAACAAAAAGTATTCAAGATGACATATATTTTATGATCTTCATTGATGATTGCTCAAAGATGATGTGGGTCACATTCTTGAAGGTTAAGACTGAATCTTTTGGTAATTTCAAGGCATTCAGGACCTTTGCTAAAAAGGAGAGTGGTAAGAAGATAAAGTGTCTGAGGATAGATTAGGGTGGTGAATTTACTTCTGAAGAATTTATTAGGTATTGTGAAGAAAATGGTATCAAATGACAACTTTTTGCACCAAGGACACCACAATAGAATGGTATCACAGAGAGAAACAACTGGTTAGTTGTTGAAGATGCTAGGACGATGTTGATACAAGGAGGTTTAGCGAAAACTCTCTGGAGAGAAGTTGTCAGCACAATTGTCTACACTATGAACTGGATTCTGGTAAAGAGAGGTAAGGATAGGACTCCTTACGAATATTGGTATGGTAGATCACCTGATGTTAGTTATTTTAGAATATTTGGAAGCAAATGTTTTATTAAGAGAGATGATTATATAAGAAAATTTGAGGCTAAAAGTGATGAAGGTATATTTCTTGGCTATTCCACCAAGAGGAAGGCCTACAAGTGTTTTAACAATCGGACATTATGAATTTTTGAGATTGTTGATGTTTGAGTGGATGAAAATCTTGAAGTCTCGGAGCAAACCAGTTCAGAGAAAAAGGATGAAGATCCTTGCATTTTTTTTTGGAACCAGAAACTGTGAAATCTGAAACAGGCAAAGCAAATATTGATGTACCAATTCAACCGAAATAGATAAATTTAGAAGAAGATGATGATAATGAAGAAGTTGAACCTGAAGATAATGATCATGTTATTCCAAGATATGTGAGACTAAATCACAATCCTGAACAGATTATTGGGGATAAGGATGTTGGAGCACTAACCAGAAGAAGAATCAGAGAGAATTCTTGCATGATCTCCACTATTGAACCAAGAACTACTAAGGAAGCATTTGGTGATGATCATTGGGTTAAAGCTATGGAGGAGGAATTTGATAAAATTGAGAAGAACAACACATGGACCCTAGTACCCTGACCAGTAAATAAAAATGTGATAGGTACTAAGTGGGTATTCAAGAACAAGTTTAATGAAGATGGTGTTCAAGTTCACAACAAAGCTAGGTTGGTTTGCAAAGGTTATGTACAAGAGGAAGGAGAAGACTATGGTGAGACTTTTGCACCAATGGCAAGACTAGAAGGTGTCAGAACTTTACTTCATGCATCTGCAGCACACAAGAAATTCAAGGTATACCAGATCGATGTTAATTCTACATTTTTTATTGGGATACTAGAAGAATAAATATACATTGAGCAGCCAGCTGGTTATGCTCTGATTGATAAGAAAGACATGGTATGTAGATTCCATAAAGCTTTATATGGATTAAAGCAGGCCCTGAGAGCATGGTATGAAAGTCTTCATACACATCTGATGAAGATAGGCTTTCTGAGAACTAGTGATGATAGTCACATATATCTTAAATATAAAGGAGATAAAATACTAGTCAGCGAAGTATTTGTTGATGATATCATATTTAGAGGTAATGATGACATGAGCAACAGTTTTGTAGATGAAATGAAAAATGAGTTTGAAATGTCTCTAGTGGAAGAAATAAAAAAATTCATAGCCTTGCAAATATAGCAAATGAAGAATGGTATTTTCATCACACAGTCTAAGTATGTGAAAGAGGTCTTGAAGACATTTGGCATGAGTGATTGTAAACCAGTTGGGACACCTATGGTTACAAGTTGTAAGTTGTCTAAGGAGGATGAGTTCAAATCTATTGATGAGAAGGAGTATTGGTCAATGATTGGAAAATTGAACTATGTTGTTCACAGCAGACCGGACATAGCTCATGCAGTTGGCATAGTTGCTAGATTCCAGAATTATCCTAAGGAAACACATCTAATAGCAACCAAAATAAATTTTAGATATTTGAAAGGTATTATTGATTATAGGTTATGGTATCCATATGGAGGAAATTTTGACTTGAAGGTGTACACAGATGTAGATTGGGTAGGAAATGTTGATGACTAGAAAAGAACAACCAGTGGAGCATTTTTTTTGTGGAGGAAGACTTGTTTCATGGAGTAGTAAGAAGTAGAGTTGTACTTCACAATCTACTACTGAAGCTGAGTATGTTGCAGCTTACATGAATTGTACATAGGCTATATGGATGAGGCACATTTTGGAAGGTTTTAAGATGAATATTTTAGAACCTATAAAGATTTTATGTGATAATACAAGTGCCATAAATATTTCCAAGAACCCTATTTTGCATGCATGAACTAAGCATATTGAATTGAAGTATCATTTATTGAGGGAAAAAGTATAGAGTAAAAATGTGATCTTGGAGCATGTTTCTACCAAGGAACAACTTGTAGATATTTTTACTAAACCTTTGCCTAAGACTACTTTTGAGTATCTTAGAAGTCAGTTAGAAGTTGTCCCTCTTCATGAGGTTAGTTAAGTATGATGTAGACTACATCAGTGCCAGAGATACGTACAAAATTTTATAGAAGGATTGGTGTAGAAGTGGATTTATTCTACAGGGGGAGCATCAAGTTGCAGATTGTTGATGATGCATAATGAAATTTGACATTACGTGTTTTACTTTCAATTTGGCATTGTTGTCAAAGGAGGAGAAGAATTATGTGATTATGGGAAGGAGAACTAGGAACAAGCTGAAGACATGGAGAGCATGGTGAATACTTGGTAATGTAAACCAGGATTCCTATTAACAATCACGCAGCAACCAATGGTATTGATATTTGTACTGTCATCAATGCCAAAGGGGGAGATTGTTGTCATTTGCATGAAGATTTCATTAATGATATGTTATGTTGTCACTGATGTCAATTAACTGGTAATGATATTGTTGATATTGTTTTAATATTGTTACTATAACCGGTAGGAAGAATTTGTGGAGTGAACTGGTAATCGGTGTAAACCTTATCTATTGATGTAACTGGTAAACCCTACCTGTTGTTTTTGATAAACCCTAACCGATTAAGTTTGGTGAATTGGTTATATTGGTTTATGATCTGATGATGAGTAGTAATTGATGCTCTGCAAAAAGGATTAGAAAATCTGTTTGATGGCAACACACACAAGAGCACAAGAAACAAACGTTAGTGTTAGCAACAAAAGATTATCCTAAACAGGCATATCAAGAGAGATATTAAGCATGAAATAGAAAGCATATAAACATAAAATGAAATAGCTAATCAAGATGCTCATAGTTGCTCCTCCCTTGTTCCTCTCCTCTCCAAGTCCCAAATGAGTGTAGCTCTCAGCTTTTAACACTAGCCATGGATGCCATATGGAGATTCAAGATGATTGAATATGATAAGCAAATACTATGCAAGAGTAGATAGTGATGCTATGAAAAAGCTCTATGCTAATGCCAGTATAACAACAATACTCTAAAATGCTTCCTCTTTTGCTTGAGGAGAAGGGTTCTATTTATAGAAGAAATAGGGAAATGAAGGGTTAAGATTGAGCAATCTTAACAAGGGTTAGGATTGAAAGTTGGGGATCCATGTGCACAATTGGCACCAATAAAATGGTGACAAGTTTCAACATAGGATTGGGTTGAGAGAAGAGGTTGGAGGCATTAAAGGCCTGAGAAGACCTCATGGTTATCTAGAAGGTAAGGGTCAAGTCTAAATTAAGATTACCCATTGGATTAAGAGTTAATCCAAGGATAAACCTTTGTGCAAATGTTTAAGAGATAATCATGGTCAAAGCATTAATGGCCTGATGAGACCTTTGGGTTGGGTAGAGGTTGAGTCAAAACAAATGTTTTAACCATGTGGGAGGGTTGAATTAACCATTAATGGTTATTGGAGACTTTGGGGATTAAGTGGTTGAAGGTTGAAAGCTTTCAAAGGTTATCCAAGACTTTGAGCCATTTAGTGGTTGAAGGTTGGAAGCTTTCAAAGGTTATCCAAGACTTTGAGGGTTAATTTGTTGAACACACAAAGCATTAATTGCTTTTCAAAGACTTTGGAGTCTTTGAGAAGTGACTCCAATTTGCTTAGGAATGTGACAATATTTAGGGGATGGATTAGGCTAATTAGGAAGGGTTTAGAAGAATCTAGAAGGGGTTTAGGCATACAAGTGGATTTTGTAGGAAAATGCAAGTGGGAGAAATTTTGGTATTTTCAATTAAAATAAAATCATTTATTTCAATTAAATGGTGTAATTTGCATTTGGATAAATATTCAAATAAATATTAATTTATTTAAATGAGAAAAATGAAGATAAAGCATTAAAATGCTTGAAGACTTTGAGGGAAACCATTAAAGGCTTGAAGACTTTAAGGAAAACCATTAAAGTCTTAAGAAGACTATAGAAGGAAGCCATCAAGTTTGAAGACTTTAAAGCCATCAAGTTTGACTACTTTAAGGGAAACCATTAAAGGTTTCAAGTGGGTGAGGATAAATAGGATTTTAAATAAATAATTTATTTAAAATAGTTGTGCAACTTGCTTTTGTAGGAAAATACAAGTGGGTGGAGGATAAAGGTGATTTAAATAAATGATTTATTTATTTAAATGTGAGAGGTGGGATTTTGGGGGTTTTAAATAAATATTAATTTATTTAAATGTGAGAGAAGATTTAATTAAATAAATATGATTTATTTATTTAATTAATGGTCTGAATTTGGTTAAGTGAATTAAATCAAATAAATTGAATAATTTATTTAATTAATAGGAGAAGAGGGTTAAGATGAATTAATTAAATATTAATTTAATTAATTATTAATTGATGGTTAAATAATCAAATAAATACTAAGTATTCATTTAATTAAGTGGACAGATTTATGTGACTACAGTAATGATTATGACACGTATGATTATTGTATGAAGACAATTTCAAGAGATTTTGGCAAGTTGTTGTAACAGTTTTTGTCTAGGGATTGAGAAAATATATTGCATCTAATACAAAGTGTGTGATGAGTTACTAAGTTCGATGAAGTGGTGATCAAGGAGCGATCAAGGTCTTCTTGATTGATGTGCAGATATTGCTATGTATTCCAATGGTCATACTTGAACTGATTTGTTTGTAATCTCTATGAGAATTAGGTTTTTGTTGTGTTACCGACCTAATTGATTTGTTTTTAAGATCGATGAAGTTTTTTAGTTTAATGAGTTGGCAAAGAGTTAGCATAGATTAGTTGAGTGTGTGGTTACCGAACCAGATAATGTATCTGTAGTTTGAGTAAAGGCAGATAGGAGCATGAAATGGATCTGATCAAGCAAGTGTAGTGCTATTCAGATAGATCAACAAAATCCTATTGTTTTCTAACAATTACAATAGAATTGAAATCCCCTAACTGGGTAAGCTCTAACAAGCTTGGTGTTATTCAAATCCTCTAACAAGGTGATCCATTAGCTTGGATTTTCAAATCCTCTACTAAGGTTACTCCTTACAGGGTATTGCTTCTAACAAGGCATTATAGTGAATCCCTTAACCAAGTGATTCCTAACAGGATCGGTTCTTAATGGGACTTTTTGTAAATCTTTAAGAGGCCAAGCTCCTAACAAGGTGAACTTTAGAAGAGTTCAGGTAGTTATCTTGCGAGTCTCATCTCACCATGGTTTTTACCTATTTGGGTTTCCACATAAAAAATATTTGTGTCAAGTGGTGAATGTTTTTGTGGTTATGTTTTCATGGTTGATTTACTTAACTTCTTTAATAAGTCATGATAACCAGAAGTATTGAGAAATGGAGAAGTTGTTTACTGTTAATTTATTGTAACAGTCAATCGGTTTATCTTATGATTTTTTATCTTGATAGAGGTATTGCATTGTTAGTTCTAAGTTTACTTTGATAGATTGATTTTTGAGATTGGTGAAGTTTGTATCAGTTTTTCTATCTACTGATTCACCCCTCCCCCACCCTTCTCAGTAGTTGACCAGATACTTATTATTTAATCATACCATCACACTCTATGACAAGCAAAGCACAAAAATAGGGACAATTTAGTTGGAAATTAGAATTGAAAAATTAGGAAAAATAGGTTGCAAAAAAAAGGAATTAGAAATTAGGAAAAGATGAAAAAAGATGAAACTAATTTGATAGTCCTAAAAATGATTGCACAAAATTTTTCATGCTTGAGTCAAAATATTGGTCATTCTAGATTTATTTTGCCCTCTGTCAAAAATCAAGGTCTAGGGTTTGCGAATTTCCAATTAAGTCTTGTAAAAGAAAAGCCCTAAGCCTGTCATATTCCGTCATTACCTTTTTCCACTTAAGCCAAGGGTTGGTTACTATTGGCAGGGCCATTGTATTTCCTAACCATTAAGTTGTTTTTGGCCGTCCCCTTTATATTTTTCTTAAGTATAAAATTTTAAATACTTTAGCCGATGGATAAAGGAAGAATAGATCCTATGGTTTGCACAACCTCACAGATGAAAATGCAAGGAAGATAAGGACCACAACATCACGAAATGATGCCATGTGTCATCAATGAAGAAAGGTAAGCCGATGGTTTGACTGTTCAAAATCCTCATATTACCGGTTCTCAAGAGGTAAAGAACGGACTACTAATGGCCCCATCAATTTGCATGTTTTTCACTGGAGGGTGATGTTATAATCTGGATGAAAAGGTGCTCGACTTTTAATTTGCAAAGGTTGGTGGGCATTGTGGTCGCAAGGTAAAGTGAAAACATATCTAATGACCCTCATAATCCTGAGAAGGAAGATGCAAGAAGTTTATGGACCGTGACATCACGAGATGATGCCACATGTCCCAAGCTGACCAAGAAGACAGACGGTGGGGCTATTGAAAGTGTTAGGTTAGGAGATAACATGGCATTGCTATGTCACATATTTAATGGGTCCACAAGCCATGATGGAAGGTCAATGCTAGATTGACCATTAGTGATCGTTTGATTCGCTAGGTTGGGAAATATCTACGAGAGAGTTTCAAATTGATTTTTAAAAGGGTATTATTTGTTACCTACGCGGGAAAGGCTAGAAAAAATAGAATGCAAGCTTGTCAACATGGAACAAGATAGCAAAAAGTTGGGATACTTGGATGTCGACTCATTCTTGAGGGACTAGTTTGAAGTTTTCTACTGAGTCGGGATTGATTAGACAAGAAAGGACGATGTCTTAGAGGCATAAGAGGATTGGATAGCTTCTGAATTAGAGATGGGAGATCATAGGTTTCTCTAAGAAATTAGAGGTTGCTTATTGTTAGGGGTTCTGAAGTAGAATTTGTACATCAAAGAAGAATAAAATCAGAAAAAAAATCATTCACACAAGATGAACCTTAGCAGGATGCAGTGGACTTGATAGGCATGATTTCTAGAATCCATAGCTGGCAGGTTGAGTTGAAAGCACCAAAATGATAATTTTTCATGTGAATGAGCATCACTAGATGAATTATTTTTTATTATAAATACAATGGGGTGGTGACTTAATTGGTAGAAGAGAAAATAATCCTTTTCATTTTCTGAGAGTAGTTCTTTCCTCGGCAAGGAAGATGATGTTTGAGTAGGATCGTGCATGGAGTTGTTGTGTGTTATGTGTTACCAGATGGATGTTTTTCTTCTGTGTGAGTTTTCTTATAAAGAAAGGCCATGCATGGAACAACCTCTGCTTCTACTTCGCCATTGTATTTCAGGGGGTTCGAAGAAGGAGCCTGTAGAGGAATGAAAGAAGGATTTGTTTGGGAAGGTAGTGGCATCCAATCATCTTTGTGACTACATGGAAGTGGTGACCCTTCCCCAACATATTATGTTACCCTTAATCTCCTCCTTCCACTTTCTTTGATCCTGGGCATGAAGGTTGAAGCTCCTCATCTAGTTTAGCGGGGACTTTTCTTCTTATCGAGACCTAGTATCGCTTCCGAGAAGGGAAATGCTATGTTGGATAGAGTGTAACTGTAGCGTCGTAAATTGTACGCACTTGCTAGGGTGGTACAATTTCACACCTAGTTTAGCACCCGCCTTGGCGCATTTTGCATTTTGCATTGCATTTCCCCTTTAGCACTTAATTAATTAAATTAATTAGGTCTAAGGTCCTATTTTATCATCTCCCATATCATAAAGTTGGGCCCTTTCATTAAAGTGTGCCCTTTTCATTTTATTCCTCCTATACATCATTTAATCAAAAACCCTAATTAGGTCCTATTTTGAACTTGGGGGCTTGATTTCGGGGGTCAAAACATCTCGAAATCACCTGTAACTTCGGGATTCTCTCTAAAATCATCATATCTGACGGCCCTGAAAATTTGGTGAAAAGTTGTCGGGACCATGGCGCCCGTGCAACATGGTCCCGGACATTTTTCCTGAAATTTTGGGAGCACGATCCAATCATAAAATAAAGCTTAACCCCAAGAAATTGGTGGGATATTCAATCTCTAGGTCAGCCAAAAGTTGAAATTAAGACCCAGGGTTTCATACATAAGAGCTCTCTTTCTTCATTTGAAAGGACCCAATTTTTGGCTTTCAAGGACCTTCTATGCAGCGAAAGAGCAGATCTTTGAAGACTTCAACAACATTCAACATTCCTCTATCAAGCATCTATCAAACTCATTCATTCATCCATTTAGGGCTTGGAAGACATTGAAGAACAATAGGAGATTACCGACTGAAGATTGGCTTGTACTCCTCCCTTGAGGGTTGGGTATGATTTCATATTGTTTTCATGTCCTTACATAAGCTTTGATATATCATTTATTCATGCTTTAGATCACATTGCATCTTGATTTAGAGAATTTGCATCATCATTTACAAGCAATTAGGGTTTACTTTCTAGGTTGCTCTAGTTTGCTTTCTTGCATTTTGGACCTTGCACACACACTAGGTCTGCACACACAATACATTTTACAAAACAACTTGGCTATTCGTGGAGGTGGAAATCACCGAAGCGGGGGTTTGACTAAGGCAAAACCCTATATAGCCGCTCCTTCCCCTTTTCAGATATTATTGCAGGTTTCGGGACTCGGACGACGCCGCAGGTTGCAGATCCGGAAGAAGCAGACTGAGACCGACCTTCCCACCAAATTTCAGAGAAAAAGACCAGGACAGGGGTGTGGGGCGCCCTGGTCCTGCCAGGACAGGGGCGCTGGGCGCCCTGGTCCCTTCTGGGCGCCCTGGTCCCTTCTAGGCGCCCTGGTCCCTGGGACAGGGGCGCTGGGCGCCCTGGTCCGACAACATTTTCAGCATTTTTGACAGCTTTTTCCAAAGTGCAAAAACAACAATTTCCGAAGCAGTTTCAGGGGCAGAATCAGGACAGTGGCGCCCGCGCCCCCATCCCGAACATTTTCAGTCAGATTTTAACTCCGGGTACACATTTTCATTCTTGTCTTATCCTTGTGTTTACAGCTTTCCATCATTTAAGTTCAATTCTGCAATCTTGTCATCAGTTCCTACTTGCATTTTGAGGTTAGGGATTGAACTTGCATCATTTTATCTTTCAATTTCAACAAGGGAATAGAAATCCTAATAGATATCTCATGGCTCTCTCTTTCACAAAAAGAAGTAGCCAATTGTGCGATATCTCTAGGCTCTTTCGTATTCCATAATGTGTGTCAAAAGGTAGGATTAGGGCATGTTAACCTAGTCTCGCTTTTTCCCCTACACAGTAACATCTCACACTCCATCTGAAGGCATCATGGTGATAATGGCATGGCTCAAGTGGTTTTTCTTCTACCAATTTTTAGTTGAAAATTTTGATTCATGGTTGCCAGTGCATGGATATAGAATATCTTTGTAACCTAATTGCTAAGAGTAAATATGTTGTTGACATGTGTCTCTTGGTCGAAAGCATGTTGCTCCCTTTTCTTTTATAAAAAGGGAAATCAAGGCCATTAGACAGGTTTGGATTTGGGGAGTCTCTTGAGGGTTCAAAATTTCTAGTTCCTTTGGGTTTCCTTTTCTGGTTCCAGTAGTGAGTCTAGGTGAAGTGAGCAAGTTGTAAAGTCATTTACAGAGAAAATGAGAAGCAATGAGTGTCAATATTTGTGCCGGTTCTTGAAGGGTTTATATGTAAATTTACTCTGTGATAGAAGAAGTAATTTTATTCAATAGAAATTAAATTTTGATCTATCTTTCTAGTGTATAATTCTGTCATCTTTCAAATGAATAGAATCAAAGGTTTTTTCATTTGTTACATTATTATGATGTATATAATTTTTCATTTCATGTTTTCATCTAAGGGGTTGATTAAATGCTTGAGTGGAATTACAGAGTGATAAGGCTTATGCAAGGATTTAGATAAGTAGTTTAGGTTGGGATTGAAAATGAGATATATTGTAAGGAAATATTATCTTAGATCTTATACTATTAGATAAAATTATGTCGTGTTTTCAGTTTGCAATCTTCAGGTACCCAATGGAGTAAGGCAGTGATCCCAGCTTGTAATTGATTTTAAATATCAGTCTTGTGTTCAAATTCACTGACGAATCGCTATAATTTGTTGATTATCTAAATACCTTTCATTTCATGTCTATTATTATTTATCTTAACACGTCTCATGCTCTAGTTAGGTAGAAGATCACTGAAGGTTTTATCATCCTTGAGCATTCTCCCTGTTGTTGAGTCTTCTTATGAGATAACCTGCTTTGTTTTAGTGAATCTTTGAGTGTGGTACAAAGATCAAGAAATTCACTAAAGGGATTACCCTCCCGGGTTTTACAGAGCTCAAAGCATAGAAGGATCAGTAGAATCCTTGTCAATTGGTCCAGTCCTTGTGATAATTTCCACAATTGAAGTTGGTTGTGTTGTTCACCAAAAGTGATAACCCAAGACACCTATAAATCTATCTATGAGATAGCCAATCTCAATCAATGAAACACCTCAGGGCTTGGACAACATAACATAGGATCCTAATGATCCTCCTGCACTTCAGGTTCTGCTAGACCTAGGGGGAGACACCCTTTTGATGCATTGAATACAACAATCACAAACATAAGACTGCATCAACAATGAGTAGACAAACCATTCCACAAGCTCACCAAATTAGGTAACATGTACAGATGGGCTGGATCTTATACAAATAATAGGTGAATTAGAGCTTTGGAAGGATAGAACATTAACCCCTAAACATAAAGGTAAATAGATTTGTCTTTTAAAATGTATATCTGAGACCATTCCCAAATCTGTCAAAGACTAGTGCCTTGTTCATTGGGCAACAAAGTCACTCACAGAACTACAAATATGAATCATAGAGGTAAGTTTGTTTTCCTTAAACAAGATATTCATGCACCAATACCTTATATTAATGCACTATTTGATTCATTCACAAATTTATCAAATCTGGATACACATTTCATCAGTTATGACTGACTATAGAATTTAAAACCTTCTTTGAAGGATACCTATAAACAGTCACACAATTTCCTTAAAATTGACAAATCTTCATCCTCCTTGAGGATTCAATTTATGATAATGAAATGCATACTTAGAGACAAGACTGTGAGGAATTTACTCATGCCTGACACAAGCAAGACCTGCAACTAAAATCACATTTACAACAATGCACTGCAATCTCTGTACCCTGAAACCAAAACAGAAGCATTCACAAATCTGGGTCATGATATTCAGAAAGTGGAAGCCATCAAATCTGGAGCATTTTCCAAATTTCTGGAACCCTTACAACTGAGAAGAATTGGGAATAAAAGGGAGAGGGAACCAAATCAAATCTGCAACTGAATTGCCAAGTGTCTCCTCTCTAACTGAATTTTGTTCCTATGGAAACTGCCTCCAAAATATCCAACATTTGTCAATATTAACCTCATAATCAAATTCCTCACTCCGAGAGCTTTCCGGCGATATATAATACTTTATATTTTGGCCAAAATTTAGACCCTGGGCGAATTAATTCCCATTTGTGCTCAGTCATTTAAATATTTCGAATTTTTAATATAGTCAGAACTATATCATTTATTCATTTTAATTTTGATTTTTTGCCTCCATTTGTGCTCTGATGCCTTGCCACGTGGCGGCCTTTGATTGGTCGATGGGGTTGACCAGATGCCACCTCATCGCCACTGGACTGCCACTTGTGCGCCAACTGTGTGCCACGTGGACGACTCTCATTCACTTTCGCTATTTTGCAGGGTGTAACTTGCGTGCATCTTCCCTTCGTGAAATAGCGTGCACCGTCGATCCATCTCAAACTTGCTCACTCGTTAACCCAACTTTCTATTGCAAAATTTTGCATGTCTACCTCGGGAAGCGTGCTTGCGTGGGGTCCACCTGGTCACCATCCAGTCACCTTCTTTGTCACCTCGAGAAGTGTGCTCACGTGTGGGCCCACCTTGGGTGCCCATAGGCACCATCTATCAAAAGCCTTTATGGCTTAGACATATTACTACTGTGCGTTTTTGGTTATAAATACCAGAAAATACCACTTCCCAGCCAATGTGGGATAAAGTGATTTGCCTGTAGCTGCACTTTTGGAGCTCTTTTCTGAGACTTTCATCGCGATTTCTTGCTTACTTGCCACATTTGAGGAAAGGAGGACTGCCTTTGCTTTGAGACATGTTCCAATGCCCAGCACATAGAGGATCCACCACGCACAAGGAAGACTTGGCAATTTGTTTGTTTGAAACATTTTTTAATGCTGCCATTTGTATTTGCTGAGTGTTGTTTGCTTCTCCTTGGAATTTGTTGCTGCTGACTTCCACAATCTCCATGCCTTCTTCAAACTCCATCTACACAGAAGCTTCAACCAACACCACATCCAGTAAGGAAAGGCAACATGGGGGAGGAGGAAATGCTGGTTTGTATTTTAACATTGTTTTAAAAACTTTGCCTTCTAATTACCACACAAGGAGAAAAGATGCCAATGGTTTCGATGCATTTGTTGGAAAGACTTTATTGTTTGCCTCCTTACCATACCACATAGAATCCTAGAGTGCCCAATGGCATTTGTTATTTCAAGTTTTTTGCTGCTGTAGCTTCACATGGAGAAAGAGGTCTGATGTTTGCATTGGTTGGAGTTTATAAAGTCTTCTCTTTGTCAAACTTCAAGCATGGAGGATGTTGGCAAAGTCATGAAATTTGGCTTACACCTTCCACATTACATTTGGTTGAAAGGTTTAATGGCTTTTCACATGCCAATGCATTTAATTTGAAAGTTTAAATGGTCTTCTCACACCATGGCTGCCAAGTGCATTCATATTTTTTAATGCTCTTCTTTGTCGCTGAAGGGGGATTTGGCTCCAAACTTGCCAATTTTAAATTGCCTGAAGTTCATAATAACATCTTGAACTCTTATGACATGCCTCGTGATTATAATCCATATTTAGATATTCTGAAAATCTCTTAGTGAACAAAGTCGCCAATAAACTAATACGGCACAGGCATGAGCCAGGTCGGGCCCCAAAGTGGGTCTGACTAAAAAAAAATTTCGTTTTCATGCAATTGACCCCTAGAATGCTTCACGGACCTCAAACATACCTCCGGAAATGATTGGCATCGTTTTCAAATCATTAATCCGCATTTTACAACCTTCAGGCAATTACGCCACAATTTTCGCATTTAATCGCGAAGACGTAATTTTCAAACCTATCAAAACACCTTTCTAGAGCTCGCCATCTGACAGGCATGTACTTTGATATACAAGGATGACATCTACCAAACGGTTTCTCAAGATGAGTCCTGAGTGAAGAGATATTAATTTCCAAAAACGGCCAACTGGATTTGTTGACACTACGGACCTGATGAAGTCAATGTTCTGGCAACACATGATGCCTTTCTCAAAAATATCAAACGACCTCCATAGGTCCTCAAATTTTAAACATAGGTACCTTAAAGTACATATTAAATATTTGAATTCTCAATTTGATCACCCGACTGACAGGATACAAACGGCGCGCTCACCAAAACGGCTACATTAACTGATATAACACGAGTGCGGATAACTGAATTTGATGGCAAAATGAGCTCTTTTGAAAACCGATCAAATGGATTGGTAGAGCCTTGAAATTTGAAACATAGCTCACCATTTATACCAACATTAGCCCAGAACAAACATTCTGACATGACGCTCACTAGGACATTTTTACACTTGTGAAAACATCACAAACTACAAACGGATTGAGCTTTGAAAACTGAGCAAACGGATTCATAAGGACTTGAAATTTTGCATGTTGACTCACATTTATGCATAAAATTCAATCCATTTTGAAATTATTCATGATAATAAACATGGAAAAAGATATAAACACCCAAAGTAGGCTACTTAATAAAATTTGCACTTGTGCCTAGAATGCACTTTCAGCTCACCCCTCGAAATGGGTACCTAGAAAACTTATCCAAACTGAATTCTAAAAGTTGCACATCATTGCATAGGCCAAATGAAAGGTGTGGGACATGAATCCCGAGCCTTACCCTCTGAAAATCAACTGGCTCCATTTTACCCCCTTGTTAACTAGGCCATTCAAACTGACTTATTTGGAGATGCAAAGCAAAAATTTGAAGTGGGCCTCAAAACTTTGACTCAATTTTAAATACTCCCAATAGGCTGCTTCATATAGATTTGATTGAGTGTATTGGTGACTTTTAAAGCATAAAACGCAGTTTGGGAACCAACAAAATTAATAAATTGCCATTCACTAATTAATTCACAAAGGGGGGAATAATTAGCCAATTAAATGAATATTTAATTGTGACAAGAGGAGACTTAGAATTAAATAAATAAATTTATTTAACATAAAAGGGAAATGATAAATGGGATTAGATGAATAAATCATAAAACCCTAGGAGAAAATTAGAGATGAAAGGATGTTGATTAGGTCATGACAACGTTGCAATGATTGATGCAATTGATATAAGGTCGATTAGATCATGGTTAAATGCTGAACTATGATAATTGATAAAGTGTTGGAATTGGTTGACAAGGATTAATGACAAATTGATCAATAATTGACCAAGGATAAAATTGATAGGCGCCAATTAAAGAGGACCAATGACTGATCAATCCAAATTGATTAGAAATGATGATTGATTGAAATCAATGACAAATCGATCAACGATTGATAAAATGGTCGACTTGATAAAGGTTGAATGACAAAAGACCAATGACAAATCAGTCGCAAATTGATAAGGAATTGACAAATTGATGATTGACAATGATGTAAAATGATCCAAAATGACTGATAATAGATCGAAGATTGGTTGAAGATGACAAAGATCAAGGAAAAAACCTCAATTCGACATCAAGAAGGGTTGACAATGTCCAACCGACATGATAAAATAATTGACAATGATAAAGAGTGAGGACAAAAAGCCTAATTCAACATGGTGAAGGGTTGACAATATCCAACTTATACGATAAAGATTGATAACAACCAAAGATTGAAAGTCATGATGTTGTCGACAAGACCTAATTGAAAATGTGAGAAACACAATTGAAAGAGGAAGAAATGCAAAGGAATAACATGATATCGACAAATGATGAAGATCAAGTGTACGATATAGAAGAAATGTCAATAAGGTGTGAAAACTCTAAAATAAGGTCACGCGGACATGTTAGAGTATGGCATCGCAAGAATTGACCATTTTTAAATGCTTACAATACCTTGAATTTCTTATGAGTAGTATATGAAATAAATAGTCTAATAACTTCAATTCTAGCTATCAGAGAAAAAGTCTCATCAAGATCAATACCTTCCATTTGTGAATATACCTTACGTACCAATCTTGCTTTGTTTCTTATAACTTCTCCAGCTTCATTCGGCTTAATCCAAAACAACCATTTACTACCAATTACATTCTTGTCCTTAGGTCTCGGAACAAGTTCCCATGTTTTATTTTTCTCAATCTAATCTAGCTCTTCTTCCATAACTTTTACCAAATTCCCATCTTTGCAAGCTTCAACAACATCTTTAGGCTCAATTTTAGAGATCAAACATGTCTCTTCCGCAGCAATTCTTCTCCTAGTAGTCACACCTTTATTCTTATCACCAATAATTTGATTCTCTGAATGATTTAATAGTACATACCTCAGGGTCTTCTGCTTATTCTGATTCTCAGGCTCTTGAACTTCTTCATCAGCAGTGGCATTGGCTTTCAATATCTCTACCTCTATTGGATCACTCTATTTCATTCTCTCAGTCTATACTTTCTTCGCAATAACATCTTGATCATCATACTCATATCCACATGCTCTGATTTGCTTCCCAAGATTCTCATCTACCTTCACATTTGTACTTTCCACTATCTTCCTCAGTCTCTTATTGTAGCACAAGTAGGCTTTGCTCTTAGTAGAATATCCCAAAAATATTCCTTCCTTTCATCTTACATCGAATTTTAGTAATCCAAAATGATCCAAAATGACTAATAATAGATCGAAGATTGGTTGAAGATGACAAAGATCAAGGAAAAAACCTCAATTTGACATCAAGAAGGCTTGGCGATGTCCAATTGACATGATAAAATGATTGACAATGATAAAGATTGAGGATAAAAACCCTAATTCGACATGGCAAAGGGTTGACAATGTCCAATTGATACGATAAAGATTGATAATGACCAAAGCTTGAAAGTCATGATGATGTCGATAAGGCCTAATTGAAAATACAAGAAATACAATTGCAAGAGGAAGAAATGTAGAGGACTAACAAGATGTTGACAAATGATGAAGATCAAGTGCGTGAAAGTAGAAGAAATGTCAATAAGGTGTGAAAACCCTAAAATAAGGTCATGTAGACATGTTAGAGTATGGCACCATGAGTATTGACCATTTTTAAATGTCTAAATTTTTCCCCTCTTTGAGACAATATGATTTTGAGCATTGTTTCAAAGAACAATCAAGAAATATGTCCCAGACAACAATTAGGATATATGTATCCCCCCTTGAGGAATTGGTCAAAAAAATACATAAAAGAGGCCAATTTGTCAAAAATAATGCTAGGACTAGACAAAGATGACTTCAAGGACTGACAAAAGAAACATTAGTAAGCAAAAACTAGACAAAGAATAGTTAGTGGTGAAGAAAACTTGCTTTCACAAATGCACAAATGTAGGTGAGAGCCTTTATTTAATATGGCAAAATGGATGCAATGCACCATGGCAATGAAGGCCAAGGCGATAATGCAATCCCTTTGCATAGAACAGACACATTGTAGACAAGGAATAAGTCAAAAACAACCTAAGACATGATGTGTGTCAAGGGTCGAGGTATGTGCAGCATTCACAAAGAGAACGTACTTATCACAGACACCCAAGACATACTTGCCCCAGAATGCTAGAAACACTTCACACACAAAAGACAAAAATAAAAAGGACCATGAGCCATCTTGGCCACACTAAATCACTACGTGACAATATTGAGCAACATAGGAACATGGTCGAAGCCAAACATAAATCAAAGAAAGATAAGACTCACAAATTCAAACAAGTCAAACAAACATTCAGATCTTCATTGTCAAAGTGATAGTGTTGATAAGAAGCAAGGATGATCATGTTGTCTAGTTTC
Organism: Cryptomeria japonica; assembly: GCF_030272615.1. NCBI lineage: Eukaryota > Viridiplantae > Streptophyta > Pinopsida > Cupressales > Cupressaceae > Cryptomeria > Cryptomeria japonica. Next base: position 178,331,153 of record NC_081413.1, on the reverse strand, counting down.
AGGAAATACAGTACCCCATCTAAGACAAGACACAGTCTAGTTTCAAGTATACTACTCCTTGTATAAGACCCATTATAACAGTTGACAAAGGACTGATAATGTTGATATTGATTGATTGATATGACAAGTTGACCAGTTTGAATGCTTGGTTGGTTGAAAAGTTCATCTATTAATGTGTGATTTGTCTAAGCGCAGTGTTTAACGTATTTTGGTTTGACATCTACTCAAATGTCTGCCTATGTACAAAAGGGACAGTTTATTGGTGAAATGAAATGAAAACAATTGTTTTTGGATTTTTTATTTTTCTTATTTTTAGGGTTTTTGAACTTCTAAATTTATTTTTGTGCTTTTCCAGGATACTTCACAATTTTTTTGATTATTTTCAGGATGTTTTGCAATTGTTTTGTGTTATTTCAAGACATTTTTCAAACTTTGTGGATTTTTTCAAGACTTTATTTGCTTTTTAATGATTTTTTCAGGACTTTAAAGGTTGTTGGAATTGCACACTCTGATGACAATTGAAGGTGATTGAAGGTGTTGTCATTGATGGCAACTTATTGGAAACCTTGCAATCTTATGGCACCGACAGACTCTACATTAGCAAACAGTTCACCGGAAGTGACAATAATGTTTACCAGCATCTCAGCCGACAAGATTTTGATTATTATATTTTGTATTTAATTGTAATATCTTTTTGTAAGCCGACATAGCATATTGTAATAAGACTCATATATAAGTATGAGATCTTGTAGATCATTTGGATACACATAGAGGATAGATATGATGGATATGTAGAGCGAATATTAAGGTAGATTTTGTAGAAGGGTTTATGGTTATTGTATGAGCTTAAATTGGTACTGAACCTGGCATAGTAGATGTTGTTTTGTAGTAGTAAATTATATTGGATTCTCATAATCCATTTTTGTAAGTCAGCAAGACTTCCTTTTGTAATTGAGCAGTGAGCTCTAGGTAGTTGGCCTTCTTGCATGTGCAGGCCCCTCTTGTAAGTAATATCCATTCATTGGGTAGTGAGTGAATATTGTGGGTCACAAATCCCACAAAGGTTTTTCCCACACTATGTTTCCTTGTTAAACAACTTGTGTTATGGTGTGCTTTCTATGTTATCTTTACTGTTCTTATTTACTAAATTTATTCTTGTTTACCAGTATATTGCTTTGGAATGAAAAATACTTAATAAGGCCAAAAATTTTGTTAACCGGTTAGATACTGATTCACCCCCCCTCTCAGTATCTTTGGGACTATCATCAATCCTAACAATTGGTATCAGAGTCTGGTCATATATTTTCAAAAGCCTAACAACTTGAGGAAGATTATAACACCAGTATAGATGGAAAACTTGAGAAAGCAATTGGAAATAGCTCTTGCAGACTTTGATGCAGAAAAGTTGAAGAATATCAAACTTGAAGATGATCTAAGGACTGCACAGGAATTCATTCAAGGGCTTCAGGAGAATCTCACTATTGCCAGAAATAAAAGAAGAGAACTTCCTGAGAAGATGCAGAATGATGATGATGATGAAAAGGAAACTCTTAATGATCTTGTAAGCAAGATGAGGCAAAAAAACATGACCTTGAGGAATGAAATGCAAAACATGACTATGAGATTTTGTAAAGACATTGAAGACAGAAAGAATAATAAAGATGACTTGACTAGGAGACTCAATGATGCTAGAAATGAAAATCTAAGACTCAGCCATGAAAATGATATGTTAAAGATAGATCTGATTCACATGGAACATGATAAAACTAAACTTATGAGATAGAAGGAATTTTTGGAAAATGAGTTGGCTACTGTAAACCAACATAAAGAGAAATTCAAGAAAAGTTTAGAAGAACTTGATGGTATACTGAAAAGTCAGAAACCTAATGGAGACACTAATGGACTTGGATTTGAAGTTGGTGAAAGTTCTAGTACTGCAAACAATCATGATCACAATAAGCCAATAAGACAACCTAATGCCTACAAATTTAATGGGAAATGCTTCAACTGTAACAAGTATGGTCATAGAGAAAATTAGTGTAGATCTAGAAACAATCAGAACATTAATGCACCCACTGATCAATGTTCCAAATGCAAAAAAATTGGTCATAATTCAAAAAATCATAGAATGAATGTAAGATGTTATGTTTGTGGAAGATTTGGGTACTTATCTAATCAATGCATAACATAAACCAGCATATGATATGGAAAGGCTATTCAGAAAAACAATGTGACTTGTTATGCTTGTAACAAGATTGGACATATTGCAAAATTTTGTAGAAGCAAGACTTCACCGGCAAATAATAAAGGATCTAGTTTGAAAGGTAAAGAGAAGGTAGATGAGGTAAAGAAAGAATTTTCAAGACAATGGATTAGAAAGAGAGATTAGAATGTTGATAAGACTATTCCTTCACCAGTAGAACAAAGTATTACTCCACCAACAGAAGATTCTTCATCCAACTGAAAAGAAACCTTTTGGGGGTATTGCAACAAATTGAAAATCATGCAAGTTTACCCTTGGTTGATGGTGAGAAGATGAACTTCTTCTTTACCGGTAGATGTGTTAAGTTTCACTTAACTGACAGGCATTTATTATGGTTGCTGAAGGAAAAGACATTATAAATCAGTGTTTTTCCCTCTTTTTCATTCACTGAGCATTCAAACTTTCAAAGAGTGCAAAAAACCCAAGCGAAGGCATCCTTAGCAAGAAGTGAAGCAATTTATTTCAAGCATCCAAACCTATCAAACAGATTAAGGTATTTATCAATGGCTTCCTCCTCTGCTCCAAAATTCATTACAAACCCTACTGTTATAGAGGTAGCTACCCTAGGCCCGTTTTCAAAATCATCCCTGAGGTAGCGAAACAGGATGATACCCTAGGTGCTTTTTCAAAAATCCCTAAAAGAGTTACATATGCAGAAGACCCTAAAATTTACATACATTGCCACATTGAGGAATTAGGTTCAAAGCAAATCATAAAAATGTATAAAAATGTTATTTGTGATGAAAGTGGAGTTGTGAAACCCGAACATAAGGTTATAAAGACCTTAGGTTTTGTGGAAATCCTTGACATCCCAAAATTTCCTAAGGAGGTAGTAAGGATTGTGCTTAGCAGAGTTCATGGTGAATTCTTTTGGCTAGACTATATTCATAAAATCACTAAAGAAGAAGTTAGGGCAGTGACTGGCTCACCCTCCACCATTAGCAGGCTAGATAAAACTAAGAAGGTTTCAAATAACACAGTGATGACTTTAATAGGTGCAACCTGTGACAGCAGATCTCGGAGAGTTAATGATGTAAAAGACATAAATGTTAGATTCATAAGCATGATCTTAGGATATAAAACCACACATGCAAACCGACTGAACTCAGTTTCAAGTCTATGTATTAAAAGTACATATGATATGGTAAATAGTGATGCTAAGATAGATGTATGTGAGTGGTTAAAAGATGATTTGATTGATAATCTAAAGAAAATCAAAGGAGATAAAAAATTTACTTTTCGTTTTGGCAATCCTCTTGTATGCCTAATGATATATCTTACAAAAGAGGTTCCCGGTATAGGCAAGAAAGACTTTGGTTATGACATACTGGTAGGGAAAGAACTGTTTGATATCTTCACTGGTATGGGGACAGATAAGGATAACACCATTACTAAGTATTTCCAAGCATTTAAAGAAAAAATGAAAACAATGGAAAGGTTACCACAAAGCATTATAGATAAATATGAAAACGAAATTTGCTTTGTAATTAAGAAAGATGAGATTTGGATGGAGGCAGTTCTTCCTAGAACTATTTGGGTGACAGAAATGGGATATGAGGCTGATGTAAACATAATTGAAACATATGCCAAAGCCCTACTCGAAGCCGCTAGAGAATCGGAAGAAAAGGTTTTTTGAAATGCACAATCAATAGAGAGTGGTGTGCAGACACTAAAACAAAGGAAGAGAAGAGAAAAATATATAAGAAGTGCAACCAAGCAAGTCAAATAAATAAAGAAAAATATAATGAATACCACTGGTATCAAGGAAAGTGACTTAGAAGGACTACAACTGAAGGCTCATCTCTCATCGGTTGGTACATCCTCAGAAAGTGAAACCCCTACAGAATTCAAAAGAGTAGATAGGAAGAGAAAACCTTCACTAGTACCCTCTCCTACACCCAAAAATGCAAGGCAGAAACAACAAGCAGTGAGGCCACCAGCCAAGACGCTGACACCTAGAAAGAGAAAGCAAAAACAGGCTATACCACCACTGGACAACTTGCTGAATGAGATAATAGATGATGGTAATTTATCCAATGTAAGCAAGTTGTACGATACATTCACAAATGAGGAGAAAGAAAGTATAGAGAATAGCATCATCTTACACCTTGATACTTATAATAAAGTTTTAATAGAGGTTGTCGATGATTTTCCTAGTGATTTATATAGGCGACTAGATGCTAAAAGGCTAGCTATTATGGAACTTGACAAGAAAATGAAAATTGAGAAACTACTTGCTGTACAACCTATAAAATCAGTTGAGGAAATTGATGAGTTGATCAGTGAAGCAAAAAAAAAAAAGTCTTTTCAAGTGGACACCGGCATGTAAGTCTAATGGCCGATAGGATAAATGAAATCTCAGAAGAGATAGCTGACAAATGGGACATTTTCTTTGTTGAGAAAGAGAAACAAGAAGAACTTAAAAGACCAAAAACACTCAGATCGAGACAAGGGAAAAGGTAAGGTAGGTGGACTACCAAATATAAAAGTGATAGATAATCTACCACCACCTTCTGTTACTCCACTAGTATAGTCTGACAGTACACTGACTACTGAGAATGTGGAAACATTACATGAGGACACAAACCCTGAGTCTGAAATTTTGTATACTATGAACATAGACACTTAGGAGGTTAATATTGTAGTTGGCAAAGAAAGCACAGAGGAAAAGAAAAATGATGTCTCTACTGAGCAACCGGCTGATAATATTTAGATTGGATCACAGGGAGAACATATTGAGATTGGGATTCAGGCAGAACAAACTGAGCATACAGTTGATCCCTTGGTTAGTGGCATGGTTACTGACAATACTATTGATGCAAACATTGAGAAACCAACAGAGTCAGAGATACTGGCAATAGAGAATAAAGAGAAATCAACTGAGTTACTAGTAGTGGACAATGCAGAAAAACAGACAGAGAAACTGATAGTGGATAACATTGAGAAACAATCAAAAATACTGACAGATAACACTATAAAACAAGCAAAGACATAAGCAGAGAAACAGGTTGATTCATAGGTACACATAGAGACAGTGCCACCAACAACTACTAAAAAGCCTAAACCTTTGCTAGTAGAAATGCAAACACAGACTGACCCTCTAGAGGTCGAGACAAGCAAAGTGGTTACTCCCACCAGCAGCACATAAATTGTGAAGGTAATTGGCCAGACATCTAGTACTTCTATGACAATTCAGACCAACCAATGTGATTGAAGTACTATTGGATTCTATTAAGAAAATTAAAGATTGTAATGCATTGGCCTATAAGGCAATAGATGATATAATTCCTATTCTTAAATTGATTACACCCAAGTGTAATGTAGATAATAAGGATTCTTTGAGTCAGTTAGACACATTGTCTAAATACATCACTGACAATATACTGACTATAGATCAAATAAATGAAGAAACATTTAAGGAGAAAATGGATAGGGAAAAAGAGAAATCCTTTGAAGAAACAATAAAGAAGTGCACGAAACACATTGACACTCTTTTACTGGCACTGAATAAAACAATTATGGAGTTCAAGGAACTATATAGAGACACTTGTAAGACAAATCTTTTGACAGTGGATATTGATAAGGAAATCAGAAAAGCTCAAAAGGAAATTGATGACATAGCTGATAATATCATTGGCTCATCTAAACCAATATCAGTTATAGAGCAAAAAATTGCTAGATTTGAAGAGAAACTGGAGAAGTTAGAGAAGGAAAAGGAAAGAATGAAGGGAAAAGAAAAAGAGCTTAAATGCACACTCAATCCAAAGTTGGATAACCTCATCTCTCTACGGAAAGAGATCTTTGAGGCACTTATTCAAGGGTAGAAGACACCGGAAGAGAAAATGCATCATCTCAATAGTACTATTTAGAGAACAAAGGCCGCTTTGAAGGATAACAACAGAGTTTGAACTTGGTCTTAGCAGACTTATTCCAGATTGTAACCAACCAGTTACAAGGTTCTAGTTGAAGACTGCACTCATTTGGCAATTTTGACAACCTTTGTCATTGATGTCAAAGGGGGAGTAGTAGGACAGAGAAAAATAACTTTCAGAAGAGATCATCTTCTAAGGGGGAGCACACATTTTTGGTAAGATTTTTGGACTTCAATTTTGGGGAAAATTTTAGATTTTTCTCATGAGTGTTGCCATCAATGCCAAAGGGGGAGATTGTTGGCATTGCACACTCCAATGAGAATTGAAGGTGATTGAAGGTGTTGTCATTGATGGCAACTTACCGACAACCTTGCAATCTTATGGCACCACAGACTCTACACCGGTAGATAGTTCACCAACAATGACAATAATGTTTACTGGCATCTCAGCCGACAGGATTTTGATTATTATATTTTGTATTTAATTGTAATATCTTTTTGTAAGCCGACATAGCATATTGTAATAAGACTCATATATAAGTATGAGATCTTATAGATCATTTGGATACACATAGAGGATAGATATGATGGATATGTAGAGCAAATATTAAGGCAGATTTTGTAGAAGGGTTTATGGTTATTGTATTAGCTTAAATTGGTACTGAACCTGGCATAGTAGATGTTGTTTTGTAGCAGTACATTATATTGGATTGTCATAATGCATTTTGTAAGTCAGTGAGACTTCCTTTTGTAATTGAGCAGTGAGCTCTAGGCAGTTGACCTTCCTGCATGTGCAGGCCCCTCTTGTAAGTAATATCCATTCATTGGGTAGTGAGTGAATATTGTGGGTCACAAATCCCATTGAGGTTTTTCCCACACCGGGTTTCCTCATTAAACAACTTGTGTTATGGTGTGCTTTCTATGTTGTCTTTACTATTCTTATTTATTGCATTAATTCTTGTTTATCGGTACACTATTTTGGAATGCAAAATACTTAATAAGGTCAAAAATTTTGTTAACCTGTTAGATATTGACTCACCCCCCCCCCCCTTCTCAATATCTTTGGGACTATCATCAATCCTAACAAAGGTTATGTACATGTCGGAGCTTCTGAGTTGTTCATAATGATAACTTCATCAATTGATCATGACAATGGATTTTCCCCCAATTAAGGTCCAAATATGTACAATGACCAGGACAGAAAACATATGTACAAGGATTGGTAATTGACAAGAAACAGACATGGATGTTGACCAATCACAAGCCTAGATAGGGACATTGGGTCAAATCAGAATGGATAGGTGTGATAGAGAAATTAGTACATACAGGTAGCATCAAGATAGATGGTGGAGTGAAGACCTTGCTACACGTGACTCTTGTTTGTTAGGTTTTCACCATGATACTTGCTCAAAGTGCCTATTTTCCAAGCTTTCACTAGAGGGAGAATGATTTTTCTTTATTCTTTTTGTTCTTTTTTTTTTTTTTACTTTTTTTCTTTCATACAAAGCACTTGTTTACCAGGTTTTCACCAAGGTGATGTTTTTTTATTTTTTATTTTTATTTTTTTCTAGATCATAGAGAAAGATTGTTGAAAGAAGATTATGTATAGAAATTTTGGAGGTGCAAGTTTTTAATAGGATCTGATAGTGGTTCACCCTCCAGAGTATCAAGTTGATAAGCATCTGAGCCATATGTTGCAGTGACAATGAAAGGCCCAACCCAATTAGGTTCAAATTTTCCTTTGATAATGTCAGGTGAATTCTTAGGGTTAGCTTTCAGGACCAAGACTCCCACTTCTAAGTGTCACCCTCTGACTTTCTTGTTATAGGTGTGATGAAGATGGTTTTGATATTCTCACAAATGTGTTAGAGTTGTCTAACTTCCTTCATCTAACATCTCAAGATGATGTGGCCTAGAAACTCTATATGTTTCATCATCTATCAGGTGTTGTAAAGAGACTCGCAATGATGGAATCTCGACCTCCAAGGGTAAAATAATGTAGGCATCTAAAAATAGTCAATGCTCCTAGTTTTTTACACTCCATTAAGGAAGGCCTCCTGACCTATAGAGGTTGCGCTCTATAGGGTTTATGGGGAGTCATAATGTTGGTATGACATTTGTAACACCCGTTGCTTGCAACTTTCGTCACAAACATGTTTATTTATAGTGGTTTAGAAGAGGCTTGGCCTTAGCCTTGTTACCACTTGGGTCACTCCCTCTCACCAATGGTTGTGTGGAGTGCCAGGAAGATCGAGAGGCAGGCCCTCTAAAGGTAAAAGAAAACAATCGAAATAAAAGATGACATGAAAAACAATAATTGTTTATCCTTTAGAAAATGAAATGAGTTTATTGATCCATTTGCATCCTAATCAAGACTAGATGAGGTTAATTCCACCTTAATTTTGAAAAGGATTTGACCAATTTAAACCATGATTAAATGACATTTGTTGTTCATTATAAACCCTTTGCATGCATGAAATATGATTTTTGTTGTTGTTCTTTGATCCAAATCATAATTAAGACTATGTGAGAATTGTATGATTTATTCAAACCTCCTAACTAAACTATGTGGAAAACTATTTTTCATTCAAACCTCCTAATTAGGCTATGTGAAAAAAATTTGTTCATTGCATGTAAAGAATTCCTACATAAATCATTATTTAGAATCCATAAAACCCGCATGAAATAATAGATCCTCTCATAAAATCTATATGCAACAACAAATTAGTTCAAAAAGCTTGTATGCAACAACATATCCACACCTAAAACCTGCATGCAACAACAAATTAGTTAAAAAAAATTGCATGCAACAACATATTAGGACAAAAAACCTACATGCAAGAACATATTAGCACCAAAAACCTCCATCCAGACATATATCAACACATAAAACCTACATGCAAATATATATCGACACATAAAACCTCCATGCCAATATTAGATACACAAAATTGTTAGATTTTTGTGTTCATGTCGGATTCACCAAAAAATGTGAGATAGGAAAATCAGCATACGATTCAAAGCACAAACAATTAGCCAACCACAAAACTTAATTCTATGAAAGTAACTCCTATAACAATCAATAGAAGAATTAAAAATAAGACATTCAAAAGAAATGAAAACCATCACCAATGTCTCCTTCAATTGACCTCCATTGTCCTTCTTTCTCCTCTGAATAACTTGTTTTGTGGATCTCACCTATGAGTGCAATAAGCAAGAAATAAATATTGCAATATGATTTTGATAGCACGAGGATACTAGAAACATGGTTGATTCAAAATATTGAAGAAATGCATCCAATTTATAGGCAAATTGGAGAGATGAGAAAATTAGCATGAAAAGAGTTAAAGAGGCAATTTGATTTGAAAATGGAAAAATTGGATTGAAAAGAGAAGGTTATAACACCATCTATGTCATAAATTATGACACATATCCAATGCAAAGTGCAAGGACTAAATAACAAGTTAAGTTCTATGACATGCTTCTATATCAAGCAATATGATGCATGAGAAATTCATGCCTCCACTCTATGACAAACAAAGCATGAAAAATGGACAACTAGAGAGGGAAGAATTAGTTTGAAATCAGAATTGGAAAATTAGGAAAATAGGTGGAAAAAAAAGGAATTATAAATTAGAAAATTAGTAAATGAGGGAAAATTAGGAAAAAACAAAAAAAAGGTGAAATTAATTAATAAATTCTCAATCACTAATTAATTCACAAAGGGGGGAATAATTAGTCAATTAAGAGAATATTTAATTGTGACAAGAGGAGACTTATGATTAAATAAATAAATTTATTTAACCTAAAAGGGAAATGATGAATAGGATTAGATGAATAAATCATAAAACCCTAGGAGAAAATTAGAGATGAAAGGATGTTGATTAGGTCATGACAAGATTGGAATGATTGATGCAATTGATATAAGGAGTATTTGATCATGGTTAAATAAAGAGAACTAATAATTGATAAAGTGTCGATATTGGTTGACAAGGATCAATGACTAATTGATCAATAATTTACCAAGGATAAAATTGATAGGCACCAATTGAGGAGGACCAATGACTTATCAGTCCAAATTGATGAGAAATGATGATTGATTGAGATTGATGACAAATTGATCAAAGATTGATAAAATGGTAGACTTGATAAAGGTTGAATGACAAAAGACCAATGATGAATCGGTCGCAAATTTATAAGGAATTGATGATTGACAAGAATGCAAAATGATCCAAAATGAGTGATAATAGATCGAAGATTGGTTGAAGATGACAAAGATCAAGGAAAAAACCTCAATTAGACATCAAGAAGGGTTGACAATTTCTAATCAACATGATAAAATGATTGACAATGATAAGGATTGAGGAAAAAAACCCTAATTCGACATGGTGAAGGGTTGACAATGTCCAATTAATACGATAAAGATTGATAACAACCAAAGATTGAAAGTCATGATGATGTCGACAAGACCTAATTGAAAATGCAAGAAACGTAATTGAAAGAGGAAGAAATGCGGAGGAATAACAAGATGTCGACAAATAATGAAGATCAAGTGCACGACATAGAAGAAATGTCATCAAGGTGCAAAAACCCTAAAATAAGGTCACGCGGACATGTTAGAGTATGACACCACGAGAATTGACCATTTTTAAATGCCTACAATACCTTGAATTTCTTATGAGTAGCATATGCAAGAAATTGTCCAATAACTTCAATTCTAGCTACTGGAGCAAAAGTCTTATCAAGATCAATACCTTCCATTTGTGAATATCCCTTACATACCAGTCTTTCTTTGTTTCTTATAACTTTTCTAGCTTCATTCAGCGTATTCCAGATCACCCATTTAGTACCAATTACATTCTCATCCTTAGGTCTCAAAACAAGTTCCCATGTTTTGTTCTTCTCAATCTAATCTAGCTCTTCTTACATAGCTTTTAGCCAATTCTCATCTTTACAAGCTTCGACAACATCTTTAGGCTCAATTTTAGAGATCAAGCATGTCTCTTTAGCAAAACTTTTTCTCCTAGCCATCACACCTTTATTCTTATCACCAATAATTTGATTCTCTGAATTATTTAATCTTACATAACTCAAAGCCTTCTAATTATTTTGTTTCTCAAGCTCTTGAACTTCTTCACTGATAGCAGCATTAGCATTCAATATCTCTACCTCTACTGGATCACTATGCTTCATTCTCTCAGTCTACACTTTCTTCGTAGTAACATCCCGATCGTCAGACTCATATCCACATGCTTTGATTTGCCTCCCATGATTCTCATCTACCTTCACATTTGCACTTTCCACTATCTTCCTCGGTCTTTTATTGTAACATAGGTAGGCTTTCCTTTTAGTAGAATATCCCAAAAAGATTCCTTCATCACATCTTACATCAAATTTTCATAATCCTCATGTCTTTTGATTTAAAAATTACTTCCAAAGATTCTGAAATATCTAACTGTAGGAACGTGACCAAACCATAGCTCATAAGGGGTCTTACCTGAATCACCTTTTGTATGCACCTTATTGAATGTGTATACAACAATGCTAACAACTTCTCTCTAGTAGATATGTGGAACATTCCCTTCAATCATCATAGTTCTTGTCGAGTCAAAAATATCACCCTCATCACCTTTAGTGGAAATTACAACATATGGCACCTCCCCCATGCTGCTTGGAGGACAAGTTCACCAACTTATCCTTTTGTCCACCAAAGAAGTCCATGTCAGCTTCCCTGAAGGCATTACCAACTCTATCGATCTAACAAATTCGTAGGACGTAGATGTGGCACAGAGACATTTGCACAACGTGCTACCATTCTGCCAACCTACCAACCAACAGGTGGTCATTGGGACATTATGACCCACACCACAAAGGAATCATAACACGTCCCTGCATGGCCACCAACATTTTGACTCATCCCTTAGCCTATATCCTTGGTTTGGGAACATTTCCAAGGGATCTTTTGGTAGATTAGAGACTTGCTCTTGGAGATTGAAGCTCTTGGAGATACCACCACCATAGCTACCAAGTTTATCAAGCATTCCAAAACTTGCCAAGCACTAGGGGAGTAATTTAACTCTATCCTGCACTTTCAATATCTCGTTTATTTTCTAATTATCAAATAGCATAGCATTGTCTTTGTATTGGTCTTTACATTCTTCTTTATCGGCTTCTTCATCATTTTCCTAACCCATGGCATTTTGGGCTATCCGTGGAGGTGGAAACACCAAAATGGGGGTCTAACTTAGGAAAGCTTCAAAACACAACCCCCAACATTTTCTCTCTTGCATGTGTGTAGGCACAGCTTCGTGAAGAAAATATTATCTTGCGGCAGTTTTCACAGCATGGACTGGTTGTGAGATTTCTTTGTCCTCTAGTATTTTCCTTACTTTGTTTCATAATCCATGTTTTTCATAATTTACAATATTGTTTAGCTAGTTTATAAATTTTATCAGCACATTTAGGACTTTCTGCTTGGACTTTGTGCTCCATTCATACTAGATGACAATGTGCCGCACTTGTGTCCTAGTTTCACGTGCTAGTCCCGAGGACAAAGAATCTACAGAGCCATCCAAAGACACTTTTTGAGTGGCTAACACTCCTTGTATAAATCTATTATCCCCTGGCTCATCTTAGCGTCAGTTCTTAGAGGTAATTGGAAAGACAATTTGTCCTTGAGGATTCATCATCCTTGAGGTGACAAATTCCCTCCATTACATTTTGGTGAACCCGACGTGAAGGGGAATCCGTGTGTGTGTTTTTTTTCTAGTATAGCTTCATTTCTTTATTTCATTTCCTTTTCTATTTTAGTATAGTTTTTTTACTTTTCATCACACATTTTTAAAAAAAATTAAAAAGAAAAAAAAAAGAGAACAAAACAAAAACCGAAAACAGCAAACATCTTTTTCCCTTTCACATTTTTATCTTAAACACATCAAAACAAGACAGTCCTATAACTTTTTCCAAAGACTTACATAGGTGTCCCTATTCCGTCATTTGGTTTTTGATCAGCTTATGAGCTTTACAACCAAGAGTATGATAGGAGTCATAGTCAAGAGGTCATCCAAGAGGAGCTTCCCTCCTGATCGCTACAGTCCTCCTCCATCTAGCACCATGCAGGGTGAACAGTCATCTGATCCCAATTAGTTCGTGACCTCTCATAGTCTGAAATGTATTCTGACTAGGGGGCCTTTTCCTTCTAATTTTCAACCTAACTCTCCTAGAAATTCTACCCCATATTCCCCTCCTGCTATCAAACATGATTCTATTGTCTCTATCGATTTTGAGCAGATCAATTCTTTAGAAAACAAATTGAGAGATTTTGAGGGATTCCTGAACCGAGAGAACATCCTCCCCTAGGTTGGTAATTTCATCAGCATGTTGAGAGACATGTTGATATCCAATAGGAGAGCCCTAGAGATGCTGAGGGCCCTATCCATGATTGTTAAAAGCCATGTACCCCTAGCTAGGGTACCCCCTGTGGACACCCATTTTTATCTATTTGGGTCACAAGTTAGTGTTAGCATCTTGGGGTTGGGAGCCCACAAGGTGGATTCCATCATCCCCAATATATGTGTCTCCTATATTCCTTTAGGTTACACGGGTATGGCTAGTGACTCGACTGCTTTTTCCATTGCTTATCATATTCCAGTTGTCTCTACTAGTACCATGTTAGCCAACATGTCGTCTGGTAGGAGAGGTGGTGCAACTCCACCACCTCCTCCTCCACCCATGAACCTAGTTCTGAATACCATACTAGAAAACATAGGCCAGCTTCAGGTTCATCTCACTTCTCTAGCTTCTACTTCTAGCCAATCATCTCCACCTATGTACTATAGGAAGAGCCCTTTAGATATCACTATCCTAAATACCATCCTTCCAATGGCCGCTGAGTCATTGAATTTTGATAGGTTCAGTGGCAATGGTAACCCAAACACTCACATCGATTCATTTATGACCATGTGCAGTGACTATCACAATCTAGACTTTATTCTCCTTAAGTTGTTTTCTCGTTCCCTCAAAGGGACTACGTTGGAGTGGTATAATTCTCTACCTGACTACTCCATCTAGACCTTTGACCAACTGATGGATCTCTTTCTCAAGAAGTTTTAGGCTAACATAGGCAGCAAGGTCACTATATCCTACCTTGTTCATTGTAACTAGAAACCAAATGAGAAAGTGACAGATTTTATCTCACACTATCAGGCTATCTCAACTAAGATCCCCTTTGCCTTATCAGATAATGACTTACAACATATGATCATAGGCAACCTATAGCCAACATTGAGGGAGAAGTTGTCCCTAAATCATTATCAAAACTTTCCAGCATGTCCTCTATCTTGACCAATTACCAGCACATCGTGACGCGGTTTGGAGACTCTTCTTTGAACCCTCATGGTGGGTCTTTTCTTGGAACATCCTCAGATGGGTCTTGGAGGAATAAAGTAATGGCTAATGTAGCGGCTACTCCTCTGATAGCTGCCTCTCAATCTTCGCAAAACTAAGTCTTCACAAAATTGAATGACTTATTTTAGTATAATGCAATAGTTGTTATGAGACAACCTGATCACCCTACCTAAGCCTAAACCTCTGTCAAATAGGTGACCCTACCCCCACTGGTTTGATGGGTCAAAGTATTGTCATTACCATTGCATTCCTAGTCACAACACTGAGAGATGTTATCATCTTAGACACATTGTCCAAGACCACATCGATAATGGTGATATAAAAAATGACACAAGGAAACACAAGTCAAACAAGTCCGTAGATAAAACTAAGAGTGACTTGCAGATCTATACCAACCCATTTCCTTTGCACTCAACAAATGTGATTTCTACATCTGATCCAGCCTTGGATGGTCGTCCATATGTCAATATGGTGACCATCACCCCTATCATCTCCCCCCTACCCAGAAGGGGAAGGTGTCTAACATTCTTGTCTCATTCACACCACTCGAGGCCCCATTTTACAAAGAGCTTGCTTGTCTCTATATCCCTGCTCAATTGGATGGTCGACTATCACATGTGTGATGGTTGACCGCTCAAGTAGAGTTTATTTCATCATGGAGGAGAAAATCTTCGTGAATGGATGACATAGGCTGATATATGACGAGTGTCACACTACCTTGTGGACCCACCATAGATTCTCTATTAGTCCCTTGGGCAACATCACCTTGAAGGTCATGGTAGGCCCCAAGGTGGTGTCCTTAGATTTTACTATCATCCCTGAGTCTAATCTCTTCTAAGCTAGACTTGAGATCTCATGGTTGATCTCCATGGAGGTGCTTCCTTCTGTAGTTCACAAGTGCTTAAATTTTCCTCATGAGGGCATAGTGTATGTCGCCCAGGACACTAGCTATCGACCATTGATTGCTTGTGGGGACTTCTCTTTAGATCACTTCTGGTCTACCTTGATAGGGCCCATGCTTCCCCACAATGAACTTTCATACTGTGTGTATTATAAATACAAGATGGGGGAGTCAGCTTATATGTTGAAGCAACCTGACATACCTTTGTTGCCTCCTACATCAACTTCTGCACTCGAGATCCTGGTCTTGGAATGGGTTGTGCCACATATCCCTCCATCATAGGGGGTTAGCGTTAAACCTTCTCCCACACTAAGACCTCCTCTTCCACCTAGGACCATGCAAACCCTAGTGGTGTCCTATGTTCCTGTGACTACACCTAGTGCAACCAAAGGAAAGGAACCTTCAGTACCGAAGTCCACGACTTGCCCACCCTTCAAGATTCCCATCATGGCCAAAATCCCTAGGCCATCTTCTATGCGAAGGGAAAGAGCTTGTCTCGGGTTCCTTCATCTCTGCTTGCATCTACATCATAGACCACATTAGCACCTCCTATTCCTCCACCCACTCCTCGAGCAAAATAGCGTTGGGCGCCTATCACTGTGAATGTGGTGCCCGTTTAGGATGCCCCTCTTATTTCATTTATTAGGCCTCTTCCTTTCCTTGAGCTAATCTCAGAGGCCTCTCCTATGGAACATGATTCTCCTGAGCCATCTCAGACTATGGTTGGTGGTCTCCACCTCCATCAGAACCAGTGTGTGCATGAGCATAAACACTTTCGATGGGCCCAAGTGTTGTTCTCAAATTTTGATTTCCCTATCCCCTCTGTAATAAATTTAAAGCCTCTGTTGCATGTGGAGAGAATGATGAGAAAATCAAAATCCAAAATAACATATAACAAGGTTTGTACAAAACCTTCTACACTTTAAACTTGTCCTAAGCTTAGGTGGGTATACCTCTTGTGAATGCTTTCACAATTTTAATATAAGATCCACAGTAAACCAGCATTAGAAACTTGTGAACCTCATCACCTCAATAATACTGAAACTTAAAAGAAAACATGTGTTCATTTTTTAGTCTTGACCCCAAGAAAGATAGAAAAAACTCCACTAATGATATCAGTGCCTTATCTGGGCTACAGAGTCACCCAAACTAAATAAGAGTTCTGAATCTGGACATTCACATACATCCTATCACTTCTACTTGATCAACCTACTATATGCTTGACATATATAAAAGTTTTTCCTTTATGCTAAAACTGTATCAAATTCAAGTAGAAAACTATTGATTTACTAATAGAGAGATTTCATGTATATTTAATTTCTCTCCTGGAGAGAAAAGCCTAAAAACATGTTTGTAAGATTGCCTTGCAGTCCCATTTCGATCAAATAACCCTAGATTATTTAAAAGAAATGAGTAAATCAAAGGATGCACACAAGAAGACAACAAAGATATGAGCTCAAAATGATCTGATCTATATATTAATATCCATTTTCAAAAATCATACATAACTTGAGGTATTTTCTAAAAAACCAGAAAACCCTATATATATATATATATATATATATTGATAGAGTTTCCTTACAAATTCTTGTGATGATTTTTTCAATAGTCCTGGTATCCATTTCTAATGATATGGATGCAAACAAGCTTTGGACTTTCCTAGGAATAGTTTGTTACAACCATAATTCCCTCTTGAAAGAGGTTCCAAATAACCTTCATCCCTAACTTCCTGAAGGTTGTTACAACGCTACAACATCAATTGATTATTCTTGATCCTCTACTTCTTGCACCATATATTTATCTTTCCATTCCTGAAACATGTCATCATTGGGACAAGAGTAGCCAATAATTTTCTTCTCCAATTTATTTAATCTTTTCTAGGTGCTTCTTAACTGCTTGACTTTAGCCTCGAAAAAACCATAGTTTGACTTTATCTTTTCAATTTCTTCAATTGTTTGAATAAATAAAGATGTGTCATCTGAATTGATGACTTCATTTATCTGTTGAGACAATTTATGTCCTAGCTCATCAAGACATACTTTTTCATCTTTAAACTAACTTGAACTAACAAAACCTTCAGAAAATATCTCAAACTTCTAGTTAGCATATTATTTTTTGTACAGGTTGGTCTTTCTCTCTAAACCATCTCTTCCTTTTGCTAACATAGACATACCTTTAACCAACTCACATGTGGATTTAATATTGGCATCAGCCTCTGCCTCTTCATAGGATGAGCACATAAGTTCCAAATCTGCTTCCCTTGCCATCCATTTATTTAAAATTGGGTCCAGAGTAGCCTTGTCCTCCTTCAAATTAGTCAACATGCTTAAAAATCTTTTCATATATATATATATATAATAGAAGCCCCTATTGTGTCAGCAAACTTCAAAATTGTACCTCTAACCTTCTCTTCATATTTGCTTGCAAAGACAACCTAAGGTTGCTTCAATTTTCCTATTTCATCTTGAAGAGTCTCAGATGATTGAAATCCAGATGTCTTAGGAGAAGGGGGAAACTCAATGATTGGGATAGTGGGTAGAGATGTTGTTGGAGTGGCAGCAATCATCAAAGTGGATGACTCACCTTTCTATTGTGGCCCTTCAATCTAACCTTTTAACTTTGCAATTATTTTATCCTTGTGGGCTAATTCCACCTTAGCCTCATTGTATGCTTTTAAAATCACTTCCATTTCCACAAGGATGTCAGCCTTCTCTTTTGCTTCTTTCTCAACTACTTCCATGTTGAACTTTTTAGACTCCAAAGTTGTACTGGCTACTTCCACTAGCCCCGTGTCCTTCACTCTTTTTACAATCATTCCCCCTAAGTAGCTGGACTCTGAGGGGCCTTTTCTTTTCCTATTTTCTTCCCTTTTTAATGACCACATGACCAATGCAACATGATCCTTGCTGAAGGTCACCCCTTCTAAGGGTTTTGTCTTCTTTCTTACAGTATCAAGGATTAATGCGTCAGCTATATCCCACTCAGGGAGAATTAACACTCCAGCCTTTGCTATCATTTCTCTCCCCTGCTTTGGGGTAATGGCTTCAAATTTAGTCATCATTTCTTTCTTAACCTCTTCTTCAACTATAGATGTATCCTTATCTAGATACTCCATTTTTATCTTCTCACACCTTTTTTTGAAGTTTTTCGTGTTTGTTCTCCAAACAAACTGCATGAAATATCCTCTTTTGACAAAACTGTTATCGGGCAAAAACTCCTCATTGGCCTATTTGATGACAGGGTCCAGTTCTTTACTTGTAAACTCCCCTACAGTTAAGTCCATTTGGGCACTTGTCGGCTCCTCGAGCATTCCTTCTAGCAACTCCTCGTAAGTGAGGGCAATTTCCCCAAGACTTCCTAATTGCAACAGTTGCTCTGTTGCTACATGTTCATCTCCCACATGAATTGGGGATTGGGATGGAGAATATAAAACTTCACCTTTTTGTATCTCCTTTCCTACTCTTTGCCTCTTGGGCGAATCTTGGATTTCTACCACATCTATTACATGCCTTTTTCCTTTGGATGAGGAGGGCTCATCTCTTGTTAGCATTAGCACATTGTATTTTGATCTCTTGTGTATTACATGCTCTCCCAGAGGCACTGTCTTTGCAAATGCAGGCTTAGCTAAAACAAGTTTAACCTTCTCACGGTTATTTTTCAAAATAATTTCCCTCTTTTCCTTTAAAACCTGCATTAAGTCCTCAAAATGGATTATCAAAAATTTGACCTTCTCCTCAAAAGGGGTAAAACTGGCCAAAGGATCATAACAACTATCAAATTGGTGGATGAAGTCAATGGCCTTCTTGAATTCAACCCACTTTTCTTTTCTCAGTTCCTATTCATCGAAGTTGAATTCATTCCTGATCAAATCTTCGGGAAAGTGGAATTGGTGAGCCCTCCCTCCACATCTAAGTCTTTTTCTGAACATCTCATTGAAAAACCCTTCTGGGTCAGCAAATCCTACTACCGCAGTAGACAACCTAAATGGTTGAAGGAACTTGTCAAAATGCACCCATCCTCCCTTAGTAATCAGAAATTGGTGAGCCAGGGTTATAGTTGGGAAAATAGATCCCATGCCTTTGTTTGTCAATTCTTATTCCTATAGACTTCCTAATTGTTTTAACACCTCTGCAATTCCAATCTTCAAGGGGACCTAGTAAGGGAGCAGATATGGAGCTCCCTTGAACCCATAAACTCTAAAAATAGTAGAAACTGGGTATAAGTAAATATCACCCCAGTTATGCATGATTTTGATGTCCTCAACAAATTCTTTTGACCTGAGCAACTCGAGAAGGGCTTTGTGAATCCTATGGTTTTAAGAACATACCAGGATCCTAAACCTGGATGCAAAACATCTGTCAAATTTTAGGTAGCTAGCATCCTCTCTATCCCAAGATAGGATAGTGCTTGATAATTGAACTGACATCTCTTAATAAATCCATCTCCTTAGCAAAGAAGTCTGCACCCTTGAATAAGAACATGTGCATAAGGAGGGAATACCATCCAAAAGGCCTGACTACTTTGGCACTTTTAATTGCTATCAAACCCTCATGAATAGCATTAGTGAGGTAAGGATTAAAGTCAAATGTTATGGCCAACGATGGGTTAAGTATTTGTGCCAACATATGCATGTAATGTGTGGGCATGGTTGTTTTTGCATCTTCTCCAAAAATCTGGCAAAGAGACCAGTACATTCCCTTATCCTCAAAGTGAAAAGGTTTAGGGAGAAGGGCTCTATGGTGCTTGGGCCTACCACTATTAAACCTCCTATCTTTACAAATAACTCCTTCAATAGACCACTTCGTAGATGATCCCTCTAAGTCTCATAAACCTTTGCCAATGTCTCAAAATTTATAGGCTCTAAATAATTGGAGACGTCATTGAGTCTGAAAAACCTCTCAAAACTCATCATCATTTATTTCAATTAGAACCCCTCCATTCACATTCCTAATTACTTTGGCCATAGGGTCATAATTAGCTGCAATCTAGGTCAAAAGGACCACATCCATTAAAACCTTAGGCACTATCAATTTTCCTACATCTAGCTCCCACAAACTGTTGTTTGGTGCGAGAGAATGCCTTTGACCAAAAGCAACCTTGAAGAGTCCTAACCCTGTCATTCCTATCTGTGCATCACTTGACCAATTTCCTTTGTCGTATAGACCATCACTAACCCTTAGGCAGGGAGATTGGGAAACAAGTTCTTTGATCTTAGCTACACTATTGGTCGACTGAGTCAATTGCTTCAGGAAGTCATCGTAGATGGCTCTTTCCTGGTAATCAACCTTCCCTCTGAATTCTCTCTTTGGAGCCATTTCAATGAATATTACTTTCTTTAATTAATCAACCCTTTAGCCCCTTTGGAAACTCAAAAAACCTATCACGCCAAGCAATTGACAATTTCAGAGCAAGATTTTTAAGAAACTTACTCGTGATTTGAGAAAATTCACCTTGTGCTCTGGTTCCTGTTCGAGAATTTTGAATGCAAACAGGAAAAAATTGGCCTTATGAGAGATTTATTGTAGTAATTGAGGACTTGACAAGGGCTAATTAAGAGGCACGCTTCAGCAATCAACTTCATAAATTTAAATTTTGGCACCAACGAATAATCAATTTCTTTTAAAATACTATTTTTTCTTTGTCATTGGGTCGCGGATGTTAAACTTCATACAACTTCACCTTGCGACTCAGCAACAACCGTAGATCTCTTCCGAACTTGTCTAACCTTTACCTTCCCTAGGCAACTTTACCTTCCCTAGGCAACTTTACCTTAACTACCGAGCACTAACTACCGTCTACTAACTATTTTTTGGGTCAACTGTTGGCGGTTTGTCACTGGGTTGCAGGCTTTAAACATTGCACAACTTCAACTAGTAGGTCAACGACAACCGTTGGATCTTCTCTTAACCACTTGATCTTTATTGTTTGTTGTAACTGCCTGCCCTTGAACTTTTATTTCACCTTGACCGCAAATGGTTTGTCACTGGGTCGCAGATATTAAACTTCACAAAATTTCAACCAATGGGTTAGCAACAACTGCAGATCCCTTTCCAACTTGTCTGACCTTTAATTCCTTTTCATATCAAAGTGGGCCTTTTACCTTCAATCACTTAGCCCGTGAGCTCCTTCTAGGTGTATCCACCTGTTATCCATTAATTTTATCACAAGTACACCAGTTTCCACCTTCTGACAGCCATGTGTATTTTGGGTAACTGGATCACTTTCCTTTTCGATAGAACTACCTTGTAAGCACTCCCACCTGTTATGCCATGTGTTTACCACCTCATCAGTATCCGCCTGCTAGATCACCACCTAGACTTGCCACATCATCAGTCGCTGGGTCGTAGGCTTTAAACATTGCACAACTTTAACCAGCAGATCAGCGACCGTCGTAAATCTCCTCTGAACTTGCAGTCACTTTAACACCCTTAGAAACATCCTCAAAAGGTAGGTCCCACCATCAGTCGCTAGGTCACTTGCTTTAAACTTCGCACAACTTCACCCAGTGGGTCAGCGATATCCACAGGATCAACAAGAACTTGCATGGTGATTAGGAGACCCGACAAGGAACATAAAAGACTTAGGAAAAGGCGAAAAATTAAGAAAAATCATAACCCACCTAGGATAAAACCTAAAAAAGGGCCCCTCTTCGCACGACAAACAAACCCTTCCACTTATGTGGAAAAAGGTAACAAGAAAATAGAACGCAGGACTTACAAGATGGAAAAGGTGAATTTGCAAAAACCCTAAACCCTTAGACAAATAACCCTCAGAGGTAGAATGAAGCCATGAAAGCCCAAAATTCAAAGCATTAAAAATGAGATATCACCCAAAATTTTAAACAGTGATAACACCAAGCTCGAGCATGTGATACTGCCTTACAGTTTGGTGGTGCATCCTCTAGCGATGCTATCTTAGAGCCTATTCCTTTGGTGGCTCCCACTTCTGTATCAGTTCTAGTTTCACTTCCTGCTACTCCAGGGACCTTTGATGACCTTCCACCTAAATGGGTGCAGGTCTTCATCACTCCTTCCTTGAAGCCTCCACTTATCAGTTCTCTATCGGACTCTCTACCCTTGTCCATGCCTTCGGATGTGTCACACACACAGTTAGTCTCCAATGCAACTTTTGCTGCTCCACCTTTTCTTCTGCCCCTTCAGCATCATAGTTTTGTTGGGGTCCTTCACCCTTCTATGGTTGATAGGAGGCCTGAGACTCTTGTCTCATGTAAACACAAGTTTTACAAGGGCCATATTTTGGATTTTTGATGGCTCAAGTCTTCACAGGTATATTCTTCATCCCTTCTTTTGCTTGTCTCAGTGCCTGTTAATTTGCGTGTTTTTTTTTGCATGATCAAGAAGGCTCTACCTTCTCCTGAGTTTGTCACTACCCCTCTTCTAGAGGCCAGCAGTCATGTTCTTGTTTCATCTTCTCCAAGTGAGTCACCTACTTCCTTCCTAAAATCCTGCATGTTTGGCTCCTTGGAGGACATTATTGCCTTGTCTACAATCTTCACATAATCATTAACCCTCACCTCCTCTGAGCTTGTAGATGAAGGCATTGTTGATGCTTCATCTCTTCCTCTCATTATTGGTGAGCCAATTGATGTGGCCCTTGCAATAGTCCCTCTCTGATCTTGCCCCCCTCTCCCTATGACCT
This sequence comes from Cryptomeria japonica, assembly GCF_030272615.1. Taxonomy (NCBI): domain Eukaryota; kingdom Viridiplantae; phylum Streptophyta; class Pinopsida; order Cupressales; family Cupressaceae; genus Cryptomeria; species Cryptomeria japonica. The sequence goes on along the minus strand of NC_081413.1, from coordinate 178,308,053 downwards.
AGATTGGGAGGATGAGGCTCTTCTTGAGGATGATGATCTCCTGCAGTATGATCCCTTGCTAAGGGTTGATCGTTAGGACTTTTACTTTTCATCTCCATCTACTTGCATGTGTGTGTGTTTGTGGTCCCCTATGCTTGCTTTATCTGTTTGTTCCCTCCCAAAGGACCTAGGTCACTCTGTAGGTACTTGGATACAGGAGGTTGATTTTTTTTCTCTGTTGTGCTCTCCTACAAGACCCAAGTTACTTCGTAGGTGCTCAGATGCAGGATATTTTCTGTCATACACATTCCTCTATTTTTCTACCTCCTTCTATTTATTGTATCTTTCTTTTTGACATTCAGAAATGATGCAAAGCATTGGAGGAATTCTTTGCTTTCTTCCATGTTGATCCAAATTTCTATGTTATCTTTGTCTTCATGTGCTCTTCTTTAGATCCAATAAATTTGACACTATGATGATACACTCATCTTGTAGTGGTACTCTATCTTTTTGACTTTGCTCTGGGTTTTGATGCCAAACTATTGGATCCCCATGTCCTCTTGCATTGCATCTTTTGATGTTGTGGACATTTATGTGTCACTATCTCTTGGTGGCATTCCACGGAAACATCTCGCTATGTTGGCATACCACAACTCTTCTTCTCCTTAGAATGGCATGCCTTCCATCTATATCATTCTAAGGGGGGGCATTCATGTCATCATTTTTGCATTTGTGCCTTTACTTTTATGCTTTTTCATGCATTTTGTTCATCATGTGCACCTAGGTGGGGGGCAAACCACTTGATCTTGATCTATTCCCAAGATTTCCTACATGGGGGATAAATCATCCTTCCAATCTACATCATCTTTAATGCCTTGGTAGAGGCCAATCTACTATGTTCCAATTCCATTTGGCCTATCGCATGGAAATCTAGCATGTCACTACCCATGGTGATCCATTGCCTCACTACCTATGTCGGTATATCATTTTTCCCTATCATATGGTTATCTATATTGGCATTCAAATTTTCCCTATCATATGGTTATCCATATTGGCATTCCAATTTTCCCTATTGTATGGTTATCCATATCGACATTCCAATTTTCCCTATCGTATGGTCATCCATACTAACTTATCATGCCCTATCATATGGCTCTTGGCATGGTACATCATGCTAGCCATATCAGTGTATCTTGTACCAATGGCACTCACCCTATCTTGTATCTTTTCATCACTAGGGACTTTCCTCCATGACGAGGCTAGTTCTTATTGCGCTTTGTTCTAACTTCTTTATCATATCTTATCATCCATCAGGCTAGACTGTAGCTAGCATATTGTCAATGTTCCAAGTACTGATTTCTATACCAAAATTCTAGCATCATGTCATCAGGGGAAACTTTGTTTGATCAATGAGAATTTGCTTCCCTATTGCGATATTTTCTCCTTTTCACCTTTTCTACCTTTCCTACTTTATCTTTGCATCTCTTAATAGAGACAATCTTGCTAAACTGGGGGTAAAATGTAGAGTCAAAAATATCACCCTCGTCACCTGTAGTGGCAATTATGACATGTGGTGCCTCCCCCATGCTTCTTGGAGGATAGGTTTACCAACTTGCCCTTTTGTCCACCAAAGAAGTCCATGTTTGCTTCCCCAGAGGCATTACCGACTATGTGGATCTGATAGATTTGCAAGACACAAATGGAGTGCAAAGACATCCGCACAATGTGCTACCATCTTGCCAACCTACCAGCTAGCAGGTGGTCGTTGGGACATTATGACCCAGACCAGGAAGGAATCATAACGCCTCCCTGTGTGGCCACCAACATTCAGACTCATCCCTTACCCTATATCATTGGTTTTAGGACATTTCAAAGGGATCTTTTGGCATATTGGAGACTTGCCCTTGGAGATTGAAGCTCTTGGAGACACTACCACCATTGTTGCAACATCGTCAACCTACCAAGTTTATCAAGCATTCGAACACTTGCCAAGCACTAGCAGAGTAATCTAACTCTATCCTATACTTTCAATATCTCATTTATTTTCCAATTATCAAATAGCATAGCATTGTCTTTGTATTGGTCTTTACATTCTTCTTTATCAGCTTCTTCATAATCTTCCTTTCCCGTGGCTTTTTGGGTTGTCCGCGGAGGTGGAAACACCAAAACAGGGGTCTGACTTAGGCAGGATCAAAAACACAACCTCCAACATTTTCTCTCTTGCATGTGTGTAAGCACAGCTTCATGAAGAAAAGATTGGTTTGTGGGAGGCTTCATAGCATGGACCGATTGTGAGATTTCTTTGTCCTCTAGTATTTTCCTTACTTTGTTTCATAATCCATGTTTTTCATAATTTTTAATATTGTTTAGTTGTTTTATAAATTTTGCCAGCGCATCTAGAACTTTCTACTCATACTCTGTGCTTCATATGTACCAAAAGACAACACATCACGCTGGCATCCCAGCTTTGCATGCTCGTCCTAAGGACAAAGGATTTACAAATCCGTTCGAAGATGCTCCTTGTATAAATATGTTATCCCCTAGCTCATCTTGACGTCAGTTCATAGAGGTAATCAAAGGGACAATTTGTCCTTGATAATTCATCATCCTTGAGGTAGCAAATTCCCTCCATTATAGTTCTAGTAGCATCCAAAATTGGTATGTTCTTCCTGTCAACAACTCCACTTTACTGAGGGGTTCTAGGAGTAGATAACTATCTCCAAATTCCATGCTCTTCACAAAAGGAATTAAACTCACTAGAGGTTAATTCTCTACCTTTGTCAGACCTTAGACACTTCAGCTTCAATCCTGTCTCTGTCTTCACTCTAGTTTTAAATATTTTGAACTTCTCTAGTGCTTCAGATTTCTCCCTTAGAAAATTGACCCAAATCATCCTAAAATAGTCATCAATTAGCAACATAAATTATTTGTCTCCTTGCAAGTGTCTCACTTTACATGGTCCACATAAATCAGTATGCACAAGATCTAACAATCCATTAGATGTATACAATTTTCTCTTGAATGAAATTCTTGTTTTCTTTCCTAATTGACATTCTTTACATACTGGATTAGTAGGCTTCACTATCTTAGGAAGATCTCTAACAACTTGAGTAGAACTAATCCTAATCATGCAGTCAAAGTTAACATGACACATTCTCTTATGCCACAACAAAATCTCAATCAATCTATCAAACAACTTTTCTCACCATCATTCAGATGAAAGATATTACCTTTAGTTTTAGTACCTGATGCAATCACTATACCAAAGCTATTCAAGATCTTAGATTTCCCATTCTTGAATTGAAAATCATATCTGTTATTAACCATATTTCCAATACTCAAAATATTATGCTTCAAACCTTTAGCATACAAAGCATCATCAGTATTGTGCTTACCATCAAGAGAAATGGAACCTCTACCACGGATTACACAAGCTTTATTGTCTCCAAATCCCACCAAACCACCATCATAATTCTCTATATTCACAAATTTCCCTTTATCTCCTATGAGATGTGTGTGTGTGAAAAAGTGAATCTATAGTTGTAAGCACAACACTTCAATTAAGTCATTATATGTATGGCTAGTAATCAATAATCAATAAGTAATAAACCATAACAAAGTGACCAATTGCCTTCTAAAAGATGCGAGTATAAGATTGCTCTTAGATTTTTATAAGCAATACCAGTGACTAGACTACACCAAGATGAAGGATTTAATCTATATGATATTAAGCTATATGGATGCAAGATGAATGAATAATTCAAGCAATAATCAATTCAAGCAACAATGAATGGAAGCAATAGTGAATAGAAAATGGATGCAAACAATCTAAAAAAGAACAATAATCTTCAATGACTCCAGAGCAAAATTAGCATGATAATAATCTCCAAGCGTGTTCTCAAAAATCTCTGGGGTAAATTGGAATGAGAGTTGAAGACTGAATTTATAGAGAATCACAAGAGAGATGATGAAAAAGCTTAATTTTGGACTAATTGAAATAATTGAGAAATCATGTTCAGTTAACCTTGAGATAGATTCTAATTATAGTTTAATTGAAATGCATTCAAATTAGAAGTCCAAGTTGCATTGGAAAATAATAATAAATTAATTCCATGCATATCTGATAAAAATTGATAATTCTTTAATTTATTCAAGAAAAAGGTCTTTTCAATGCAACTAAACTTCTTTTTCTGAAAAGCTTTGAGTTCCAATTTTAGAGAATAATTCAATAATTCAATTAAATTGCTTTTTTGATTTCAAGTTCTAAATTTAGAAAAAGAAATAATATCTCAAGTTTGATTTCTCTCTCAATTCAATTCTTTTTGTTTTATTTTCAATTCAACTCTTTGTAATAAATTAATTCATCTTTTGTAATAAATTAATCCTTTTTGCATGATTGAATGGCAAATTTATTAATTAATTAAATATGCAAGGATATTTAATAAATTAAAATGGGATAATTGATCAAAATGATATTATTGGAAATGATTTGATTAATTAAATAAATATTTAATTAATATTGAGTAGTTGATTTGCCATGTGATATTTGATGATTAAAGAATTAATAATGTGCTCAAGATTGATTTAATTGCCTTTGGTTAGGACCTTGGTGATGTTGTCGAGATTAGAAGCCCATGGTTTAGATGACCATTTTTAGGGTATTACATTTGCCCCTCTTTGAATTAATGTGCGAGCAGTGCGTTGGTTCAAAGAATGTGTGATGTCTAGGAGATGCCAGTTCTGAACTTGATTGATCACGAACTAGATGAAAAGCAGGGTGTTTAGCTTGATTCGAAGCGACAAAGCTGAATGAAGTCTGATTAAAGTGATACCCATCCTGAACTTGATTGAACTGAGGAACAATAGAAAACAAAGATACCAAACTTGAACTTGATTGATCAAGAAGCGGATCTTACTGATCTAGAACCTGATTGAACTTAGATGTAGTGAGTGACGATAAAAATTGATCTTGAACTTGATTGATCAAGACACGATGAGCGAAGAATGAACCGTTCAGCTTGATCAAGAAACAAATAATGAACACCTACTTAGATTTAGTGTGATCAAAGATACTCTTGAAACTTTTGATTGAGTTTAAATGAATAATCAGCTTGATTTGAAGTGATGAAACTGATTAATGTTAAGAGATTAATTCAGATGATTGAGAGATATCAGCTTGATGTGAAGCGATGAAGCTGAGATGCCCCTTAGCAATAACGATTGATTTTCTTTAATTGAAAAGATTTTTCTCGACTTTTGATGAAGATTTGAAAAAATTTCTTGACTTGTGAGATGTGAAGTCATAAGGTCGTGAGTATGCCCCCTCGGGAGTGAAATCAAAAGATAGTGAGGGATTGATTATAGGCAATTGTGTGGCGAAAATAAGTTATTTGAGCACAAATTGATTATGAGGAATTTTTGAAAATTTTGGCGATGATTGATGAGAAATTGAGCGTAGAGTTGATTGTAATGTTGATATGTAGAATGAAATTGAATTAAGATTCAGTGTTAAAATTTGAGTGCAATTTGAAGAAAGAATGAGCATTTGATGAAAAAAGCGCTAAGTGGTCGAAATTGTGAAATTGTCTAGAAAAATGATCTCGAATTTCAATTTTGATCCCAAAAATGGAATCATAGTAGGCAAATTAGCTAAGGGTACAATTTTCATGACCATCGGAGCAAGTTGAAAAATTAGGTTTTAGGCTATATATGGGACGAAAGTGTCATTTTCAAATCATTTTAACCCTCCAAGTTTGAAAATTCAAAAAGCTTTCTGTGAAGAAAATGGTGGTCCTGACTCATCAGCATCGATTTGAATGCCAGAGACATCACAATCGACCCTGAAAGTATGAGCCAGCGGTAAGTCATCGATCTTAAGATTGTTTATGTTTTCAATTTTGAAATTTTGTGTTCATTTTTAACTTTTTTTGCATGTTTGGGGTCGGGCATCACGTTTTATCGTGAGAGATAGGATCCTATCTCATACGAGAAACTGGTAAAAAATTTTTTTTTGTGTGAAGCCATTAGAATTGTTGTACGGAGCCCACCCTTGTGTCATACGACAGGTTGGTTAGAAGACCATTTGTCGTGCACAATCTATTAAATTGTCGTTTGAGGTTGTTTTCTTGTACAAGAGCCATTCCTGACTCGTACGAGATGCTGCTTTAACTGTATTTTGTCATTCGAAAGGCAATGATCATTTTTGAAAGGGTAAACATTAAATTTTAGTTTTGCATTTTACTTAATTGGATTTGCGTGTTGTTTAACTTATCTTGTAGGCTCATTTGGAATGTTTTCTAATACTCTTTGTTGGTTTTTTATTTTTTTTGTAGGTTCGATTACCTCCTATACTGTTTAGATGTATTTATCCTCCCACGATGGGATTAGTGCATGATTTATCTGAGGTTGAGTAGGCTCATGTTGATTTGTGTGGCTTGACTCATTTATTGCAATTACCTGATATTCGTGTGAATCATGGGATGCTCACGACATTAGTTGAGCGGTTTCATTCGGAGCATAATACATTTCATTTTCCATTTGGAAAATTGACTATTACTCTTGAGGATGTGTACAGGATTCTTCATATCCCTTTTGCTGGGGATAAGGTGGATTATGATACCGCATTATTACCAGGATTACAAGCACTTAGGAACATATTCAGGGATCCAAACATTTTGACTCATTCCATGAGTTGGGACATACTGATGAGTAGGTACAATGAGGAGTATCCCCTAACATGTGTTCTAGTAGGGTTCATTGATTGCTTTTTGATGTCAGACAGAGGATAGCAGGGTTTCCAGAGCGAATGGGGCTAGATGCTAGAGAGGTTGATAGAGACCCCTCAGAGACTTGGCTGGGGTTCTTGTTTATTGGCCCACATGTATCGGGAGATGCATGAGATCATTTATAGAGATGGGCGGAGCATGACCGCAGGTGTATACATTTTGTAAGTGTGGGCTTGGGAGCATCTTCCCGTTTGTCGGCCGATAGTAGATGACAGTAGAGAGCTTGGGTAGCCGATCATTTATAGGTATGCTGGATATATCACACAACCCCATCTGGGCAAGATAGACTTTTGGAGATGGCAGCTTGATGACCTAATAGCCATTGTATGGAGACCATACAGAGGATTGGAGCTGTGGGATGACTGGTAGAGGGTTCGCAAGGACCTTTTTATGACATGCCCACAGATCGGGAGATCACAGACTGTTGTGGAGCGATTCATCATTTCACAAGTGTTGAGGCAGTACAGCCGGCCTCAAGGGATCTCGTAGGAGTATACAGCGTATGCACGCTATGCTGATGAGGAGAGGTAGGGATGGTCTCCACGGTTGTCATATGCTTTGGCGATGTAGGAGTTGTTAGGTTTACATCACCTGAGATGGGATTACCTGGATGATGTAGCAGATGCAGGGGTATTGCCCCAGTATGGAGATTATTTTCAGCAGCATCCATTCCCATGTTTTATAGACTCGGGCGAGCAGGCTCTACATATTGAGGATGTTGAGGAGGATTCCCCCACACCAGCATAGGGACAAGGCCAGAGACAGGCTAAGAGGTAGGGTTAGGCATAGAGAGCTGAGGCTCCGTGATGAGGTAGTGGTGATCCAGTTGTTAGTAGTTGCAGGGTACTAGCTGAGGGTGGATAGCAGAGGGGTGAGGGTGGATCCCTTGGGCAAGTTGGAGTTAGGTTGGGTGGGACTGAGGAGGAGTGATCAACTCCTAGACAGGTGTGATAGCAGAGAGAGGAGCAGGGTGGAGGCGGTGATGGAGGTGGAGATGGGGGTGGAGATGGGGGGCTTGCGAGAGAGCAGGGGACATATACTAGATGGTCGATGAGGGCACGTCTTGCTGAGGGTGGCACAGACTCAGTTGGCGAAGCGAGACCGATAGCTGGCCAAGGTGAGGTCCAAGCATGATCACTAGATCATAGCATTGAGAGCAGAGTCAAGAGCAGAGATAGTCTCTATGTTAGGAGGTCCTTCTTCAAAGCAGTAGGGTAGCATATTATGTGGCAGCATATAGTGTCACAGTTCCTGTTGCACAGTAGGTGCAATCCTATTTGCAGTATATGGCATGATCAGAGGGAGCTTGGGCACCACACTAGGATCCTAGACATCAAGCTCCTCCTTGTCCACCAGGTGATGAGGGAGAGTGTGCTAGCTAGATTTTTCATTTGTAGCTTAGATATTTTTTTGTAGACACACCCATTTTTTTGTAGCCTATACGATTCTTGCTCCGATGGGAGTTTGTATATGTCATTTGACATCATTTTGTGCTCTTATACTTGACATTATATATATACACAAGATTTGATTTGACTTCATCGTACTTGTGTTGCTTCGTTCATGAGTTGTCTCTTATATGCTTTATTCTATATGTATGCATTTCTTTTCCATATGAATGTATGTAATGCAAATGATTATGAATGTATACTTTTGTTTCTTTTATATGCAAATAAATTATAATGCAAATGAGTCACAATAAAATGTATGAAGCTATATGAAATGTTATGTATGCAGCTAAAACATCTCAAAACACAAGTAATCAATCGAAGAAATGATGATAAAAAGACCACTTAGCGTAAGTAATGATGATGCTTTTAGCTCTCCTTCAAAAGATAAAGGGATTATTACCATACCGAAATCACTCTAGATTCACAAAAATGCAAAATGATATGCAAAATGACGTACAAAATGCAACCTAAACCTAGTCACTGGATTTAAAATACTTAAGATTCATCACTAAGCATAACAAACACAATAGGCAAGTTAGAGTTCTTTTCTTTTTCAATGTGCAATATTAATTATCTTGTCTACAATGACCCTTTTTTTTGTTCATATCCTTGGACAGATTTCGCAAGGACCCGAATTGCATCATAAAGAAATTCCCTCAAAATGAACAAAGAAATGATATGGACCTCCCTGTAGCATACAAATAAGTGGAGGTGAGGTATGTGAGGCGATTTCACCTTGATGTGAAGGCTCTTATCACAGACACCTAGCTAATTTATATGTTTCCAGATCATCGGGATCATTCCTACAAGCAAAAAACAAAGAAAATATGATGCCCCCAATCCTTGCTCCTCTTAGTCACAATAGACTTCCTCGAGTTACTCAGAGGAACAGTAATCAAAAATCAATATAAAAGACAGCATACAAAGAAAATTTTCATTCATAGCTCAAATTGTTTAGTGATTATTTTCCATTATGTTGTTTTGCTTGTGAACTCAGTGATAAACTCTTTGGTAGTTAGGAGACAGGTGACTGACTTGGATTGGACGACCAGGTTTCACTGACAGAAAGAGGACTTGGTTGACACTGCTTAGGATATGTAATATGCTCTGTTGAGTAACCTAAGACTAGGACGTTGATCAATTTCTAGTCATGAGGGTTCCAATGAACCAGGATGCCACGAAAGTGACTGAAAATATGTACAAGCGAAAGCAAACGATGCATGAAAGCGGGAAATGCCAACGTTGTGTTGATAGATGGAGTGCTTGAGTACAAGAGGCGCCTATTTGCCAGGTTTTCACCTGCTTGGCAGAGATTCTTTTTTTTTTTTAAAGGTGCCTGTTTACTAGGTTTTCACCGAGGCAATTTTTTTTTTCTTTTCTTTTTTTGATTTTTTTGATTTTTTTGATTTTTTTGATTTTTTTGATTTTTTTGATTTTTTTCAGGACCTTTTCCAACTATACAAGTTTGTTGGAGCAGAGAATGCTAAGCGAAGAAATTCTTTAAGTGGATGGTGTTAATCAGTTCATGGAGTTGTTCTCCTTCTGAGTTTGAGAGTTGATAGGCACTAGAGCCGAATACTGCAATAATAATGTAGGGACCCAGCCAGTTGGGTTCAAACTTCCCTTTATTATTGCAAAACTGTTGGTTTTTTGGATTCTCTCTCAAGACTAGGTCACTAACTTGAAATTCTCTTTGTCGAACCTTCTTGTTATATCCTCTAGACATTCTCTTCTGATACACTCTGAGATGATCAAATGCCACTTGCCAACACTCATCCAGCAATTCGAGTTCTTGCAATCTAGATATTCTATGATCTTCATCAGTAACAAGACCTTGCAACGAAACCCTTAGAGATGGTATTTCTACTTCAATAGGTAATACTGCTTCGGACCCATACACCAAAGAGAAAGGTGTAGCCCCAGTAGGTGTTTTGATACTGGTTCTGTAAGCCCATAGTGTAGGATTGAGTTGCAGATGCCATTCCTTTCTAGATGTGTTCACTGTTTTGTGCAAGATAGTCAGTAGGGTTTTGTTAGATGCCTCAGCTTGTCCATTACCTTGAGGGTAATATATTGATGACCAGTGTTGCTTTATTTTGAATTTCTCACAAAGCTCATCTAGATATTTATTCTTAAACTGTCCTCCATTATCAGTCACGATGGATGAAGGTATCCCATACCTGCAAATTATATAATTTAGGATGAATAAGGTGACTTGTTTACCAGTTGCTTTGATAAGCGGAACTACCTCTACCCACTTGGTGAAATAATAGTGGCAGTTATGATGAATTTATGTCCATTGGATGAAGCCGGATATGTCTGACCAATGAGATCAAAGGCCCATTGCTGAAATGGCCAGTGTGTAATGAATGGTATGAGATCCCTTGCCGGGGCATGTATGGGATTTCCATGAAGCTGACATTTCTCATAAGTCTTAGCAAATTTTATGGCATCTTTTTCCATATCTGGCCAGTAGTAGCCAGCTCATAATAGTTTCTGAGCTAAAGTAAAACCATTCGAATGAGATCCACTAATGCCTTCATGGACTTCCGATAATGCACATTTAGATTCTTTAGTTTCTAGACATCTAAGCAATGTACCATCCAAACCTCATATAAATAAATCATTAGCTATGATAACATACCGTGAAGTGTTTTGAGTTAGGTTTCTTTTCTCGTTATGAGTAAGGTTTTTAGGGATAATTTGATTGCATAGATAGGAATAGATGTGGTTGTATTAGGATGAGTCATGTCCAATAATAGAACAAACTATTTGGGTCTCAATAGAATCATAAGCGGGGTAATATAACTCTTCCACCAGGAAATCAAAGCAAAAATTGAACTCCTGTAACTCAGGTATAGATGCCAAGGTGGCCATAACATCTACTGCTCTATTCGCTGATCTAGGAATCTGTTGGAATGATACAAAAGCAAAGTACTTCTTGAGATCGTCCACCATCCTCTTGTAAGGCACCAATTTCTCATCTTGAGTCTGATATGTATCATTGATCTGATTGATAACTAGCTGAGAATCTCCATAGATATGTAATTCAACAACCTTCCATTCAATGGCTAGTTTTATCCCATTCAACAAAGCTTCATATTCTACAATGTTGCTTGTGCAAGGGAATAGAATCTGTAGTCACTAAAAATTGGTCATCACTCTTACATTGCTAACCTAATTCTTAGCATGTCTTCTATGTCAATTTTGATTTTCATCATATGTTGGCATTGTGTCATTCCTCTGGTTTCAATTCATTTCAAATCCAACCCTCATCAATCTCGTTCAATCACATTTTGTCCTAAATCATTATAATTGGCATTTATTTTTCATTTTTAAATCATTCGAATTGGTATCATCTTGACAATTAGACTTAATTCCCTCTTTGTTGATAATTAATTAGTCATTAATTATCAACCTCAATATCAATTAATATTATCAAGTCATTATCAATCAATCTTATTAGTCTCTTATCAAAATCATTATCAATTAATGGGTCTTTTTTGATCCTTTGTCCTATTTTGTTGTCAAATTCAGTCAATTTTCATTAATTTTCATCAATTATTAGCCAATCAATCATCACTATTGCGACTTTAGTATCTTAATTTATTCAAATAATTTCCCCTAGGTTAATTAATTAATCCCCTTTCTTACTAACATGTCCCTTTTTGAATAAATAAATATATATTTATTTATTCACCATATTTTTGTCCATGTCACAATTAATATTTTTTTAATATTAATTGGCTAATTTGATTTTATGAGTGAAATTAATAATTATTAATCTTTAATTTCCACCTCACTCAAATGTCTTCACTTAAGTGATTCACTTTCTAAAAAGTGAATCACTTGTCTCCTCTCTCAAAGGCAAAGTTTCCATTTTCGACCAAGTGTCGAAAATGGAATTGTCCTTCTAACTCATCTTCCACTTGCCATCAAAATGGCAATTTCCCAAGAGACTCCCCTTTGCATGTGATGTTGACCATCAGATTGAATCAATCTCATCTATCAAATTCTATAAATTGGAGGCCTCTTTCAATCATTTGAGGACCACGTCTCTAGTATCCTTATGCTATCATTTTCGAATTATAATCTTGCTTGCATACACTTGCATTTTGGAGGTGAGATCCACAATAATTTGGAGGAGAAAGAGAAACAATGGAGGTCAAGGAATGAGCTCAAATATATGGTTTGCATAGTATAATAATGTTTTTATTTCCTTCTTCTTTTGAATGTTTAGCTAGAATTATCATATACTAGGTTATGTTTGTGGTTGCATAGCTTATGATGTATTTGATGTTTTACAATATTTTTAGCTACATAATCTTATAAGACTTTGGGATTGAATACTTCTAAGGAGTAATGAATAATATGCCAGTACCTGAACCATTTTGAGTAAAGGAACCATCAAAGAACATCTTCCAGGGTTGTTGAGTAAGATGTATTATTGATTCATCTGGGAACTTGATGTGTAGTGGTTGAGTATCCTCAAGTGGAGTTTCAGCAAGTTGATCAGCAATTACCTGTCCTTTTATGGCTTTGTGTTCCACATATTCAATGTCAAACTCTGTAAGGATTATAACCCATTTCGCCAATCTTCCTGTGAGTGTTGCATTATTAAGAAGATACTTGAGTGGATTGATTGTGGCCACCAACTTGACTGAATGTGCTAGCATATAGTGCTTTAGTTTCTATGATGCAAAGACTAATGCCAAGCATGCTTTTTCTATTATATTGTAGCTCATTTCATAAGACACCAATGTCCTGCTGATGTAATAAATAGCTCTTTCTTTTTTGTTGTCATCTTGTTGCGCCAGAAGTGCCCCTAGTGATGAATTAGTTGCTAATATATATAAGATTAGTGGCTTACCCTGAATAGGTGGCATCAATATCAGTGGATTAGATAGGTACTCTTTTATCTGCTAAAGATGTTGTTCACACTACTGATCCCAGTTGTATATTATTCCTTTTCTCAATACTTTTGTAAAAGGTTGAGCCTTGTCTGCTAGCTGAGAAATGAATCTTCTAATGGATTGGAGACGTCCCTGTAGACTTCTCATTTGACTAATGTTCTTTGGAGGTGACATTTCCATTATACCTTGGACCTTCTTAGGATCAACCTCGATTGCCTTCTTTGAAATGATATAGCCAAGTAGTTTACCAGATATCACTCCGAATGCACACTTCTTTGGATTTAATCGGAGCTTGAATTTTTCCATTCTGTCAAGTATAGGACCTAACTCTTGAATATGCATTGATCTTTTCATAGTCTTCACTAAGGTGTCATCAATATAATCTTCCATATTCTTATGTATCATGTCATGAAAGATAGTTGTAACTGCTCTTTTATAGGTTGCCCATGCGTTCTTTAATCCAAATGGCATGACATTCTAGCAAAAGGTTCCCCATGCACAAGTGAAAGCTATCTTTTCTTGATCTCTAGGAGCGATTTTAATCTGATTGTAGCCAGAAAATCCATCCATTAGTGAGTACATCTCATACCCAGCTATCATGTCGACTATCATGTCAATATTTGGCAATGGAAAGTCATCTTTTGGACATGCTTTGTTGAGATCTCTAAAATCTATACAAACTCTGATAGATTTATCAGCCTTCGACATAGGCACTATGTTGGAAATCCATTCATCATAATCTATTGCTCTGATAAATCCAGCTTTGAGCAGTTTCTCTAGTTCAACTTTGACCAATAACGCTACATGCGGGTGCATTTTACGGAGTTTTTGCTTAACTGGTTTTACTCCTGGCGTAATTGAGAGATGGTGCATAATGAGATCAGGATCCAAGCCTGGCATATCAGAGTACGTCCATGCAAAGTTTATTTTCTTTTCTAAGAATAGCTGAGTGAACTCCTTCAATTCTTTTGCTAATAGTGATTGAGCTACGTGAATGATTTGTGGCATGTCTTGATTCCTGATATTCATTGGCTGAGTTGGCTCAATCAATATGGAAGAGCACTCCTACAAATGACTAGGCAGTATACCAAGTATCTCACCTTCAGGCACCTCAAAGAGGTTTTCACCTTTAGGTACGTCCTTTATTTTCTCTTTTTTAGATTCTAACACTACCACAATATGGTTTTCACCATCAGATCTTTTATTTTTATTTTTCTTGTTTTTGCAACTAAGATACTTGATATCTGCTTCAGTCATATTTTCACTCTGTTCACTGGTGGAAGAGTTTATAGGTTCGACTACATTGAGATAATAGGATAATGTATAGTCATTGGCAAAAGTAGGTATATTCATGGGTTGATTTTGTAAAGTACACTCAATCAATTCAAGATGTACTAAGGACAAATTTTGGATAGGTGCAAGAGTGTTCATAGAATTTTGGATAGGTTCAAGACTGTTCACGGTATTGTTATCACAGCTACGGATCAAAAAGTCGAGTTCCAAAATGATACCTTGCGTAAGTGTCTCGAGACCAGGAAGAGTCAGATCATGATTATTAAAGTTCACGTTAATATTTAATCGATTTAATCCAATAGAAATATTTGTAACATCATTTACTACGCTAGACTGGACATCATATCGTGGTTTAACAACAATAAGACTAGTAGGCAACTTTTCATTGTTTGTATCAGATGATTCAAAATTTGAGGCTAAGTGGATATCATCATGAATAGGACTGTCATTAGAGTCATCAGAGTCATCAGATGAAGTTTCCAAGCCTCTTTTAGGTGATTTAGTAAGCATATGTATGGTATCAATACCAACATCTTTAATGCTACCAATTCCTTCATGTTGTGGCTTATTTGTCATTTGTATCTAACACACCTATTGACATGATCTCATTGTTTCTATGATTTTTTGTCATCTACTCCATTCAGCTTCTTTTGGACTGATGACTAGTTCTTGTTCTATAGCTTCTAACTCTTCCTATGTAGTGCTATAACTGATTTGTTCTGTTTTAGGATAAGGGCACATAGATGAGAAGCTTTCTGATATTCTTCCTTCTTTCAATCCTTGTTCATAATTTGCTTGCCTCTTTTGTCTAATTTCTTGTATTTCCTTCTCTAGTTTTATGTGCATCAGCCCTTGAGTATCATTTATGACACTACTAGATTCTTCTGGAGTTTCTGTAGTGGATGTGTCTGAAAGATAGTCAGGACCCCATTCATACTCGTTTGAATCAGTCTCTGAATCATCTACTTGTTGTCTACCATTATATGTGACTGGAACTTTTAATGGTGCAAACAATTCTCTGATTCTTACAACTTCATCTCTTATATCCTCAGGAACCTCAACTTCTTGTATTATCATAGCTGATACCATCGAAGCCTGGGCACTGACTATTTCTTCTTTCTTGACTGTTGATTCCTCTTTCTCTTTTCTACACTTTACTTTTGTTTGTTTAGTGTCTGCTTCATGTAATGTTAAAGGCGATATCTTTTTCGAGCACTTAGACTTGAAACATGTTTTTTGTCTAATGTCTTTTTTGGATTGTATCCTAGTCCAGCCTTATCATTTGTGGGTTTGGTTTGTAGCTGAATTGGTTCAGTAATACCTTCCTTTTGTTTGCCTAGAGGACCAGTACCTGGGTATCCCATACGTTGAATTATTTTATAGCCAGGACGATATTGGTTTGAGGAAATCTCATAGTGTCGTACCTCCTCATTTTGACTATCTTCCTTAAAGAGCCAGTTAAGCACATCATCCTCTTCTATTTCATCTACCAAGGAGGTAGAAGACTGTACAAAGAGACCATCATATATGGTATTCAGTGCCAAAGTTTGTGTTCTCATAGCCTCTTATGGCTTGCCCAACTATTTTGGTGATGGAGGGAGAGAAACTAATGATAGTACCGGTTCCATCTTGTAGCCATCCATGTTGGTATTTGTAATCTTCAATCTCTTTTCTAAGTCTTTCATCAATGTTTTTGGATCTTCATTTTGAGAGGCTACCCTTTTATGAGGCACAAAAGTATCTGCACCTTTTGTCAATGCATTGCAGATGACATTTGTATCAGTAGGAATATTGACTTCAGCTCCGTTATAGGGAAACTTTAAGCATTGGTGATACATTGATGGTACTGCCTTCATTTCATGAATCCACGACCTTCCCAATAAAATATTGTATGAAAATGGAATATCAAGAACCTGGAAAATGAATTCTCTCTCTACCGGTCCCACTCTGATTGGTAATGACACCAGACCTTTGGAGGTCCTCTCTTCCTCATCATAGGCTTTAATTGTTATTTTCTTGTCTGGATCAATGACATTTTTAGAGAATCCTAGTTGTGTAACCAGATGATAAGTATAGATATTCAACCCCACGCCTCCATTTATCAAAACATGTTTAACTTTGTGTTTGTGGATCATGGCTTCAATATGCAATGGCTGGTTATGTGGATGATTTAATGAATTGCCATCTTCTTCAGAGAAGGTCAAATAGTGAGGTGAAGTCAGATGACCCACCATATACTGAAACCAATCAATGTCTAAATATTTTGGAATGTTGGTAGTGAGAAACACTTTGTCTAGAATTTCCTTGTGAGCAGATGAGAGTTGTAGCAATTCAAAAATTGAAATTTGAGCATTTGTCCTTTTTAATTGTTCAACTACGCTGTATCCAGAGGATGGTGATGAAGTTAACCTTTTAAATTTGTCCAAGGTTGATTCCTTTTGTTTGTTTGGAAAGGCTATTGGGTTTGATGTTTCTTGAGCCAGAGTGAAAGAACTAGCTCCTTGGAGAGTGACTTTCTTTTGAAATCGGGTCAAAGCTCTTGCATATCGTGATTCATTTGGTTTATCTTGAACTATAATCACATCGGAATATTTCGAGTGTGAAGGCTCAATCATGTTGATAATGTTGTTCTGGCTGGCATAAGTATAATTTACCTTAACACCTCCTTTGGTATTTGAGGAATCACCTTGTTCGTAAATAGGCAAAGGGTCCTTAAATGCTTTATGATCAGCATTGGTTGGATGATTCCCAACAACAAATTTACCAGCATCTATGAGATCTTGAATCTCATGTTTTAACTTCATGCAATTATTTATGTTATGACCCTTATTCCGATGGAAGTCACAATATTCATTTTCTCTCCAGCATCTTGGTTTGACATCTGGATCATATGGTCTGGAGTTATCTGGTAGTGTTATCAAGTTGTTTGCCAATAGAGTTTTGAAAGCAGATTCATATGATTCTTCAAGAGGAGTAAAATCATGCTTAGGTTTTGAAAGCCAAGGCTTTTCTTTGAACCATTCCTTTGTTTTCTTTGGCAGATTCTCTACTGCAATCTTAGCAGCTTTAAGTGCTTGTGTACCACTAGCCAAGTTGAATATTGTGGATTTTGAGTTGGTTTTGATAGTGTCTACTACTCCATCATTAACAACATTCTCGTTGTTATCTTTGCCAAATTTCCAATACTTGTTCTTCTCTTTAGAGCTAGATCCTTTTTGTGTTTCTTTCCAAGGCGTGATATCTCCTTTCTTTATGAGCACGTCTTCCATTCGAATGGCATTATCTACCATTTTGTTAAATGATGGGTGTACTTGCATTTGTATACTATATTTCAGTTTGGGGACCAAGTTATTGACAAATATATCCATTTTCTCAGAGTCTGGGATAGGTCGTGGATACCTAGAGAACATCTTTCTCCAGTGTTGGAGAAAAGTAAGAAGAGGTTCCCCTATTTTCTGTTGAGTGTTACAAAGATTGATCATAGTCATAGGATGTCGAATGTTGTATGATTATTGTTGTAAAAATAGTTGGATTAGTTCTTCAAATGTTTTTATTCCTTTGGGTAGACTTGAGAACAATTCCATTGCTTGACCCCCTAAACTCCTTGGGAAGAGATGCATGAGGTATGTTTGATCATGCATGAACTCCATACAAGCAGCACTAAATTCCCTAACATGATCTTGAGGATCTGAGGTACCATCATATTTGTCAAATTTTGGGATTTCCACTTGTGGAGGAAATGGAGGCATGTGTAGATTCTTGTCAAATGGAAAGGGACATATTGTTTCCAGAGAATATTGTTTTGGGGACTTGTCCTTATTCTTCAATTCTGTGACCTCCATCCGCAAAGCTAGTAATTGTTTGTGTACCATGAGTATAGGTGAGTCTTCCTTTTTAGTAACAAGTGTTTGAACATCATATCCAATAGGAAGTTTGGCACCTTGTTTTGCTAGTTCTAAGAAATAGTATTCCTTCTCTTGGGTCGTGATAGTTTTCATCATTTTTCTAAAGTCTTTGCCTTTCTGACAGTCAAGGATTTCTTTTTCTGGAGGTTCAACATCTTCATCAGTCTCACTTGATGATGAGGAGTCATTATGATTTTTAGGAATATTACAGTTGTTTTTGTTTCCATCATTGTATTATGTCTCATGTATGGTGGGAGATTCAGGTTCATCAAAAATTGGTCTGCCTGATGATGACGGCATGTCAGTGAGTGGATCCCTCACGTAGAATGGATTATCTTGATATTTGAAGGGTTGTTCTTTGCCTTTGGCTTCTTTCTTATGAGAACTCCTGGTTTGAATAGGCATCTTTATGGATTTGTGTAACCTAAAGTTGTTTGTGATGCAGAGGTCAAGATCAATTTCAGAGCTAGTTGTTCTGTTTAGAGTATTGTTTAGGAGAAACAACTGAGATTTAGTCTGATTATAGGAATGATCTATCCTATCTAAGATGTTATCTAAGTTGATTCTAAGCATAGTGTAAGATTCAATCTAGTTTCAAGAACGATCTATCTTGTATAAGACGTTATCTAAGTGACTAAAATTTGATAGGTAGTTGATTAAACTAGCTGAAAGGTGATCGACCAAATCGTGCAACGCAAATGGCAGAGGTACACTATCTTGATCTGTTTATGCTCAAGAAAATGATAACTAGTAGTATGCTTGTTGTAAGCTATTTTTAGGCAAGTTTGACTATTCTGTTCTGACAAAACCAAAGACTCGTATAACAGTATTTTCTGGATTGGATGATAATTTAGCATCTACATGATGACAATAGTTTTGTTTCATACAAGTTGTTGCCTTGTACCATATGACAAATGGACATGTGCAAGATGACAAAAGATAGGGCAATTCTGTCTTGTATGAGACAGGATACAGTGCAGGATGATAGATGACTCAGACTCGTACGATAGATAATATGGTATAGGATGACAAATCAGTAGACTCGTACGACACAGGACCTGGTGCAACACGATGGACTATCAGACTCGTATGACTGTTCATAGGACAAAGCCTGGAAATTTTGAGTTTTTTCGATTGCCGAGTATGATAACTGAGTATGACTAATTTTAAGATGGACTGATTTTTGACCAGGATAAACTAGTTTCTGACACGGATAGATTTTTGACTTAGGATGGACTAGTTTCTAACATGGATAGAGTTTCAACTTAGGATGGACTAGTTTCTGACATGGACCAAGTTTTGACTTAGGATGGACTAGTTTCTGACACGGACAAAGTTTTGACTTAGGATGGACTAGTTTCTGACACGGACAGAGTTTTGACTCACTGAGTTGTTTCTAGTCTTCACTAATTTTTGGTATTTCAGTTTTTGTTTCAGGGATGAAAACATAGAAAACAAGTATTATGTATAGTGACTCCAATCACAACATGCAAACCCTAAGGAATGTGGTGAGGAAAGAAAACCTTTTCTTGTAGACTCAAGTACACACCAAATAGCTAATCAGAATACCTTAGCCACAATCTCATCTTCTTCAAGGACTCCACCAACACATCTGATGTTCATAACAAGAGCATTCACTGTAGCCATAAGATGTAATAGTCTCATCTTCTCCCATTCTCACTTCCCTTTCAAGCTTTGCAATTTAGCAACCTTCACATGTTTATCTCCTTCATACAGGGTTTCAAGCTTCTCTCAAATTTCATGTGTAGTCTGCAATCCTATTACATTAGTCATCTTTTCATTAGTCATGGCACTCAGCAAGGCTTCCTTAGCTCTAATATAATATTTAGAAGCTTTGATCTCATCACCAAAAAGAGGACTATTCAGAGGAATAGTGTATGCATTCTTTATGATCTTCCAATAGCCTTCTCCAAGACAATTCAAGTGAACTTCCATCTGATGCTTCCATATAGAGTAGTTCATTCCACCAAACCTCAGACTCTCCTTGAAAATAATAGCTACCATCCCATATCTCCTCAAGCAGTCAAGCTTCTTCCAGAGGATCTAGCTCTGATACCAATTGTTAGTAGCAGGGCAGCAACAATCCAAGAAAATTGAAAGGGGGGGTGAATCAATTTTCACCAAAATCAACATAAATTAACCTTAATTATAGATCTAATCATGAATAACAATAGAAAAGATAACCACCACATCAATTACACACATAACACAAGGATTTTTTATGTGAAAAATATGGTTAAGGGGAAAACCACATTGGGAACCTACCCACAATAAGATGATACTCTACAGTAGTATGTGTAAATATTACAATGGAGAATGCACATACATTCAGGTACACTGCCTATAGCTCACTACTCAAAATAACAAAGTGTTACAACCCTGGGAAGGCTCACTAGCTTACAAAGATCGAAAAAAAATCCGGATAACATGAACTAAAACAATAGAATCTCCAAATGCTTGATTATAGTTCTGATTAAGCACACTATTCGCACAAAAATTCCACTCTTTTCTTCCATACTACTGAATGATAAATTTTCTTTTTTGTACATACAATAACCTCTCAAATCATAAACACAACTGCAGACACACAACTAACATGATTACATCATCTATTTATACAATTCATCAACCTTAACCTTAAGATTGGCTCAACACATAAGACCTAATTACAAAATTATATCACACGATACATAAATACATAACCGGACCAATACAATGTCATTGCCGACATAGAAAGGACCCAAATCAATTCCTCAAACATGCTACACCACCAAATAATTCACCAAGATCATCCACAACACGCTACACAACTGAATATGTTGCATAACATGAATAATACCACTTGACCAATAAGATCTTCATTAATGTGCACTATGATCAATGTGGACCACAAAAATGCATAGCACATAATTAGAGAACATCAACAAGAAACATGAATTCCACCACAATCAGTGCAATAGTTCAGATCATAAGATTTATCATTAACACCATCACCGGAGGTCAAGAACACCAACTGACAAACTGAAAGATATGCTTGTGAATTTGTAAATCATAAACCATCTGATCAGAGGACACACATGAATGTCCCAAACACTCTAGAATCTACAACTCAAGATATAATCATTCTGGAGGAATATGGATCAAATACCACCATTTTGTAACACAGAACACTAAAAAACCAATCACCATACCAGATCGTATAACTCAACCAAATCACCTCATACCATCATGAAAATTATACTGAATCAACTAGAGATTAGCATCTCAAAACCCAATAAACCGCATCAACACATCTACACTAGATTACCAAAACCAACTCTCTGCAACAACCAATTCTCTGCAACACAGGAATATGTTAACATCAATGACAACATATCCCAATGACTCTAATATCCAATAGGCTCAACACACATAAAAAATTACAAAGATATAACTATACACACTACAATATTATATGCAGACTAAAACAATGTCATCTAAGACATAGCATGGCCCTAAATCAATACCTTGAACATGAAACACCTCCAATAATTATGTCTTGAACATCTGCAACACGCTACAATCATAATATCGACCAAGAACATGAAGAACACCATCGGCTCAAAGAAAATCATCAATAATGAGTGCAATGGTCAATGCGGACCACCAACACAAATAGGACATAATCTAAAAACATCCACAAGCATCATGAATTACCTGAAAAACAACCACAACAACATCACTTACTATAATCTCCATCATCATTATACTGAACTGACTGGAAAACTAAAATATTCACTTGGGGACCTCCAAATCATGAACCATATAAATTGAAGACACACCAAAATGTCCCAAACACTCTACCAAATCTACAAACCAAGATATTATAATGTGGAGAAATGCAGAGCAAAATCCAGAACACTAATCAATATTGAACAACTGAAAAACCAACCGCAATACTAGATCTCATAACTCAATCAAATCTCCATGTGAACCTTTGAGACTTTAGTTGAATCAACTAGAGATAATTATCTCAAAACCCCGTAATCCACAACAACTCATTTGCAACACACTAGCCAAACCAACTTACTTAATCAAACTGCAACACTGGAACACGGAGAGGAATATGTTGATAGCAATGACAACACATCACTCAAACAAATATTTACACATTATTCCAATAGACATATTGATAGTTCTGATACTAAATGTAAGTACAGATCCAATAGCCAACAAGATGAGAGGGGGGCGTGAATCATACAAACTTAATCTTCCATAAAAACATCAGATTTAGCCTAGGTAACATATACTTTAGTAATATAACCAAAACTGTTAAACATGCAAACTCAAAAGCATATAAACATCATAAACCTCATAACACCAAATTTAACGTGGAAACCCAAATAGGAAAAAACCACTGTGGGATTTTGGACCCACTAAGAAATATACTCTTCTAGCGTATGCTCAGTTAAAAGCAAATTCTGTTAAAGATTACAAACACATTGCTAGATGTGACCCAGTTAAGGGATTTCCCTCATAACTGTTAGGATCTTCACCTTGTTAGAAGTGACCTTGTTAAAGGATTTCAAACACTCAATGAGAATGTCACCCTGCTAGAGGGTTTTACAAATAAGACTGTCAAGTCCACTCAGTTAAGAGATTTTCTATCACTTTCACAAAATAATAGTCATAAAAATCTATCTGCAACTTCACATCTAAAACGCTAAAGTAGATTCTTATTTGTTCAATACAATCTAGACATAGAACTAATCTTGTCCATCTGATGGGCTTCTATACTCTATTATTCAAACAGGTCTTCAAGCTTCTGTGCTTGGTAATCACTATGTAGCATCCCTGTGCATACACTTGCCCGCATACATTGTTTATCAACAATTTCCTATTTATAAACAATTAGATAATCGCTTAATCTCCTTGATCACATTTCCCATGATCAATCATAGCCATTAGATCTTCAATCTTTGACCAGGTTCAATTCATCTTTCGATCTGAAAATGTTTTACCCTACCTTGGAACTTGTGCTAGGGTATTGTGGTTCAATCTGAACTGTAGATCTTCCTATCGATCTTCCATTGCCATAGATTCATTAAAAAACTATATTTATGGCATACCAATCATTTAATTAGTTCAAGCTCATCAGCTTCCTTCATTAAATAACACATGTAACCATTTAATGCATTCTATTACAGCTCAGTTACAACTCGATTACAACTTGGTAAATACTAAACTTCACTCGGTAGACATTCCGTCTTCATTAACTGAAAGTGATAACCTTAGGGTTTACTGACTAGGTTCCTTAGGGTTTACCGACTAGGTTCTTTGCTTGATAGCATAGTATAGTATTAACCTTACAATTTACAACATATGTATGATGTTAAAACAATCTAAACATCATGATCTCATCATTGTCTAACTCGATAATAGTTTCCCATTGAATACCTTATTCATCCTCTTACTCATCATATTCTTTCCCGTGTCTTTTACCGACATCTTTATACTCTTCAAATCATACTTCTCAAGATATGGCAACATCATACTGAATTAGAAAATCAATTTCTTGACATCAATGACAAAATAATAATATCAAGACAATAAACATCCTTAATCAGTTATATCCATAGTCATCAACAACCTTCTCAATATCCTTATTGAAATGTCAACAATCCTTCATTGTCTGTTATAATGCTATATTGCCAACAATCTCCCCCTTTGGCATTGATGGAAAAACCAATTGATTTGACCTTAAAAGATTCGGATTGCTGTGATTTTCTAAAATACTAAAATGCTCTCTTGTTGTCAACAGATTTTCTCCCCCATATATTAGACTTCTCCTATTTTCTTTCAAATCTCAGTCTTCTCCCCTTTCTCAATTTTCTCCCCCTTTGACAACAATGCCAAAAAGTAAAGAACTAAAACATAATTCTTCCTATATGAAGTGAATTCCTGCTGTAATGTGTCAATTTAGTCTCGGTCATAGCATTTTGTTTTCAATTCCTGTTCCCTATATTGTTTCCTGTAATATTTCCTGTACACCTTTAGAAAACATCCTAAAGTGTGTAAATCAGCATCAACTCCTAAAAGATATTCGTTAGAGTCATTGGATTGATGCTTTCACCAAACTCGATCAATGAGTAGAAGATAGGGGTAGGACCCCTAACTTACTTATGAGATATTCAAAAGTGTCCCTTGGTAGTGGTTTGGTGAAGAAATCTTCTATTTGTTCTTGTGAGCTAACATATTCCAACACCACTTTCTTCTCTTGAGCTTCTTCTCTAAGATGATGATATTTGATAGAGATGTGCTTTGTCTTAGAGTGCATAATAGGATTTTTTGAAATATTAATGGCACTAGTATTGTCATAGAATATAGTTACTGGCTCGGTAACTTTCTCATTTATACCTTCCAATAGTTGTTTGATCCATGCAATGTTAGTACAATTCAATGCTGCAGCAACGTATTCAGCTTCTGCTGTTGACTGTGAAACACATCCTTGTTTCTTGCTAAGCCAACTCACTAGTCTTTCTCCTAAAAAGAAAGCTCCTCCACTTGTGCTTTTTCTGTCATCAATGTTGCCTACCCAATCAGCATCAGTATAAACTTTTAAATCAAAATCATTTCCTTTCTGATATACTAAGCCATAATCCTCAGTGCCTTTCAAGTATCTAAAAATTCTTTTGATTGATGTCATCTGTGTTTCTTTAGGATCTGTAGAGAATCTTGCAACTATACCTACTGCATGTGTTATGTCTGGTCTGCTGTGAACAACATATTGTAGCTTTTCAATCATCGATCGATAAAGTGTCTTATCAATAGATGCAGATTCATCATTCTTTGATAATTTATAGTTGGTAGTCATAGGAGTACTTACTGGTTTTGAATCCTCCATTCCAAATTTCTTCAAGATTTCCTTTATGTACTTGGATTGAGTAATGAAAATCTCATTTTTCATTTGCAGTATTTGTAAAGCTATAAATACTTTATCTCACCAATTAATGACATCTCAAATTCTTTGCTCATTTCATTTCCAAAGTTCTTACATAAAGAGTCATTTCCACAAAATATAATATCATCAACAAATATGGCTGAGATCAGTATTCTATTTTCATCATTCTTCATGTACATATTGTTGTTCTCACTTGTCCTTATAAAACCAATCTTAATCAAATAAGAGTGCAATCTTTCATACCATGCTCTAGGTGCTTGTTTCAAGCCATATAAAGCTTTGTTTCATATACATAACTGATCTTTATTATTGTCTTCAACAAATCCTTCAGGTTGTTCAATAAAAATTTCTTTTTCTAATATTCCATTTAGAAATGCAGATTTGACATCCATTTGATATACCTTGAAGTTTTTGAAAGTAGCATATGCCAACAATGTTCTTACTCCTTCAAGTCTAGCAACAGGTGCAAAAGTTTCACCATAATCAATTCTTTTTGCTTGAGCATAACCTTTGCAAACTAGTCTTGCTTTGTTTCAAATGACCTCTCCTTTTTCATTTATCTTATTTCTGAAAATCCACTTTGTATTGATTACATTTTTGTCCTTTGGTCTTGCGATTAGTGTCCATGTGTCATTCTTCTTGATTTGATCAATCTCTTCTATCATAGCATTTATCCAATCTTCATTGTTAAATGCCTCTTTCACTATTCTCAGTTCAAATTCAGATATCAGATATGTGTTTTGTCTCAGTTTGTTCCTTGTCATCACTAGATCATCCTTATCTCCCATGATCTGACTTGGTGCATGATGTCTTCTGACATACTTGACTAATACAAGCTCAGTAGGCTCTATATGATCTTCTTCATCACTCGGTAACTGGATATTCTCTTCATTTTCTTCAACAGTTTTTTCGGTAAGACTTGTTGGTTGAACATAGACAAATTCATCATAGTCTTCTGGTTCCTTGGAATTTCCTTCATCATTTCTTTCTGCAAATTCATCAATTTTCACATTTGCACTTTCTACTATTTTGTTAGATGATTTGATCAGACATTTAAATGCTTTGCTTCTAGAAGAATAACCTAGAAATGTTCCTTCTTCACTCTTCTGATCAAACTTGCCATTTCTATCATCTTTGTGAGCATAGCATCTACTTCCAAAGATTTTAAAATAACTTACATTGGGTTTCTGATCATACCAGATTTCATATGGTGTCTTCAAAGTACCTTTCTTCAATTGTACTCGGTTCAAGGTGTAAATTGTTGTGCTTATTGCTTCTCTCCAAAATGTTTATGGCACCTTCTTTTCAATCATCAGTGTTCTAGCACAATCCACAATAGATCTGTTTCTTCTCTCATCTATTCCATTCTGCTATGGAGTTCTCAGTGCAGAGACTTGTCTTTTAATACCATGATCATTGCAAAATAAGTTGAATTCATCAGATGTGAACTCTCCTCCTCTATCTGATCTAAGACATTTCAGTTGTCTTCCTATTTCATTTTCAACTCTTGCCTTGTACCATTTAAACATTTGAAAACCTTCTAATTTATCTTTTAAAAACATTACTAACATCATCCTTGAATAGTCATCCACAAATAATATGAAATGTTTATCACCATAATAACTTTGAACTTTCATAGGACCACAAAGATCAGTGTGCACAAGATCTAAAATTCCCTTAGAAGTGTAAGACTTACTTGTAAAGCTTGATCTTGTCATCTTACCCATCTAGCATCCTCGGCACATAGCACTCTCAGGTTTTTCAAGACTCGGTAGACCTTTTACTCGGTGCTTCTTTCTTATTTTGATCAGATTATCAAAATTTACATGACAAAATATTTTATGCCATAACCAGGTATCATCTATCTTTGCATACAAACACTTGTTATGAGTTGAGTCAAGGTGAAATGCGTTACCTTTTGTTTGTGTCCTGGTAGCAGCTAACTTTCCATTCTTGTCATGAACTTTGACAATTCCTTTCTGAAAGTCTATTCAGTAACCTGTGTTGTTTAGTTGTGCTACACTCAACAAATTGTATTTCAAACCTTCAACCCAATAAACATCATTACATTTAGCATTGTCAAAAAGTGTTATAGATCCTTTACCTTTCACCGGACATGGTGCATCATTACCAAATCTAACATAGCCTCCATCATAATCTTCTAACATAACAAACTTGTGTTTATCTCCTGTCATATGATGTGAGCATCCACTATCTATGATTCAAGAATCATTAGTGTTTATGTGAGATATTAGGGCTTTTTCTTCATACCTTTCTTCATCTGATCCATCTTTGATAGCCACATAAACTACTTCCTCTGTATCAGTTTCATCTGATTTATCATGATTGGATTCCTCATCAACTATTAAGCATGTCTTTTTATCTCTTCTTCTAAAGTCTTGGTGTCCTCTATAATGATTATCTTTCTGTCTGTCATCTCGATAATCTCTCTTTTTAGTAGAATCTTTGTCAGGACAGTTAGAAGCTATATGTCCTATTTTATCACAATTGAAACATTTCAAAGGTAGTTTTCCTTTATACTTACCTTTGCCTCTCGGTAACCTTTTGGCTAATAGTGCTTCAAACTCTTCTTGCTTTCTGATTTCCTCATACAGTTTGTGTGCTTCTTCCATGTTCTTATGAAATCTTTCACTTGCTCCACTATGATCTCCTTCGGAGTACTTATACTTTCTTTCATTGTAATCATTAGATTCATCAAGATGAAAAGAACTAAATGCAGATTCAACTTTATTTACCGAAGATCTACTATTATCAAAGTTACTTAACTCAAATGCATGTAGCTCACCAATAGTAACGTCTAAAGAAACTAACATATTAGGTACAGACCTCAATTCATTGATTGCAGAGACTCAGATTGCATAAGTTGTTAGAAGGGTTCTTAACAACTTACTTGTTATATCCTTTTCTTCAATAGTTCCACCTGCTCCTTTGATTTGATTGACAATCTCCTTTAGTCTTGTACTGTACTGAGTTATGTTCTCACCTTCATTCATCCTCATGGATTCAAGTTCTCCTCTTAGACTATCTACTTTTTCTCTTTGAACATGTTCATCTCCTCCATACACAGATATGAGCTTATCCCACATTGCCTTTGCATCATTGCAGCCTTCTAGATCATTAAACTCTGAGTCAATCAATGCAGATGTTATTTCAATCATTGCTTGAATATGTTCTTGCTTGAATATGTTCTTGCTTTGCATTTATCTCTTCCATTGTCAATGGATAGGTGCTCGGTGTAACAAAATCGTTCTCCTAATAGTATACAACATATTCTCCAACTCCTGATAGGTGCAGCTTCATCCTTTTCTGCTATGTAGAGAAACTTGACTTGTTCAGCTTTGGTGCATCCCTCTTATTTCTGCTATGTAGAGAAACTTGACTTGTTCAGCTTCGGTGCATCCCTCTTATACATCTTTGGATCTTTAACTCAAGTGCCTTTAAACTTTTCTTCCAGAGTCCAAAGCTCCGATACCAATTAATAGTTCTGATACTAAATGTAAGTACAGATCCAATAGCCAACAAGATGAGAGGGGGGGGTGAATCATACAAACTTAATCTTCCATAAAAACATCAGATTCGGCCTCGGTAACATATACTTTAGTAATATAACCAAAACTATTAAACATGCAAACTCAAAAGCATATAAACATCATAAACCTCATAACACCAGATTTAACGTGGAAACCCAAATAGGGAAAAATCACTGTGGGATTTCGGACCCACTAAGAAATATACTCTTCTAGAGTATGCTCGGTTAAAAGCAAATCCTGTTAAAGATTACAAACACATTGCTAGATGTAACCCGGTTAAAGGATTTCCCTCGGATCTGTTAGGATCTTCACCTTGTTAGAAGTGACCTTGTTAAAGGATTTCAAACACTCAATTAGAATGTCACCTTGCTAGAGGGTTTTACAAATAAGACTATTAAGTCCCCTCGGTTAAGAGATTTTCTATCACTTTCACAAAATAACAGTAATAAAAATCTATCTGCAACTTCACATCTAAAATACTAAAGCAGATTCTTATTTGTTCAATACAATCTAGACATAGAACTAATCTTGTCCATCTACTGGGCTTCTATACTCTATTATTCAAATAGGTCTTCAAGCTTCTGTGCTTGGTAATCACTATGTAGCATCCCTATGCATACACTTGCCCGCATACATTGTTTATCAATAATTTCCTATTTATAAACAATTAGATAACTGCTTAATCTCCTTGATCACATTTCCCATGATCAATCATAGCCATCAGATCTTCAATCTTTGACCAGGTTCAATGCATCTTTTGATCTAAAAACATTTTACCCTACCTTGGAACTTGTGCTAGGGTATTGTGATTCAATCTGAACTATAGATCTTTCTGCCCATCTTCCATTGCCATAGATTCATTAACAAACTATATTTACGGCATACCAATCAGTTAATCAGTTCCAACTCATCAACTTCCTTCATTAAATAACGCATGTAACTATTTAATGCATTCTATTAGAGCTCGGTTACAACTCGATAAATACTAAACTTCACTTGGTAGACATTCCGCATTCATTAACCGATAGCAATAACCTTAGGGTTTACCGACTAGGTTCTTTGCTTGATAACATAGTATAGTATTAACCTTACAATTTACAACATATGTATGATGTTAAAACAATCTAAACATCATGATCTCATCATTGTCTGACTCGGTAATAGTTTCCCATTGAATACCTTATTCATCCTCTTATTCATCATATTCCTTCCTGTGTCTTTTACCAACATCTTTATGCTCTTCAAATCATACTTCTCAAGATATGGCAACATCATACTGAATTAGAAAATCAATTTCTTGACATCAATGACAAAATAATAATATCAAGATAGGAAACATCCTTAATCAATTATATCCATAGTCATCAACAACCTTCTCAATATCCTTATTGAAATGTCAACAATCCTTCATTGTCTGTTATAATGCTATATTGCCAACACATATGCAGTCGTTTTGTGAGTTCATCAAGGATTTTCAGATTTATGCTGAAGATATTATTATGAAGTTCTTTATGAGGTCTTTAATAAATGATGAAATAGAATGGTATTATAGTTTTCCCATGCAAAGCATATCTTCATGGGAGAATTTTAAAAGGTTGTTCTTGATTAGGTTTGGAGATAATAATGAAAATTATGAGCAACTTTTAGGGTCTCACATTTTTCCAGCAAGTGAGGTTATGGTGTGTGCACAAATGCAATATGGGTCAAATGCTAAAAATGGTTCCCAAAAAATAAATATCTCTACCATCCCAGCCTATGTTTTTCAGCACCATGAGCATTTCTATCAGCCCCAAATTGAGCATGAACATAACATAGGTCTTGTGGATCAAATGACATATGTCAGTGCACACTTAAACATAAGAATTTTTGAAAATGAGTCACCATGTGCATTGTTTCTAAGGTTCCTAAGAGAATTGAAGAATATTCGTATTAGTTTCATGCTTCAAGAATATGAATGGATTGATCTATTCTTGCACATCTATGAACCTAATATTGTTGAGTGGTCTAAAGACTTGAAACCAACAAGCATTGATCAATTTTGTGGATGGATTGATATCATGGAGAAGATTAAATTTTAAAATGAATGTATTGTTAGAGATCATAATTCTGGTAATAAGGATACAATGCACAATATTGATAGTGATATGCCAAGGGTGAATCCCCTTGTGTTATTGAAGATGATGTCAATGAACAACAAGTAGAGAAAGAATGTGCAAGTGAAGGTCATTGTCATAACAACCTGAATGTGAATGAAGATGAACATATAGAGGGTCAACCTTCCATCTCAAAATATGACTATTTTGATAAGGTTGTTGGAGGTTCAATATCCCATGGTAAGATAAATGTATGTTCTTATGAGTTCAATGAGTTTTCAAACTTTAAGAATGACAGTCATAATATTGAAGACCTTGATTTGCAACAATATGATGCTCATAGCCCTTGTAGAGAACTAGAGGAAGGAACTTTCCATCATTTATATTGTGCCTCTGCATGGGTGTTTGTGAACTATCAGACTAATTAAATTGAAAATATTATGAGAGACTTCATTTGGTATGATGGGATGGGGCACAAGAAGAGACATTGTATGAATTGGGATTGGTGTTGCTAATAAGAAACAATATTGAATGGTCGGTTGTTATGAAAGGCAAAACATGGAGGAATATTCCCTTATGTGATATTGTACGTGCAGACCAAGCATGAAAGTGTTTGGTTCTAGTGTTTTTGCATCACTTTGGAAGGAATGGTCATAGGTAAGGAGGTTACTACCCTCTAAGGATGCAGTAGGAAGTTCTCTGGCATATGTTGTTGTGGATAGATCTATTTGGTGGGGTGTGAATCTCAACAATTAACCCCTTGCTTTGACCCAAAGTTGTTCTACTAAGATATGGAATGAGAAAGGTATATCCCTGATTAGTAATGTACTGATTGATAATCGGTTTGGCTCTTGGATTGAGATCAAATCTAAATATGAGATTTTGGCTTCACAAAAGAAAAATTATTCTCTCATTGGTAAGGCTACAGGGTGTTTTTTTCCTGGTAAGATCCTAGATATTGACTCTTTCTTGAAGCAACTTAAGTGGTTGGATGGCTCCCCATTCTTGGAAATCTCTACTAAGAAGATTTATATGATGTTAAAAGAGGATGACTCCATCTTCTCTAGAGTCAATCAAGGCTAGGGTTTTGAATGGCCTAAGTCCAGATGGCAGTTGTTTTTTGGCATTCTCTCATTAAACCTAAGAAATCTTGTTTTAGATGGCTCCTCCTACTAAGAAAACTTGTTGTTGGTTCCTTTTCGTCTATTGAGGGTCTCATGTCTATTAAATGTGATGTGTGTGATATGCAAAATTCCTTTGAACATTTTTTTTTTGAGTGTGAATATGCCCGGGGTGTGTGGTCTATTTTTCTTGGTCCTTCTCTTGTTTGGAGTCACAAGCCTAGCCTTTCTTGGATTGAGGTCTTTGTCGGATTTGTAGAGTCATTTAATTTTAAGATGAACTAGTTCTGGTCTATCATGTCTTATAAAGTGTTATTGTTTTTGTGGAAGGAAAGAAATGGAGAGATCTTTCAAAACAAGAAGAGGAGGCTTACTGAGTTTAACAATAAAATCACACATTTCTTTATCATGTCACAGGTTTCTGCTGTCATGGAGATATCTAAAGACAAATTTATGACTTTGATTCCTGAGGGTGTCCTACAGATCTATAAGGAGGATATCCAGTATGTTCGTTACTTCAGAAAGCATATAGATATGTTGTAGTCAAAAGAGATTGAGGCCTTGACCTAGTACATGAGAAAGGTCAAGCTTGAAGACTCAGATGGACAACAGTGATCAGGGTGGTTCATTTTTCTACTTACTATACAACCAATGAGGAATTTTGTAGTAATCTCTTATATATGATGTAGCTTCTATAGTAGACACTTAGTAGAATCTAGGTTATGACCTATCTAGGTTATATATGTAAAAAGGACATTGTATAAAAGAGAAAGGATAAGCACTACAAAATTGATGTAAACAAGAATCTGATACTCTATTATATATAGGTTGAACTATGTTAATATAAAAAAAAAAATATGATGCTCATAGCCCTTGTAGAGAACTAGAGGAAGGAACTATGGAATATGTGGAAGAAGAGGTATGTTCACTCAGTAGTGAACAAATTTCATAATTCTTGGTAGCTGCATATCAAAGGTATGCACATGGAGGTGGATAAGAGATTCTATGCCCTACTCATATAGTCTTTGAAAATGATAGTTTTCATTATAATGCTAGGTATAAAGAATGCATCATTGATTTTCCTCCTACATATAAATCAGTTGGCCTATAAAATGATAGTGCACATAAGGATGAAGGATCTTTTTATTATAATATTGATATGTATGCTAATTTTGAGGGTGTGCACGTTGATATAAACTCAAAATTTCATTTCAATGACATATTGGTGGTTGATGGTTGTAACACATATTACAAGAATGATCTTAATGAAGAATTTGTAGGTGTATATTTGTTTGGGTGTATGTCCTTTGATATAGATGATCATTATGTTAAAAAATTTCATATGAAAATGAAATCAAACCTGAATGTAAAATCATTTTGTAATGGTGAATTAGAGATGTATTCTCTTGTGGAACCATGGGAAGGTGATGATACAATTTTTCCATTTATGCAATGTGTTGAAACATAGAACATTCAAGGGAACTTACGTTATGCAATTGATATCTCTTATTAATACCTTGAACTACACTTACTCGAAATGCCTTTGTATGACTCCTTTTCTTTTTATACACTTGACAATGGTTTGAATTTTATGTGTGATTTGTGGATGATTTCTTTTGAGAATTTCCTTTTTGATATGCAAACTAGTGATAAGAATGAAGCCTATAAAACTAGTTGTGTGGTAGAATGTTAGTCTTTTATTTTATAATTGGGCGAGATTTTCATAAGGTATGATAGTGATTTAAACCATGGGGAGTATTATGTCCAGCATGAAAATGTTTTGTCCAATGAGCATAACATATGTATGTCACATTACGATCATTATTTTTAGATTGTGCATGAGTTTCAAATGTGTAATGATAGAAAATGCACTGATAGTGTTAAGTATAGTAGCTGGATGAGAGATGTCAATGTGTTTGACCAAGTAGATTCCAATGATATCCTCATATTAGCCTCAATGCAGTTAGATGAAAATCATGTTTATGATAGAGGAAAGTATAGGCCTCATATTTTTTATGGCCTTGGTCCATCACATGTAGTTTGATGAAGCCACAACAGTAGGGGGAAGAGATAAGTTCTTTGACTATGTTGCTCAATGGAGTAGGCATCTAATCTACTCCCAAATATATGAATTCTTGCCATGCTAGCAAGGGGTATGCATCCCCAAGAAAGAGCCACTATTGGGACCTCCAAAATTTGCAAAATTTTGAGAGCCCGTGTTGAAATTTTTTTATTGAGACACTCAAAAACACCCTTGCAAAATCTCTCCATGTAGCCCATTTTGAGAGTTAGTATCTTCACACCCCTTGAATTTCAAGAGATACCACTTTGGGATACTGATAACATCTTATCAGAGATGGTTTATGTTCATCTGCAACTCCCCAAGATCATATTTGATGAGTTTTTGAATCCTTGTGTTGAGGTCCTGAGGTAGGTCTGTTGATTACACAATGTCAAACTTTCTAAGTAGCCATTTTTAGAAAGCTACATTTTTTTACTAGTTGATAGTCATGTCAAAATAATCATTCCCAATAATTATACATATTAATGATCCCCCATGTTGATTTCTATTTTTCCTAGGCCAAATCCATATGCAATTTGTTTAGATTTGCATATTGAACACTATAAAATCTACTAAAATGGTCCTACATCTAGATTTTTATATCATGGCCTATAGACCTACATGCCAAAGTCAGTGTTCCCCATGATTCTCTATATATTCATCTACCACTTCACCTATTTGTAGCACCCCAACACTTCATTTGATATTTTTCAAAGCCAAATCCAAATGGACTTTGTCGGGGTTGAAAATCACCACTTCCAAGAGTTTTCAAAGGTCACTTTGGACATTAATATCATGCACATATGATGGATTCAAGTGTTGTTATTTCAATAGAAAGGAGATTGTTGGCATTTCAATAAGGATATTGAGAAGGTTGTTGGAGATTATTGATATAACTGAAGAAGGATGATTACTGTCTTAATAATATTATTTTGTCATTGATGTCAAGAAATTGATTTTATGATTTAGTATGATGTTGCCATATCTTGAGAAGTATGTTTTGATGAGTATTAAAAGGTCGGTAAGTGACACAGAAAGAATGTGATAATGAAGGGGAGAAATAATTTATTCAATGGGCAACTATTACTGAGTTGGACAATGATGAGATCATGTTGTTTTGATTGTTTTGATATCCTACATATATTGTTGATTGTAAGTTCAATACTGTACTATGTCACCGAGCAAAGAACCTAGTCGGTAAACCTTAAGGTACCTAGCCGGTAAACCCTAAGGTTATCGATATTGGTTAAAGAAGGCAGAATGTCTAATGAGTGAATTTCAGTATTAACCGAGTAACAACCGAGTTATAATAGATCGCATTGGATGAATAAAAGCATTATTTAATGAAGGATGCTGATGAGCTGGAGATGAATAAATGATTGGTATGTCACACAAGAATTTTGTTAAGAATCTACGGCAATGGAAAATCAAGAGGAAGATCTACAACATAGATTGAACCATAATAACCTAGCACAAGTTCCAAGGAAGGAATGCAAGTTCTAGGGTGAGGTAAAACATTTTTCAGATCAAAGGATACATTGAACCTAGTCAAGTTTGATGATCTAATGGCTAAGATTAATCATGGGAAATGTGATCAAGGAGATTAAGCGGTTAGAAATTGTTTATAAATAAGGAATTGTTGATGAACAATGCATGTGGGCAAATGTATGCACAATGATGCTACAGTAATGTTTACCGAGCATAGAAGCTTGAAGATCTAATTGTAGAACAGATTGAGAAGCCCAACAAGCCCAACAAGGGACAAGATAAGTCTTATGACAAGATTGTTTTGAGCAAATAGAATCTGTTTTAGCATTTTAGATGTGAAGTTGCAGATATATTTTATTACTGTTATTTATTTTGTAAGTGACAGGAAATCTTTTAACCAAGTGGACTTAACAGTCTTATTTGTAAATCCTCTAGCAATGTAACATTCTAGTTGAGTGTTTGAAATCCTTTGACAAGGTCACTTCTAACATAGTGCAAGATTCTAACAGATCTGAGGGAAATCCCTTAACCGGGTCACATTTAGCAATGTGTTTGTAATCTTTAACAGGATTTTCTTTTAACCGAGCATACTCTAGAAGGGTATATTTCTTAGTGGGTCCAAAATCCCACAGTGGTTTTTCCCTATTTGGGTTTCCACATTAAATCTAGTTTTATATGTGTTGTGATGTTATATGTTCATGAGTTTGAATGTTTTACAGTTTTGGCTATATATTCTGAAGTATAAGCTACCGAGGTTGAATCTATTTTATATATTGAAGATTAAGTTTGTACGATTCACCCCCCCTCTCTCATCTTATTAACTATTAGCATCAGAGCTTTACAATTGGTATCAAAGCTTTGGACTCCAGAAGAAAAGTTTAAAGGTACTTGAGGCAAAGATCTGAAGATGTATAAAAGGGATTCATCAAAGCTGAACAAGTCAAGTTTCTCCACATGGCAGAAAAGGATGAAGCTGCATTTATCAGGAATTGGAGAATATACAACATATTATCTGGAGAATGATTACATAGCACCTAGTACCAACCCGATGACAATGGAAGAGATAAAGGAAAAGCAAGAACATATTCAAGCTATGATTGAAATAACATTTGCATTAACCAACTCAGAGTTTAATGATCTAGAAAGCTGTAATGATGCCAAAGTGATGTGGACCAAGCTTATATCTATGTATGGTGGTGATGAACATGTTCAGAGAGTAAAAGTAGACATTCTAAGAGGTCAACTTGAATCCATGAGAATGAATGAAGGTGAGAACATAATACAATACAATACAAGGTTAAAGGAAATTGTCAATTAAATTAAAGGAGCAAGAGGAACTATTGAAGAAAAGGATGTAACAAGTAAGTTGTTGAGAAACCTTCTACCTGATTATGCCATTCGAGTCTCTGCAATCAATGAATTAAGGTTTGTACCAAACATGCCAATCTCTTTGGATGCTACTATTGGTAAGCTACATGCATTTGAGTTAAGTAATTTTGATAGCAGTGGGTCTTTGGTAAATAAAGTTGAATCTGCATTCAGTTATTTTCATCTTGGTGAATCTAATGACTATAATTTTAGAATGAATAAGTATTCTGAAGGAAATCACTATGGAGCAAGTGAGAGATTTCGCAAAAACATGGAAGAAGTACACAAACTGTATGAGGAAATCAGAAAGCAAGAAGAGTTTGAAGCACTATTGGCCAGAAGGTTACCGAGAGGCAAAGGTAAGAATAAAGGAAAGATACCTTTGAAATGTTTCAATTGTGATAAAATAGGACATATGGCTTCTAACTATCTTGACAAAGAATCTAGTGAAAAGAGAGAATATCGAGAAGACAGACAGAAAGACAATCACTACAGAGGACACCGAGACTTCAGAAGGAAAGATAGAAAGACATGCCTAGTAGCTGATGAGGAATCCAACAATGATAAATTTGATGGAACTAATACAGAGGAAGTTGTTTATGTGGCTATCAAAGATGGATCAGATGAAGAAAGGTACGAAGAAAAATCCCTAATATCTCACATAAATAATAATGATTCTTGGATCATAGACAATGGATGCTCTCATCACATGATAGGTGATAAAAACAAGTTTGTTAAATTAGAAGATTGTGATGGAGGTTATGTAAGATTTGGTAATGATGCACCATGTCCAATGAAAGGTAAAGGTTCTATCACACTTCTTGAAAATGCAAAATGTAATGATGTATACTGGGTTGAAGGTTTGAAATACAATTTGTTGAGTGTAGCACAGCTAAACAATACAGGATACAAAATAGAATTTTAGAAGGAAATTGTCAAAGGTCATGACAAGCATGGAAAGCTAGCTACTACCAGGACTCAAATAAGAGGTAATACATTTCATCTTGACTCACCTCGGAACAAATGTCTATATGCAAAAATAGAAAATACCTGGTTATGGCATAAAAGGTTTTGTCATGTAAATTTTGATAATTTGATCAAAATAAGTAAGAAGCACTAAGTAAGAGGTCTACCGAGCTTGGAAAAACCTGAGAATACTATGTGCCAAGGATGCCAGATGGGTAAGATGAAAAGATCAAGCTTTACAAGTAAGTCCTACACTTCTAAGGGAATTTTAGATCTTGTACACACTGATCTTTGTGGTCCTATGAAAGTTCAAAGTTATTATGGAGATAAATACTTCATATTATTTGTGGATGATTACTCAAGGATGATGTCTTTTATGTTTTTAAAAGAAAAATCAGAAGCTTTTCAAATGTTTAAATGGTACAAGGAAAGAGTTGAAAATGAAACAGGAAGATAGCTGAAATGTCTTAGATCTGATAGAGGAGGAGAGTTCACTTCTGATGAATTTAACTTATTCTGCAATGATCATGGTATAAAAAGGCACGTATCTACACCGAGAACTCCACAGCAAAATGGGATAGTTGAAAGAAGAAATAGATCTATTGTAGATTGTGCCAGAACCTTGATGATTGAAAAGAGGGCACCTCAAACATTTTGGACAGAAGTAATAAGAATTGCAGTTTACACCCTGAACCGAGTACAACTGAAGAAAGGAACTATGAAG
Organism: Cryptomeria japonica; assembly: GCF_030272615.1. Lineage (NCBI taxonomy): Eukaryota > Viridiplantae > Streptophyta > Pinopsida > Cupressales > Cupressaceae > Cryptomeria > Cryptomeria japonica. The sequence goes on along the minus strand of NC_081413.1, from coordinate 178,269,393 downwards.
ACACCATATGAAATCTGGTATGACAAGAAACCTAATTTAAGTTATTTTAAAATCTTTGGAAGTAGATGCTATGTTCACAAAGATGACAGAAATGGAAAGTTTGATCAGAAAAGCGAGGAAGGAACATTTCTTGGTTATTCTTCTAGAAGTAAAGAATTTAAATGTCTGATCAAATCATCTAACAAAATAGTGGAAAGTGCAAATGTGAAAATTGATGAATTTTCAGAAAGAAATGATGAAGGAAATTCCAAAGAACCAAAAAATTATGAAGAATTTGTTTATGTTCAACCGAGAAATCCTACCGAGAAAGTTGATGAAGAAAATGAAGAAAATACTCAGTTACCGAGTGATGAAGAAGATCAAACAGAGCCTACCAAGCCTATATTAGCCAAATATGTCAAAAGAAATCATGCATCAAGTTAGATTATAAGAGATAAGGATGATCCAGTGATGACAAGGAACAAACTAAGACAGAACATATGTCTGATATCTGAATTTGAACTAAGAACAGTAAAAGAGGCATTTAACAATGAAGATTGGGTAAATGCTATGATAGAAGAGATTGTTCAAATCAAGAAGAATGAAACATGGACATTGGTCCCAAGATCGAAGGACAAAATTGTAATTGGTACAAAGTGGATTTTCAAAAACAAGCTAAATGAAAAAGGTGAGGTCATTCGGAACAAAGCAAGACTAGTTTGCAAAGGTTATGCTCAAGAAGAAGGAATAGATTATGGTGAGACTTTGGCACCTATGGCTAGACTTGATGGAGTAAGAACATTATTGGCATATGCTGCTTTCAAAAATTTCAAGGTATATCAAATAGATGTTAAATCTGCATTTTTGAATGGTATACTAGAAGAAGAAGTTTTTATTGAACAACCTGAAGGATTTGTTGAAGACAAGAATAAAGATCAAGTATGTAAATTGAAAAAAGCTTTATATGGTCTGAAACAAGCACCTAGAGCATGGTATGAGAGACTGCACTCTTACTTAATCAAGATTGGTTTTATAAGAATAAGTGAAAACAACAATATGTACATGAAGAATGATGAGGACAATGGAATACTAATCTCAGCCATATTTGTTGATGATATTATTTTTTGTGGAAATGATTCTCTATGCAAGAACTTGGAAATGAAATGTGCAAAGAATTTGAGATGTCATTAATCGGTGAGATAAAGTATTTTATAGGTTTACAAATACTGTAAATGAAAGATGAGATTTTCATTACTCAATCCAAGTACATAAAGGAAATCTTGAAGAAATTTGGAATGGAGGATTCTAAACCTATAAGTACTCCTATGACTACTAACTGTAAACTATCAAAGAATGATGAATCTACATTTGTTGATGAGACACTTTATCGATCCATGATTGGAAAGTTGCAATATGTTGTTCATAGCAGGCCGGATATAGCACATGCAGTAGGAATAGTTGCAAGATTTTTTGCAGATCCCAAAGAAACCCATATGATAGCAATCAAGAGAATTTTTAGATACCTGAGAGGTACTGAAGATTATGGGTTAGTATATGAAAAGAGGAATGATTTTGATTTAAAAGTTTATACTGATGTTGATTGGGTAGGAAACATTGATGATAGGAAAAGCACAAGTGGTGGAGCTTTCTTTTTGGGAGATAGACTAGTAAGTTGGCTTAGCAAGAAACACGGATGCATTTCACAATCAACAACTAAAGCTGAATATGTCACTGCAGCATTGAATTTTACCAATATAGCATGGATCAAGCAACTATTGGAAGGTATAAATGAAAATGTTACCGAGCCAGTAACTATATTCTGGATAATACTAGTGCCATTAACATTTCAAATAATCTGGTAATGCACTCTAAGACAAAGCATATCTCTATAAAGTATCACTATCTCAGAGAAGAAGTTCAAGAGAAGAAAGTTGTGCTAGAATATATCAGCTCAAAGGAGCAAATAGAAGACATCTTCACAAAGCCACTACCAAGGGACACTTTTGAGTATCTCAGAAGCAAGTTAGGGGTCCTACCCCTATCTTCTACTCACTGACAAAGTTCAGTGAAAGCATCAATTTGATGATTCTATATAATATTATTTGTGGATTGATCCTGATTTATGCACTTTAGGAGGTTTTCTAAAGATGTGTAGGAAATAGTGAATAGAGACAAGTTGCTCTAACCAAGACTGAGATGATACATGTGTAACACAGCAAGACAATCACTTCACAGGGGAAGAAACCATGAATTAGTTCTTTTTTTCTTTTTGGCATTGTTGTCAAAGGGGGCGAAGACTAAATGGAGAAGATAGACTAAATGGAGAAGATAACATAAGACTATTGATAGAGGGAGAAGACTTTAGGAGAAGGTTTAAATAGCTCAAGGATAACAGGAGAAGTCTAAACAGCAATCTGAATCTGAACAATTGGAATAAATCAAGTTGGTATTGCCATCAATGCCAAAGGGGGAGATTGTTGGTATTTCAATAGAAAGGAGATTGTTGGCATTTCAATAAGGATATTGAGAAGGTTGTTGGAGATTATTGATATAACTGAAGAAGGATGATTAATGTCTTAATAATATTATTTTGTCGATGATGTCAAGAAATTGATTTTCTGATATAATATGATGTTGCCATATCTTGAGAAGTATGTTTTGATGAGTATTAAGAGGTCGATAAGTGACACAGAAAGAATGTGATAATGAAGGGGAGAAATAAGTTATTCAATGGGAAACTATTACCGAGTTAGACAATGATGAGATCATGTTGTTTTGATTGTTTTGATATCCTACATATGTTGTTGATTATAAGTTCAATACTGTACTATGTCATCGAGCAAATAACCTAGTCGATAAACCCTAAGGTTATCGATATCGGTTAAAGAAGGCAGAATGTCTACCAAGTGAATTTCAGTATTAACTGAGTAACAACCTAGTTATAATAGATTGCATTGGATGAATAAAAGCATTATTTAATGAAGGATGGTGATGAGCTGGAGATGAATAAATGATTGGTATGTTGCTCAAGAAGTTTGTTAAGAATCTACGGCAATGGAAAATCAAGAGGAAGATCTACAACACAGATTGAACCATAATAACCTAGCACAAGTTCCAAGGTGAGGTAAAACATTTTTCAGATCAAAGGATACATTGAACCTAGTCAAGTTTGATGATCTGATGGCTAAGATTGATCGTGGGAAATGTGATCAAGGAGATTAAGCGGTTAGAAATTGTTTATAAATAAGGAATTGTTGATGAACAATGCATGTGGGCAAATGTATGCACAATGATGCTACAGTAATGTTTACCGAGCACAGAAGCTTGAAGATCTTATTGTAGAACAGATTGAGAAGCCCAGCAAGCCCAACAAGGGACAAGATAAGTCTTATGACAAGATTGTTTTGAGCAAATAGAATATACTTTAGCATTTTAGATGTGAAGTTGTAGATATATTTTATTACTGTTATTTATTTTGTAAGTGATAGGAAATCTCTTAACCAAGTGGACTTAACAATTTTATCTATAAATCCTCTAGCAAGGTAACATTCTAGTTGAGTGTTTGAAATCCTTTGACAAGGTCACTTCTAACAAAGTGCAAGATTCTAATAGATCTGAGGGAAATCCCTTAACTGGGTCACATCTAGCAATGTGTTTGTAATCTTTAATAGGATTTTCTTTTAACCGAGCATACTCTAGAAGGGTATATTTCTTAGTGGGTCCGAAATCCCACAGTGGTTTTTCCCTATTTGAGTTTCCACGTTAAATCTAGTTTTATATGTGTTGTGATGTTATCTATTCATGAGTTTGAATGTTTTACAATTTTGGCTATATATTATGAAGTATAAGCTACCAAGGTTGAATCTGTTGAATATATTGAAGATTAAGTTTGTATGATTCACCCCCCCCCCTCTCTCATCTTATTAACTATTGGCATCAGAGATTTACATCAAGAAAAACCCCTTCGCACATGTGATCACCATATCCAGATGAAGTTATTCCCCCATTGGTGGCCCCTAAAACTAAGGTTTAATGTATTTTTCAAATCAATGTTTGGAAAGGGTTCAAAAGGTTTCAAAAAGTGTACTTCCAAAATATGCTTGAGTAGGCAACTTCAAGTATTAAAATTTATCACTTCAAGCATCATCATGAGTATCTATTTGGAATTTTGGATTATTTTTATGACATTTAGTATGTGTATCAATTTTTAGGACTTAGGGAGATGATTTGATCAATTTTTAGAGGCAGTTTCAGAGGCTACTTGTGTGGTTTTGATAAAAATTTTGAGATGCCAAATGTTGAATTAAATGATGATCTGCTCAAGTTTTGGAATCCAGAATATGTCCAGTTAGTGTTTCAAAGCATGTCCAAGGATTAGTTGTTTAGAAACAATTTTTTTTAGTTGGCCCCAAAAGGGAATCAACTAGTGCCTTGACCTAGTAAATCAATGAAAGCTTAGTAAAAGGAAATGTGTATCATTTAAACCAATTTGTATTTAAATAGTATTAAATCCAAATTTATTTGAACATAGGAGAAAATGAAATTATTTGAATCATTTTATTGGTTTAAAAAATTTGGTAGTGCAAAATGGGGGGAATTAATTAATTAAATCATTTTAAATGATTTGATAAGGGGATAAAATAATGCATATTTAAATCATTTCAAAATGATTTAATATTAAAGTTGGTACCCATATATATCCTTTAAATCTTGGTAGGACTTATGAGAATAGCATAAGACAAAAAGTAAAATGAAATTTAAAATTCCCTAAGGCTCTCATATCTCCACCTCACAAGGCATAAGGGGAAGACAAAAACATGATGTAGGGGATCAAAGGTGGGAGTTTTATTTCCCCTCCACACCACGTGATAATTCAAGAGAAAAAAAATGTATATTGTGGGGGCACAGAGAGGATATTTATTCACCGTGCATTAATGAAATCACATTCTAGGGTTTATGTGCTCTTTTCTACTTCTTGGTTCTTCTTTGGCATCAAATCCTCCTTAAGATCTGAATTCTTTTTTATCCTTAGATCTGAATAAAGTAATTTTAAGCTAAGATCGAGTGTCTTAACCGTAAACATAATTGGTACAAAGTTTTGTGGGTTTATTTTTTGTTGAAATGACTATTGTGAAGGGGGGTAGGTTCCATAGATTATATGGCACGGAGATATACAATGATGTGTGAGGTAGGAAATAGGCATAGGCATAAAAGCACAATAGTTAAGGAACCACAAACCTAACAATGCAATGAAAATAAAGTCCTATCACACTCAATAGAAGAATTGAAGACAAGATGTAAGTTAAAAATGCAAACTAACAAAAGCATCTCCTTCAATTGTCCTGCATTATTTTTCTTTCTCCCTCAACTTTGTGAATGCCACCTACAAATGCAAATTATTAAAAGCAAGTTGGATTGCAAGAAGTGTTGGCAAATGCACTCTCCAATGAGACATTGTAGGTGATTGAAGGTTTTGTCATTGATGGCAACCTTAAAATCCTATGACACTAGCAAGGCAATCCACTGGCACTAGCAAAGTCAGACTCTACACCGGCACACAGACCACCGACATCGATAGTGAAAGAAAGCATACCAGCACAGAAGTCGACAAGAATTTTGTTTGTAATTTATTTTGTTTATTATTGTAAAATCATTGTAAGCCGACTTGGCAAATTGTAAAATGACTCATATATTTAAGAGATCATTGTAGAACAATTAGGTAAGCATGGAGGAATGTAATTAAGTGAAATAAGGCAGACCTATTATGTGAATTATAGGTTAAGGATTTATGTAAGAAGCAGAGCTATAAATCAGTACTGGATCTGGCATAGTAGATGCTATTTTGAAGCAGTACAAGACATTGGATTTACATAATCCATTTTGTAAGTCAGTGAGACTTCCTATTTTGTAATTGAGCAGTGAGCTCTAGGCACTTGGCCTTCCTGCATGTGCAGGCCCCTCTTGTAGCAGTAATATTCTCTTATTGGCCAGTAAGTGAATATTATGGGTCACAAATCCCACCGAGGTTTTTCCCACACCAAGTTTCCTCATTAAATTATTGTGTTATGGTGTATTTTTCATAAGGTTTCTTTTATCTCTATTTATTGCATTACTTTCTGTTTGTCGGTATACTGCATTAATATGTTCTACATGTTTTAATTTAAGAAAATCTTACAACCGGTTAGATACTGATTCACCCCCCCTCTCAGTATCTGTGGGAATCCTAACAAGAAGATGTATTTGAAAGTGATAGAATAAGGATACTTCAAATTTGATTCCAAAATGAAGAATAAATGGACAATTTATAAAGAAATTGAATAAGGCATCAAATTGGAATGAGAAATTCGAAAGAGGCAATTGAATTCGAGATTGGCATTGCTTATGACAAATTTCTATGTGGCAATTGAATTCGAGATTGGCATTGCTTATGACAAATTTCTATGTAACGAATATGACAAATTGCTATCTCATTTTATGACAAATTGAGTGAGTTGTGGAGGGAAATTTTCCTTTCAAAAATGAGGAAAGTGGAAGGCTATAAAAGAGGAGGGGAAGCTAGAAAAGAGGAGGGAAGCTAAAAAAAGAGGAGAGAAGTTAAAAAAGATGAGGAGAAGTGGAGGATAAATTAATAAATATTTATTTATTCTCCCACAAATATCATAATTAGGCAACTAAATAAATAATATTTAATTGCAAAATAGGAAAAAGGGAATTAGGATAATGAACTATTTCATAAATCCTAAAACAAATTAGTTAGGATAAAGGGATAAATAATTGAAGAATTATTAAACCGTAGATAGAAAAGGGATAAAAGGGAGAAATAATTAAAGAATTATTAAACCCTAAGTAGAATGAAAAATGAATTAGGTTAAAGAATGTCATGATAGGACTGACATGATTAATAATGATAATGATAAAAATGATCAACAAAATTATTGATACGGACCAAAAATTAACCAAATTGATAAAAATTGACAAGGATTGATGGAAATTGACAAATATTGATAATGAGGAATGATGATTGATAATTGATATTGACATAGAGAAGACCTAATTCAAATTCAATAAAACAAGATCGAATAGGAAAAGAATTTAGAAGAATGACACAATGTTAACAAATGATAAATATCAAATGTGTAACATAGAGGAAGTGTTAGTAAGATCCAAAAACGTAAAAGAAGGTAATGTGAACATGTTAAAGTATAACACTGTAAGCATTGACCATTTTTAGATGCCTACATTTTGCCCCTCTTTGAGATAATATTATTTTGAGTGTTGTTTCAAAGAATAATTAAAAATATCATACCTCAGTAGATCGAGGGATGGAGGTGGGATTCCCCCTCAAGAAATTGGTTGAAAAAATATAGAAAAGAGGCCAATTGATCAACAACAATGCCAAGAGTATACCAAGAGGATTGCAAGGGCTAATGGAAGAAATGATAGTAAGAGAAAATTAGATGAAGAACAGTTAGCAGTGAAGAAAAAATTGCTTTCACAAATGCAAAATGGTAGGTGAGAACCTTTATTTGATATAGCAAAATGGATGTGATGTGCCATGGAAATGAACAACAAGGTGATAAGGCAATCCCTTTTGTAAAATAGATATGTCACAGACAAAGAATGAGTCAAAACATCCTAAGACATGATGTGTGTCAAAGGTTGAGGTATGTGAGACATCCATGATGTGAACATGCCAACATAGACACACAAGACATCATTGCCCTAGAATGCTAGAAACACTCCAAAAACAAAAAACAAAAATGAAAGAGACCATGAACCATCCTGGCCACTCTAAATCACTCAAGAAACATAGAAACATGATAAAAGATAAATAAATGAAAGATAAGACACAAATTCAAATGAGGCAAACAACCATTCTGATCTTCATTGTCAAAAGTGATAATGTTGTGATAAGAGGATGATCATGTTGTCTAGTTTTAGGGAATATAGTACCCCGTCTAAGATAGGTTACAGTCTGGTTTTTAGTATACCACACCTTGTATAATGTTAGGTCCCAGAGACAATTGAGAGAGGGGGGGGGTGAATCAGTTGTCAAATAAATTCAAACCAAAACAACTTAACCAACTTTAAAGCTTAATACCAGTAACCAAACTTTTATGCCAGTAGATAGTTTTATCAGTTAGTTATAGTACTGGTAAAGAATAATGCATGAAATAGAAAGATAATAACATCCACAACACATAACACCAATATTTGTATGTGCAAACCTTGTAAGGGGAAAAACCACATTGGGAAAACTTACCCATAATTAGATGATACTACTGCAGATAGTATGTGTATACAAATGGGTTCTGCACATGCAGAAAGGCCAAGTTCCTAGAGCTCACTACTCAAACACAAATAGGAGTCACACTGACTACAATTGGATGGTTAAATCCAATAAGGATGTACTGCTCAAAATAGCATCTTACTATGTTGGATTCAATACCGGTGTAGTTCTGATTGTCTTCACAAAAACCTTGCTTCACCTTCAAATGATGTCTGCATGTAAAGCTATGCTTATTCTTGCATATACTGAATTATTTCTTCCTTCGCATTTCACACTTGATCTTACAAATAAGATCTTACATTTATATCATAACCTAAGACCAATTTTAGTAGGTCAGCTCTAAAGGATATTACAATAAAATCAATTTATAAATAAAACAATATCCAATGCAATAACCAATTCAACATGTCGGCTTGATGCATTTACAACAATAATAAAACATCTCCATAGTGTGTCGTGCTGATTTGGAATAGATAAGCCTGTTGGTGTATAACCTAGACCTATTCGTCAGTAACAGCAAATATGCAAATACGAATATGCCAATGAACAAATCTCCAAGACAAAGTGTCCAAATGATGTCTTCGACATAACCAGGTGTTTGTCATGCCATTCCAAGTGTCGGTGAACATCATATCCTACCAGTGTACCAGATACCGATGACTATGCATAAGTCACTTGCTTGCCGGTGAACATTTCTGATTCTTCAAAGTGTCGGAGTTGATAAGTGATAGTAGGTGTTGACATCAATGAAGAAACCATACCAAAATACCAACAATATCCCCCTTTGGCATTGATGGCAACACAAGATGGAAAAACCATCAAAGTGCCAAAACAGAAATGCCAAATACCAAAAACCAACAATCTCCCAAAAAAGATCATAACCAGAAATCAAAGTACAGATACAGAGAGTAATAAGTTTCTCTCAAATTTACAATCTCTCCCCAAATGAATAATCTCTCCCCAAGAGATAAAGTGTTTTTCCATAGATATCTCTCCCCCTTTGACATCAAATGCCAAAGCCAATTAAAAACTAGATTCAAATACAAAATACCAACCAATTCAATATACCAACTACTCCCCCTGAGAATTAGCTTTCTCATCAAAGCCCGAGTAAATGATTTCTCTGTTAATTATGTCAGTTGATGACAAACATCAACTATCTAAGTCTCTACCGGTGGGGGTATGACCCTAAGCTAGTCTCTGAGATATTCAAAGGTTTCCTTAGGCAGAGGTTTAGTGAAAATATCTACAATCTGCTCTTTAGTATTCACATAAACCAGTTTTACTTCTTTTTCTTCAACATTCTCTTTCAGAAAATTTAATTTGATAGAAACATGTTTGGTTTTAGAATATAATACCGGATTCTTAGATATATCAATTTTTGTAATGTGTAGCGTCCTAAAATTGTGACACTTGCAATTTCGACTACATTTCGGTCTTCACGATGGCAATGCAACATGCAACCTGAATGGAGACCCCGAAACCTGATTATGACACTAAAAACTGCATTTTCTTGCACCCTGGCCTGAACCTCCTTTGCACCCTGCTGTCCCGGGAGGTGGGACCAGAGCGCCCAGTGCCTTGGTCCTTTAGGACCAGGGTGCCCAATGCCCTAGTCCCCCAGGACCATGGCGCCCAGCGCCTTGGTCCCCCAGGACCATGGCGCCCAGCGCCCTGGTCCCTGGGTCCTATTTTGGGCCCGGTCTCTTTTGGACTTCGGGTCTTTATGTTTGCAAATTGGAAAATTATCTTTCCTGGTCGGCCTAAGGTCGGGAAAATCAGTCTATCAGCCCTAATTGACAAGTATATAAACTACATTTTCCTCTTTCATTCGATATGATGGGAAAAAGCATGGAAACTATACTCAAGCATTCAAGCATTCAAGCATTCCTTCAAGCAATTGATCATTCTAAGTCTCTATTCAAGGCTAAGTGTTGCATTCAAGACAAGGATTCAACCATTGAAGAGGAGATCACTTACAACACATTACATGCTACAACATACAACATATAACATACAACAAACAACAACATCTATACCTTCGCACATAAGGATATAGACATCCTTACAACAAGGTACTAGTACTTGTTTTACATTACATTTACAACATTGCTCATTTCTTGGTTAATTCCAAAACCGGGGTTTGACCTAAGGGCAAACCCCTAATCCCTAACCCCCCAATCATCTTCGCTTTTCTATGTGTAGGTTGCAGGTACGCGGCTGAAATTGAAGATCTGGAATCCTTGTGCAGAGACGAACAGATCCCCCTTCGTTTCGCAGATTTTTCGGAGGACCGTGTGCACGCCGGGTGCCATCGTCCCGACAAATTTTGCTCAAATTTGTAGGACAGCGCCATATTGACATTTTACTGCTAATTCCAGGTCCGCAGCTTTATCTTATATCCCTATCTCAGTTTATAAGCGAATCTTTGTCACTTTCTATGCATTCCTAGCTCAATTCTTCTATCAACATTCTTTACAAAAGAGGGTAGCCTTGCTTTCTTAACCCTTGAAACACATTTAGCATCCAATTTTGCATTGTGTGGGATTGGATCTTGTGGGTTTCAACCCCTCTTTTGAATTTAAAGTCTCTCCCCTAAGTGAAAACGATCAACCCTAGTGAATCTCCCTTCTCTCTCCTCGGAGTTGGAAGAGGGGAGAGCAACTAGGGTTCGATCACGATTTTCCGCTTTACATTTTGGTGAACCTGACGTGAACATCCTTTCTGATTATTCATAGTTATATCTGAAAATTGGATTCCTTGATTACATTTCCATGTTTGATCTTTGGCAAAATTTTAGAGGTTAATTGCATGAAAACCCTAAATTTTCTTTTTAAGTAATTAAACTTGTGAAATGTTTAATTGTTAATGCTTGTTTCAGATCTGCCCTTCTATTACAAATTATCAATTCATATTTGTGCTTTGATTTTGAAAATTAAATGGTTAAGTGTCAAAACCCTAATTTTTGAAACCCTCTTGATTCAACCTTTGACTGATAATTTCACTAATCAAAACATCTCCAAATCAGCTGTAACTTTGGATTCCGCAATAAAATCATAATATCTTTCATCCCTAAAAATTTGGAAAAAAGTTGCGAGGACCATGTGCACTCCGAGCACCATCGTCCCTGACATTTTTTTCGAAATTTCGGGAGTGAGATCTTACTGTATTTTCCTGCTAAAATCCAGAATTTTGGCTGATTTTATCAATTTTAACACCTTCAAAATTACAGTCAAAGTTGGTCTAGTGATTGCTTGGATTGAGGCTTCTAATCATTCAAAAATTGTTGAAATTGAAATTTGTGTCAAAATTGTGTTTCTTACTGTCCTAAATCTGAAAAGTGTGTTATCATTCATTCGAAATTTCAGTGATTTATTCAAATTTTTGCAATTTGTGACTTTTGAAATTAAGTGCTTAATTACAACAACTTTGATTTCCGCTTTTAGAATTGAATTTTGCGTGAAATTGAGTCAATTTTCAAATTTCAAAACTTGCATTGCTCTTAACATTCCCTCTAAAACCATAAAATTCAAAATTTCAGTTTCCCTCTCTTTTTCAAAATTCAAATTTTGCATTTTTCGACAATCTGGGTAGGGTTCAATTTTGAGATTACAACTTTAATTTGGCCTATCTACAGATCGTAAAATCACTCAATTTTTTCAGGTTAGCTGTAAAATCATCATAACTTTCATCCCTGCAAATTTCGAAAAAAGTTGCGAGGACCGTGTGCACCCCGAGCGCCACAGTCCCGGACATTTTTTCCAAAATTTCGGGAGATTGACCTGATTGTATTTAACAGCTTAAATCTAGAAGATTGGCTGGTTTTACTGAAATTTGCTACCTCTAAAATTCAAAATCTTCTCTCTTTTTTTAGTGCATGAGTTTTACAACAATAAGCCCTACTTACACTATTCCCATTAGACAAAGCCTTAGAATTAAGTCCTTCCAAGGTTTAATTACTGAGGAGATGGAACCTAATTTGAATGGTCTTTTTAACGAGGACATGGGTAATTCCTCTAATCCTCTTAATGATGAAGAAGCTCTCCATGAGGTTTCTGTAGAACAACTTTCAAAATTGGATAACCAATTTGATGATTTTCGACAATGGATGTCTCAAGAATACCCTGATAGTCAAGCTCTTCCTTTAATTGAGGGTCTAAAACGTATGCTTCAAAGTGATAAGAATGGAATTGATATTTTGCATGGTATTGCACACATTGCGGATTCAAATGTGATGCCTATGAAAAGTTGTGCCGAAACCTTAGGTTATACACAACCTCCTATTCAAGACAATCATTCTATTCCTTTGACGACTGCTATTGCTAGTATACCTACTTTTACATCAAACATAATGACTACTTCAACACAAGACATTCCTCCTATGATCACTAGTCATGGGGGCAATCCCTCTTCTTCAATCAACCCTCTTCCTTCATTCAATCTGACTTCTTCATTCATTCCTTCAATAAGTGTTCCTATTATATCACCACAAATGAACATGACACAAGGGGGCAATTCGTTTTCCATTCCTCCTTGTAGTGTTCCTCCTGTCCAATCATCTTCTATGACTAACTATCATAGTGTCCCACCACCTTACTCTCTACCTTCTTTCAATAACATAACACCTCCATCACAATCTAACACACCTAATATGAACTCTTCGACTGAAGCGACCATTAACAATCTTGCACAAACTGTCTCTTCTTTACAGCAACAAATTGCCTCTATGAATCAATCTAAGTTTAGTGTGCCCACATTTGATGTTGCAAGCCCACTTTCTCTTGACATTGTTCGAGCTATTCCCCCTAAACATGTTGAAATTCCGCATTTGGAGCTTTATAATGGTAAAGGAGATCCTCTAACACATGTTAAGACTTTTCAAACAATTTGTACCGATTTTGCTTATGACCAAAGGTTGCTTGCAAAATTGTTTACTAGAACATTAAGAGACAAAGCCCTACAATGGTATTGCTCGTTGCCTTCCTATTCTATTACTTCTTTCGAACAACTTGCAAATGCTTTCATTCAACAATTTCAAAACAATATAAGTCCTAAAGTTACTTTGATTGATTTAATGCATTGTAAACAAGGTGTTAAAGAAAAAGTGACTGATTTCATTGGTAGATATAAGAATTTGTATGCTCAAATTTCTTTTCCAGTGCCTGACAATGATATTCAAAGAATCTTTATTTCTAATTTACAAAAATATATTCGAGACAAACTCCTATTTTCTGAGTTTACTTCTTTCCAACAGTTGTGCGCAACTCTTCACAATTATCAACTGACTATGAGTCAAATGGAACAATCACATCCTATGACTCCGAGTGATAAGGGTGATAGTAGTCAACAACCATTTGGGAAGTTTAAAGCTGAACAGAGAGTCCATTAAATTCAATGAAAACATCATCAACAACAATGTGAATGCAGCATCAGGTGTGTCTCCTATTTCTAAGTTTTTCAAGAGAGAAAGAAAGTTTACTCCTTTGAATGAATCATTGCATAGTATTATGAATAAATTATTGGAACAAAATGTGCTTACTGTTCCTCCTATAAGGCAAATAGATCCTGCAAAGATTAATTCACCCTATTTTGATAACAAATCTTTTTGTCAATTTCATCGTCAACCTGGGCATGACTCTGAAAAATGTTTTGCTTTAAAGGGGAAGATTCAAGATTTGATTGATAATAATACTATCTCTGTTTCTGGAGTGAATGATAAAGGCAACACATCTATAGCTCCTCCTAACCAAAATCTTGAGATTTTCACTGATCCATTACCTTCTCATACCTCTAATGTGATTGATACTACTGATTCCTCTATCTCACCTGATGATCTTGTGTCTATGACTCCGAATGTGATTAACTTTGTGGAGCAGCAGAAAATACCTAAAGAACCTTCCATCACATTTGATTCTAGTGAAACTATCAGGGCACCTGATGGTCCTTTATATATAGTTGCAAAAGTCAAAAATACACCTTGCCATGGAGTGCTTATTGATCCTTCTTGCATGGTTAATGGCATTACTGAAGAATTTCTTTTTACTTTGCAATTGAATCAAGCTATCTATGACAAAACAGATGTGGTTGTGAAGCTATTTGATGCATTTTCTTCTCCTGCAATTGGTTCTATTACATTACCTATTGAGGTCCGTAACAAATCCCTTGATGTGAACTTTGCTATTATTCCATCTTCCGAACAATTTCGTGTGAAGCTTGGCTATCCTTGGCTATCTTCCATGAAAGCTATCACTTCTCCTATTCACAAGTTTTTGAAATTTCCCCATAATGGTGAAGTTGTTACTATCAATCATAGTCTCTTTAAACCAGCTGAAAGAACTTCTAGCATTCCTCTTGATTACTTTTGGCCTAAACAATTCCAATCTCTTCCTCCGTGAAGTGATCATCTTTTCAAATCTTATCAAAAGTGGAAAACAGATATGATCCTATCTCTAAGTGAACCTAGAACACCCAAACTTGACATTCCTATAATTCTTGAGAAGGAAGTTCTTCCTTTGAAAGATAAAACTAATGTCTTTCCTCAAGAAGATTCCCAACCCATCCCTATGGATGTGACTATGCCCATGATTAATAAACTTCCTAAAAGTAGACCTATCCCTCCTTGTCATGATGGACTCGGTCTCCTTCCAAAACCAAATATTCCTCCTTTATATGGAGTAGTTCCTCCTCCTTCCTCTTATGGAGAGAAGAGACCTTCCTCTTCTCCTATTGTTCAGCCTAAGAGACCACAACCTAAACACCCAAGTGATAAGGATGAGAACATTCCTCCTCCTCAATCTTCTCAACTTCCTACTAAGACTAGACAAAATCGTTCTGCACGTGAACGCCGGCGAAAGCGTCGTCTTAGAGCTCAAACTTTACAATCCCCAAAAACACCTTCAACAAGCATTATTCCATTTTCTCCTCAGCCGACGATTGAGCCGAAATCTCCTAAACATAAGATGCATGATGGTCTTGATCCTTTGCGAGTTAAAGATCCTATTTTTATAAATCTTGATGATGATATAGATGAAAATGTTATTCATGATGAAAATGTTACTCCTGTTTATTCTGGTAGTGAATATGAACTTGTTGATATTGATAACCATTTATCTAACGAATTTTCTAAAGCACTTATCCTAGCTCCTAGACAAGAACACCGCGGCTTGGGATATGAACATAGCCCTTGTTTGGATCTTGTGATAGCTCCATCTACTGTGTTGGATGTTCCTCCTCTAGCGTGTTCCCTACCTTCCCGAAACATTGATCAGCAAGATCGGGGGGTAGATGACGTGCTAGACTAGTTTCATTAGCATAGCAGATTCTCTCCCCCTCTCTTTTGTTACTTCTTCTATATGTTATTCTCATTCTTCTATTTGTTGTCCTTAGTGTTGTCTACTTGAGGATGATGCAAAGTATTGAGATCTCTCTCGATCTCTCTCATGTTGACTCAAAAGACACATGTGTTCCCTTCTTCTAGGTGACCTTCCTTGATTGGGGAATGAAGAACAATTATGCATACATACATATGATATACATGAATTATCATACAGCATACTGACCCCGAGGAAAGTGAAGTCACCTCGTGCTTTATGTTTTGTGTCTATTATCCTTGGGCTTATCTCACACTTGGGGGCTAAATCCTTGTGATAACGTGCTCCTTTCCTTTCTCATTTCTTATATGTATCACTACCTTAAAGCAATCACCCCCGGTGAGGTGTGTGCGATCGCTTTAACGTAGGGGGGCATACATCCCGTTCATATCTTTTTAAGATACTTGAAAATTTCTTGGCAAATTTAACCTTGCCTTGAAAATTTTTGATATCTTTCTTGCATGACTCATAGTGAGGGAACCTTACTACTGACAGTCATGGTTCTCCCTCGTGATCTTCCCTTTTACTTTGTCAATTGAAGTCGTAAGATCCTTAGTCCACTGGGGGCTTGGTGTATCTTGCCTCCTTGACGTGGTGAAAGTTTTTCAATGTTGTTTCCTTGTACTTTACCGGAAGTATGAGCATATGCCTATACTCCCGCTAAAGTGGGGGCTAAATGTAGCATCCTAAAATTGCGACACTTGCAATTTCAACTACATTTCGGTCTTCACGATGGCGATGCAACATGCAACCTGAATGGAGACCCCGAAACCTGATTATGACACTAAAAACTGCATTTTCTTGCACCCTGGCCTGAACCTCCTTTGCACCCTACTATCCCAGGAGGTGGGACTAGAGTGCCCAGCGCCCTGGTCCCCCAGGACCATGGCGCCCAGTGCCCTGGTCCCTGGGTCCTATTTTGGGCCCGGTCTCTTTTGGACTTCGGGTCTTTATGTTTGCAAATTGGAAAATTATCTTTCCTGGTCGGCCTAAGGTCAGGAAAATCAGTCTATCAGCCCTAATTGACAAGTATATAAACTACATTTTCCTCTTTCATTCGATATGATGGGAAAAAGCATGGAAACTATACTCAAGCATTCAAGCATTCAAGCATTCCTTCAAGCAATTGATCATTCTAAGTCTCCATTCAAGGCTAAGTGTTGCATTCAAGACAAGAATTCAACCATTGAAGAGGAGATCACTTACAACACATTACATGCTACAACATACAACATACAACATACAACAAACAACAACATCTATACCTTCGCACATAAGGATACAAACATCCTTACAACAAGGTACTAGTACTTTTTTTACATTACATTTACAACATTGCTCATTTCTTGGTTAATTCCAAAACTGGGGTTTGACCTAAGGGCAAACCCTAATCCCTAACCCCCCAATCATCTTCGCTTTTCTATGTGTAGGTTGCAGGTACGCGGCTGAAATTGAAGATCTGGAATCCTTGTGCAGAGATGAACAGATCCCCCTTCGTTTCGCAGATTTTTCAGAGGACCGTGTGCACGCCGGGCGCAATCGTCCTGACAACTTTTGCTCAAATTTGCAGGACAGTGCCATATTGACATTTTACTGCTAATTCCAGGTCCGCAGCTTTATCTTATATCCCTATCTCAGTTTATAAGTGAATCTTTGTCACTTTCTATGCATTCCTAGCTCAATTCTTCTATCAACATTCTTTACAAAAGAGGGTAGCCTTGCTTTCTTAACCCTTGAAACACATTTAGCATCCAATCTTGCATTGTGTGGGATTGGATCTTATGGGTTTCAACCCCTCTTTTGAATGTAAAGTCTCTCCCCTAAGTGAAAACGATCAACCCTAGTGAATCTCCCTTCTCTCTCCTCGGAGTTGGAAGAGGGGAGAGCAACTGGGGTTCGATCGCGATTTTCCGCTTTACATAGTGTTATCACAATAGATAGTTATGGGTTCCTTGCATTTTACCTTTATGTCCTTCAACATTTGCTTAAGCCATAATACCTATGTACAGTTAGTTGCTACTGCAACATATTCTGTTTCTACTATTGATAAAGATGTACAACTTTGTTTCTTACTCAACCAAGAAATTAATGTGTTGCCAAGAAAAAATGATCCACCGGTGGTGTTTTTTCTATCATCGACATCTCTTGCCCAATTTGCATCTGTGTATTCACATAATTCAAAGTTTTCATCTCTAGGATACCATAAACCAAGATTTGTAGTGCCTTGTCAGTAACGGAAAATCCTTTTTACTACTGATTCATGATTTTCTTTAGGATTACCTTGAAATCTTGAAATAATACATACTGCATTCATAATATCAGGTCTTGTTTGTGTTAAATACAGTAGGCCTCCTATCATAGATTTGTACCTAGTTGGATTAACAAGTGTAGATTCATCCCTTAGTAATAATTTGTCATTTGTAGTCATAGGTGTGCTTACCAGTTTAGAGTTTTCCATCCCAAATTTCTTTAGTAACTCCTTCAAGTACTTGGATTGACTCAAGAATATACCTTTATCAGTCTGTGAAATTTGCAATCCTAAAAATAATTTTATTTCTCCAGTCATAGATATTTCAAATTCTTGTTGCATTTCAATAGAGAAGTCTTTACATAATCCATCTTCTCTTGCAAAGATTATATCATCAAAAAAAACTTCTATATCCAAGATGTCATCATTAGTCACTTTGTAGTATAAGTTGTTGTTAGCATTACCTTTAGAAAAAATAATCTTCAAAAGATACTTATCCAATCTTGCATACCAAGCTCTTGGAGCTTGCTTCAACCCATACAAAGCTTTTCTTAACCTGCAAACCATAACTTTTTTATCTGTCAAAGAAAACCCATCAGGTTGTTCAATGTAAACTTCTTCTTCAAGATCTCCATTTAGAAATGCACATTTAATATCCATTTGATATACTTTGTAGTTCTTTTGTGCTGCAAAATCCAAGAATAATCTGACTACCTCAATTCTAGCTACCGGTGCAAAGGTTTCATTATAATCAATTCCTTATTTCTGAGAATATCCCTTACACACTAGTCTTTATTTATTCTTGCTTACCTTACCATCTTCATTAAGTTTGTTTCTGAATACCCATTTTGTTCCAATCATATTTTTGTCTTTAGGCTAGGGAACTAATGCCTATGTGTTATTTTTCTCAATTTGTTCTAGTTCCTCTTCCATAGCTTTAATCCAGTGTTTATCTTCACATGCCTCATTAACTGATGATGGTTCAATTTGAGAAATAAGACATGCCTCTTCATTTGTCAGTCTTCCTCTTGTCATAACTCCTTTATACTTGTTTCCAATTATCTGATCTTCAGAGTGATTCAGTCTTATATACTGAGGTGTCTTTGTTTGTTGTTGTTCCTTAGTTACAATGGAATTTTTAGATGATTCCGGTGTAACTGGATCTTCATTCTGTACCGGCTAATTCATTGTAGGTTCATTTGCCAAGATTTCTGTTGCCGGTTCAGAGTCTATATACCTTTAAGTTCCTCTAAGTTGTTCATCAATCTTCACATTTGTACTCTCAACAATTTTCTGCAATCTCTTGTTAAAACATCTATATGCCTTGCTCTTAGATGAATAACCAAGAAATATTTCTTCATCACTTCTAGGATCAGATTTTCCAATATAATCATCTCTTCTAATATAGCATTTACTTCCAAATATTTTGAAATATTTAAGAGTGGGAGTAATACCAAACCATAGTTCATGAGGGGTCTTACCGGTTTCTCCTTTGATGTGAACTTTGTTGAATGTGCAAACCGTTGTGCTTACTGCCTCTCTCCAATATACATGTGGTAGATTTGCTTCAGATAACATACTTCTAGTTGTATCCAAGATAGTTCTATTTTTCCTCTCTACAACCCCATTCTGTTGTGGTGTCTGGGGTGCTGATAACTATCTTCTGATTCCATTCACTTCACAGAATGCATTAAATTACTTAGATGTAAATTCTCCTCCTTGATCTGATCTTAGACATTTGATTTTCTTACCAGTTTCATTCTCTACCATTTCTTTGAATAGTTTGAACTTCCCAAGTGCTTCTAATTTTTCTCTGAGAAAAGTAACCCAACACATTCTAGAGTAGTCATCAATGATTAGCATGAAATATCTATCACCTTGTAAGCTTTTAGTTCTAGCTGAACCACATAAATCAGTGTGAATTAAGTCAAGAGCATTAATTGATTTTTCTGGAATACTTTTAAAAGTTGCTCTGACTTGTTTTCCAAATTGACATTACTTACATACCGGATTGTGACGTTTGACAATCTTAGGTAAATCTCTATCTACCTTAGTAGTACTGATTTTTACCATCCAATCAAAATTTACATGACAGAGTCTCTTATGCCATAGCCAACTTTCATCAATATGTGCAATCAAGCATGTCTTTTCACTGCTATTCAAATGAAAGATATTACCTCTAGTTTCATTATTGGTTGCAATTTCCAAACCAATTTTGTTCATACTTTTGCATTTTCCATTCTTGAATTGTAACTGAAATCCTTTCTCAACTAATTGACCAACACTCAAAATATTATGCTTTAAACCTTCTGCATAGTAAACATTGTCAGTATTATGCTTACCATCAAGAGATATTGTACCTTTACCTTTGATCAAACAAGATTTGTCATCTCCAAATCTTACCAGATCTCCATTATATTCCTGAAAGTTCAAGAATTTACCTTTATCACCAGTCATGTGATGTGAGCATCCCGAATCAATGATCCATTCATCCTTAACTTCAATTTTAGCTGCCAAGGCCTGTTCTACCGATTAAATAGTACGCATCGGTTGATCTTTTGTTATAGAAAAAAAAAACCATCCATTGTCTGTCGGATCTTCATCAGAATCATCAATGACTCCTTCATCAACAAGATAACAAGATTTATCTTTATTCTTCTTAAATCTGTATCTCTGATATTCAGGGTTAGGCTTGTATATTCTCCTAGCTTCTTCTCTTAGTCTAGCATGTCTATCAGGGCATCTAGAAGCCATATAATCAATCTTTTTATAGTTAAAGCATTTAAAGGGTGCTTTACCTTCATACTTACTTCCAACTGGACCTTTAGGCATTTTCCTTGCAAATAGTGCTTCAAGTTCTTCATTTTCTCTCCTTCTTTCCTCAAGTTCTCTTGCATAAAAGGCTTTCCAATCAGACTTGTCAAATGATGGTGCAAATGATGTTGATGCCTTAAAAGCTAAATCTACCTTTATAGTAGCAATGGGACCAAATTCCTCAATTTCAAAAGCTGAAAGTTTTCCAATCAATTTATCCCTAGTTACTAATGTATTAGGCATTGTTCTTAACTCATTTATAGTAGTAACCTTCATTTTATATGCCGGTGGAAATCCTCTTAAAATTTTTGAAACAATTTCATCTTCACTTAAGGTTCCTCCACAACGTTTAATACCCAAAACAATTTCATTTACTCTTTCCATAAAAGAAGAAATCCTTTCATCTTCTTCCATTTTTAGATGTTCATACCTGACGCGGAAGCTTTCAAGTTTTGCAATTTTGACTATGGAATCTCCTTCATTAAATGTTTCCAAGTGATCCCAAATAGCTTTAGCAGTTGATCTATCCGATAATCCCATGATTTGCTGATCTGATAATGTGCTCAAAAGTACTTCTCTATCTTTGCAATCATTTTCCTCATCTTTTCCTAAGGTAGGTGGATTAGGCTGACCAAGAGTAGGAGTAGTATAGCCATTCTTTGTAACTTCCCAGATGTCCTTTCTAATGCAATTAAAATGTGTCTCCATTCTATTTTTCCATATGCCATAGTTGGTTCTATCAAGTTTAGGATTGTCCTTCCTAAAATAGTTAGTAGGCATTGGATCTCCTCAAGCTGTTAAACTTCTGCAAAAAGAGGACTAGGCTTTGATACCAATTGTTAGGTCCTAGAGACAATTGAGAGGGGGGGGGTGTGAATCAGTTGTCAAATAAATTCAAACCAAACCAAAACAACTTAACCAGCTTTAAAGCTTAATACCGGTAAACCAAACTTTTATGCTGGTAGACAGTTTTATCAGTTAATTACAATACTGGTAAAGATTAACACATGAAATAGAAAGACAATAACATCCACAACACATAACACCAATATTTGTATGTGGAAACCTTGTAAGGGGGAAAACCACAGTGGGAAACCTTACCCACAATTAGATGATACTACTGCAGATAGTATGTGTATACAAATGGGGTCTGCACATGCAGAAAGGCCAAGTACCTAGAGCTCATTGCTCAAACACAAATAGGAGTCACACTGACTACAATTTGATGGTTAAATCCAATAAGGATGTATTGCTCAAAATAGCATCTTACTATGCTAGATTCAGTATATGTGTAGTTCTGATTGTCTTCACAAAAACTTTGCTTCACCTTCAAATGATGTCTATGTGTAAATCTTTTCTTATTCTCACATATACCGAATTATTTCTTCCTTCGCATTTCACACTTGATGTTAAAAATAAGATCTTACATTTATATCATAACCTAAGACCAATTTTAGTAGGTCATCTCTAAAGGATATTACAATAAAATCAATTTACAAATAAAGTAATATCCAATGCAATAACCGATTCAACATGTCAGCTTGATGCATTTACAATAATAATAAAACATCTCCATAGTGTGTCTTGTTGATCTAGAATAGAGAAGCCTTCTGGTGTATAACCTAGACCTATTTGTCGGTAACAACAAATATGCAAATACGAATATGCCAACGAACAAATATCCAAGACAAAGTGTCCAAACGATGTCTTCGACATAACTAGGTGTTTTTCATGCCATTCCAAGTGTTGGTGAACATCATATCCTGTCGATGTACCAGATACCGGTGATAGTGCATAAGTCACTTGCTTGGTGGTGAACATTTCTGATTCTTCAAAGTGCCAGAGTTGATAAGTGATAGTAGGTGTTCACATCAATGACAAAACTATACCAAAATACCAACATATAGGACCCATGATAATGTTGATAAGGACCAATGATATTGATGTTGATTGAATGATATGACAACTTTGATTAGTTTGAATGCTTGGTTTGCTGAATAGTTCATCTGTTACTACATGATTTCATTAAGTGCAATGTTGGTCATGTGCTCTGTTTGACATCTGCTAAAATGTTTGTCTATGTACAAGAGGGATAGTTTATTGACGTAATAAAATGAAAATGATTTTTTTTTGGATTTTAGATGTTTTCCAATTTTTAGGTTTTTTGGAACTTTTTATTTTTATTGTGCTTTTTTCAAGACATTCTACAATGTTTATGGATTATTTCAAGACGTTTTATGGTTGTTTTTTATTTTTTCAAGACAATATTCAATGTTTTTTTTGGTTTTTTTAAAAATGTTTTGCAAATTTTTTTGGATTAGTTTAGGACATTTTGAAAAAAAAATTAACTTTATTTTAGGATATTTTGCAATTTTTAAGGGATTATTTCAAGGCGTTTTCTAATTTTTAATGTTTCAAGATCGTATTTTCTCTTTATTAATTTTTCCAAGACTTTATTTAATTTTTTTGAAATTTTTTCAGGACTTTAAGGATTAATATTCCCCTAGTGTCTAGCAAGGCAAGGAATATAATAAATGGATAAATAGGCTTGCTAAAGTGTTGGTAGATAGAAAGAAAACATTTTCCATTTATCATGGGGACAAAGAAAATTCAATTTCCAAGGGCTATTGCGCGATGGGATAAGGGACTGGATATGACAATGTAAAGCAATGACATGGCATGAGGGACATGCCAAGAGGTTTTTGAAACCATGTTTTTCATTTTACATCCTTATGTTAGATCAAGATCAAGAGATGGAAAAGAGTGTATGGACAGTGATAAGATATATATAGGATAAGCAAGATAAAAAAATGGATAAGGTATATAGATTGAAGGTTGCGATAGGCTAAGGGATAGTGACAAAAGGTTGTAATAAGACAAGGAATATGGACAAAAGGTTGTAATAATCCAATGGATAAAGGCCATAAGTTGTGATAGACTAAAAGTTGCAAACATGATGCATGACATTCATGAAGATCCTCAACCTTGTCAAGATCAAAGGTGGAAAAGGGAGTATGGACATGAGGGATGATAGGATAATGGAGAGCATGATAGGGGTACAATAGGATAATGAAGGATGAATGGCAATAGGATATGATAAGATAGTAAAAATGAAACCCGCCCCCAATTATGCTATGCAAGAAGTTCATAGAATACACATGATTCCTATTTGCCAAGTTTTCATCATGGTACTTGCCCAAGGCACCTATTTTCCAAGTTTTTCACCAGACGATGAATTATTTTTCTATACTCTTTTTTCCTTTTTTCTTTATTTATTTTTTTCAATTTTTTTTTTTTTGTATTTTTTACTTTTTGAAAGAGAATAGACACATGACAGGATATGAACGAAGGAATCAAGCATCTTTTTGTATAGATAGTAGCAGTGAAAATGGACCATGACTATTAAAAGTATTCTCAAAGGTGTTGGCAATATAATGACATGGAACTAAGGTAAGTGTAGACACCTAAAAATGGTCAACGCTTGTGGAATCATACTTTAACATTGGCGCATTGCCTCATTTTAGGTTTTTGCGTCGCATTAACATTTCTCCTATGTCATGCACTTGGTTTTTATCATTTGCAAGCATCGAGTCATTCTTATACATTCTTCATTTGTCTCACTCTCAAACTTGGTCTTGTCAACAACAATCTTCAGTCATGATTTTGATCGATTTTAGCCTGTCACATCAATGTGCGTGCTAATTTGTCATCATTTTGGACATCGTGAATCCTAATTAGGGTTTTTTCCTCTTATCAATCTTGTCGATTTGTCATCAATCCTTATCATTTTCAATCTTGTCATTTTGCGATTGATTTGTCATCGATTGTGGTCATTTTTAATCTTGTCGTCTTGCAATCTATTTTGTCATCGATCCTGGTCCTTTTGTCAAATTTGTCATTTTGTGATTAATTTGCCATCGAACATTGTCTATCTCAATTATGTCAATTTGGATCAATTTGTCATTGTTCCTCGTCAATTGGTGCATTTATCAAATCATTTATTACATTGGTCCTTTGTTAATCAGAATCATGATCGAGTCAATTATCTTTCATCAAGACCTAATTCATCTTCTAGGGTTTCGTGATTTAATCATTTAACCTTGTTTGTCATTTCTCTCTCTAGGATTAAATAATTTATTTTATTTATCCTAAGTCTTCTTGTCACAATTAAATGTTCATTTAATTGGCTAACTTATTCCTCTCTTTGTGAATTAATTAATAAATGACAAATTATTAATTAATTTACCTAATTTCTAATTTTCATCAATTTCTTAATTCCTCTTTTTCTAATTTTCTAAATTCTTAATTTCAATTCTCCCCTATTTCTCTCCTAAATTCATGGGAATGACATAGCAATTTGTCATAATTTGTCATAATTGACAATCAATCAATTTTTGACATAGAAATTTGTCATAATTTGTCATAAATCATCAATCAACAAATTTTGCATAGAAAGTGCATAATTTGTCATTAATTTGTCATAAATTTGTCATAATTGACATAATTGATTTGCAATTTCCATTTGATTTGAATCATGCTAATTTGATCATCTCTCTAATTTTTCTATAAATTGGATGAATTTCTTCAATCAAAGACCCCTAATCAGACTATCGAATTTCTAATCACTTTGTCAAATCACGCTTCGAGTATTCTTGTGTCAATGTCAATCTTGCTTTCACAATTAGGTTTATGCACTCGAAGGTGAGATCTACAATAAAACTATTTGGAGAAGAAAGAAGAACAATGGAGCTGCATGAAGGAAACATTTGGATTTACATCTGGTTTGCATAATCTTTTTGAATGTTTTATCTTCATGTCTCTATTGAATGTGTTTAGGATAGATCATTGCAATTTGCTTTTGTGATTGAGCTAGTGACTAATATTCATTTGTTTGTGATGATTCCTAATTTCCTATGCTACATTAATTGGTGAATCCGATGTGAACACTAACCATCTAACCCCTTTATGGTGTTTTTGAGTGCTTTCAAGTTGATTTGCAGGCCAAAAACCCAAAAACAGGGTCGTGCATGGTTTTCTGGAGACTTCTGTGCCTGTGTGAAGCAACTTGTGCCTGTGTTGAAGACATTCTGCACCTGTGTCCTAAGTTTTGCGCCTGTGTAAAGTCCAGAACAGAGGTAAAAATGCAATGTTTTACTTGAAATTTGTTTTGTTTTTGCATTCTGTTTTCTGTGTTTTGGTTTTTGGTACTAATTATCTGTGCAGAATCTTGGCATACGCATGGAAAAGACAACAAATCAAATTACTAACATGTTTTATGCAGAATTGATAGTCAAAGAATAAACACCTCAAACTTCTAACTTGGGTTTTTGCAGGTTGCCTTGGAGAAACAACTAAACTTGGTGTTTGTCTTTAATGTTTTAGGCACCTAGTGATTTCTAAATAGGTTGGAATGAACATGTTTTTGCTTTGATTGTTGAGTGTGAAATTGGAGTAGGAGAGTATGCTCTCATCCTTCTTAGGGTGATTAGAAATCCAGATCTTTGATACCATGCTCGTGTCTTTGATTGTGTGTCACCTTTAGAGGGCCTGCCTTCCTGACCACTTTGCTTTTGCAAGAAAGTGATAATCATGAGAAGGGAATGACCCAAAGTGAGTACGGCTAGAATACCTTGGCATTCTAACTCACTATAAACAAATACCTGATGGGCGAAAGCTTTGAAGGAAGGGTTACGTGGGAATTGTAGTTACTTGGGAAGTGATGACCCTTGAACTCTTTCTCATATCAACATCTAAGTAGGACCTTATAGTCTAAATCATGCTTGCGCAACTACATGTGTTTGGTATCTTGGTGGGCTTAACGTCTCAATCATGCTTGCATGACATCAAGGAGTAACACTTAACAGAAATCCTTACTAAACACCTTGTATTTAGAGGCCAAAAATCCTTCTAGTTGCTTGAGAAGGACAAGTTTGGATACTTGGAAGAGATACTAAGTTCACCATGGGCAGATTTCCATGGGGACTGATGCTTGGCTGCCCTAAGAAGTGAGTGCCGTGGAGGGGAGCCCGTGGGGTCAAGCATCTATGTATTCTCCTTGAATCCCATAACAAGTCTACCTCTCAAGTACCTAATGTCCTTGCCTACCATAAGAAATGTGTGAATGAGCATGATTGTCTTGAGTCTAAGTTGAAATATCTTGTCTTCTTTGCTTGTCAAAAGTTGAATTGTATCTCATTTCAAAAACAAGACAAATTGATTCAAAACAAGGTTAAACACAAGAGTATTTCACCCAACAAAGTTCAAAACATCTTCAAACATGGTTGTCAAACATTTTTCAAAGTCTTGTCTCAACATTCATGTCACTTAGATCTAGGTTCATCCTAGGTGTCCATTTTGCAAAGTCATTGTCAAGTACCAAGGTTAAGTTTCATCTAGGTCATACTCCTTTGCATATCAATAAGGGTCATCCATTTGCATGTGTCCTCTTGCATTAAAGTCATACCATTGTCATACATTCATATTTGCATACCCTAGGTCTCTTCATTAAGCTTAAGTCATTATCATATCATATTAGGGTCACTTGCATAGTAATTGTCCCTTAGCATATAGTGTCAAAACTAGGTTTTGTCATACTTGAGTAGCCCAAATCTTTGGTAAACCCTAAGTCATTGTTAAGAAGTCTAGACCTTATCAAACCTTTTCTCTTTTTGTCATCAATGTCATTTGGTCAAACCTAGCTTAGTATCCAAGTATATAGGGGAGACATTGTCATTTTGTCCTTTGAGGTCTAGACATTATTTCAATTTCCTAAGGGTCTCTCTTTTAGATTTGCATTCAAAAGTTTGTCAAAATCTTCAAAAATAACCAAAAACATAGGTTGCATTCTTGCCATAGATTGCATTTTCATTTATTTAGTTTGCATTTAGTTGCATATCATACATTATCCTTGAAAAATCCCAAAAACATTGCATAGTGACATGTCTATTGAAACAAGGTTCCAAGCACCAATGATGCAACAAAGTTTGACATTTTAACCGACAATGCAATCACAATTATTTCCAACCCAACAACAAGGCAATATCGACCAAACTTATCATGATGATGTAAATCTCCAAATACAAAAACTTGAGGAGAAGCTAGCTCAAGAAAATGAGATATTGGAACAAAAAGTGAAAAACATTGCGAAGAATAGATCACAAGTGTCCAAAATGTTTCAAAAATTTCCAGGTCGAAATCCAAATATTGAGCCAATTGATGTAAGATCTCTTCTTGAACAATGAGACATACCAGCTCTCCTCTCACAAATAGAGATGATGAAACAATTTTAAGAAAAGAGACAACAACATTATGTGCCTTCACAACAAGAACAAGAAGGTGTTTACTATCAATCACATTTTCAACCATCACAACCAATGGTTCAACCAATTGTTCAACATATACAACCAACACAACCAATGGTCCAATTTCAACAATATGTCCAACCAACTATACAATGTCAACAAATAGTCCAACCAATGGTGGAATATCAACAAGTTCAAGTTCAATCAACATATCAATCTCAACAACTACAATCACCAAACATTCAAAAACAAAGGTTGCAACACACACCAACCCAAGTTTCAAACATGTCAGAACAATTGAACCAAGTCCAATATCAAAACATGACATTAGATCAGAACCAACTCCTTGCCAAACAAGTTCAAATTCCAGATAAAACTATGTCAAAACCTCGAAAGAAAGGTGGCTTTATTGCAATGATATTAAGGAAATTACCAAGTGAGTTCTTTGAGGAAGATCAAGATAATACACTTATGTCTAGCAATGCCTCATCTCCCCACAAACAAATTGACTCTCCAGTGGCATCTATCTCTACACCTTTAGAAGTTTCACAAGAACCTTCTATATTGTCCTCATCAAACAATACACCCAAGGATGCAATTATCCAAGGGCTATCCATAACTGATGGCAAGATAATCCAATTCAAGATGCACATCCTTATCATGTTTCCGAAATACAAGACCCAATGCCACCATGCACTTAATTGCCATTACCTATTTTAGAGGACCCCATTCAAAGTCCCTCTTCCTCATTTTCAAGCATTGATTCCCTGCCAGAATCCATCACAAATGTTCAAAGTGTATTTCCTTCATGCCAAAACATTGATCCCTTGTCAAAATCAACCATACATATCCAAAGTCCAACCTCATGTCAAGAGGATAATTTAGATCATGAAGAAACATGTCTTAACAAAGATCAAGATCAAGATCCTGAAACCTTATCATCCCATCCAATTGTTGACCAGGACCCCATGTTCCCAGACACTCACAATGATTCCCCTATTCTTGTCCATCCTATCCAAAGTCCTATTGACACTCCATTCTCTAAGCAAGATCAAGATATCCCAGTCCATCCAATCCCAAATGACCCCCTTCCATTTCATGAACAAAATGTCCTTTCAAATCCCATTGACATTCCAGATATCCCTTCCATCCTTTCTGATGATCCCATTGAAAGTCAAGAGAAAAAAACCTTTGAAGAGGGTTCCAATGATCTTCCTCCTTGTCAAGATCAAATTATTCCATTAGATCCTCCACAAGATCCACTTGTTCCTCCATCTCCTTGTCCTAATGCTCCATATACACTCCAAGATTGCATTTCTTTTGATGATCCCATTGCATCTCTTGAAGAGCCTGTCATTGAACCATGTCCACTACACAATCCTAGTCCCTCTCACGATCCTGATACCCTTCATGATTCTAACGTGTCAATGCAAGATGTTCATGAACCCTCGACATGCATTATGGGTTCTTCCACTTTTGTGCAATTCGATCAACTTCAAGATCTCATTATTTCTCTCATATCATATCCACCTCATAATGGACTCGCGTCTTCTTCCCAAAGAAAAGAGTATCCTACAAGTCAAGATATTCATAAAGGCAAAGGAGTAGATCTCCATAAGCAAGAATCTCTTTATGTCAAAGAAGATCTTAAGGGTCATGTCTACACAACTCACTCTCAAGACATTGGTACCCCTACTAAATCCAACATCCCTCCATCAAAATCCAAACATATCCCTTCCCCATCATACCTTCCATCCATGTTAGGTCCTTATATTCCTTCGTCCTCTATACAAGGTCAGCAAAGGCACACATCCTTGAGTAAATTTCATCAATCCAAAAGAACTCCATTTCATTCATATCCATCCATGCATTCCTTTCCCCCTCCAAGCAATTTGGATGCCAAGTATAAAAATCATAAGTCTAAAAATCCACATGTATTCAAGGATCAACATGTCCAATATAATCGACATGTCAAAACAAAGAACAATATGATCTATAAAGAAAAAGAAATATCCAAAAGGCCACAAAGGCCCACTGAGAAAAATAAAGCAAAGTCAAAATATATATGGGTTCCTAAATCCCTTGTGCAAGCAATGCACTCCAAGGAATCACAAAAGCATGAAAAATCAAAAACCATGTGGATCCCTAAGCGGCTCCCTGAAGCGTAAAAGCCTAAAGAAACATCCCACTTGGCATCCAAAATTGCTATTCCTCCATCCAAACCTTCCAAGTCTATTCCTTCATCACCTTCTTCATCCATTTTGGGCCCTTATGTCCCAAAATCCCAAGCTATTCCTCCATCCAAATCTCACAATCTGAGATCCATTTTTTCTCCATCAGTTCATCACCCCTCAAGGTGTGTGCCAATGTTTATCTTGCCTTCATTTCCATCCACTCAAGCACAGTTCTTCCAATACCCTATCCATTATCCAATGCATATTTTGCATCCTTTGATCCCTTTGGTTCAATCCCTTGCATAAATCCTCGCCTTAGTTTCATCTTATTTTCGATGTCATTATCCTACCAACGTCTTTTAGCATGCTTTTAAAGGTCATGGTCCATTTTTTTTCAAGGCTACTATCCAAACAAAAAGACGCTTGAGTCCTTCTTCCATCCCCTATCATGTGTCCATCTTCTATTGAAAAAGTCAAAAAATCAAAACAAAAAAAAAGACAAAAGAAAGAAAAAAAGTAAAGAAAAATAATTCGTCCACTGGTGAAAACCTGGCAAACATGCGCTTTGGGCAAGTACCGTGATGAAAACCTGGCAAACAGGCATCATGTGTAATTTATGAACTTCTTGCACACCACACTTGGGGGCAGGTTTCCTCCTTCATATCCTATTGCCCTTCCATTATCCTATCGAACCCTTGTCATTACCCTTCATATCCTATTGCCCTTCATTATCCTATCATACCATGTCATACTCTTTCATGTCCTATTACCCTTCCTTGTCCTATCATCCCTCATGTCCATATCCCTGTTTCCACCTTTGATCTTGACAAGGCTGAGGATCTTCATGAGCATCATGCATCTTGTTTGTAGCTTTTAGTCCATCATAGCTTTTGGTATTTATCCATTTGCTTATTATAACCTTTCATCCATATTCCCTAGCTTATTGCAACTTTCTACCACTATCCCGTATCCTATCTCGACCTTCAGTCCATGTCCCTTATCCATTCTTGGTCTTGCTTATAATATCCATATCTTATCAATATCCATACGCTCTTTTTCATTCCTTGATCTTGATCTGACATAAGGACGCAAAATTTAAACATGGTTTCAAAAACCTCTTGACATGTCCCTCATGCCATGTTCCTACTTTACATTGTCATATCCCGTCTCTTGTCCCATCACGCAATAGCCCTTGAAAATTGCATCTATATTGTCTCCATAATAGAAGGCCTTTGTCTTCCCTCTATCCACCAACATTTCAGAAAGCCTATTTATTCACCTGTCATATTCCTTCCCTTGCTAGACATTGGAGGCAAAATCATAAAAACATTTAAAAATGTCCTGAAAAAATCTCCAAAAAACATTTAAAAATGTCCTGAAAAAAATCTCAAAAAAATTGAAAAATGTCTTGAAATAATTCAAAACAATTGAAAAATGTCTTGAAATAATTCAAAACAATTGAAAAAATCCAAAAAAATCACATAATGTCCTGAAATAAAAAATAAAAATAAAATTGCAAAATGTCCTGAAATAATCCATAAAAATTGAAAATGTCCTGAAAAAATCTGTAAAAATTGAATAATGTCCTAAAAAAATCCCTAAAAAGTCAAATAAAGTCCTAAAAAAATGAACACAAAAAAAATTGTAAAAAATCAAAAAGCAACAAAATAAATAACCCCTTTGTGCATAGACAGCTCACTGAGTATACATCCAATGACTCGCAATCCAATGCTACGCTTTAATGAAATCATGCATTAATAGATGAACTTTTTCAATCAAACCAGACATTCAAACTGATCAAAATTGTCATATCAATTGAACGTTACCATCAATATCATTTGTCCTTGTCTCTACTATCATTGGTCTTATACAGGGTGTGGTATACTCGAAACCAGACTATGTCCTGTCTTAGATGGGGTACCGCATGTCTTGAAACCAGACAGCATGATTGTCCTATCAACACTTTCAACTTTTGACAATGAAGATCAAGATGTTTTTTTGATTTGCTGGAATTTGTGCATCTTATCTTTTTAATTGATTTATTTTTGGCTTTGATCATGTTCCTATGTTGCTCGATGATGTCACTGAGTGATTTAGAGTGACCGGGATGGATCATGATCCTTTTCCTTTTTGTTGTGATTGTTGTTTGTCTATGATGTGTCTGTGTTTTGCAAAAAGGGTTGCATTTCAGCTCTGGCCTTCAATGCCATGATGCTACGCATCCATTTTGCTACATAAAAATAAAGGTTCTCACCTACAAAGTGCATTACTGAAAGCAAGTTTTTCTTCGTCTCTAATTGTCCTTTGTCTCATTTTCTTCTTACTAACATTTCTTTCATCCGTTCAGATAGTCAGTTCGGTCTAGTGCTCTGATTTCCAAATGTACATGCTGCATCCTGCATCCATTTGGTTAGTACATTTGC
Source organism: Cryptomeria japonica (assembly GCF_030272615.1). Taxonomy (NCBI): domain Eukaryota; kingdom Viridiplantae; phylum Streptophyta; class Pinopsida; order Cupressales; family Cupressaceae; genus Cryptomeria; species Cryptomeria japonica. The sequence continues at coordinate 178,236,794 of NC_081413.1, read as the reverse complement.
ATTACATCGAGCATCCCATCAAGCATTTTATCCATTTCATATTATAAATGCATCAAAAACACATAAAAAATACATCCATACATGTTCCACAATGGTACATAAATAGTGCATGAGTCATCCATACATGAAAAATAACCATAAGTCATAACATATTGTATCCCATCATATCGATGCATATCACAAAAATATCGGAGTACAAAATTGGACTGTCTGTCCTAAGTATGGCCCGCAGGCTGGCTACAAAATGTCAAACTACATAATGTCCATTGTCTGTCCTAAGGAGAATGTGCCTCTGTCACTAGGTGCTCCCTCTGTCCTCCTCATCCTTGCAATGTCTCACGGATGATGTCCCTCCTAGTCCTAGTTGTGGTGGTCTCATAGGTCCACTCACCCCCATGCTACTCAATGACCTCTGAGAGCGTGCCCTGCTCTCTATCCTCGATCGTGCCCAATATGAAGGTGCTCTCTACTCTGGTGGAACTGCACTCTCATATAGTGTCCTCCAATGGCGTATCTCCTCTCCGATCTCTACCAACATCTGTGCTAGCTCCCGTACACTGGCATCCCGAATTGACCCAATATACTCAGTGACTCTTTGTCCTTCTCGCTATGCCTGTGCTACTACTGTATCTCAAGCCACTGTGAGTCTGGCTATCTCTGCTCTGAACTGCTCATGCTCTCTCTCTAAAGTCGCAATGTGATCCTGCTGACTCGCTATGGTAGCCCTGAATATCTCCATCTCCTCTGTCCTAGCTATCTTCAGCTCTATGGTTATATCCTGCAATGCCTCCTGATCGCCTGAATCTGGCTCATCCTCATCATCCCCATCCTCATCTCCATCCTCCCCATTCTCATCTCCATTCTCACCATCCTCCTCATCCTCATCCTCATCCCCACCCTCATCCTCCTCATCCTCATCATCTCCCTCCTCCTCTCCTGTGAGTGGGAAGTCCTCCTATTGCCTAGGTACTGGAATGTCCAGATCTGTCAATGGCACTGGCAGTTGTCATGCAAACCATCTCTCATACTCCTCTGTCATCCTGGCGTCTGCCACATCTGATCTCCAATCCCACTATCTCTGCTATAGCTGTGAAAAGTCAGCATATGCTATGTGTGGCTGGATCATACTCCTCCACTGACTCATCTCTCTGTGAGATCGGGCAAAGTGTGTAGTCCTCCTAGGTACATCCTGCCTCTCTCCAAACTATCATCTAACTCTCTCTGGTAGGTACATCTCAATCACTCTCTGGTGATTCACTGGTCACCCAATCAAGTACCTCTCTTGTCTGCAATACGGTAGCTCATCACTATCATCTGACCATCCAGGACAATCATGATATGGCCTCCATGTGAACTCTCTCAGTCTGTCTAGCTCATGTCGCTAGTACAATATGTATCCAAAAGGACCCTATCTCAGTGCTCCACCATAGCAATACACATATGGTTGGTGTGGTATTACCTGTCTCTCTGTAATTGGTTGACATATGGCTATATGCTCAAATGCCCATACTTGCAGCAATGTAACCCCACAGCTTAAAGTCTGCACTCCCTAATATGCTATTTGATGCAACTAAAAATACAGCATAGCTAGTACGCATGGTCCCCATGCATACACTGTCCCCTCTATCGCCATTCGCTCTAGCACTCTTCCCCATCCAATCGGGAATCCATGTCCTCATCTATCTCCTGCTAGTAGGCATGCTATCACCATGGCTATCACCACATATCATTGATCATACTCTAATGCCATGGTCTCCCAGCCAATCTCCCTCTCGACAATATCCAAATCATCTGTGTCATACTCAAACAATCTGCACAATGTGTCTCTCCCTATCATTGGGTCATACTCTATCATCTCCCCATGTATCGGAATGCGGAGGATATGCCATACATCCTTTAGTGTCACCGTCGCCTCTCCAATCGCCAGATGGAATGAGGAAGTCTCTGAATGCCATTGCTCTGCCAATGCGGTAAGCAGTCCTGTGTTTGCCCTAATCTCGGGCATGAACGTGACATAGTATATCCCAAGTACTGCTAATGTATCTCTATCCATGCTCCTGAGTCTATGTCATAGCATGAAGCAGTCAGGTCGATTCTCCCGTGTGATCAACGGATACTGTCAACTCTGCATCACAAATTGGGGTATTTTTTTTGTTAGTTTTAGGGTTTTCTCCTATGGGTTGCATTTCCTCATTTTCATGTCCAAATTAGGGTGTTTTTCATCTAATCTTACCTATCCTACCCTTATCCCCTTTTTTCGGATCATTTGCATGTCATTTTGACCAAAATTAGGGTTTGCATTGCACAACTACGCCTGTGTCAAGGAACCTGCACCTGTGTCTTGTAACCTACGCCTGTGTCTCCCTACACAAGCATAGAAGACCTCACACAAGCGCAGGATTCACCCTACACAAGCACAGAAGTCAGTTTCTGCACTCCCTATGGGCCCCGCAATGTCCCGCAAGCAAGTTAAATTCATGAAATTGCAAACATGGGTTTTTGAGATACATACCGCTGCTCCCACATTGTCCGATCATCTGAATGTGTGTACACATTCCCTGAGGTGATCTGCCATTGGAATATTCGCCATCTATCTGCAAGTGTCCTTGTCCAGAGCAACAAATCCTCCTCTTTGGCTAGTGCAAATGAGCAAATTTCATTCTCTTTGCCCCATTTATAGATCTTTGTCAGTGCATAGATGGATGTGCACCCTCTCCATCTTATGTTGGTCGCGGTCTTTTGCATCTTAAATTGCTTGTCCTTCATGTATCTGATCTCCGATTGTCAGTCCGTTCAATCCTATCATTTTTATCGATCAATTGGCCTCTTTTCTGCATGTTTCCGGCCAATTCCTCGAGGGGGCATGCATATGTCATTATTATTGTCTAGGGCATTTTCATTATTGTTCTTTGAAACAACGCTTAAAATCACATTGTCTCAAAGAGGGGCAAAATGTAGACACCTAAAAATGGTCAACGCTTGCAGAATCATACATTAACATTGGCGCATTGCCTCATTTTAGGTTTTTGCATCGCATTAACATTTCTCCTATGTCATGCACTTGGTTTTTATCATTTGCAAGCATCGAGTCATTCTGCTACATTCTTCATTTGTCTTGCTCTCAAATTTGGTCTTGTCGACAACAATCTTCAGTAATGATTTTGATCGATTTTAGCCTGTTACATCAATGTGCGTGCTAATTTGTCATCATTTTGGACATCGTGAATCCTAATTAGGGTTTTGTCCTCTTATCAATCTCATCGATTTGTCATCAATCCTTATCATTTTCAATCTTGTCATTTTGCGATCGATTTGTCATCGATCGTGGTTATTTTTAATCTTGTCGTCTTGCAATCTATTTTGTCATCGATCCTTGTCCTTTTGTCAAATTTGTCATTTTGCGATTAATTTGCCATCGAACATTGTCTATCTCAATTATGTCAATTTGGATTAATTTGTCATTTTGCGATTAATTTGCCATCAAACATTGTCTATCTCAATTATGTCAATTTGGATCAATTTGTCATTTTTCCTTGTCAATTGGCACATTTATCAAATCATTTATTACATTGGTCCTTTGTTAATCAGAATCATGATCGAGTCAATTATCTTTCATCAAGACCTAATTCATCTTCTAGGGTTTCGTGATTTAATCATTTAACCTTGTTTGTCATTTCTCTCTCTAGGATTAAATAATTTATTTTATTTATCCTAAGTCTTCTTGTCACAATTAAATGTTCATTTAATTGGCTAACTTATTCCTCTCTTTGTGAATTAATTAATAAATGACAAATTATTAATTAATTTACCTAATTTCTAATTTTCATCAATTTCTTAATTCCTCTTTTTCTAATTTTCTAAATTCTTAATTTCAATTCTCCCCTATTTCTCTCCTAAATTCATGGGAATGACATAGCAATTTGTCATAATTTGTCATAATTGACAATCAATCAATTTTTGACATAGAAATTTGTCATAATTTTTCATAAATCATCAATCAACAAATTTTGCATAGAAAGTGCATAATTTGTCATAAATTTGTCATAATTGACATAATTGATTTGCAATTTCCATTTGAATTGAATCATGCTAATTTGATCATCTCTCCAATTTTTCTATAAATTGGATGAATTTCTTCAATCAAAGACCCCTAATTAGACTATCGAATTTCTAATCACTTTGTCAAATCATGCTTCGAGTATTCTTGTGTCAATGTCAATCTTGCTTTCACAATTAGGTTTATGCACTTGAAGATGAGATCTACAATAAAACTATTTGGAGAAGAAAGAAGAACAATGGAGCCGCATCAAGGAAACATTTGGATTTACATCTAGTTTGCATAATCTTTTTGAATGTTTTATCTTCATGTCTCTATTGAATGTGTTTAGGATAGATCATTGCAATTTGCTTTTGTGATTGAGCTAGTGACTAATATTGATTTGTTTGTGATGATTCCTAATTTCCTATGCTACAGTAAGGATTTATAAAAAAGATTGGATTAGAGAGATGAAAGGATGGAAGATATGCATTGCATAATGGATAGGGTATTATAAGAATTATGCTTGAGTGGATGGAAATGTTAGAAAGATCAACATTAGCACACACCTTAATGGGTGGTGGACTAATGGAGGAAATGTGTATCTTAGATTTTTAGATTTGGATGGAGGAAAGGCTGGGGATTTTAGGACATAAGGATCCAAAATGGATGGAGGTAATGGAGGATTATTTTTGAAAGGCTTAGATGCAGGAATAACAATTTTGGATGCCAATTTTTATTCTTCTTTAAACTATTGTTCTTCAAGGAGCCACTTAGGAATCCACATGGTTTTTTATTTTTCACACTTTCGTGGTTTCGTGGAATGCATTTCTTGAACAAGGGATTTAGGAACCCATAGAGATTTTGACTTTTTTTTTTGAGAAATGGACCTTTGTGGTCTTTTGGATATTTCTTTTTCTTTTGTTTGGATCATATTTTTCTTTGTTTTGACATGTCGATTAAATGGGACATGTTGATCCTTGATTGTATGTGGATTTTTGGACTTATGACTTTTATGCTTGGCATCCAAATCGGTTGGACGGGGAAAGTAATCTATGGATGGATATGAATGAAATGGAGGTCTTTTGGATGGATGGAAGGTTCTCAAGGATGTGTGCCTTTTCTAACCTTGAATGGGGGATGCAGGGATATAAGGACCTAAGATGGACGGAAAGAATGAAGGGGAAGGCATATGCTTGGATTTTGATGGAGGGATGTAGGAGTTAGCAGAGGTACCTGATCATATGAACATATTGAGGAATTTCACTAAGGCCATGACTATAAATATTTTCTTTGATATGGAGGGTTTCTTTCTTGTGAAGGTCTACCTCTTTGCCTTTATGATTTTTTTGACTTGTAGGATACTCTTTGCTTTGGGAGGAAGACGTGAGTCCATTATGAAGATATGATATGATGGAAATGATTGGATCATGAAGTGGATCAGACTAGATCAAAGTGGAGGAACCCATTGTTCATGTAGGGGATTCATGAACATCTTATACCAACATGTTAGAATCATGAGGGGGATCAAGATCAATGACAATCTCTTCATTAGATGGAATGGGAGCAACAATGGGATCATCAAAAGAAATTAGATCTTGAGGTGTATATGGAAGATTAGGACATGGAGATGGAGGAACAAATGAATCTTGTGGAGGATGTAAAAGGATTATAGGGTCTTGTGGTGGACATGAAGCTAAAAGGATACTTTGAAGTTGACAAGGAGGAAGATCATGGGAATCCTCTTTAAAGGTGATTTGCTCTTGACTTTCAATGGTATCATTAGGAAGGGTGGATTGGATATCTTGATCTTACTCAGGGAGTGGAATGCCAACAATATTTATAATGGTATTATGTTCTGGGATAGAATGGATAGGAATAGGGGGATCATCATGAGTATTTGGGAAGATGGGATCCTAGTCAACAATTGTATGGGATGATAAGGTTTCAGGATCTTGATTTTTTTTAGGATTCATTTGTCCATTCTTTAAATAATCCTCTTGACATGGGGTTGGATCTTGACATGCTCGATAGAGGGATCAATGCTCTCACATGAGGGAGATAGACTTTGAATGTTGTCCTCTACAATAGGTTTGATGGCAAATGAAGCACATGGTGGCATTGGATCTAGCATTTCTGAAGCTTGGCATTGGTATGCATCATGAATAGGATTAGCTTGGCAATCAATTATGGATAGCTTTTAGGTAATTTCATCCTTGGGTATATTGTTTGATGAGGGTGATATAATGTTCTTGCAAATTTTTAAAAGGTGTAGGAATAGATGCCACTAGAGAGTCAATTTGCTAATGGAGAGATAAGCCATTGCTAGACATGGGTATATGATTTTGATCTTTCTTAGAAAAATCACTTAGGTCTCTCTTTAAGATCTTTGTAATAGAGCTACCTTTATTTGGATATGCATTTAAGTCCTTGTGAGGTTTTGGCATGGTTGTGTTTGGATTTTGAACTTGTTTGAAGGTGATATGGTTTTGGTTTGATGTTACATTTCAAATTTGGATTGGGTTTTGGTTGAATTGATTTGACATTTTTCAAATTTGTCTTGTCATGAGTTGCAACTTTTTTTTTTATTGATACTGATTTGTTGGTTGAACCAATTGTTGATATTGTATGGTTGGTTGAGCATATTTTTGAAATTTCATCATTGATTGTGTTAGTTGGATATATTGGACCATTGGTTGCATATGTTGGATCATCAATTGTTGTTCGATCATCATTGGTTGTTGATTCAAGATTTGATTTGAGGTTTGTCTTGGGATTTGATCAAATGAATTTTGATTTGAGACTTGTTTGAAGTTTGTGCTTGTTTCTTGAAATTGTTTCATCATCTCTATTTGAGATATGAGAGCTAGTATGTCTGATCATTCAATGAGAGCCTTTGCATCAATTCATTCAAAGTTTGGATTTGGACCTTGAAATTTTTTTTAAAAAATCATCATTTGGGATCTAGACTTTTCATTGATTGTCACTTTTTGTTCAAAGATCTTTGTCGCTCGAGCTAATTTTTCCTCTATTTTTCGTATTTGGACACTTGTTTCATCATAAAAGCTTGATCAATATTTCCTTCGTGTTGGGTTGGATAGAATTGTGATTTCCTTGGACTAGAACTAAATTGCATTGTTTTATTCATTAGACAAATCATCGATTGATATGTCAAACTATGTTGCATCATAGGAGCTTGGAATATTGTTTTAATAGACATGTCACTATGCAATACTTTTTGGGGGATTTTTTATTTTAAGGATGATGTATGCAACTAATGCAACCTATGGTTTTTGGTCTTTTGAATTTTTGGAATGACAATAAAATGCAACTAAATACAACCTTAGAAAATGATAATGCAATCTAGGGTAAGAGTGAAACCTATGTTTTCTGTTGTTTTTAAGGTTTTGGTAAACTTTAAAGTGCAACACTAAAGATGGAACCTTGGGATATTGAAATAAAGTCTAGACCTTAGAAGGACAAAGGACCAAGGAGAAATTGATAATAGGACAAATGAAAATGTCTCACCTATATGCTTGGATACTAAGCTAGGTTTGATGAATGATGATATTGATAAAAGGACAAATTTTTGGACAAGGTCAAGACTTCCTAACAACAACTTAGGGTTTAGTCTAAAGTTTTGATTTTTCAAGTTTAAAAAATCTAATTTTGAGACTAATATGCCATAGGACAATGATAATGACAAGACCTAAGGATATGATATGGATATGAAATCATTTTCAAGGTATTATGCTAATGATATGAGCTAATGATATGGACTAAGGATATGATATGACCTAAGGACCAAGGGTATGAGCGCAAATGTATGACAATATAAACCTAAGACAGTGAAGAAAGGGAAAATTGGAAAGGTAAGATTCAATGGTTAATATGTAAACAAATCAATTAAAACACAAATAAAACCATTATACCTTGCTATTTTATCTTCTCCTTCGGACTGGGCTTGATGAAGTGGAAGATGTGCCCTTTTTCTCCACTTGTTTGGATTTCCCCTCCTTGATTGATGTGGAATGCTCTCCAAAAGCACAACAAATGGCTAAATGGTGGAATGATGGATGCAAGATGAATGGAGCGAGTGGATTTCTATGGGTGCTAAGTGATTATGGATGCTCAATTGACTATAGTATGGATGCACAAATGAAAATTCTAAAGCTATAATGGCAGCATAAAATTGCATGAATATGAGATGGGAAATGAAGGGGAGGAGACCCCAATTTATAGATTGGAAGGGAGGCAAATGGATGCTTGAGATTAAAAGATGATGAAGGGTGGAGATTGAAGGAGGGGATGCACAAGGATTGATAGGACATGAGAGGACATGGTGTGGAGACCAGGAGATTTTCCATTAAGGCATTTCTTGTATCCACACTCCACAAGGTGCATGGGGAAGATATCCTCAAGTACCTTGGGGGAATAAAAGGAATTAAAAATTCCCAAATAATGGATTACATGGGGAAAGTAAATGGGAAAAGGAATTAAAAATTCCTTGGGAAGGTGAGAAACATGGGAGAGTGTGAGATTTTGAAATCCTTGAAATGACCCAATTAGGTACATTTAAGGTTGGAAGGTGAGGAGGAGACAACAGGACTTAGCCATTTATGGCTATTGGTTGACTTGGTGGCTAATCATGGGGATTAGCCACTAGCAAATGATTAGAAAGAGTGATTAGGTGGGTTAATGAAAGATTAGGAGACAAGTGGGATTTGGAGGAGGATTTGACAAGAGGAGAGAGAATAAGTGGAGGAATTTAAAATTAGGATATAATGCCAAGTGGGCCTTCTAGAAGAATTAATTAGGTAGGAATAACATGATTTAGTTAATTAATTTAAATTAATTAACTAAAGGGAATTTAGAAGAAATAATTAATTGGGAAACTTTAGAGGAATAAGGGATAATTAATTTATTGAATAACTCAATTATCTAGACTATAGTGACATGATTAATTAAATTAAATTAAATTAATACTAAGAAGCATAAATGGATAACATAGTTAAATAAATTAATTGTGTAGTAAGGCTAAATTAATTAAATATTTAATTTAATTAATTTTAGACATCTACATTTTGCCCTTCTTTTATGCAGTAGCAAAAGTGGCAATGGGTAAAAGATAGAAAAAGATGCCTCTGCGTGAAGACGTAGGTGGTATATGCCCCCTTGAGAATTTAACTAGGAATTTGTAAAATTTTTGAGAAAATTCTTGAAAAGAAGAAAATGACAAAAAAAGAGAGAAAAAAAAGGGGAGATGAGAGAAGAAAAATAATGATGGGAGAAGAAAATGAGTGAATTGATATAAGGGCAAGAGAATAGGGCCATGGGGGGCCTATATAAGAAACACGGGACCCATGGAAGGGTCATTGTCACACACACCTTGGTAGTAGTAGAGAGCTCAGAGTCATTGGAGAGAGATGGACCAGATTCTTGTGCATCAGCATCACACCAAGAGGGTTTGCCGACACTAGCAACCAGAGCACTATGGCCCATAGGTACGTACCCCGAACCCACTTCATGATTTTGTAGATTAGGGAATTTATTAGGGTAAAAATTATAGTGTGATGGAGGTGTTGATCACTATTTCAATGCCTTCACCTAGGGATCAACATCTGCATCGGTGAATAACAGTTGCACAGGTGTTGTAGGGGAAAAAGGGGGAATCAGCACAGGCACCCACGATCAACACAGGAACTTGCGTTGATTTATACCAAAAGGGGGGTCAAAGGGGTCAAAGGGGCGGAGAGTTTGGATTCACATCTCTGCCTCTAGTACCACGAAAGCACCATAGCTTCAACACCTCCACTAGCGGGGATCAATATCTCTTCCAGGGAAGCTACGGCAAAGAATGAGAAAGGGTAAAGGGATGGGAAGGGTTCAAGGGGCATATGCATGCTCTGGGGATAGCACGAGATAATAAATAGGTTAGAATAGGCTAGGATAGGGTAAGGTGGGATAGAATAAATAGAATAGAATATGAAGGTTAATAAAGTGGATTGGTTGGTTTAGGAGGAGGTAGGACCGCTCACATCACGAGAGCACTGGCCTCTGATCATGAGGCTCTACAGATGTCTACAGGTAGATGACTGAGAGATTCTAAGTGTGGTGGGCTTAGTATTTGTGGAGAGATGGCCCAAGATTAGGGTACATACTGCCATGATGAGAGCATTGGTGGAACGTTGGGATAGTCAGACATGTACACTCCACCTACCCACCAAAGAGGCTACAATCACATTGCTTTATGTATGGAGGATCTTGAAGATCCCCATTAGAGGGGTCATCCTGAAGTACAGACTGGATGGCGGTGACTATTATCTTATATAGGTGTGCGAGTATGATGCATTATCGATGGATGGGATGAGGATGCACTTCGGTTAGGGAATACAGATTTGGTATATCCCATGGTTGGTGTTATTCATTTGTAGATTGATTAGCAGGCGTTTGATGTGAGATCTAAGCAGACATAGGTTTTTAATGGGATGGAGCAAATGTGTAGACTACATGGTCAAGGATGCTCAAGAGTACACATGGGGAACAATTATGCTAGGACAACTTTACCATGATATGCATCTATGCCTATGCCAGGATTACCAAAACCTAGGCACATGAGTGACATTGTTTCACATATGGGCGTGGGAGTATAGGATCTTAGATGTCGGTTCCCTTACATGGACCGATATAGGGGGCTTCTGCATTACACTGGGGTAATGGCTATGTGGTTTTGGCAACGGATCATGGATGAGCTCATGCTCTTTACCTAGCGGTCATTCCTAGATAGTGAGCAATGGTGGGGGGATTGGCAGTTAGCTTGGGCACAGTCAGAGATGTGGTTATTTGGGAGGAGTTTCTACATCATTGAGCACTATGTACCACACAAGATAGCCAAATAGTTTGGGGATGTATAGGATATGGTTGGTTATGAGTACATCTACCCAAGGATCACATGGGAGGCTAGTGTGTGGGTTTAGGCCATTATTTCATTAGACGTTAGGGTCAGCTAGGAGGGGGCAACTACCGAGGTTTAGGATGAGCTTTGTAGAGAAAGAGAGGACCCATGGATGACCATTTCTTACAAGTGCTAGTGGGATTCTCATCTACCAATGAGATTGAGCATACCAGGGGTTCTTGAGGAGGATGAGCTAAGGTCATCAGTTGATGAGGTCGTAGGAGGGGAGGAGGATGGGTCTGCAAATAGGGAAGCGATAGGAAGAGGGGAGGGGCATGGAGAGGGAAAGCTCCTAGGAGAGGGAGGGGGAGATAGTAGGTACCTCGAGCCAAGTTACTGTTATAGGTATAGCCACTAGCAGCATAGATTAGATAGGTGTCTAGGGATGGGGAGGGTGGGGATGTTGAGCTGATAAACATTATAGATATAGAGGGATAGGAGGAGGAGGCTGGACAGGGTAGGGGAGGATAGGTACTAGGATAGGATGTAGTACCTCAGGTTGAGTATGAGAGGGTATTGTAGGTGGGAGACAATGTCAGGGAGAGGACGACATGGTTAGATGAGGATATGGGTATGGAGAGGGCTAGGGGTGATATTCTGCAGTCCGAGGTAGCCCAGCTGATGAGGAAGAGAGATGACTTGATTGGGAGCCTACAAACAGCTCAAATATAGGTAGCATCCCTAGGGTAGGAGAGAGATGACATAGATGCTCTCTTGGAGGAGGTGCAGAGCAAAGCATCTATCACACAACTACGAGATATACTAGACAAAAAGGATGAGGAGCTTGGGGAGCTTCAAATTAGGGTGGCCAGGGTAGAGGTAGATGCAGTTAGGTTGTGGGGTGAGTGAGATGTATCCCATCATCTATTGGAGCCAACAGGGTTTGCACAAGTTTGTGTTGATCTAACCAGCTAGCAGCGGAGGGAAAAGAGCTTGGGATGGGAAGAAGCTTATTACAAGGGCTTGTATCATGAGGCAATGCTACTGAGAGTGTTCAATCTCACCGGACCCACAATGGGCAGTCAAGAGGATCAGTGGCGATGAGGCCACCTCGAGCACATGGAGCAGGACCATAAGGAGGAGGAGGGGTAGGTGGGGGAGGTGGGGATAAGGGTACATGGAGTGTAGGATAGCACTCTTCAAATGTATGTGACATTTTAATCATTTTGACCCTTTGGGGGAGATATATCAATGTACTATGATTGACACATTCATTTTTTTGATATATATGAGATGAGATTTTGGTGGAATATGTGTATGTATTGACATTATTATGGACATTGATGGACTTTGATTACTATTTTATATGATGGATGATGATTTTATGATTTTATGATTTTATAATATGATAATGTATGGATGCATATGATCTGACATATTTGTGATGCAGGGTAGATGATTATGAGATGTATATATGCATATGTTATTTATGATATTGGTAACATGTTTGTGGATGCAGGATGCATGTGTGTATGCCTATATGATATGCAAATTTTTTGTCTTATGCTTATGTCATGATGTAATGCAGATCAATATGATATGCATGTATGTAGTATATGATGATGTAAAATGCAATGTAATTAATGAAATGCACCTAAGATGATGATTTACATGGTATGCACTAATGTTCTTGTATAAGGAAAACCCTTATTTAGCCACTAAAAACATAATAAACCAAAATAGTGTGGCCATTTAATGATTTCCATGACCATTCACATAGAAATTAATGAGTGAGATTGTAATGTATAGTGCCCCACGAGAACCCTTATTCAACCACTAGTATTATAAACACAATGGTCTTGAAAGTGTGTTGAACTTGTTCTCGACCAACTTACCAAAATGTGATTATTTTCAAATGTTTTATATTGAATAGAGTGATTATTAATGATTGTATAAATAAAAGAGGCAAAGTAATGACATGCATTACCATTCATGTGAGATATTAATGTTTGAATTGCAAAAATCTAAGATGTAATGCACCTAAAATAAAATGATAAATGGCAAATACAACTATGTGAAAATAATTAATGTGATGAAGATGTAACTAAATGATGATAATGTGATTAGATAATAAGGAAAATATGTAAAAAATGATTAATGCAATGAAAATACGTTAAATGATAATGCAACTATATGATAATGAACATGCAATGCAAGCAGAACAATTTTTGAGAATGTGCCAACCATAATACAATGATATAGTACTTGATAGAATAAAATAGGAAATTGAATAAATTGAGGTCTCCAAAATGAAAAATGGTAGGGTGAAATGTAAATGATGGGATTTAGATGGAGGAGTTTGTTGTTGTGTAAAATGTGGAGAGAAAACCTAGTTTTGATGTTGTCAAGGGTAGTCTACACCACTAATTATTGGAATTTGGATGTTATGAAAAACCCAAGGCGTGGACTAACTCTCAGACAATAGTTATCCCTTACACATAACCATGTAAACAACATATAGATGTAGATATAAGGTTGTAGTTTTGTACAAGATAAAACCCTCAAACATGCCACACCATGAAAACATGCCCCAGTGTACACCTACCCACAACATACCAAGATATAGAATGACCTTGGTAGCCATAGATAGGAGTAGTAATAGGACATAAAGATGTAAATAAAAGCAAAAGACCCAAGCATGCAAGCAAAATGCACAAGGCCAATTGACATCTCTTGCCAAGAGTAGGAATTAGGACTATGGATAAACTATCAAACATGGGAAGGATGCATCCAAATGGGCAAGGGTGAGTGACGAAACTAAATAGGCAATAGAGTAGGTGGTGTGGACATATGTATGTAGATGTGGTACTGACTACAAAGATTTGGTTAAGCTCATGTGGATGGGTGCCTAAATGACATACAAGTCAAGAAGAAGCTAAAGCTTGGGAATTGGGGTTAAGCTAAATGTATTAGGATGGAAGCTCAGTGTGATAGGTGAAAAGCTCAAGATGGTGGGATGAAAGCTCAGTATGTTGGGATAATCCTTATTCATGATTAGGATAAAGGCTCATCATCTCATGAAGATACAAATAACCTTGATATCCACTGGTGAGGTGGTGAAGGTTTACACAAGTGTGTATTAGATAATAAAGGAGACAACCAACTGCAAGCGATGCTGGGGGGAATGATGTTAAATCAACATGGGAGTCATCCTGAATAGATAGCCTTATAAATAGGTTTGTAAATCCTCCTCATTGGTAGGGTGCAAAAATAACGTCAGAATATTCATTTTTTTAATTATGGAATATCATAATCGGGTGGGTGGGAGGGAGGAAATCAGGGTATATTGGAGGATCACTCATGTCATGTCAAAGCATTTGAAAAAATGAATCTATCTATTTGATTCATGTCAATTAGTTTTGAACACTTAAATTGATCATCTCCATGGGTGAGTGGTTGTGAATTGCATGTCAGATTATTTGATTTATGGAATATGGACACTGGGTAGGTGGGCAGGGGAAGGATATGTTGTGAAGAAGAATTTGGTCGCGAACACCGCAAAAGTGGCAAAACCATGGGATTGGGGGGGGAGAGCTAGTTTTTCCAAGTGGACAATGGGTCTAATTTTTATTTACCTTGATATTTTTCATCAAGGTACTTTCCCATAGCGCCATAGAGTGGTTTTCACTAACGGATGAATTGATTTTTCTTTGCTTTTTCCATTTTTTCATTTTTTTTGTGTCTTTTTCATGATTTTTTTATTTTTTTTATTTTTTATTTTTGAAAATTGGTGATCTTTGAGGAATAGGCATAAAATCTCTTTAGGGACATGATATTCATAGGCTCCTCCAAGGGTTCGCCTTCAGGAGTGGCCAATTGATAGGCACCTGATCGATATTTTGCAGTGATCACATATGGTCCAAACTAATTAGGCTCAAACTTGCCTTTATTTTCATGGTATTGTAGATTTCTTTGATTCTCTATAAGCACAAGATCACCAATGTCAAAGTATTGGGTTTGGACCTTCTTGTTATACCTCAGCCATAGACAGTTATGATATACCCAGAGGTGATATAAGGCCTTGAGGTGTCCTTCATCCAACAATTCAAGCTCTTGCAGGCTGGTGACTTTGTATTCTTTGTCTGGGAGAATGTTCTGCAATGAAACCCTTAGTGATGGGATCTCGATCTCAAGGGGTAGGAAAACTTCAAAACTGTAGACTAGGGAGTATGGGGTGGCTCCTATGGGTGTGTGGATGTTTGTGCAATAGGCCCAAAGGGCAGGATGGAGTTGCAAGTGCCAATCATGACCAACTTCATTGACTGTCTTTTTGAGGATTTTGATGAGGGTTTTATTGGATATGAGGTAATTCAGGATGAACTTAGACATTTGTTTTCTAGTGGTTAAGGTGAGTGGTATGGCCTCCACCCATTTGGTGAAGTATTCAGTGGAAGTTATTATAATTTGTGGCCTTTGGATGAATCAAGATGGATTTTCCCTATGAGATCGAGCCCCCATTGATAGAAGGGCCAAGGCATAATGAATGGTTGCAGACCCCGAGAAGGTGCATGGATTTTATCACCATGTTTATGATAGAGGACACATTTCTTCACATAATGGTATGCATCTTCTTCTATTACAGGCCAGTAGTATCCCATGTGCAAGAGATTTTTCTCCAATATGAGGCCGCTTGAGTGTGCTCCTCAAATACCTTCATGCACTTCGCATAGTGCCTATTTAGCCTCCTATTTGTCTAAACACCCTAGGAGGGATCCATTGAAATGCCTTCAAAAAAGGGTGTCACCAAGGATAGTGTAGTAGACACAATGGTGAATGAAGGTTTGTTGTTGGGTTTTGGTGAGATGGGGTGGGATGATGTTGTCTCGGAGGTAAGTGAAGGTTTCTTGATACCACAGGGAGTCAAAACCAATAAGGATGGCCACCATTTTAGATTCAAGAATATCATATGCCAGGATAAAGAGTTTATCTACCAAGAAAACACACTTCTGACTATTAGCTGACATTTGTAGGAGGGAGCCAATTGTAGACATAGCATCCATAGCTCTATTATTTGTATGCAGGATCTGCTCAAATTTAATGACCGTAAAGTGTTGTTTAAGATCCTTAACCATATTGTTGGTTCCCCAAAATGCACTTGGTATAGTTTTTGCACTACCCCCAAGGACAAAAACCAATTTGAGCCCTCGAATCATACATGGAGGGGCCAGCCTCCAGGCCGTTTAGGATACTTAGGTACTTGTACCAACAATATAACAAGGATTTTCTTATTTATCCTTCTACACTTTGAGCTCTGCAAAACCTGGGATGGTATTCCCTTAATGCTTCTACAATCTCTATAACATACTTGCAGGTAGCATTAAAACAAAATAGATGGTCTCACTCCTAAAAGGGGGCTCAAACAAAGAGGGAGAATACTACAGAGTGGATAGCTCTCAGTGATCCTTGGCCTGCTTTGGAGTGTGAGACAAATTTTTGACAAACAACATCATGCATAAAAAATGAACAGATATTATGATATTTTTTATAGCTATAGCAAGCTGTCGATGAGTGATGAGTATAGAAATATCATAGAAAAATGGTTGAAAGCAATGATTAGTGTCTTATCCATTGGGCAGCTAAAATTGTAGAATGCAAAGATAAATATGCAACAGAAACATTAATCTAATAGTCAAATATCTTGAGACAATACTACCTTACAATGTGTCTCATCTGCTTATCCCAACCCACAATACTTATCAGAATCCATGTATAACCCCTGTTAGTCTAAAAATCCTATCTAAGTAGTTTAACCGACCCCTTGGGTCAGAGCGTAAGATAGAAGAAACTTACATCACAACAATGCAACAAATAAGAAAACCCTTGATCTTACTCATTCAAAACATAACAGAGTCATACATTGGAGAAAATGAATTTGGACAGTATTTGCATTCATCTCATAAGCTATTTTTTGTTACAAATTACATTACATATAACTCCTTCAAGAACTTGCAACAAACTAAGATACAAAACCCATTTTTTTGTTGTGCAAATTCCTTTTACAGCCTACTCATTTCACCTAAACCTACTATACATGACTAAGGATTTGAATCCAAGAATTTTGGACCAAATTTCTTGACCTCTATCTCATGGCCCTAATTTCCCTTTTATAGAAACAAGGGAGAAAAAAGCTTCAGGCCAAAAGAGACACCTATCACAAGCTCATAACATTGCTTGTTGTTTGTTACAAAAAACTCCTCACACTCCCAAAAGACTATCCTTGTTGGCGATCATGATGAGGCAGAACCCAAAATTCCCAACTAAATTTTTGTAGAAACAAAAACCTCTGAGTCATGCCACTATCTTTGTAGATGCTTCCAAATGGATCTTGAGATGCATCATTTTATCTCTACAGAGAATTTCCCTTCGAAAAGGGAAATTAGATCTTGACAAGAAGTAAAGTCACCCCTAAACTAGAGGAGGATCTTCAAACTTCATGCACAGGATCAAAGAAAATGGAAAGAGGAGCTCTCGGAAGAAAACAAAGTGATGGGAAGGCATTGCAGCTTCCATGACCACTCTGAGATGAATGGTTGTTGCCTCCACCCCAACCTTGTTCTAATCCCTTTCCTCTGTAAGGCTCCTCCTATAGCCCTCTCCCAATAAATGACAGAGGAGTGACAAAGGATGAGTCCTGTGTGGGTTGTTCTAATAAGAAACTATTTTTAACCCTCTATTGACTATCCTACCCATTTTCAAGACTCCATTAACTATAAGCATACTCAGTCCCATAGGAAATCCATCTAGTATCACAAAGCTCAGTGTAACTCCTGGCACGATATGGCTCAAAAATTGTCTTCATCATCTTAAAATCTTCAGAGAAAATAATGAACTCTTTGTTCTTTCTACCAATTGAGGACACCACAAGGCTGTATTTATAATGAAAATACTTCTCTCTTAGTAGTGTTTATGCATGGAAAAATCATCTTTTCAATGCTTTTCTACTCATCTTGCCAGCAAATGGACTCAAGGTACTATATCCATCAAATCAATAAATCATCAAACTTAAACTGCCAATTCACTACTTTTCTGACCAAGTTCACCTTACATAAACGATCGTGTTTCTAATTTCTTGACTACGGATTCTTTGTTCCAGAATCCTCTTCTCGGATAGTGAGTTTTTATCTTTTGAAAGTTTTTCATCAATAGTTTCTTGATTTTCTGTCTAACTATGAGAATCCCTGACAGTACGCATCCTATGATTTTTTCATAGGTCCTTGATCATCTCGCTTCGAGCTCAAAAAATCATCCTTATCCCTTTCGTCTCTCTGAAAAAACTTGATTTTCTCTCTGTGGTGGTAATGAAAACATGCAAAAATTGCCACCTCAATTATTTCCAACTTTGTCCTGCAAATACAACTCGACTTAACAAAATACCCATTAAAATGACATTTTGAAGATTAGTCTGCATCCACTTGTCTTGATTTGTCTCCATTTTTGATGTCAGCATACCTACTTCCTTATGTCTTTTCTTTCCCTCGTGAACAACACTAAGACGGTCTGAATCACTCCTTTTGAAAACCTTTTTTGTTTCCACCGTTGATTTGTCTAGCATGGCAAATCACATGATTACCATCGGTCAATACTAATATTGACCTCCCTATGTAACAAGTGGGCCCTTTAAAACTTGATGAAGCATAGCCAAATCATCCTAGAAACTCTGCTCCATCATCTACCCTTCTATCAGACTTTTTCAACCCGCCTAGGACATGTGGCATCATCTTGCGATGTCGCGGTCCTTAACTTCCCTACATCTTTCATTGCGGTTTTGTGAGAGTCGTCTGATCTGCTCACTCATTATGTGTCACTTACTTAGTTCTCTCAATATTCACCATTATCTCATCAGCATCTTTTATGCTTAAGTCAAAACATCTCTATCCTTTTAAAACTCATGCAAATTGATGGGATTGTTAGTTGTTCGACATTTAATCAAGGAAATAAAACCCAAAATATCAAAGTTGGACTTAGGGAATTGAGAAGCCATAGAAATATAAAAAGGGGGGGGAGTGACCATAATGCAAAAGACATAATTTTTTTAAAAGGTCAGTAGGAAGTAACACCTAGGGAAAGAACGTGGTCCCCTTTTGACAATAGTAAAGACCCTCAAGCTTTAAAATGAAAAAGTTAATGCAAAACCATAACAGGCCTATGGTTTATAACACAATTTCATCCAGGAAAATATAAACCTAAAAACCCTAAACCCTAAGGGCAAAAACAGAGAACAACAAAGAGTCAAAATAGCTAAAATCAATGTTAGAGACACAAAAAAATTATAGTCATTTTCTAGACTATCATATACTATGGTAAGGAAGAAGCTTGTCATCTTTTGTCTAGTATTCATCATTGACTTTCTTTATGAACAGTTAGGAATCACCATAGGCTTGGAATTTCAGTATCTTCCATTGAATAGCCAAGTAGAGTCTAGTGATTAGCTCTTTGTATTCCATTATATTGTTGGTACATGGAAAGGCTATTTTGTATGACTTAGGGATGCAATCTCCTTGAGGTGTGACCAGTAGGATTCCTACCCCGAATCCATTCAGTGTGCAAGAGTCATCAAATTATAATTATCATTTGGATAATGTGGTGACAGTCATTATGAAATAATCAGGGAATTTTGTGATGAGAGGATGATCCCCTTGTAGTGGAGCATCGACCAGTTGATTTGTGATTACTTGTCCCTTGATTGCTTTTCTATCTACATACTCAATGTCAAATTCACTTAAAAGCATGACCCATTTTGCGGTTCTTCCTATGAGAGCATCTTTTGATATTAGGTACTTCAAGGGGTCAATTTTTGCAATCAATTTTTTCTTTTTGTTGAGCATGTAGTGGTGGAGCTTTTGTGTGCTAAATACAAGTGCAAGGCATGATCTTTCAATAGGGGTATAATTGAGCGCGTACCACACTAGAGTGTGGCTAATGTAATATATAGAATGCTTTGTACCTTGATCATCTATTTGTGCCAATAATGCCCCCAGTACCACTACAGTTCTTGATATGTACACGAGTAGTGGATGTCTGGGAATAGGAGGCATGTGAAGTGGTGGTGAAGCAAGGTATTCTTTTAACTTTTCAAAAGCCTTTTTACACAAACGGTCCCATTTGAACTTTGTATCCTTTCTGAGGAGGTGTGTAAATGGGTGGCACTTGTCAGTAAGCTATGCAATAAACCTTCTAATAAACTGAAGCTTGCCTTGGGGACTGCATAACTACCTTAGAGTCTTTGGGGGAGGCATTTCCATAATATATTTCACCTTAGCAGGATCCACTTCTATGCCCCTTCAGGAAACTATGAAGCCAAGAAGGTTTTTAGATGTGATACCAAAGACACGTTTCTTAGGGTTTAAGCGTAGCTTGTACTTTTAAATTCTTTCAAAGATTTTCCTTAGGACTGGGATATGCTCATCTCTTGTCTTAGATTTCCTAAGGAGGTCATCAACATAATCTTTCATTATTTTATGTAGTAGGTCATGAAATATTTTAGTCATCATTATTTGATAGGTTGCTCCTGCATTCTTTAGTCCAAAAGGCATGACTTGGTAATAGAATGTAGCCCATGGTGTTGTGAATGTAGTTTTGTGGTGGTCTTCTTCTTCTATCCTAATCTAGTTGTAGCTTGAAAATCCATCCATGAGGGAGAGAAGCTCATGCCCCATTGTCAATCCATGATCATATCTATATTAGGCAAAGGAAAGTCATCTTTAAGGCATGCCTTGTTCAAGTCTCTAAAGTCAGTGTATATTCTAATGCCCCTAGCGGGCTTGCCAATAGGTACAATGTTGGAAACCCATTTATGATAATCAATGGGCTTAATGAAGCCGACATCCAAAATCTTCAACAAATTTTCTTTAACTAGGAGGGAAATTTGAGGATGTCTCTTACATAATTTTTTCTTAACAGGTTTGGTATTCGGACAAACTGCAAGATTATGTA
This sequence comes from Cryptomeria japonica, assembly GCF_030272615.1. Lineage (NCBI taxonomy): Eukaryota > Viridiplantae > Streptophyta > Pinopsida > Cupressales > Cupressaceae > Cryptomeria > Cryptomeria japonica. The sequence continues at coordinate 178,215,870 of NC_081413.1, read as the reverse complement.
CCACCAAGTTAGGATTAAGGCCTGACATGTCAGCATATGACTACGAAAAATTAATTTGTGTTTCTTTTAGAAATCTTGTAAAATTCTACTTTTCTTGATCAGTGAGTGACTTGGCGATGAGACATTCTTTGGTGTTTCTTTTGTGCTCATGTTGATTGTATCAGTTTCTTCAATGAGCATAGGGGAATTTTCCTATTGCAGGGGAGCCATGACAGGGAGTTCAATTCCCTCATCTTCAAGGTGCCTAATTCAAGTTTTTCACTTGAAGATGCATCCTTTATTTTTACTTTTTCTATGTCCAAAGGTGACTCAAAGAGGTTTTCACTAGGGGACTTCTGATTTTTATTTTTGTTTTCGCTTTTGCGACTGAGGGATCTGACTATCAAAGTAAGCTTCTAGATGAAGTTGAATTCCATTGATATATGTGTGGTTCTGAAGGTTTTGAATGTTAAGCAATACTATAAGAGCATCATCATCAGTGCAAATGTCTAAAATAGATGTTCCTTGTTGGTCCTCTTCAATGAGTTTAGGGTGGACATGTTTAAGTTCATATGAATTAGAAGGGGTGATGGGGGTTATGGTGTTACATGGGTGTCATGGAATATGTTGTTGATGTATTAAAAAGACATTTCATGGAACTCCTCTTCATCGAAATATTCGACTTCATCAAGAAGGTTTGGCTGGACACCAATGATAGTGATCTTAGGTTTTGGAGAGTAACCCAGGCCTCTATCGTAATTATAAGACATTGGAGAGATGGGTGCCTTTCTACCTTTTTCTTCTGGTCTAAGACAATGTCCTTTGTAGCCCATCTTATCTACTATGACAGATTCTTTCGGATATATCTATTTTGGGATGTTTGTTGGTTCTTCATCTTCTTCTTGGTATAAAGAAGTGACATTTGTTTCTAAACTTTCCTCATCAAGTGGGCCCCACTATTGGAAGGTAGTTTCTTTACATTTGTGTAAAGTGGAAAATCGAACCCTAGGTGTTTCCCCCACTCTAAGGAGAAAGGAGGTCACTAGGATTGACGGTTTTCACTTAGGAGGGACTTTACATTCAAAAGAGGGGTTGAAACCCACAAGATCCAATCCCACACAATGCAAGACTGGATTCTAAATGAGTTTCAAGGGTTGAGACATCAAGGATACCCTCTTTTGTAAAGAATGTAGATAGATGGATTGAACTAGGAATGCATGTAAAGTAAGAAAGATTCACTTGTAGATGGAGATAGGGACACAAGATGAAGCTATAGACCTGAAATTAGTAGTAAAATGTCAAGACAATGTTGTCCTACAAATTTGAGCAGAAGTTGATGGGACGATGCCGCCCGGAGTGCACACGATCTTCCGAAAAATCCGCGAAACGAAGGGGGGTCTATTCGTCTCTGCACAAGGATTCTAGATCTTCAATTACAGCCACGTACCTACAACCTACACACAGAAAAGAGAGGAAAATTGAGGGGTTAGGGATTAGGGGTTTGCCTTTAGGTCAAACCCCAGTTTTGGAATTAACCAAGAAATGAGAATGTTGTAAATGTAAATGTTTGTAATGTAAATAAGTACTGATACCTTGTTGTAAGAATGTTTGTATTCTTACATGCGAAGGTGTAATGATGTTGTATGTTGTATGTTGTAGGTGATCTCCTCTTCAATGGTTGAATCCTTGTCTTGAATGCAACACTTAGCCTTGAATGGAGACTTAGAATGCTCAATGGCTTGAAGGAATGCTTGAATGCTTGAATGTTTGAATGTTTGAATATTTGAATATCGCTTCCGCCTCTTGCTCACATATGTTTTTCCCCCCTTTTCTGGGAGGGGAAATTTAGTTTATATACTTATCAATTTAGGGTTAGGAGACTGATTTTTTCGACCTTAGGCGGACCTAGAAGCATTATTTTCCGAATTGCAAACTTAAAGACTTGATGCCCAACAAGAGACAGGGCCCAAAATGGGGCCAGGAACTAGGGCGCTGGGTGCCATGGTCCTAAGGGACTAGGGTGCTAGGCGCCATGGTCCTGAAGGACTGGGGCACTAGGCGCCATGGTCCTGAAGGACCAGGGCACTGGGTGCCATGGTTACACCTCCCGGGACAGCAGGGTGCAAGGAAGGATCAGGCCAAGGTGCAGAAATATGCAGTTTTTGATGTCGCAAACAGGTTTCGGGGTCTCCATTTAGGTTCAACGTTGCACCGCCATCGTGAAGACCCAAATGCAATCGAAATTGCAAGTTTCACAATTTTAGGATGATACATTTAGCCCCCACTTTAGCGGGAGTATAAGCGTACGCCCATACTTTCAGTAAAGTACAAGGAAACAACATTGAAAGACTTTCACCACGTCAAGGAGGCAAGATACACCAAGCCCCTAGTGGACTAAGGATCTTACAACTTTGATTGACAAAGTAAAAGGGATGATCATGAGGGAGAACCATGACTATCAGTAGTAAGGTTCCCTCACTATGAGTCATGCAAGAAAAATATCAAAAAATTTTAAGGCAAAGATAAATTTGCCAAGAAATATTCAAGTATCTTGAAGAGATATGAATGGGGTGTATGCCCCCCTATGTTAAAGTGATCGCACATGCCTCATCAGGGGTGATTTCTTTAAGGTAGTGATACACATAGGAAATGAGAAGGGAAAGGAGCACGTTATCACAAGGTTTAGCCCCCAAGTGTGAGATAAACCCAAGGATAATAGACACAAAACACAAATCACGAGGTGACTTCACTTTCCTTGGGGTCAGTATGCTGTATGATAATTCATGTATATCATATGTATGTATGCATAATTTTTCTTCATTCCCCAATCAAGGAAGGTCACCTAGAAGAAGGGAACACATGTGTCTTTTGAGTCAACATGAGAGAGACCAAAAGAGATCTCAATGCTTTGCATCGTCCTCGAGTAGACAACACCAAGGACAACAAATAGAAGAATGAGAATAACACATAGAAGAAGTAACAAAAGAGATCAAGAGAGGAGGATAGAGTCTGCTATGCTAATGAACTAGTCTAGCACGTCATCTACCCCCCGATGTTGTTGATCAATATTTCGGGAAGGTAGGGAACATGCTAGAGGAGGAACATCCAACACAACAGATGGAGCTATCACAAGATCCAAACAAGGGCTATGTTCATGTTCCAAGCCACGTTGTTCTTGTCTAGGAGCTAGGATAAGTGCTTTAGAAAATTTGTTAGATAAATGGTTATCAACATCAACATATTCATATTCACTATCAGAATAAAGAGAAGTAACATTTTCATCATGAATAACATTTTCATCTATATCATCATCAAGATTTATAAAAATAGGATCTTTAACTCACACAGGATCAAGATCATCATATATCTTATGTTTAGGAGATTTTGGCTCAATTTTTGGCTGAGGGGAAAATGGAATAATACTAGCTGAAGGTGTTTTTGGGGATTGCAAAGTTTGAGAAGCAGCTACACAAGCTCTAAGACGACGCTTTCATCGGCGTTCACGTGCAGAACGATTTCGTCTAGTCTTAGTAGGAAGTTGAGAAGATTGAGGAGGAGGAATGTTCTCATCCTTATCACTTGGGTGTTTAGGTTGTGGTCTCTTAGGTTGAATAATAGGAGAAGAGGAAGGTCTCTTCTCTCTATAAGAGGAAGGAGGAGGAACTGCTCCATATAAAGGAGGGATATCTGGTTTAGGAAGGAGACCAAGTCCATCATGACAAGGAGGTATAGGTCTACCTTTAGAAAGTTTATTAGGCATAGTCAAAGTCACATCCACAGGGATGGGTTGGGAATCTTCTTGAGGAAAGACATTAGTTTTATCTTTCAAAGGAAGAACTTCCTTCTCAAGAATGATAGGAATATCAAGTTTGGGTGTTCTAGGTTCACTTAGAGATAGGATCATATCTTTTTTCCACTTTTGATAAGATTTGAAAAGATGATCGCTTTGCGGTGTAAGAGATTGGAATTGTTTAGGCCAAAAATAATCAATAGGAATGCTAGAAGTTCTTTCAGCTGGTTTAAAGAGACTATGATTGATAGTAACAACTTCACCATTATGGGGAAATTTCAAACACTTGTGAATAGGAGAAGCAATAGCTTTCATGAAAGATAGCCAAGGATAGCCTAGCTTCACACGAAATTGTTCGGACGATGGAATAATAGAAAAGCTCACATCAAGGGATTTGTTATGGACCTCAATAGGTAATGTAATAGAACCAATTGCAGGAGAAGAAAATGCATCAAATAATTTCACAACCACATTTGTTTTTTTATAGATCACTCGATTCAATTGCAAAGTAAAAATAAATTCTTCAATAATGACATTAACCATACAAGAAGGATCAATAAGCACTCCATGACAAGGTGTATTCTTGACTTTTGCAACTATATATAGAGGACCATCAGGTGCCCTGATAGTTTCACTAGAATCAAATGTGATGGAAGGTTCTTCATGGATTTTCTGCTGTTCCACAAAGTTAATCACATTCAGAGTCATAGACACAAGACTATCAGGTGAGAAAGAGGAATCATTAGTCTCAATCACATTAGAGGTATGAGAAGGTAATGGATTAGTAAAAATCTTAAGATTTTGGTTAGGAGGAGCTACAGATGTGTTGCCTTTATCATTCACACCTGAAATAGAGATAGTATTATTATCAATCAAATATTGAATTTTACCCTTTAAAGCAAAACATTTTTCAGTATCATGCCCAGGTTGACGATGAAATTGACAAAAAGATTTGTTATCAAAATAGAGTGAATTAATCTTTGCAAGATATATTTGCTTTATAGGAGGGAGAGTAAGCACATTTTGTTCCAATAACTTATTCATAATACTATGCAATGATTCATTCAAAGGAGTAAACTTTCTTTCTTTCTTGAAAAACTTAGAAATAGGAGGCACACCTGATGCTGCATTCACATTGTTGTTGATGATGTTTTCATTGAATTTAATGGACTCTTTGTTCGGTTTAAACTTCCCAAATGGTTGTTGACTACTATCACCCTTATCACTCGGAGCCATAGGATTTGCTTGTTCCATTTGGCTCACAGTCAGTCGATAATTGTGAAGAGTTGCGCACAACTGTTGGAAAGAAGTAAACTCAGAAAACAAAAGTTTTTCTCTAATATCTTATTGTAAATTAGAAATAAAGATTCTTTGAATATCATTGTCAGGTACTAGAAAAGAAATTTGAGCACACAAATGCTTATATCTACCAATGAAATCAGTCACTTTTTCTTTAACACCTTGTTTACAATGCATTAAATCAATCAAAGTAACTTTAGGACTTATATTGTTTTGAAATTGTTGAATAAAAGCATTTGCAAGTTGTTGGAAAGAAGTAATAGAATAGGAAGGAAATGAGCAATACCATTGTAGAGCCTTGTCTCTTAATGTTCTAGTAAACAGTTTTGCAAGCAACCTTTGGTCATGAGCAAAATCAGTACATATTGTTTGAAAGGTCTTAACATGTGTTAGAGGATCACCTTTACCATTGTAAAGCTCCAATTGCAGGATTTCAACATGCTTAGGGGGGATAGCTCGAACAATGTCAAGAGAAAGGGGGCTCGCAACATCAAATGTGGGCACACTAAACTTAGATTGATTCATAGAGGCAATTTGGTGCTGTAAAGAACAGACAGTTTGTGCAAGATTGTTAATGGTCGCTTCAGTCGAAGAGTTCATATTAGACGTGTTAGATTGTGATGGAGGTATTATGTTATTGAAAGAATGTATTGATTGAGAGTAAGGTGGCGGGACACTATGATAGTTAGTCATAGGAGATGATTGGAAAGGAGGAACACTACAAGGAGGAATGGAATGGTTAAATGAATTGCTCCCTTGCGCCAGGTTCATTTGTGGAGATGTAATAGGAACACTTATTGAAGGAATGAATGAAGAAGTTGGATTGAATGAAGGAAGAGGGTTGATTGAAGAAGAAGGATTTCCCCCATGACTGGTGATCATAGGTGGAATGTCTTGTATTGAAGTAGTCATTATGTTTGATGTAAAAGTAGGTATACTAGCAATAGAAGTTGTCAAAGGAATAGAATGATTGACTTGAGTAGGAGGTTGTGTATAACCTAAAGTTTTGGCACAACTCTTCATAGGCATCACATTCGAATCCACAATGTGTGCAATACTATGCAAAATATCAATTCCATTCTTATCATTTTGAACCATACATTTTAGACCCTCAATTAAGGGAAGAGCTTGACTATCGGGGTATTCTTGAGACATCCATTGTCGAAAATCATCAAATTGGTTATCCAATTTTGAAAGTTGTTCTACAGAAACCTCATGGAGAGCTTCTTCATCATTAAGAGGATTAGAGGAATTACCTGTGTCCTCATTAAAAAGGACATTCAAATTAGGTTCCATCTCCTCAGTAATTAAACCTTGGAAAGACTTAATTCTAAGGCTTCGTCTAACAGGAATAGTGTAAGTAGGGCTTATTGTTGTAAAACTCATGCACTAGAGAGAGAGAGAGAAGATTTTGAATTTATTTTCGAATTTAGAGGTAGCAAATTTCAATAAAATCAGCCAATCTCCTAGATTTAAGCTGTTAAATACAATCATGACAATCTCCTGAAATTTCAGAAAAAATGTCAGGGACCGTGGCGAACGGAGTGCACACGGTCCTCGCAAATTTTTTCAAAATTTTCAGGGATGAAAGTTATGATGATTTTAAAGCTAATCTGAAAAAATTGAGTGATTTTACGATTTGTAGATAGGCCAAATTAAAGTTGCAATCTCAAAATTGAACCCTACCAAGATTGTTGAAAAATGCAAAATTTGAATTTTGAAAAAAAGAGGGAAACTCAAATTTTGAATTTTATGATTTTATAGGGAATACTAAAAGCAATGTAGGTTTTGAAATTTAAAAATTGATTCAATTTCTCACAAAATTCAATTTTGAAAGTGGAAATCAAGGTTGTTGCAATTAAACATTTAATTTCAAAAGTCACAAACTGCAAAAATTTGAATAAAGCACTGAAATTTCGAATGAATGCCAACACACTTTTTAGATTTAGGATAGTAAGAAACACAATTTTAATATGAATTTCAATTTCAGCAATTTTTGAATGATTATAAGCCTTAATCCAAGAAATCACTAGACCAACTTTGACTTTAATTTTGAAAGTGTTAGAATTGATGAAATCAGCCAAAATTCTGGATTTTAGCAGAAAGATACAGTAAGATCTAGCTCCCAAAATTTCGGAAAAAATGTCGGGGACAATGGTGCTCGGGGTGCACATGGTCCTCGCAACTTTTTTCAAAATTTTTAGGGATGAGAGATATTATGATTTTGTTGCAGAATCCAAAGTTACAGCCGATTTGGAGATGTTCTGATCAATGAAATCATCGGTCAAAGGTTGAATCAAGAGGGTTTTAAAAATTAGGGTTTTGACACTTAACCACTTAATTTTTAGAATTAAAGCACAAAAATGAATTGACAATTTGCAATAGAAGGGTAGATCTGAAACAAGCATTAACAATTAAACATTTCACAAGCTCAATTACTAAAAAGAAAATTTAGGGTTTTTTTATGCAATTAACCTCTAAAATTTGCAAAAGATCAAACATGGAAATGTAATTAAGGAAGCAAAAATTTTCAGATCTAACCATGAATAATCAAAATTAGGATGTTCACGTCGAGTTCACCAAAATCTAAAGCGGAAAATTGAACCCTAGGAGTTTCCCCCACTCCAAGGAGAAAGGAGGTCACTAGGATTGAGGGTTTTCACTTAGGAGGGACTTTACATTCAAAAGAGGGGTTGAAACCCACAAGATCCAATCCCACACAATGCAAGACTGGATTCTAAATGAGTTTCAAGGGTTGACACATCAAGGATACCCTCTTTTGTAAAGAATGTAGATAGATGGATTGAACTAGGAATGCATGTAAAGTAAGAAAGATTTGCTTGTAGACGGAGATAGGGACACAGGATGAAGCTATAGACCTGAAATTAGTAGTAAAATGTCGAGATGATGCTGTCCTACAAATTTGAGCAGAAGTTGATGGGACGATGGCGCCCGGAGTGCACACGGTCCTCCGAAAAATCCGCAAAATGAAGGGGGATCTGTTCGTCTCTGTACAAGGATTCCAGATCTTCAATTAAAGCCGCGTACCTGCAACCTACACATAGAAAAGAGAGGACGATTGGGGGGTTAGGGATTAGGGGTTTGCCTTTAGGTCAAACCCCAGTTTTGGAATTAACCAAGAAATGAGAATGTTGTAAATGTAAATGTTTGTAATGTAAACAAGTACTGATACCTTGTTGTAAGAATGTTTGTATTCTTACATGCGGAGGTGTAATGATGTTGTATGTTGTATGTTGTAGGTGATCTCCTCTTCAATGGTTGAATCCTTGTCTTGAATGCAACACTTAGCCTTGAATGGAGACTTAGAATGCTCAATGGCTTGAAGGAATGCTTGAATGCTTGAATGTTTGAATGTTTGAATATTTGAATATCGCTTCTGCCTCTTGCTCACATATGTTTTTCCCCCCTTTTCTGGGAGGGGAAATGTAGTTTATATACTTGTCAATTTAGGGTTAGGAGACTAATTTTTTGAACCTTAGGCCGACCTAGAAGCATTATTTTTTGAATTGCAAACTTAAAGACCCGATGCCCAACAAGAGACCAGGCCCAAAATGGGGCCAGGGACCAAGGCGCTAGGTGCCATGGTCCTGAGGGACTAGGGCACCAGGCACCATGGTCCTGAAGGACCAGGGTGCTGGGCGCCATGGTCCCACCTCCCGGGAAAGCAGGGTGCAAGGAAGGATCAGGCCAAGGTGAAGAAATATGTAGTTTTTGATGTCGCAAATAGGTTTTGGGGTCTCCATTCAAGTTCAACGTTACGTCACCATCATGAAGACCCAAATGCAGTTGAAATTGCAAGTGTCACAATTCTAGGACGCTACAATTTGGTACTGTGTTTTTCTTGTTTCTTGATTTTCATTGGTTTTCCATATGAATTAGGAGAGGGTGGGAGTTGACCCACATAGAGAGAATTTTGCAAGGTATACTTTCCACATCCATTATCAATGATTTTGGCCTTGTTCTCAGGTTCAAATGAGGTGGATGCAACATTAGATGGGTTAGATGGGGGAAGCGGAGTAGGCCTATTGAGTGGGCAATGGTAGGGGTACTTTCCTTCAAACACTTTGCAATACTTAAAGGGTTTTGAGTTTGCACGAATGGTAATTTATCTTCCATTGAATGGGAATTTAAGGTATTGATAGTAGCTAGAGGGGATAGTGTCAATGGAGTGTATCCATGGTTGGCCAAAGAGGATGTTATAAGGGAGTTCAAGGTCCAAAACCTGACAAGCTCTTTCCACAACTATTGGGCCCACTTGAAGAGGCAAGGTGATGGTGCCTTTGGAGACTCTCTCCATCATCATATTCTTGTATGATGATCTTCCCATATGGATCAACCATGTCCTTAGAGAACCCCAGTTGTTTGATTAACTTCTATGTACATAGATTCAAACTAGATCCATCATCTATAAGGACTCGCTTAACCTTATGTTTTTGTAAAAGGGCTTCAATATGGAGAGGTTTGTTGTGGAATGGATTATCGATAGGCGTGTCCTTGGATATAAAAACAAGATGGTCTTGGGCAAAAAGGTTTCTGATGAGAGCTTGAAATTGAGTTGTGTTGATGTTATTAGGGATGTGGGACTCTAGAAGAGTCTATTCAAGGATCTATTTATGGGTTGGAGATCATATCAGAGGGTGGATGACATAGGAGGTTACGGAGGAGGAGGATCTCCTTGAACAATTACTCTCCCTTGATAAGTGGTTACATTACAATCATTTGATTTTGTAGCTCCTTAGATGACTATCTTAGCTTGGGAAGTTTGTATAGATGATTGTGGGGCACCTTGGATGGTGACTCTAGGTTTAGGAGGAGGGTAAACTACTCGGATCATGATGGTGTTGGCAAATTGGAGGAATTGATTATGTGTTTCATTGATGTTTTGGAATTGATGACAACAATGACTATTTTGGTTGGTTACCGGTTTTTGGTAGGTTCCAGTAGAGCGGTTGGATTATGATATTGATCTGGTATGATCCGGTATGCTTTGGTTTGTAGAATTGGTTTGGATCTATCATTCATGCTATTCAGATGTGTATTATGATCAGTTGGTTTGGGATTTCATGACTCGAGAGCTATCATTTGTTCTAGTAAGCCTTTTGGTCACTGGTAAGGGTTTTACCGGCAAAGCTTTGTTGAAGATATTTTGAGGCACGTGATAAGTGGTGTTGGTGCGGCTTCTAGATGGATTTTGGGATGATGATGGATATCTTATTCGTGTTCTTGTTTGGTGATGTTGGATTTGAGTCCTGACCTAATGTTATCTTATTCGGCTAGGTTATGGACCGGTTTATCTAACGTGTTGGTGGATAATCCTGATGCATTTCCGGTTGGATCTATTGGTTGGATTATGTTGTTTTGGTCTTAGGCCGACTTGGTTTATCATTGGATTGCAAGATTATGTTAGGAATTTATTAAATTATCTTTTAGGTGGTAGACCAAATTGTTTAGGTCCTAGGTAGGTATAAATATGATGTAAGATCTCTTTGTAGATCATGGGCATATTCATGGTTTTTGGGATATAGGATTATCTATGTGTGAATAATGTTGTAATCATATGCAAAGTTTTTGATTGATCTTAGGCAATTGAAATGGGTTGGTGAAAGAGGTTTAAGACCTCTGGTACGGAGCTTAACTGGAACTATATTTAAGCATAGGAGATGATATTCTTGCAATTCACTCTTCTTTTCAGATTGTAGTCTAGATTTATTTTGTATTCAGTGAGGCTCCTTTTGTTATGAGCAGTGCACTCTAGGATTTTGGTCTTCCTACATGTGCAGGCCCCTCTTTTGTAATCACGTACTTACTACAAAAGTATTATCTGACTGTGGGTAGGCTTCCCATCATGGTTTTTCCCTTTACTAGGTTTTCCATGTACAAATCTTGGTGTTATCTTTTGTTGATGGTTAGTAAATGTTTTGTGGATTATATTTGTGCTTAACTATTATATCTTATATTCTGATATTTGGTTTATGTATTTCAGTAATAAGGTTTTAATGCTTAAAGTTCTATAATCTATTAACAATTGATTCACTCCCCCCCCCTTCTCTCTGTTGTTCACCAATTATGTGATTTGTCTAACACCTCTCTGCAGAAGTTTAACCACTTGAGGAAGATCCTATGGCATCTAATAGTTCAAGTTCATCTATAGTTGTTTTTTAGAGAGAAATTCCTAGGCTTGATGGAACAAATTATAGAGTATAGAAGATTCAGATGGAGACTCATCTAAGATGTCTTGGTAAGGAGATTTGGGAGATCTCTGAGAAAGGATATATTCCTCATAATCTAACATCTAGAAATCCTCCTCTAGTAGGCCTAGATAAGGACATTGAAAATAATTGTAGAGATAGAGAATCCCTTTTGTGTCTACTTTCTGATCAGCAAGTTATGGGACTAACCAACAAATCAACTGCAAAGGCTATATGGGATAAATTGGAGACTCTGAATGAAGGTGACCCTACTATTAAAATTGCTAAACTTTATGGTTACTGGGTGAGATATGAGAACCTGAAGATGGAAGAAGATGAAAGGATTACTACTTTTCTGGAGAGAGTTAATGAAATTGTTCTGGGAATTCAGTGTTGTGGTGGATCTTTGAGCGAAATGAAATAGTTTCTAAAGTATTGAGAGATTTTATACTAGCTTATAAGATGAAGGCTATTACAATTAATGAGTTGAGAATAATGGTAAAAACCTTTGTTAATAGGGATACCTTGGTTGGGAAGTTATTTGCTTTTGAGCTTGAGGAATTTGATTCTTCTGGAGTTGCAAAATCTGAACCTACTTTTCATGCATCAACATCATCTATCGGCAAGAGTGATTGGAAAGCCTTATATGTTAAGCAACTGGAGGAAATGAAGAAAGAAGATAAAGAGTTTGAGCAACTTGAAGCCCTATTTTCTAGAAGAGTACCTAAAGGTTCGATAGAAAGTAAGTATGAAGGAAATTGACCTTTTAAATGTTTTGCATGTAATAAGATAGGTCATTTTGCATCTAGATGTTCTGAAAGGAATTCAATATTTGAGGAAAGAAATAGAAGATCTTTTAGGCCTAACCATGATTATCAAAACAAGCATAAGTACAAGAGGAACAAAGACAAATCATGCTACTATGTGGATGAGGAAGGTGTGACTGATTCTGATGATGAACCGACACAAGATTCAGCTAGTGGATCTGGCAATGGAAAGGAATGGGTATTCTTGGCTATCAAGGAAGATGATCCGATACTTGAAGAAAAGGCCCTTTCTGCTAAATTTGAAGACAAAGATGAATGGGTGATAGATAGTGGATGTTCACATCATATGACTGAAGATAAAAGGTGTTGGCAATATGAAGGAATTGATTATGTATTGCATTGATGTTTTGTCATTGATGTCAATACTAGATGTTATGGTTGGTTACCGACAGATAGGTTTTGTTTACTGGTAGAAGAACTAGTGTTATTGGTAAGGGTTTAAGGTTTTACCAGTAGAGCTTTTACTGAGAACCTTTGACAAGATGCATAAGTGGTGTTGGTGCCGCTTCTAGATGGAATTCAGGATGCAGAAGGTGATCCTTGATCATGCCTCGACTGATTGATGACATCGCTTTGGCATGGAGAATCTATCTAGGTTATGGACCAGTATCATGTTAACTTGTTCTCTATACGTTACTAGGATGTTTTATGGATTGGTTAATGTTGTTTTAGTCTTAAGCCGACATGGTATATCATTGTAATATGGATCTATGTAATGATCTTATTCGAATATCTTTTAGGTGGCCGACCTAATTGTTTTAGGCCTTAGGGTTTGTATAAATTGATGTAAGATCACATTGTAGATTGGTGTAGAAATGTTTGTGGGTGTGGAATGAATATCATATGCAAAGGATATTTGGTTGATCATAGGTGATCGAATTGGGTTTAAGTAAGAGGTCAAAGGCCTTTGGTATTGAACTTAACCAAGACTGTAATCAGGCATGGTAGATTGATGTAGAGCCCTCCTTGTTACCTGCCAAACACCTCAAAATGTATGACACTGACCTCCTAGCACATGGATGGGATCCTATCAAGGAAAGGCTCTACAACTTAGTACAATCTTCTCACCATCTCCAAGACCCTTACTGACTCAATCGGGGATATCTTACTACAACACACTCCATGGTACCTCCAAGGGTTACAAATCATTTTCACACTAGTTTTGGGTCATACAAAACTCCTGAAGGTTGTACAAAGCGCCAGTTGCAAGAATACATGCTTGTTCCTTAAGAAACTCACTCAATTAGGCCTAGTTGCTTGTAGCCCTATTTAGCAGGTAAAGGGACCTTAATTTCATATTTTCCCAAACAACATGGCAAAAAAATTATGGATTAAAGAACCCTTTTAGAAGTTATACAATTCCCCAAAAGGAAGGGTCAAGCTCTAGAAAATAAAGGTATTTTCCAGTGGGAAGTTGATTGTCCTAAAAGGGCTAATTAGGTCTCTTTTGTGAAGCAACTATGCTCAGATGAATGAATCAGTGGATTACAATCCCATGGCATGTTGGGAAACATAAATAAATAGGGATTCTAGGGTTACACACTTGGAAGAATTGCCATTTGCACACAAGGTACTTTTGTTTGTTCAAGGTCTAGGGAGCCACATGGAGATGCCTACCTAGGGTCGCTTCAAACACTTCTCTCCCTTGATCCTCCTGCAAAAAAATCTTGGAAATATAAAATAAATTGACCATAATTTCCTTTCACCAAATCTCATGAGCCTTCGATTGGTAAAGTGCAAGATATGGCCATGAAGGAGGAAAAACCCAAGGTAAACCCTGGTTTTCTGGGTACCTACTGTAAAACTTGAATATCAGGAGAAACACACACAATAAAGACTCCAAATCAAAACAAAAATAGATTAAAATATCCTCTCAAATCAATTCACATAATTGGGAATGGGTCCTAATCTGTACATAACCATACCACGGACCAAAAACTCCAGAATTGCAAGAAAACTCATAATTCTATTAGTTTGTTTGCATCAAAACTCTTCTCCATATAATCACCCCTTGGAAATTGGATTCATGAGGTGTATAAACCATTCCTCAAATTCTTTCAACTGAAAATCAAGAGGTTAGAGCCATTCGAGAAGTTTCAAATTACAAAATGCAAAAAGTGCATAGAAGTTGCTCATGACAACTTTTGACAACTTTTGCAAAAGTTGTCAAAATGTTATATTTCACCTCATAATTCCTTGGGTCAAGTTCAAACCCTCCTAAAACATCTTAAAACACTTAAAACCAACATATTTGATCCCCTATCATCCAAAAGTCCTAATTGGCTCATAGAAATTCCAAAATAGGAGTTTGGCTCACAAGATGGGGTTCATTATTACAAACATATAATATATGATTGAAAACCTATATATAACATCCTAAAGACATTGTTAATGCCTTATCCTCCCTTATCAGAGTCTGACTTGTCATCTTGAAGAGTTTGATGAGGTGCTCCTGCACCATAGTCCCTGGAAGAAGAAATCTCAAGTCCACTTGAGATGAGAGTCTGTAGGTCTGCACCATGATCTTTGATTTGTTGCTCTATCATCTAGACTACTTTAGTATCAGGTTGTCCTTTCCAAGCCACCAAATACTCCATGTAAACTCTACTCCTAGTTCACTTGGCAACCTTAGTATCTATAACCTTATGCAACTTTGGTGGTTCATGTCTGGGAATGTCATCATCAGCAATATCCTACATTGTGTCTTCGCCTACATTATAAAGAGTTAAGTCACAAACATTAAAAATAGGTGCCAAACCAAGATCAAATGGTAGTTGAAGTTCATAGGTATTTGAACCACATTTCTTCAAGATTTGGCAGGATCCAATATTTTTTTGCATCAGCTTTGTGTATCTTCCTTTTAGAAGTCTTTCCTTCTTCAATTGAACCCACACCAAGTCTCCCACATCAAATTGAACATCTCTCTTCTTTTTGTCAGCATGAGCTTTATATAACTCTGCAAATTGTTGAAGATGAGTCTTCACTTGGTCATGGATCTCTTGTATAGGAGTAGCAAATGTTTCTTCTACTACACTAATGGCTTCTCCTTGAGGTATCTCTCTCAACTCCAGCACACCCCTTGGGTGGATTCCATATACAATCTGGAAAGGTGACTTACCAGTACTCCTATTCACTATATCATTATAGGAGAATTCTACCTAAGACAATATACTATCCCACCTCTCTCCATATTGTCTAGTCAAACACCTTAAGAGATTTCCTAGTGATCTATTTACAACTTCAGTTTGACCATCTGTTTGGGGATGGTAGGCTGAGGAGAAGGATAAATTTGTACCAAGATTCTTCCAAAGGGTCCTCCAAAAGTGACCAATAAATTTTACATCCCTATTAGAGACTATGGTCAAAGGCAGCCATGTATTCAGACAATCTCCTTAAAGAACAAATCTACTACATAAGAAGCATCACAAGTGGTTTTGCATGACAATAAATGTGCCATCTTATTGAACCTATCCACCACTACAAAAACACCATCATATCATTTCCTTGTCCTAGGCAATCCTAAAACAAAATCCATACTTATGCTTTCCCAAGGTCTTGAAGGTATGGGTAAAGGCTGGTATAAGCCTGCATTGGTGGACTTTCCTTTTGCCTTTTGGTAGATCACACATGTCTCCACAAATCTCCAAACATCTATTTGTAGTTTGGGCCAAAAATAGTGTCTTTTTACCAAATCTAATGTCTTGTCAAGACCAAAATGTCCTGCCATTCCTCCATAATGTTTTTCCTTAATGATATTCAGTCTCATAGAGCATTTGAGTATGCATAATTGTGGACCCTTAAACAACAATCCATTTTGAATCAAAAATTCAGAATACTCAACATGAAATTGTTCATCAAATGAAGTACATACCTTGTAGGCCTCTCCAAAATCTTCATCATCCTCATACATGGTTTTCAAAGAGTTTATTCCAACACTCTCCAACTGAATTTGATTTGCAGTTAGGACTCTTTTGCTCAAAGCATCTGACACCTTATTCTTGACTCCTTTCTTGTGATTAAGAATGAAAGTGATAGCTTGTAGGGTCTTTACCCATTTCATGTGCCGGTGATTCAACTTTTCTTGATTGTTTATGAAGCTAAGGGCCTAATTGTCTGTGAAAACTATGAATTCTTTAGGTAGCAAGTAGTGTCTCCATTTTTTCAAGGATTGGACTAGAGCATACATCTCTAGGTCATAAGATGAATATATCCTTTTTGCCTCATTCAACTGATGAATAATGATGAATAGTAAATACCCAACAGATACTGAGAGGAGGGGTGAATCAGTATGGACAAAAACTTCTTAAACAACTTAAACTACAAAGACTGCACTAATTGGCAAACAACATCATCAATCTAAATCAAGGCACTACCGGTAAAACATAGTATGACACTAAAACACATAAACCAGTAACATCTAGATCTTCTCAAAACCTACTATCTCATCTCAACTTCACCCATATGCCTAAGTAAGTAATACATCAAAAATACAATGACCATTTGATCAACTTGCATTACCGCTTAACAGAAAACACTAAAACATCACATGAAAAAGCATCACACATAACACATTGATTTTCACATGGAAACCCAATTGGGAAAAACCACGGTGGGGATGAATACCCACAAGTTTTTCTTGAACTCTTTTGAAGTCTGCTCTGTTAGGAGCCTAGTCCGGTTAAGGACTTTACAACAGGTTCTGCTAGGAACCGATCCTCCTAGGGATCACCTGGATAAGGGATGGCTAAATACCTGGTTAGAGGTTAAAACTGTATTAAAGGTTACCTTGTAAGAAGAATTGAAGAACTCAATGATTTTGAGTCACCTTGTTAAAGGATTTACAAAAATCCTATTAAAGCTACCCAGTAAAGGGATTTTCCATCTACTAAAATGGTTAGAAGTCAACAAGTAATACACTGATCTGATAAAACCACTCAATGCCAAGGCAGATCCACTTCAGTTCCTTTACATCTGCAATCACACTCTACATATCTCTACTCACTTCTCTGGTCTGGCAAGATTCACTTCACATACACTCATTTGCCAACAACTTCAAATGAGAATCATCATCGACCTTAAAGACAACAATTAGGTCGGTGGAAAAAACCTAAAACCCTAAGCATCTAGGTTAACTATATATTCAGTCCAATCTTGGTCGTTTAAACACATTACATAGGGTAAAAAAATCTTGAACAAATCTCAAGATGTTCTCCATCGTCCATTCTTCACCGCTTCAAGAAGCTGATACCCATCACGCACTCTCCACCATTTACTAAGATTTTGCACATTCCTGAGGTAGATAGAATCAATATTCTTCATGCGAGATCCTCAAGGAGATTCTTCATGCGCACAAGGCTGACATGGCAACATGATCTAATCTTCATTTCAATGCTAACTCATCATAGGATTTCATCAGTTGAATCACACAGACTTGGAATGCATCAACAGGAAACCCTGAAGTTGAGACTACAAACTGATAGTTATATCAAATGAAACCCCGATACAAACTTTTCATATACCAGTTTACACTCCAACATACCAATTCACTTTTTGCATATACCTATTCATACCATCATACCAGTTCACTTGCCAGTTTGCTTACTTCAATATACTGGTTCATACTTCAACATATTGACATCAATGACAACATACAATCCCATCATGTCATCACACTTTGCATTGTTAGGTCCCAGAGACAACTGAGAGTTGGGGAGGGGGGGTGAATCAGTTGTCAAATAAATTCAAACAAAAAGAACTTAACCAGCTTAATGTTTAATACTGGTAAACTAGTTCAATATGTCAGTAGATAGTTTTAATAGTCAATTGCTATACCGATAAGGATTAGGGCATGAAACATAAAGACAAAGTCATCCACAACACATAACACCAATATTTATATATTGAAACCCTGTAAGGGGAAAAACCATGGTGGGAAACCCTACCCACAATCAGATGATACTACTGCAGATAGTAAGTGTACATGAATGGGGTCTGCACATGCAGAAAGGCCAAGCATCTAGAGCTCACTACTCAATCACAAATGGGAGTCACACTGACTACAGTTGGATGGTTAAATCCAATAAGAATGTACTACAAAAAATGGCATCTTCATATGTTGGATTCAATACTGGTGTAGTTCTAACTGCCTTCACAAAAACCCTTCTTCAATCTTCAAATGATGTCGACATGTATAGCTCTGTTTATTCTTGCACATACCTTCACACAACCCTTTTTTTTGCTTTCACATCTGATCTTACAAATAAGATCTTACATTTATACCATAACCTAAGACCAATTTTAGTAGGTCGGCTCTACAAGATATTTCAATAAAAACATTTTACAAACAATACAATATCCAATGCAATAACCAATTGAACATGTCAGCTTAATGCATTTACAACAATAATTAATCATCTCCATAGTGTGCCATGCTAATCTGGAAAAGATAAACCTGCTGGTGTAACCCTAGACCTATTTGCCGGTAACAAAAAATATACAAATATGAATATACCAATAAACAAAACTCCAGGACAAGATGTCCAAACGATGTCTTCAACATTACCAAGTGTTTTCCATATCATTCCAAGTGTCTGTGATCATTATATCTTTCCAGTGTACCAGATACCGATGACTGTGCATGAGTCACTTTCTTGTCAATTAATGTTGTTGATTCTCCAAAGTGCTAGAGTTTTAGTAGGTGTTGACATCAATGACAAAACCATACCAAAATACCAAAAATCTCCCCCTTTGGCATTGATGGTTAACACAAGATGGAAAAACCATCGAAGTGCCAAAATAGAAATGCCAAATATCAAAAACCATCGAAGTGCCAAAACAGAAATGCCAAATACCAAAAACCAACAATCTCCAAAAAGAGATCATAACCAGAAATCAAAATACATATACAGAGAGTAATAATCTCTTCCAAACAATCTCTCCCCCTAGGAGCAACAAGTGTTTTCCTTGTGTTTTTCCATACAAATCTCTCCCCCTTTGACATCAAATGCCAAAGTTACAACAAAACCAAGTTCATATACAAAATACCAATCTATTCAATATACCAACTACTCCCCTTGAGAAGTAGCTTCCCATAAAACTCAGAAAAAAGATTTCTTTGTTAATTCTATCGATTGATGACAATCATCAACTTCCTAAGTCTCTACCCGTGGGGGTATGACCCCAAGCTGATCTCTAAGATATTCAAAAGTCTCCTTAGGTAGAGGTTTAGTAAAGATATCTACAATCTGCTCTTTAGTATTCACATAAACTAGTTTTATTTCCTTTGCTTCAACATTTTCACTTAGAAAATTCAGTTTGATATAAACATGTTTGGTTTTAGAATGTAATACCAGATTCTTAGATATATCAATTGTTGTAGTATTATCACAATAGATAGTAATAGGTTCCTTGCATTTTACCTTTATGTCTTTCAACATTTGCTCAAGCCATAGTACCTGTGTATAGTTAGTTGTTGCTGCAACATATTTTGATTCTATTGTTGATAAAGATGTACAACTTTGTTTCTTACTCAACCAAGAAACTAATTTGTTTCCAAGAAAGAATGCTCCACTGGTGGTGTTTTTTCTATCATCCACATCTCCTGCCCAATTTGCATCTGTGTATGCACATAATTCAAAGTTTTCATCTCTAGGATACCATAATCCAAGATTTATAGTGCCTTTTAAGTACCAGAAAATCCTTTTTACTGCTGATTCATGATTTTCTGTAGGATTACATTGAAATCTTGAAACAATACATACTACATTCATAATATCAGGTCTCGTTTGTGTCAAATACAATAAACCTCCTATCATAGATTTGTATCTAGTTGGATTAACAAGTGTAGATTCATCCCTTGGTGATAATTTATCATTTGTTGTCATAGGTGTGCTTACTAGTTTAGAGTTCTCCATCCCAAATTTCTTCAGTAACTCTTTTAAGTACTTGGATTGACTCAAGAATATACCTTTATCAGTCTATGAAATTTGTAATCCTAAAAAGAATTTTATTTCTCCAATCATAGACATTTCAAATTTTTGCTGCATTTTAATAGAAAATTATTTACATAATCCATCTTCTCCTCCAAAGATTATATCATCAACAAATACTTTTATAATCAAGATGTTATCATTAGTTATTTTGTAATATAAATTGTTGTCTACATTTCGTTTAGTAAAACCAATCTTTAAAAGATACTTATCCAATCTTGCATACCAAGCTCTTGGAGCTTGCTTCAATCCATACAAAGCTTTTCTTAACCTGCAAACCATATCGTTGTCATCTGTCCAAGAAAATCCATCAGGTTGTTCAATGTACACGTCCTCTTCAAGATCTCCATTTAAAAATGCACATTTAATATCCATTTGATAAACTTTGTAGTTCTTGTGTGTTGCAAAAGCCAAAAATAATCTGACTGCCTCAATTCTAGCTACTAGTGCAAAGGTTTCATTGTAATCAACTCCTTCCTTTTGAGAATATCCCTTACAAACTAGTCTTGCTTTATTTCTGACAACCTTACCATCTCCATTAAGTTTTTTTCTGAAAACCCATTTGGTTCCAATTACATTTTTATCTTTAGGTCGGGGAGCTAATGTCCAAGTGTTGTTTTTCTCAATTTGTTCTAATTCTTCTTCCATAACTTTAATCCAAAATTTATCTTCACATGCCTCATTAATAGATGATGGTTCAATTTGAGAAATAAGACACACCTCTTCATTTGCCAATCTTCCTCTTGTCATAACTCCTTTAAACTTGTTTCCAATTATCTGATCTTCAAAATGATTCAATCTTACATACCAAGGTGTCTTTGTTTGCTACTATTCCCAGTTACTGTGGAATCCTCAGATGATACCAGGGTAACTAGATCTTCATTCTGTACCAGTGGATTCAGAGTAGATTCATTTGTCAAAATTTATGTTGGCGGTTTAGGGTCTATATACCTTGAAATTCCTCTGAATTGTTCATCAATCTTTACATTTGTACTTTCAACAATTTTCTACAATCTTTTGTTAAAACATCTATATGCCTTGCTCTCAGATGAATAACCAAGAAATATTCCTTCATCACTTCTAGGATCAAATTTTCCAATATACTCATCTCTTCTGATATAACATTTACTTCAAAAATTTCTAAAATACTTAAGAGTAGGAGTATTACCAAACCATAGTTCATGACGGGTCTTACCGGTTTCACCTTTGATGTGAACTTTTTTGAATGTATACACCATTGTATTGACTACCTCTCTCCAATATACATGTGGTAGGTTTTCTTCTGATAACATACTTCTTGTTGCATCCAAGATAGTTCCATTTTTCCTTTCAACAACTCCATTCTACTATGGTGTCTGAGGTGATGATAGTTGTCTTCTGATTCCATTTACTTCACAAAATGTATTAAGCTTCTTAGGTGTAAATTCTCCTCCTTGATCTGATCTTAGACATTTGATTTTCTTACCGGTTTCATTTTCTACCATTGCTTTGAACAGTTTGAACTTTCCAAGTGCTTCTGATTTTCTCTGAGAAAAGTAACCGAACACATTCTAGAATAGTCATCAATGATTAGCATGAAATATCTATCACCTTGTAAGATTTTAGTTCTAGTTGGACCACATAAATAAGTGTGAATCAAATCAAGAGCATTATTGGATTTTTCTGGAATACTTTTGAAACTAGCTCTAACTTGTTTTCCAAATTGACATTCCTTACATACTGTATTCTGAGGTTTGACAATTTTAGGTAAATCTCTAACTGCCTTAGTAGTACTAATCTTCACCATGCAATCAAAGTTTACATGACAGAGTCTCTTATGCCATAGCCAACTTTCATCAATATGAGCAATCAAGCATGTCTTTTCACTGTTATTCAAATGAAAGATATTACCTCTAGTCTTATTACTGGTTGCAATTTCCAAACCAGTTCTATTAATGATTTTGCATTTTCCATTTTTGAATTGTAACTAAAATCCTTTCTCAACTAATTGACCAACACTGAAAAGATTATGCTTTAATCCTTCAACATAGTAAACATTGTCAGTGTTATGCTTACCATCAAGAGATATTGTACCCTTACCTTTGATCAAACAAGCTTTGTCATCTCCAAATCTCACTAAACCTCTATTGTATTCTTGAAAGTTCAAGAATTTACCTTTGTCTCCTGTTATATGATGTGAGCATCCTGAATCAATGATCCATTCATCCTTTACTTCAATTTTAGCTGCCAAGGCCTGTTCTACCAGTTGAGCAGTAGGTGCCAGTTGATCTTCTATTATAGCAACAAAAACCCATCCATTGTCTATTGGATCCTTATCAGAATCATCAGTCACACCTTCATCAGTAATGTAACAAGATTTGTCTTTATTCTTCTTAAATCTGTATCTCTGATATTTAGGGTTAGGCTTGTATGTTCTTCTAGCTTCTTCTCTTATTCTAGCATGTCTATTAGGGCATCTTGAAGCCATATGACCAATCTTATTGTAGTTGGAACATTTAAATGGTGCTTTACCTTCATACTTACTTCCAACTGGACCTTTAGGCATTTTCCTTGCAAATAGTGCTTCAAGTTCTTCAAGTTCTTCATTTTCTTTCCTTCTTTCTTCAAGTTCTCTTGCATAAAAGGCTTTCCAGTCAGATTTGTCAGATGATGGAGTAGATGATGTTGATGCTTTAAAGGCCAAATCTATCTTTATAGTAGCAACAGGACCAAATTCTTCAATTTCAAAAGCTGAAAGTTTCCCAATTAATGTATCCCTAGTAACTGATGTATTAGGCATTGTTCTTAACTCATTTATAGCAGTGACTTTCATGTTATATGTCAGTGGCAATCCTCTTAAAACTTTTGAAACAATTTCATCCTCACTTAAGGTTCCTCCACAACATTTAATACCCAGAACAATTTCATTTACTCTTTCCATAAAAGAAGAAATCCTTTCATCTTCTTCCATTTTCAGATGTTCATACCTGACTCAAAAGCTTTCGAGTTTTGCAATCTTGACTATGGAATCTCCTTCATTCAGTGTTTCCAAATGATCCCAAATAGCTTTAGCAGTAGACCTATCTGATAGTCCCATGATTTGTTGATTTGATAATGTGCTCAAAAGTGCTTCTCTTGCTTTACAATCATTTTCCTCATCTTTAGTCAAGTTGGGTGGAGTGGGTTGACTTTGAGTAGGAGCAGTATAACCATTCTTTGTAACATCCCAGATGTCTTTTCCAATACAATTTAGATGTGTCTCCATTCTGATCTTCCATATGCCATAGTTGGTTCCATCAAATTTAGGATTGTCCTTCCTAAAATAGTTAGTAGACATTGGATCTCCTCAAGCTGTTAAACTTCTGCAAAAGAGGACTAGGCTCTGATACCAATTGTTAGGTCCCAGAGACAACTGCGAAGGGGGGTGAATCAGTTGTCAAATAAATTCAAACAAAAACAACTAAACCAACTTAATGCTTAATATCGATAAACTAGTTCAATATGCCGGTAGATAGTTTTAATAGTTAATTGCTATACCGGTAAGGATTAGTGCTTGAAACATAAAGACAAAGTCATCCACAACACATAACACCAATATTTGTATGTGGAAACCCTGTAAGGGGAAAAATAATAGTGGGAAACCTTACCCACAATGAGATGATACTACTGTAGATAGTAAGTGTACATGAATGGGGTCTACACATGCAGAAAGGCCAAGCACCTAGATCTCACTGCTCAATCACAAATGGGAGTCACACTGACTATAGTTGGATGGTTAAATCCAATAAGAATGTATTGCACAAAATAGCATCTTCATATGTTGGATTCAGTACCGATGTAGTTCTGATTGTCTTCACAAAAACCCTTCTTCAATCTTCAAATGATGTCTATGTGTATAGCTCTGTTTATTCTTGCATATACCTTCACACAACCCTTTTTTTGCTTTCACATCTGATCTTACAAATAAGATCTTACATTTCTACCATAACCTAAGACCAATTTTAGCAGGTCAGCTCTACAAGATATTACAATAAAAACATTTTACAAACAATACAATATCCGATGCAATAACCAATTGAACATGTCGGCTTAATGCATTTACAACAATAATTAATCATCTCCATAGTGTGCCATGCTGATCTGGAAAAGATAAACCTGTCGGTGTAACCCTGGACCTATTTGCTAGTAGTAACAAATATTCAAATATGAATATACCAATAAACAAAACTCCGGGACAAGATGTCCAAATGATGTCTTCGACATTACCAAGTGTTTTCCATATAATTCCAAGTGTTGGTGATCATTATATCTTGCCGGTGAATGTTGTTGATTCTCCAAAGTGCTAGAGTTTGAGTAGGTGTTGACATCAATGAAAAAACCATACCAAAATACCAACATGCACATATGCCAACAATCTCCTCCTTTGGCATTGATGGAAATACACAAAGATATGTCTACATCTTCTTCTATTTAATATGTCTTCAATACTGCAGATATCTTCTCTACTTCACATCTTCTCCCCCTTTGACAACAATGCTAAAGTGGAGGCACAAACATCCATGATCTACTATGGTGCTCCCCCTAAGGAGTAGCATCCTTCATCACACCAATCCTAAAAAAGATTTGACAATGCAATACCTGACTAATGTGAAGCACATACCTTTATCTCACCTCTTGAAGGGGCAGCACCCCTAATTTACCTCTTAAATAGGTAAATGTAGCCTTCATTAGAGGCTTGGTGAATATATCTGCTAACTATTCCTTACTGAAAACATGTTCCAATACAACCTCTTTGTTCTAAACTTTCTCCCTCAAGAAATGATACTTCAGCTCAAATTTCTTGGTTCTAGCATGCAATACTGGATTCTTGGAAATATTAATTGTACTTGTGTTATCACAAAATATACTCACTAGTTCATATACAGGGACTTTGAAACCACTTAATACATGCTTCATCCAAATTGTCTGAGTGCAGTTTATAAATGCTGCTACATATTCTACTTCTATTGTGGATTGAGATATACAACTCTACTTCTTGCTCATCCATGAGACTAGTCTACCACCGAGAAAGAATGCACCACCAGTTGTGCTCTTTCGGTCATCCACATTACCAGCCCAATCGGCATCAATAAACACTTTGAGATTGAAATCATTATTGTATGGATACCACAATCCATAATCTATAGTTCCCTTCAGATATCTAAGAATTTGCTTGACTGCTACCAAGTGGGATTCTCTTAGACTTTTCTGGAAACATGCAGCAATGCCCACTGCATGTGCAATGTCTGGTCTGTTGTGTACAACATAGTGAAACTTAGCAATCATTGACCGGTATTCCTTCTCATTCACCAATGCTGAGTCATCTTCTTTTGACAATTTACAACCGGTCATCATCGGTGTACCAACTGGTTTGTTGTCTTCCATGCCAAAGGTCTTCAACACCTCTTTGACATACTTGGACTGAGTGATAAAGATACCATATTTCATTTGTTGAATTTGTATTCCAATGAAGAACTTAATCTCTCTAATTAGTGACATCTTGAATTCCTTCTTCATTTCATCTACAAATGCATGGCTCATCTTGTCATCTCCACCAAATATTATGTCATCAACAAACACTTCATAGATCAGAATCCAATCTCCTTCTATCTTCACATAGATATTGCTATCTTCACTTGTTCTTTCAAATCCAATCTTCACAAAATGAGAGTGTAGACATTCATAACATGCTCTAGGTGCTTGCTTCGATCCATACAAGGCTTTATGTAGCCTACACACCATATCATTATCTTCTGATAGGGAAAACCCATCTAGTTGCTCTATGTACACTTCCTCTTTAAGTATTCCATTGAGGAATGCAGATTTCACATCCATCTGATACACTTTGAATCCCTTGAAGGGTGCATATGCAAGTAGAATTTGAACTCCTTCCAATCTAGTTATTGGAGCAAAGGTTTCTCCATAGTCTTCTCCTTCTTCTTGAGCATATCCCTTACATACCAATCTTGCTTTATTTCTTACCACTGTGCCATCTTTATTCAGCTTGTTTCTAAAAACCCATTTGGTGCCAGTAACATTTTTTTCTCAGGTCTGGGTACCAAAGACCATGTACCATTCTTTTCTATATGGTCAATTTCTTCTTCCATAGCCTTAATCTAGTCTTCATCTTTGTGTGCCTCTTTAAATGTTTTGGGCTCAAATTCAGAAATCATGCAAGAATTCTCTTTGACCTTTCTTCTTGTAACTATTCCTGCATCCTTATCCCCTATGATCTGCTTTGGATCATGATGTAGCTTTACATACCTAGGAATGATCTTAATTGATTCCTCTTGCTTTTCCTCTTCATCCTCATCCTCATCAGCATCTACTGGTGTAGGAGCACTGTTACTTGTACTTGGTTGTTTTGCAACCGGTTCCTAGAAGGTTACATCTAGTTCATCTACTGCTCACTCGTTGTTGCTTTCCTTAGGTTTCTCAGAGGTTTCATCAACTCTAACATTGATACTTTCAACAATTATCTGAGTCCTATTGTTAAAACACTTGAGAGCTTTACTCTTGGTGGAATACCCTAGGAATATTCCCTCGTCACTTTTTGCATCAAACTTTCTCTAGTATTCACTTCTCTTGATATAGTACTTGCTACCAAACACTCTAAAGTAGCTTACTACTAGAGTATTACCAATCCAATACTCATAAGGAGTTTTATCCTTACCTTTCTTGATGAGTACCCAGTTCATAGTGTAGATTGCAGTGCTCACCGCTTCTCTCCAAAAAGTGTGAGCAACCTTCCCTTGAATTAGCATCGTCCTGGCTGCTTCAACTATAGTCCGGTTATTCCTTTCTACTAGGTCATTCTGCAGTGGAGACTGAGGGGCAGACAGTTGCCTCTTGATGCCATTCTCTTCATAGTACTTATTGAATTCACCAAAAGTGAACTCAGCTCCTTAGTCGGTTCTAAGGCATTTAATCCTCTTACCACTTTCCTTTTCAACTAGTGCTCTATTGGCTTTAAAGTTTCCAAAAGCTTTAGACTTGTTTTTCAAGAATGTGACCCACATCATTCTTGACCAATCATCAGTAAGAATCATAAAGTACCTATCTCCCTGAACACTCCTAGTTTTCATAGGGCCACACAAATCAGTATGCACAAGATCAAGTAAATTACCTATTGTGAAAGATTTTCCTTTGAAGGTTGAGGAAGACATTTTCCCCAGTTGACATTCTCTACACAAAGGATTCTCTAGTTTGTTCAGCACAGGAAATCCTCTAACTGCCTTGATCTTGTTGGACTTCACAATATTATCAAAATTTACATGGTAGAGTCTCCTATGCCATATCCAACTGTCATCAAACTTAGCCATTAGACATTGACTGATATTTGTATTTAGCTGAAATAAGTTACCTTTGGTCTGCATACCAGTGGCCATCAGTTCACCACTCTTTCCTTTTATTTTGTACACTTCATCTTTGAATTACAAAGTGAGTCCTTTATCATTCAGTTGGACAACACTCAAAAGGTTATGCATGAGACCTTCTACCCAATACACATTTTCAGCATTGCTTTTTCCATTTAGAGAGATGGACCCTTTACCTTTTACCATACATTGTCCATCATTACCAAATTAGACTACACCTCCATCGTACTCTTCCAGTGACAGAAACTTTTTTCGATCACCAGTCATGTGGTGAGAACATCCACTATCAATAATCCACTCATTAGAATTATCAAAGCGGGAGACAAGAACCTTCTTTCCTAACACATCTTCCTTAATAGCTACAAACACTATGTCTTCACTTTCTTCATCTTCTAATTCATCATCAGTGACACCTCCATCGACAACAGTAAGATAGTTTCTCCTATTTCCTCCTTTGAACTTTTTAAACTTCTCCAGTTTATCCTTATTATCACTATTGGGACAGTTGACAGCAATGTGTCTTATCCTATTGCAAGAAAAACATTTCAAAGGGAGCTTACCTCTGTATTTTCTAGTTCCCTTAGGAAGTATCTTAGCAAGAATAGCTTCAAATTCTATTAGGATCTCCTCATCATCCATATCTCTGTTTTGTCTAGGTTCACAACTAGTACTTGCTTCTTTTCCCTTTCTAGATAGTGCAACAGATACTCTAAAGGCTTATTTAGTCTTCTGAATACTGCCATCATAATTATTTAGCTCATATATGGTCAACTTAGCAATGATGAAGTCAATGGATACCTTTGTCTTGTCAATAGATCTCAACTCCTAAATAGCGGCAACCCTTATTACATAGACTAGTAATAAGGATTTCAAAACTTTGCTAACAATGGTGGGATAATCTATTT
Source organism: Cryptomeria japonica (assembly GCF_030272615.1). Lineage (NCBI taxonomy): Eukaryota > Viridiplantae > Streptophyta > Pinopsida > Cupressales > Cupressaceae > Cryptomeria > Cryptomeria japonica. Next base: position 178,187,479 of record NC_081413.1, on the reverse strand, counting down.
TGCCTTATGCACTCTTGATGTCTCCAACAACAATTTTAATCCTTATCCCATATTGTTGAATGGTATCTCCTTCAACCATCTGCATGTCTTCAAATTTTCCTCTAAGGCTTTCTTCCTTAGCTTGCTTCACATGCTCATCACCACCATAGATAGTCTCTAGAGTATCCCATACATCTTTGGGATTGTCTTTATCCTAAACATCTATAAACTCAATATCAGATAGACTATTGATAAGAGCTTCCATGACTTGCCCATTCTCTTGAATTTCTCTTCTTTGATCATCAGTGAGAGTACCGGTAGGAAAAACATAAGTATTCTCAACATAGTTCCAATGTTGAGCACCCATGCTTTTAATGTAGATCTTCATTCTATCCTTCCATATCTTAAAGTTATCTCTATTGAACTTAGGACCTTCCCTCTTCATCATTAGAATAGGATCTTTTCCTCAAGCGGTTAAGCTTATAACACAGAGGACCTGGAGGACACCCTAATACCGATTGATGAATAATGATGAATAATAAATACCCAATAGATACTAAGAGGGGGGGTGAATCAGTATGGACAAAAACTTCTTAAACAACTTAAACTACAAAGACTGCACTAACTCGCAAATAGCATCATCAATCTAGATCAAGGCACTACCGATAAAACATAGTATGACTGTAAAAGACATAAACCAGTAACATCTAGATCTTCTCAAAGCCTACTATCTCAACTCAACTTCACCCATATGCTTAAGCAAGTAATACATCAGAAATACAATGACCATTGGATTAGCTTGCATTACCGCTTAACAGAAAACACTAAAACATCACATGAAAAAGCATCACACATAACACACTGATTTTTCTTGTGGAAACTCAACTGGGAAAAAACACTGTGGGGATGAATACCCAAAAGTTATTCTTGAACTCTTCTGAAGTCTGCTATGTTAGGAGCCTAGTCTGGTTAAGGACTTTACAATAGGTTCTGCTAGGAATCGATCCTGCTAGGGATCACTCGGTTAAGGGATGGCTAAATACCCAGTTAGAGTTTAAAACCCTGTTAAAGGTTACCTTGTAAGAGGATTTTAAGAACTCAATGATTTTGAGTCACCCTATTAAAGGATTTACAAAAATCCTATTAAAGCTACCCAGTAAAGGGATTTTCCATCTGTTGAAATGGTTAGAAGTCAACAGGTAATACACTGATCTGATAATAGCACTCAATGCCAAGGCAGATCCACTTCAGTTCCTTTACATCTGCCATCACACTCTACAAATCTCTACTCACTTCTCTAGTTTGACAAGAATCACTTCACATACATTCATTTGCCAACAACTTCAAATGAGAATCATCATCGACCTTATAGACAACAATTAGGTTGGTGGTAAAAACCTAAAACCCTAAGCATCTAGGTTAACAATACAGTCGGTCCAATCCTGGCTATTTAAACACATTACATAGGGTAAAACAATCTTGAACAAATCTCAAGACGTTTTCCATTGTCTATTCTTCATTGCTTCTAGAAGCTGATAACCCATCATGCGCTCTCCATCATTTACTAAGATTTTACACATTCCCGAGGTAGATAGAATCAATCTTCTTCATGCAAGATTCTCAAGGAGATTCTTCATGCACACAAGGCTGATGTGGCAACACGATCTAATCTTCATTTCAATGCTAACTCATCACAGGATGTCGTTGGTCGAATCACACAGACTTGGAATGCATCAACCGGAAACCCTGAAGCTAAGACTACCAGCTAGTACTCATATCAAATGAAACCCCGATACAAACTTTGCATATATCGGTTCACACTCCAACATACCGATTCACTTTTTTCGTATACGGGTTCATACCATCATATCAGTTCACTTTCTATATTGCTTACTTCAATATACTAGTTCATACTTCAGCATATTGACATCAATGACAACATACAATCCCATCATGTCATCACACTCTGCACATATGCCAACATCAACTTCTCACTAAAGAAAGAAATAGGTCTTCATTCTTGATTGAGAACTACTCCAATGGCCATATGACTAGCATCACATTTCACTTGAAAGATCTTGTTGAAGTCAGGTAGGGCAAGGATCGGTTGTTCTGCAACTTTTCTTTTCAATGTTTCAAAAGAGTTATATGCCTCTTCTATCCAACTAAACCTGCACTTTTGTCCTCCCTTTACTGTATCAAGCATAGGGGCACAAATATGACTAAAGCCTCTTATAAACTTCCTATAGAAGGTAGTTAAGCAATGGAAACTACTAACATCATTCATTATCCTAGGTGTAGGCCAAGACAATATGGCACTCACTTTTTCTTGATCCATTTTCAATTCACCATATGAGATCACAAATCCCAAGTAAATGATCTCTTCCTGCATAAAGAAACACTTTTCAAAGTTGATCATTAATTATTCTTCATACAATCTCCTTAGGACCAAGTCTACATGCTTTAGATGTTCTCCTTTGGTTTGACTGAAAACTAGAATGTCATCTAGGTAGACTATAACAAATTTCCATATGAAATTCCTCAAGACTTCATTCAATAACCTCATAAAGGTACTAGGTGCATTGGATAAGCCAAAGGGCATGACTTTCCACTCATACAACCCCTCATTTGTTTTAAAGGTAGTCTTCCATTCATCTCTTGGCCTAATCCTAATCTGATGATAGCCACTTTTTAAATCATTTTTTGTAAAATATCTAGCACCCCCCAAACAATCTTACAAATCCTCAATCCTAGGCATGGGAAACCTATACCTTATATTAATCTTATTGATAGCTCTTGAATCGGTGCAAAGCCTTCAAGTGCCTTCCTTTTTGGGTTCCAAGAGTGCAGGGACTACGCATGGGCTCAAACTTTTTCCATTCAATCCAGATTCCAACAATTCTTCAACCTGTTTTGCCATCTCAACATTTTGATCCAGTGTGAGCTTGTATTTTGCTTTATTAGGCAATTTGCATCTAGCTATAAGGTCTATACAATGGTTTATGTCCCTCATAGGAGGTAGTGACCTTGGCATGCCATCTGAGATGACACCCTTGTATTTGTCTAGTAGTTGTTGCATTACAGGGTCAATCAACCTCAATCTATCCTCTTTTTTATCCTCAGACCTCTCCACCTTTGTTACTATTGGAATAGGGATAAGGGCATAATAGACCATGCCTTCATTTTCCATGTTATTCATGAACTGCTTCCCTCCTAATATCAACACCTTGGCTTCCTTTTGTTTGGTCTCCTCCTCACTCTCAATTAAAGGTAGCAACTCAATCACCTTACCATCCTTGGCAATGGAATATGCATTCCTAGCACCATCATGTTGTGCCTTCAAATCAAACTACCATGGTCTTCCAAATAGGAGATGGAAAGCATCCATCTTTGTAATGTCAAACATCAACCTATCTCTATAGGTTCCAATCTGAAATTCCACCCAAGCCTGCTCTTCCACAACAACTTGTTGTCCTTGTGTGAGCCATGAGACCTTGTAGGGGCAAGGGTGAGGTAGTCTCCTCAACTTTAGTTTCTCCACCATCTCTAGAGACACAAAGTTCTCAGTTGAACCAAGATCTATTAGGACCTTGCAGACCTTTCCACCTGCTTTGCAAGTGGTCTTGAATAGAGACTTCCTCTATGGGGGTTGTCTATCAAACATCTTCATAGTGGTTATTGCTCTTCTAATCATCAAGGCTTCACCTCTTTTAGGGTATCCATCAATGTCAAAGGTATTGACACTTTGGTATGTGTTTGCACTTGCCACACTTTGGTAGTCAGCCTCTAAAATCAAGTTACTTCTTCTTTCTCCTATGGAACTAGTAGGTTTCTCAGGGTATCTAGTAGCCATGTGTCCTTCTTGATTGTAGTTATAACATCTGATTGGACCTCTACCTTGAGATCTCCCTCTAAATGGTGGTCTTCTTCCTCTGAAGTTACCTCTCTGATTGTATCCTCCATTGTTATTGGAACTGCTCTCTCCTTTAGTGCCTTCTTGACTAGTTTCACTTTGATTTCCAAAGCCATTTCTTTTGCTTCTGAAAAAATTTCTTCCACCCCTCTGTTGTCTTCCTCTTCCTTTATTAATCTTCTCTTGTCTCCTTTTGATCTTCTCTTCCACCTTGATATCAATTTGATGGCATCTACCAATGATATGTAGGCTAAGAAGGTTCAATTCTTCTTGAATGTTGTGCCTTAATCCATTCAGGTACCAGGCAACTTTCTCACTCTCTTCCTCTTTTGTTTTAGACTTCATGCATAGCATTTGGAACTCATTTGTATATGATTTCACATCCATCTCTTTTTGCTTGAGATTTTGTCTCCTCTTATGGAGTTGTATTTCATATTCTTTGGGTACATAGGCCTATTTAATTAAGGTAACCATCCTCTTCCAAGAAACAATCTTGGGCTTATTGTCCTTCTCTCTTTCTTCTTGGACAAATTCCCACCAAGTTAGGGTTGATCCCTTCAACTTGGACTTAGCAATCTTCACCTTCTAGTGTCCTGGAATGTCTTCACACTCAAAGAAACTAGATAGGGAGTATATCCAATCCATCACAACATCTGGTTCCATCTTCCTAGTGAAAGTTGGCAAATCAATCTTCTACTCCATGGTTCTCCTCTCCATGGATTTAAGGGCATTAAGGAAGTGCCTCTGGTCAAGAGGAATTGCTTCTTCCTCTAGCATACGGATCTCATCCTCATCCCCTTCATCACAACTACCAGTGCCTTGATCTTCCTTCCCATCTACTCTACCTCTCAACCTCTCTATCTCCCTTTGCATTGCATTGCAAGCAGTGGCTTGATCTCTTACAATCTTTTCCAATTCCATGTTAGTGATTGGTCCTCTAGGGACCTCTTCTTCTTGTCCCTCTGACATCCCTCAATTTTCTATCTCCTTGCCAAAGTCGTTACTAGATCTGATACCACTTGATGCAAAGCCCTCCTTGTTACCTACCAAACACCTCAAAATGTATGACACTGACCCCTAGCACATGGATGGAATCCTATCAAAGCAAGGCTCTACAACTTAGTACAATCTTCTCACCATCTCCAAGACCCTTACTGACTCAACTAGGGATATCTTGCTACAACACACTCCATGATACCTACAAGGGTTACAAATAATTTGCACATCATTTTTGGGTCATACAAAACTCCCTAAGGTTGGACAAAGCACCGATTGCAAGAATAGATGCTCATTCCTTAAGAAACTCACTCAATTAGGCCTAGTAGCTTGTAGCCCTATTTAGCTGGTAAAGGGACCTTAAGTTCAAATTTTCTCAAACATCTTGGCAAAAAAATTATGGATTCAAGAACCCTTTTTGAAGTTATACAAGTCCCCAAAAGAAAGGGTCAAGGCGTAGAAAATAAAGGTCTTTTCCGGTAGGAAGTTGACTATCCTAAAAGGGCTATTTAGGCCTCTTTTGTGAAGCAACTATTCTCAGATGAATGAACCAGTGGATTAAAATCCCATGGGAATTTTAGGAAACATAAATCAATAGGGATTCCAAGGTTACATGCCTGGAAGCATCGCCATTTGCACACAAGGTACTTTTGTTTGTTCAAGGTCTAGGTAGCCACATGGAGATGTCTACCAAGGGTCACTTAGAACACTTATCTCCCTTGCTCCTCCTATAAAACACTCTTCAAAATATAAAATAAATTGACCATACTTTCCTTTCACCAAATCCCATGAGCCTCAGATTGGTAAAGTGCAAGATATGGCCATGAAGGAGAAAAAACCCAAGGTAAACCCTGGTTTTCCGGGTACCTACAACAAAACTTGAATATCAGGAGCAACACACACAATCAAGACTCCAAATCAAAACCAAAATAGATTAAAATCTCCTATAAAATTAATTCACATAGTTGGGAATGGGTTCCAATCCATACATAACCATACCATGGACCCAAAACTCTAGAATTGCAGGAAAACTCATAATTCTATTAGTTTGTTTGCATCAAAACTCTTCTCCGTACAATCTCCCCTTGGAAATTGGATTCATGAGGAATATAAACCATTCCTCAACTTCTCTAAACTAAGAATAAAGAGGTTAGAGCTATTGGAGAAGTTTCAAATTACAAAATGCAAAAAGTGCATAAAAGTTGCCCATGACAACTTTTGACAACTTTTGCAAAAGTTGTCAAAATGTCATCTTTTGCCTCCTAATGCCTTGGGTCAAGTTCAATTCCTCCTAAAACATCTTAAAACACTTAAAAACAATGCATTTGATCCCTTATTGTCCAAAATTCCTAACTGGATCATAGAAATTCCAAAATAGGAGTTTGGCTCACAAGATGGGATTCATTTTTAATGTCTGACTTGTCATCTTGAATGGTTTGATGAGGTGCTCCTGCACCATAGATGTTATCTCTGGTAGTTCATTCTTCTATATTTTTTTCCAATTATATTGAGGTGGTTCTAACCTCTTTGTAGTCAGTGAGACTCCTTTGCAATGAGAAATACGCTCTAGGCAATGTGCCTTACTGCATGTGCAGGCCCCTTATTATATCACATACTTTCTGCAAAAGTATTATCTGACTGTGGGTAGGCTTCCCACCATGGTTTTTCCCTTTACTAAGATTTCCCCATACAAATCATGGTGTTATGTGGTATGGTTGCATTGTGTTAATTATGTATTTCATTCTTAAGTTTTATTGTTTACCAGTATCTGTTTCTACTATTCTGGTATTCAATGTTTATATGCTCCGGTTAAAAGTTATAAAGTGGTTTGATTAAGATAATCTGTTGACAACTGATTCACCCCCCCCCTCTCAGTTGTCCACTAGTTATCCTAACAATTCGTATCAGAGCTTTGGTCCTATTTTGAAGAAGCTTAACCGCTTGAGGTATATCCTATGGTAACTAATACTTCAAATCCACCGGTAACTATTTTCAGAAGAGAAATCCTTAAGCTTGATGGAAAAAATTATGGGATATGGAAAATCCAAATGGAGACTCATCTTAGATTTCTTGGAAAGGATATTTGGGAGATCACTGAGAAAGGATATACACCTTATGATCCAGCATCTGGAAATCCTACTCCTACAAAACTGGACAAGAATATTGAAAATGATTACAGAGCAAGAGAATCCCTCTTGGTTGCACTCACTTATCAGCAAATCATGGGATTGACTGATAAATCATCTACAAAGGTTATGTGGGATAAATTGCAAACTCTGAATGAAGGTGACCCTACTATCAAAATTGCTAAACTTGATGGTTACCAGGTAAGATAAGAGAACTTGAAGATGGAAGATAATGAAAGAATTGCTACATTTATGGAAAGAGTAAATGAGATTGTCATGGGAATTCAATATTGTGGAGGATCTCTCAGTGAAGATGAAATAGTTTCTAAAGTCTTGAGAGCCCTTCCACCGGCTTACAAGATGAAGGTGACTGCAATTAATGAAATAAGAACAATGGGAAACACTTCAATTAACAGAGACATTCTGATTGGGAAATTATTTTCTTTTGAGCTTGAAGAATTTGGACCCTCTGGAGCTGCAAAATCTGAACCTGCTTTCCATGCATCATCATCTACCGACAAAATTGATTTGAAAGCCTTATATGCAAAAGAATTGGAAGATGTGAGGAAAGAGGATGAAGAATTTTAGCAACTTAAAGCCTTATTTGCTAGAAGAGTACCTAAAGGACCGACAGGAAGTAACTATGAAGGAAAAGCACCTTTTAAATGTTTTGCATGTAATAAGATTGGTCATTTTGCATCTAGATGTCCTGAAAGAAATGAAATATTTGAAGAAAGAGTTAAGAAATCATTTAGGCCTAATCAGAACAAATATAGATTCAATAAAAAAATAATGCTACATAGCAGATGAGGAAGGAGTAAGTAATGATTCAAAGGATGAACCAGTATCAGACTCTACTAGTGGATCTGACAATGGAAAGGAATGAGTGCTCTATGCTTTAAAGGAAGATGAACCAGAACCAGTGCTCTATGCTTTTAAGTGTTGGTCAATTGGTGGAAAAGGGATTCCAACTTCAGTTTAAAGATAGAAAATGCAAAATCATTAACAAAACTAGTTTGTAGATTGCAACCGGTACTCAGACTGGAGGTAATATCTTTCACTTGAACACTAGTAATAAGACATGTTTGATTGCTCATATTGATGAGAGTTGGTTATGGCATAAGAGGTTGTGACATGTTAATTTTGATTGTATTGTTAAGATCAGTTCAACAAAGGAAGTTAGAGATATACCTAAGATTATAAAGCCTCATAATCCGGTATGTAAGGAATGTCAATTGGGAAAGTAAGTTAGAACTTCTTTTAAGAGAATAAATGATAAAACTAATGATGTGCTTTATTTGATTCATATTGACTTATGTGGTCCAGCAAGGACTAGAAGCTTTCAAGGTGATAGATACTTCATGTTGATAATTGATGATTATTCTAGAATGATGTGGGTGACTTTTTTAAGGGAGAAGTCTGAATCTTTTGAGAAATTCAAGATCTTTAAATCAAAGGTGGAAACAGAAACTGGATTGAAAATCAAATGTTTGAGAGTAGATCAAGGTAGTGAGTTCACTTCTCATGAATTTAACAGTTATTGTGAGATAAATGGAATTAGGAGATAGTTATCTGCACCCTGGACTCCTCAACAAAATGGAGTAGTGGAAAGGAAAAATAAAACCATTTTGGATGCAGTAAGAAACATGATAATGGAAGACAAATTGCCTCACATCTACTGGAGAGAAGTAGAGAGTACATTAGTCTATACATTCAATAGAGTTCATGTCAAAGGTGAAACTGGTAAGACCCCTTATGAATTATGGTTTGGACATACACCTACTATTAAATATTTCAGAATTTTTGGAAGTCATGTTATATCAAAAGGGATGATTCAATTGGGAAGTTTGATCCTAGATGTGATGAAGGGATATTTCTTGGATATTCAATTTAGAGCAAAGCATATAGATGTTATAGCAAAAGACTGCTGAAAATTGTGGAGAGCACTAATGTGAAAGAGGATGAGCAATACAGAGATCAATCTATATCATATGATAGGGAACCGGTAGTGGAAATGATCATAACTGAACCAGCAATGCCTCAACCAGTACAAGACATTGAGACAATTACAACAGTACAATCAGAAAATTCAACTGTGACTGATGATCAAAATAGTGAACCTGAAGTTCAGAAGACACCAAGGTATGTAAGGTTAAATCATTTCAAAGATCAAATCATTAGAGATAGGAACAAAGGAGTTATGACAAGAAGAGGATTGGCAAATGAAGAGGTATGTCTTATTTCTCAAACTGAACCAGAATCTATTATTGAAGCTTGTAAAGATCAACATTGTTTAAAGGCTATTGAAGATTAATTAGATCAGATAGAGAAGAATAACACTTGGACTTTAGTTCCCCATCCTAAAAATAAGAATGTTATTGGAACTAAATAGAATTTTAGAAATAAACTAAATGAGGATGGTCAAGTTGTAAGAAACAAGGCTAGATTGGTTTATAAAGGATATTCTCAAATGGAAGGAATTGATTATGGTGAGACATTTGCACTTGTAGCTAGAATTGAAGTTGTTAGACTATTTCATGCCTATGCAGCATATAAGAACTATAAGGTCTATCGAATGGATGTTAAATGTGCATTTTTGAATGGTGAACTTGAGGAAGAGGTATACATTGAGAAGCCTAATGGTTTTTTATTGACAGATGACAAAGATATGGTTTGCAAGTTAAGGAAAGCATTATATGGGTTGAAACAAACTCCTAGAGCTTGGTATGCAAGGTTGGATAAATATCTTTTGAAGCTTGGTTTTACTAAAGGCAGTGCTGATAGTAATTTATATTACAAGATCACTGATGATGATATCATTTTTGGAGTGTAAGATAAATTGTGCATGGAATTCTCTAATAATATGAAGAGTGAATTTGAAATGTCCATGATTGGTGAGATGAGATTTTTCTTAGGTTTGCAGATTACTCAAACTGAAAAAGGTATTTTTATCTATCAAACTAAGTATCTAAGGGAATTATTGAAGAAGTTTGGTATGGATAGTTCCAAACCGGTAAGTACTCTTATGGTGACAAGTGAGAAATTATCTATCAAAGACACATCTGCACCAGTAAATTTGACAAGGTATAAGTCTATGATTGGTGGCTTGTTATATCTAACTCAGACTAGACCAGATATTATGAATACAGTAAGTATTGTTTCAAGATATCAAAGTAATCCTAAAGAAAATCATCAATGTGCAGTAAAGAGGATATTTCAGTATTTGTAAGGAACAACAAAATATGGGTTATGGTATTCTAGAGATGATAACTTCACTTTATGTGCATATATAGATTCAGATTGGGCAAGAAATACTAATGACAAGAAGAGAACTTCTAGTGGAAATTTCTTTCTTGGAAAGCAATTGGTTTCATAGATCAAAAAAAAATAGTCATGCATTTCTTTATCTACTGCATAAGCCAAATATGTTGCAGCAGCAACTAATTGCACTCAAGTCTTGTAGATGAAGCAAATGTTGAAGGATATCAAGGTAAATTATAGTGAACCGGTAGTTATCTATTGTGATAACTCTGCAACTATTGACATGTATAAGCATCCAGTATTTCACTCTAAGACTAAGCATATATCAATAAAATATAACTTTTTGAAGGACAAGGTGGAAGAAGAGGAAGTAATATTGGTTTATGTGAACACTAAAGAGCATATTGAAGATATATTCACTAAACCGTTGTCTAAGGAATCATTTGAGTATTTGAGAGATAGGTTAGGGGTATCTATCCCTTCGGAAAAAACTTAATTGATGGAGCATACCATCAGTCTAGTATGCATCATCAGCTTTATCCTTTGCTCTGGGTTGATATAGTTGTGCTACTACTCAGGGGGAGTAGTCAGCTTTGAGATTCATGGAATTTTGATATCTATTTCATATCTTTGGCATTGATGTCAAAGGGGGGGAGTTATATATGAAAAATTGTATTTATGGGATTCAGATTATTTTTAGATTGGATTGTACTCCTCAGGGGGAGTTGCTGGGATTTTTCAGCTTTTCATTGTTATATCTTTTATGAAAAATTTTGGCACTTCTTGGCACTTAGATGTTTTCTTTTTCACATCTAGTGTTGCCATCAATTCCAAAGTGGGAGATTGTTGGAAATATGGAGGAATTGATTGTGTTGCATTGATGTCAACACTATTTGTTATGGTTGGTTACTGGTAGACTGATTTTGGTTACCGATAGAAGAACTAGTGTTACCAGTAATGGTTTAAGGTTTTACCGGTAGAGCTTTTACTGAGAACCTTTTATAGGATGCATAAGTGGTGTTGGTGCGACTTCTAGATAGAATTCAGGATGCAGAAGGTGATCCTTGATCATGCCTCGACTAATTGATGACATCGCTTTGGCATGGAGAATCTATCTAGGTTATGGACCGGTATCATGTTAACGTGTTATCTACACGTTGCCGAGATGTTTTATGAATTGGTTAATGTTGTTTTGGTCTTAAGCCGACATGGAATATCATTGTAATATGGATGTATGTAATGATCTTATTGTAATATCTTTTAGGTGGCTGACCTAATTGGTTTAGGCCTTAGGTTTTGTATAAATTGATGTAAGATCTCATTGTAGATTGGTGTGGCAATGTTTGTGGTTGTGTAATGAAATATCATATGTGAAGGAGATTTGGTCGATCATAGGTGATCGAATTGGGTTTAAGTAAGAGGTCAAAGGCCTTCAGTATTGAGCTTAATTGGGATTGTAATCAAGCATGGTAGATGCTATCTCTGGCAGTTCATTCTTCTGGATTGTTGTCCAATTATATTCAGGTGGTTGTAACCTCTCTGTAATCAGTGAGACTCCTTTGTAATGAGCAGTACGGTCTAGGTAGTGTTCCTTCCATCATGTGCAAGCCCCTTATTGTATCACATACTTTCTGTAGAAGTATCATCTAACTGTGGGTAGGCTTTCCACTGTGGTTTTTCCCTTTACCAAGTTTTCCACGTACAAATCATGGTGTTATGTGGTATGGTTGCATTGTGTTAATTCTTTGTTTCATTCTTAAGTTTTATTTCTTACCGGTATTCAATGTTTATGTGCTCCTATTAAAGGTTATAAAGTGGTTTGATTAAGATAATTTTTTGACAACTGATTAACCCCCCCCCCTCTTATTTGTCCATTGGTTATCCTAACAAAAGGAACTTTCTACAATTGATTAGCCCCCCCTGCCTCTTAGTTGTCCACCGGTTATCCTAACAAAAGGAACTTTCTATCTTTACAAGAATTTGATGGTGGTCTGGTTAGATTTGGAGATGACAAAGCATGCATGATCAAGGGAAGAGGAACTATATCATTAGATGGTAAGCATAATACTAATAATTTTTATTATGTGGAAGGTTTAAGGCATAATCTTTTGAGTGTAGGATAGTTGGTGGATAAGAGATTTCAATTATAGTTCAAAGATGGAAAATACAAGATCATCAACAGATCTAGATTGGAAATTGCATCCAATACTCAGACTAAAGGTAACATCTTTCATTTGAACTTTGGTGAGAAGACATGTTTGATTGCACAAACTGATGAGAGTTGGCTATGGCATAAGATGTTGTGTCATGTAAATTTTGATTACATTGTAAAGATCAATTCTACTAAGGCAGTTAGAGATATACCTAAGACTGTGAAGCCCTATAATCCGGTATGTAAGGAATGTCAAATGGGAAAGCAAGTCAGAACTTATTTTAAGAGTATACAAGACAAATCTAATGATGTTATTGATCTTATTCATACTGATTTGTGTGCTCCTGCTAGAATCAAAAAAAATTCAGGGTGATAGATATTTTATGCTAATCATTGATGACTATTCTAGAATGATGTGGGTTACTTTTCTAAGGGAGAAATCTGAAGCATTCAAAAAGTTTACAATCTTTAAAGATAAAGTTGAGCTAGAGATAGGATTGAAGATTAAATGTTTAAGGTTTGATCAGGGTGGAGAATTCACATCCGGTGAATCTAACAGTTATTATGAAAATAATGGGATAAAGAGATAGTTATCTGTACCCCGCACACCTCAGCAGAATGTAGTTGTGGAAAGGAAGAATAGAACTATCTTGGATATAGCCAAAACTATTATGATGGAAGCTAATCTACCTTATATCTACTAGAGAGAAGTTGTGAGCATGGTAGTATACACATTCAACAGATTTCATATCAAAGGAGACACCGGTAAGATGCCTTATGAGTTATGGTTTGGTCATACACCTATAGTTAAGTAATTCAGAATCTTTGGTAGTAAATGCTATATCAAAAGAGATGATTCCATTAGAAAGTTTGATCTTAGATGTGATGAAGGGATATTTCTTGGTAATTCTAATGAAAGCAAACCATATAGATGTTATAACAAAATATTGCAAAGAATTATGGAGAACACTAATGTCAAGGTGGATGAGTTGAACAAAAGTCAAATTAGAACTTATGAGAGAGAATCGGCGGTGGAAATGATCATAAGTGAACTAGTAGCACCTACACTGAAATAGAAAATTGAACTAGATACTCTAGAAGTATCAAAAAATTCAATAGTAACTGAAGATCATAGCAGAGGAACAGAAAATTAGAAGACTCCTAAGTATGTTAGGTTAAATCATTCAGAAGATCAGATCATTGGAGACAAGAATAAAGGAGTGATGTCAAGAAGAAGGTTTGAAATTGATAAGGTATGTTTAATTTCTCAAATTGAACCAGCATCAGTAATTGAAGCATGTAAATATAAATGTTGGATAAAAGCTATGGAAGAGGAATTAGATCAAATAGAAAAGAATAATACATGGACTTTAGTTCCCTGACCTAAAAATAAGAATATTATTGGGACTAAATGGGTTTTAGGAATAAATTGAATGAAGATGGACAAGTTGTGAGGAATAAGGCTAAATTGGTTTGTAAACGATATTCTCAGAAGGAAGGAATTGATTATGATGAGACTTTTGCTCCGGTAGCTAGGATTGAAGCTATGAGATTATTTTTTGCTTATGGTGCCCATAAGAACTACAAGGTTTATCATATGGATGTTAAGTGTACATTTCTGAATGGAGATATTGAAGAGGAATTTGTTACGATTCTGAAAGATACTGAGAGGGGGGGATGAATCAGTATCTAACCGGTGAACAGATTTTCTGACCTTATTAAATATTTTTCATTCCAAAACAATGTACCGGTAAACAAGAATTAATGCAGTAAATAAGAACAGTAAAGACAACATAGAAAGGAGACCATAACACAAGATGTTAAATGAGGAAACCCGGTATGGGAGAAACCTTGGTGGGATTTGTGACCCACAATATTCACTCACTGGCCAATGAATGGATATTACTTATAAGAGGGACCTGCACATGCAGGAAAGCCAACTACCTAAAACTCACTACTTAATTACAAAAGGAAGTCTCACTGACTTACAAAATGGATTATGAAAATACAATATAGTGTACTACTACAAAAAGCATCTGCAATTCCAGATTCAGTACTGGTGTAAGCTCATACAACAACCATAAACCCTTCTACAAAATCTGCCTTAATATTCACTCTACATATCCATCATATTTTCCCTCTATGTCGTCACACAAAATGATCTACAAGATCCCATACTTATATATGAGTCTTATTACAATATGCCATGTCAGCTTACAAAAAGATATTACAATTAAAGACAAAAGACAATAATCAAAATCTTGTCAGCTGAGGTGCTGGTAAACATTATTGTTGTTGTCGGTGAACTATCTGTCGGTGTAGAGTTTTTCAATGTCGGTGCCTATCAGTGCCATAAGATTGCAAGGTTTCCATTAATGATAATACCTTCAATCACCTACAATTCTCATTGGAGTGTGTAATGCCAACAACCTCCCCCTTTGGCATTGATGGCAACACTCATGAGAAAAATTCAAAATTGTATCCAAAAATCTTACCAAAACTGTGTGCTCCCCCTGAGCAAATGATCTCTAAGTCATTTGATTTTTCTCTTCTCTACTACTCCCCCTTTGACATCAATGACAAAGGTTGTCAAAATTGTCAAATGAGTGCAGTGCTCAGCTAGAACCTTGTAACCGGTTGGTTACAATCTGAAATAGGTCTGCTAATACCAAATTCAGGCTCTGAGTGAACTTGTCACTATCCTTCAATGTTGCCTCTATTCTTTGAATTGTACTGGTGAGGTGATGCATTTTCTCTTTTGGTGTCTTCTATCCTGGAATAAGTGCCTCTGAGATCATATCCAATTTAGGACTGAGTCTGCATTTAAGATCTTTTTCCTTTCCTTTTATTCTTTCCTTATCTTTCTCCAATTTCTCAAGTTTCTCCTCAAATTCAGCAATTTCCTGCTCAATAACTGATATTGGTTTAGGTGAGCCAATGATATTATCAGCTATGTTATCAATTTCCTTTTGTACTTTGTTGATCTCCTTATCGATATCAACTGTCAAAAGATTTATCTTACACATATCTCTGTATAGTTCCTTAAACTCCATAATGGTTTTACTCAGTGTCGGGAAAAGGGTGTCAATGTGTCCCATGCACTTCTTTATTGTCTCATCAAAGAATTTCTCTTTTTCCTTATCCATTTTCTCTTTAAATGTCTCTTCATTTATTTGATCAACAGTCAATATGTTGTCGGTGTAATACTTAGAGAATGTGTCTAATTGACTCAAAGAATCTTTATTGTCTACATTACACTTGGGTGCAATCAATTTAAGAATGGGGATGGTATCATCTATAGCCTTATATGCTAGTGCATTACAATCAGTAATTTTCTTAATAGAATCCAATAATACCTTAGTTACATTTGTTGGTCTGAATTCAATCATGGAAGTACCGGATGACTATCCAACTACCTTAACAATCTCCATGCTGCCAATGTGAGTAACCACTTTTCTTGTTTTGACCTCTGGTGGGTCAGTTTGTGTTTGCATTTCAACTAGCAAAGGTTTAGGTTTCTCAACAGTTGTCGGTGGCACTATCTCTGTATGTATTTGTGACTCAACCTTTTTCTCAACCTGTTTCTCTGTGCTCTCTTCTGACGGTTTTTCTGATGGTTTCTTTGTGGTATCCACTATCAATTTCTCTGTCTGCATCTCTGCACTATCCATTACCGGTGACTTAATAGGTTTTTATGTATTTTCTGTAGCCGATAACTCTGTCTGTGTTGGTTTTTCAATGTTTGCATCAATGGTATCAGTCACCATTCCAATCTCAATATGCTCCATTATTTGTTTTGCATGTGTCTCTACCTCAATATTTTTGGTCGATGGCCAGTAGCCACATCTTTCTTCTCACCAGTGGTCTCCTTATCAACCACAATATTGACCTCCTGAGTATCAATGTTCATTGTGTATAAGATTTCTGATTCAAGATTTGTATCCTCATGTGGAGTCTCCACATGCTCAGTAGCCGGTGTTGCATCTGTCTGAATTGGTGGAGTAATAGAAGGAGGTGGCAAATTGTCTGTCATTTTTATATTTGGTAGTCCACCTACCTTGCCTTTTTTTTTGTTTTTATCCTTTTGGTATACCTTAAAAGCCTTAGGTCTTTTGAGCTCTTCTTGTTTCTCTTTCTCCACAAAGAAAATATCCCATTTATCTATTGGCTCTTCTGATATCTCATTAACTTTGTCAGCCATTAGACTGACATGCCTGTGACCACTAGAAAATACTATCTTGTTAGCCTCACTTATCAACTTGTCAATTTCTTCTACTGATTTCACAAGGTGAACAGCAAGTAGCTTCTCAATTTTTATTTTCTTGTTTAACTCCATAATAGCTAACCTTTTAGCATCAAGCCACCTATACAAATCACTAGGTAAATCATCTACAACCTCTATCAAAACTTTCTTATTTATGTCGAGGTGTAAAATGATACTATTTTCTATGTTTTCCTTTTCCTCATTGGTAAACGTATCATACAATTTGCTAACATTTGACAAATTCCCATCGTCTATTATTTCATTCAATATATTGTCAAGAGGAGGGATAACCTATTTTTCCTTTTTCTTCCTTGGTGCCATCTTTTTAGCTAGGGGTCTTACTACCTGTTGTTTCTGCCTTGTTGTCTTGGTTTTCTGGGGAGGACGAGAGGGTACCAATGAAGTTTTTCTCTTCCTATCTACTCTTTTAAATTCAGTTTGGATTTCACTTTCTGATGAAGTTCCAACCGGTGAAAGGTGAGCTTCTGGTTGTAGACCTTCCAAATCTTTCTTTGATACCAGTGATATTCATTACATTTTCATTTATCTCTTTAACTTGCTTAGATGCACTCCTAATATATTTTTCTCTTCTCTTCCTCTATTTCAGATGTTATACATCACTTTCTATAGATTTTGCATTTCCAAAAACTTTTTCTTTCGGTTCTCTAGGGGCTTCAAGTAAAACTTTGGCATATGTTTCAATAATGTTCACATCTGCCTCATACCCCATCTCTATCACCCAAATAGTTCTAGGAATAACTTCTTCCATCCAAATCTCATCCTTCTTAATCACAAAACAAATTTCATTTTGATATTTGTCAACAATACCCTGAGGTAACCTTTCCCTAGTCTTCATTTTTCCTTTAAATGCTTGGAAATACTCAGTTATTTTGTTTTCCCTATCTGTACCCATGCCGGTGAAGATATCCAATAGTTGTTTACCTACTGATATGTTATAACCAAAGTCTTTTCTACCTATACCGGGAACTTCTTTTGTAATATATAGCATCAAGCATATAAAAAGATTTCCAAATCTGAAAGTACCTTTCTTATCTCCTTTGATTTTCTTCAAATTGTCAATCAATTCATCCTTCAACCATTCATATACATCTATTTTAGCATCATTGTTAACCATTTCATATGCACTCCTGATACATAGACTGGAAACTGAAATCAGTCGGTTAGCATGTGTGGTTTTGTACCCTAATATCATGCTGATGAATCTAACATTGTCATCTTTCACATCATTAACTCTCAGGGATCTGTTGTCATAGGTTGCACTAGTTAAAGTCATCACTATGTTTTTTGGGACTTTCTTGGTCTTATCTAGCCTACTACTGGTAGAAGGTAAGCTAGTCACAACCTTAATTGCTTCTCTAGGGATCCTAGATAGAGTCTAACCAAAAGAATTCACCATGAACTCTGCTAAGCACAATCCTCACAACTTCCTTAGGAAATTCTGGAATGTCAAGGATTTCCATAAAACCTAGGGTTTCTATAACCTTATTCTCGAGTTTTACAATTCCATTCTCATCGCAGATAATATTCTTATACATTTTCATGATTTCATCTGAACCTAGTTCTTGAATATGGCAATGTATGTAAATTATTGGGTCTTTTGCATATGCAACTCCTTTAGGGATTTTAGAAAATGCACCTAGGGTATCATCCTATTTTGCTACTTCAGGAATAATGTTGAATACAGGCCTAAGGCGTTTAACTACTTCAATAACAATAGGGTTTGTAATGAAGTCAGGAGCAAAGGAGGAAGCCATTGATAAATACCTTGATCTGCCTTTTATGTTTGGATGCTTGAAATATTTTTCTTCACTTCTCGCTAAGGATACCTACACTCAGGTTTTTCGCACTCTTAGGAAATTTGAATGCTTGGTGAGTGAAAAAGAGTGAAAACACTAATTTATAATATCTTTTCCTTCAACTACCATAATAAATGTCTGTCGGTTAAGTGAAACTTAACACATCTGTCGGTAAAGAAGAAGTTCATCTTCTCACCATCAATTGAGGGTAAACTTGCATGATTTTCAATTTGTTGTAGTACCCCCAAAAGGTTTCTTTTCAGTTGGATGAAGAATCTCTTGTCGGTGGAGTGATACTATATTCTACCAGTGAAGGAATAATCTCATCAACATTTTGATCTCTCTTTCTTATCCATTGTTTTGAAAATTATTTCTTTACCTCATCAACCTTCTCTTTTCCTTTCAAACTGGGTCCTTTGTTATTTGTCAATGAAGTCTTGCTTCTACAAAATTTTGCAATATGTCCAATCTTGTTACAAGCATAGCAAGCCACATTGTTTTTCTTAATAGTCTTTCCATATCCTAAGTCGGTTTGTGTTTTGCATTGATTAGATAAGTGTCCAAATCTTCCACAAACATAACATCTTACATTCATTCTGTAATTTTCTGAATTGTGACCAATTTTGTTGCATTGGGAACATTGACCAGTGGGTGCATTAGTGTTAAGATAGTTTCTAGATCTACATTGATTTTCTCTATGACCATACTTGTTACAGTTAAATCATTTCCCATTAAATTTGTAGGCATTAGGTTGTCTTACCGGTTTACTGTGATCATGATTGTTTATAGTACCGGAGCTTTCACCAACTTCAAATCCAAGTCCATTAGTGTCTCCATTAGGTTTCTGACTTTTCGGCATATCATAAAGTTCTTCTAAACTTTTCTTGAATTTTTATTTGTGATGATTTGCAGTAGCCAACTCATTTTCCAAAAAATCCTTTTGTCTCATAAGTTCAGTTTTATCACGTTCCATGTGAATTAGATTTGTCTTCAACATATCATTTTCATGATTGAGTCTTAAATTTTCATTTCCAACATCATTGAGTCTCCTAGTCAAGTCATCTTCATTCTTCTTTTTGTCTTCAATTTCTTTACAAAATCTCATATACATGTCTTGCATCTCATTCCTCAAGGTCATGTTTTCTTGCCCCATCTTGCTTACCAGATCATTAAGAGTTTCCTTTTCATCATCATCATTATGTATCTTCTCATGAAGTTCTCTTCTTTTGTTTCTAGAAATAGTAAGATTCTCCTGAAGTCCTTGAATGAATTCCTATGTAGTCTTCAAGTCATCTTCAAGTTTGATATTCTTCAACTTTTCTACATCAAAGTCTGCAAGAGTTGTTTCCAATTGCTTTCTCAAATTTTCCATCTCTGTCGGTGTCAGGATCTCCCTCAAGTTGTTAGACTTTTGAAAATAGAGGACCACACTCTAATACCAATTGTTAGGATTCCCAAAGATACTGAGGTGGGGGGTGAATCAGTATCTAACCGGTGAACAGATTTTTTGACCTTATTAAATATTTTACATTCTAAAACAATGTACCGATAAACAAGAATTCATGCAGTAAATAAGAACAGTAAAGACAACATAGAAAGCACACCAGAATAGAAAATGTTTAATGAGGAAACCTAGTGTGGGAAAAACCTCGGTGGGATTTGTAACCCACAATATTCACTCACTGGCCAATGAATGGATATTACTTACAAGAGAGGCCTGCACATGCAAGAAGGCCAACTGCCTAAAGCTCACTGCTTAATTACAAAAGGAAGTCTCACTGACTTACCAAATGGATTATGAAAATCCAATATAGTGTACTGCTACAAAAAGCATCTGCAATGCCAGATTCAGTACCGGTGTAAGCTCATACAACAACCATAAACCCTTCTACAAAATCTGCCTTAATATTCTCTCTACATATCCATCATATTTTCCCTCTATGTCATCACACAAAATGATCTACAAGATCTCATACTTATATATGAGTCTTATTACAATATTCCATGTCGGCTTACAAAAAGATATTACAATTAAATACAAAATACAATAATCAAAATCTTGTCGGCTGAGGTGTCGGTAAACATTATTGGCGCTGCCAGTGAACTATCTGTCAGTGTAGAGTGTCAGTGTCGGTGCCATAAGATTGCAAGGTTGCCATTGATGACAATACCTTCAATCACCTACAATTATCATTCGAGTGTGCAATGCCAACAAAAGTTTACATTGAATAGCTAGATGGATTTTCACTTTCAGATGACAAAAACATGGTTTGCGGGTTAAGGAAAACTTTATATGGATTGAAACAAGCCCCTAGAGCTTGTTATGCAAGATTGGATAAATATATTTTGAAGCTTGGTTTCACTAAAGGTAATGTTGACAGTAATTTATATTATAAGATCACTGATGATGTCATATTGATTGTTGAAGTCTTTGCTGATGATATCATTTTAGGAGGTGAGGATAAGTTATGTATGGAATTCTCTGATAATATGAAGAGTGAATTTGATATGTCTATGATTGGGGAGATGAAATTTTTTTTAGGTTTCTAGATTACTCAGACTGATAAAGGTATTTTCATCTATCAAACAAAGTGTGCTAGGGAGTTGTTGAAGAAATTTGGTATGGAAAATTATAAACTGGTTGGTACTCTTATGGTTACAAGTGAGAAATTGACTAAGATAGATGCATTAGCACCGGTAAATCCTACAAGGTACAAGTCTATGATTGGAGGTTTGTTATATCTAACTCAAACTAGACCGGATATTTTGAATGCAGTTTGTATTGTATCAAGATATCAGAGTGATCCTAGAGAGAATCATGAGAGTTCAGTGAAAAGGATATCCAGGTATTTGCAAGGAACAACTAAATATGGTTTATGGTATCCTAAAAATGATAATTTTACACTATGTGCATATATAGATGCAGATTGGGCTGGAGATGTTGATGATCGAAAGAGCACATTCGATGGAGCTTTCTTTCTTGGAAAGAAACTTGTATCATGGATCAGCAAGAAGCAATCATGTACCTCTTTATCTACTACTAAAGTTGAGTATGTTGTTGCTACTACTAATTGTACACAAGTTCTATGGATGAAGCAAGTGTTGAAGGATATAAGGGTGGATTGTAATGAACCGATAGTTATTCACTATGATAACTCTATTGCTATTGACATATCAAATAATCTTGTTGGCATTATGTGAACCGGCATGAAAAAATAATGATATTGTATGTTGTCATTGATGTCAATATAGGATATAGTGTGAACCGGCACATGTCATAAGTGAAGAGAGAGGAACCGGCATATGTATGAACTGGTTTATATGCCAAAGTGAAGTGGCATATTTGTTCAAGGTGAACCAGCATGTAGTTATGGGAACCGGCACATGGAAGCATTGTATGACTACCGGTTGGTAGGTAGCTTCCACTTCGGGGTTTCCAGCTCAAGTACCTCAAGTCTGTGTGACTCAATCGGTGATTTTTGTGTGATAAGTTAGCAGTATGATGGAGGACAGATCATGTTGCCACGTAAGCTCTATGTGCATGAAGGATCTTGCATGAAGACAACTATTCCTATCTACCTCGGGAATGTGCAAAGCCTGTCAAATGGTGATAACATGTGATGGGTTATCAACCACCATGAAAATGGTGGATAATGGACGATGGAGAATGTCTTGAGATCGATTCAAGATTTTTGCATTTAATGCAGTAGGATTCAACGGTCAGGATCAAACCGTTTGAATTGCTTAACCTAACAGGTTTAGGGTTTAGGGTTTTTGCTACCGACCTATATGTTTCCTATAAGGTCGATGTTGGGTTTTTTTCTAAGGTTGTTGGCAAAAGTTATGAGTGTGTATCCAAGGGAAGTGATACGTGATTCTTGCCAGACCAAAGGAGAGAAGAGATACCACAAAGTGAATGTGCAGAAGGAAAAGAGGAGCCTAAATGGATCTGCATTAGCATTGAGTGTTGTTAACAGATCATTGTAATACCTATTGATCTCTAACCACTTCAATAGTTGTAAAATCCCCTAACAGGGTAGCCTTAACTGGCTTGATTCAAAATCCCTTAAATCAGGTGGTCTTAATCGGCTTGTTTCAAATCCCTTAACCGGGTAACTCGAGGCTAATGAGTTCTGAGAAGCTAGAGAGCTTAGGAGATCCTTTCAGCTATTGAGTTCTTGAAATCCTCTAACAAGGTGACCCTATCGAGTTTAACCCTTAACCGGGTGATCCCTAACAGGATCGGTTACTACCAGAACCTATTGTAATGTCCTTAACCGGACAAGGCTCCTAACAGAGCAGACTTCTAAAGAGTTCAAAAAGCAGCTTGTGGGTATTCATCCCCACCATGGTTTTTCCCAGTTGGGTTTCCACATGAAAAATATGTGTGTCATGTGAAATGCTTCTATCTTGTGATGCTTTGTTTTACCTATTAAGCACATGAAGGTTCTATGTTTTATGCATGTCTATAAAACATATTGAACTCATTGTTGTGAAGATCTGATGGTTAAGTTTACTTTTTTATGCATGAGAATATAATGATATTGTAGTATTGAGCTAAGAGGAAAGCTTATTGAGTGACCATTTCATGACTAATTGAGCTATACTGGATGTTACCAGTTGCACTCTATTTTACTGGTATCCCTGTTTGTCATTCATTTGGAGTATTTGTTGTCAAACCGGTTTTTGACTGTATTTGTGTTTGTACTGATCCACCCCCCCCCTCTCAGTACTGGTTTAGTATTAGTGGTTCATCATTGAGATATCAACTGGTATCAGAGCACTCTAGGTTCTCTATGTTGTAAGCTTAACCGCTTGAGGTAAAGATCCCAGTCAAATGATGAAGAGGGAAGGTCCAAAGTTTAATAGGGAAAATTTTGGTATATGGAAAGATAGGATGAAGATATTTATCAGAAGCATGGGTGCTCAACACTGGAGTTATGTTGAGACTGTCTATGTTGTCCCTATCGGTACTCTCACTGATGACCAAAAGAGAGAGATACAAGAAAATGGGCAAGTCATGGAAGCCCTCATCAGTAGTTTATCTGACATTGAATTTATTGATGTTCAGGACAAGGCAAATCCCAAAGACGTATGGGATGCTCTTCAAAATATCTATGGTGGTGATGAGCATGTAAAATAGGCTAAGGAAGAAAGCCTGAGAGGGAAGTTTGAAGATATGAGGATGGTGGAAGGAGAGACCATTCAACAATATGGAATAAGAATCAAAATGGTTGTTGGAGAAATCAAGAGTGTAGGTGGCAAAATAGAAGATTCCACTGTGGTAAGCAAAGTCTTAAGATCCCTGTTGTTGGTCTATGCAATAAGGGTTGCTGCTATTCAGGAGCTAAGATCAATAGACAAGTCTAAGGTGTCCTTGGACTCCATCATAGCCAAGTTGACAGCCTATGAACTGAATAGTTTTGATGGCAGTGTTCAAAAGACAGAATTAGCTTTTAAAGCCTCTGCTATGCCATCTAAAAAAGGAAAAGAGGCTAGCACTAGTAGGGAACCTAGTCAGAGCAGAGAAATGAATGATGAAAAGATTCTGATGGAATTTGAAGCTCTTCTTGCCAGGAAATTTTCAAAAGGAACTGGTAAATACAAAGGTAAGCTACCTTTGAAATGTTTTTCCTATAACCAGATAAGACATATTGCTATGAACTGTCCTAATAGCGACAACAAGGATAAACTGGAAAGGTTCAAGAAATTCAAAGGAGGAAATCGAAGAAACTATTTTGTGGCAATTGATAAAGGTGTCATAGATGAGGAATCAAAAGATGAAGAGAATGAAGACATTGTGTTTGTTGCTGTAAAGGAAGATGTGGTAGACAAGAAGGCTCTTGTCTCTCGGTTTGAAAATTCAAATGAGTGGATCATTGACAATGGTTGTTCTCATCATATGATTGGTGACCGGAGCAAGTTTCTATCCTTAGAGGAGTATGATGGTGGTGTGGTTCGCTTTGGCAATGATGCACCATCCATGGTCAAAGGCAGAGGATCCATCTCTTTGAATGGAAAGAGTAGTACTAACAATGTGTACTGGGTTGATGGTCTCAAACACAATCTTCTAAGTGTTGCCCAGCTAAATGATAGTGGCCTCACTCTGAAATTCAAGAATGGAGCTTGCAGAATCAAGGGAAAAGATGGTAAATTGGTGGCCACTGGCATGCAGACTAAAGGTAACTTATTTCATCTGAATGCAAATATAAGTACATGTCTTATGGCTAAGCTTGATGATAGTTGGATATGGCATAGGAGACTCTGCCATGTAAACTTTGATAACATTGTAAAGGCTAGTAAGATCAAACCAGTTAGAGGGTTGCCGGTGTTGAGCAAACCGGACAATACCTTATGCAAAGAGTGTCAATTGGGGAAAATTTCTTCCTCAACCTTTAAAGGTAAATATTTCACTTCTGACAACTTGCTTGATCTTGTGCATACTGATTTATGTGGTCCTATGAAAACTAGAAGTGTGTAGGGTGATAGGTACTTCATGATTCTCACTGATGACTACTCAAGAATGATGTGGGTCACATTCTTGAAAGACAAGTCTGAAGCCTTTGTAAAATTCAAAGCTTTCAGAGAATTAGTGGAGAAGGAAAGCAGTAAAAGGATCAAGTGTCTCAGAACTGATCAAGGAGGGGAATTCACTTCCAGTGAATTCAACAAGTATTGTGAAGAATTTGGCATCAGAAGACAGTTGTTTGCCCCTCGGACTCCACAGTAGAATGGCCTAGCAGAGAGGAATAACCAGATGGTGGTTGAAGTAGCTAGAACCATGTTGATTCAAGGAAAGGTAGCTCGCACCTTTTGGAGAGAAGCGATGAGCATTGCAATCTACACTATGAACTAGGTACTCATCAAAAAGGGTAAGGACAAAACTCCTTATGAGTATTGGACCGGTAAGACACCTATGGTTAACTACTTTAAGGTATTTGGTAGCAAATGTTACATCAAGAGGAGTGAACATCAGGGCAAATTTGAAGCTAAATGTGATGAAGGAATATTTCTAGGATATTCCACCAAGAGTAAAGCTTTCAAGAGCTACAACAATAGGACTGAGAGAATTATGGAAAGCATCAATGTAAGAGTTGATGAATCCTCTGAGAAGACTGAGGAAACCGGCAATGAGCAAGCTGTAAATGAACCAGTTGCAACCTTCTGGGAACTAGTTGTTAGCCAACCAAGTACCAGTAACAGTGTCCCTGAACTGGTGAATGCTGATACTGATGAAGATGAGGATGAAGAAGAAAAGAAAGAAGAACTAGTTAAGACCATTCCTCAGTATGTCAAGTTGAATCATGATCCCAAATAGATCATAGGTGATAAGGATGTAGGAATCCTTACTAGAAGAAAGATCAGAGAAAACTCATGTATGATCTATGAATTTGAGCCTAAGTCATTCAAAGAGGCTCATAAAGATGAAAACTGGATCAAGGCAATGGAAGAAGAACTTAACCAGATAGAGAAAAATGGTACATGGTCCTTGGTACCCAGACCAGAGCATAAAAATGTCATTGGCACCAAATGGGTGTTTAGAATAAGTTGAATGAGGATGGCACAGTGATTAGGAATAAAGCTAGATTGGTATGCAAAGGATATGCTCAAGAAGAAGGAGAAGACTATGGGGAAACCTTTTCTCCTGTAACCAGATTGGAAGGAGTTCGTATGCTTCTTGCATATGCAGCTTTTAAGAGGTTCAAGGTATATCAAATCGATGTAAAATCTACATTCCTAAATGGTGTACTTGAAGAGGAGGTGTATATTGAGCAACCAGATGGGTTTGCCCTATCTGAAGATAGTGACATGGTATGTAGGCTACATAAAGCATTATATGGTCTAAAGCAAGCACCTAGGGCATGGTATGAGCACCTACATTCCCATCTTGTGAAGATTGGATTTGAGAGAACAAGTGAAGATAGCAATATCTACTTGAAGTCTGAAGGAGATCAGATCCTGATCTGTGAAGTTTTTGTTGATGACATTATCTTTGCAGGAGATGACAAGATGAGTCATGAGTTTGTTGATGAGATGAAGAAAGAGTTTGAGATGTCACTCATAGGGGAGATTAAGTCCTTCATTGGACTGCAAATCCAGTAGATGGAAGATGGAATCTTCATCACTCAGTCCAAATATGTCAAAGAGGTGTTGAAGACTTTTGGCATGGAAGATAGTAAACCGATTGGTACACCGATGGTGACCGGTTGCAAATTGACAAAAGAGGATGATTCAGCACTGGTTGATGAGAAGGAATACCGATCAATGATTGGTAAGTTGCATTATGTAGTGCATAGTAGACTGAATATTGCACATGCAATTGGCATTACTACAAGATTCCAAAAGAGTCCAAGAGAATCTCACTTGATTGTAGTCAAGTGGATTCTTAGGTATCTAAAGGGAATAGTTGACTATGGATTGTGGTACCCATACAACAATAATTTCAATCTAAAAGTGTTCATAGATGTTGATTGGGTAGGTAATGTGGATGACTGGAAAAGCACAACTGGTGGTACATTCTTTCTCGGTGGTAGACTGGTCTCATGGATGAGCAAAAAGCATAGTTGTATCTCTCAGTCTATAGTAGAAGTGGAGTATGTTACAGCTTTCATGAACTGCACTTAGACAATCTGGATGAAGCATGTACTGGAAGGCTTCAAGATCCCTATATCTGATCCGGTAAGTATATTCTGTGATAACACAAGTGCTATCAATATATCAAAGAATCTGGTTTTACATTCTAGAACCAAGCATTTTGACCTTAAGTATCATTTCTTGAGGGAAAAGGTTCAGAATAAAGAGATTGCACTAGAGCATGTGTCTAGTAAGGAGCAGTTAGCAGACATATTCACCAAGCCTCTCCCAAAGACAACATTTGTGCATTTGAGAGGTGAGTTAGGGGTATTGCCCCTTTAGGAGGTGAACTAAAAGTGATTGTTCCACATCAATTAGGTACTGGAAAGACAAATCTTTGGTTGATTGGTGTGTTTAAGGATGCTACTCCTCAGGGGGAGTAGCATGATGAAACAGTGATGATTGTACCTCCACTTTGGCATTGTTGTCAAAGGGGGAGAAGGAGTGAAGCAAAAAGATATCTGCAGCAAATGGGGAGAAGATGTGAAGCAGAGAAGATATCTTTTGTATATTGCCATCAATGCCAAAGGGGGAGATTGTTGGCATTATGTGAACTGGCATGAAGAAATAATGATATTGTATGTTGTCATTGAAGTCAATATGGGACATAGTGTGAACCGGCACATGTGATAAGTGAAGAAAGAGGAACCGGCACACGTGATAAGTGAAGAGAGAGGAACCGGCATATGTATGAACCAGTTTATATGCCAAAGTGAAGCGGCATATTTGTTCAAGGAAAGTGAAACGGTGAAGTGGCATATTTGTTCAAGGTGAACCGGCATGTAGTTATGGGAACCAGCACATGGAAGCATTGTATGACTACCAGTTGGTAGGTAGCTTCCACTTCGAGGTTTCTAGTTGGAGTACCTCAAGTCTGTGTGACTCAATCAGTGATCTTTGTGCGATGAGTTAGCAGTATGATGGAGGATAGATCGTGTTGCCACGTAAGCTCTGTGTGCATGAAGGATCTTGCATGAAGACGACTATTCCTATCTACCTCAGGAATGTGCGAAGTCTGTCAAACGATGATAACACATGATGGGTTATCAGCCGCCATGAAAATGGTGGATAATGGACAATGGAGAATGTCTTGATATCGATTCAAGATTGTTGCATTTAATGCAGTAGGATTCAACGGTCAAGATCAAACCGTTTGAATTGCTTAATCTAACAGGTTTAGGGTTTAGGGTTTTTGCTACCGACCTGTATGTTTCCTATAAGGTCGATGTTGGGTTTCTTTCTAAGGTTGTTGGCAAAAGTTGTGAGTGTGTATCCAAGGGAAGTGATACATGATTCTTGATAGACCAAAGGAGAGAAGAGATACCTACAAAGTGAATGTGCAAAAGGAAAAGAGGAGCCTAAACGGATCTGCATTAGCATTGAGTGCTGTTAATGATCATTGTAATACTTGTTGATCTCTAACCACTTCAACAGTTGTAAAATCCCCTAACAGGGTAGCCTTAACTGGCTTGATTCAAAATCCCTTAAATTGGGTGGTCTTAAACGGCTTGTTTCAAATCCCTTAATCGGGTAACTCGAGGCTAATGAGTTTTGAGAAGCTAGAGAGCTTAGGAGATCCTTTCAGCTATTGAGTTCTTGAAATCCTCTAACAAGGTGACCCTACCGGGTTTAACCCTTAACCGAGTATCCCTTAACCAAGTGATCCCTAACAAGATCAGTTCCTACCAAAACCTATTGTAATGTCCTTAACCAGACAAGGCTCCTAACAGAGTAGACTTCTAAAGAGTTCAAAAAGCATCTTGTGGGTATTCATCCCCACCGTGGTTTTTCCTAGTTGGGTTTCCACGTGAAAAATATGTGTGTCATGTGAAATGCTTCTGTCTTGTGATGCTTTGTTTTACCTATTAAGCACATGAAGGTTCTATGTTTTATGTCTATCTATAAAACATATTGAACTCATTGCTGTGAAGATTTGATGGTTAAGTTTACTTGTTTGTGCATGAGAATATAATGATATTATAGTATTGAGCTAAGAGGAAAGCTTATTGAGTGAACGGTTCATGACTGATTGAGCTATACTGGATGTTACCGGTTGCATTCTATTTTACCGGTATCCCTGTTTGTTAGTCATTTGGAGTATTTGTTGTCAAACCAGTTTTTGACTATATTTGTGTTTATACTGATTCACCCCCCCCCCCTCTGAGTACCGGTTTGGTATTAGTGGTTCATCATTGAGTTATCAAATCTGATATTTCATTCTAAGACAAAGCACATCTATAAAGTACAACTTTTTGAAGGAGAAGGTGGAAGCAAATGAAGTCAGACTGGTTTATGTGAATACTAAAGAGCATATTGCAGATATCTTCACTAAACCTTTGCCTAAGGAATCATTTTAGTGCTTCAGAGATAGATTGGGGGTTTTTGCCCCTCCAGTAGAGACCTGAGTGATGTTGATTGGCATCAGTCTGGTATGCATTTACAGAGCTACTATTCATTCTGGATTGATGTGTTGGTGCTACTACTTAGGGGGAGTAGTCAGCTATGTGGTTCAGTGGATTTATGATTTTTCTTTGATGTTTATATCATATTTTTGGCATTGATGTCAAAGGGGGAGAGATATATGTGAAAAATGGAGCTTACCAGGGATATCATTCATAGGGGGAGTTTGTTAACTTAATTGTAATATCATCTTATGGGAGATTGTTGGATGTCTTCCTTTGGGGGAGACTTGTTTGGTATTTCTTAGCACTTGGATTATTTTCACATCTAGTGTTGTCATCAATGCCAAAGGGTGAGATTGTTGGCAAATTGGAGGAATTGATTATCTGTTGCATTGATGTTTTTCCATTGATGGCAACACCGGTTGTTTTGGTTGTTTACCGATTTCCGGTAGGTTCTGGTAGAGTGGTTAGATTATGATATTGATCCAATATGCTTCAGTTTGTGGAATTGGTTTGGATTTGTCATTCATGCTATTTAGATGTGTATCATGATTAGTTGGTTTAGGATTTGATGACTGGGGAGCTAGCATTTTTTCTAGTAAGCCTTTTGCTCACCGGTGAGGGTTTTACTAGCAGAGCTTTGTTTAAGACATTTTGAGGCACATGATAAGTGGTGTTGGTGTGGATTCTAGATGGATTTTGGGATGTTGATGGATATCTTGTTCATGTTCATGTTGATTGGTGGTGTTGGATTTGGGTCCAAACCTAATGTTATCTTATTTGGATAGGTTATGGACCGGTTTATGTAACGTGTTGGTGGATGATCCCGATGTGTTTCTGGTTAGATCTATTGATTAGATTATGTTGTTTCGATCTTAGGCTGACTTGGTTGATCATTGGATTGTGATTTTATGTTATGAATTTATTGTATTATCTTTTAGGTGGCTGACCTAATTGTTTAGGTCCCAGGTTGGTATTAATATGATGTAATACTTCTTTGTAGATCATGGGCATATTCATGGTTTTGGGGATATAGGATTATCTGTGTGCGAATAAGATTATAATATTATGCAGAGGTTTTGGTCAATCATAAGTGATTGAATTGGGTTGGTGAAAGAGGTTTAAGACCTCTAGTACTGAGCTTAACCGAAACTATATTCAGGCATAAGAGATGTTATTCTTGCAGTTCACTCTTCTTTCTGGATTGTAGTGTTGATTTATTTTGTAGTTAGTGAGGATCCTTTTGTGATGAGAAATGTGCTCTAGGTTGTTGGCCTTCCTACATGTGCAGGACCCTCTTTTGTAATTACATACTTACTGCAAAAGTATTATCTGACTGTGGGTAGGCTTCCCACCATGGTTTTTCCCTTTACAAGGTTTTCCACTTACAAATCTTGGTGTTATCTTTTGTGGATGGTTGGTAAATGTTATGTGGATTATATTTATGCTTAACTATTATATCTACTATTTTGGTATTTGGTTTATGTATTCTGGTAATAAGGTTTTAATGCTTAAATTTCTATAATATGTTAACAACTGATTCACCCTCCCTCTCACTTGTTCACTAGTTATCTAAGTTGTCTAATAGATGATATTCACATGGATATCGGCGGGTTCTTTGCAACCTACCAAGGAATAAAATCTAGAGACGTAATTGGTGTAGTCAATTAAATTTGTTAGATGATGAAGCCTTGTCCTTGCCATGTTTGGGAAATGGGTCCTGGTACATTTTAAGTTTATCATTGGAGTTACCAGGTTTTGTAAAATCAACCTCAATATCACCCTTATCAATAAGATCGTGATTATAGTTCTTGATTTTTAAGCACTTACATGTTCATGACCATTGATATCATGGTAGTCATAGTATTCATTCTCATTGTACCATCAGGGCTTAGGTTGATTAGGGTCAAAAGGGTGTGTCATCGGGAAGACAACGGTGTCGGCCTTGATGAGATTTTGGAAAATAACCTTAATGGGCTCGCCTAGCAGGGTGTACTCACGTTGGTTGTTGGGTTGGGGAGGGTGGCCTTGGATAGAGGTGATGTTGTGAGGTTGTGATTGAGTGTTAGGTTAGTTACAAGGATTAGATCGATTGTTGAAGAAATTATTGGTGGTAGCGGGCTTGGATGGTGT
Source organism: Cryptomeria japonica (assembly GCF_030272615.1). NCBI lineage: Eukaryota > Viridiplantae > Streptophyta > Pinopsida > Cupressales > Cupressaceae > Cryptomeria > Cryptomeria japonica. Next base: position 178,155,802 of record NC_081413.1, on the reverse strand, counting down.
GGTAGTGGTTTGGACATGCTTGGCATCAGTGACCCCATCATTGATAATATTTTTATTCTTAGACCATAATTTGGGCTTTTCATTATAAGAGGAGGGATTTTGATTCAACTTTTGATAAGGTTTTATAGTTCCATCCTCTAAGAGCACACACTCTAAAGCTATACCCTTCTTGGAAATTTTGTTAAAGGAGGTCAAGCATTGACAAGTCAATAATTTGGACAATTTTGGTATCAAGTTGCACTGAAATAATTAAACCTAGTTTGGCTCTGATATATTCCAAAGGAATCTTTTGATGAAATGTTGCTACCTTTGAAGAAACTTGGCAAAAGTTTCTTCAGGCCTTTGCTTTGTGTTGTACAAGTCTATCATAGAAGCATCATTCTCAATGTTGTAGGCGTAATGGTCCAGAAACTTTTTGACCAAGTCATGGAATGATATGATGGAGCCCTGGGGCAAAGCGGAGAACCAAGCAAGGGCCTCTTCTATAAGACTTTTTGGGAAAATCCTTCTAAGATATATGTCACTATAGGCAACCTATTGACATAAGATAGAGAATTCACAAACGTGATATCTAGGATCACTCTCACCTTTGTATTTTTGAACTTGGGTATCTCGAAACCAGGTTGATATGGAGCAATGGAAATGGATGGTTCATAAGGATATGGAAATATCTCTTTGAAAGAATAAGGTCTCTTGTTTGTCCCTTCCTTGAGGTTTTTGATGAGGTCCTTCATGTCTTGAATCTCTTTTATGATATCGGGTTACTAATTTTGGACATTGGGAGTGTAGTGATTCATTTGGATTTAATAATACAAAGAGGGGATGTTACCACCACCAATGTATTGATATGAAGAATGGGGGGTTGAGAGATGTGGGGATCTTTTGATCCTCAAACTGTGGTAATGGAAGGTAATATTGTGTTGATGTAATTATCCATTTTGTAAAGAGGGATAGATGAATTGCGTGGATTGGAAATATGGTCATAGGGATAGAAGTTGCGGGTGTATATATTGTAGGTGTAGCCATTATGGGTTGAGGATAGAGAAGAGGATTAAGGATTGAATTATTTGCGAGATCACCTTGCAGCTGCCTATCAAGGAATCTGTCAACATTGGAGGGAAAGTGTTCCCCTTGGGCGATGAGTTTGGCTACAAGCCTATTGGCTTCATGTTTGAAAAATTTCTCCATCATGTCTTGATTATAATGATCATTGATGAAGGATTTGACATGTGGAGAGACCTCGAGTTGGTCAACAAGTTGCTCCTCTTCCAATTAAGGATCTTGAATGAAAGGGTATTTATACTCGGGCACATTATCATTATTTCCTTGGGGGACCATCTTTTCCTATTGTGATCAAGTTAAGACTATACACGAGCAACCTTAGGAGGTGAATATTGATGTGATATTTAGACGGGAAGAGGTGATGATTTGGACTTAGCAAATTTTGATGTTGATTTGATTCGGATTGAAATTGATTTGGATGGAGTCCTTTGATTAGAACAAGATTGATTGAATTAGAATGACACCTGAAAATACATGGAATTAATTTTAACCACAAATGAGGTGACAACTAGGTTAAGAACAATTTAGACCTTATGATGCAGCCATAACTGGTAAAACCCTCAAAGAGAATCAACCAGCTTATGCAGCAAGAGTAACACAATGAAAGCAACAAGAAAACATAACAAGATTGCATAAACAGATCATATTATTGCTTTAAAATTTTTGGCAATCATCCTTCTATCATCATATAATCATCAAAGAACATCTGGCAATTAACTAGTTACATGCAGGCTATCAGCTAGATATAATCCAATCCAAGACTCTAAGAATCAACCAGATCACAAAATGTGAATCTCAATCCTTATTCTCAATTCTAGTTCCTCTGCCCCTTCAAATGATTACATAACATCATATTTATACCCACTAGAACATATCAGGGTTGGCCTCATAAGATTACATTTACCAATACAGGAAAAATGAAATGTGTAACTAGGTCGGCCCTAAGAATTAAAGAAATCTTTCGAGAAAATAAAAACCAAGAGATGAGGTTCAATTTTGTTCTTGTTTAATTCTTTATGTAATTTTTTGTGTTCTTACCACTTTGCACCAGTAGTTGCTTTTTTATTCATGGTAGATCTTATTTTTGGTTTCCAAGTGATTTCATGTGCTTAATTCAAGATTTTTTGTTCATTTGGGTTCTTATTTGGTCAGTTATCACTTTCAGTTGACTGTTTTTGGGTTCTGGGATAGTTCTTGTGCTTACCAGTTGGTTTTCCTTCATTACTAGTGCGATTATTGGCATGTGGATCTATCTTGGGTCTTATCTGATTTTCTTTGGAGTGTGGCCAACCTTCCTTCTGAACCATATCTCTTGGTTGTTATTTTCTGAAAATTATTTCTTTAATTCTTAGGGCCAACCTAGTTACATGTTTCATTTTTCCTGCATTGGTAAATGTAATCTTATGAGGTCGACTAATGCAGAGCCCTTGTCAACACTGAGATAGGTTCCTTCAACTGAGAACCCAAACAAGGACTCTAGCAACCATACAAAGACTCCAAGGGGTGTTTTGGACTTATCTTGACAAGTTCCATATCATTTCCCATCTCAGGCAACTTGAACAATACCCAACCCTTCAATGCTTTCCAAAGACCACTCGGGACTCACAAGAGCCACAACGCCCAACAAGGGTTGACACACTTCCCAAGACAACAATGACTTATAAAACTTTGATTTACTATTTTCTATTCCTAAAATACCTTCCCCAATCATTATGTTTGATCTATTGAGAAGGTATAGTCCTGCTACTATAAATAGGCCTCTTAAGCCTAGTAGCCCTGCCAGAATGACTTTTCAATTTTCCTCTTTATTACTCCAAAGGACCTTTACAGATAAAGATTGTTTTTGAATCCTTTTGATGAGTTCTAAAACATATGCAAAGGTATTGAACTGATCTGAGGTCTAAGGGTCACAACCCTAACCCACCTAGTAGGCCTAATAGCCCCAATTAGGCCTGATTTACAAAGGAAGTGTGCTTTAAAGGTATTGTCTTAACAAAAAAAAGGCATGGAACATATTGAGGGAATGGAAATAACACAAATTACCAAGTTTTAGACCTTGGTTACACCCATGGCTTCAGATATGGAACTGGTTGCATAATGAGACTAGGTGGCCACATAGAGATGTCCACCTTAACACATCAAACCCTTGCCCCTTTCTGCTTTTTCCCTGCAAAAGACCATGAAAATCCTAATATAAATTGGCTAACCTTTCTTCACCCCAAATTCCATTCAAAACCAATAATGGATTAGTAAGATAAAGCCATATTTCACTAAGCCCTAGGTAAATTGTCAAAATCTAGGTACTTTTAGAAAAAATCACTTTTCTCTCTCGTCCTGAGGAGTTAGGACCTTATAATTGAACTATTCAAAAGGTGATTCAATCCTCTACCACATTCCACCATTTTCCAGACCTGAAGGTGTCCGTATAGTACAAAATATCATCTATAGTAGCAAATGTGCAGGAAATTCACAGTTTTTAATTGATTTTCAGTCACCAAACTTTACATCAACCTTCAACAACCCCTCCAAAGGTTGGAATTTGACCTTTTTATGACTTTCAAAATAGTTACCAACTACTTTTAGGAATAGAGATGGCAGTTGGAGAAAGCTGCATAATTTAACCAAAAGTTGTCATGTTTGTCTTAACAACTTTTGACAATATTTTCATCCAAAACTCCTCTAAGCACAATTTATCCTAAGACAACTAAAACTCCTTAAAATGCATCATAAAATTCCTACAAGACATAAATGACCCCCAAACACCATATGCCCAAGGTGGTTCATAACACACCTACCTAAGGCATTGGCTTACAAGGTGGGGTATGCTTATTACATGATATCAACATGAAAGAAAAGACTCCAAAACATGAAAACCAATCCTAAAACCATCCAATTACATCCTTAAGTGTTTGACTCTTCAAGAGCCCCTTGAATTGGATTTGAAGATGCCCTTGCATCATACTCCTAGGGGCAATAAATCTCAAGTCCACTTGAGATGAGGTGTTGTAATGTAGTACCATGAGTTTGAATATGTTGTTCATCCATCCATACTGCTTCACTAACTGGTTTTCCTTTCCATTTAACCAAGTATTGTTTATACTCCTTGTTCCTTGTCCTTTTAACCACTTTAGTGTCCAATATATTCTCTAGAGTAGGTGGCTCATGCTTGGGAAAATCTTCATCAGCATGTTGCTCCAGATCATCATCACCTATAGCTGCAACATCAGAACCTTTATATGGTGTTAGATCACAAATATTAAAGATGGGTGACAACCCCAACCCATTGGGTAATTGGACTTCATAAGCATTTGGTCCACATTTCTTCAAAATAGAACAAGGACCTATCTTCTTTTGCATCAACTTAGTGTGTTTGCCTTTTGGTAACCTCTCCTTCCTGAGATAGACCCATATAAGGTCTCCAACACCAAAACTCAGATCTCTTCTTTTCTGGTCTGCATGCTTCTTATACTATTCATTGGACCTTTGAAGGTTTAATCTGACTTGGTCATGAACCTCTTTGATTGCCTCAGCAAATGCTTCACCCTCGGCACTGATTGGACTAGTAGAAGGCAGGTTTTTGAGTTCTAAAACACCTCTTGGGTTCAGACCATAGACAATCTGAAAACGAGACTTACCAGTACTCCTATTAATAGTATCATTATAAGAAAACTCTACCTGAGGTAAGATAGTATCCCATTTCTCTCCATGCTCTCTTGTTAAGCATCTCAAAAGGTTTCCAAGGGTTCTATTGACAACTTCAGTTTGCCCATCCGTTTGGGGATGATAGGTAGATGAAAATGACAAATTTGATCCTAGTTTTCTCCATAAAGTTTGCCAAAAATGACCCATGAATTTAACATCTCTATCTGAAACAATATTAAGAGGTAACCCATGGATCCTTACCACCTCTTTGAAGAAGAGTGCTGCAATGTAGGAAGCATCATTGGTTGATTTGCAAGGGAGGAAATGAGCCATTTTACTAAACCTGTCCACCACAACAAAAATACTATCAAAACCTTTTTGAGTCCTAGGTAGACCCATCACAAAGTTCATGCTTATATTCTCCCATGGTCTAGATGGAATGGGGAGTGGTTGATACAATCCTAAATTTGTAGACCTCCCTTTGATTCTTTGACATATCACACAAGACTCCACATACTTTCTGATTTCAGCCTGCATCTTTGGCCAAAAGTAATGCCTCCTCACAAGTTCTAGGGTCTTATCCAACCCAAAATGTCCTGCCATGGCCCCATTATGTTTCTCCTTGATAATATTCAGTCTCATGGAGCATCTAGGAATGCATAATTGACCTCCTTTGAACAACAATCCTTCTTGCAACAAAAAATTAGAAAACTCTACATTGTACCTGTCATCCAAGTTAATGAAAGATGCATTTATCTCTCCAAAATCTTCATCATGCTCATACATATTCTTCAAAGCCTCTTTACCAACACTCTCTAATTGGATATGAGACAAGGTGAGCACCCTATGGCTTAAAGCATCAGCAACTTTATTTGTAACCCCTTTCTTATGTTTCAAGGAGAATGTGAAAGCTTGCAGGGTCTCTACCCACTTCATATGTCTATGACTCAACTTCTCTTGACTATTAATGAAACTTAGGGCCTTGTTATCCGTAAAAACCACAAATTCCTTGGGCAAAAGGTAGTGCCTCCATTTCTTTATGGACTAGACCAATGCATACATTTCAACGTCATAGGATGAATATCTCTTTTTGAAATCATTGAGTTTCTCACTATAGAAAGCAATAGGTCTCCCTTCTTGGCTCAAGACAACCCCTATAGCCACATGGCTAGCATCACACTCAACCTGAAAGATCTTATTAAAATCAAGGAGAGATAAGACTATTTGTTCTGCTACCTTCTTCTTAAGAAGTTCAAAAGACTCATCTATTGCTTGGGTCCACATAAACTTACACTTCTGCCCCCCCTTTATGGTTTCAAGCATAGGCACACAAATTTGACTAAATCCCCTTATAAACTTCCTATAGAATGTTGCAAGCCCCTGAAAACTTCTAACATCATTCAAACTTCTAGGAGTAGGCCAAGTGAGTATGGTTGTTACCTTATCCTGATCCATTTTGAGTTCACCTTGTGAGATGACAAAACCAAGATAAATGATCTCCTCCTGCATGAACAAACACTTATCCAAATTGATCATTAGTTGTTCTTTGTGTAACCTCCTCAAAACCTACTCCAAGTGTTGCATATGTTCCTCCTTAGTATTGCTAAAGATCAGAATATCATCTAGGTAGACAATCACAAATTTGCTGATAAAATCACTCAACACCTCATTCATTAGTCTCATAAATATGCTAGGAGCATTGGATAAGCCAAATGGCATCACTTTCCACTCATACAACCCCTCATTTGTTTTAAAGGCAGTCTTCCACTCATCTCCTGGCCTTATCCTAATTTGGTGGTATCCACTTTTAAGATCTATTTTAGAAAAATATTTGGCACCTCTTAAACAATCAAGTAGGTCTTCAATTCTAGGGATAGGGAACCTATGCCTTATGGTTATCTTGTTGATTGCTCTTGAGTCCGTACAAAGCCTCCAAGTGCCTTCTTTCTTGGGTGCAAGTATTGTTGGTACTGCACAAGGACTAAGACTCTTCCCAATCAAACCTGCATCAAGTAGATCAGTAATCTGTCTAGCCATCTCCTCATTTTGTAGTGGGGTCAGTTTGTATGCAAACTTGTTAGGTAGGGTTGCTCCTAGTATAAAGTCAATACAATGACCTATTTCTCTGATATGAGGGAGGGTCTTAGGCATCCCCTCTGAGATTACACCCTTATACTGATCCAAAATCTCTTACACTTCAAAAGGGACAATCCTAGGTCTCTCGGATTGACCTGTTGCTGCTACATTAGGAAACTCCTTCTTAGGGACAAGAATCAAGGCATAACACATTCCTTCTTCTCCCTTTATCTCCTTTATGAACTATTTACCCTCTATCAACATCACTCTTGCCTCCTTGCCTTTAGTCTCTTTTATTCCTTCCTCTTCCTCCATCAAAGGAAGTAGCTCTATCACCTTCCCATCCTTGGTAATGGTGTAGGTATTTCTTACTCCATCATGGTGTGCTTGCAGATCAAATTGCCAAGGCCTCCCAAATAGTAGATGACAGGCATCCATCTTAGCTATGTCAAATAGGAGTTTTTCCTTGTAGGTGCCAATCTAAAATTCAACCCAAGCTTGTTCTTCCACAAGATCTTGGTACCCTTGGGTGAGCCATGACACCTTATATGGATTAGGATGTGGTATCCTCTTAAGCTTAAGCTTCTCCACCATCTCTATGGACACAAAATTCTCAGTTGAACTGGAATCTATCAGAAATTTGCAAACTTTACCTCCTAATTTGCAAGTTATCTTAAAGATTGTCTTCCTTTGTGGGGGTTCTTTTGTGATAGGAACCTTTAGGAGTGATCTCCTCATCATCAAGGCTTCACCTCTTTCTGGATACCCATAAGAATTAGGTGCATTTACACTTTGAAAAGTGTTGTTGTTGTTCATGCTTTGACAATCAAATTCTTGGATCAGATTGCTCCTTCTTTCTCCCATAGTGTTGTTGTTTGCCTTCTCTGGACACCTATTGGCATTGTGACCTTCTTGGCTGCAATTGTAACACCTTATGGGGCCTCTCCCTTGTGATCTACCTCTGAAACTTCCTCTGCTGCTACCTTCACCCTTGTTGTCTTCTTGGTTGGTGTCTCCTTGGGAACCACCATTGCTTCCTCTCCCTCTAAAGGGACCTCTTCCTTTTTGTAATCTACCTCTGCCCCTATTGTCCTGGTCTTGTTTCTTTTTGAATTTCTCTTCTACCTTCAATTCCATTTGGTAGCATTTGTGTATATTACCTGGGGTGTGTAGATTTAACTCATCTTGTATAGAAAATTTCAAACCATTGATGTATCTCACCAACTTCTCTTCCTTTGTCTCTATGGTCTTGGCCTTTATGCACAATTTCAAGAATTCTTCAGTGTATGTACTTACATCCATGTCCTTTTGTTTGAGGTTTTATTTTCTTCTATGAAGCTGCACTCCATAGTCCTCTGGCACATAGGTCTCTTTGATCAAAGAAATCATTCTATTCCATGAACTAATCATACTCTTTCCATTATTCACCCTCTCTATCTGGATGAAGTTCCACCAAGTCAAGGCTACTCCCTTCAACTTGGACTTTGCCATCTTTACCCTTTGGTGCTCAGGAATCTCTTCACATTCAAAGAAGCTAGTTAAATCCTCAATCCAATCCACGACCAAGTCTGGATCCATCATGCCACTGAAAACCAGTAGTTCTATTTTCCCATCCTTGGTTCTCCTCTCCATGGATTTGAGAGCATTCAAGAGGGTTCTCTAGTCTACAGGAACCACTTCTTCCTTCCTTGGGGTCTCATCCTCATCCCCATCCCCATCATCTCCATCTCCAGAGTCTTCCACTTCCCTCCTATCCATTATGCCCTTCAACCTTTCTATCTCCCTTTTCATGGCTCTATTTTCTGCCAATTATTCTCTCACAACCTTGGCCAATTCCACATTTGTCATCCTTCCTAGAATTTCTTCATCTCCTTCTACCATCTACATAATTTGTCTTCACTCTTAGGATACTCCTAAGGCTCTTATACTAATCTGATGCAGAGCCCTTGTCAACACTGAGAAAGGTTCCTTCAACCAAGAACCCAAACAAGGACTCTAGCAACCATACAAAGACTCCAAGGGGTGTTTTGGACTTAGTTTGACAAGTTCCAAATCATTTCCCATCTTAGGCAACTTAGACAATACCCAACCCTTCAACGCTTTCCAAAGACCACTCAGGACTCACAAGAGCCACAATGCCCAACAAGGGTTGACACACTTTCCAAGACAACAATGACTTCTAAAACTTTGATTTAGTATTTTCTAGGCCTAAAAGACCTTCCCCAATCATTAAGTTTGATCTATTGAGAAGGTATAGTGTTGCTGCTATAAATAGGCTTGCTAGGCCTAGTAGCCCTGCCAGATTGACTTTTCAATTTTCCTCTTTATTCCTCCAAAGGAACCTTACAAATAAAGACTATTTTTGACTCCTTTTGATGAGTGCTAAAACATATCCTAAGGGCTTGAACTAATCTAAGGTCTAAGGGTCACAACCCTAACACACCTAGTAGGCCTAATAGCCCCAATTAGGCCTAATTTACAAAGGAAGTGTGCGTTAAAGGTACTGTCTTAACAAAAAAAAGGCATGGAACATATTGAGGGCATGGAAATAACACAAATTACCAAGTTTCAAACCTTGGTTACACCCTTGGCTTCAGATATGGAACCAGTTGCATAATGAGACTAGGTGGCCACATAGAGATGTCCACCTTAACACATCAAACCCTCACCTCTTTCTACTTTTTCCCTACAAAATACCATGAAAATCCTAATATAAATTGTCTAACCTTGCATCACCCCAAAGGCCATTCAAAACCAATAATGGATTAGTAAGATAAAGCCATTTTTCACTAAACCCTAGGTAAATTGTCAAAATCTAGGTACTTTCAGAAAAAACCACTTTTCTCTCTCGACCTGAGGAGTTAGGACCTTAGACTTGAACCATTTAAAAGGTGATTCAATCCTCTACCACATTCCACCATTTTCTAGACTTGAAGGTGTCCATACAGTATAGAATATCATCTGTAGCAGCAAATGTGCAGGAAATTCACAGTTTTTAATTGATTTTCAGTCACCAAACTTTACATCAACCTTCAACAACCCCTCCAAAGATTGGAATTAGACCTTTTTATGACTTTAAAAATAGTTACCAACTACTTTTAGGAACAGAAATGGCGGTTGGAGAAAGTTGCATAATTTAACCAAAAGTTGTCATGTTTGTCTTAACAACTTTTGACAACATTTTCATCCAAAACTCCTCTAAGCACAATTTAACTCCTAAGACAACTAAAACTCCTTAAAATGCATCATAAAATGCATACAAGATATAAATGACCCCCAAACACCATATGCCCAAGGTGGTTCCTAACACACCTACCTAAGGCATTGGCTTACAAGGTGGGGTATGCTTATTACATGATATCAAAATGAAAGAAAAGACTCCAAAACATGAAAACCAATCCTAAAACCATCCAATTACATCCTTAAGTGTTTGACTCTTCAAGAGCCCATTGGATTTTATTTGAAGATGCCCCTGCATCATTGACCTAGATATGTTCCAGTGGGTATAAAGATGATATTATGTAATTATTTGTAGGGGCAGAGGAAGTAGAATTAAGAATAAGGATTGAGATTTGCATTTTGTGATCGGGTTGATTCTTAGAGTCTTGAATTGGATTATATCTGGATGATAGCCTACATGTAACCGGTTAACTACCAAGTATTCTTTGATGATTATATGATGATAGCCGGATGATTGTTGGAAGTTATAAAGCAATAATATGATCTGTTTATGCAACTTTGTTATATTTTCTTACTACTTTCATTGTGTTACTCTTTCTACATAATTCAGTTGATTCGCTTTGAGGGTTTTACCAGTTATGGTTGCATCACCTTAGGATTAGGATCAATTGATTAATCCTTCTCTTACATGGGATGGACTTGTGTTCCTAAGAAAAAAGAAGGCAAAAGGATTAGGGTTTTGATCAACACAAATGATTAAAAAAGAGTACTTTAGGTAGATTCTTCCCCAAGCACAAATCCAAATGATGATTGATATAGGATGTCTAAACTAAACTTACACAAAGATGTGAACCTTTGGATGAGGTTTATTTTATTGATTATTTGATTGGGATTGGAGATGATTGTTTGATTAAGGATGATGATTGATTGATTTTGATTATGCTAAGTCCTTAAAGGATGATTGGATGATGAATGTGTGATAATTATAGAAAAGAAGTTTTGTGAAAAGGGAAAGGTCACCCTAGGATGACTCAATAGGTGATGGAGTTCTTAGGAAGGTAGGACAAATTGATAGGATCACGAAAGCTTGGGCCCTTAATGACTCTTCATCAATCTCATTGACATAGCCATGGAGGTAATCGTGAAACCTATACAAGAAGGTTTTATTCTTAAGAAAGACTTTACGATTGATATATAAGAACTTTTAGCACTTGAGGAGTTTATTTTTGTATTGGGGAAAAGTGGGCTGATAGAATTTAATATGTGAAAATATTTCAAAATAATAGTCCACACACACACAGAGGACTTCTTGGTGCAAGCTATGGAGTAACATAGTATTACTCAGTTTTCCAAGGAGGGTCCCATGGTTCTCTATCTCACAATGTCCCTCAAACCAATGTTTTTGCTCTCAGATCACCGAGCAAAATGGTTTAGGATGGCAAATGCAAGAACGAGGGATGCTTAGATAATTTTTTTAGTATGAGATGTGTGATAAGCTATGTATGATAATAAACTAAATGATAAGATGACAAGATTAGTATGAATACTATCCTAGCATGATATATTTAATCTATGATTGAGCTAAAATGATAAAAAACTTATTCTAAATATGCATATTTAGTCTACTTCCTGATCTAAAAGAGAGGCTAAATGATGAGCATATATGAAATGAGAAAGCTTGAAAGAATTTGAGCATAAGTGTAATGCTTCAAATTTGAAAGATGATTGTTAAAAATGGAGGAATGAGAGCTCTATTTATAGCACAAATAGGGCAATGGATGGTCAGGATTGAAAGAGTTGATCAAGGGTTGAGTTTGAAAGTTGGGGATCCATGTGCACAATTGGCACCAATGAAATGGTGACAAGTGTCAACATAGGGTTGGGTTGAGAGAAGGGGTTGGAGGCATTAAAGGCCTGAGAAGACCTCATGGTTATCTAAAGGCTAAGGGTCAAGTCCAAATTAAGATTACCCACTGGATTAAGAGTTAATCCAAGGATAAACCTTTGTGCAAATGTTTAAGAGATAATCATGGTCAAAGCATTAATGGCCTGATGAGACCCTTGGGTTGGATGAAGGTTGAGTCAAAACAAATGTTTTAACCATGTGGGAGGGTTTGAGTTAACCATTAATGGTTATTGGAGACTTTGGGGATTAAGTGGTTGAAGGTTGAAAGCCTTCAATGGTTATCAAAGACTTTGAGCCATTTAGTGGTTGAAGGTTGAAAGCCTGTAATGGTTATCAAAGACTTTGATCCATTTGAGAAGTGACTTCCCTTTGCTTAAGGATGTGACAAAATTTAGAGGAGGGTTTGGTTAATTAGAAGCGATTAGAAGATTCTAGAAGGGATTAGAAAGGGGTTTGGGATTTTGCAAGTGGATGGAGGGATAATAGGATTTAATTGAAATAATTTAATTCATTCAATTTGGTTGTAATTAAATAAATTTGATTTATTCAATTTGGGACAACTATTTAATTAAATTTGAATTTAATTAAAAGTGGATAGGGGGGATTTAATTGAATAAAATGATTTATTCATTAAATGGGTATAGTGAATTTAATTTAAATAAATTGAGTAATTTACTTAATTAAATAGAAGAATGTGGATAATTTAATTAAATTGGATTTAATCAAATAGAGAAATGAACATAAAATATTCATTTAGGAATATGGTCATTTTTATACGTCTACATTTTGCCCCTCTTTGAAGTGACGTGTGTGCACATGTTATTTCAAAGAAAATGATGCCTTATCATGGATTTATGATCAAATGCAATTTTTGTGTCGTTCTTTTGATTTGCCAATTGTGCCTCAGATTTGATGTGATGCCCCAGATTCGATATTTGATGATGATGCCCCCTCGGGAGATGAATCAATATTTTGAAAAAAAAAAATTGATTTAATTGGATGAGTTGCGTAGGATGTGTATGATTTTGTGCATGTAAAATGTGTGTGAATTGATTCATCTCGCGATAAGTTACAAATTTTTTGGTATAGGGGAGACTGTGACCATATTACAGGTTTAGTCGGCTAACCCTAATTTCATTTTACTCCTATAAAAGGGGAAAAGGGCTTGATTTAGGTTCATTTGTGCTTTATTGACTTTGGAGAAAGATAATTTGCTCTGGAGAGAAAATTCCTATTCCTTATCACAGACACCGTTTCGAGCGCGTCCGGAGATATCGGAGACCTATAGCGCGTGGACCACTAGTAAGTCAACGTTTTTGACCTATTTTTGATTTTTGGTTTTGTCATTTTTAGTCAGTTTTTGAATTTTAAAGTTCGAGTTTACCAGCTTAGTGCATCTAAGGTCTAGAGTAGCGCATACGAAGTTTAGAGTAGCGCATCAAGGTCTAATTTAGGGGTCACATCCGAAAAAGATAGGTTAGTGCATAAAATTAGTAGGTTAGCGCGTGCATGTAGAATAGCGCATGGAAAGTGTCGGGTAGCGCGTCGCGTCAACAGGTTAGCGCGTAGGTGTGACCTAGCGCATAGGGGTCTCAAGGGTTCGCATGAGGAAGGGGGTTTAGCACGTAGGACTAACCTAGCGCATAGGGCTAAAAGGGTAGCGCCTAGGAGGGGTAGATTAGCACGTAGGTAGAGTCTAGCGTATGGGGTGGGTTAGGTAGCGCATTGGGTGAAAAGTTTAGCGCGTAGACTGAATCTAGCGCATAGGTGAGATAGAATAGCGCATAGGAGAGGCAGCCTAGCGCGTGGGTTGTTTTAGCGCATTGAGGATCTGTTTTAGCACATCTGAAAAATTTTGCAATTTTGGCCAATTTGAAAATTTGTTTTGTCTACCTAGCGTGTTTTGATGAATTTATCCAATATGAGTGTTTGTATAACTTGTTTTGATTTGCGAGTTTCCAAGTTATGTATAGATATCAATGGGTTTTGTTAATCAGAATATGATGTATTTGTGTGTTCTGTTTCAAATTCAATGTGTGTGAAGCCTAAGTTGTATTACAAGCCGATAGGGGTTGGAAACTTGAGTTGTTTTACAAGCTGATATGGGTGGGAAACTTGAGTTGTTTTACAAGTTTATGTGATTGTGGAGACTTGAGTTGTGTTACAAGTTTTGATATGATTTTTGAGAACTTGAGTTGTTTTACAAGTTGATATGAAATGATAGGATTTTGAACTTTGATAGAGATGAGCAAATTGTTTCATGTTGTTGATGTAAGTTTGATTTTGATATCTTTGTGTTGATGTGGAAACTGATATTGGATATATTTTGTTTGTTGATAGGAGTGATTGGGTGTTATACAGTCGAGGGAGAGATTCCCGAGACCATGGACGTTGATACCGCGATTGTCACAGGCAGATTTGGACATTATTGAGAGATGTGGATTGACCTCCCTCCTGGATATGCCTCGGTTCACTGTGAATCGGAGGCTTTTGACAGCTTTGGCAGAGAGGTGGCATAGCGATATGAACACCTTTCATTTTACCACTTGAGAGATGACAGTGACACTGGAGGATTGTTACCGGATTTTGCGCATTCTTGTAGTAGGGGCACTACTTCCCTATGACAAGTTAGAGGAGGGTGGCACAGAGGCACTGCGCCGCATATTTTAGGATGATACCATTTGTGGTTATGAGATCCCCTGGTAGGAGTTTTTGGATTTGGGTTATGCACCGCTGGCATCTGTACTGGCAGGATTTATTGGGGGATTCCTTTGTCCTGATCGCAGGTCAAAGGGATTCTCGGTGGGATGGGGGTTAGTGTTGGAGGTTTGCATGGGGGTCAGCGATGCTAGCTCATTTATACAGGAGTTTACATGAGGTAGTATACCTCGGTTATGATAGTTTATCAGCTGGCGTGACCCTATTACAGGTATGGTGTTGGGAGCACATTCCAGCAACGAGGCCACTGGCAGATAGAGACAGGCCCGTAGGCGCAGCATATGCCTATGGATATAGAGGTCTAGTTGTCCAGCGTAAGTTGGGCAAACTAGAGCATTGGAGGAGGGTTTTTGACGACATAGATATGATCACCTAGAGACCGTATACAGGTTGTGAGGTATGGGCGGAGGATGGGCTAGAGATGCCCTTTGTATTTATGATGAGGTATCTGATTGGGAGGACCCCGTTTGTCATTGAGCGTTTTGTGGTGACCCAAGTTTTGAGGCAGTTCGGGTGCCAGCAGGGGATTCCTCAAGGAGCATGTTTGTATGCACGGCGGCAATAGGATGTGGCTGATTGGGGGCCGACTATTGATTGTGCCATGGTAGTGGAGGAGTTTGCGGGGTTGGCCAGGCAGATCTAGGACTATGCCCCAGAGATTCAGGACGCAGGGATGACAGATGAGTTCACCTGTTTGTTTACTACGTGGGCGGTGGCTAGGATCTCAGATCCGGAGGAGATGAGGCCAACATTTGACTCAGATGAGGAGGAGGGAGATGGGGGAGATGATGGAGATGATGGGGAGGATGGAGGAGGAGGAGGATCCAGAGGAGCCAGAGGGAGGCGGGGAGGTAGAGGTGTGGAGAGAGCGGTGCGGCAGGGGAGAATTGAGAGGGGGAGAGGAGGATTGGCTATCGAAGCCGGGAGAGAGGGGAGAGTGGGGGAGGTGCTAGCTGCAGTGGGGGGTGAGGAGGAGGTCATGCGACCAACTTAGAGGAGGAGGACAGATGTGCTCCCACCTCCAGCACCGAGGATAGGCCGAGTGGGAGGGGTTCCTCCAGCACAGGTACCGCTGCGAGTTCAAGTGCCAGGTCATGTGGAGGATGCGTAGATCCGGACCTTGCAGATTACCATTCAGCAGCTACAGGCGTAGATTTTGACCTATCAGCGGCAGATTTCTCAGTTGACCACTAAGAGAGATACTGAGATAGAGTGGCGAGGATGAGCAGAGGAGGTGGTGGCAAGTGTGCAAAGAGCAGCAACGGGTGATCCGATGAGAGACACCCTTAGAGATCTGACGCTGAGAGTGCAGGAGGTAGAGTATTATAGGCGGCATTATGAGGCTACAGTACCCAGGGATCGGCGAGTGGAGAGTTTTGCGTAGTCGAGATCGAGTCGATCTCGAGCCACTAGGTCACGATCTGAGAGTCGAGGTGTGACGGGGCCACCGAGACAGGACCCTCCTGGAGATCCAGGGGCGGGTGCATCTGGAGCGAGACCATCTCCGTCAGGAGATAGTCATACTTGAGAGACATGGTCTCTGTTGTATTTTTGGATTATTGTTATCCTTTGGACTGGACACAGTGTTTTGACACATTTTGTAGATGTTGATCATTTTTGAGATATATATACGACACCATTTTTTATCTATGTGATGTGTTTATATGGATGTATGTTATGTGAGTTATTTTATGTGATGATCCAATATATGATGTAATGCATGATGCAAGATGTATGCTTTTTATATGCTGTGAAATGTATCTTGAAAATGAGATGTATGTTTTAATTATGCTGCTAAATGTATCATGATATGTAAATGATGTTAAATGATATGGAATGATGTTTATGCAACTAATTGTTTTTGGAGCATCCCTCATTCTATATGTGCCATCTGATAGAACCGTATTTTTACTTTCTTTGTAGGTTTCATCATTGAGCATTGATTTGTTTAGGATATGTTGAAAATTTATACAAGCATAATGGTATAATTGAACCATGATGACCTGAGAAAAATTTACATGATGTTTGATTTTGCAAGATAGCACAAGCGTCAAGGTATAATTGAACCAAGATGACCTGAGTGCATATTGCGTAAATAGACAAGATTTGATCATTTGTATGCGTGAAGTGGAATGAGGCCTTTAGGGATATTTGATGTATCACGTCTCAAGGCAAGTATTCACATAGTATAAGTGATCACCTACCAAACAAAATACTAAGAAAATATTGGAAGTTCCCCTTGACCTCTAGCTGTGAAGCATTTAGTGAGACAAGGAAGAGAATCCAATAATGCAAAAAGTTCAAAATGCAAAACTAGTTAAGATTTTATGCTATAGTGCAACATTTAGTACTTCAGAAAATCATCCATCCTTGGTATTTTTGTGAGTTGTTTAGTTTTGTTTGGCGATGAAGCGTAGTTGTTTGTTGGATGTCATGCTATTGAGTTTTGCATCTAGTCTTGATGTCTTGAGTGTTTGCAATATTATTGACATGCCCCTAGCTGAGTATGCCTCTTGATGTGAATATATACAGTGATTCCAAGCCATGGTGGATTAGTGGTAAGAGGATATATATAGATAAATCAGGATAGTGACTACGCTAAGTATGTCCTGAATGGATATTTGCTAAGTGTCGGGTGATGGCCGATAGTGTTTGTAGGGATAAAATGGTGTGGATATAGATGGAGGAGCCATTCTTTCACAAGAGCTCCTGTTTACCAGGTTTTCACCATTTTTTTTTATTGTACTTTGTTTTTGCTTTTTCTAGATTTTTTTTTATTTTTTTGTTTGTTTTTGGCTTTTTCCATGCACTAGGCTACTTTAAGTATAGTACCTCTTCAAATGAATGTTGTTAGTTGGTTCGTTGAGCACATCTCCTTCAGAATTTGTTAGCTGATAGACACCTGATCCATAAACTGATATGATGACATAGGGACCCAACCAGTTAGGCTCAAATTTCCCTTTCTTTTCTCGATCTTGCTAATTTCTTGGATTTTCTTTGAGGACTAGGTCACCAACCTTGAAGTGGCAGGGAATGACCTTGTGATTGTAGCTCTTGCACATGCGTTGCTGATATGCTTTGAGATGAGTATAAGCATGTTGGCGTCTTTCATCTAATAGCTCAAGTTCTTGTAGTCGGTTAACTCGATACTCTTCATCTGGGATTAAGCCTTTCAAAGAGACTCTGAGAGATGGGATCTCTACCTCCAGGGGTAAAATAGCCTCTGATCCATATACCAATGAGTATGGTGTTGCCCCTGTAGGTGTGCAGATGCTGGTCTTGTATGCCCAAAGTGCTGGATTGAGTTGTACATGCCAATCTTTGCCTGCATCATTCACTGTTTTCTTGAGGATTTTCAGTATTGTTTTGTTAGAGGCTTCTACTTGACCATTTCCCTGTGGGTAATATGGTGTAGAGAACCTATGTTGGATTTTGAATTTTTCACATAGTTCTTGGACATCTTGATTCTTGAAGGGCCTTCCATTATCTGTAATGATTGAACTTGGAATACCATATCTGCAGATCAGATAATTTAGGATAAAAGAGGCAATTTGTTTCTCAGTTACTGTGGTCATGGGAACTGCTTCTATCCATTTGGTAAATTACTTTGTTGTAGTTATAATGAACTTGTGTCCATTTGAAGATGACGGATGAATTTTGCCACTGACAAAAGGGCCATGATGTTGTAAAGGTCTGCAGTTCCTGTGCTGGTGCATGTATGAGATTACCATGGATCTGGCATTTAGGACATTTCTTGGCGAAGTGATAGGAATCTTTCTCCATTGTAGGCCAGTAGTATCCCATCCTTAGAAGCTTTTTAGCAAGAGTAGTGCCACTTGAATGTGTGCCGCAAATACCTTCATGAAGCTTGTGTAAAGAAGAATCGGAATCATTACGATCAAGACAACGAAGAAGAGTACCATTGAGACCTCGACAATATAAAGTATCAGCGGTAAGGGTGTAACGGGCAGCTTGTCGGATAAAGTTATGTTTTTGGTTATGGGATTGGTCAATGGGTAAGATATTGTGTTTGAGGTAGTCGTATATGGATCCATATAACAGAGAATCTGAACCAGTCAAGGCATAGATAACTTGGGATTCAAAATGGTCATATGCAGGGGAGAACAGTTGCTCTACTAGGAACTCATAACGACTCTGTTGCTCTGGAATTTGTAGTAACGAAGCGATCATAGCCATTGCATCAGCTACTTTGTTGTTCAACCTTGGTATTTGCTCGAAAGTGATGTGCACAAAATACTGTTTGAAGTCATCCACCATTCGCTTGTAGGGTAAGAGTTTGTCATCTTTTTTTTTATAGTTGTTGTTGATTTGATGGATGACCAGTTGCGAGTCCCCATAGACTTTTAACTCTGTGATTTTCCATTCTACGGCCATTTTGATGCCTATGACCAATGCCTCATATTCAGCGACATTATTGGTGCATGGAAACATAAGCCTGTATGATCTTGGTATAGTGTGTCCTTCAGGAGTGATGAATAAAATGCCGGCACCTGAACCATGTTGTGTATAGGATCTGTCAAAGTATAGGGTCCAATGTTTGGTAGAAAGAGAAAGAACGTCTCTATCGGGAAATTCAATCTCCATGGTGTGTTTTCCTGGTAGGGGTGCTTTGGCTAACTGATTTACAATTGCTTGTCCTTTGATGGCTCGTCTTTCTATGTATTGGATGTCAAATTCACTGAGAATCATGACCCATTTAGCTAATCGGCCTGTAAGAGTTGTCTTGCTGAGTAGATATTTGACAGGATCAATTTTTGCAACTAACTTGATGGTGTGTGCTAACATATAATGTCGGAACTTCTGAGATGCAAAGACCACTGTTAAGCAAGCCTTTTCAATGAATGTATAGTTGAGTTCATAGCCATTTAATGTTCTACTAATGTAATATATGGCGCGTTCCTTTCCTTATTGATCCTCTTGTGCCAATAATGCCCCCAGCGATATGTCTATGGTTGAGATATATAAAATAAGAGGCTTTCCTGTGACTGGAGGTACTAGAACTGGTGGATTCATCAGGTACTATTTGATTTGGTAAAAAGATTTTGCACACTTGGCCTCCCATTTGAATGGTACATTTTTGTGTAGTAAATGGTTAAATGGTAGACTTTTATCTGCTAGCTGAGTGATGAATCGCTTGATGGATTGAAGTCATCCCTGTAGAGATCTGAGTTTACTGATATTCTTTGGGGATGGCATGTCCATAATGGCCTGTACCTTTGCTAGATCTACTTCAATACCTTTAGCTGAGACTATGTAGCCTAGTAACTTGCCTGATGTAACCCCGAAGACACACTTCTTAGGGTTAAGCCGGACTTGGAATTTCTCTAATTGATCAAAGATTTTGGTTAGGATACCAAGATGTTCTGCTCTGGTGAAAGATTTAGCTAGTAAGTCATCCACATAATATTCCATAAATGTGTGCATCATGTCATGGAATATTGTGGTCATTGCTCTTTGATAAGTGGCCCCTGCATTCTTTAAGCCGAAAGGCATAACATTCCAACAGTACGTTCCCCAAGGACAGGTGAATGTGGTTTTATCTTGATCTTCTGGGGCTATTTTGATTTGATTATAGCCTAAGAAACCATCCATTAGTGAGAGCATTGCATGGCCTGCTATGAGATCTACAATGATGTCGATACTGGGCAGAGGAAAGTCATCTTTTGGACAAGCTTTGTTGACGTCTCTGAAGTCAGTGCAGATTCTGATACTACCATCTAGTTTTGATACTGGAACGATGTTGGAAATCTATTCCGCATAGTCAATGGGTCGGATGAATCCGACGTCTAATAATTTCTTTAGTTCAGTTTTGACCATGAGTGCCACCTGTGGATTCATCTTTCGTAGCTTTTGCTTGACTGGCTTAACTCCTGTAGAAATGGACAAGTGATGCATGATTAAGTGTGGATCTACTCCGGGCATATCAGCATATGACCAAGCAAAGTTGATTTGCTATTCTTTAAAGAAGATGATGAATGTCAATCTTTCTTCCTCTATCAGAGATTCTGCAAGGTGTATGTTTCTGGCTGCTTCTGTGGTACCAATGTTGATTGATTGAGTGGGCTCAATCAATATGGGTGATCGCTCATGAAAGTGCTCAGGAAGAGTGTCAAGTCTCCCATCGTTAGGTGCCTTAAAAAGATTTTCACCCTCAGATGCGGCCTTTATTTTTACTTTTTTGTGATCTAGAGCTACCATTGACTAGTTTTCAGCATTGGATCCTTTATTTAGTTCATTTTTGCAACTAAGAGACTTGACACTCCCTGATTGATAGATATCATTATTTTGTTCACTGGTAGAGCCTGTGTCGGGATTTATGGTACATAGGTAATGGATAATAGATTCGTCATTTGGAAAAATTGGTATATCATGGATTTCAGGTTCATCCCAGTCAATGAGATTAGGAAAGACAAGTGGTAAGGAATCGTTAGGTGGATCAAGTTCGGCTACTGTGAGTGTTAGGATAGAGTTTTCATCGTGATGGTTCTTGGTCTTAAAGAAGTTCAGGATTTTGTCGAGATATTCGATGGTATTATCCTCCACATATACTTGCTCATAATGTTCATGTTCGCTTTCCTCGGAATCATAGATATTCTGGGGTCCAAGTTCAAGAGGTCTATCTTCTGTGGTATGTTATTCTTGGGAAATAGATATAGAATCAGTATCACTAGAGATATCTGTAGTAGCATTGGAGCAGGTACCCCATTCATATTCATTAGAATTAGTCTCATAGGCATCATCCCAGATTCTATCTGTGTTGTAAACAGGTAGGTTGTATGGTGAAAATAAATCTTTGATGATTGATACCATTTTGATGGTTTTTGTTGATTTTGTGTCAGATCCGTCCTCTACTTTCTGGATTTGTTCATAGACTGTACTTCCTCGGGGAGGAAGAATGGTATCTGGAGATGACATGATTTGTTCTTGAGATATTGGTGTCTGAATATGAGCTACTGCTGCAGATAGGGCCTTCTTATGACTTAGAAGCTTTTCCTGATGTAACTTTTGATCTTGACGTTCCCGTGCCTTGCAGATTGTTTCTACTGATTCAAAAAGTGCTTCCTGCCAGGATTCTTCTTTGTACTTTGTCTTTACTTTCCATTGAGGTTTGATAGGTAGGTGTGGCGGCTGTTTCAATAGGAATGTGAGTTTAGAACCCAATCCTGCTTTGTTTCTGCTAGGTTGTGAAGGAAGATCTATAGGTTTAGTGACTCCTTCTTTGCATTTCCCAATAGGTCCTTTACCACCATATCCCATTTGTTTCATGATTAAGTAGCCTTTTCCATACACATGTGTTGGTAGAACAATGTCCAGAGTGGCTGCTCTGTGATTTTCTTCTTCATCTTTGTATAACCAGCTAAGAACATCTTTGTCTTCTGATTCATGTGCTAGAGTACCCAATTGGATGAAGGTACCATCAAATTTAGTGATGGGCTGAGTAGCCAGTTGTGTTGATGTAGTAGGCAAACCATGTGATCTAGGTGATGTTGGCAATTTGGCCAAGCATAAAGGCTCTAGAGAGTATTCTCCCATGCCTTGGTCTTTGATTTGCATTTTCTTCTTGAAGTCTCCCCATAAGGAGTTGGATTTTGCTGTGTGTGGATCTGATGTTGAAGATTGCTACTTTTCTCTATTATGAGGAACCAAACTATCCTGGGCTGCCCCCATTGCGTTGCAATGTTGAAATAGATTGTGATCAGCAAATATGGATATTTCTTGTCCATCATAAGGAAACTTGACACACTGGTGATACGTAGAAGGTACTGCTTGCATTTCATGTATCCAGGGTCGTCCTAACAAAATATTGTAGGTTAGATCAATATCTAAGACTTGACATATAGTATCTTTTTGTACTGATCCAACTTGAATAGGTAATATCACTGTGCCTTTAGAGGACCTCTCTTCATCATCATATGCCTTTATGGTAATTTTCTTGCAAGGATCAATAGATTCTTCTGAGAAGCCTAATGCACGGATAAGCTTTAAAGTACATATATTAAGTCCAACTCCTCCATCTATTAGGACTCTTTTGACTCAGTGTTTGCAAACAATTACCTCAATATGGAGAGGAGTATTATGTGGATGGATCAAAGAAGCATCGTCATGCTCTGAGAAGGTGAGATTATGAGGTCCAGTCATATGGGCAACCATGGCTTGAATTCTGTCTGTATCCAAATTTTGAGGTACATTGGTTTCCAATAGTGCTTGTTCTAATATGTCTTTGTGCTTCGGTGATAGTTTCAATAATTCCAGGATAGATATCTGAGCTGTCTTGCGTAGTTGGCTAACCAAGTCATAGTGGATTTTTGGTGGAGTGGTTGCAGGTGCAGTATGTCCTTTCAAGACATATTTCTGAGTTTGGGTTGTTACATTGACAGATTCATGATCACGCTGATCTCGGATGGTGATGACATTTACTTGATGATCTTCAGCTGATATGTGGTTGATGGTGTTGTTGTAGATGTGATTAATATGAGCACCGCGTGTATCATCTGAAGTGGATGCTCCATCTTTGTTGTAATTTGGGAGAGGATTTTTAAAGGATCCATGATCACCATTTGTTTTGAGACCATCAACCATTAAGTCACCTCGATCAATCATGTCTTGTACTATGTGTTTCAATCTCATGCACTCATTTGTTCTATGACCCTTGTTGCGATGGAAATCACAATAGTGTGAATCATTCCACCAAGGTGGTTTGATTGGGGGTTCATAATTGTTGATTGGAGGCAAAGACAGAATCTTGTTTGCCAAAAGTTCTCTAAATGCTGATTCTAAAGATTGTCCCAGTGGTGTGAAGATGCGCTTTTGGAAATTGTTCGCGTTGCGTGAATTGTTGTTAGGTCCTGGATTCATGTTTTTGCTTTGAGTATCATTGGTGTTGTTTGTATTGAGTTGTCCTTGATCAGTGTTTGATGCATATGTGTTAGTATTTGGAGCAGCATTTTTAAGATTTTTCGTATTTTGAGGATTTCCAGATAATGCAAGCACTGGTTGTTTAGATTTGAGATCATGTGTTTCATTGTTGCCTTCGTTTTTGTTTCGGGTCCAAAATCGAGATTTGTCAAGGTTGGTGTTGTTTTGGTTATTGTAGTTTGATGAGTTCATTCCTTGTAGAATTTGAGTGTTCCCTTTTTGACACATGCTTCTTCTACTTGAATGCCATTTTCAATCAATTTAGCGAAAGATGGTATGCATTGAAGTTTTAGTCTGTAACTCATCTCACCGTTCAGGTTATCGATGAAGATTTCCATTTTCTCCTTTTCAAGAATATCTCGAGGATATCTGGAGACCATGCGTCGCTAGCGTTGAAGGAATACCATGAATGTTTCGTTGTTCTTTTGTTTGGTATTGCAAACATCTAGCATGTTTATGGCATGTTGGATGTTGTAGGAATAGTGGGTTATGAATTTATTAACCAACTCATCAAATGATCTGACAGGTGGCGAGATTTTGGATAACCATTCCATGGTTTGCCTTCCCAAACTTCTGGGGAATAACCTCATCAAATAGGTGTCATCATGAGCAAATTCAAGGCTCAGTGTGCAAAATTCATGAACATGATCCCGGGGATCACTTTTCCCATCATATTTATCAAATTTTGGAACGTCCGAGTTTGGAGGAAAAGGCACCATGTTCAAGCTTCTGTCAAATGGATAAGGACAGATTTCGTTTAAAGAGTACCGCACTGTTGTCCCTTGTTGCATATCCTGTATTTGCCTTTGCAACATTTGCATTTGTTGAGTAAGGGCTACCAAAGGTATATTGTCTTGTCGAGGAAAAAGTTCTTGCCTTGTATTGGTTCTCAGCTGAAAAGGTGTGGTAAATGGTATATGTTGCTTTGGTGTTTCTAGCTCAAGTATACACATTTCTGGTATACGTTGTTCAAGAATGTGTTGTTCAAAGTTATGTTGTTCAGGTATGCGATTTTCTTCTTCTTGGTGTTGTTCTTGATATGCATATTGTCGAGATCCGGTTTGAAAAATGTTCGGGTCGAAATCTTCAGGAAGTTTAACGCCCTTGCTTATAAGCATCAACAGATATTTTTCTTTGTCATTTTCCATGAGTTTTTCGACAAGTTTTTGGAAGGAAGGATTTTCTTGACATTCCCGAAGAAGTGCTTCAGTAATTTCAGGTTCTTCTATGGGTGGAACTTCAAAAAGATTTGATAATCTTCGATTCATACTGGACTCAGCATGTGTCTCGCTTTGTTTGTCTCATTGAGAGCGAGTAACAAGCATTTTAGTAGAAACTTTTAGTGATGAAAGGGACAAAAGCCTCTTCGATGTGTTGCTTGGGTGTTGGTGGTTCTGGTCGAGATGTGTTATATGTGATGCACTCGTCGGGCAAGAATGCTGGATTGATTTTTCCGCCGTGGTTTATGGTTTGATTAAAAGCATAATTTTGATAGTATGCTTTTGTTTTCAAAGGTTCTTTGTCAAATTCACTAGATTTGTTTTGGATATAACGTTTGACGTGATGAAGGAATACCCGATGAGATTTGAAGAGTTGACGATTGATGTATAAAAACTTATTTCTCTTGATGAATTTGGAGAAACTAGGTTGTTGTTTCTTCAACGTGATGTTACGATAGAGGTTCTTTCTTCTCAGAATAAGGGGATTAGTCATGCATGAGTGATGAATGATTTCCTTTGATTTATTTGGATTCAGTTGATTCTTGTTTTGAAAAATTTCAAATCTCACTTTATCAGAGTGAAGGTTTAGATGTCCCTTCATGATAAAGCATGTCAAATGATATGGATAAAAGCTTCCCAATCTGGAAACTGGATTTGACGATTTGAGAATTTTAAATAAGTGTTTTGAGATAGAAATCCGTAAGATGGTAAAGGATTTTGTTGATACTGATGATGAAATTTCCAGATTATGATAGGAGAGACGTCCTCTATTGTGCGATTTGTTTAGGATTCTGACAAATTTTGTTTTGACACAAATTGAGCTCAAGAAATAGTTTTAGTGGTTTGTTTGTCACTCTGGTTTGATGAAAACTGATGTTGGACGAAAAAAGGCTTCTAAAAATGTTTTTGAAATTTTGAAATTTTTTTCTTGGTTAGCTCTCTATTTTCCTGTTTTGGATTACGCGCTAGAACAGAGTCTACATGCACTACTGAATTTACTTGATGTGCTAAAAGAATGAGCACACACGCTAATCTTCCCCTAGACACGTGCTAAAGTTCAGATTTTGTGAAAATGGCGGTCTAATAGTTTCAAAAGTTTATGCGCTATCTTGGGTCTTCTGCGCGCTAACTTTTAAACTATATGCGCTAATGTTTCTATGTCACGTGCTAAGCTGTTTCTTCTACATGCTAAAGTTAGGACTGTTGAAAATTGTTTTTGAATTTTTTTGAAAAATCTACGCACTATACTGGGTCTGTCACACGCTAACTTTTAAACTTTATGCGCTAATTCTTGGTACCTACGTGCTAAGTTGTTGCTGCCACGCGGTAGACTGTGCTTCGAATGCGCTAAAGGATTTTATATTGTTTTGCCTAATGATAAAACGCTACTGTTTTAACTTCACGCACTAATTTGAGGTTTAGATGTGCTAACAAAAGTCTTCCACGTGCTAAGATATTGTTCTTATGCACTAGACTGCCCTGATTTTTTCTGTTTGGATGATTTCTTGAGGTTTTTTGAATTTTGTTGAGAAATTTTCAAGTGCGATGGATGATTTTCTGAAGTAATAAATGCAAGCACAGCACAAAAAGTACAACCATTTTTCCTAATCTAACAAAAAGTGTATGTTCTGCGAGGATGTGTTCAAATCCCCAATGTTTTAACAGGTTTGGATACAAGTAATACACTTCAGAAAGACTCTTTATTCAAGGGTCATAAATAACATCATAGCCCACTAGTCTCGATACTCCGTCAGCTCAAACAGTCGTGTCACCCCCTAGAGGGTGCCCATTTTTTCGCCTTTTGCCAGAAATTAACCCAAAGTGAATTGCTTCACAGTTGAGTAGTTATCTTGGGAGATATATGGTGAGTAATCTTGAGGGTGGATTCTTCCCCACCCTTGCACTATGATGTTATAAATATTTGGTTACTGACTCAGTTCAAAGCTTCTAATTCTATGGTTCGTAATCAGGCTTTCCATTCGGCCGTCAGTGATAAACTCCCTCAGGAGGCTTCCCAACCTTTAGAATAAAGGCTTTACGTATCTCAAGGATACTGGGGGAAGGCTAATCACTACGCGCAACCATTGAAAAGGACTTTCGTCACTTTCCACATTTGATTATAGTGGGTTGGAATTCTTGACATCAAAGTCATTCCCCACTTAGGTCGTTCCCTTCACACTGGCCATAAATGGCTTTAAGAGTTGATTGCAACTCCTCGGGAAGGCAGGCCTGCTAAAGGTTTTAATGCTTGAATTACTGAAAGCTACAAGAGTGGTCTGGATTTTTGATCACCTAGTTAAGGGGAGAGCATATTCCTTCCACTTTCGAGACAAAGCAATCAATTGGGTTTATTTTATCCTTTCAAATCAGTGATTTGTTACAATCTATGTAGAGATGTTGCTCCACAACAACATGATGTTCCTTTTAATTCTTAAAAGAAAGATTTTCTGATCTATAAAAAGGAAATGGTCAACAAAGCAAATTTCCGATTTGGAGGTCAACAAAAGAAAGCATTTTTTTTGTTTTTTTTAAATAAAATCCTCCACTCCATCTGCAAGAAACTGTTAGGATCCTGCAAGCAAACAAAAAAAAAGAGAAAATGTTAGATGATTTGGGGGACTTCTACAAGTCTAAAATTTCAGTTCGGTTACAATAAAAAAAAAAAAATTCTTTTGTCTATGATGCACTACAGAATGGACTGTACGTGCTACAATAAAAGCCAGATGCGCTAAACTTATGTTCCTCTGCGCTATACTGTTGCTGGGATGCGCTACTCTGTGAATTGGAAGCGCTGCTCTGTTCCTTTTCTTTCTCCCGTGCTCAGTTCTGCAGGAAAATTTGAAATATCATGTGCTAACTTTTGAGTTTTACGCGTTGGATGATGGAATTAACCACATTCCACCATTTTCCAGACCTGAAGGTGTCCATACAGTATAGAATATCATCTGTAGCAGCAAATGTGTAGGAAATTCACAGTTTTTAATTGATTTTCAGTCACCAAACTTTACATCAACCTTCAACAACCCCTCCAAAGGTTGGAATTAGACCTTTTTATGACTTTCAAAATAGTTACCAACTACTTTTAGGAACAGAAATGGTGGTTGGAGAAAGTTGCATAATTTAACCAAAAGTTGTCATGTTTGTCTTAACAACTTTTGACAACATTTTCATCCAAAACTCCTCTAAGCACAATTTAACTCCTAAGACAACTAAAACTCCTTAAAATGCATCATAAAATGCATACAAGACATAAATGACCCCCAAACACCATATGCCCAAGGTGGTTCCTAACACACCTGTGTGGGGGAAAAAGTGACACTAAGCAAACATGCCCTAATCTCACCTTTTGACACACATTTGTGGAATACGAAAGAGCCTAGAGGTATCACACAATTGGCTAATTCTTTTTGTGGAAGAGAGAGCCAGGGGCTACCTATTAGGATTTCTATTCCTTTGTTGCAAATGATAGATAAAATGATGCAAGTTCAACTACTAGCCCTAGAGTGTAAGTATGAACTAGTAACAAGATTGCAAGATTGAGATTAAGTGATGAAAAGCTATAAACACAAGGATAAAAGGAGAATGCAGATGTGTACCTGGGGTTAAAATCTGAGTGGAAATGTTCAAGACGGGGGTGCGGGCGCCACTGTCTTGATTCTGCACCTGAAACTGTTGTTTTGCAACCTGAAAAGCTGTCAGAAAAATGCTGAAACTGCTGTCTGACAGAAGGACCAGGGCGCCCAGGGCCCCTGTCCTGGCAGGACCAGGGTGCCCCAAGCCCCTGTCCTGGTCTTTTTCTCTGCAATTTGGTGTGTAGTTCAGTCTCCGTCTGCTTCCGTCAGATCTGCAACTTGCGGCATCGTCCGAATCCCGAAACCTGCACTTATATCTGAAAAGGTATGGTGGGCGGCTATATAAGGTTTTGCCTTAGTCAAACCCCCACTTTGGTGGTTTCCACCTCCACAAATAGCAAATTTGTATTGTAAAAGTAGTGTGTGCAAACCTTGTGTGTGTCCAAGATCCTAAAATGCAAGTAAGCAAACTAGAGCAACCTAGAAAGTAAACCCTAATTGCTTGCAAATGATAATGTAAATGCTCCAAATCAAGATGTAAAGAGATCTAAAGCATGAATACAAGTAATATAATGAGGCTTATGCAAAGACATGAAAACAACCTGAAATCATACCCAACCCCAAGGGAGGGGTACAAGCCAATCTTCAGTCGGTGATCCCCTATTGCTCTTCAATGTCTTCAAAGCCCTAAATGGATGAATGAAATTGATGAATGCTTGATGGATGGATGTTGAATGTCGTTGAAGTCTTCAAAGATCTGCTCTTTCGCTGCATAGAAGGCCCTTGAAACCAAAAATCTTTATCCTTCAAATGAAGAAAGAGAGCTCTTATATATGAAACCCTAGGTCTTAATTTCAACTTTTGGCCGACCTAGAGATTGAATCTCCCGCCAATTTCTTGGGGTTAAGCTTTATTTTATGATTGGATTGTGCTCCTAAAATTTCGAGAAAAATGTCCGGGACCGTGTGCACGCCGAGCACCATGGTTCCGATGACTTTTCACCAAATTTTTGGGGCCGTCGGATATGATGATTTTAGATAGAATCCCGAAGTTACAACTGATTTCGAGATGTTTTGACCCCCGAAATCAAGCCCCCAAGTTCAAAATAGGACCTAATTAGGGTTTTTGAGTAAATGATGTATTGGAAGAATAAAATGAAAGGGTCACACTTTAATGAAAAGGGCCCAACTTTATGATATGGGAGATGATAAAATAGAACCCTAGACCTAATTAATTTAATTAAGTGCTAAAGGGGAAATGCAATGCAAAATGCAAAATGTGCCAAGGTGGGTGCTAAACTAGGTGTGAAATTGTACCACCCTAGCAAGTGCGTACAATTTACGACGCTACAACACCTACCTAAGGCATTGGCTTACAAGGTGGGGTATGCTTATTACATGATATCAACATGAAAGAAAAGACTCCAAAACATGAAAACCAATCCTAAAACCATCCAATTACATCCTTAAGTGTTTGACTCTTCAAGAGCCCATTGGATTTGATTTGAAGATGCCCCTGCATCATTGACCTAGATATGTTCCAGTGGGTATAAAGATGATATTATGTAATTATTTGTAGGGGCAGAGGAAGTAGAATTAAGAATAAGGATTGAGATTTGCATTTTGTGATCCGGTTGATTCTTAGAGTCTTGAATTGGATTATATTTGGATGTTAGCCTACATGTAACCAGTTAACTACCAACTATTCTTTGATGATTATATGATGATAGCCGGATGATTATTGGAAGTTATAAAGCAATAATATGATCTCTTTATGGAACCTTGTTATATTTCCTTACCGCTTTCATTGTGTTACTCTTTCTGCATATTTCAGTTGATTCGCTTCGAGGGTTTTACCAGTTATGGTTGCATCACCTTAGGATTAGGATCAATTGATTAATCCTTCTCTTACATGGGATGGACTTGTGTTCCTAAGAAAAAAGAAGGCAAAAGGATTAGGGTTTTGATCAACACAAATGATTAAAAAAGGGTACTTTAGGTAGATTCTTCCCCAAGCACAAATCCAAATGATGATTGATATAGGATGTCTAAACTAAACTTAAACAAAGATGTGATCCTTTGGATGAGGTTTATTTTATTGATTATTTGATTGGGATTGGAGATGATTGTTTGATTAAGGATGATGATTGATTGATTTTGATTATGCTAAGTCCTTAAAGGATGATTGGATGATGAATGTGTGATAATTATAGAAAAGAATTTTTGTGAAAAGGGAAAGGTCACCCTAGGATGACTCAATAGGTGATGGAGTTCTTAGGAAGGTAGGACAAATTGATAGGATCGCAAAAGCTTGGGCCCTTAATGACTCTTCATCAATCTCATTAACATAGCCATGGAGGTAATCGTGAAACCTATACAAGAAGGTTTTATTCTTAAGAAAGACTTTACGATTGATATATAAGAACTTTTAGCACTTGAGGAGTTTATTTTTGTATGCAGGAAAAGTGGGTTGATAGAATTTAATATGTGAAAATATTTCAAAATACTAGTCCACACACACACATAGAGGACTTCTTGGTGCAAGCTATAGAGTAACGTAGTATTACTGAGCTTCCCAAGGAGGGTCCCATGGTTCTCTATCTCACAATGTCCCTCAAACCAATGTTTTTGCTCTCAGATCACCGAGCAAAATGGTTTAGGGATAGCAAATGCAAGAACGAGGGATGCTTAGATAATTTTTTTAGTATGAGATGTGTTATAAGCTATGTATGATAATAAACTAAATGATAAGATGACAAGATTAGTATGAATACTATCCTAGCATGATATATTTAATCTATGATTGAGCTAAAATGATAAAGAACTTATTCTAAATATGCATATTTAGTCTACTTCCTAATCTAAAAGAGAGGCTAAATGATGAGCATATATGAAATGAGAAAGCTTGAAAGAATTTGAGCATAAGTGTAATGCTTCAAATTTGAAAGATGATTGTTAAAAATGGAGGAATGAGAGCTCTATTTATAGCACAAACAGGGCAATGGATGGTCAGGATTGAAAGAGTTGATCAAGGGTTGAGTTTGAAAGTTGGGGATCCATGTGCACAATTGGCACCAATGAAATGGTGACAAGTGTCAACATAGGGTTGGGTTGAGAGAAGGGGTTGGAGGCATTAAAGGCCTGAGAAGACCTCATGGTTATCTAAAGGCTAAGGGTCAAGTCCAAATTAAGATTACCCACTGGATTAAGAGTTAATCCAAGGATAAACCTTTGTGCAAATGTTTAAGAGATAATCATGGTCAAAGAATTAATGGCCTGATGAGACCCTTGGGTTGGATGAAGGTTGAGTCAAAACAAATGTTTTAACCATGTGGGAGGGTTTGAGTTAACCATTAATGGTTATTGAAGACTTTGGGGATTAAGTGGTTGAAGGTTGAAAGCCTTCAATGGTTATCAAAGACTTTGAGCCATTTAGTGGTTGGAGGTTGAAAGCCTTTAATGGTTATCAAAGACTTTGAGCCATTTGAGAAGTGACTTCCCTTTGCTTAGGGATGTGACAAAATTTAGAGAAGGGTTAGGTTAATTAGAAGTGATTAGAGGATTCTAGAAGGGATTAGAAAGGGGTTTGGGATTTTGCAAGTGGATGGAGGGATAATAGGATTTAATTGAAATAATTTAATTCATTCAATTTGGTTGTAATTAAATAAATTTGATTTATTCAATTTGGGATAACTATTTAATTAAATCAATATTTATTTATAAATTACCCTCCCACTTGTGTTTCCATACAAATGAAAGTTGCACCCATTAATTGAAATAAATCATTTTATTTTAATTAAAAATTCTAATTTCTCCCACTTTCATTCTCCTACAAGAGCCACTTGTACCCTAATCATTCTTCCATAACTTCCTAATCCCACTAACTTAAATCAAATCCTATCCTAAACATTGTCACATTCCTAAGAAAAAAAACAAGTCACTTCTCAAATCCCCAAAGTCTTCAATAATCATTAAAGGCTCTTACATAAGTCGTTAAGGGTTTTCTCCCTTCAAACAAGTTAACCTCCAAAGTCTTCAAAAAGCATTTATTTCTCTTACAATACTTCACTTCCCAACACACTAACCTTTGCACAAGAGCTTTTCCATTGGACAATGTCTTTATCCTTGGATAATAGATTTATCCAATAACCTTGGCCACATGGGATTAACCACCATGTCTACTCAAGAATTCAATGCTTCTTCCATCTCCACTCAATAAATCTCATGGTGACACTTGTCAACATGGGATTGGGTTTAAAATCTCACATGGATTGAAAATCATTCAATCCTAGCCCTTATTAAGCTAATTCAATTGTGTCCATCCAATTGACCATTTCTTCTATAAATAGCTCTCATTTCTTCACAATCTGGATCTCGAGTTATTAGATCTCAAGTTTTTTATGTATCTAGGTTATCAAGAATTTGCATTTGCCTCTCTCATAAGCTTAAGCATTTTATATAGCAATAGCATTATCATAGCATTATAATCTTAGAATATTAATGTTTAGCATATCATAGCATATCATGTTAGTAGTATATCATATTAATATCATCTTCATGCTAGCTTAAATATCATACTAATTTCATCATTTGCACCATATCATAGCTAGTTTCATATCAATATCATGCTAAGATCTTAGTTATACATTGCATTTGGATCTTTGATCATATATCCTCCATTCTTTAGGTAGTGATCCTAGAGATCAAGTGCTCATCCAAGTTGAGAGCCACCTTGATTTGAAGGATCCTTGGAGATAGAGCAATGGAACAATCTTAGGAGATGGATGATTAATTTGTTTTGTCATTTAGATCTTTTTTTTTTGGTATGTTTCATTGGTATACTTGAATGTGTTTTCTATCATTTGGCCAACCCCTCTTATCAAGTGTACATTTCTGCCACCCACCATGGGGCAACCCACTCATTCTAATATTTTTTCCGCAGGTTTACAGAGGGAGTTTTAGCCCATATAACATTTCTTGTAGAGCATTCATACCTTATTGTGGTGCATACAAACTTTCTGTTAGGGCATATACACATTTTTTTGGTGCATACAATCTCTGTTTTGGCACATATAATCTTTGTTTTGACACATATAATCTTTATTTTGGCACATACAGTCTTTATTTTGGTGTATACAGTCTCTATTGTAGCACATTTACCACAGAGAGTAGGAAAACCTATAACAGGTTGGAAAAATTAGGCTTGTAAAGACCTCCGTTATTCTGGATTTTTGGCTAAACTGGTTTTGTGCAGGTTCTTATAGTGTTTTGCAGGTTCAAAAAGAGTTGTATTAGTTCTTTCTTTGTTACTTTCTTTCAAAGTTAGTATAAAGAACTCATTTTTCTTTTATTTTTTTGCAAAAGGTAAAAAGAACATTTTTATTTTATGCTTAAAAGGAATCAAAACTATCTTTTGGTGCTTAAAAAGAATCACATTTTATTTCTTGAAAAGAGGTAAAAATAACAAATCAAACTTCCATTTTACAAGTTCGGTTCACACTTCCTTTTGGTTCTCTCTAAAAAGAATAAAAACAATCTTTCATTTTGCAAGGGATAAAAGGAACAATCAACATCTCTTTGTGCAAGCTAAAAAGAACAAACCACATTATCATTAACAAAGTAATTTTATTTTGTTGACCAGGTTTTCTTTCAAAGTCAAAAATAATTGCTATGTGGGACTAAAATGAACACCATGTTTGTTGGAGCAACATCTCCAAATAGAAGTTAGATGATCATTATACTGAAGGATTAAAAAGAACAAGTTGTAAACCATGTCTCAAAAGTGATAGGCATATGCTCTCCCCTTAATTGGGTGATCAAAAAGCCCAACTCACTATTTGAATGCTTTATTTTAGTTCTTGCAATAAGATAAAACCTTTAGCAGGCTTTCCCTCTTGAGAAGCCCATAAGGCCTGTGAGAGGGGAATGACCTAAGTGGGGAATGACTTAAAGGCAAGTTTACCAACCCACTATAATCAAATGTGGATGGAGATGAGAATCACATCCAACGGTAGTGTGCACTGATAGCCTTCCCCCAGTATCCTTGAGATATGAAAAGCCTTTGTTTTAAAGGTTGGGAAGCCTCTTGAGGGAGTTTATCTTTCATCGTGTCGAATAGAACCCTTATTAGAAGCCTTAGAATTAGAAGCTTCACTGAGTCAGTAACCAAACATTTATAATATCATAATACAAGGGTGAGGAAAAATCTGCCCCCAAGACACTCACCATACATCTCCCAATAAAAATATTCAATTGAGGAGAAATCCTCTTTGGTTCAACTTCTAGAAAAAGGCAAAACAATGGGCGCACCCTAGGGTGTGACAAGGTTGTTTGAACTAAAGGATTATCGATTTGTGGGCTATGATATTATTTATGATCCTTAAATAAAGAGTCTTCTTGGTGTGTTTTTCTTGTTTGAACCAATGAAAACATGATGGATTTGAAAAGATCCTCAAAATAACATACACTTCATGTTAGATTAAGACAAAAACTACTATTGTTCTCATGAGTGTTTATTATGTTCTTGTCAGATATCAAACAAACATCTTGCAAAATATCAACAAAATCATAAATAACTTTACAAATTGCAAAAATTACAAAACCAAAATTGATACAAGTACCCTTTTAGGTGGTGTTTTAGATTCTACTATCATAAAACAAGGTTTCTTCCAATAAAATCAAAGAAATATCAACTAGTGATCCAAGTTGTACAATTTTAAACTAGTATCAACATCAGAGTACATAGTCTAGATATTCAAGCTAGTAAAATCAATCTAGTTTCCACTATTAGGATACATTATCCTTCAAAATGGGGATCTTTATTATATCATTTGACACACTTCATCACATCAATAGGCGGCATATCGAACCCTCTATTTGACTTAGTAGGCCTGAGTATCCAAACAAGGTATTTATTATCAAATCAACCTATCAACATCAACTTTGATCACTTGTATGACCACTCCTCAACATTTAAAAAGAAAGAATCTTCGTCAAAAGACCAAGCTAAAAAGGAGACAACCTAGTCAAAAGGAACTCATAAAGAGAAGGAGGTTTCTCTACATAAACTATGAGCACTTCCTAAAACATTGCACTTTCTTGCACTGCTTTCATATCTATCTGTGCAGTAAAGGAATTGGGTTTGACAAAGAATCTTTGCAAGCACGTGCCTTTGAACAAAAGTTGGCATTCTCTCAACATCTTAACAAAGGAGGAAATATCAACTTCACCTATCTACCTGAAGATCCAATCTTATTGAGTCAAATCAATAACATGCCAGTTTTTACATGATCCCATAAAAACAATGAGTGGGATGCACAACCTGAATCAAGCATGGGATATAGAGAAACTAGCACCTAGAAAAAGTACCTGAATATAGATGAGGATGATATAATGGATGACATTATAAAAGATTCCCAACAAGATGTTGGCCTACAAGATGTTTCAGGGAATGCGGTACCTCGTCTAAGATAGGACACAGTCTGGCTTCGAGTATACCACACCCTGGATAAGACCCATGATAGTAGTGACAAGGAAAAATGATAGTGATGTTGATGTTCGATTGATATGACATTTGTGATCAGTTTGAATGTCTGGTTTGATTGAAAAATTTCATCTGTTAATGCGTGATTTCAGTAAAGCGCAGTGTTATGATTGCATGTCAGTGGATGTATGCTCAGTGATCTGTCTATGCACAAAGGGAATATTTTTGTTTTGTTTTTTTCAATTTTTTTACAATTTTTTGTTCATTTTTTCAAGACATTATTTGATTTTTTTAGGGATTTATTTCAGGACATTTTTTCAATTTTTATGATTTTTTTCAGGACATTTTTCAATTTGTTTATGATCTTTCAAGACATTTTTCAATTTTTATGATTTTTTCAGGACATTATATGATTTTTTTATGATTTTGCCCCCAGTGTCTAGCAAGGCAAGGAATATGACAGGTGAATAAATAGGCTTTCTAAAATGTTGGTGGATAGAGGGAAGACAAAGGCCTTTTATTATGGAGACAATACGGATGCAATTTTCAAGGGCTATTGCATGATGGAACAAGAGACTGGATATGACAATGTAAAGCAGTGAACATGGCATGAGGGACATGTCAAGAGGTTTTTGAAAAATATGTTTTGCATTTCACATCCTTATGTCAGATCAAGATCAAGGAATGAAAAAGGGTGTATGGATAGTGATAAGATATGGATAGGATAAGAAAGACCAAGAATGGATAAGGGACATGGACTGAAGGTCGGGATTGGCTAAGGGATAGTGGCAAAAAGTTGCAATAAGCTAGGGAATATGGATGAAAGGTTATAATAAGCAAATGGATAAATGACCAAAAGCTATGATAGACTGAAAGCTACAAACAAGATGCATGATGCTCATGAATATCATCAGCCTTGTCAAGATCAAAGGTAGAAAGGGAAACTAGACATGAGGGACAATAGGATATGAAGGGTAATAAGACATGATAGGATAATGAAGTGTGATAGGATATGACAAGATAATGAAGGAGGAAACCTGCCCCCAAATATGACATGCAAGAAGTTCATGGATTACACATGATGCCTGTTTGCCAGGTTTTCATCATGGTACTTGCCCAAGGCACCTGTTTGCCAGGTTTTCACCAGTGGATGAATTATTTTTGCTTTTACTTTTCTCTTTTTGTCTTTTTCTTTTTATCACTTTTTTTTTTTTTTTAGAGTTTAACATTTTAGTCAAAAATGGACACATGATAGGGGATGGAAGAAGGATTCAAACATCTTTTTGTTTGGACCATGACCTTTAAAAGTATGCTCAAAGATGTTGGTAGGATAAGGACGTGGAAAATAAGATGAAACTAAGGCAAGGATTTATGTAAAGGATTGGATCAAAGGGATCGAAGGATGAAAAATATGCATTGGATAATGGATAGGGTATTGGGAAAATTGGGCTTCAATGGATGGAAATGAAGGCAAGATCAACATTGGCACACACATTGAGGGGTGGTGGATTGATGGAGGAAAAATGGATCTCAGATTGTGAGATTTGGATGGAGGAATAGCTTGGGATTTTGGGACATAAGGGCCCAAAATGGATGAAGAAGGTGATGGAGGAAAAAATTTGAGAGGGTTGGATGGAGGAACAGCAACTTTGGATGCCAAGTTGGATGTTTCGTTGGACTTTTGTGCTTCAAGAAGTTGCTTAGGGATCCACATGGTTTTTGATTTTTCATGCTTTTGTGGTTCATTGGAGTGCATTGCCAACGGAAGGGATTTAGGAACCCATATATATTTTGACTTTGCTTTATTTTGCTCAGTGGGCCTTTGTGGAATTTTGGATATTTCTTTTTCTTTTTGGATGATATTTTTCTTTGCTTTGACATGTTGATCCTTGAATACATGTGGATTTCTAGACTTATGACTTTTATACTTGGCATCCAAATTGCTTGGAGGGGGAAAGGAATGCATGGATGGATATGAATGAAATGGAGTTCTTTTGGATTGATGAAATTTACTCAAGGATGTGTGCCTTTTCTGACCTTGCATAGAGGACAAAGGGATATAAGGACCTAAGATGGATGGAAATTATGATGGGGAAGGTGTATGTTTTTATTTTGATGGAGGGATACCAATGTCTTGAGAGTGAGTTGTGTAGACATGACCCTTAAGATCTTCTTTGATATGGAGGGGTTCTTTCTTATGGAGATCTACTCCTTTGCCTTTATGAATATCTTGACTTGTAGGATACTCTTTTCTTTGGGAAGAAGACACGAGTCCATTATGAGGTGGATATGATATGAGAGAAATAATGAGATCTTGAAGTGGATCGGATTGCACCAAAGTGGAAGAACCCATTATGCATGTCAAGGGTTCATGAACATCTTGCACCAACACATTATAATCATGAAGGGGATTAGGATCATGAGGGGGACTAGGATTGTAGTGGACATGGTTCAATGACAGGCTCTTCAAGAGATGGAATGGGAGAAATAATGGGATCATCAAAAGAAATGCGATTTTGGAGTGTATATGGAGCATTAAGACAAG
Organism: Cryptomeria japonica; assembly: GCF_030272615.1. Lineage (NCBI taxonomy): Eukaryota > Viridiplantae > Streptophyta > Pinopsida > Cupressales > Cupressaceae > Cryptomeria > Cryptomeria japonica. The sequence continues at coordinate 178,117,462 of NC_081413.1, read as the reverse complement.
GAGATGGAGGAACAAAAGGATCTTGTGAAGGATTTAAAGGAATAATTTGATCTTGACAAGGAGGAAGATCATTGGAATCCTCTTTAAAGGTGCTTTGCTCTTGACTTTCAATGGGGTCATTGGAAAGGATGGAAGGGATATTTGGAATGTCAATGGGATTTGAAAGGATATTTTTTTCATGAAATGGAATGCGATCGTTTGGGATTGGATGGACTAGGATATCTTGATCTTTCTTGGGGAATGGAGTGTCAATAGGGCTTTGGATAGGATGGACAAGAATAGGGGAATCATCATGAGTATCTGGGAACATGGGGTCCTGGTCAACAATTGGATGGGATGATAAGGTTTCAAGATCTTGATCTTGATCTATTTTAAGACACATTTCTTCATGTTCTAAATTATCCTCTTGACATGGGGTTGGACTTTGGATATGCATGGGGGATTTTGGCAAGGGATCAATGTTTTGGCATGAAGAAAATGCACTTTGAACATTTGTGATGGATTCTGGCAAGGAATCAATGCTTGAACATGAGGAAGAGGGACTTCAAATGGGGTCCTCTAAAATAGGTAATGGCAATAAAGTGCATGGTGGCATTGGGTCTTGTATTTCTGAAACATGACAAGGATGTGCATCATGAATTGGATTATCTTGGCAATCAATTATGGATAGTCCTTGGATGATTGCATCCTTGACTGTATTTTTTGATGAGGACAATATAGAAGGTTCTTGTGAAACTTCTAAAGGTGTAGGGATAGATGCCACTGGAGAGTCAATTTGTTTGTAGGGAGATGAGGCATTGCTAGACATAAGTGTATTATCTTGATCTTCTTCAAAGAACTCACTTGGTAGGTTCTTTAAGATCCTTGCAATAAAGCCACCTTTCTTTCGAGGTTTTGACATACTTGTATCTGGAATTTGAACTTGTTTGGCAAGGAGTTGGTTCTGGTCTGATGTCATGTTTTGATTTCGAACTAGATGTTGATCAAATTGGTCTGACATGTTCAAAATTTGGCTTGGTGTGGGCTGCAACCTTTGTTTTTGAATGTTTGGTTTTGGTTGTTGACATTGATATGTTGGTTGAACTTGTTGATATTCCACCATTGGTTGAACTATTTGTCGACATTGTATAGTTGGTTGGATGTATTGTTGAAATTGGACCATTGGTTGTGTCTATTGGAAATGTTGTAACTGTTGAACAATTGGTTGTGATGGTTGAAAATCTGATTGATAGTAAACACCTTCTTGTTCTTGTTGTGGAGGCACATAATGTTGTTGTCTCTTTTCTTGAAATTGTTTCATCATCTCTATTTGTGAGAGGAGAGCTGGTATGTCTGACCATTCAATAAGAGATCTTATATCAATTGGCTCAATTTTTGGATTTCAACCTGGAAATTTTTGAAACATTTTGGACATTTGTGATCTATTCTTCTCAATGTTTTTCACTTTTTTTTCCAAAATCTCCTTTTCTTGAGCTAGTTTCTCTTCTAGTTTTTGTATTTGGAGACTTGTTTCATCATAAAAATTTTGATCCAAGTTTTGAGACATGTAGAGATTGGATTGACATGATTGATTTCTCAATTGTGATGACATGGCTTCGTAAGAAGGTTGAGACCTCATTTCAACAAACATGTCACTATGCAATGCAACTAATGGGATTGACAAATGCAACCTAAAAGGACGACAATGCAACTTAATGTTTTTGTACCTTTTGAATTTTTGGAGACAAACTTTTGAAATGAAAAGCTAAAGACACAACCTTGGGAAGTTGAAATGAAGCCAAGACCTTAAAGGACAAAGGACCAAATGACAATAGGACAAATGTACAATGTCTCACCTATATGCTTGGATACTAAGCTAGGTTTGACAAAAATGATATTAATGAAAGGACAAATCTTAGACAAGGTCAAGACTCCTTAACAACAACTTAGGGTATCATCCAAAGTTTTGATATTTTTTATTTTTGACAAACCAAATTTTTGAGACTAAATGCAAGAAGGCAATTACTATGAAATGACCCTAATATGATATGATAATGACCTAAGCTTAATGAAGAGACCTAGGGTATGCAAATGTGACCTAATGTTATGAGGACAAAGACGCAAATGCAAATGTATGACAATGTCAACCTAAGACAAAACCTGAGGTTGAATTATGAAATGGTATTACTCTAATGCAAGAGGACACATGCAAATGGATGACCCTTATTGATATGCAAAGGAGTATGACCTAGGTGAAACCTAACCTTGGTACTTGACAATGACTTTGCATAATGCAAACCTAGGATGAACCTAATGTTGGACATGCAATATGAAACCTAAGTGAGGACCTAATAATGACATGCAAGGGGACACCTAAATGAGAACCTAATAAGGACATGCAAATGGACACCTAAATGAAATGGACCAAGTGGAATGCAAGAATGATGCTCTAAGCCCTAAGTATGGACAATGGAGGACCTAAATCTAAGTGACATGAATGTTGAGACAATATTTTGAAAAATGTTTGACAACCATGTTTGAAGGTGTTTTGAACTTTGTTGAATGAAATACTCTTGTGTTTAACCTTGTTTTGAATCAATTTGTCTTGTTTTTGAAATGAGACACAACTCAACTTTTGACAAGTAAAGAAGATAAGATATTTTAACTTAGACTCAAGACAATCATGCTCATTCACACATTTCTTATGGTAGGTAAGGACAGCAGGTACTTGAGAGGTACACTCGTTATGAGATTCAAGGAGAATACATAGATGCTTGACCCCACGGGCTCCCCTCCATGGCACTCACTTCTCAGGGAAGCCAAGCATCAGTCCCCATGGAAATCTCCCCATGGAAAACTTAGTATCTCTTCCAAGTATCTGAACTCCTCCTTATCAAGCAACTAGAAGGATTTTTGGCCTCTAAATGCAAGGTGTTTAATAAGGATTTTTGTTAAGCGCTACTCCTTGGTGTCACGCAAGCGTGATTTAGACATAGGCCCACCAAGATACCAAACAAATGTAGTCATGCAAGAATGATTTAGACCATGAGGCCCTACTTAGATGCTGATATGAGAAATAGTCCAAGGGTCATCACTTCCCAAGTAACTACAATTCCCACATAACCCTTCCTTCAAAGCTTTCGCCCATGAGGTATTTATTTACAGTGAGTTAGAATGCCAAGGTACTCTAGCTATGCTCACTTTGGGTCATTCCCTTCTCACAATTGTCACTTGCTTGCAAAAGAAAGAAAATGGTTGGGAAGGAAGGCCCTCTAAAGGTAACAAACAATTCAAAACATGAGAATGGTATCGAAGATCTAGATTTCTGATCACCCTAAGAAGGATGAGAGCATACTCTCCTACTCCAAAGTCAAACTCGACAAGAAAAGTGAATGCATGTTCATTCCATCCTACTTAGAAAACATACTAGGTGCCTAATTATGAATCACAAACACAAAGTTTGGTTGGAATATAAGGCAACCTGCAAAATCACTAAGTTAGGAGTTTGATTTGTTTGGTCTTTGACTAGCGAACCTGCATAAGATTTGTTAGTAGTTTCATTCTTAGTCTTCATCACATGTAATGCCAAGGTGCTACACAGAGAATCAGTACCAAAGAAAACTAGAATACAAGAACAGAATGCAAAACAAAGTAATTTGCAAGTAAAAACACTGATTTTCACCTCTATTTTTGGCCTTACACAGGCGCAGAATGTCTTGACACGGGCGCAGAATGCATTGACACAGGCGCAGATCCCTTTGACACAGGTGCAAAATGCATTGACACAGGCGTAGATCCCTTTGACACAGGCATAGATCCCTCCTACACAAGCACAGAAGTGCCCAGAAAGCCCTGAGTTGCCCTGTTTCTTGGGTTTTCACCTGCAAATCAGCTCAAAAGGCACTCAAAACATGGTTAAATGGTTAGTTTCATGTCGGTTTCACCAATTAATGTAGATAGGAATTGGGAAATTCATCAAAGCAATAGATATTAGACTAGCTCAATCACAAAAACCAGATTGCAATGATAACAATCCTAAAAACATTCAATAGAGATACTAAAAATAAAACATTTAAACCAAATGCAAACCATCGCAAATGGGAATGTCTTCTCCAGAATTCTCCATTGTCCTTCTTTCTCCTTCAAATTGCTTTGTTTCTAGATCTCACCTACAAGTGCATAAGCATGAGATGAAAGCAAGATTGACAAGACAAGATGACAGCGTAATGATACTAGAAGCGCGATTGATTGATCAGGGACCATGATTGAAGAAATTCATCCAATTTATAGATAAATTGGAGAAAAGGCAAGATTAGCATGAAATTGATTCAAATGGAAATTCAAATCAAGAATAGCAAAATTATGAAAAGTGTATGACAAATTGCTATGCAAGGTGTTATGACAATTTATGACAAATTGCTATGCAAGAATTATGACAAGAATTTGAAATAGAAAGACTTTTAGGAATTTAGGAGAAATTAGAAAATTAGGTGGATTAATTAATAATTTTTCATTCATTAATTAATTCACAAAAAGAGAGAGGAATTAATTAGCCAATTAAATAAATATTTAATTGTGACAAGAAGACTTAGGATAAATAAATAAATTATTTAACCTAGAGAGAAAATGACAATCAAGATTAAATGAATAAATCATAAAATCCTAGAAGATGAATTAGAAATGCAAGGATGACAATTAGGTCTTGACAAAAGATAATTGATGTAGGATCAATTTGATCATGATTTTGACTTGATAAATGACCAATGCTGATAAATGATTTGATTGATAAAAAATTGAGATTGGTTGACAAATTGACCAATATTGATAAAGACTAATTGAGATAGGCCCCAATTGACGAGGAACAATGACTAATTGATCCAAATTGACATGATTGAGAAGGACAACGATTGATGAAAAATTGATCACAAAATAACAAGATTGACAAGGATGAGAATCGATGATGAATCGATCACAAAATGACAATATTGAAAATGACAACGATCGATGACAAATCGATCGCAAGATGACAAGATTGACAATGACAACGATCGATGACAAATCGATCGCAAGATGACAAGATTGACAAGGACAAAACCCTAATTCGAAAGTGATAAAAATGAGGAATGCAGAAGAAGGACTCAATGCTTGCAAATGATAAAGACCAAGTGTACAACATAGAAGAAATGTTAATGTGATGCAAAAACCCTAAAATAAGGCAATGCGCAAATGTTAAAGTACGACTCCACAAGCGTTGACCATTTTTAGATGTCTACACCAACAATAAAAACAATCCCCATATTGTACACACAACAACTACAAGTGCTTCAACAACAAATGTGAGACATGCAACAAGGGACCACAACAAGATACTCTTTAGAGGACATTTGTCCCTATCCATTTGATAGAAGTTTAAATATGGTTTCTTTCCCACTAAACTTTGAAATACCAAAGTATTACAAATACAATGGTAAAAGTGACCCCATGATCATGTAAGGAAATTTTGTGCAATGAGCTTGGAGTTTCCCCACAATGATACCTACATGATGAGGTTAATTCTAAGAAGCCATGGAGGACAAACGATGGAATGGATTTCAAGACTCGCACCTCCCATTAGATAATTTGAAGAGTTGGTGAAAAAAATTCTTACACAATAATCTTATAACATTTAGCATGAGGTCACCATGGTTGACCTTTGCAACATGAAACAAAAGAACAATGAACCATTCATGATGTTCTTACAGAGATGGAGATGATTGGTCTCTAGATATCCTCGGCCCGTACCTAAAAAGGAGAAAATGGAAATCTTTATAGACAATCTAAATGACAAGATGAGTTATCAACTTAAATTATAATGTCTACCTAGTTTTCAAAAGTTGATAGACAATGGTATCTAGATAGAAGAGGCCTTAATCAAAAAGGGAGTTTTGAAATATTCTAAGGGTGCTAGTTCATCAAACAACTATAGCAACAACTACTACAACAAAAATGTAGAAAAATCCAAATTTTGGACAAGGAACAAAAATGTCATCAATGATGGTGTATTTGATGCTAACAATGTTAAAACAAAACAACTAATGTTAAACTTACTAGATACTACTCCACCAAACACCCATCAAGGAAACACCCATCAAGAAAACACCCATCAAGGAAACACCCATCAAGGAAACAACAATAAAGGAAACAACCATCAAGGAAACAACTATCAAGGGAATAAAAATCAAGGAAACAACAATAATGAAAAACCTACACCATATCGAAGGAAGTTCACACATTTGGGACAAACTCTTGAATCAACATTTCGATAATTGTTAGCAAACAAACTCATTACATTTCCAAACACAAGATATTTTGAGCCACAATTCAAACTCTCATGGTGGAATGACATGCACTACTACGACTATCATAGAAATAAAGGGCATCACACAAATGATTGTCTAAGGTTGAAGAATTTGTTTAGAGATTTACTAGATAAAGGTGATATAACGGTAGATGATCATAAAACCAACAATGATCATGAGGCCTTCAAGAATCCACTTCCTAATTATGACAAAGGTGCATCATCATCCTCAAACAACAAGGGGGGCCATCTAAATCATGTATACAACAACGTCATCAATCACATCTCAACATATGACAATTAGATCAATGTCATTAAGATCAAGGACAAGCAAGAGTAAGTCCTGATAAATGTGACTACATGGGCCCAATCCAAATATGTTTTGAAAGGCAACACTTCAAACATGCCCACTCCTGTAAAAGAGAAATATAGCCTAGTAGATCAATTAAAGAAACTATCGGCCCACATATCAATATTAGAGCTCCTCAAGATCTCACCATCACACAAGGATATTCTGGTGAGATCCCTTATTGACACTACAATTTCAAATAACCTGGATATTATTTGATTCCAAGCCATGGTGGGACATTTAACCATACCTCATAATCTATCATTTTCTAAACATGATGATGTCTCCTTAAGTCATCCACATAATACTCCACTCCATATTGAAGTCATGGTCTATAAACATTGAGTAAAATGAGTACTAATAGATGGAGGAGCTGATCTAAATATTTCTACTCTAAAACTTATTCATGCTTTGGGATTCTCAGAAATGGCCATTGATCCTAAGAAAAAGATAACAATCAAAGCATATGATGATGAAGAGAGATCATCAAAAGGGCTCATGGTATTACATGTTCAAGTAGGACCAGTTCAGAGGGATACTCTATGTCAAGTCTTAGACATAGACTTATCTTACAACATACTTTTGGGTAATCCTTGGATCCATGAAATGCAACCAGTACCATCTACATACCACTAGTGCTTGAAATTCCCATATGATGGACAAGAAATTTCTGTTATAGCAGATAGTAATCCTTTTCAGTATTGCAATAATCTCAAAGAAACTCAAAATGTTCTTGTGCCACACAATAGGGAAGCTCTCGCTTCCACATCATCAAAAAGTAAGGACCAGCTCAAATCTCTATCCATAGATTTTGAGAAAAATATGAAGTTAAAGGACAAAGGCATGGGAGAATACTCTTTTGAACATCCTTATGTCTATCAAAATTGCAAATCTCACCAAGTCTCATGGACAACCATCAACATCCAAACAAAAATCTTCATAACCCATCAAACTCTTTGATGGTATGCTTATTCAAGAAGGAACACTAGCAGATGAAATAGAAGACAAGGATATCTTGAACTGGTTATATAAGGATGACAAGGACACATGAGCAACAATGTTAAGTGTCATAATTCTAACAGACCAATATGGAAATGAATTTAGAATCATGCAAAGGATGGCTACATAGGAAAAGGTCCTATCGGTAAATGGAAAGAGGGTATGATAGAACTGATTCAACCATACTCGCAACTTGCCAAGAAAAAATTTGGATTAGGATATGGGCAGCATCAATGTCAACCTGAGCAATAGAATCAACAACAAGAATCCTTATGGCAATAGAATCAACAAAAATAAACCACACGGCAACAATAATAGGAGGCGAAAAAAGTAATCCAAAAGTGGCAAGATGAGGACTGCACACAAACAAATAGAATTTGCCATCAGAAAAGTAGAAGCAACTCAAAATTTTTATGAGCAATTTTGTATACTACAAGACAACTCTGACATAGACTCAAATGAATGGGAATGGGATACTTGTTCAGATGTAACTGAAGACACTGATATAGATGTACTTCATCCATATACTCCCATACTTTATGAAGGAGAAGGCTTAGGGTCTTGATATTTTGAATTTGGACCACAACATTGATAGGTCAATGATGAGCCACTAGTACCAAACTGGTACTGAGAGGGGGGGGTGAATCAGTGCAAACACAAATACAGTCAAAAACTAGTTTGATAGCAAATGCTCCAAATGACTGACAAACAGGGATACCGGTAAAGTAGAGTGCAACCGATAACATCCAGTATAGCTCAATCAGTCATGAACCGGTCACTCAATAAGCTTTCCTCTTAGCTCAATACTATAGTATCATTATATTCTCATGCATAAACCAGTAAAATTGACCATCAGATCTTCACAACAATGAGTTCAATATGTTTTATAGACAGGCATAAAACATAGAGCCTTCATGTGCTTAATAGGTAAAACAAAGCATCACACGACAAAAGCATTTCACATGACACACATATTTTTCACGTGGAAACCCAACTAGGAAAAACCATGGTGGGGATGAATACCCACAAGTTTCTTTTTGAACTCTTTAGAAGTCCACTCTATTAGGAGCCTTGTCCGGTTAAGGACATTACAATAGGTTCTGGTAGGAACCGATCCTGTTAAGGATCACTCGGTTAAGGGATACCTATTTAAGGGTTAAACCCAATAGGGTCACCTTATTAGAGGATTTCAAGAACTCAATAGCTGAAAGGATCTCCTAAGCTTCTCTAGCTTCTTAGAACTCATTAGCTTCTAGTTACCCAGTTAAGGGATTTGAAACAAGCCGGTTAAGACCACCCGATTTAAGGGATTTTGAATCAAGCCAGTTAAGGCTACCTTGTTAGGGGATTTTACAACTATTGAAGTGGTTAGAGATCAACAGGTATTACAATGATCTATTAACAGCACTTAATGCTAATGCAGATCCGTTTAGGCTCCTCTTTTCCTTCTACACATTCACTTTGCAGGTATCTCTTCTCTCCTTTGGTCTGGCAAGAATCACGTATTATTTTCCTTGGATACACACTCACAATTTTTGCCAACAACCTCAAAAAGAAACCCAACATCGACCTTATAGGAAACATATAGGTCGGTAGCAAAAACCCTAAACCCTAAACCTATTAGGTTAAGCAATTCAAACGATTCAATCCTGACCGTTGAATCATGCTACATTAAATGCAACAATCTTGAATCGATCTCAAGACATTCTCCATCGACCATTATCCACCGTTTTCATGGCGACTGATAACCCATCACACATTATCACTGTTTGACAGACTTCACACATTCCCGAGGTAGATAGGAATAGTCATCTTCATGCAAGATCCTTCACCCACACAGAGCTTACATGTCAACATGATCTATCCTTCATCATACTGCTAACTCATCACACAAAGATCACCGATTGAGTCACACAGACTTGAGGTACTCCAACTGGAAACCCTGAAGTGGAAGCTACCTACCAACCGGTAGTCATACAATGCTTCCATGTGCTGGTTCCCATACCTACATGCCAGTTCACCTTGAACAAATATGCCACTTCACTTTGGCATATAAACTGGTTCATACATATGTCGGTTCCTCTCTCTTCACTTATCACATGTGCCGGTTCACACTATGTCCCATATTGACATCAATGACAACATACAATATCATTATGTCTTCATGTCAGTTTACATAATGCCAACACAACATATCTATGATGCTAGTGAGAATAAGAAGATCTGATATGAGACGGGAAATCCTGGGGAGAGTACCATCATAGGCCTCGATCTTATTGATAACTTTGACAATGTCTCTATCATGACCCTTAGAGCATTAGATCTTAATCCACCTAACGATTCCTTACCCCTCGTACATCTTGAACTCATACACTAGGAATAGCCTGAACAAATCAATATACCTATCTTCCTAGATGATGATACTATTGTCCATTACCTCTATTTGATAAATCCTCAAATATTCTTCACCAGTGAAGCTAATATGGATATCTTAAAATAGGGGAGTGCCAAGTCTTTTAGTCACAAAACAAATAAAACACAAAAAGGATCTAATGGTGAAAACCATCTAATGGCAGTATTAGATCACAAAAAAAGTAAAAATAAAGGACGTATCCAATGGTGAAAACCTCTTTGAGGCACTGAAGGATGAAAGACTTGACACTCTTCCTGAGCACTATCAGGAGCGATCACCAATATTGATTGAGCCAACACAATCAATAAATATTGGTACAACAGAGACAACAAAGACATTACACCTAGTTGCATCCTTGACAAATCAAGAGAAATCCAATTTCACAAGGTTTTTCAAAGAAAAAAAAATCAAATTTTCTTGGTCCTATGCAGATATGCCAAGAATAGATCCATATTTGATCATTGATCATTTATCCATAGCTCTAGGAGCTAAGCCTGTCAAGCAAAAGCTAAGAAAAATGAATCCACATGTGGCATTGCTAGTCAAAGTAGAACTAAAGAAACTATTGGATGTCGGTTTTATCTAACCAATCGATTATGCAGAGTGGATCTCCAACATAGTACATATTTCAAAACCAGACAAAAGTATCAAGATATGCACCGACTTCAAATATCTAAACGAGGCTTGCCCTAAAGATGACTTCCCTTTACCCAGCATAGACATAATTGTAGATCTAACAGTAGGACATGCTATGTTATCACTTATGGATAGTTTATCAGGCTACAATCAAATCAAAATAGCACTAGAAGACCAAGATAAAATAACATTCACATGTCGATGGGGTACCTACTACTGGAATGTCATTCCTTTTGGCTTAAAGAATGCAGGAGTGACCTATCAATGAGCAATGACCACAATCTTTCATGACATGATGCAAACATTCATGGAAGACTATGTAGATAACCTATTCGCCAAATCATTTACAAGAGAAGGACATCTGGAGATTCTTGACAAAATCTTTTAGAGGCTAGAACAATTAAATGCGTGACTAAACCCAACAAAGTGTCTTCAGTGTAACATTTGACAAACTATTGTGATACATAGTATTAGAAAAGGGCATCAAGGTAGATCCTACAAAGGTACAAGCAATCATGGAGATGCCACCTCCTAGAAATGTCAATCAGTTAAGATCTCTACAAGGATGGCTATAATTCATCAGAAGATTCATTTCTCAACTAACTGACAAGTGCCTTCCATTCACTCATCTACTCCACAAGAATGTTCCTTTTCAATGGGAGGATAAATGTGAAGAATCATTCCACCAATTAAAGCAGTACTTGATGAATCTCCCAATATTGGTGCCACTGATCACAAATAAACCTCTACTTCTCTACATTTCAGCCACTGAAGTATCTTTAGGAGATTTATTAGCACAAGCGGATTAAATAGGAAAAGAAAGAGAGATCTACTACATCAGTAGAACATTGAATGGATATGAGCTCAACTATACCTTTATTGAAAAGGCTTTTTTAGTTGTAGTCTTCACTTATCAAAAATTTTAACATTATATGCTAGCTCACACAATCAAGCTAATAGAAAAAATAGACCCATTAAAGTATCTACTCAGCAAAGATTCTTTAACAAGAATACTAGCTAAATGGGTGATGATTTTGAGCAAAATTGACATTCACTACATAGACAGAAGAGCAATCAAAGGTCAAGCTATCATGGATTAGCGAGCAGAAGCTCCATTGTGAGATAATCATCCAATGCATGTTGAATTTCTAGACACGGATGTCTTGACAGTCACAACACAACCATGGGTTTATTACTTTGATGGATCATACACACAGCATGGATCAGGTGCAGGTATCTTATTCATCACTCTGGAAGGACACACTATTCCAAGATCTTACAGATTGATGTTTCCTTGTACAAATAACATAGCTGAGTATGAAGCTCTATTGACAAGAATCAAAGTGGTTGTAGAGTGGAAAATCATAGAGTTGAAATTCTATGGAGACTTCCAATTGGTCTTTAATCAGGTTAATGATGATTATCAAACAAAGGATGACAAGTTGATGTCATACAAGAGAATGGTGGAAGACATCAAGAAATACTTTTTGGACATCAAATTTGAATAGATTCCAAGGTTGGATAATAGAGCTGCAGATGCCATGGAAACCATTGCCTCACTCTTGTAAATACCAGATAAACAGAGTCATTATGAGTTCCTAGTGGAGAAATTGTTTTCCCCTGCCTATGACAATTTTGAATCCCAAGTCATATGTCACATAGTCAGTTCCAACTCGCCCCTCTATGGAAAGATCTACACCTACCTTAAATATAATACCATTTTGTCATATCTATCTAAAAACTAAAAATGTAACTTTATTCATGAAGAAGCCCGTTATACCCTAACTGTTGACACACTTTACCATCGAGGTCTCGATGGTACTCTTCTTTGGTGTCTTGATCATAATGAATCTGAAACCACCTTGCTAGAACTTCATAAAGGTATCTATGGCACACATTCAAGTGGTCCTACCCTAGCCAAGAAAATTTTGAGAATGGGATATTATTGGCTGACCATGGAAAAGGAATCATACCAGTTTTCTAGAAAATGTCCAAAATGCCAAATTCATGGCAATCTTATACATGCACCAGCATAGGAGTTGCAACCGTTCACTACATTATGATCATTCTATCAATGGGGACTCGACCTAGTGGGAAAAATTCATCCTTCCTCATCAAATGGACATAAGTTCACCATCACTGCCACTGAGTATTTTACAAAGTGGATTGAGTTCATCCCATTGACTACGGTTACTGGCAAACAAATATCCTCTTTTATCCTAAATTATCTCATTTGTTGGTATGGCATTCCTAGTTCCATTATCACTGATAATGGAACACTATTCAAAAATCAAGATGTGAAAGAACTCTGTGAATGATTCTATATCCATCATCATTTCTCCACACCTTATTATCCATAAGGGAATGGCCAAGTAGAGGCCTCAAACAAAACCATCCTAAAATTTCTAAAGAAAATAGTGAATGATGTTGGTCATGATTGGCATGTCCAACTCAACCCAACATTATGGACCTATAGGACTAGCATCTGCACACCTACAGGAGTCACACCATACTCACTTGTGTATGGATCAGAGGTTATTATACCTATCGAGGTTGAGATTCCTTCACTCAGAGTATCACTAAAGGGACTCATTCTAGATGAGGAATATCAAGTAAATAGACTGCAAGATTTAGATTTGCTAGATGAGTGCCAACAACGTGCTTTTGATCACCTCAAAGCATATTAGCAACATATATGCAGAAGCTACAACCACAAAGTAAAGCCGAGGGCATTTAAAATAGGTGACTTGGTACTAAAGGAAAATCCCCACAATCAGTAGGATCGAGAAAAGAAGGGAAAGTTTGAATCAAATTGGATAGGTTCTTTTGTCATCATATTAGAATATAGATCAGAAGAATATCAGCTCTCTACATCAAAAGGGGACCTATTTGACAAACCTATCAACAATATTCATCTCAAGAATTTCTCTACATGAGTTATCCAATTCACAGATAAGGGGAAAAAAAAAAATTTAAAAGTGCAATAAAAACTAGTGAAAACCTGGCAACAGGTGCTACTTGTGATAGATCGGCTCTTCTATCTATTAGGAAATGTATCATATATTTTGCATCCATCTAACCTTAGCCATCAGCAAATATTCAACAAAATTTTTAAAAAGCAACACAATCTTGGACACACTTAGCGTTAGTCACTATACTTGATTATCCAAAAAGTTGTCAGCATCATATCTCACCATGGCTTGGTGATCAATGTACATATCCATTATCCAAAGTAGTGTCTAAGTCTGGGGGAAAATAATCCTGACTTTTCTGAGAGAAACTCACCTTTTAGGATAGGAAAACAGACAATCAAACACACAAACATAGAAGCTACTAAATGCAAATGCAGATCGTGACTATCAATGGTAAAAATCAACACTAGAGTTGGATGCACAAATTGATTTCTGCAACAAAACTAAACAAGGATACATTTGCAAGATGTCTTATCTGACAATTACACAGGGTAGCATGCATGTGTACCTATGGTAGTTTTTATTTTTGTTATTGTATCGCGTTAGCAACTCAAGGATGTATTAAAGGCAAGAGACACAAGGAAGGAGTTTGATATTTTTTTGGTCTGCTATTTGTGAGTAAAACCTTATTACTATGTAAATTTATCTTAAGATGTGATTAGGAAACATATCATTGAGGACATTTCAAATCTATAAAGGATGAAGGTTAAATCTTGTCTATTTTATGCAAGAAACACTTAGGTCATCTTGGTTCAATTATACCTCAATGCTTGTGTCATCTTGCAAAATTAAAATCCATGTAAGTTATACGTAGGTCATCATGGTTGAAATATACCATACTACTTGTATTAACTTTCAACATTAAAAAATCTCAACGATGATAAAAAGGAAGCACTACAAAGTTGATCGAAAGGATGACTATCTCAAAAGGTGCATTATCATATCATTTAAATTGCATTTAGTGCATTATCATATCATTTCATTTAAAGTGCATTTAGTTGCATTATCATATCAATTCATTTAAATTTCATTTAGTTGCATTATCATATCATTTCATTTACAGTGCATTTAGTTGTATTATCATATCATTTCATTTAAAGTGCATTTAGTTGCATTATCATATCATTTAAAAGTGCATTTAGTTGCATTATCATATATCATTTGAAGTTCATTTAGTTGCAATTTTCATATCATATAATGGCATTATCATATTGTATGATTCAATTTTCATTTAGTGGCATTTGCACATCATTTTGCATTTAGTATCATTAGTATTGTAACTAGGAAAATGGGAAAACAAATCAAAGCCTATAGTTATGCAACCACAAAACACAACAAGCTATGAAACTGATCCTAATTCAATCAATAGAGCTATGAAGACAAGATAACTAAACTAAATGTAAATCATTACAAAATGTAGATATCTCCTCCATATTTCTCCATTGTTTCTCTTTCTCCTTCAAATGTGTTGTGGCTATCACCTACAAGGTTGCAAGTGTGATGGAAGCAAGATTGCAAAGCAAAAATGACAACGTAAGGATATTCGAGATGAGGTTGCTGAAAATGAGCAATGAGAGCTCAATTTATAGAAAAGAGGATTTTTAATCAACAGGCGAGATTAATTTAGAGACAGAAAGAATTAGCGGCTAGGATAAAACACATAGCAAAGTTTCCATTAGGAGACAAAGAAAAGTGGAAGAAACCTAAAATAAATACAGAATCAAATCGAGGAAGATAATATGGGGATTTAATAAATAAATAAATTGATTATCCTCACATTTTCCAAATTGGCAGGTTGAATAGATAAATATGGAGATAAAAATTAGAAAGTGGAAGAGATAAGGGGTCATAAATAAATAATTAAAATTTATTTATTTCACCCACACATGATAGTTAAATAAATTTAAAATTTATTTAATTAGAACAATTGGAGAAGGGGATTAAATAATTAAAATAATTATTTAATCAAAGAGGAATAGTTAGGATTGGTCAATTAAGATCAAGATGAATTGATTAGAAAGAGGTAATGATGAATATTAATTAAATAATGAAGATTATTTAATTAATAGTTTAGAAGAACAATAATTAAATAGTTAAGAATTATTTAATTATTAAAAATTAGACGAAGAATATTAGCACTAATTAAATAATTAAAATTATTTAATCAATTTAGACAAAAAAAGGTTAGTGAAAAGTGTTGTTCAAGATAGGACAATTTTTAGTGTCTACAAGTATCATTTTCTTTCCATATCATTGCATTTAGTGTCATTAACAATTAAATTCATTTCATATCATTTAGTATCATTTTTTTTAAACATCATATCATATAAGTATCATTTCATTTAATATCATTTCATTAATATCATTGCATTTAGTATTGTTTCATTTAAGTATCATTTCATTTAGTATCATATCATTTAGTTACATATCATTACTATTAGTACATTTAGCACAATATCAAAGCATTTATCATTTATCATCATCCAAAGCATTCAAAAGCATGTTAAAGAGCATTGTCATATCAACATCACATCTACATACATATCATCTACACATGCATACATCACAGGAGCATAATAAAACAGTCATTTATCACATGTAAATATCCACATCATAGAACATATCGCATCAATCAATCATAAATCATCATTTGCACATCATCAAAATCATCATATAGGCACCTTCAGAATGTATAGATTGCATCAACATAGAATCATATCATCACACACATTACATAGATATCATCTGCATCATAAAAATAAAATCTTGTACATAAACATCTAGATCATCAAAAGTCAAAGCATCCATAGCACATATAAGCATATCATCATGCATAAAGTAACTCATGTGGATCCAAAGGAAGGTTGTTGAATCATTTAGAATGAATCAATAGAAAGAATAAATGTCCAAAGTCCCTGGATATCATCTCACAAATAAGGTGTACATAACAAGAAGATCTGAATTATCACTATACATCAATGTGTACATCGCATCATATCAAAATGCTTGAAACAAATCTATCAATATATACATTTCATGAAGGACTACATAAAAATGATCAAAATACATCAAAATGAGGGGCAATCTAGGAGTGGCTACCACCCGAATATGTTGACCTAGTACCCAAATCACTACCTGTACCTACAGGACCTACCCTTGTGTTGTCACCACCGGGATCTCTCCTGGGTCCTAGGACTCCTCGGCTACCCTCTTGTCTCTGAGATCCCAAACATTGAGAACTTGGGACATAGGATAGTGCTCGCCTCTCTGGAGGCACAACTTGATGGTAGAGACTTTGATAGTGCTCTGCTTTCTCTAACTGCCACATAAGATCTCTCATGGTATCCCTAGTCAAGCCCTATATGGTTGTCTATTGGATGGTCTACATGAGCTTCTCATCATGGCCTCATCGCTCTATCTTTTGATCTCGCTCAGTGGTAAGTCAAGAAATCTAAGCTTGTGTAGCCTGTAAACCATGTCATGTTGGATCCCTCTCTACCCTGGCTATATCTTTCTCTAGGGTAAGGGTGGTAGCCTATCTCTATAGTTGGGCTATCTGTGCATGTGCCTATGTCAGCTGACCCTCTAACTCATGTACCATCAAATGTAGGGAAGTTGTCTATTCTTGTTGTTGATGAGGAGGCACTACAATCTATACCACCAATGGCTATGATGGATCTAGATCCTTTGTAACTTGTGCTGAAGTAGCCTATACTAGGCCAGTAGGTGGCGGCATATCTATCCTCCTCTTACTAACCAATGGCTAAGGATCCTCCTCCTCAGGCTCCCCCATCCCACCCATCACCTCCTCTCTTGAATCCTCCAACTTCATCTCCTACACTATCTCCTCCTCAGCCAATCCGACCTCACTCTGGCAATCCCACCACATCCCTTGCCTTTGTCTCTCCCCTAGCATCATCTATCACTCTAGAAATCCCATGAGCTCCCCTACCTTTGCCTCTCCCCCAGCCTCGTCTACTACCCCTTCATCCTCCTATCCCTCCCCTATCATCATCATCATCATCATCATCATCATCATCATCATCTACCTCCTCTAATGGTGATATTGGCTCCCCTAGCCATATCAATCAAGGGAAGGGATGCTTCGCAAAATACTAAGCATACTGCACAGTCATGCCTGCAACCACTAGCCCCAAACACATATCCCACAATACCCATGGAAGTGGGTAGAATTTTGCCCACATTGTCTCAAAATATAAGGTCAAACCCCAATTTGTCCTCTCCTTGTGCACTCGGACATGTATTGTGGTACCCAAAGGCATCCCCTAGGTATGACCAAACTTCCAATACACACGAGTCAAAAGAAACTACTCTACTACATAGGGGGTCTACCCTATCAGGTACCTGCTTTGAAATAACACATGGATCTATGTAGAATCCTCATCCCAAGCCTCACAATTCATGTAAGGTCTCCATATCACGGAATTCATATCATCCAGGATCCATCTCCAATACTCCAACTTCCCAAGAATGGGTTGGGAAATTTCCTGTCGATAAATGAAAAAATATGGAAGCCCAACTGGCCATGATCCCTCCACCACTGGTCAGGTCACTGCTATATGCTCCCATGCATAGATTTGAAGAAGTGTCACCCCTATTAACAAACTAGCTACCTCATCGTATACTACCTGGTGCAAATCATGGTACACGTGGTCCAACACACAGATCCCCCATGCATAATGTATCTTGTGCCCCACCATCTGCTGCAATACATGGCCCCATCCAGTAGAAAACCCATGTGACCTCCTATCCACATAGATGAAACCACCAATTAAACCTACTAGCACTAAAGGAAGTGTTGCATATTGATCAGCCATGTCCTGCCATGCGATGGGGTATCCATTGATATGCGAATCACCAAAAACCTATCATAGTATCTCTATACCTCCCTACTCCTCGACATCTTAGGTGACCAACTAAACTATGATAGGAATCTGCAAGATCCGGTATACATCCTCTAGTGTCACTGTGATCTCTCTAGTTGGCAGATGAAAGGTTTTATGATCACTACCCCACATCTCCGCTAATGTAGTCAATAGAGCCATGTTCTTCCAATAACACGACATGAACAAGATGTGAGATAATCCACATGTAGCAATAACAACCCTATCATCATCAGTAAGATCTCTCTTCCTAGAGATTGTCTTCGAGTATCGCTCTCGAGACATCAATGCACCAAATGATGCCTACATCAAGATATAAACACCATATCAGTTCTATCTATCAAATAGATCAATAATCATGACTTAAAACAAACAAGTATCCTATCCACTCAGCATGAGATCTTAATCAATCTTATTGAGCCCCTAATAATGATGAAAGTCAAGCTATCATTTGGGAGTTTCAATCATAACCTCTTATCAACATAGGAAGGTTCATCATATCCTACCCTATTAGTGATGAAATTCATGCTATCATTTGGGAGTTTCGATCATAAACTCTTATCAAATCAGGTGGGTTCATCTTAGCCTATCCTATCAGTGACAAAAGTCATGCTATCATTCAAGAGTTTTGATCATAAACTCTTATCAAATTAGGTGGGTTCAACTTAGCCTATCCTATCAATGACCTAGTCACAAACCTATCAAACACTTGGAGTATTGATCATACACTGTCAATAAGACCTCTCCTATCAGTGACGCAAGTCACACTATCAATCTAGAGTTTCGATCATAAACTCTATCAATCCAAACACAAATAGACACTTTATAACGTCCTACCAATATTAGCATTCAAAATTTCTCACATATCAGACCAAATAAAGTACTATCGATCATAAAAACAAGTATCAGACATCATCCACTATCTAAATATCAAATTTGCCAACTTCAAAAATTTCACAAAATATCAAAAAAATGACACTATGTCATATGTGCTAAAATAGTTTTCATATGTGCTAACACACATATCAAATGTGATAATGAATTCATCAAATGTGCTACTAGACTCATCAAATGCGCTAATTCAAAACACATATGCGCTAATTAAATAATCATATGCGCTATTAAATCAATCAAATGCACCACATAAAAAATCAAATGCCCTATTTTATCAATCAAATGTGCTATGATAAACATCATATGCACCATGTAAAAAAATTGAATGTGCTAAAAAAACCAAAATACCTAGGGCACAAAACAACGCTTAAAAACGTATGAAACACTTGAAAAAACTACCTAAAATGCTTGAAAAATCACACAAAGAGGTTTGAAGTTCAACTTAACGGAGGTCCATAAGTTGTTGGCCTCTCAAATTGATGATATCGCTCGAATAGATGGTGGCGATGAGGTGGCACCATTTTTCTCCTACTCCTCTTTTCCTCTCCAAGCTCCAATCTCCAAATGACAAGTGCACAAATCCCTAGGGGCTTATATAGCTAGTGATGATGTAAGTAGGATGTGTTACCTAGATGGATGTGTGGGGCATGTTCTTTCTATGCTTGCACCACATTTTCACAAATCAAACAATTTTTTTATTGGGAGATCAAAACTTCAAAATCTTTTTAAAAAATCCACAAAAATTTGAAAAAAAAATTTTAAAAAAAAAAAAAAATTTAAAATCATCAAAAATCAACAAAATTGACTTGATCATCAATTTTTTCTCAATTCATCTCTCGAGGGGGCATGATTACCATATCAACATCCAAATCAATATCTGGGGCACCATATCAAAAATTTTGGCAATAGCATCAAATGGAAAATTTGGCAACATATCAAGCGATTTTTATTTGAATCAACATGTGGTCACGTGTCACTTCAAAGAGGGAAAAAATGTAGAAACCTATTTCTGTCCACCTAATTAAATAAATTTTATTTATTTAATTATCATTTATCCAACCATTAATTAAATTAATATTTAATTAATGTCTCTTTTCTTCTATACAGCTATTAATCAAATTTAATATTTGATTAATTAACCTTTCTTCCGTTAATTGAATAAATCCTATTTATTTAAATCCCCTTTCTACATTTAATTGAATTTACATTTAATTAAATTCATCTTCTAATATAAATAAATCAATATAGAGTACCTACTCCCATGTCAGAGAACTCGATGCCTTATTTATAAATTACCCTCCCACTTGTGTTTCCATACAAATGCAAGTTGCACCCATTAATTGAAATAAATCATCTTATTTTAATTAAAAATCCTAATTTCTCCCACTTGCATTGTCCTACAAGATCCACTTGTACCCTAATCATTCTTCTAGAACCTCCTAAATCTCACTTAATTAAATTAAATCCTATCCTAAACATTGTCACATTCCTAAGCAAAAAACAAGTCACTTCTCAAACCCCTAAAGTCTTCAATAATCATTAAAGGCTCTTACATAAGCCATTAAGGTTTTTCTCCCTTCAAACAAGTTAACCACCAAAGTCTTCAAAAAGAACTTATTTCTCTTACAAGACTTCACTACTCAACACACTAACCTTTGCACAATAGTTTGTCCATTGGACAAAGTCTTTATCCTTGGATAATAGCTTTATCCAATAACCTTTCCCACATGGGATTAACCACCATGTCTACTCAAGCATTTAATGCTTCTTCCCTCTCCACTCAAGCAATCTCATTATGACACTTGCCAACATGGGATTGGGTTGAAAATCTCACATGGACTGAAAATCCTTCAATCCTAACCCTTCTTAATACAATTCAATCTTGGCCATCCAATTGACCATTTCTTCTATAAATAGCTCTCATTTCTTCATAATCTGGGTCCCAAGTTATTAGATCTAAAGTTTTTATGTATCTAGGTTATCAAAAATTTGCATTTGCCTCTCTCATAAGCTTCAGCATTTTAGATAGAAATAGCATTATCATAACATTATAATCTTAGAGTAATCATGTTTAGCATATCATGTTAGTAGTATATCATCTTAATATCATCTTCATGTTAGCTTAAATATCATACTAATCTCATCATCTTGAACCATATCATACCTAGTTTCATATCAATACCATTCTAAGATCTTAGTTTCTTATTACATTTGGATCTTTGATCATATATCCCTCATTCTTTAGGTAGTCATCCTAGAGATCATGTGCTCATCCAAGTTGAGAGCCACCTTGATTTGAAGGACCCTTGGAGATAGAGAACAATGGAACAATCTTAGGAGATGGATGATTAATTTGTTTTGTCATTTAGATCTTTGTTTTCTTATATTTCATTGGTATACTTGAATGTGTTTTCTATCATTTGGCTAACCCCTCTTATCAAGTGTATAGCAGGAATTGCAAAATTTCAAAACTTTTAAAAAATTGAATTCAAATTTTTCCAGTAGCACAGACGTCAATGCATATGCACAGGCGTCAAAACTTAGAAAATTAAATGCACACGGGGTTAGTTGAAATTTTAAAATTTAAATTTTGAATTTAAACCTAGGCAGGCTTTTTACTTCACTAGAGGTACCGAAGAAAAGCATAGACATTGATGCATCTGCACAGGTGCCAATCCACCAAAAAACCCAAAACACTAACTAGATTACCTAAAAAATCTAATAAAAACCGAAAGCAAAGTACCCCAAATTTGTTTTTGATCTTTTTTTTTATGACATTTTTAACTATTTTTGTGGTTTTTAAATTGTAAAAAAGCAATAAAAATGAGAATATATGCTAATAAGACAAGTGTCAAGAGACACTATGCAGAGGCATCAAATTGAAGGGACTGGATATGATAATGTAAAGCAATGACATGGCATGAGGGACATGTCAAGAGGTTTTTGAAACCATGTTTTGCATTTTACATTCTTATGTTAGATCAGGATCAAAAGTTGGAAAAGAGTGATGGTATGATGAAAGAATAAGTATCTGGTCAACTACTGAGAGGGGGGGGTGAATCAGTAGATAGAAAAACTGATACAAACTTTACCAATCTCAAAAATCATTCTCTCAAAGTAAACTTAGAATAATACCTCTGTCAAGATAAAAACTCATAGGATAAACCGGTTGACTGTTACAACAAATTAACAGTAAACAACTTCTTCATTTCTCAATGCTTCTAGTTATCATGACCTATCAAAATAGTTAAGTAGTTAAGTAAATCAGCAATGAAAACATAACCACAAAAAAATTCACCACTTGACACAAATATCTTTTATGTGGAAACCAAAATAGGTAAAAACCACGATAAGATGAGACTCACAAGATAACTATTTGAACTCTTCTAAAGTTTTCCCTATTAGGAGCCTAGCCTATTAAAGCTTTACAAAAAGTCTTGTTAAGAACTGATCCTATTAGGAATCACCTGGTTAAGGGATTGAATACAAATGCCTTGTTAGAAGCAATACCCTGTAAGGAGTAACCTCAGTAGAGGATTTAAAAATCCAATCTAATGGATCACCTTATTAGAAGATTTGAATAGCACCAAGCTTGTTAGAGCTTACCCAGTTAGGGGATTTCAATTCTGTAGTAATTGTTAGAAAACAACAGGAGTTTTTTGATATTTTTGAATAGCTCTACACTTGCTTGATCAGATCCATTTCATGCTCTTATCTGCCTTTACTCAAACTGCAGATACATCATTTGGTTTGGCAACCACACACTCAACTGATTTGTGCTCACTCTTTGCCAACTCATTAAACTAAACAACTTCATCGACCTTATAAACAAATCAATCAGGTCAGTAACACAACAAAAACCTAATTCTCATAGAGATTACAAACAAATCGATTCAAGTATGAACGTTGGATTACATAGAAATCTATGCACATCAATCAAGAAAACCATGATCTCTCCTTGATCACCGCTTCATCAAACTTAGTAACTTAATAGTAACTCATCACACACTTTTCATTACATGCAATACATTTGGTCATTCCCTAGACAAAAACCATTACAACAACTCACCAAAATCTCTTGGAATTGTCTTCATACAATAATCATACTTATCATAATCATTACCTCTCATCATCAGATCATAAACCAATATAACCAATTCACCAAACTTAATCAGTTACGGTTTATCAAAAACAATAAGTAGGGTTTACCGATTACATCAATAAATAAGGTTTACCCCAGTTACCGGTTCACTCCACAAATTCTTCCTACAGGTTACAATAACAATATTACAACAATATCATTACCGGTTAATTGGCATCAACGACAACATAACATATCATTAATGCAATCTTCATGCAAATGCCAACAAAGAGTGTATGGATGGTGATAAGATATAGATAGGATAAGAAAGATCAAAAATGGATGAGGTATATGGATTTAAGGTTGTGATAGGCTAAGGGATAGTGACAAAAGGTTAAAGTAATCCAAGGAATATGGACAAAAGGTTGTAATAAGCCAATGGATAAAGGCCAAAAGTTGTGATAGAGTAAATGATATGAACAAGATGCATGACATTCATGAAGATCCTTAGCCTTGTCAAGATCACAGGTGGAAAAGGGAGTATGGACGTGAGGGATGATAGGATAATGGAGAGAATGATAGGGGTAAAATAGGATAATGAAGGATGAAGGGCAATAGGATATGATAAGATAGTAAAAATGAAACCTGCCCCTAAGTATGGTATACAAGAAGTTCATAGATTACACATGATTCCTATATGCCAAGTTTTCATCATGGTACTTTCCCAAGGCACCTGTTTACCAAGTTTTTACCAGAGGATGAATTATTTTTCTTTACTCTTTTTTTCCTTTTTTTCTTTTTTGTTGTTTTCAATTTTTTTTTGCTTTTTTTTTATATTTTTGACTTTTTGAAAGAGAATGGACACATGATAGGATATGACCAAATGAATCACGAATCTTGTTGTTTGGATAGTAGCTATGAAAATACACCATGACTATTAGAATTATTCTGAAAGATGTTGGCAAGATAATGGCATGGAACTAAGGTAAGGATTTATGCAAAAGATTGGATCAGAGAGACAGAAGGATGTAAGATATGCATTGCATAATGGATAGGGTATTGGAAGAATTGTGCTTGAGTGGATGGAAATTTTGAAAAGATCAAAATTATCACACACCTTAAGGGGTGGTGGACTAATGGAGGAAAAGTGAATCTCATATTTTGAGATTTTGATGGAGGGAAGGCTAGGGATTTTAGGGCATAAGGACCCAAAATGGATGAAGGGGGTGATGGAGGAATAGAAATTTTGGATACCAAATTTGATGCTTATTTAAACTATTGTGCTTCAAGGAGCCACTTAGGAATCCATGTGGTTTTTTTTATTTTTCATGCTTTTGTGGTTCCTTGGAATGCATTTCTTGCACAAGGAATTTAGGAACCCATATAGATTTTGACTTTTGTTTACAAGAGCAATGGGCCTTTGTGGCCTTTTGGATATTTATTTTTCTTTTGTTTGGATCATATTTTTCTTTGTTTTGACATGTAAATTAAATGGGACATGTTGATCCTTGACTGTATGTGGATTTTTGGACTTATGACTTTTATGCTTGGCATCCAAATTGGTTGGATGAGGAAAGGAATGTATGTATGGATATGAATAAAATGGAGGTCTTTTGGATGGAAGGAAGGTTCTCAAGGATGTGTGCCTTTGCTGACCTTGAATAGGAGATGAATGGACATAAGGACCTAATATGGATGGAAGAAATGAAGGGAAAGGCATATGATTGGATTTTGATGGAAGGATGCTGATTTAGTAGAAGTACCAATATCTTGAGGAATGTCACTAGGGCCATGACCTTTGATATTTTCTCTAATATGGAGGGTTTCTTGCTTGTGAAGGTCTACCCGTTTTCCTTTATGAATATTTTGACCTATAGGATACTCTTTACTTTGGGAGGAAGACGTGAGTCCATTATGAAGTGGACATGATATGATGGGAATGATTGGATCATGAAGTGGATCGGACTAGATCAAAGAGGAGGAACCCATTGTGAATTAAGGGGATTCATGAATATATTATACCAACATGTTATAATGATGAGGTGGATGAGGATCAATGACAAGCTCTTAATTACATGGAATGGGAGGAATAATGGGATCATCAAAATAAATTAGATCTTGGGGTGTATATGGAAGATTAGGACATCGAGTTGGAGGAATAATGGAATCTTGTGTAGGATGTAAAAGGATTATAGGGTATTGTGGTGGACATGAAGCTAAAAGGATACTCTGATGTTGACAAGGAGGAAGATCATGGGATTCCTCTTTAAAGGTGCTCTGCTCTTGACTTTCAATGGGATCATTAGGAATGGTGTAAGGGATATCTTGACCTCACTCAGGGAGTCGAATGTCAAGAAGATCTATAATGGTATTATATTTTGGGATAGAATGGATAGGAATAGGGGATCATCATGAGTGTCAGGGAAGATGGGATCCCAGTCAACAATTGGATGGGATGATAAGCTTTCAAGATCTTGATATTGATTTGTTTTAGGATTCATTTGTCCATTCTCTAAATCATCCTCTTGACATGAGGTTGTATCTTGACATGCGTGGGGGATTTTGGCAAGGGATCAAAGCTCTGGCATGGGGGAGACAGACTTTGAATGGGGTCCTTTGCAATAGGTTTGATGGGAAATGAAGCACATGGTGGCATTGGGTATAGCATTTCTAAATCACGGCAAGGACATGCGTTATGAATCAGATTAGCTTAGAAATCAATTATGAATAGCTCTTGGGGAATTTCAAAAGGTGTAGGTATATATGCCACTGGATAGTCAATTTTCTTATGGAGGGATGAGCCATTGCTAGACATGGGTATATGATTTTGATCTTTCTTAAAAAAATCACTTAGGTCTCTCTTTAAGATCTTTGTAATAGAGCTACCTTTCTTTGGAGATGCATTTGAATCCTTGAAAGGTTTTGACATGGTTGGGTTTGGATTTTGAACTTTCTTGAAGGTGATCTGTTTTTGGTTTGATGTTACATTTTGAATTTGGATTGGGTTTTGGTTGAATTGATTTGACATGTTTGAAATTTGGCTTGGCGTGAGTTGCAACTTTTGGTTTTGAATTTGTGGTTTTAATTGTTGATATTGGTTTGTTGGTTGAACCAATTGTTGATATTGTATGGTTGGTTGAGCATATTGTTGGAATTTCACCATTGATTGTGTTGGTTGGATATATTGGACCATTGGTTGCATATGTTGGATCATC
This sequence comes from Cryptomeria japonica, assembly GCF_030272615.1. Lineage (NCBI taxonomy): Eukaryota > Viridiplantae > Streptophyta > Pinopsida > Cupressales > Cupressaceae > Cryptomeria > Cryptomeria japonica. The sequence continues at coordinate 178,090,683 of NC_081413.1, read as the reverse complement.
ATTGGTTGTTGATTCAAGATTTGATTTGAGGTTTATCTTGGGATTTGGCCAAATGAAATTTGATTTGAGACTCAGTTGAATTTTGTGATTGTTGCTTGAAATTGTTTCATCATCTCTATTTGAGAGATGAGAGTTGATATGTTTGATTGTTCAATGAGAGCTTTTACATCAATTCACTCAAAGTTTGGATTTGGACCTTAAAATTTTCAAAATGTTTTCATCATTTGGGATCTAGACTTCTCAATGATTGTCACTTTTTGTTCAAAGATCTTCGTCGCTCGAGCTAATTTTTCCTCTAGTTTTCATATTTGGACACTTGTTTTGTCATAAGAGCTTAATCAATATTTCCTTGTTGTTGGGTTGGATAGAATTGTGATTGCGTTGGAATAAAAATTGATTGCATTGTGTTATTTATTGGATAAATCATCATTTTCTATGTCAAATTATGTTGCATCATAAGAGCTTGGAATCTTGTTTCAATAAACATGACACTATGCAATGTTTTTTGGGGAATTTTTTTATTTTAAGGATTATATATGCAACTAATGCAACCTAGATGAATAACAATGAAACCTATGCTTTTTGGTATTTTAAATTTTTTGAATGAAAATAAAATGAAACTAAATGCAACCTTAGAAAATGATAATGGAATCTAGGGTAAGAGTGCAACCTATGGTTTTTTTTGTTTTTAAGGTTTTGGCAAAGTTTAAAGTGCAGCCCTAAAGGTGAAACCTTGGGATATTGAAATAAAGTCTAGACCTTAGAAGGACAAAGGACCAAGTACAAATTAACAATTGTATAAATGACAACGTCTCACCTATATGCTTGGATACTAAGCTAGGTTTGACGAATGATGATGTTGATAAAAGGATAAGTTTTTTGACAAGGTCAAGACTTCTTAACAACTTAGGTTTTAGTCTAAAGTTTTGATTTTTCAAGTTTGAAAAATCTAATTTTGAGACTAATATGCAATAGGAAAATGATAATGACAAGACCTAAGGATGTGATATGGATATAAAATAATTTTCAAGTTATATTATATGATCTAGGGATATGAAATGACCCAAAGGTATTATGCTAATGATATAGACTAAGGATATGATATGACCTAAGGACTAAGGGTATGAGTGCAAATGTATCACAATGTAAACCTAAGATAGTGAAGAAAGGGAAAATTAGAAAGGTGATATTCAATGGTTAATATTAAACAAATAAATTAAAACACAAAGCAAACCATTATACCTCACTATTTTACCTTCTCCTTCAGATTGGGTTTGATGAAGTGGAAGATGCACCCTTGTGCTCCACTTGTTTTGATTTTCCCATCTTGATTGAAGTGGAATTCTCTCCAAAAGAACAACAAATGGCTAAATAGTGGAATGATGGATGCAAGATGAATGGAGGGAGTGGATTGCTATCAGTGCTAAGTGATTATGCATGCGATATTGACTATAGTATGGATGAACAAATGAAAATTCTAAAGCTATAATGGCAGCATAAGATTGCATGAATATGATATGGGAAATGAAGGGGAGGAGACCCCATTCTATAGATTGGAAGGGAGGTAAATGGATGGTTGAGATTAAAAGATGATGAAGGGTGGAGGTTGAAGGAGGGGATGCACATGGATTGATAGGACATCAGAGGACATGGTGTGGAGACTAAGAGATTTGCCATAAAGGAATTTCTTGTATCCACACTCCACGAGGTTCATGGGGAAGATATCCTCAAGTACCTTGGGGGAATAAAAGGAATTAAAAATTCTCAAATAATGGATTGCATGGGGAAAGGAAATGGGAAAAGGAATTAAAAATTCCTTGGGAAGGTGAGAAGCATAGGAGAGTGTGAGATTTTGAAATCCTTGAAATGACCCAATTAGGTGCATTTAAGGTGGGAAGGTGAGGAGGGGACATTAGGACTTAGCCATTTTTGGCTATTGGTTGACTTGGTGGCTAATCATGGGGATTAGCCACTAGAAAATGATTAGAAAGGGTGATTAGGTAGGTTAATGAAAGATTAGGAGACAAGTGGGATTTCTGGGAGGATTTGACAAGAGGAGAGAGAATGAGTGGAGGAACTAAGATTTAGGAAATAATGCCAAGTGGGCCTTCTAGAAGAATTAATTAGCTTAATGAAGAATTAGGGTGAGTGATTTGTAGGAATCACATGATTTAGTTAATTAATTTAAATTAATTAACTAAAAGGAATTTAGAAGAAATAATTAATTGGGGAACTTTAGAGGAATAAGAGATAATTAATTTATTAAATAAATCAATTATCTGGACTATAGTGAGGATTAATTAAATTTAATTAATACTAAGAAGCATAAATGGATAACATAATTAAATTAATTAATTATGTAGTAAGGCTAAATTAATTAAATATTTAATTTAATTAATTTTAGACGTCTACATTTTGCCCCTCTTTTATGCAGTGACAAAATTGGCATTGGGTAAAAGACAGAAAAAAGATGTCCTAGTGTGAAGACATGGGTGGTATATGCCCCTTGAGAATTTAACTGGGAATTTACAAAATTTTCGAGAAAATTCTTGAAAAGAAGAAAATGACAGAAAAAGAGAGAAAAAAAAAGGGGAGATGAGAGAAGAAAAATAATGATGGGAGAAGAAAATGAGTGAATTGATATAAGGGTGAGAGAATGGGGCCATGGGGGCCCTATATAAGCCACATAGGACCCAAGAAAGGGTCATTGTCATACACACTTTTGTAGAAGTAGAGAGCTTAGAGCCATTGGAGAGAGATGGACTGGATTCTAGTGCATCAACATCATGTCAAGAGGGTTCGCCGACACTAGCGACCAGAGCACTATAGCCCATGGGTAGGTACCTTGACCCCACTTCATGATTTGGTAGATTAGGGCATTTATTAGAGTAGAATCTAGGGTAGAAAAGCTAGCGTAGTGGAGGCATTGATCACTGCTTCAACACCTTTTCCTAGGGATCAACGTCTGTGCGGGCGAATAACACCTGCGCAAGCATTCAAGGGGCGAAAGGGGGAAATCAACATAGGTGCCCGTGATCAACTGAGCCACTTGCATTGATTTATACCAAAAGGGGGGGTCAAATAGGTCAAAGGCGAAAAGATTATAGATTGACATCTCCACTAGGGAAGCTATGGGGGAAGAATGAGATAGGGGAAAGGGATGGGGAAGGTTCAAGGAGTGTATGCATGCTCTAAAGATAGCACGGGACAAGAAATTGGTTAGAATAGACTAGGATAGGGTAAGGTAGGATAGAATAAATAGAATAGAATAGGAAGGTTAATTAAGTGGATTGGTTGGTGTAGGAAGAGGTGGGACTACTCACATCACAAGAGCACTGGCCTCCAACCATGAGGCTCGATAGATTTCTACGAGTAGATGAGCAAGAGATTCTAAGTGCAGTGGGCATAAGATTTATGGGGAGATGGCCCAGGATCAGGGTGCATACTGCCATGATGACAGCATTGGTGGAGCGTTGGGACAACCGAACGTGTACATTCCACCTACCCACTGAAGAGGCTACGATCACATTGCTTGATGTATGGAGGATCTTCAAGATCCCCATTAGAGGGGTCATCCCATAGTACAGACTAGATGGTGGGGACTATTATCTCTGACAGGTGTGGATGTATGATGCATTGCCAATGGATGGGATGAGGATGCACTTAGGTTAGATGATGTGAATTCAACACATCCCATAGTTGGTGTTATTCATCTGTGGTTTGATTAGTGAGTGTCTGATGCCAAATCTAAGTGGACATGGGTTTTCAGTGGGATGGAACAGATGTGTATACTATATGGTTGAGGATGCTTAGGAGTGTGCATGGGGAGTAGTTATGCTAGGATAGCTTTACCATGATATGCATCTATATATGTACCAAGATTACTGAAACCTAGGCACAAGAGTGACATTGTTGCACATATGGGCATAGGAGCATATCACAGTGACCCAACCCATTGGAGTACAGGATCGGAGATGTTAGTTCCTCTATGTGGACAAATATAGGGGGATTATGCACTATAAGAGGGTAGGGGCTATGTGGTTCTAGTGACGGATCATGGATGAGCTCATGTTCACTACCTGGCAGCCATTCCTAGACAGTGAGCAATGGAGAGGGGATTGGCAGTTAGCTTGGGCATAGTTAGAGATGTGGTTATTTGGGAGGACAATATACATCATTGAGCATTATATACCACACAAGATATTCAGACAATTCAGGGATGTACAGGATGTGGACAGTTATGAGTGCATCTACCAGAGGATCATATGGGAGGTAGGTGTGTGGGGTCAAGCCATTAGTCCATTGGAGGTCTGGGTTAGCTAGGAGGGGGCAACTTGCAAGGTTTGGGATGAGTTTCATGGAGAAGGAGAGGACCCGAGGATGACTCTTGCTTATGGGTGTTGGTGGGAGGCTCATCTACTAGTGAGATTGAGAATACTAGGGGTTCTTGAGGAGGATGAGCTACAATCGTCAATTAATGAGGTCTTAAGAGGGGAGGAGGATGGGCCTACAGATAGGACAATGAAAGGAGGAGGGAAGGGGTAGGGAGAGGGAAAGCTCCTCAGAGAGGGAGGGGGAGACAGCAGGTACCTTGAGCTGAGGTACCATTACAGGTATAACCACCAGTGGCGCAGATTGGACAGGTGCCTAAGGAGGGTGAGGCTGGGGGTGCTGAGTTGATGGACATCTCAGGTATATAGGGATAGGAGGAGGAGGATAGATAGGGTAGGGGAAGACAAGTATAGGTACCAAGCCAAGATGTAGTAGCTTGGTTTGAGTATGATAAGGTATCGCGGGAGAGAGACACTACTAGGGAGAGGGTGAGGTGGTTGGATGAGCATATGGGTATGGAGAGGGCTAAGGGTGATAGTTTATAGTCAGAGGTAGCCCAACTGATGAGGGAGAGAGCTCATTTGATCAAGAACCTACAAATGGCTAGGAAAGAGGTAGCATCCCTGGGGTAGGAGAGAGATGACATAAATACTCTCTTTGAGGAGGCATGGAATGGAGCATCTATCACACAGCTATGAGATATGATGGACAAACATGATGAGGAGCTTCTAGCACTTTGAATTAGGGTAGCCAAGGCAGAGGCAGATGTTGTTAGGTTGAGGGATGAGTGAGATGCAGCCAATCAACTATTGGATCTAGCATGGTTTGCACAAGTTTATGTTGATCTGACCAACCAGCAGTGGAGGGTAGAGAGCATGGGATGGGAGGTGGCCTATTACAGGGGCTTGTATCATGGGGCAGTGCCATGGATCAAAGGGCTACATCATATACTGAGAATGATTGATCTCACCTGACCCACAACAAGTAGTTGGGAGGATTAGTGGTGATGAGACCACCTCGAGCACCTGGGGCAGGACCATCAGGAGGAGGAGGGGCAGGTGGGGGAGGTGGGGATGATGGCACAGGGAGTGTAGGATAGCACTCTTCAGATGTATGTGACATTTTGATTATTTTGACCCTTTGGGGGAGATATATCATTGTACTATGACTGACACATTCATTTTTTTGATATATATGAGATGTGATCTTGGCGGTGTATGTGTATGTATGGACTTTGATTATTATTTTATATGATGGATGATTATTTTATGATTTTATTATATGATAATTTATGGATGCATATGATCTAACCTATTTGTGATGCAGGGTAGATGATTATGAGATGTATATATGCATATGTTATTTATGATGTTGGTAACATGTTTGTGGATGCAGGATGCATGTGTGTATGCCTATATGATATGCAATTTTTTTTTTTTTAATGTTTATGTCATGATGTAATGAAGATGAATATGATATGCATGTGTGTGGTATATGATGATGTAAAATGCAACGTAATTAATGAAATGCACCAAAGATGATGATTTACATGGTATGCACTAATGTTCATGTATAATGAAAACCCTTATTCAACCACTAAAAAGATAATAAACCAAAACAGTGTGGCCATTTAATGACTTCCATGACCATTCACATAGAAATTAATGAGTGAGATCTTGATGTATAATGCCCCACAAGAATCCTTATTTAGCCACTAGTATTATAAACATAGTGGTCTTGAAAGTGTGTTGAACTTGTTCTCAACTAACTTACCAAAATGTGATTATTTTCAAATGTTTTATATTGAATAGAGTGATTATTAATGATTGCAGAAATAAAAGAGGCAAATTAATGGCATGAATTACCATTCATGTGAGATATTAATGTTTGAATTGCATAAATCCAAGATGTAATGCACCTTAAATAAAATGATAAATGATAAATGACAGATGCAACTATATGAAAATAATTAATGCGCGATGAAGATGTAACTAAATGATGATAATGCAAATAGATAATAATGAAACTATATAAAATGATTAATGCAATGAAAATACTCTAAATGATAATGCAACTATATGATAATAAACATTGAATGCTGTGAGATTTTTCCAAGATCAAGGGCACAATGAAAAGTATAAAAGAGAGACAAAAGAATGACAAGAACAAACTGTATTCTCATCAATATGCAAATGATCAACTGGATTCACCAATACAATGAATATAGGCCTTCTTATATAGGCAAGGTCATATGGATGTACGAGCACACAATCATGACATGTGGCTCAATGAGAAACAAGGGTAGGTAAGAAATACTAGGGGTAGGTAGGCAAAATAATATAATATTCCATAAGAGGTGGATGACCCACCGAATGTGGAGTGTAACAGCAAAATAAGACCATAAAAGGTGGAATTTATCCTACAAGCTATATCCCTATGTGTACACTTCCCTAAGTGTCTTAAATCCAAACTACGAAGAGATGCATTATCCTAAGTTAAATTAAGTAAAGTGTAATAATATCTGTAATGAATATTTGTTTACATCAACAAATGCAAATGGAACAATTTTTGAGAATGTGCCAACTGTAATACCCTAAAAATGGTCATCTAAACCATAGGCCCCTAATCTCGAGTACATCACCAAGGTCCTAAACAAAAAAAACTTAAATCAATCATGAGCACCTAGTTTAATTAATTCTCAATCATCAATGTCACATGAAAAATAAATCACTCAATATTAATTAAATAATCATTTAATTAATTAATCATTTGAAGTAAATCATTTTAATCAATTATCCTATTTATTTAATTAAATATCCTAGCATATTTAATTAATAAATCAATTTGTAATTAATCAAGGAGTACCCTTACCTTGGGGAGACCCTTGGAGAAATAGTGGGGCTTCTTGCCTGTAGTGCTTACATCCTTGGTTCAAACCATAAATTTTATCAAGCTCTACTTTATGTGAAAAATGTGAATAACGCAGCACCATCTTCACAAAGTGGCTCCCTCCTGGAGTGACACCTACGGGATTGGTAGACTGTGGTTAGGAAGAAACAAAAAAGAAGGAACAACATTCAGGCTTTGCAAGGTCATGTTGATCCTCGTGGGAATTTCTCACATGAAGGGCATTCTTTCTGTTGGGAAAAATGGTGTCTCAACCTTGCATTTATGTGAGGTTACTATTTATAGTAAGTTTTTATTTGAGCACGAAATGGTGCGAAACTCTCCCTGAAGCTTCTGGTTGGCTAGATAAGCATTCCGGTAAAGTTGCGTCGCAAGGTCACAGCTAGTTTTGAAGATATTAAAGTTTTCGTCTTGGAGGGGTGCAATAAAATGTTTAAACTTAATTTTGGGCACTTTAGAGGCTCCGAAACGCCCTGAAAAGTTGCCGTAACCGGCGAAGCGGGTTACGAGGTGATAGAGCACTTCGCGAGCTTTCCGGCGCTTCAAACGGTTCATCAATCGGACACCCGGTTCTCAAGTTATGGCCTCCGGAAGGTTGTACTCCTGAAATAGGAAAAATAATTTGTATCGGATACATAAATGAGCTATAAAAGGGAGCGACACGTGTTGATGTGTGCTTTAACATGTCATAGAAGGGAGATAAGGTCGGCTACACCTTATTGGGTGGTTTTAGCCCATGGTTTTGTAATACCGTTTGATGGTTTCTTGTATTGTATCTCCTATTTATGAGGTGTGTGAGATAGAGGTTGGGTGTAAGAGTCTTATGGCTATTGAGTTGCCTCTGAATCTCTGTTTAGTGCTACTCCTGCGAAGAGCTTGCTCTGCAAGTATTTTGTAATCTGTTTTTGATTGCTGAATAAAATATTGAGCTGCTTTTGGAGGGTGGGGTTTTTCTCCCGAAAGGGTTTTCCCCACGTAAATCACTGTGTTGTGGTATGAATGCTATTATATCTATTTCTATTTTCTGTAACTGTTGTAATGATCTGAAAAAGTTTTGCATTACCCTCCTCTCAAGGTTAGTGTAGGAAGTTGTTTCCGCTACTTAACTTCCTTACACTTTCTACCCTAGAAATTCATGGCATGATTCGGTAACAGAATGGAGCAATTTCAAAAAATCCTATGTTGTGAATCTTCCAAAACCTAGCCCGGATAACATTCATCGCCCTCAATGGGTGTTTGAAAATGGGGTTTGGGTGGATAAATGTGCCTTGTCTCACCTGAACACTCACCAAAAATCCAATGCTGAGGTTAACAAACTTTTTAATAACAAAGATGGTAAAATTAAAAAGAAACTAGGGCCAAACAAAGGCCAGAATCTGGGGTATCCTCCGGTTTCAGATCCAAATGCGGTTCCTCTAGGGAAAGATAGGGTTTTTTCAACCAAAAATGCTAACAAGGATCTAGTTTCTCAACCAAAAGCCAATAATATAGTCAAAATATCCTTAATAATGCTTAATCCAATGTGGAATTTGTATTACAAGTTAGGGCTTCTGGTTAAATGGAATAGTGAGGATTTGCCAGCTCGGGAAGCAATTGACTGGTGGCATTCATGGTTTCCCTAGGAGGTAAGTATTTCTCATCTAGAAAATGATGTTTTATTCCTTTTGTGTAAGAATTTAAGCACTAAAAAATAAATTCTTTTGTGCAAAGTTAGATTATTTCAGGGGCATTGCTTTTCTTTTATGGAATGGTATCTAAATTTTGACCTGTATGTTTTTAGGCCTAGTAGGATTCAAAGATGGGTGGATTTGGGCCCTCTCCCTATAGAATATCATTTCCCCCAAATTCTAAAAATTATAGGTCAAAAACTGGGCACCTACATTGGATACGAAGGTCTTGATAGGGAAGACTAGTACAAACATATAAAATTGCTTATAAAGTTAAAATCATATGTTAAATCTTTTGATCCGGTAGAAATTCTATCAGGTCGAGGATCTTTAACTATTAATCCATCCCTTTATAACGGCTTCATTGATATATCAGATATTTTAATTAAAGACTCTGAGATTAAAGAGTCCAATCAGATCAAAACGGAATCACAGACATTCCCTGGAATCATTGTAAAATTCATGGAACACAAAGGTGGTTTCTATCTGGAAACCCATGATGATATCCATCTAGTACCCTTAGTATATTTTTCTCAGAAATCAAAAAAGAGTCACCATCCCCAAATCGACAACAGGGTATTCAAGAAAAATCCTTTAAAAGAAACTATTGCGTTGGGGTTGGAAACGAGCCATGAATTGGATAAATCTAATTGGGAAGGAGTTAATCCCTTACCTCTGACTCAACTAGGGTTGGACATTTATGAGGCTCAAACACAAAATATGGTTGAGGACATCAATCAAGATACCCATCCTGGATTCTCATGTGAAGGAGATCAAAGTCTTAAAAGGAATGATGAAATTAGGGTTGACCACCTCAATAGTAAATCAAAATTATAAAGTTTGTTAATAGGTGCAGAAGAATTCAAAGAGGATGTGCAAGAGCATCTAAACTTACTTGAACAATAGATGGAATTCAATAAGAATATGGATAACGACTAGGTGTTGAATGATCTAAACCCTACATTCGGGATGGGTTGTCCTTTTGACCAATTTACTAATATAAATGAGATGAGGAAACTCTTCTGAGAAGTCAAACCCTTGGAGCTTAGGGCAAAGCCTTAAGTGAGATCAAGCTAGGGTTAGGCCCTTGTTTGGGAAAGAAAACTAAACCTAATTGTGGTTTAATTCCAAAGAAGAAAGGAAGGAAATCCATAGCTGAACTTAGGAATATGGTTGGGGAAGCCATCGGGCAGGCAAAAATGACATCGATCATGAATGAAGGGAAGGGGAAGTTCCTTCCCACATAGCCATGAAGGTCCTAAAATGGAATGTTTGGGGCCTAAACACCCCTAACAAGCAACGCATTCTAAAGAGTTGTATTTTTGCTTCAAAAGTAGATTTAGCCTTTATCCAAGAAACAAAACTTAGTCAATCAGAATCTTTAGGAAGAAATTGGGTCTTCTAGAACTGGATGCAATACCTATGTTGGGAGATTTTCGGGGCTTGGGAATTATATGGGATCCTAGGCAAATTATATTCAATTCGGTAGCCATTAACAAGAATTGGATGGCTAGCAATGTTAGACATTTGAGCTCCAATTTAAACTTTATTCTTGTTAATGTTTACGGTGCTATTTTGACACTTGAGAAAGCAATGTTGTGGAATGAAATAGGGATAGTATTAACTTCCCATCTGGAGTGGAATTTCTTTTTAGGAGGATATTTTAACACTATCTCTGATCTTTCTAGAAAAAAAGATGGTCTACGAAGAGAACACCAAATTTTAGTAGACTTCAGATAATGGATTAATAATCACAACATGGTAGACATAAAAATAGATAATGGCATCTTTACTTCGAATAATAGAAGGCAGGGATTCAGTAACATAGCAGAAAGATTAGATAGGTTTCTATTCAAAGGTGATATTTTAACCTTCAACTATATTTTTAAGGCCTCAATTCTCTCCATCTCGTGCTCTGACCACTTCCCAATCCAATTAACCATTAAGGAAAATGTCAAGCCCAAGAGGTGTCCTTTCAAATTTTAATAAATGTGGATAAAGGATGAGTCTTTCATGGAAAACACTGGAATTTGGTGAAAAGAAGTAGAAGTAACAAGATCGAAATTAAACTGTTTTGTTACCAAAATTAAATATGTTAAGAGTAAACTTGTTAAATGCAATAAGGGCAAGTTTGGAGATATCTTTGTCAATAAAAGGGATATAGAGACAGCCTTAGCACAACTTAATGAAAAAGTTATCAAGGAAGACATTGCCCAAAATAGTTTATTGCAAGAAAAAGAGCTTCTCCGCAGACATGAAAAAATTTTGTCAAAGGAATAACGCTATTGGAGATAAAAGTCTAGAGAGACTTGGATCTTGGAAGGAGATCAAAATACCAAGTTTTTTCATGCTACTACAAAAAAGTAGAAACATAATTAATAAACTAACCCATATTAGAAGTGAGGCTGGGATAATGTTAGAAGACCCTGGAAGTATATCATTTGAGGCAGTCACCTTCTTTCATAACTTACTAAGCAAATAACTTATCTTTGATTTGACAGCCCAGACTAGTCTAATTAACAATATTCCCAAAATAATTAATGATAACCAAAACTTACTTCTTAACTGAAAGTTTACCAAGTCAGAGACAGAAGAGGCCCTCTTCCAATTTCACCTTGACAAGGTGCCTGGTCCAGACGATTTCCTGGCATGCTTCTTCCAAAAGTGCTAGCATATTATAGGTGATGAATTAGTGGACTCTTTAGAAGGTGCAAGGCGGTCTGGTAGATTTCTTAAAGAGATAAACCGCACTTTCTTAGCCCTTATCCCCAAAAAGGAGACAGTGGATAGTATGAGCAATTTTAGACCTATTTCACTCTGTAACACTTTATAAAATATTTTCAAAAGCTCTAGCCAACAAGATAAAAATGGTACTTTCAAGCATCATCTCTGAAGAACAAATAGGTTTTGTGCCAAGTCGGTCTATTTTTTATTGAGTCATCATTGCACATGAGGCAATGCACTTTGTAAAAAATAATCATCAAGCTAGTATGTTCATCAAATTAGACATTAAGAAAGCATATGATATGGTAAACTAGAGGTTTCTTTGCAAATGCCTAGAAGCTTTTGGTTTCATCAAAGTCTAGATCAACTTAATCTTTGAATGCATTTCAACACCCAAAGTCTCCGTCCTGGTCAATGGACAACCAGAAGGCTTATTTGATATGTCAAGAGGATTGAGACAAGGAGATCCATTATCACCTTTCCTCTACATCACAATGGTTGAATATTTAGGTAGGACCATTTAGAAATCTCAAGAATTGAGCAATATTATAGGAATCAAAATCTCCAGTAGTACTCATTCCATCACTCATCAGCAATTTGTTGATGATACCCTTCTCTTTGGGAAGAGTAGCCTAGTAGAAGCTAGAAACTTTAACATTATCCTAGATTGGTTTTCTAGAGCCTTAGGTCAAAAGGTTAATAAAGATAAATCAAACCTGTATTTCTTCAATACGAAGGAGAAGCTAACCAAAGATATTGTCAGTATTTTAGGCTTCCAAATCGAGACGCTCCCTTGTAAATATCTAGGCCTACCTTTGGACAAGGGACATAGGTCATCCAATCTATGGGGGCATATTCTTACCAAGTTAGATCAAAAACTCCAAATCTAGAAAGGTAAATGGTTGTCAGCAGCTAGTAGAGTAATAATGCTTCATTTTGTTCTCTCTACCCTTCCCCAATATCAAATGGCCTGTTTTCCTTTGCCAAAAGGAGTGAAAAAGAAACTGGACCAAAAACTCAGAATTTTTTTCTGGCAAGGACTAGTAGACAAGAAGAAATTTGCACTTATTGCATGGGAGAAACTTTGCAGACCCAAGGATCGGGGTAGAATAGGGCTAAGAGACCAAGAGTTATAGAATAAGGCTCTAGGGGCCAAGCTAGTATGGAAAATTTACCAAGAACCATATCGAAGATGGGTGGAAGTTTTAGCTAGCAAATATTTAGATTCTTCGGACCCCACTAGCATCTTTAGAACAATTAACACCCCCCCCCCCATGGCTCTAGAATTTAGAATTTTCTGATCAACTATAGGGGTGTTCTCATTCATGATCTTTCTTGGAATATAGGGACTGGGAACAAAGCATTATTTTGGGAAGACTCATGGGGGGGTATCCACAAATTCATGCAATCCTTAATGATCAGAATTTAATTATAGGTTGGTAGATAGAATTGGTAATACTATGGCTGATTATATTGTAATCCATCTAGTCGACCCATCTCTGGGCTAGAGATGGAAATCATCTGATGACCTGGGCTTATCTCTTGAGGAGGGTAAAAAACTTGTAGAGATACTCGCACAAAGAAATTTAACACTTACCAATAAAGATGATTGTCTTATATGGTCCAACTCTCCTACTGGAGAATACAAAGTCAAGGAGGGATATAATTCCCTCTACAATAAGCTTTGCCCCTCTAAAATAGAGCTACCTATTACACTATGTTGGGACAAATTGTGTCTCCCAAATGTAGGTCTTTTCTTATGGACAACAATATAGAAGAGGATATTGGCATCAGACTGGTTTAAGAAGTTTGGTTATGCAGGGCCTAGTAGATGTCCCCTGTGTCTCAGCATTGAAGAAACTGTGGACCATCTACTCCTTAGATGCAATTATACTAATATATGTTGGAGGAAGTTAATTAATAAATTAAACTAGGTTACAACCCTTCCCAACCATTTTATAGATTCTACATTGGCCATCCCATTTAAAATCTAGTCTTTATGGACTAATCTAGATTATTTCCCCATCGATCCTCTTATGGGAAATATGGAAGGAAATGAATAGAAGGATCTTTAAAGATGAGGCCTTTTCCCATGATTGACTATGGAATAAAATAGAAGCATCTATCATAGAAGTAGCTAACAATAGATTAAAAAATGGACAAAACAATAATCTTCTTCTTACGATGAGGGCTGAATAGCTTAGGAATTGTTGGAATGGACTTACAATCCCCCCCTTTTATGGACCTAGGGGAGATAAATCTTTGACTTTAAGGAAAGAATACAAATGGTCCAGGCTAAGTAAAGGTTGGTTCAATCTAAACTTTGACAGTACCTCTAGAGGAAACCCAGGCATTGCAGGAATAGGAGTGATCCACCTTTGGGATGGATCAATAGTGGCATAGTTTTCCAAACCCATAGGCTTGGCTACAAACAATGAGGCAGAACTAGAATCTCTTATCTCAGGCCTCCTCTTATGTAAGGATTTAAACATCAAAAGATTAGAGATAGAAGGAGATTCAGGTATCACCATTAATGCAATTAGGATAGGAAAAACTCTAAACTAGAAATTAAACAATCTATTCTCTAGAGCCACAGAGTTGCTCAAATACTTCAAAAACACTACAATCAATAACATTTTCAAGGAAGGAAATATGATTGCGGACTCCTTAGCAAACCAAGGAGTTGATGGTATTTGGGAAGAAAAAGTAGGGATTGGTTAATTAGTCCTTTTAGCTTATATATATCTGTGTGTGTGTGTGTGTGTGTGTGTGTGTGTGTGTGTGTGTGTGTGTGTGTGTACGTATACATATACGTATACGTACATATACATATACATATACTTACATATATGTATATATACATATATATATATACATATGTATATGTATATATACATACATATATACATATATGTATATATACATACGTATATACATATATGTATGTATATATATATATGTATATATACATACGTATATACATATATGTATGTATATATACATACATATATGTATATATATGTATATATATATGTGTGTGTGTGTATATGTATACACACACACACACACACACACATATATATATATGTGTATATATGTATATATGTGTGTATATATATATATATGTATGTATATATGTATGTATATGTATATATGTATGTATATGTATATATACACACACATGTATATATACATATATATATGTATATGTGTGTATATATACATATATATATGTATATATACATTTATACATACATATGTATACATGTATACATATGTTTATATTTATCTATATATAGATTCACATAAATATCTATGTTTTATTATTTATTTATTTTCTTTTTGTGCTTCGCCAGCATTCATAGGGGTCATTTATTAAGATTTTTTTGTTTTACTAAACTTCCTTCTTGTCTTGTGTGCTAGCTATTTTTAGAGTGATATGAGTATGTTTGGAATTTCAAGTATCATCATCGGTATTAATTACCTTGATCTTGGAGATTGTTTCTCATCAATATCTAAGCATCGTAGCCCTTCAGTCTTATTTCGCTGACACGTCTGAGCGATTTAGTAGGTTTTCAAGTTAGTGGTACTATCATTTATGGAGGTTTTATTTGCACGATAACTAAGGTATTGGATTCTCATCATCTTCTTTAAGAAGTAGTCAGATCTTCCAGTGTAAATTGTTTTGTTTGTTGTTCTGTGTGCGAGCTGAGAAACACTATGGACACACCGCTGAGACTAGTAGGGCTTAAGAGACAAATGGCATTCATAGGGGAAATCAAAGAGGACAAATTGAAAGGCATTCTCACCTTTCCTCATGATCTGGTTATTCGGGTGGTAAAGAAAACATTAGATGAAGAGTATTGAGAATGAAGACCGAACCAGGGCCAATTTTGACATAGCTGCGATGTTTCTTGCGATGGCCATGCACTTTGAGAAGGATAGGGAGGTGGTTAAGAAGTTATGCCGAAGTATTTTCAAGGACTTGCTAGGCAAATTAGAAAGGGTTGTCATTAATGTGGTTGATGATTTAACTGTCCCTAAGCCAAAGCACTACGATAGGTTCATGTGGAAGAACAAACCAGTGCCAAGATTTCCAATCTTAGAAATCAAGGATGAGGTTGATTTTGTTGCTTATAATCCAATAAGGAAGTGAAACTTCTATTTTCTAATGTGGCTTTTGCATGTTAAAAGACCAACATGTAAAAGATGGCTAGCTAACTATCTGGAGGCGGAAGGCATTAAAGTAGTGCCTAATGACATAGAGCTCCAATATGCTTCTGCACCTAGCCCAAGAGAATCCTCTAGTAATCCAGGACCAGTGGTAAGCAAAGAATGAATGAAAAGGAATCTAGCTTCTTCTGAGTCCTAGGGCTTGTGGTCTATCTTTAGGGTAGCTTATTGTATCTCCTTCTGCATACACTAAACTTTATCATCTCTTTTGGCTCTACTAGGGCAAGTTTGATACTTTATATCATCTTTTTCTTTACGTTCTGTTGAATGCAATGTAGACATATGGGTTGTATATGAAAATGCTTACTGACGCTTAGTAGTTTATGGTTAGTTATATATATATATATATATATATATATATATATATATATATATATATATATATATATATATATATATATATATATATATATATATATATATATATATATATATATATATATATATATATATATATATATATATATATATATATATATATTGTTCTCCTTTTGTAGTTAGTTGCAAGTTTTTTGTATTTTTGCTTTCTGTGTCAGTTTTACTTTGGCTAGGCTTCTTAAATTAGTCTATGGATGTCATGGCCCTAGACTGGGATATGCTTTGTTTACTTAAATTCAGCAGATCTTTCTAGCTAAATCTTTCTTTGGGACTTTTTATATTTCTATTTTTTTTTCTATCTACTGTTAAGAATTGGTTAGGTTGGTTCGAGAGTAATATGATCTTTTATGGGTAATCTTATGGTGCGGTTTCACATTGGAAAGTTTGGAAAATGATTCTATTTAGATAAAATAAGGGAATTCAATAAGTTTGGTTATAGTTGCATATATTTTCTAATTGAGACTAGCCTAACAGTATGCAAGAGAAATGCGTAGTTTGTTTTGGCAATTTGGTTTTGCAAGATTCAAGTGGAGGCACTCAACATGTTTTAATTAGAGCTGCCCCATCCCATCATTATCGGGATATGGCATTGTTGCAATTAAATACTACAAACATCATCGTTGGAATTAGTATGATGTAATTGATAGGAAATATCAAATGTATTGTATTTTATCTGATTATTCCAGGAAATTTATTCCTTGGGCAAGACCGGAGGTTTTCTTTGCCCGATTCTTTCCTACTAGTGCCCACACTAAATTGGGTTGTAAACTTTATGTAATTTCATTCAATTAATATAATTATTCGGCCATAGGCCCATTATCTATCAAAAAAAAATTAATAAATCAATTTTCCATTAAATAAATTTTTTAAAAAAGGAATTAATTTGAAAAAGAATTAAAATTGAGAAAAGAAATCAAAATGGAATTAAATGGAAAAATATTAGAAAATCAATTAAATCAATTAAATCAATTGAATATCAAAATTGAATAAAATATGAAATAAATTAGTTTTTCTGATTTTATCTTAAAATTAGTTCAATTTCCTTAAAAGCTGAGAAACGCAGCCAATCACATCAATTCACCCGGATTGTGCTTCCTCTTGGGGAATCTCTATCGCTCATCGTTGATTGATCTTGACCATTGGTCTCTCTCTAGATACTCTATAAATTCAGGACCTCATCTCTCACTAAAAAAAACTTGGAGATTATTGTTATTATGTTGTTTTTGCTCTGATTTGTGCATTGAAGATATTACATATTAGTTATTGCATATTTAATGTCCATTCATATTGCTTAAAATCATGTTAGATTAATCATGCATATCTAGCTTAATCTTGCATCCATTTAGCTCAATTTCATACTCATATAGATTAAATCCTTCATTTAGGTGTCCTCTAGTCACTAGTGTTGCATAAAGAAATCTGAGAGCAAAACTAAACTCACATCTACTACAAGGAAATAGGTCTCTTTGTAATGGTTTTATTATTCATTGTTCATTATTGATTTACTAACCATTCATCTAATGACTTAATTCAAGTGTTGTGTATACAGATACAGATACAAATCCACTTTTCACATGCATTTTTGGCACCCACCGTGGGGCCCGAGAATTCAATTTTCGGCCTTGCAAATCTTTATTTTTTTTTTTTAGATTTTTCGTCTGTATAGCCTCTGTAAAAGGTCATATGAGTTTTTGTGCATTACAGGACAAGTTCTAATATTTATCGTTCGGCTCTGTGGGAACCATCATATGAGTTGCTGCTTTATCGTCCTCTTTTGGGGTTTACTCATTCGGCTCGATGAGAATCTCGTTCTACTCTGTGAAAATTCTCATACGAATTTCTGAGTTGCTTGTTCTATAAACAGTATCCTCTTAGGGTTTTCTTGACTTGGTTTTGAATTTCACTGACACTAACCCTTAATTGTCTTATGTTTGCCTGATATTTTCACAGCCTTACTCATTTTCTATAGAACGTTTGTTGAAGAATTTATCAAATCAAACTCACGCATGTCAAAGAATCGAAAACAACATGACTACTGATGCGTTGGTTTTGCAGGTTGCCTAAGGAGAATCAACCAAATATCATGTATTCTTCAATGAATTTTTAGGCACTTAAATTGCTATTTGGTAATGAACAAATCTGTCTTTTGTGTTTGAAGAAAAATCTAAGAGGTAGGAAAGTATGCTCTTGTCTGCACAGATAATCAAAAATCCAGACCCTTGAATCTTTTTCTAAGTTTAAGATTTGTATACCTTTCAACGGACCTGTCATAGTTGGAAAAAGTAATTACCCTGTGAGAATGACCCAAGCATTCCAACTCACTATAATAAATAGGTCTTTCGGGATTAAAGTCTTGGGGGACAAGATTATTTGAGTTTTCTCTTTTGAGATCTCTCATATCGGTAATTTTGTAGGGCCTCGTAGTCTCAATCACGCTTGCATGACAACAGCTTGTTTCGGTACCTTATTGGGATATAGGCCTCAATTGCGCTTGCACAACTTCAAGGGGTAATTTTGAAAGGAAATCCTTACTATGAACTTTAAAATAGCATGCACCTAGTTCACCTCCGAAAGGGGGATAATATTTGTGCAAGAGAGATAGTAACTCTCCCAAGATACTTGTCATTTTGTGACCCCATTAGCATTTGGTGTTAGCTAATACAGTGTTGAGAATCCATTGCATGAGACTCATTGGTTGTATTCTGATTAGCTATTGGGTGTGTACCTGAGTTTGCAAGCAAATATTTTCTCTCTCAGCCAATTTCCTTAGAATTAGTAGTTGTGTTTGATGTCACTTTGAATCTTACGTGTTTGTTGTCTTTTTGTCCAAAGCTAAAACTGAAAAAATCTAAAAAACTAGATAAAATAAAAAACACCAAAAAAAATCAAAATTTAGTGGTCAAATATTCAGTCTCCTTGTCAAAAAAAATTATCTCTGAGTATAATTGTCGTACGAGATTCCTAATTCATCGTACGAGTTTCCTACATTGTCGTCTGAGCCATCTAGTTTATCATTCTATCCTATTTAAACCATCGTTCTGGTCTCTAAAGATAGATGTTTGAGCTTATAAACTTTGTTGTACGAGTCATTATGGTCTATGAAAAGTTGTTGTCTGGTAAGCATTAAACCGTAGTGCAATTTTGAACAGCAACTCGTACGAGAACCTATCTTTGTCATCTGGGACTCACTAAATTGTCGTCCAGATTGTCATATTTGGTTGTATGATCCTCTAATTCTGTCACTCCATAATTTTGACTTTTTACATCCTTCTTAGGTCTATCATACTTTCCTAATCAGTTTGCAGTGAGCATAAATCTAGTCATCATAATCTTGAGCATAAACAGCCTTGATAGTGTACCCCCGTTGTTGTGTTGCACGACTTTGTCGATTATCTCCCAGCTAGTTCAAATAAATTGCTTATCAAACTTATCAATCTCTTATCAATCACTTATCAAAATTAATCAACCTAGGTTTCTTAGATCACATCTTAAACAGGATAGATTGCTCCAAGAACCAGACTGAGTCTTAGTCACCTTTCTTAATCACTACGTTAAAATGCGTAACTAGCTTTGATTTAATCTTGACATCTGCACCACATCTGACTCTTGGTCACATCGATTGTAAATACATGTTTAAACTAGTAGATCTTCTAAAAATAAGAACAAGAAAAGGGAAGAGATAGTAGCATTGCAAACCAATTCTTTTTACCAAGAGCAACCAATTTTTGACGAATCTTTTGAACAACAAAACTCAGACAAACCTTCATCTTCAAACAAACCATTTTTGCATCAATCCTTGTCTTCCAATATGTCTAAAGGAAGACAAGAAAAAGAGGTTGATAAACATAAAGCTCATGATGACCTTAGTATCTAGGCTAATGATAGTGATTCCTCTTCTAGCGATTCTGAAGTTTTTGAACCCAGAGAAGAAATAGCAGCAAAATGTCAAAAAAACAAAAACTTCAAAAAGATGATGAAGATTATCATGGCCCGAGAAAAAGAAGAACACTTTCTAGAATTGGCCAAACAAAGAGCTAAACTTCCCCCTAATTACAATGTTGAAAGTCTTATCACTAAAGAAGATGATACTCCATTAGCATTGGTGACAAAACAACTACAAGAACTACAAACTTAGATTAAGGAAATGAAAGACAAAGACAAATCTCCTATAATATTCCTTGGATACAATTTGTCCATTTCCATTCGACAAGATTCTTTACATGCCTCTATTTCCTTCTAGAACAAAAATTCCTAAGTTCAATAAATTTCAATAAATATGATGGCAACTCGGATCCCCAGGACCATGTCCAAGAGTTTTGTGCCCTATGTATGGAGTTCATGCATGAAAAAACTTATCTCATGCACCTCTTTCCAAGAAGTTTAGGAGGACAAGCTATGGAATAGTTTTCAAGCCTGCTTGTAGGAATTAAATCTTTTGAAGAACTGGTTGAATTGTTTTTACAAAAATACTCCTATAACATTCGCCATCTGGTCACAATGATCAAGCTTTGTAATACTAAACAGAAGATGAGAGAACCTTTTCTTACTTTTCTTTGGCATTGGAGAAAGTTGTTCTCTAGGTATTCATGGCCCATTCCTGATTCTAAGAAAATGGACTTCATTGTCAATAATCTGATTCCTGAGTTGAAATGTAATATCCAAATTTAAGTATACCCTGCATTCAACAAAATGGTAGATAGTGCTCTCAAGATAGAAGACGTGCTTTTAAGGAAAGGAGGTATATCACTTTAGAAAGAAACACATCAAGGCTCTAGTTCCAAAGAAAAGAACAAATACTGGAAGTATGGCAAAGATAATAACATAAATTTATTACTGATGGAGTGGTTGATAATGTCAAACCAAAATCAAAACCCATACTATTCAATCTGACTAGCGGAACACAAGCCCTCAAAGCAGCTGAAAGTGCTACAGAAAACCCACCTAAGAAATCAAAAGAGTTTTTTAAAGAGAAACCTTGGGTTTCAAAACCTAAGCGTGATTTTATCTCTCTAGGTGAATCCTATGAGTCATCTTTTAAAATTCTATTGGCAAATGAACTGATCACATTTCCAGACAACTCTATGCCATGTGATCCTGACGTCAAACCTAAATGGTGGAGGGAAAATGAGTACTATGAATATCATTGAAACAAGGGTCATACAACAAATAACTGCATGAAACTCAAACATGAGATTCAAGACCTTATCGATGCTGGCAAAATTATTGTTGGAAACAATATGACTAATGTTGATCACAAAGCCTTCAAAGATCCTTTACTTTCTTATGAGCAGGGTGATTCCTCAAAATCCAAGGGAGGTGCCAAAGTCAATTACACCTATGCCAACAATGAAAATGTGATTGAATCTTCCCAATCTGAATATTGTAACATGATCATAGTCAAAGATAAACAAAACAAAATGAAAACTATAAATGCCATAACCCGCGCTCAAAATAAGGTTACTCTCAAAGGAGCTAGCTCTTCCTCTCCTGATCAAACATCATCAAATCCGTTGACAACGTCAAACCTACCAACTTCTTCAAACAAATAGCCAGATAAGATCACAGCTAAATCCAAATAGTTGGCTTCATCATCTTCTTCTGGTTATAGCATTGTTGAACAATTAAAGTGAACTATCGCTCAAATCTCCATTCTTGAACTACTTAAAATATCTTCTTCTCATAGAGAGATTCTAGACAAATATTTACTTGCTACCAACATTCCTAAAGACTTAAATTTGGGTCAGTTTCAATCTATGGTGGGTCACCTGACTTCACCTCACTACCTATCTTTTTCTGAAGAAGATGACAATTCACTGAATCATCCGCATAACTAGCCATTGCATATTGAAGCTACGATCCATAAGCACTGAGTCAAGTATGTTTTGATAGATGGAGGCGCTGGGTTGAATATTTGTACCTACAATTTACTAATGTAGTTAGGATTTTTTGATAATGTCATTGATCCAACAAAGAAAACAACATTCAAAGCTTATGATGAAGAAGAAAAAATATCTAAGGGTCTGGTACTATTCTCAATCAGGGTGGGACCTATAGAATGAGATGTTATTTGTTAGGTGCTTGATCTTCCTCTCTCCTACAACATCTTGTTAGGTAGACCATGGATTCATGAAATGCAAGCAATTTCATCTACTTATCATCAATGTTTGAAATTTTGCTACAATAGGGTTGAAGTTCGTGTTCCTGTGGATACAACCTACACTTGTAATGCTTTAAAGTAGTGTGTTGATACCCTTGTTCCTTATAAAAAATCAACCTCTGTAGCTGATAGTTCAGAAACTTTGATGAAAGACTTAGAATAGAAATTGAAAATCATAGGTACTAGTATGGATGGATACAAGATCAAACCTGTACTCTTATTGATGTCTCTTCCACCATCACCAAGGCAATCTGGAAAACCATCAGAGGCTATGAAGCCACAAACTTCAAATACAAATGTCATCTATGATGGTATTTTTGTACAGTCCTCTACTTCCCTTGCAGATGTAATAGAAGAGGCAGTAGTTCTCAAATGGCTTTTCAAATAAGAGAGTCAAAATAGAGAAGGGCAACATAGTGATATTTCCCATGCCCAATATGGTCCAGGTTATAAGATGATTCAACATATGGGATATTCAGGTATTGATCCTTTGGGAAAGCACCAAGAAGGAATCACTAAACCTATCAAGTTACAAACTAGGTCTACAAATGATAAAACTGGACTCGGCTACCATCTAGAAGAGTCATGAAATAAAACACATACTTCTCATCAACAACCTAAGTGGAGGAAAAAGATATTACCTCCAACATCACAAGAAGTAAATACTTAGCAAATTTGGGACGAGTATAAAAAAGAACAAGAAGAACTGGCAATCAAGAGAGAAGAAGCGGCTTGTAATCAGGTTCCAACTATATCAGCAATAACATTACAAGAAGTAAATGTTCCAGAAGACATGCGAGAAGAGGTAGAAGGAATTAAAAACCTGTTTGCACCACTAAATATTCCTATCACATAAACGGGAAGAATGCAAGTAGAGGATTCAGAAATAGACTCAAATGAGTATGAATGGGGTCCAGAGCCTCTCTTAGATACATCTACTAAAGAGCCTAATGATATCATAGATGAATTACAAGAGATTATACGCACAAGAAAAGACAAGAAGATTATGAACAACAGCTTAAAGAAGGAAAAGCACAAGAAATTTCTTCACCTACTATATCTCCCTCTAATGAGATAGAGAATATCAAATATGGGACTACAAATGAAGAATTGGAGGCTACAGAAGTAGGACTAGTCATCAACCCTGAGGAAGCTGAGTGGGAAAGATGATAGAGACTAACAGATTCATCAAGGTTATGTCAACAAGTATGTCAACTACAAGTGATTATTGAACCAAATCATGAAGGAACTTCTAGCATCAAAGATATGGGTATTGATACTATACATGCTTTCAATAAGCCACTTTAAGAGGAGTTAGAGGCTTCATCTTCTGACTCCAATCACTCTGAAATAAGACCTATTTATGACATTACCTATTTGACACCAAACTATGACTACTTCATCATGAATGTTGAAACTTTGTCTGAAAATCATATTACTATCAAACCACAATATGTAGTCCAGTCCAAAGTAAAAGATGGTGCTAGTTGTAGGTCTATTGGGTTAAGTCCCCTAAATACTAATGTAAACTTTAATAATCATTTTCTAACTCTTCCTGGTCTCGAGCTACTTACGCAAGGTAGTCTTCTAGAACTCAACTTGTCAGTCTAAGGTTGTGATGACAATACCATGAATTCCCTTGAACCTATTAAATCTTTATCCCTGGTACATCCTGGGCTTATTGATTGTACTCTCCAAGATCAACCTTTGAATATCCCTACCTTTTCTAATGACTATGCATTAGCCTATTATCTTAATGTAGTTGAACAAATGGGCTCTTCCACCACTAAACAAAGTGAGAACATAACAATGACAAATGTCAAGTATCTTAGTCTCAAAAATCAAAATAAGAAAAATAAGTGTTCTGATGGCGAAAACCACACTGTGGCGGTGTCAGAATCAAAAATAGTAAAAATAAAGGATGTACCTAACGGTGAAAACCTCTGTGAGGCACCTGAAGATGAGATACTTGATATTTTGCCTGATCACTTTCAAGAGTGATCATCAGTGTTGATTGAGCCTACACAGCTACTAAACATTGGAATAGAAGAAGCTCAGCATACCATACATGTATCTCAATCCTTATTAGTAGAAGAACTGAAAGAATTTATTGATTTCTTCATAGAGAAAAAGATCGATTTTTCATGGACATATGTTGATATGTCAGGTTTGGATCCTGATCTCATCATGCATCATCTTTCTATCACTCTTGGAGTTAAAGTTGTTAAGCAAAAACTCTAAAAAATGAATTCTCATGTTGCATTACTTGTTAAGGCTAAGTTAGAAAAATTACTAAAAGCTAGATTCATCAAAGCAATTGATTACGCTGAGTGGATATCTAATATTGTACATGTTTCTAAACCTGACAAATCAATACATGTTTGCAGAGATTTTAGAGATTTAAACAAAGCTTGTCCAAAAGATGATTGATTTTCCACTGCCAAACATAAACATGATAGTGGACATGATTGTTGGTTATGAAATGTACTCTCTAATGGATGGTTTTTCTGGATACAATCAGATCAAAATTGCACCTGAGGATCAAGAGAAAACAACGTTCACTTGTGCATGGGGAACTTTCTACAGGAATGTAATGCCCTTCATCTTAAAGAATTCAGGTGCCACTTATCAAAGAGTTGTAACAATAATTTTTCATGATATGATGTAGAAAAATATGGAGGATTATGTCGATGATACTCTACTCAAATATATGAAAAGATCAACACATCTTTCAGAACTGGGTCCAATCTTAGACAGGATGAAAAAATTTAAACTCAGATTAAATCCCAAGAAATGTGCATTTGGAGTCACATCTGGCAAGCTCCTATGATACATTATTTTAGCAAAAGGAAATGAAGTAGACCCAGAAAAAGTTAAGGCTATCATGGATATTCCACCTCTGAAGAATGTCAGCCAAATGAGGACTCAATAAGGGCAAATCCAATCCATAAGATGTTTCATCTCTTGATCACAAATAAAGCTAAACCATTCACAAAAGATTTGCGGAAAGGAGTTACCTACAACTCGAATAAAGACTGTGAACAACATCTAAAGAAAGTCAAGGCATATCTTTCTAAACCACCTATCTTAATGCCACTGATTCAAAACAAACCCTTGATACTCTACATATCAGCTACTAATACATCACTAGGGGTACTCTTGGATCAACAAGATGAGAATAAAAAGGAAAGAGCTATATATTATATCAATCGAATATTGGTGTCTTATGAGATGGACTATACTATTATTGAGAAATCTTGTTTGGCATTGGTCTTCGCATCAAAAAAATTAAGACATTACATGCTAGCACATTCTATCAAACTAGTGGCTAAGATAGATCTACTCATATATCTTCTCAGCAAGGCAACGCTTAGAGGGAGATTGGCTAAGTGGGTTATGATTTTTATAGAATTTGACATTGAACATATAGAATGCAAAGCTATCAAAGGACAGGTCATTGTAGATCAACTTGTTGATACTCTGCTTGAAGATAATCAACCTTTACACACATAATTTTTGGATGAATCCATCATGCACCTCACTTAGTGATCCTGGAAAATGTTCTTTGATGGTTCTTTTATTCAACAAGGTTTTGGTATTGGAATTATTTTTATCACTCATCAAAGATATTCAATCCCAAAGGCTTACAAGATCCTCTTTCCTTGCACAAACAATATTGTAGAATATGAAGCTTTGGTAAATGGAATCAAGCTAGCTATTGAATGGAAGGTTGTTGAGTTACACATCTATGGTGACTCTCAGCTAATAATCAACCAAATCAATGATATATATAAAAATCAAGATGAAAAATTGATTCCCTACAAAAGAATAGTTGATGAATTTAAGAAATACTTTACTTTTGTATCATTTCAGTAGATTCCCAGATCAGCAAATAGGGCACCAGATGCTATGGCTACATTGGCATCTATACCATAGCTATAAGAGTTTGAGTATCACTATGAATTCCTGGTGGAAGAGCTTCATTATCCTTCTTATGATTCCCCTGGGTCCCAGATGGTCTGTTTTATTATTGGACATGACTCATCTCACTATAGTCATATCTACTCTTACTTACATGACCAAATTATTCTTGATAACCTTAACCGTAATGAGAAAAGAAACCTAATCTGAATGCTTCATAGTATGTCATCATTGCTAATTATTTATATAGGTGAAGTTTGGATATTACTTTGCATAGGTGTTTAGAACCTGAAGAGTCCCAACATGCATTATCTGAAGTCCAGGAAGGTATTTGTGTATCTCACTCAAACAGTCTAACTTTAGCTCAAAAACTACTAAGGGTTGGCTACTATTGGCCAGATATAGAAAAAGATGCTATAAAATTTGCTAAAACTTATGAGAAATGTCAGCTACATTGGCATCTTATACATGCTCCACCTAGAGAGATAATACCATTTATCACACATTGGCCTTTTTAGCAATGGGTATTTGATCTTATCGGCCAAATCTATCATGCATCCTCTTATGGACCCAAGTTTATAATAACTGCTACTGAATACTTCACGAAGTGGGTTGAAGTAGTTCCACTAATCAAAGAAACTGACAAATAGGTAGCTATGCTTATCCTTAACTATATCATCTGTCAGTATGGAATACCTTCTTCAATTGTGACTAACAATGGAGGGCAGTTTAAAAACAAGGATCTAGATGAGCTCTATAAAATGTTCAAAATCAAATAGCATTGGTCTTATATATATTACCCTCAAGGTAATGGCCAGGCTGAAGCATCTAATATAAATTTGTTGACTATCTTACACAGAATAGTCAACAAATCAGGAAAGGATTGGCATCTACAACTCAATCCGGCACTATTGGCTTATCAAACAAGCATCAGAACACCTACAAGAGCTAAACCTTTTGCTTTGGTATATGGGGCTGAAGCAGTCTTGCCTATAGAGGTGGAAATCCCTTCTTTGAGAGTTTCTTTGCAAGGTTTTGTCACTGATGAAGATCACAGAATATCTAGATTGCAAGATCTCAAATTGATAGATGAACTTTGACAAGTGGTGTTTGATCATCTATGAGCTTATTAGAAGAGAATGTCTAGAGGTTATAACAAGAAAGCTTGACATAGAGAATTTCATATTGGTGACCTTGTTTTAAGAGAGAATCCTGAAAATCAACAGTTTCGAGAACAAAAGGGGAAGTTTGAACCCAACTGGTTGGGTCCCTACATCATTACTGTAGCCTTTGGCTTTGGTTCTTATCAACTCTCAACATCGGAAGGAGAACAACTCTATGAACCGATCAACACCATCCACTTGAAGAAATTATACAGCTAGCATTCTCTGCTCTAGCCATCTGTACAGCTAAAAAGTCCTAAAGAAATTCTAAAAAATTAGAAAATGTCCTGAAGAAATTCTAAAAAATCAGAAAAAGTCCTG
The DNA here is from genome assembly GCF_030272615.1 of Cryptomeria japonica. Classification (NCBI taxonomy): domain Eukaryota; kingdom Viridiplantae; phylum Streptophyta; class Pinopsida; order Cupressales; family Cupressaceae; genus Cryptomeria; species Cryptomeria japonica. Next base: position 178,062,880 of record NC_081413.1, on the reverse strand, counting down.
AAGAAATTCTAAAACTAAAAAAAAAGTCCTGAAGAAATTCTAAAAAATTAGAAAATTTCCTAAAGAATTCTAAAAATCAAAATAAGTCCTAAAGAAATTCTAAAAATTGGAAAAAGTCATGAAGAAAAAAAAAACAAAAAAAAGAGAAAAACAAAGAAAAGAAGAAAAAAATCAAAATATAAAAGAAAAATGCCTTGGTGAAAACTTGGTAAATAGGCACCTTGGTAGTGAAAAAGAAAAGAAAGAATCTTTACTAAGCAAGTGAAAACCTGGTAAACAAACGCCTCTTGTACTCAAGTGCTCCATCTATCAACGTAAATTTGGCATTTCCTGCTTTATTTCCTGCTTTTCTACATCTTCTCTTTAGCTTCTATATATCCTTCAGTCGCTTTCATGACACCTTGGTTCTTCTTGGAACCCTCATGGCTTGAAACCGATCAATGTCCTAGTCTTAGGGTAATCCACTGATCAGTTTAAATGTCCTAAGAAGTTCCACCAGGTCATCTTTCTATCGGTAGTACCAGGTCATCCAATCTGAGTCAATCACTTGTCTTCTATCCACTACTGAGTTTTACCATTGAATAAACACATAAAGAAAGAACACTAAAAACAATCATTGAAAACCGTTTGTGCTCTAATTGAAATTTTCTTTGATTGTTGTCTTTTAATTTGGTTTTCGATTATTATTCCCTCTAAGTAACTCGAGAAAGTCTAGCTTGACTAAGAGGAGCAAGGACTGGGGGCATAATACTTTTCTTTGTTTTCTACTTGACAGAATGATTCCGGTGATCTCAAAACATCTCATAAGTTGGGTGTCTATGATAAGTGCCTTCACATCAAGGTGAACTCACCATACATACCTCGACTCCATTTATTTGTATGCTATAGGGAGGTTGGAATCATTTCCTTGTCTGTTTTGAGTAACTTTCTTTATTATGCAATATGGGTGCATGCTTAATCTATCCTAGGATATCAATGATACAAGGGTCATTGCAGACAAGATAATCAACATTGCATAAGGAAAGGAAGGAACTCTACTCTTTTTGGTGTGTTTTCATGGATGTGACATTTAGGTCATCTTGCTTCTTTGTGCCTTGATGCTCATGTCAATTTCTGACATTGTAAAACGCTCAGTGATGATAAAAAGAAAATTAAAATCCATTGAATCGGTCCTAGTTTGCATACGCATTCATTTGTATTCATACTATTGCATGAAAAACAAAAAAATAAGCATTTGTATTATTAGCTCATCATTTTCACTCATCGAATCATTTATTTGCATAGGAAAAAAGAAACAAAAACATCCATATCTGCATTACATACATACATATTGAAAAGAAATGCATTCATATAGAACAAAAGTATATAGAAAGAAATCTCATAAAACATCTCATATAACTCAACACAAGTGCAATACGATCAAATTGTAGACTCATATATATCTCTCATCAAAAATATCAATGTCAAAGGGTACAAATGATATAAACTATCATATGCACTATCTATCAAAGCAAGAAATATATCGAGTACAAAAATGGGGTACAAAATCTGGGAGACATCTAAAAATCTAACTCTCTGCCTCTCCCTCATTGCCTGGAGGAGGAGGTGGAGGCTGCTGAACAAGGGCATCATCCTATCTAGGTGCCCTAGCTCCCTCTGACCGAGCCATATACTATGAATAAGGCACAACCTGCCTATCTAATGGCACCACTGCACTATAAGTTGCCATGTAATATGTCGCCCTTCTCGTCTGGTGTACAACCTCACACTGGAGTTTGTCATGCTCTGCTCTCATACTTTGCAATTGTTGATCTCTCTCCCGATCTATCAATCCTGCTCCACTATCTAAGTTTGCATGACTACTAGCTATGTCTGGAGAGTCCTCACTCTCCCTCTCAATGTCTGGATCATATCCATTGGCATCTTCTCCTGAGGTATCTCCTCCTTTCCTCCCTTAGTTGGCTCATCTCTCTGCTATCGTACCTATCAAGGGGTAGCTCTCTCTCCCATCTCCCCCTCACTGCCAATAACACCTCTAGTCTCTACACCCATAGCTCCCTCTCCATCACCTCTGACTGCACCTAATGAGCCACCCTCTCCCCTCCTCCTCTACTACCCAATCAGTGGTGCCCTACTGCTACTAGCACCAGGATCATCTCTTGTCCGCCTCGGTGGATCTGCTCTCCATCCCTATGCCTGAACATATCCCTATACTTGAACCGGTCCATGTACATTTTTTGGTGCATCCTCTCCACCCTCATCAATCTAAGGTGCTCACTCTCTTGGGTCTGTGAACTGCGGGAATGGATGTCTCAAAGAATCATCTCTATACTCTAGGATCACCCCTGCATCAGCAATTTCCTCTAGGTAATCCCAGTGTTGTGGCTAGAGGCCCATCATCTCTTGTACTGCTAAAGTGTAGGATAACTTCAGACCCCATCCCTTCCTCTCCTCATCCCCAAACTGAGTGTAATTCATAAACTCTTGAGATATAGCATGTACTTGCTCGTACTTCCTCATCACTCAGCTAACAAAAAACCACTTGATCACCATCTATGATCTCCCAATGAGTGGGCATGTCATGAACATCAATCTTCGCTCATGCCTCTACTCATCATACTCCTCTAACCCCCTGTATGGCCTCCAAACAACTACAATCAGATCATCCAGCTGACGTCTCCAGAAACCTATCTTTCCTAGGTAGGGTTGCATCAAGTAACCTGAATATTGGTACACAATGGGTTGATGTGCCTCTCTCGAATCATCCACCACAAGCCTAGACATTAGTATATGATCCAATGCCCATATGTGTAAAACAAGAACTCATGTAGCCATTCTCTTCGCATCTTAATATGCGATCTCATGCATCTCATGGTACATGTGTGCCAGCAAGCAAGATCCCCAACCTAATCTCCTAGGCTGAGCCACTAGCATCTCCAAAATCCTACCCCAGCCACACAAGAAGCCCTGTTGACCTCTATCTAGCATAACAAAGCATCTTATCAATCCAGCCAACACATAAGTGGTGAGAAATCTCCCTCCATATCTTCTCATCAGGTCATCCCATGAAATGGATCGGACTATCAGACTGTCATCCTGGAAGACCCTCTGTAATGTTGTGATCCCCACCTATGGAGATGAATCATAATCTACTCTACTGCCTGAAAATGGAATCCTTAGAATCCTGTATACATCCTTAGAAGTAATAGTGATCTCCCTAGTAGGTAGGTAAAATGTGTTATGCTTTGAGTGAAATCTCTCAACTAATATACTCAATAATCTGTGATTCACACAAATATCTGACATCTACAATAAGTGTCCAAAACCACATGCCTCAATATGATCCCTGTGAGCATCTAAGATATGTCTAACTAATCTCATGATCGGTGGATAGATACATTGAAACTATGTGTCCGGCAAGCTAACCCACAAAATTGAATGAAAACTCATCAGTACACAATACAAATTGAGTTAGAAAGCTAGCAAAAGTACCCATGAATCCAACTAATCAATCACGGATATCAAATTTTCAATTTTCAATGCTGAAAAAGGTTCACTATTTTTCAAACAAGTAAACACAAAGGGGAAGAAAATCATATGAGTAAAGCCCACAAGCAGTACGAGTAAACTCTTTGATACGATTCGTTATACAATGCAGAACAACAAAACAAACTCTGATAAACATGCTCGTATGACCTAAGGGTACCTCCTGAATGACAAAACAAATGAATTTATATGAGTAAACATTATTTAGCAGTTACTCATATAACAAACCCTACATGGCAGTACGATAAAATGACTGCCAATGAGCTAAAACAAAATGCAAACGAGAAATTCATTAAAAAAATTCACAAATTTGGAAATTTACGAAGCTCAAGATCAATCACTTACCACAGGGGGATAGTTCCTAGGTTGATTATGTCATCTTTGCAACTTGAATCGATGTGTATGCTCAGGAATTGCCATTTTTCTCTAGAGAAGGTTTTTGAATTTTTAAACTTTGAAAAGTGAAAATGAAATGACAATGACCCTTTTCACCTCTTATATAGAAAACCCTAATTTTTCAACTTGCTCCGATGGATGTGAAAATTAGACCCTTGACTAAATCACCCATCTTGAGTCCATTTTTGGGATCAAAATCGAAATCTGAGATCATTTTTCTAGTCGAAATCTCACAACGTTGACCACTTGGTACTTTTGTCTTCAGATCGCTTTTTCTCATCATTTTTTCGCTCAAATCAATTATGATTTCAACTTAAATCTTGAATACATCTTTGTACTCAGATTATCATCAATAAATCTTTTTAATCTTTTCAAAATTGTCTCAAATCGTTGTAACCTCACCATCTTTCGATTTCACTCCCAATGGAGCATCATCATTACGTCATCATTATCAATAATTACATCATCAAAAAGTCAAGAATTTTTTCCAAAACTTCATCTAAAGTCGAGTAAAAAATCTTTTTAATCAAACAAAACCTTATTGTTCTTCAAAATTGAATCAATCTCTAGGGTCATATTAGTTTCATCGCATCAAATCAAGTTGATATTGTCTTCGTCTAAATCACGCTTAATTCAAATAGGTGTTCAGTTTCATCGCATCAAATCAAGCTGGACATTTTCTGTAATCGGTTCTTGTTCAATCAAGTTCAGAATCGGTTTCATCTCTTCGCTCAATATAGTTCAATCAAGTTCTAGATCAATACTCGTTTCTTGATCCATCAAGTTCAAGATCAGTATCTCACTCTTTGTCAGTCCGAGTTCAATCAAGTTCAAGATCGGTGTCACTTTAATCAATCTGTTCAACTTCATTGCTTCAAATCAAGTTGAACATCTCACTCTTCATTGGTTTGTGATCCATCAAGTTCAAAACTGATAATCTGTTTGACATTAAATTTTCTTTGAATCAATGTGCTGCTTGCACATCAATTCAAAGAGAGGCAAATGTAATACCCTAAAAATGGTCATCTAAACCATAGGTCCCTAATCTCAACTACATCACGAAGGTCCTAACCAAAGGAAAATTAAATCAATCATGAGCACCTAATTAATTAATTATCAATCATCAATGTCACATGGCAAATAAATCGCTCAATATTAATTAAATAATCATTCCAAGTAAATCATTTTAATCAACTATCTAGCATATTTAATTAATAAATCAATTTACCATTAAATAAATTTAAAAAAGGAATTAATTTGAAAAAGAATTAAAATTGAGAAAAGAAATCAAAATGGAATTAAATGGAAAAATCTCAGAAAAGGCAATTAAATGAATTAAATCAATTGAATATCAAAATTGAATAAAATATGAAATAAATAATTTTCTGATTTTATCTTAAAATTAGTTCAATTTCTTTTAAAGCTGAAAAAAGAAGCCAATCACATCAATTCACTAGATTGTACTTCCTCTTGGAGAATCTTTGTCACTCATCATTGATCGATCTTGACCGTTTGTCTCTCTCTAGATTTTCTATAAATTCATGCCCTTTTCTCTCATTAAAAAAACTTGGAGATTATTGTTATTATGTTGTTTTTGCTCTAGGCTTATTGAGATTTGTGCATTGAAGATATTATATATTAGTTATTGCATATTTAATGTTCATTCATATTGCTTAAAATCATGTTAGATTAATCATGCATATCGAGCTTAATCTTGCATCCATTTAGCTCAATTTCATACTCATATAGACTAGATCCTTCATTTAGGTATCATCTAGTCGCTGGTGTTGCATAAAGAAATCTGAGAGAAAAACTAAACTCACATCTACTAGAAGGTAATAGGTTGCTTTGTAATGGTTTTATTATTCATTGTTCATTATTGATTTACTAACCATGCATCTAATGACTTAATTGAAGTGTTGTGTATTCAGATACAAATACAAATACAAATCCATTTTCACACACACACCAACCATAATATAACGATATAGGACTTGATAGAAGAAAATAGGAAAGGGAATAAATTGAGGTCTCTAAAATGCAAAATGGTAGGGTGAAATGAAAATGATAGGACTGAGATGGAGGATTTTGTTGTTGTGCAAAATGTGGGGAGCAAACCTAGTTTTCATATTGCTGAGGGTAGTATACACCACTTATTATAGGAATCAGGATGTTATGAAAAACCCAAGGTGCAGACTAACTCTCAGACAATAGGTATCCCTTGCACACAACCATGTAAACACCATATATATGTAGATATAGGGTTGTAGGTTCATACAAGAGAAAACCCTCAAACATGCCACAAAATGAAAAACATGCCCCAATGTACACCTACCCAAAACATACCAGGATATAGAATGACCTTGGCAGTCATAGATAGGAGTAGCCATAGGACACAAAGAAGGAATTTGTAGCAAAAGACCCAACCATGCAAACAAAATGCACAATGCCAACTAACATCTCTTTCCAAGAACAGTACTTAGGACTATGGATAAACTATTGGACACAGGAAGGATGCATCCCAATGGGTAGGGGTGAGTGATGAAACTGAATAGGCAATAGAGCAGGTGGTGTGGATCAATTTATGTGGATATGGTATTGATTGTAACAATTTTGTTAAGCTCATGTGGATGGGTTCCTAGATGATGTACAATTCAAGAAGAAGATAAAGCTAAGGAATCGGGGTTAAGCTTAGTGTATTGGGATGGAAGCTCAGTGTAATGGGTGAAAAGCTCAGTATGGTGGGATGGAAGCTTAGTGTGATGGGTGAAAAGATCAGTATGGTGGGATGAAAGCTCAGTATGTTGGGATAATCCTTATTCATGGCTAGGATAAAGACTCATCATCTCATGAAGATACAAATAACCTTGATATCCACTAGTGAGGTGGTGAACGTTTACACAGTGGCATGTAGTAGACAACCAGTTACAAGTGAGGAAGGGGGGAATGATGTTAAATCAACGCAAAAGTCATCCTGAATAGATGGCCTTATAAATAGGCTTTTACAATCCTCCTCATTGCTAGGGTGTGGAAATGACATCATAATATTCATTTTTTATTATGGAATATCATATTCAGGTGGGTGGGTGGGAGGAAATGAGGGTATAATGGAGGATCACTCATGTCATGTCAAAGCATTTCAAATAATGAATATGACCATTTGAGTCATGTCAATTAATTTTGCACACTTAAATTGATCATCTCCATGGGTAAGCAGTTGTGAACTGCATGTCAGATTATTTGATTTATGGAATATGGACACCGGGTGGGTGAGCAGGGGAAGGATATGCTGTGAAGTAGAATTTGGTCGCGAACGCTGCAAAAGTGGCAAAACCATGGGATGCGGGGGTGGGGGAGAGCTAGTTTGTCCGAGCGGATGATGGGTCTAATTTTTATTTACCTTGATGTTTGAAACTACGTTTTCACCAAGGTACTTTCCCATAGCCCCACAAAATGGTTTTCACTGATGGACGAATTGATTTTTCTTTGCTTTTTCCATTTTTTTGTCTTTTTCTTGATTTTTTTATTTTTTTATTTTTGAAAACTGGTGATCTTTGAGGACTAGGCATAAAATCTATTCAGGTGCATGATATTCATAGGCTCCTCCAATGGTTCACCTTCAGGAGTGGCCAACTGATAGGCACTTGATCCATATTTTGTAGTGATCACATATGCTCCAGGCTAATTAGACTCAAACTTGCCTTTATTTTCAAGGTCTATAGATTTCTCTGATTCTCCATAAGCACAAGATCATCAATGTCAAATTCTTGGGTTTGAACCTTCTTGTTATAACTCAATCATAGATGGTTATGATATACCCAGAGGTGATTTAAATCCTTGAGTTACCTTTCATCTAGCAGTTCAAGCTCTTGTATCCTGGTGACTCTGTATTCTTTTTCTGGTAAAATGTTCTACAACAAAATCCTTAGTGATGATATCTCGATCTCAAGGGGTAGGACAACTTCAGAACTAAAGACTAGGGAGTATGGGGTGGCTCTTGTGGGTGTATGGATGCTTGTGTGATAGGCCCAAAGGGTGAGATGGAGTTGCAATTTCCAATTAGGTCTAGCTTCATTGACTATCTTTTTGAGGATTTTGATGAGGGTTTTAATTGAAGCCTCAGCTTGACATTACCTTGCGGGTAATATGGAGTGGAAAAGTGGTGTTGGATGCCAAACTTCTGACAAAGCTATTTGATATCCTGATTCTTGAATGCTAGCCATTATCTATGATAGTTGCTTTAGGGATTCCATATTAGTAGATGAGGTAATTTAGGATGAACTTAGAAATTTGTTTTCCAGTGGTGAAGGTGAGGGGTATGGCCTCCACCCATTTGGTGAAGTATTCAATGGTGTTTATTATGAATTTGTGGCCATTGGATGAAGCGGGGTGGATTTTCCCTATGAGATTGAGCCCCTATTAAGAGAAGGGCCAAGGCATAATGGATGGCTGCAGATCCTAAGAAGGTGCATGGATTTTGTCACCATGTTTCTAATAGAGGACACATTTCTTCACATAATGGTATGCGTCTTCTTCCATTGTAGGCCAACAGAATCCCACGTGTAAGAGCTTTTTAGCTAATTTGAGGTCACTTGAGTGTGCTCCACAAATACCTTTGTGCACTTCATGTAGTGCCCATTCAGCCTCCTATGTGTCTAAACACCTTAGGAGGGGTCCATCGAAATGCCTTCAAAAAAGGGTGTCAACAAGGATAGTATAGCGGGCACAATGGTGGATGAAGGTTTGTTGTTGGGTTTTGGTGAGATGGGGTGGGATGACATTGTCTCAGAGGTAAGTGAAGGTTTATTGATACCACGGGGAGTCAAAAACCAACAAGAAAACCCACCATTTTAGATTCAAGAATATCATATGCCAAGATAAGGAGTTGCTCTACCAAGAACTCACACTTCCGACTATTAGCCAACATTTTTAGGAGAGATCCAATTGTAGCCATAGCATCCATGTCTCTATTATTTGTATGTGGGATCTGCTCAAACTGAATGATCATGAAGTATTGTTTAAGATCCTCAACCATACTATAGTAAGGAAGAAGCTTGTCATCTTTTGTCTGGTATTCATCATTGATTATTTTTATGACCAATTAGGAATCACCATAGACCTACAATTCTAGTGTCTTCTATTGAAAAGCCAATCAGAGTCTAATGATTAGTGCTTCATATTCTGCTATATTGTTGGTGCATGGAAAGGCTAATTTGTATGAATTAGGGATGCAATCTCCTTGAGGTGTGACTAATAGGATTCCTCTCCTTGATCCATTCTATGTGCAAGAGACATCAAAGTATAATTGCCATTTGGATGATGTGGTGACAGTCATTATGGAATCATCAGGGAATTTTGTGATGAGAGGATGATACCCTTGTAGTGGAGCGTCGGTCAGTTGATCTATGATTACTTGTCCCTTGATTGCTTTTTTGTCTACATACTCGATGTCAAATTCACTTAAAAGCATGACCCATTTTGTGGTTCTTCCTATGAGAGTAGCTTTTGATAGTAGGTACTTCAAGGGGTCATTTTTTGCAATCATTTTGTCTTATTGTTGAGCATGTAGTGGCAGAGCTTCTGTGTGCTAAAGACAAGTGTGAGGCATGCTCTTTCAATGGGGGTATTGTTGGCAACAATAATGAAGGAAAACTTAAAGGGGGGGTAAATCAGTTTTCTCAAACTTAACCTCAAATACAAATTTGATTAACTGAAGCAATAAAAAAGATAAGTAATTTGATAGCACAACATCAAGATTTTGATGTGGAAAACCTGATTAAGGGAAAAACCATGGTGGGAACCTACCCACAATAAGATGATACTCTATAGTAGTATGTGAAAATAATTACAATGGGGAATGTGTTGGCAATATGTTGTATTTGGTTAAGTGTTGTCATTGATGTCAAAATTGCATCCCGGTTGGAGACTATCCTGGTTAGTTTTGGTGATCATCTTGGTTTTGGCTATGATTCTAATCTGGTATGATCAGATCTCTGGAATCGGTTTTGGATCCTTACTCTGGATGGTTATATCCTTGCTATATTCTATTGGTTCATGATTTGGAGCTTTTGTTGTTATCACTTTTGGTATTTATCGGTACTGGCTAGCTTCTAGCTTTCCCAATTAGCTTTACTGGTAAGTGATATTTGGTGTTTTGGTTAGTCGATCTTGGTCTAGCTTATGGAATCGGTTTCTATCATTCTGAAGGTGCTTCTTAATCATATTCCAAGTTTTTTGTGACTTTTCATTGGTTGGCATGCTATTATGGTGGTCTTATTTGGATCCAGTTAGACTTTCTATGTTACTTCACTAAGGGTTTCTACCGGCCAGTGAAGCGTGTTGGATTTTGGTCTTAGCAGAATTTTCAGCAGATGGAATTTTTTGGTTACTTGTTTTAGGTCCATTCTATGTAATGTAAATCATAATATTGGTCTCACCGTGTAATGTAATTTTTGTTATTATGGATTTATGGGTTTAGGGTTTAGCCAACCTTGTCAATAAGGTTGATGGTTTGTATTTATAGGTGACTTATTCATGTAATTTGATATCGATGGGATGGGTGATTATGTCTACATTATCAGAGAAAGTTTTATGTGCAAACAAGTGATATATCATTCATTCAAGGTTTTTGTATTGTAGGGTAGACATATGTCCTAAACTAGAACTGTATCAAGCATTAGGAGATGCTACTTTCACAGTTCATTCTTTCTGGATTGTAGTCCGATGTTTTTGTAAGTCAATGACACTTTTTTTTTATGATGAGCAATGCGCTCTAGTTTGTTGGCCTTTCTACAAGTGTAGACCCCATTGTAATTATTCACAATACTACTACAGAGTATTCATCTAATTGTCGGTAGGGTTTCCCACCATGGTTTTTCCCTTTACTAGGTTTTCCACATCAAAATATTGGTGTTGTATGTACTAAGATTTCATGGTTTATTCTTCATTGTGTTGGTTCCTTTATGCTCTAGTTTAATGGTTTTGATATGCATTAAGTTATGATTTCTAATGATTCACCCCCCCCCCCCCCCCCCGCGTCTCAATTTACTCCCGGTATCAGATCTATCTAACAGAATGCACATGTATTCAGGCTCACTGCCTAGAGCTCATTTCTCAAAATACAATAACCCGTAAGGCTACAACCCTCAGGGAAGGTTCACTACCTTACAAGGAATTCTCATTGACTTATAAAATATCTGGACAACAATCCAGAATTAAATGAACTGAAAGAATAGAATTTGCAAATGCTTGATGATAATTCTAGTTAAGCACATCTATCCGCTCTACAACACTCCAATCTCTTCTGAATCATAATGTTGAAGGATGTATTTTCTTGTTTGCACCTTTACCATTCTCTGATAATGCAAACACAACACCAATCACCAAATTTACATGACTTTATCATCTATTTATATAATTCATCAACCTTGACTACAAGGTCGGCCAAACCCTCAACTCATAATTACAAAATTACATCACACGATACAAATATTGACCACTGGACCAATATAATTATATACATGACATAACATGAACCTAAACCAAATGCTCGAACACACAACACCACTAGAAATCATGCCAAGATCAAGCACAACACATTACACCACCAAAATACCACATAACATGAAGAACATCACCAAATCATGAAAATCACCAAAAACTCACACAATAATCAATGTAGATCATCAAAAAAAATAGGAAATAATTAGTAAACACCAAGGAGAATGTTAGAATCATTTGTAATAGTTTCACCAACACCACTTATTAAATCTTCATCAATCAACATCTAAAACTCAAGAACACTCAAACAACAATAATTGCCATGAGGAAAGATAACTTGCAGAGCACCAAATCATGAGCTATCTGAAATGAAGATACACAAGAACATGCCAAACAAACTCCCAAAATATCAACTCAAGATCTTATCACACCGAAATATACCGGAGGAAATACTAAACTCTGCAAAGCACTAATCAGAAGAACCAAACTGTAAACTGGATCATACGATATGATCAATTAAGCTCTTGGACCACTGAAAACAATATAGAAAGATATAATGATACTAGAAATACTCCATATACCAAACCATTATCCCAATAAACCAATCTGCAACCACCAGAGCAATAAATCACAAGAATATGTTGACATCAATGACAACAACATATCCTAGCAGTAGAAATGTCCAATAGGTTTAATTGAGCTTATACCCCACTAGAGTGTGGTTGATGTAATATATAGCATGCTCTTTACCTTGATCATCTATTTGTGCCAATAATGCCCCCAGTGACACTACATTTGTTGATATGTATAGGAGGAGTGGATATCCAGGAATAGGAGGCATGAGAACTAGTGGTGAAGCTAGATAGTCTTTTAACTTTCCAAAATCCTTTTGACACAAACAATACCATTTGATTTTTTTATCCTTTTTGAGGAGGTGTGCAAATGGGTGGCACTTGTCAGCAAGTTGTGCAATAAGCCTTCTAATAGACTTAACCTTGCCTTGGAGACTGTGTAACTACCTTAGAGTCTTTAGGGGAGCCATTTTCTTAATAGCTTTCACCTTAGCAAGATCCAGTTCTATGCCCCTTTGGGAAACTATGAAGCCAAGAAGTTTTCCAGATGTGATATCAAAGATACGTTTCTTACGGTTTAAGTATAGCTTGTACTAGTCAAGTCTTTCAAATATTTACCTTAGGACCGAGATATGCTCATATCTTATCTTATATTTCTCAAGGAGGTCATCAACATAATCTTTCATTATTTTATGTGGAAGATCATGAAAGATTGTAGTAATCACTCTTTGGTAGGTTGCTCTTGCATTCTTCAATCCAAAGGGCATGACTTGGTAACAAAATGTACACCATGGTGTTGTGAATGCAGTTTTGTGTTGGTCTTCTTTTGTGATCCTAATCTGGTTGTAGCTGGAAAATCCATCCATGAGAAAGAGCATCTCATGCCCCACTATTAGGTCCACGATCATATCTATATTAGGAAAATGAAAGTCATCTTTAGGGCATACCTTGTTCAACTCTCTGAAGTCAGTACAGATTCTAATTCTCCCAATGGGCTTGCTAATAGGTACAATGTGGGAGACCCATTCAGGATAATCAATGGGCTTAATGAACCTAACATCCAACATCTTCTGCAACTCTACTTTAACTAGGAGAGAAATTTGAAGATGCATCTTGCGTATTTTTTTCTTAACAGGTTTGGCATCTAGGCGAATTACAAGATTGTGTACCACCAAGTTAGGATCAAGGCCCAACATGTCAGTATATGACCAGGCAAAATTGATTTGAGTTTCTTTTAGAAATCTTATAAAATTCTACTTCTCTTGATCAGTAAGTGACTTGGCGATGAGCACATTCTTTGGTGTTTCTTTTGTGCCCATGTTGATTATATCAGTTTCCTCAATGAGTAGAGGATATTTTTCCTATTGCGGGGGAGCCATGGTAGGGAGGTCAATTCCCTCATCTTCAATCTTTTGATTCAGATTTTCACTTGAAGATGAGTCCTTTATTTTTACTTTTTCTATGCTCAAAGGTACCTCAGAGAAGTTTTCACCAGGGGACTTCTGATTTTTCTTTTTGTTTCCACTTTTGCGACTGAGGGAGCTCACCTGACTACCAAAGTAAGCTTCTAGATGAAGTTGAATTCCATTCATAGATGTGTGGTCCTCAAGGTTTTGCATGTTAAGAAATGTTATAAGAGTGTCATCATCGGTGCTGATATCTAAAATAGGTGTTCCTTGTTGATCCATGTCAATGAGTTTAGGGTGGACAAGTTTAAGTTCATATGAGCTAGAAGGGGTGATGGTGTTTACATGGGTGTCATGGAATATGTCACCAAGGTATTCAAAAGGCATTTCATGGAACTCCTCTTCATCAGAATCTTTGATTTCATCAAGAAGGTCTAGCTAGACAAGAGTGATGGTGATCTTAGATTTTGGAGAGAAACCCAAACCTCTATTGTACAAGTATAAGAGATTGGAGAGATGGGCGCCTTTCTACCTTTTTATTCTGGTCCAAGACCATGTCCTTTTTAGCCCATCTTATCTAATATGGTGGATGCTTTTGGATACATATGTTTTGGGATATCTGTTGGTTATTCATCTTATTATCGATATAACCAAGAAGTGACATTTGTTTCTAAACTTTCCTCATCAAGTGGGCCCCACTGTTGGATGGTATTTTCTTTGTATTTGATAGTGGGTTTTTATTGTTTCTTGACTTCCCTTGGTTTTCTATATGACTTAAGAGAGGATGGGAGTTGACCCACATAGAGAGAATTTTGCAGGGTATACTCTCTATAGCCATTATCAATGAATTTGACCTTGTTCTTAGGTTTGGAAGAGATGGATGCAACATTAGATGGGTCAGATGGGGGAAGAGGAGCAAGCCTATTGAGTGCGCAATGGTAGGGGTTCTTTCCTTCAAGCATTTTGCAATACTCAAAGGGTTTTGGGTCTGCACAGATGGTAATTTCTCTTCCATTGAATGGGAATTTACGGCACTAATGGTAGGTGGAGGGGACGGCTTGAATGGAGTGTATCCATGGTCGGCCAAGGAGAATTTTATAGGGGAGTTCAAGGTCCAAACCCTGATAAGTTATTTCCACAACTATTGGGCCCACTTGAAGAGGCCCAATTGAGGAGCAATCCTCTTTGGTTCAACTCCTCAGATTGTGATGGTATTCACATGGGTATTGGCAGGTCTTATGTGACCTACTAGGGAATCAAAGATAGAGACATAATTGGTGTATTCATAATTAACATTGTTAGATGATGAAGCCTTTTCCTTGCCATGTTTTAGGAATGGGTCCTGGTACATTTTAAGCTTACCATTGGAGTTACCAAGTTTTGCAACATCAACCTCAACATCACCCTTATCAATAAAATCCTGAATATAGTTTTTGAGTTTCATGCACTTACATGTGTCATGACCATTGATACCATGGTAGTTACAGTATTTGTTCTCATTGTACCATCGGGGATTAGGTTGATTAGGGTCAAAAGGGCATGTCATCAGGAAGACAACAACATCATCCTTAACGAGATTTTGGAAAATAACCTCAATGGGCTCATCTAGTGGGGTGTGCTCATGTTGATTGTTGGGTCAAGGAGGGTGACCTTGGACAGAAGTGGTGTTGTGAGGTTGTGATTGAGTGTCAAATTGGTTATGAGGATTAGATCGATTGTTAAAAAAATTATTGGTGGTGGTGGGCTTGGATGGTGTTGTGATGGTTTGGAAATGCTTGGCGTCAGTGACCCGGTCATTGACAACATTTTTATTCTTAGACCAGAATTTGGGCTTGTCATTATGAGAGGAATTTTGATTTGACTTTTGATAGGGTTTTATAGTTCCATCCTCTAATGCCACATGCTCTAAAGTTATACCCTTCTTAGAAATTTCCTTAATGGAAGTCAAGCATTGACAAGGCAATGGTTTGGACAATTCTGGTATCAAGTTGCATTGAAATAATTCAACCTAGTTTGGCAATGGTATCTTCCAAGGGAATCTTTTGAAAAGATTCCGCTACCTTTGAAGAAAATTGGCAAAAGTTTCTTTGGGTCTCTAATTTGTATTGCACATGTTTATCATAGAATCATCATTCTCAATGTTGTAGGTGTAATGGTCCACAAATTTTTTGACTAAGTCATGGAATGATGTGATGGAGCCCTAGGGAAAAGTAGAGAACCAGGCGAAGGCCTCTTCCATAAGACTTTTTGGGAAAATCCTTCTAAGCTATATGTCACTATAGGCAACCTCTTGACATAAGATATAGAATTCACAAACATGATAACTAGGATAACCTTTCTTTGTATTTTTTGAACTTGGGTATCTCGAAACCAGATGGATATGGAGCAATGAAAATGGATGGGTCATAAGGACATGGACATATCTCTTCAAAATAATAAGGTCTCTTGTTTGTCCCTTCCTTGAGATTTTTGATGAGGTCCTTCATGTCTTGAATCCTCTTTATGATATCAAGTTTCTGATTTTGGACATTGAAAGTATAGTGATTCATTGGGATTTGATAAGACAAAGAAGGGATGTTACCACCACCAATATATTGATATGAAGAATGAGGGGGTTGAGAGATGTGGGGAGCTTGTGATCCTTGAACCTTGGTAATAGAAGGTAAGCTCACGTTGATGTAATTAGCCATGTTTTGAAGAGGGATAGATGAATTGGGTGGATTGGAAATATGGGGAGGAATATAAAGTTGAGGAAATGTGGTCATAGGAATAGAAGTTGCAAGTGCGGATATTGTGGGTGCAGATGTTTTGGGTTGAGGATGGAGAAGAGGATCAAGGATGGGATTATTTGTGAGGTCACCTTGCAGCAACCTATCAAGGATAGATCCATCAAAGTCAGGGGGCAAGTGTGCCACTTGGGCAATGAGTTTGGCTACAAGCCTAGTAGTGTCATGTTTGAAAAATTTCTCCATCATGTCTTAATTATAAGGATCATTGATGAAGGATTAGACACATGGAGAGAGGTTGGGTTGGTCAACAAGTTGCTCCTCTTTTGGTTGACGATATTGAGTGAAGGGGTCTCTATACTCAGGCACATTATCATTGTTGCCTTGGGCAGCCATCTTTGTCTTTTGTGATTGATTTAAAACCATACACGAGTGACCTTGGGAGGTGAATATTGATGTGATATTTAGACAAGAAGAGGTGATGATTTGGACTTAGAATTTTTTGATGTTGATTTGATTCAGATTTAAATTGATTTGGATGGAGTCCTTTGATTGGGACAAGATTGATTGAATTATAATGACACCTTAGAAGATGTGGAATTAATGTAAACCACAAATGAGGTGACAACTAGGTTAAGATCAATTTAGACTTTAGGATTAGGATCAATTGATTAAGCCTTCTCTTACATGGGACAGACTTGTGTTCCCAAGAAAAAATAAGGCAAAAGGATTAGGGTTTTGATCGACCCAAATGATTAAGAAAGGGTACTTGAGATAGATTCTTCCCCAAGAACAAAAGCCAAATGATGATTGATTTAGGATGAGGTCTAAATTAAACTTTCACAAAGATGTGAACCTTTGAATGAGGTTGATTTGATTGATTATTTGATTAGGATTGGAGATGATTGTTTGATTAAGGATGATGATTGATTGGTTTAGATTACACTAATTCCTTAGAGGATGATTGGATGATGAATGTGCAATAATTATAGAAAATAAGTGTGGTGAAAAGGGAAAGGTCACCCTAGGGTGTCTCAATAGGTAATGGGGTTCTCAGGCAGGTAGGACAAATTGATAGGGCCACTAAGGTTTGTGTTGTGGGATAAGGCATCTCGTTGTTGGAAAGCTCGGGCCCTTAATGACTCTTCATCAAACTCATTGCCATGGCCATGAAGGTAATCGTGAAACCTATGCAAGAAGGTTATATGCTTAAGCAAGAGTTTACGGTTGATATACAAGAACTTTTGGTGCTTGAGGAGTTTTTTTTACTAGGCTTCTTCTTCTTGACTTGATGACATAAGGACTTTTTGGGATGCTTGAGGGACTTGGTGATATGACACATGAAGGGAAATTTGGGAAAATTTGGAAATGGAAGCCTATCAAATGTTTGAAAAGATATTTGGAAAATGTTTGGAAGGTGGTTGACTATCAACTTTTCTTGGCAAGAATACATCAAGCAAAGTAGACATATTGTCCAAGTGAAACACTTTAATAATAGAGCGTGACAATGAGGGGGGCCTAGATTATCCTAAATAGATTTTACGGGTTTTGTACAAATGAAGACATGCTTGAAGACATACAACCTAAGGCCGGAAACTGGAAACCACTTGATAGGCCTCTCCCACAAGAGATACCTCACTTAGGCGGATAGATAGAGACTCTAGTAGCACTGGCTCCCCCTTACAATTCACTTACTTCTCAAGCATACTAGTTTCTCTTACCCCAAAGATCTGAGGATCTATGATATGGGAAATTCTTGTCTCATCCTGAGTGGCTACATGAGAGGTAACTTTGGGTTATGATTTGCATCCCCTACACTATAAAATGTAGGATTTTGGTTACTAAAACTAGTGTGTAGTGTAGCTTCTGATGGATCACCAATCCAATGATAGATTCTCAATGCAAGCCACTTAAGGCTCTAACTGAGTTTATCAGTGCAGGGAGGGCCCCCACATATGTCGAATTCACTCAGCACTTCAACCACTTGACTAGCTTATTTATATAACGGCTCAAAAAAACTCGCTCGATATTGCGTCGAGAGAGTTGATATGCCCAATGTGTCCCAATTTGTACTACCCTTGTGAGGTGATTAAATCCCTAGTCAAGAGTAGCCCTCTCTAAATAAATAAATAAAAGGAGGGTGTTGTTGATCACTCTTTCTCTTACACCCAAGGTCCATGAAGGCGAGGAGAGAGGATACTTGAGTGTAATGGTGGGTCCATCCAACACTAAGTGTGCAAAACACATAAGATGCATGTTCATTTTAGTCCCACATGTTCAAAATTTTCTAACTGAATTGTAAACAAAACAATCTAGTCTAGTGGAAAATAATGTCTTGGACAAGTGTGTTGCAGGAAAAATAGTTCGTAGTTTGTTATTATGCATTGGACAAATGAAATAATCTTACAAAACTCAAAATATGATCAGTAACCCAAAAAAACTAAGATTACAACGTAGGCACTGAACCATAGGCACAAACATTGTAGCACCTGTGTAGACGTTGAAGTGTTTGCGCATATGTTGAAGGAGCTTGAGTGCACTACCAGACAGAAAGTGGGAATTGCAAAATTTCAAAACTTTTCAAAAACTTCAATGCAAATTTTACCTATAGCACAAACATTGATTCCTATCACAGACATCAATGCATATGTGCAGGCATCAAAACATAGAAAATTAAATGCACACAGGGTTAGTTGAAATTTTAAAATTTAAATTTTGAATTTAAACCTGGGCAGATTTTTCTATTCAATGGAGGCACTGAAGTAGAGTGCAGACGTTGATGCATCTGCACAGGCGCCAATCCACAAGAAAACTCGAAACACTAACTAGATTACCTAAAAAATCTGGAAAAAAAAAAGCCAAAAGCAAAGTACCCTAAATTTGTTTTTGTTCCTTTTTTTATTAATGACCTTTTTAACTATTTTTGTGGTTTTTAAATTATAAAAAAGCAAGAAAAATAAGAATCTAGGCTAGTAAGAAAAGTGCAAACAGACACTATGCGGAGGCGTCAAACTAAAGGCGCATACTTTGATCCACCTAAATTTGCAAAATGGCAGATTAAGAATTTCAAATTTAAATGGATGTGTTTAATCTTCTATGGATACATTGAAGCAGTGAATTAGATACGTTGATTAGCAAGCAGAAACGTTGAAGCGACAACTTGTGAGCTAAAATCACAAAAAAACTCAAAAAATGATTAGTAAAAAGGGATGTGGATCCCATCAGGCAAGCCAAAATGAAGCAAGGGAAAGTAGAAAGGTAAGATTCAATGGTGAATATGTAAACAAATCAATTAAAACACAAAGAAAACCATTATACCTTGTTATTTTACCTTCTCCTTCGGATTGGGCTTGATGAAGTGGAAGATGCGCCCTTGTGCTCCACTTGTTTGGATTTTCCCTTCTTGATTGATGTGGAATGCTCTCCAAAAGCACAACAAATGGCTAAATGGTAGAATGATGGATGCAAGATGAATGTAGGGAGTGGATTGTTATGAGTGCTAAGTGATTATGGATGTGCAATTGACTATAGTTTGGATGCACAAATGAAAATTCTAAAGCTATAATGGTACCATGAGATTTCATGAATATGAGATGAGAAATGAAGGGGAGGAGACCCCAATTTATAGATTGGATGGGAGGTAAATGGACGGTTGAGATTAAAAGATGATGAAGGATAGAGATTGAAGGAGGGGATGCACATGGATTGAGAGGACATGAGAGGACATGGTGTGGAGACCAAGAGATTTTTCATAAAGGAATTTCTTGTCTCCACACTCCACAAGGTGCATGGGGAAGATATCCTCAAGTACCTTGAGGGAATAAAAGAAATTAAAAATTCCTTGGAGGGAGGAGAAGGGAATTAAAAATTCCTAAATAATGGATTGTATGGGGAAAGGAAATGGGAAAAGGAATTAAAAATTCTCTGGGAAAGTGAGAAACATGGGAGAGTGTGAGATTTTGAAATCCTTGAAATGACCCAATAAGGTGCATTTAAGGTTAGAATGTGAGGAGGGGACAAGACGACTTAGCCATTTATGGCTATTGGTTGACTTGGTGGCTAATCATGGGGATTAGCCACTAGAGAATGATTAGAAAGGGTGATTAGGTGGGTTAATGATATATTAGGAGACAAGTGGGATTTGTAGGAGTATTTGACAAGAGGAGAGAGAATGAGTGGAGGAATTAAAAATTAGGAAATAATGCCAAGTGGGCCTTCTAGAAGAATTAATTAGGTTAATGAAGAATTGGGGAGAGTGAATTATAGGAATCACATGATTTAGTTAATTAATTTAAATTAATTAACTATAGGGAATTTAGAAAAAATAATTAATCAAGGAACTTTAGAGGAATAAGGGATAATTAATTTATTAAATTAATCAATTATCTAGACTATAGTGATGGGATTAATTAAATTTAATTTAATTAATACTGGGAAGCATAAATGGATAACATAATTAAATAAATTAATCATGTAGTAAGGTTAAATTAATTAAATATTTAATTTAATTAATTTTAGATGTCTACAAACATGACCTAGGGTTTTGGACTATGCAATGATAAAGCTTAGTACAACAAGGATATGTGCAAGACAATGAATTGAGATATGCAAAATATGACCTAAGACAAGACCTAACTTTGGTATGAAAATGGATGATAATGACCTATGAAAATGACCTTAAACCTAAGTGAAAAATGAGGATACTTACAATAAAATGAAGGGTGATAGCTATATGTCCTATACCTAAGTTTAAACTATAAAAAACCTAGCCCTAAGTGACATGAATTTTGAAACAAGGATACCCAATATTTTGACAAGACATGTTCATAAAATGTTCTCAAATGTTGGATGAATACTTAGAATACTTTGAGACAAAATTGTCACCTTTGTTTGAACTTCGTTTGGTATGAAACTTGTTGTGAACTTTGGAAACTTTGATTTTCTTTTGATAACCAAGCTTGTTTATGACTACTTTTGATATGAACCTTTGTCTCAATTTTTTGTATTTTTTTGTTATGTTAACAAAAAAGAAGACAAAATATCAATTTGATTTTGAAAGAATACACTCATGCGCATTCAACAAAAAATCCTATGGTAGGCTAGGACAATTTTTGTTGGGTTCCCACTTGAGATTACTCTTAGTCATGCCTACTCATAGCGGATAGCCTAGGAACTTGGTAGCACTGGATCCCCTCCATGAGACTCACTTCTCCAGGCATACAAAGTTCTGAATTCCTTAGGTCATCACTTCCCAAGGAACTACTATCTCTATAATGAGCCATAAAAGTATGGGATGGCTTCGCAGGTCCAACCTCCTGTGCCAGCAAACAAAAGGTTTTGGGTCTCTAAAGACAAGGGCTTGTAGTCAGGGCATCCATACAAGTGGTTGTTGGTATTATGGATGTGGCACATTGGTTTTGTCATTGATGTCAACACTTATTCTTCTAGAGATTCTTGGTTATGTTGACTAGCATGTTCAGTGACTTATAAATAGTCACTGGTATCTGATTCACTGGCAGGTTATATTGTTCACCGACATTGAGGATGATCTATTATCATCTGGAGGTTACTTGGTTATGTCGAAGAAATTGTTTGGACACTTGGTTTTGATGAATTGATTATTGGTACAATCGAGTTTGCATATTTGTTGTTACCGGCAAATAGGTCTAGGTTATGGACTGGCAAGCATTATCTATTCCAGATTAGCATGACATGTTATGGAGATATTTTATTGATTGGTTATTATTGTAAATGCATTGAACTGACATCATGCATCACATATTGATTCATTTGTAATTGATCTTATTGTAATATCTTAGTGAGCCGACCTACACATTTGGTCTTAGGTTTTGGTATATATGTAAGATCTCATTTGTAAAATTAGAGTGACTGTGGAAGAGGAATATAATAAGGTATATGCGAATATAGGCAGAGTTATACATACAGACATCATTCAAGATTCAAGGAGGTTTTGAAGAAGGGAAATCAGAGCTTAACCATTATTGAATCCAGCATATGAAGATGTTATTTTGATCAATATATTATCATTGGATTTAACCATCCAATTGTAGTTAGTGTGACTCCAATTTTGTGATTGAGCAGTGAGCTCTAGGTAGTTGGCCTTTCTGCATGTGCAGACCCCATTTGTACACACATACTATCTGTAGTAGTATCATCTGATTGTGGGTAAGGTTTCCCACCATTGTTTTCCCCCTTACAAGGTTTCCATGTACAAATAACTATGGTATGTGTTGTGTATGTTATTTGTCCTTTTGTTTCATGCATTAAACTTGACCGATACTATTATTAACTGTCAAACTGTCTACCGGCATTAAGTTTGGTTTACCAGTATTATGCACTAAGTTTGGTTAAGTTATATTTGGGTTGAAATTAATAGACAACCGATTCACCCCCCCCCCCCCCCTCTCAGTTGCCTCCAGGTCCTAACAATTGGTATCAGAGCCAAGTCCTCTTTGTGTAGAAGTTTAACAGCTTGAGGAGATTCTATGGCAGCTAACTATTTCAAGAAGGATAGTCCAAATCTTGATGGAACTAGCTATGGTATATGGAAGATCAAAATGGAGACACATATGAATTGCATTGGAAAAGACATATGGGATGTTACAAAGAATGGCTATGTTGGTCCTACACAAAGTCAACCTAATCCACCAACCTTGGCTAAAGATTAGGAGAATGATTTCAAAGCAAAAGAAGCACTTTTGAGCACATTGTCAGATCAGCAAATCATGGGATTATCAGACCAATCTACTGCTAAAGCTATTTGGGACAAATTAGAAACATTGAATGAAGGTGATACCATAGTCAAAATTGCAAAGCTCGAATGCTTTCGGGTCAAGTATGAAAATTTGAAAATGGAAGAAGATGAAAGGATTTCTGCTTTTATAGAAACAGTTAATGAAATTGTTTTGGGTATACAATATTGTGGAGGATCCTTAAGTGAAGAAGAAATTATTTCTAAAGTTTAAAGAGCATTGCCACCGACATACAAAATGAAAGTAACTACTATTAATGAATTAAGAACAATGCCTAATGCATCAGTATCTAGAGATACTTTGGTTGGAAAACTTTCAGCTTTTGAACTTGAGGAATTTGGTCCTATTGCTACAATTAAGACAAATTTGGCTTTCAAAGCTTCATCATCTGCAGCATCTGATAACTCAATGATGAACCAATAGTACCAAACCGGTACTGAGTGGGGGGGTGAATCAGTACACACAAAAATACAATCCAAAACCGATTTGACAACAAATACTTCAAATGACTGGCAAGCAGTGATACTAGCTAAAATAGAGTGCAAACGGTAAGACCCAGAACAACTAAAACAATTATAAACTGGTCACTCACTAAGCTTTCCTCTTAGCTCAATACTACAATGCCATTACACCCTCATGCATGAACAGGTAAACTATCATCTGATCTTCACAACAGTTGGTTCAGTATGTTTTATAGACAAGCATAAAACACAGAACCATCATATGCTCAATAAGTAATAACAAAGCATCACACATGACACACATATTTTTCACATGGAAACCCAACTGGGAAAAACCATGGTGGGGATGAATACCCACAATCTACTTTTGAACTCTTTAGAAGTCTGCTCTATTAGGAACCTTGTCTGGTTAAAGACATTACAATAGGCTATGTTAGGAACCGATCCTATTAGGGATCACCCGGTTAAGGGATGGCTACAATACTTGGTTAAGAGTTAAACCCGGTTAGGGTTACCTTGTTAGAGGATTTCAAGAACTCAATAGCTAAAGGATCTCCAGAGCTCTATAGCTTCCCAGAACTCATTAGCTTTGAGTTACCTGGTTAAGGGATTTGAATCAAGCCGGTTAAAGCTACCCTGTTAAGGGATTTTTATCAAGCCAGTTAAGGGATTTCACAACTATTGAAGTGGTTAGAGATCAACAGGAATTACAATGATCTGGTAACAGCACTCAATACTAATGTAGATCCATTTTGGCTCCTCTTCACCTTCTGCACATTCACTTTGCAGGTATCTCTTCTCTCCTTTGGTCTGGCAAGAATCACGTATCACTTCCCTTAGATACACTCACAACATTTTGCCAACCACCTTAGAAAGAAACACAACATCGACCTTATAGGAAACAGACAGGTCGGTAGCAAAAACCCTAAACCCTAAACCTGTTAGGTTAAGCAATTCAAGTGGTTCAATCCTGACTGTTGAATCATACTGCATTAAATGCAACAATCTTGACTCGATCTCAAGACATTCTCCATCGTCCATTATCCACCAATTTCATGGTGGCTGATAACCCATCACGTGTTATCACTGTTTGACAAACTTCGCACATTCCCAAGGTAGATAGGAATAGTCTTCTTCATGCAAGATCCTTCATGCACATAGAGCTCACATGGAAACATGACCTATTCTTCAGTATACTATTAACTCATCACACAAAGATCACCAATTGAGTCACACAGGCTTGAGGTACTCCAACTAGAAATCCTGAAGTGGAAACTACCTATCAACCAGTAGTCACACAGTGCTTCCATGTGTTGGTTCATCTTGAACAAATATACCACTTCACTTTGGCATATTTACTATTTCACACATATGCTGATTCACTTCATATCACATATTGACATCAATGACAACATACAATATCATTATGTCCTTATACCGGTTCACATAATGCCAACAATCTCCCCCTTTAGCATTGATGGCAATATACAAAGATATCTCTCTGCCTCACATCTTCTCCCCCATTTGTGCTAGATATCTTTTCCACTTCACTCCTTCTCCCCCTTTGACAACAATGCCAAAGTGGAGGCACAAGCAACCCTGTTACATTATGTTGCTCCCCCTGAGGAGTAGCATCCTTCAACACATCAATCAACAAAAATTTGACTATACAATACCTGACTGATGTGGAACAAATACTTTTAGTTCACCTCCTGAAGGGGTAGTACCCCCAACTCACCTCTTAAATGCACAAATGTAGTCTTTGGAAGAGGCTTGGTGAATATATCTGCTAACTGCTCCTTACTGGAAACATGTTCTAGTGCAATCTCTTTATTCTGAACCTTTTCCCTCAAGAAATGATACTTAAGCTCAAAATGCTTGGATCTAGAATGTAAAACCAGATTCTTTAAAATATTGATAGCACTTGTGTTATCACAGAATATACTTACCGGTTCAGATACAGGGATTTTGAAGCCTTCCAGTACATGCTTCATCCAGATTGTCTGAGTGCAGTTCATGAAAGCTGCAACATACTCCACTTCTACTGTAGATTGAGAGATACAACTCTGCTTTTTACTCATCCATGAGACCAGTCTACCACTGAGAAAGAATGCACCACCGGTTGTTCTTTTCTGGTCATCCACATTACCTACCCAATCAGCATCTGTAAACACTTTCAGATTGAAATCATTGCTGTATGGGTACCACAATCCATAGTCAATTGTTCCCTTCAGATACCTAAGAATCTGCTTGACTACAATCAAGTGGGATTCTCTTGGACTTTTCTGGAACCTTGCAGTAATGCCAACTACATGTGCAATATCCAATCTGCTATGCACTACATAATGCAACTTACCAATCATTGATCGGTATTCCTTCTCATCAACTAGTGTGGAATCATCCTCTTTTGTCAATTTGCAACTGGTCACCATCGGTGTACCAACTGGTTTGCTATCTTCCATGCCAAAAGTCTTCAACACCTCTTTGACATATTTGGACTGAGTGATAAAGATTCCATCTTTCATCTGATGGATCTGCAGTCCAATGAAGAACTTAATCTCCCCTATGAGTGACATCTCAAACTCTTTCTTCATCTCATCAGCAAACTCATGACTCATCTTGTCATCTCCACCAAAGATAATGTCATCAACAAAAACCTCACAGATCAAGATCTGATCTCCTTCAGACTTCAAGTAGATATTGCTATCTTCACTTTCTCTCTCAAATCCAATCTTCACAAGATGGGAATGTAGGCGCTCATACCATGCCCTAGGTGCTTGCTTTAAACCATATAAGGCTTTATGTAGCCTGCACACCATATCACTGTCTTCAGATAGGGAAAACCCATCTGGCTGCTCTATATATACCTCCTCTTCAAGTACACCATTTAGGAATGCATATTTTACATCCATTTGATATACTTTGAACTTTTTAAAAGCTGCATATGCAAGAAGCATATGGATTCCTTCCAATCTGGCTACAGGAGCAAAGGTTTCTCCATAGTCTTCTCCTTCTTCTTGAGCATATCCTTTGCACACCAATCTGGCTTTATTCCTAATCATTGTGCCATCCTCATTTAACTTGTTTCTAAACACCTATTTGGTACCAATGACATTTTTAGGCTCCGGTCTGGGTACCAAGGACCATGTACCATTTTTCTCTATCTGATCAAGTTCCTCTTCCATTGCCTTGATCTAGTCTTCATCTTTATGAGCCTCTTTGAATGATTTAGCCTCAAATTTAGAGATCATACATGAGTTTTCTCTGATCTTTCTCCTTGTAAGGATTCTTGCATCCTTATCTCCTATGATTTGTTAAGATCATGATTCAACTTGACATACCGAGGAATGGTCTTGACTAGTTCTTCTTGCTTTTCCTCTTCATCCTCATCTTCATCAGTATCAGCATTCACTGGTTCAAGAACTCTGTTACTAGTACTTGGTTGACTAACAACCGATTCCTAGAAGGTTGCAACCGGTTCATTCATAGCTTGCTCACTGTCGGTTTCCTCAGTTTTCTCAGAGGATTCATCAATTTTTACATTGATACTTTCCATAATTCTCTGAGTCCTATTGTTGTAACACTTGAAAGCTTTACTCTTGGTGGAATATCTTAGGAATATTCCCTCATCACATTTAGCTTCAAATTTTCCCTGATGTTCACTCCTCTTGATGTAACATTTGCTACCAAATACCCTAAAGTAGCTGACCACAAGTGTCTTACCGGTCCAATACTCATAAGGAGTTTTGTCCTTACTGTTCTTGATGAGTACTCGATTCATAGTGTAGGCTGCAGTGCTCACCACTTCTCTCCAAAAGTTGTGAGCTACCTTTCCTTGAATCAACATGGTTCTAGCTACTTCAACCACATTTTGGTTATTCCTCTCTGCTAAGCCATTCTACTGTGGAGTCCGGGGGGCAGATAGTTGCCTTTTGATGCCAAATTCTTCACAATACTTGTTGAATTCACCGAAAGTGAATTCCCCTCCTTGATCAGTTCTAAGACACTTGATTCTTTTACCTCTTTCCTTCTCCACTAATGCTCTGAAAGACTTGAATTTTGCAAAGGGTTCAGACTTGTCTTTCAAAAATGTGACCCACATCATTCTTGAGTAGTCATCAGTGAGAATCATGAAGTACCTATCACCCTGCACACTTCTAGTTTTCATAGGACCACACAAATTAGTATGCACAAGATCAAGCAAGTTGTCAATAGTGAAATATTTACCTTTAAAGGTTGAGGAAGACATTTTCCCCAATTTACACTCTCTGCACAAGGTATTATCTAGTTTGCTTAGCACCGGCAACCCTCTAACTGCCTTGATCTTACTAGCCTTCACAATGTTATCAAAGTTTACATGACAGAGTCTCCTATGCCATATCCAGCTATCATCAAGTTTAGCCATAAGACATGTACTTATATTTTCATTCAAATGAAATAGGTTGCCTTTGGTCTGCATGCCAGTTGCCACCAATTTACCATCTTTTCCTTTGATTCTGCAAACTCCATTCTTGAATTCCAGAGTAAGGCCACTGTCATTTAACTGGGCAACACTCAAAAGGTTATGTCTAAGACCATCAACCCAGTACACATTGTTAGCACTGCTCCTTCCATTTAGAGAGATGGATCCTCTGCCTTTGACCATGCATGGTGCATCATTGCCAAAGTGAACCACACCACCATCATACTCCTCCAAGGATAGAAACTTGCTCCGGTCACCTGTCATATGGTGAGAACAGCCACTGTCAATGATCCACTCATTGGAATTATCAAACTGGGAGACAAGAGCCTTCTTGTCTACCACATCTTCCTTTACAGCAACAAACACAATGTCTTCATTCTCTTCATCTTCTGATTCCTCATCTATGACACCTTCATCAACTGCCACAAAATAGTTTCTCTGGTTTCCTCCTTTGAATTTTCTGAACCTTTCGGGTTTGTCCTTGTTATCGCCATTAGGATAGTTTATAGCAATATGTCCTATCCGGTTACAAGAAAAGCATTTCAAAGGTAGCTTACCTTTGTATTTACCAGTTCCTTTAGGAAGTTTCCTGGCAAGGAGAGCTTCAAATGCCATCAGAATCTCCTCATCATTCATTTCTCTACTCTGACTAGGTTCCCCACTAGTGCTAGCCTCTTTTCCTTTTCTAGATGGTATAGCAGAGGCTTTGAATGCTGATTCAATCTTTTGAACACTGCCATCAAAACTATTTAGCTCATAGGTTGATAACTTGGCTATGATGGAGTCCAAGGATACTTTAGACTTGTCTATTGATCTCAGCTCCTGAATAGTAGCAACCCTTATTGCATAGACCGGCAACAGGGATCTTAGGACTTTGCTTACCACAGTGGAATCTTCTATTTTACCACCTGCACTCTTGATTTCTCCAACAACTATTTTGATTCTTATTCCATACTGTTGAATGGTCGCACCTTCAACCATCCGCATATCTTCAAACTTCCCTCTCGGGCTTTCTTCCTTAGCCTGTTTTACATGTTCATCACCACCATAGATATTTTCAAGAGTATCCCATACCTCTTTGGGATTTACCTTGTCCTACACATCAATAAACTCAATGTCGGATAGACTACTGATGAGGGCTTCCTTGACTTGCCCATTTTCTTGTATCTCTATCTTTTGGTCATCGGTGAGAGTACCGGTAGGGACAACATAGACATTCTCAGCATAACTCCAGTGTTGAGAACCCATGCTTCTGATGAATATCTTCATCCTATCTTTCCATATACCAAAATTTTCCCTATTAAACTTTGGACCTTCCCTCTTCATCATTTGACTGGGATCTTTACCTCAAGCGGTTAAGCTTACAACACAGAGGACCTAGAGTGCTCTAAAACAAATTGATAACTCAATGATGAACCAATAGTACCAAACCAGTACTGAGAGGGGGGGTGAATCAATACACACAAAAATACAGTCCAAAACCGATTTGACAGCAAATACTTCAAATGACTGGCAAGCAGTGATACTAGTTGAAACAGAGTGCAACCGGTAAGACCCAGAACAACTAAAACAATTATAAACCGATCACTCGCTAAGCTTTCCTCTTAGCTCAATACGACAATGCCATTACACCCTCATGCATGAATAGGTAAACTATCATCTGATCTTCACAACAATTGGTTCAGTATGTTTTATAAACAGGTATAAAACACAGAACCATCATATGCTCAATAGGTAATAACAAAGCATCACAAGACAAAAGCATCACACATGACACACATATTTTTCACGTGGAAACCCAACTGGGAAAAACCATGGTGGGGATGAATACCCACAATCTACTTTTGAACTCTTTAGAAGTCCACTCTTTTAGGAGCCTTGTCTGGTTAAAGACATTACAATAGGTTCTGTTAGGAACCAATCCTGTTAGGGATCACCTAGTTAAGGGATGGCTACAATACCTGGTTAGGGTTACCTTGTTAGAGGATGTCAAGAACTCAATAGCTAAAGGATCTCCAAAGCTCTATAGCTTCCCATAACTCATTAACTTCAAGTTACCTAGTTAAGGGATTTGAATCAAGCCGGTTAAAGCTACCCTATTAAGGGATTTGTATCAAGCTAGTTAAGGCTACCCTGTTAAGGGATTTCACAACTGTTGAAGTGGTTAGAGATCAACAAGAATTACAATGATCTGGTAATAGCACTCAATGCTAATGCAGATCTGTTTTGGCTCCTCTTCACCTTCTACACATTCACTTTGCAGGTATCTCTTCTCTCCTTTGGTCTGGCAAGAATCACATATCACTTCCCTTGGATACACTCACAACTTTTTTCCAACCACCTTAGAAAGAAACACAACATTGACCTTATAGGAAACAAATAGGTCGGTAGCAAAAACCCTAAACCCTAAACCTATTAGGTTAAGCAATTCAAGCGTTTCAATCCTGACCGTTGAATCATATTGCATTAAATGCAACAATCTTGACTCAATCTCAAGACATTCTCCATCGTCCATTATCCACCGATTTCATGGCGGTTGATAACCCATCACACGTTATCATTGTTTGACAAACTTTGCACATTCCTGAGGTAGATGGGAATAGTCTTCTTCATGCAAGATCCTTCATGCACATAGAGCTTACGTGGCAACATGACCTATTCTTCATTATACTGTTAACTCATCACACAAAGATCACCGATTGAGTCACACAGGCTTGAGGTACTCCAACCAAAAATCCTGAAGTGGAAACTACCTATCAACTAGTAGTCGCATAGTGCTTCCATGTGCCAGTTCATCTTAAACAAATATACCACTTCACTTTGGCATATATATCAATTCACACATATGACAGTTCACTTCATATCACATATTGACATCAATGACAATATACAATATCATTATGTCCTTATACTGGTTCACATAATGCCAACAACATCATCATCATCTAAAAAATCTTATTGGAAAGAACTCTATGCTAGAGAACTTGAAGAAATCAGATGAGAGAATGAAGAACTTGAAGAGCTTGAAGCACTATTTGCAAGGAAAATGCCTAAAGGTCTAGTTGGAAGTAAGTATGAAGGTAAAGCGCCATTTAAATATTTTAACTACAATAGAATTCATCATATGGCATCTAGGTGTTCTGACAGACATGCAAGATTGAAAGAAGAAGCTAAAATAACATATAAGCCTAACCCTGAATATCAAAGATATAGATTTAAGAAGAATGGAGACAAATCATGTTACTATGTTGATGAAGGAGTTACTGATGATTCTGATGAGGAACCAGTAGACAATGGATGGGCTTTTGTTGCAATAATAGAAGATCAACCAGAACCTACTATTCAATCGGTAGAGAAGGCCCTGGTAGCTAAAATTGAAGAAAATGATGAATGGATCATTGATTCTAGATGTTCACATCATATGACTGGTGATAAGAGTAAATTCTTAACCTTTCAAGAATACAATGGAGGTCTAGTAAGATTTGGAGATGACAAAGCTTTCTTGATCAGAGGAAAAGGAACTATATCTTTTGATGGCAAGCACAATACTGATAATGTTTACTATGTTGAAGGTTTGAAGCATAATCTTTTGATTGTTGGTTAATTAGTTGAAAAAGGATTTCAATTACAATTCAAGAATGGTAAATGCAAAATCATGAATAGAACTGGTTTGGAAATAGCAACCAGTAATCAGACTAGAGGTAATATCTTTCATTTGAATAACAATGAGAAGACATGCTTGATTGCACATATTGATGAAAGTTGGTTATGGCATAAGAGACTTTCTCATGTAAATTTTGATTGCATTGTGAAAATCAGTACAACTAAGGCAATAAGGGATTTACCTAAGATTGTTAAACCTCACAATCTAGTATGTAAGGAATGTCAAATTGGAAAGAAAGTTAGAGCAACTTTTAAGAGTATTCCAAAAAAATCCAATAATGTTCTTGACTTAATTCATACTGACTTATGTGGTCCAGCAAGAACTAGAAGTCTATAAGGGGATTGATATTTTATGCTAATCATTGATGATTATTCTAGAATGTGTTGGGTTACTTTTGTCAAGGAGAAATCAGAAGCTTTTGGGAAATTCAAACTATTCAAGGTCATGGTAGAGAATGAAACCGGTAAGAAAATCAAATGTTTGAGATCAGATCAAGGAGGTGAATTCACATCTAAGGAATTTAATACATTATGTGAAGTGAATGGAATTAGAAGACAATTATCAGCACCTTGGACACCCCAACAAAATGGAGTTGTGGAAAGGAAGAATAGAACTATTTTAGATGCAGCTAGAAGCATGATATCAGAAGCAAACCTACCTCATATGTATTGGAGAGAAGCAGTCAATATAGTTGTTTATACATTCAATAGAGTTCACATCAAAGGTGAAACTGGTAAGACCCCTCATGAACTATGGTTTGGTAATACTCCTACTCTTAAATATTTCAAAATATTTGGAAGCAAATGTTATATTAGGAGATATGATTATATTGGCAAATTTGATCCTAGAAGTGATGAAGAAATATTTCTTGGTTATTCATCTAAGAGCAAGGCATATAGATGTTTTAATAAGAGATTGTAGAAAATCATTGAAAGTGCAAATATGAAGATTGATGAACAGTTTAGAAGGTCTATGGACTCTGAACCGGCAGTTGAGATAATCACAAATTAACCTACAATGAGTACACCTATATAGAATGTTGATCCAGTCACACCGACATCATCTGAGAATTCCACAGTGACTAAAGAACAGCAACAAGTGAATACACCCAAGTATGTAAGATTGAATCACTTTGAAAGTCAGATAATTGGGAATAAGTATCAAGGAGTTATGACTAGAGGAAGACTGGAAAATGAAGAGGTATGTTTAATTTTTCAAATTGAACTAGCAACTATTAATGAGGCATGTGAAGATAAACATTGGATTAAAGCTATGGAAGATTAATTAGAACAAATTCAAAAGAATAACACATGGACATTGGTTCCCCGGCCTAAAAACAAAAATGTAATTGGAACTAAATGGGTTTTTAGAAATAAACCCAATGAAGACGGTAAGGTAATCAGAAACAAAGAAAGATTAGTGTGTAAGGGATATTCACAGCAAGAAGGAATTAATTATAATGAAACCTTTGCACCGATAGCTAGAATTGAGGCAGTCAGATTATTCTTAGCTTTTGCAGCACACGAGAACTATAAAGTATACCAAATGGATGTTAAATGTGCATTTCTGAATGGTGATCTTGAAGAGGAAGTTTACATTGAACAACTTGATGTATTTTCTTTGATAGATGAAAAAGATATGGTTTGTAGGTTAAGGAAAGCTTTATATGGTTTGAAGCAAGCTCCTAGAGCTTGGTATGCTAGATTGGACAAATATCTTTTGAAGCTTGGTTACACTAAAGGTAATGCTGACAACAACTTATATTACAAAGTGACTAATGATGACATCATGGTTATTGAATTTTTTGTTGATGATATTGTAGACACTTAAAAATGGTCAATGCTTGTGGAATTGTACTTTAACATTTACGCATTGCCTTATTTTAGGGTTTGTGCATCGCATTAACATTTCTCCTATGTCACACACTTGGTCTTTATCATTTGTGAGCATCGAGTCTTTCTTCTGCATTCTTTAGTTGTCTCGCTTTCAAAATTGGTCTTGTCGACAACAATCTCCAGTCATGATTTTGGTCAATCTTATCCTGTCGCATCAATGTGCATGCTAATTTGTCATCATTTTAGACATCGTCAATCCTAATTCGGGTTTTGTCCTCTTTTCAATCTTGTCATTTTGTGATCAATTTGTCATCGATCGTCGTCCTTCTCAATCGTGTCAATTTGGATCAATTTGTCATTGTTCCTCGTCAATTGGTGCATTTATCAATCAAAATCATTTATCAATTCAAAATCATGATCGAATCAACATCAAATCAATTTTATATCAAGACCTAATTGTCATCCTTGCATTTCTAATTTATCTTCTAGGGTTTTATGATTTATTCATTTAACCTTGTTTGTCATTTTCTCTCCATTTTCTCCCTCTAGGTTAAATAATTTATTTATTTATCCTAGGTTTCGTGTCACAATTAAATGTTTAATTTAATTGGCTAACTAATTATTCCTCTTTTTGTGAATTAATTAATAAATGACAAATTATTAATTGATTTTCCTAATTTCTCCTAATTCCTAATTTCCACCTATTTTCTAATTTGTCAAATTCAATTTCCACCTAATCAAATGTTTCTCTAGTCTCTCCCTATTTTTGTGCTTCGGTGGAAGCATGAATTTCTCATGCATCATACTTTTGGCATAGCAAGATGTCATAAGCTTCTAGTCCTCTAACCTTTGCATTGGCAATATGTCATAATTCATGACATAGAAGGTGTCATAACCTTCTTTCTTCAACTCAATTTTGCCATTTTGAAATCAATTGCCTCTAATATCAATGTCATGCTAATCTTGTCTTTTCTCCAATTTGTCTATAAATTGGATAAATTTCTTCAATCAAAGACCCCCCAATTAATCACTTTTTCTAATCACTTTTTCGAATCAATCACGCTTCGAGTATTCTTGCGCTACTATCTTGTCTACTTGCTTTCATCTCATGTGTATGCACTTGTAGGTGAGATCCACAACAAAGCTATTTGGAGGAGAAAGAAGGACAATGGAGCCACATGAAGGAGACATTCAGACCTGCATTTGGTTTGCTTAGTTTTTAATTTTGAATGTTTTGCTTTCATGTCTCTATTGGATGTAATTAGGATTGATCATTGCAATTTAGTTTTCGTGATTGAGCTAGGCTAATGTTTATATTGCTTTGATGATTTCTAGATTCCTATCTACATTAATTGGTGAACCTGATGTGAACTAACCCCCTAATCATTCTTTTGAGTGCTTTTGAGTTGATTTGCAGGTTAAAAACCCAAGAAACAGGGTAATGCAGGGTTTTCTGGGAACTTCTGCGCCTGTGTCAAGCATTTTGCGCCTATGTCAAGCATTCTGCACCTGTGTCAAGCATTTTGTGCCTATGTCAAGGATATTCTACACCTGTGTTAAGCATTCTGTGCATGTGTCAGACATTCTGCGCCTATGTAGGGCTAGAAACAGAGGTAAAAAAAGTAGTGTTTTTACTTGCAAATTGATTTGTTTTGCATGATATTTCTGCTTTTTGGTTTTTTGGTACTGATTCTCTATGCAGAACCTTGGCATATGTGTGACAAAGACAACAAATGAAACTACTAACACATTTTATGCAGGTTCGATAGTCAAAGACTAAACATATCAAACTTCTGACTTGGGTTTTTTGCAGGTTGCCTTGGACTACAACTAAACTTTGTGTTTGCAATTAATATTTAGGCACCTAGTGATTTCTAAATAGGATGGAATGAATTTATGTTTTCTGTGATTGTTGAGTTTGACATTGGAGTAGGAGAGTATGCTCTCATCCTTCTTAGGGTGATCAGAAATCCAGATCTTCGATACCATGCTCATGTTTTTTATTGTGTGTCACCTTTAGAGGGCCTGCCTTCCTGACCATTTTGCTTTTGCAAGCAAGTGATAATCGTGAGAAGGGAACGACCCAAAGTGAGTACGGCTAGAATACCTTGGCATTCTAACTCACTATAAATAAATACCTGATGGGCAAAAGCTTTGAAGGAAGGGTTACGTGGGAATTGTAGTTACTTGGGAAGTGATGACCCTTGGACTCTTTCTCATATCAACATCTAAGTAGGGCCTCATGGTCTAAATCATGCTTGCACGACTACATTTGTTTGGTATCTTGGTGGGCCTATGTCTCAATCATGCTTGCGTGACACCAACGAGTAACGCTTAACAGAAATCCTTACTAAACACCTTGTATTTAAAGGCCAAAAATCCTTCTAGTTGCTTGAGAAGGATAGTTTGGATACTTGGAAGAGATACTAAATTCGCCATGGGGAGATTTTCATGGGGACTGATGCTTGGCTGCCCTGAGAAGTGAGTGTCGTGGAGGGGAGCCCGTGGGGTCAAGCATCTATGTATTCTCCTTGAATCCCATAATGAGTCTACCTCTCAAGTACCAAATGTCCTTTCCTACCATAAGAAATGTGTGAATGAACATGATTGTATTGAGTCTAAGTTGAAATATCTTGTCTTCTTTGTTTGTCAAAAGTTGAATTACATCTCATTTCAAAAACAAGACAAATTGATTCAAAACAAGGTTAAAACATAATAACATTTCATTTAACAAAGTTCAAAACACCTTCAAACATGGTTGTCAAACATTTTTCAAAATCTTGTCTCAACATTCATGTCACTTAGATTTAGGTTCATCCTAGGTTTGCATGTTGCAAATTCATTGTCAATTACCAAGGTTAGGTTTCACCTAGGTCATACTCCTTTTGCATATCAATAAAAGTCATCCATTTACATGTGTCCTCTTGCATTAGAGTCATACCATTGTCATACATTTGCATTTGCATACCCTAGGTCTCTTCATCAAGCTTAGGTCATTATCATATCATATTAGGGTCATTTGCATAGTAATTGTTCCTTTGCATATAGTGTCAAAACTAGGTTTTGTCATACTTGAGTAATCCAGATCTTTGATAAACCCTAAGTCATTGCTAGGAAGTCTAGACCTTATCAAACCTTTTTCTCCTTTTGTCATTATTGTCATTTGGTCAAACCTAGCTTAGTATCCAAGCATATAGGGGAGACATTGTCATTTTGTCCTTTGAGGTCTAGACATCATTTCAATTTCCTAAGGGTCTCTTTTTAGATTTGCATTCCAAAAAGTTTGTCAAAATCTTGAAAAACAACCAAAAACATAGATTGCATTCTTGCCATAGGTTGCATTTTCATCTATTTAGTTTGCATTTAGTTGCATATCATACATCATCCTTTTAAAATCAAAACTCCCAAAAATATTGCATTTGCATAGTGACATGTCTATTGAAACAAGGTTCCAAGCACTAATGATGCAACAAAGTTTGACATATCAACCGACAATGCAATCACAATCCTATCCAACCCAACAAAAAGGCAATATCGATCAAACTTTTTATGATGAAACAAGTCTCCAAATACAAAAACTAGAGGAGAAACTAGCTCAAGAAAATGAGATTTTGGAACAAAGAGTGAAAAACATTGAGAAGAATAGATCACAAATGTTCAAAATGTTTCAAAAATTTCCAGGTCGAAATCTAAAGATTGAGCCAATTGATGTAAGATCTCTTCTTGAACGATCAGACATACCAGCTCTCCTCTCCCAAATAGAGATGATGAAACAATTTCAAGAAAGGAGACAACATCAATTTCAACATTATGTGTCTCCACAACAAGAACAAGAAGGTGTTTACTATCAATCAGATTTTCAACCAATACAACCAATGGTTCAACCAATTGTTCAACATATACAACCAACACAATCAATGGTCCAATTTCAACAATATGTCCAACCAACTATACAATGTCAACAAATAGTTCAACCAATGGTGGAATATCAACAAGTTCAATCAACATATCAATGTCAACAACTACAACCAAACATTCAGAAACAAAGGTTGCAGCACACACCAACCCAAGTTTCAAACATGTCAGAACAATTGAACCAAGTCTAATATCAAAACATGACATCAAATCAGAACCAACTCCTTGCCAAACAAGTTCAAATTCTAGATTCAACTATATCAAAACCTCGAAAGAAAGGTGGCTTTATTGCAATGATCTTAAGGAAATTACCAAGTGATTTCTTTGAGGAAGATCAAGATAATACACTTATGTCTAGCAATGCCTCATCCCCTCGCAAACAAATGGACTCTCCAGTGGCATCTATCCCTACACCTTTAGAAGTTTCACAAGAACCTTCCATATTGTCCTCATCAAACAATACACCCAAGGATGCAATTATCCAAGAGCTATCCATAATTGATTGCCACGATAATCCAATTCATGATGCACATCCTTGTCATGTTTCAGAAATACAAGACCCAATGCCACCATGCACTTTATTGCCATTACCTATTTTAGAGGACCCCATTCGAAGTCTCTCTTCCTCATGTTCAAGCATTGATTCCTTGCCAAAATCCATCACAAATGTTCAAAGTGCATTTCCTTCATGCCAAAACATTGATCCCTTGTCAAAATCCCCCATGCATATCCAAAGTCCAACCCCATGTCAAGAGGATAATTTAGAGCATGAAGAAACGTGTCTTAAAATAGATCAAGATCAAGATCCCAAAACCTTATCATCCTATCCAATTGTTGACCAAGATCCCATCTTCCCAGAAACTCATGATGATTCCCCTATTCTTGTCCATCCTATCCAAAGTCCTATTAACACTCCATTCCCCGACCAAGATCAAGATATCCCAGTCCATCCAATCCCAAATGATCCCCTTCCATTCCAAGAACATAATATCCTTTCAAATCCCATTGACATTCTAGATATCCCTTCCATCCTTTCCGACGATCCCATTGAAAGTCAAGAGCAAAGCACCTTTAAAGAGGATTCCAATGATCTTCCTCCTTGTCAAGATCAAATTATTCCTTTCAATCCTCCACAAGATCCACTTGTTCCTCCATCTCCTTGTCCTAATGCTCCATATACACTCCAAGATCTCATTCCTTTTGATGATCCCATTATTTCTCCCATTCCATCTCTTGAAGAGCCTATCATTGAACCATGTCCACTACATGATCCTAGTCTCCCTCATGATCCTAATCCCCCTCATGATTCTAACATGTCAGTGCAAGATGTTCATGAACCCTCGACATGCATAATGGGTTCTTCCACTTTGGTGCAATCCGATCCACTTCAAGATCTCATTATTTCTCTCATATCATATCCACCTCATAATGGACTTGCGTCTTCTTCCCAAAGAAAAGAGTATCCTACAAGTCAAAATATTCATAAAGGCAAAGGAGTAGACCTTCATGAGCAAGAATCTCTCCATATCAAAGAAGATCTTAAGGGTCATGTCTACACAACTCACTCTCAAGACGTTGGTATCCCTCCATCAAAATCAAAATGTACACCTTCCCCATCATACCTTCCATCCATCTTAGGTCCTTATATCTCTTCATCCTCTATGCAAGGTCAGCAAAGGCACACATCCTTGAGTAAATTTCATCAACTGAAAAGAAGTCCATTTCATTCATATCCATCCATGCATTCCTTCCCCCCTCCAAGCAATTTGGATGCCAAGTATAAACATCATAAGTCTAGAAATCCACATGTATTCAAGGATCAACATGTCCAATATAATCGACATGGAAAAACAAAGAACAATATGATCTATAAAGAAAAAGAAATATCCAAAAGGCCACAGAGGCCCACTGAGAAAAATAAAGCAAAGTCAAAATATATATGGGTTCCTAAATCCCTTGTGTTAGCAATGCACTCCAAGGAACCACAAAAGCATGAAAAATCAAAAACCATGTGGATCCCTAAGTGGCTCCTTGAAGCACAAAAGCTTAAAGAAACATCCAACTTGGCATCCAAAGTTGCTATTCCTCCATCACTTCCTTCTTCCATTTTGGGTCCTTATGTCCCAAAATCCCAAGCTATTCCTCCATCCAAATCTCACAATCTGAGATCCATTTTTCCTCCATCAATCCATCACCCCACAAGGTGTGTGCCAATGTCTATCTTGCCAACATTTCTATCCACTCAAGCACAGTTCTTCCAATACCCTATCCATTATCCAATGCATATTTTCCATCCTTCGATCCCTTTGGTCCAATCCTTTGCATAAATCGTTGCCTTAGTTTCATCTCTTATTCCATATCCTTATCCTACCAACGTCTTTGAGCATACTTTTAAAGGTCATAGTCCATTTATTTCAAGGCTACTATCCAAATAGAAAGATGCTTGAGTCCTTCTTCCATCCCCTATCATGTGTCCATTTTCTATTGAAAAAGTCAAAATACAAAAAAAAAAGTGAAAAAAGAAAGGAAAAAGTAAAGCAAAAATAATTTGCCCTCTAGTGAAAACCTGGTAAACATGCACCTTGGGCAAGTACCGTGATGAAAACCTGGCAAACAGGAATCATGTGTAATCTATGAACTTCTTGCATACCGTACTTGGGGGCAGGTTTCCTCCTTCATATCTTATTGCCCTTCACTATCCTATCGAACCCCTGTCATTACCCTTCATATCCTTTTGTCCCTCATGTCCATTTCCTCTTTCCACCTTTGATCTTGACAAGGCTGAGGATCTTCATGAGCATCATGCATCTTATTTGCAGATTTTAGTCCATCATAGCTTTTGGTCTTTATCCATTTGCTTATTACAACCTTTCATCCATATTCCTTGTCTTATTGCAACTTTCTGCCACTATCATGTATCCTATCCCGACCTTCAATCCATGTCCCTTATCCATTCTTGGTCTTGCTTATCCTATCCATATATTATCACTATCCATACAGTCTTTTTCATTCCTTGATCTTGATCTGACATAAGGATGCAAAATTTAAACATGGTTTCAAAAACCTCTTGACATGTCCCTCATGCCATGACACTGCTTTACATTGTCATATCCAGTCTCTTGTCCCATCACACAATAGCCCTTGAAAATTGCATCCGTATTGTCTCCATGATAAAAGGCCTTTGTCTTCCCTCTATCCACCATCATTTCAGCAAGCCTATTTATTCACTTGTCATATTCCTTGCCTTGCTAGACACTGGGGCCAAAAATTTAAAAAAATTGAAAAATGTCCTAAAATAATCCAAAAAAAATTGAAAAATGTCTTGAAATAATTCAAAAAAAAAATTGAAAAATGTCCTGAAATAATCATAAAAATTGAAAAATGTCCTGAAAAAAATCATAACAATTGAAAAATGTCCTGAAAAAATCATAAAAAGTCAAATAAAGTCCTGAAAAAAAAATTAACACAAAAAAATTGTAAAAACTCGAAAAGAAAAAAAAATAAAAATATATCCTCTTGGTGCATAAGACAGATCACCGAGTATACATCCAACGACTCGCAATCACACATTGTGCTTTAATAAAATCATGCATTAACAGATGAACTTTTTCAATCAAACCAGACATTCAAACTGATCACAATTGTCTTCTCAATCGAACGTCAACATCAATATCATTTGTCCTTGTCACTATCATGGGTCTTATACAGGGTGTGGTATACTCGAAACCAGACTATGTCCTGTCTTAGATGGGGTACCGCATGTCCTAAAACCAGATAGCATGATCATCCTATCAGCACTTTCA
Organism: Cryptomeria japonica; assembly: GCF_030272615.1. Taxonomy (NCBI): domain Eukaryota; kingdom Viridiplantae; phylum Streptophyta; class Pinopsida; order Cupressales; family Cupressaceae; genus Cryptomeria; species Cryptomeria japonica. The sequence continues at coordinate 178,021,821 of NC_081413.1, read as the reverse complement.
AATTTTGACAATGGAGATCAAGATGTTTGTTTGACTTGTTGAAATTAGCGAGTCTTATCATTTATTGATTTATCTTCGATCATGTTCCTATGTTGCTCGATGATGTCACTGAGTGATTTAGAGTGACCGGGATGGTTCATGATCCCTTTCATTTTTGTTGTGTTTGCTATTTGTGGAATGTTTGTCACAAACTGGGGCAACTATATCATTGGGTGTCTGTGATAAGTATGTTTGCTTTGTGAACGCTGCACATACCTCAACCCTTAATGTATGCACCCTAGGATGCTTTACTCATTCCTTGTGTGCGATGTGTCTGTCTTTTGCAAAAGGGGTTGTGTTCCAGCTCTGGCCTTCAATGCCATGATGCTATGCATCCATTTTGCTACAATAAATAAAGGTTCTCACCTACAAAGTGCATTAGTGAAAGAAAGTTTTTCTTCGTCTCTAATTGTCCTCTGTCTAATTTCTACTTACTAACATTTCTTTGGATCCCCGATTTTTAGTCCGTTTTCTCCTATCATTTTTTATCATTCTTATCGATCAATTGGCCTCTTTTCTGCATGTTTCTGGCTAATTCCTTGAGGGGGCATGCGTATGTCATTTTCATTGTCTGGGGCATTTTCATTATTGTTCTTTGAAACAACACTTAAAATCACATTGTCTCAAAGAGGGGCAAAATGTAGACATCTAAAAATGGTCAACGCTTGCGGAATCATACTTTAACATTTATGCATTGCCTTATTTTAGGGTTTTTGCATCACATTAACATTTCTCCTATGTCACGCACTTGGTCTTTATCATTTGCGAGCATCGAGTCTTTCTTCTGCATTCTTCAGTTGTCTCGCTTTCAAAATTGGTCTTGTCGACAACAATCTTCAGTCATGATTTTGGTCAATCTTATCCTGTCGCATCAATGTGTGTGCTAATTTGTCATCATTTTGGACATCGTCAATCCTAATTAGGGTTTTGTCCTCTTTTCAATCTTGTCATTTTGTGATCAATTTGTCATCAATCGTCGTCCTTCTCAATCGTGTCAATTTGGATCAATTTGTCATTGTTCCTCATCAATTGGTGCATTTATCAATCAAAATCATTTATCAATTCAAAATCATGATCGAATCAACATCAAATCAATTTTATATCAAGACCTAATTGTCATCCTTGCATTTCTAATTTATCTTCTAGGGTTTTATGATTTATTCATTTAACCTTGTTTGTCATTTTCTCTCCATTTTCTCCCTCTAGGTTAAATAATTTATTTATTTATCCTAGGTCTTCGTGTCACAATTAAATGTTTAATTTAATTGGCTAACTAATTATTCCTCTTTTTGTGAATTAATTAATAAATGACAAATTATTAATTGATTTTCCTAATTTCTCCTAATTCCTAATTTCCACCTATTTTCTAATTTGTCAAATTCAATTTCCACCTAATCAAATGTTTCTCTAGTCTCTCCCTGTTTTTGTGCTTCGATGGAAGCATGAATTTCTCATGCGTCATACTTTTGGCATAGCAAGATGGCATAAGCTTCTAGTCCTCTAACCTTTGCATTGGCAATATGTCATAATTCATGACATAGAAGGTGTCATAACCTTCTTTCTTCAACTCAATTTTTCCATTTTGAAATCAATTGCCTCTAATATCAATGTCATGCTAATCTTGTCTTTTCTCCAATTTGTCTATAAATTGGATGAATTTTTTCAATCAAAGACCCCCTAATTAATCACTTTTTCAAATCACTTTTTCGAATCAATCACGCTTCGAGTATTCTTGTGCTACTATCTTGTCTACTTGCTTTCATCTCATGTGTATGCACTTGTAGGTGAGATCCACAACAAAGCTATTTGGAGGAGAAAGAAGGACAATGGAGCCACATGAAGGAGACATTCAGACCTGGATTTGGTTTGCTTAGTTTTTAATTTTGAATGTTTTGCTTTCATGTCTCTATTGGATGTAATTAGGATTGATCATTGCAATTTATTTTTCATGATTGAGCTAGGCTAATGTTTATATTGCTTTGATGATTTCTAGATTCCTATATACAGATATCATTTTTGGAGAAGAAGATGGATTGTGTAAAGACTTTTCTAATAAGATGCAGGAAGAATTTGAAATGTCTATGATTGGGGAGATAAAATTCTTTTTAGGATTGTAGATTTCACAGACTGATAAAGGTATATTCATAAATCAATCAAAGTACTTGAAGGAATTACTAAAGAAATTTGGCATGGAAAACTGTAAACCGGTAAGCACACCTATGACTACAACTGACAAACTATCATTGAAGGATGAATCAGCACCTGTTAATCCGACAAGATGTAAATCTATGATAGGAGGTTTATTGTATTTGACACAAACAAGACCTGATATTATGAATGCAGTATGTATTGTTTCAAGATTTCAGAGTAATCCTAAGGAAAATCATGAATCAACATTAAAAAGGATTTTCTAGTATCTACAAGGCAAAACAAATCTTGGTTTATGGTATCCTAAAGATGAAAATTTTGATTTATGTACATACACAGATGCAAATTGGGTAGGAGATGTAGATGACAAAAAAAGCACCACCGGCAGAGCATTTTTTCTTGGCAGCAGACTAATTTCATGGTTGAGAAAGAAACAAAGTTGTAAATCACTATCAATAGTAGAATAAGAATATGTTGCAATAGCAACTAATTGTACATAGGTATTATGGATTAAGCAAATGTTGAAAGACATAAAGGTAAAATAAAAAGAGCCTATAATCATTTACTGTGATAATATGGAAGCAATTGATATATCAAAGAATCCGGTATTTCACTGTAAAACTAAACATGTTTCTATCAAATTCAATTTTCTGAAAGAGAATGTTGAAGCAAAAGAAGTGAAATTGGTTTATGTGAATACTAAAGAGAAGATTGTAGATATCTTTACTAAACCTTTGCCTAAGGAAACTTTTGAATATATAAGAGAGCAGCTTAGATTTATACCCTCACCAGTAGAAACTTAGACAGCTGGAGCATGGCATCAGACTGACAGAATTAATAGAGAAACCTTTTTCTGGCTTTGATGAAGGAGAGCTACTTCTCAAGGGGAGTAGATTGAATAAATTTGGTTATAGCAATTGGTATTTGTAATAAGTTCTATGAATTGATTATATTTGGTTTTGTATTTATTTGGCATATGATGTCAAAGGGGGAGAGATACCTATGGAAAAACACATTATCTTTTGGGGAGAGATTGTTACTCTCTGTATCTGTATTTGTATTTTGATGATCTCTTTGGGAGATTGTTGGTTTTTGGTTTTTGGCATTTCTGCTTTGGCACTTAGATGGTTTTTCCATCTTGTGTTGCCATCAATGCCAAAGGGGGAGATTTTTGGTATTATGGATGTGTTGCATTGGTTTTTTCATTTATGTCAACACTTATTCTTATGGATATTATTGGTTATGTTCACCGACATGTTCAGTGACTTATGCACAATCATCAGTATCTAGTTCACTGGCTGGTTATATTGTTAATCGGCACTAAGGATTATCTGTTATCATCTAGAGGTTACTTGGTTATGTCAAAGACATTGTTTGGACACTTGGTTTTGATGATTTAATTATTGGTACAATTGAGTTTTCATATTTGTTGTTACTGGCAAATAGGTCTAGGTTATGGACCGGCAAGCATTATCTATTCTAGATCAGCACTACACGTTATGGAGATGTTTTATTGATTGGTTATTATTGTAAATGCATTGAACCAACATCATGCATTGCATATTGATTCATTTATAAATGATCTTATTGTAATATCTTAGTGAGCCGACCTACACATTTGGTCTTAGGTTTTGGTATATATGTAAGATCTCATTTGTGAGATTAGAGTGATTGTGGAAGAGGAATATAATAAGGTATATGCGAATATAGGCAGAGCTATACACACAGACATCATTCAAGATTCAAGGAGGTTTTGAAGAAGGCAAATCAGAGCTTAACTGGTACTGAATCCAGCATATGAAGATGCTATTTTGAGCAATACATTATCATTGAATTTAACCATCCAATTGTAGTCAGTGTGACTCCCATTTTGTGATTGAGTAGTGAGCTCTAGGCAGTTGGCCTTTCTGCATGTGCAAACCCCATTTGTACACACATACTATCTGCAGTAGTATCATCTGATTGTGGGTAAGGTTTCCCACCGTGGTTTTTCTCTTTACAGGGTTTCCACGTACAAATAACTATGTTATGTATTGTGTATGTTATTTGTCTTTCTGTTTCATGCATTAAACTTTATCGGTACTATTATTAACTGTCAAACTGTCTACCGGCATTAAGTTTAGTTTACCAGTATTATTCACTAAGTTTGGTTAAGTTATATTTGGGTTAAAATTAATAGACAACTGATTCACCCCCCCCCCTCTCTCAGTTGCCTCCAGGTCCTAATAGTGGCCATACTCAGCAACATTTTCTAATCCATTAAAGGAGGCCTCCTAGCCTATAGAGATTATGCTCTACAAGTTTTTACATGCCACATGAGCACTAAGGAAGACATAACACCGTTATGGCAACATATAGCACTTTTCGCTTGCAACTTTCATCACAAACACATATAATGTGAGGTAGGAAATATGCATAGGCATCAAAGCACAATAGTCAGGGAACCACAAACCTAACAATGCAATGAATAAAGTCCTATCACACTAAATAGAATAATTGAAGACAAGATGTAAATTAAAAATGTAAACCAACAAAAGAATATCCTTCAATTGGCCTCCATTGTTTTTCTTTCTCCTTCAAATTTGTGGATGCCACCTACAAATGCAAGTGATTAAAAGAAAGTTGGATTGTAAGATGTATTTGAAAGTGACAACGTAAGGATACTTGAAATGTGATTCCAAAATGATGAGGAAATGGACTCATATTATAGATAAATTGATTAAGGCATCAAATTGGAAGGAGAAATTCGAAAGTGGCAATTGAGTTCAAAATTTGAATGATTATGACAATTTTTATGTAAGGAATATGACAAATCGCTATGTCATTTTATGACAAATTGAGTGAATTGTGGAGGGAAATTTTTCATTCGAAAATGAGGAAAGTGGAAGGCTAGAAAAGAGGAGGGGAAACTAGAAAAGAGGAGGGAATCTAAAAAAGAGGAGAGAAGCTAAAAAAGAGGAGGAGAAGTGGGGGATAAATTAATAAATATTTATTTATTAATTTCTCCCACAACTATCATAATTAGGTAACTAAATAAATAATATTCAATTATAAATAAGAAAAAGGGAATTAGGATAATGAACTAATTCATAAATTCTAAAACAAATTAGTTAGGATAAAAGGGATAAATAATTGAAGAATTATTAAACCCTAGATAGAAAAAGGATAAAAGGGAGAAATAATTAAAGAATTATTGAACCCTAAGTAGAATGAAAAATGAATTAGGTTAAATGATGTCATGATAGGATTGACATGATTAGTAATGATGATGATAAAAAGGATCAACAAAATGATTGATAAGGACTGAATATTAACCAAATTGATAATGATAGGGACTGATGACAAATTGATCAAAATTGACAAGGATTGATAGAAATTGACAAATTTTGATAATGAGGAATGATGATTGATAATTGAGATTAACATCAAGAAGACTTTATTCAAATTTGAGAAAATAGGATCGAATAGGAAAAGAATGTAGAAGAATGACACAATATTAACAAATGATAAAGATCAAATGTGTAACATAGAACAAGTGTTAGTAAGATGTGAAACCTAAAAGAAGGTAACGTGAAAATGTTGAAGTATAACACTGCAAACATTGACCATTTTTAGATGCCTACATGATGCAATAATCAGAATGATTATCATTGGCCATAGGAAGGATGTCCAATGCGTATTAAAAGTAGTTTGTTCAAGCACAAAGGAATGCAACATTCATGGCATCTTCCTCACATCTTGGAAATGATAAAATATAATGAAGCAAATAGAAGGAACACACAAGATGCCCTTCCATACTAAGCTAAATGGACAAGGAATATTTTGAATGTTTTGTGTTTCATTTAGTCTTTCTCTTTCATTGTTATTTATCATGGAATATGACAATGAAGCTAATGGGTATATGGAGGTTTTTAGTCTCAGGGAGCGACTCTTATCACATCATGTTATGACCTCCAATAGATAATTTTTTCAGCAATGGTTTATTAAATAAGGTCTATAGTTATATACAAAAGGATTCAAGATGTTATATACAAAAGGATTCAAGATGTTCAAATTTGGCTTTGCTATGTTGTACGAGTACTTGGGCTTTATGGCAAATTTTTGTGGGAAAGACTACAATAACTAAGGGTAGTCCAATTTTGATGGTGGATTTCCTTTTGGATATACAAGTGAAGGAATCCCTTTATTCATGGTGGCTAAAGATTTTTTTGGGTATGAGCAAATTTTAAAGTGATCAAGGTAGTTAAAATCTGAAATTGTTAGTTGAGGGATTTACTCATCACAATGGTCTAGCTATGAATATGTTTTTAACCATACACAAAATATTTTCTCACAAAATGGGTAAGAGTTAGCATACACATAGTTTGGGCGAGGAGCTAATATAATGTTGAGAGGTTTTGTTTTTCCATGATGAAAGAATGAGATTGCTTCAACTTAATCTATAGTTTAAATTGAAAAAATATTTTTGTTGATTATACCTTGGAGAGCTGCTTGTTGAACAAGAGCAAAGGATGAGGGTGCATTTTTTTATCAGTACAAAATGGTTAATGAATTATGGAGAAGTTTTGTAGTTTGAAAAGGTATTGTTTTTTTAACACCATTATGTTTAATATGAGCAAACAGAGGCGACGTGTGTGATGGCTATGTGGTTGGATTTGAACATAATCATGAGTACAAAGTAGATTTTCAAAGGAGAAATGTGTGAGAAGTTTTTACTAGTAGTGAGGCATAAATTTTAGTGAAATAATTTTTCATTAGGTTATTATTTTCACTAGGAGATGAAGTATTTTTACCAAAAAAATGTTCTACAAATGGGAAAAGAACAAAAGAAGGGGGCTCAATCAAGTGAAAGACACAAGATAAAATGAAAATGCAAAATGCAAAATTGGTTAAGATATAGGGCATGTGGAAATTTGCTTTTATCAAGAAGGAGATTGCATTATCAAAATATTGCAATATGATTATTTCAGCTAAGAATAGATTTTTTCTCATAAGAGGATGATGTGTAAAAGATTTTATCAGCATTAGGGTGAAAAATGCAATGAAATATTGGTTGCAAAATGGTAATATCTTTATGAGGAAACAAATGGAAGGTTGCCTTTGTTAAAATGCAGAAAATAGAATATTTTTTGCTAAGAATGAAATATTTTCATGGGAAAGAGTATGTGTTGACAATGACAGGATAGTTACAACCAGCACAAAGATGATTTCTATATTCAGTCAAAGATAAAGTGCAGGCTACAGGTAGAGGCAAAATAATGATGCAAAAGAGGAATATTTAATTCCAAAGGCAAAAGACATGACAAAGAAAATGACAAATTTATTTGTCATAGTAAAGGTATGTGCAGATACACACATATTCTCAGTTACAATCATGGGAGGAAAAAGTGTGAGAGTGTTGGAACTTTTTCCAAAAATTCCACATGCCTAGAAGTAGAGAAGAATGTAAATCAATGGTAGAAAGAAGAAAGAGAAAATTTAGGCTCAATTTTGAAAATCAACATCAGAAAAGAAGCTAGATGTCACATTTAGAATCACTTTAGAGCTTCTCATTTTTTTATTTATTCTTTCTTCTTATCATTTGTAAGAGGTTCCAATTTTGACTCTAGCTTTGAGTAGTGTAAATGTTTTTGTGCAAGGTATGATCTAGTTTTCTTTAAATTTTTAGATTCTAAATGTTGTAATCTGAATTGTGAAAATAGCAAGAAAATTAGTTTGTATCAAATATGTTAAAGCATGATGTACATTTGTCTCCTGGATGTATTCAGTTTCCTTTTAGATAAGAAGAATCAAGGATTTGTATGATCTTGTAACACATTTGTTGTGATAAGTATTTAGTTGAAGGCTCATGTTCAAGGAGCGTGCTAAAGTTTGCTTTCAGTTAAATGCTGGAGATAATTGTAATATATTTTAGGATCAATAAGTATGTTACCAGTATGTTCATGAAAGGTCTCATTATTGTAATGCAATGATCTTTGAAGATCACTCATTTTGTTATTATATTGTTATCATAAATGGTTATTTCAATTTTGAATCTGTGAGTGGATAAGGAGCTGGTCAAGGGGTCTATTCTTGTGAAAAATCTTGGAGGCAACCATGTGTTAAGGTCTGAAAAATCATTCTCTATTTTCCTTTATTGTTTTTTTTTTTTCTTTTATTTTTTCTTCCCACTTCATACCAATGTTAAATGAATACTAAATAGATATGTTAGTCAACGATGCATTCATGCAAAGACCCTTATTATGTTGTATGAAGTGTATCTGATGTAACATAATTGTTTACTGTGATGAAATATCTAAAAATGGTGTGAATATAGGTAAACCTACCTAGGTTTAGCAGAGCTTGAAGTACAAAAGGCTTCAAGAACCTTGTTCATCGACCACTGAATCTAGTTGTCTATAGATAGAAATAGGGTTATTCTTAGGGATTTCTAGAACATTAGTTGAATAACCAAAACAACCCAATCCGCTTTTAGTGTTTTCTACCTTCCTATGTAACGCCTAAGATGGTGTGAGTTAGTCCTTAGCTAGGTTATTAACATTTTAGCTCTCCATTAAATTATATTGCCCATATAAAGTGATTTTTATAGTTGTCACATTTGGGATTGAATTGTTTGACATAATAGTTTCTTTTTTGGCTGAGTTGTTTTATCCACATGTTTTCTTTAACTTTATCTCTAACACATCATATGATTTTTACACTTGCATTAGGGAATTCTTATATATTAATTTCCTATTTACTCATCCACATGGTTTTTTTATTCATCCACATGTTCTTTCTTCTACTCAACTTTTTCTCCACTACTATTTCTAGCTAATAGTGCCCTTCCACATTAGCTACTCTTCAAATATCCTAAAAATCAAATAAATGTTGCTACTTCAACTAGAAAGACTCCAACCCTGGCTAGGATGACCTTGCATGCGACCACAACTTCTATATTGAAATACTTGTGATTAAATGTTTTTGTAATCTTTCTATTTATCTTTAATTTGATATTGACATGCTATTTCTCTAAGCTTTGCAACCATAAAACACCACTAGTAGACACAAGCATCCCAAAAATGTCTTCTTTGTTTTTTCAATCCCATAAATTAATTGATTTGCATACATTTTGAAGCATGCATGAAGCTTTCTATCCCCCTTATATATCATTTTTGTCTTATAAAACTCCTATGAATATAACTAGATAAACACCCCACCACCACCACACTTTGTTTATTTACTCATCTAACTTGACTATATGTTATAGTCAAAGCTTTTATTGAAGTTGTAGATACAATTTTTAATTTTTTTTTATCAGGATAAGAAAATAAATAAAATAAATTATAAAAAGATTGTAGTTCAACATCAAAACTATTTATAAGGACCACCTAACAATCAACAAGTTTGCTAAAAAAATTAGTAGTAACAACCACACAAATATCACAGTCTAGCTCACATAAGGTTGATATAGACACCTCCAAAAAATAGGAAGCCATTGTATCAACAAGGTACAAGTATAGAGAAACAAGCCTTTGCCACTTCAAAATAAAATCACACTCACACAAAAATAGTAGCGAGCCACAATAAGAACATCAAGAACAATACCATAGATCAAATGCATAAAGTGTAGCTATCAAAGAACATAACCATTATTGGTTAGCATAAATTTAAGCTAATAGTTGAAGAGGCTTGGAGAGTTTAATCAATGTTGAATTGTGATCTTGAATGCAACCTTACCCTTGAGTTGAGAGGAAAGACCTTAAACTTCCATCCTAATAGTGTCAGTAGGAGCCTTGATATTTTGAAGAGGTGGCTATGGAAATCATTGGGATTAGAAGAAAGGAACAAATGGTTTGAATTTCAAGCTCACAAGGAGAAAAGGAGTTTGATAGGGAAACTAGACATCTAAATTTCCAAATATATTTAATTATGGAGAGATGACAAGAACTAGAAACCATGTTGTATTGTTGAATATCTTAGAAGAGCAACTTTCCAAGACCAAGGGAAATGGAAAAGGATAGATAAGGATACAAAAAGCTTAAACCATAACAATTTAACATGATCGTAGAACTAGAAAATAATGTGATGTAGGAGCATTCCCGGTTCTTGGCAATCTTGCATCAACCAAAAATATTTCTTTTATGTGTGTTTTTTGTTTTGCAGATTCAACATTTCTTTCTGTGTTTTCTTGCATTGGCTCATCGGATCTTGTGGAGCTGGATTTTTCTTGAGGACATGATTATCATCTTTATTCCTAAACCACAAAGCATTTGGATCATTTTCTAGTAAGTTATTGATTCTAGATTCTGAGATAGATTTTTGGCACCAAAACCGCTTGGACCTATTTGCATTGGTGAATCTACTGGATCCTATATGTAGCTTACGAAGCCCAGTTCATTGATCCCGATGTTCCTTGGCATGTGGCAGACCTTTCCTTTGATCCACACTTCATCCTTTGTATTTTCCGAAGGAATCTCTTTGGTGGAGGCCAACCTATTGGTTTTAAACGTTTGATCTTGTTCTTTGGCATTTGATCCCTTTTGGGTCGAGCGAATCTCCTTGGATCATATAAATCAATGTAATTAAGCATCATAAATCAATTAGTTAGAACATACAAGATAGATCTTAAGATTTAGAGGTCTGGAGTTGACCAATTATGTAATTGAGCATGTATCTAGTAGGCCAATGAGTCGAATCTTGTAATTTGGATGATACCGATTATCTGTAATCAGTTTTCATGATCTAATTCATTCAATTTTGTATTACCTCCATCATATCCTCTTGTTTCAGTTGTATTTACTCTTTCTTTCCAATCTAGATTGATCTATTTGAGGTTGCTCCTAACCGGTGACTACACCAAGTGGTATCAAAGTGAGATTTCACTCCGGAGATTGCATTGTCCTAAGAATTTTGTTGTGGGGTGGTGGATTGTGGATCCGACCTGCCGCTGTAGAGGAGTGGTGTGAAGATGGTGTGAAGAGGAAATGGGAATGTTGGAGTGCATGGGAATGCAGACCCTCCTGTGATAGAAATGTTGTGAGGAATTGCAGCCTGGTTGGAAGCCCTTGAGATAGCCCAGAGAAGAGGTCGACCTATTGAAGATGTGAGCGATGATGAAGAAGAAGCACTAGAAGAACAAGTAGAAAATCCACTGATGGTTGATCCAGATGAAGAAAGGTTTTCGAGGGTTTTGAGTAGGGTGAAAACTAAACTACATTTTACCCCACTAGAGTATGATGGAAAGTTGGATTCATATGAATTAATGGATTGGATCTCGGAGATGGAGAACTATTTTGATTTTGAGAACACCATAGAAGAAAGGAAGGTGAAATATGCTTGTACTCAATTGAAAGGTCATGCATCTCTTTTGTGGGAATATTTGTAGGTTCATAGATAAAGAAGAGGTAAAGAGAAGATCAAATCATGGGAGTGGATGGTTTCTAAGTTAAAATTGAAGTTTATGCCAGCTGATTATCAAGTAAATCTATTCTCTAGAAGTTACATAACTTGAAGCAGAAATAATCTAGTGTGAAGGAGTATAGCAAAGCATTCTACAAGTTGAATATCAGATTAGGACATGTCAATGATGAGGTTGAACAAGTTGTGAGATATTTAAATGGATTGTGGATGTCTATACAGGATAAACTCAGTTTGATCAAGTTGCAAAGTGTTGAAGAAGCTTACTAGTATACTCTGAAAGTAGAAGACAAGTTGAACAAATGACATGAGCAAAGACAAAGAGGTAGAGGTGGAAGGATTTCCAGAGGAAGATTTCAAGGAGGAAGAGGATATTCTAGACAAGAGGAATCTTTATAGATCAGAAAAAGGACATGGAAGTAAGCAAAGATGGCAGTTCATACTAGAAGGATGACAACATTTCTATCGAAGGATAGAACCTAATGGTTACCAAAATGAGGGTTTTGGAAAAAATGACAAAAGACAAGATAAGAGAGTGTATAGAGGAACTTGCTATAAGTGTGGAGGAGAAGGACATCGTGCTTTTCAATGTAAGAAGACAGAGAAAATTGGGAGAACAATGTTGGTTAAGGAAATCCCCATTGGATCAGCTAACAAACTAGAAGATGGAGAACTTTTGATGATGAGGAGAGATTTGTGTCATATCGAAGAAGATGAAGAGCCCTTGTAGAGGTGAAATTCGTTCCAGACTAGATGTAAGGTATCTGGTAAGTGTTGTAAAGTGGTTATTGATAGTGGTAGTTCGGATAAACTTGTTTCAGAATAAATGGTGAATAAATTGAAGTTGGAAAGATTGAAACACCCTAAGCCTTATCAGATAGCATGGATTCAGGATGATCATAAGTTGTTAGTAAGTGAGCAATGTTTGGTAAAATTGAAAATTGGGAACTATTATGATGAAGTCTTGTGTGATATTATGCCTATGGATATTTTTCACCTTTTGTTGGGTAGACCTTGGTAGTTTGATAGACAAGCAATACATGATGGGAGAAAGAACATATAGTTTGTAGATTGCAGGTGCGTAGCTATAATTGTAGGTTTAGGCTTCACTTTCAGAGATGAAAAAACCCTTTTCGAAGCACAGATTTTTTGGAGGACCGTGCATAACTTACGCATGGTCCTTGCAACTTTTGCTCAGATTTATAGGGAAGCTTCATCTCAACATTCTACTACTAATTCCAGGTGCACAACTTCATCCCGCATCTCTATCTCAAGATATAAACATTTCTTTGTCATTTTCGCACTTAGTCTCAATTCGCTTAAGTCAACTAGTCTATTACAAAAGAGGGTTAATTTACCTAATACTTTCAAAATTTACTGCAGTTCACTTAGTATTCAATCTCTTACCATTTGGAATTGGATCTAGTAAATTCAACCCCTCTTTTGAATGTAATGTGTGAAAAATTGAAGGGAATCCTTTGTGAAACATTCATTCCTCTTTTGAAGGGAGTAGCTCTTTCCACTTGATCTCCCCTCATCATTTTTCACCATATTACATTTTGGTGAACCTGACATCTTACATGCTTTACATTGAAAATTATTGCATACTTTTCATTTATAAATTTAATTTTCTTGCAATTTACACAAACTTAGTGGTTAAATCATTCAAAATCCTAGTTGCTAAATTGAAATTAAACTTGTATTTTGTAAAAATTACTATCTATTGTTTTAGATTTACATTGCTTGTCAAACTCAATTTTTTCATTGTCTTGTTCAATTCGCAAATCAAATTTACAAAATTAAGTGGTTAATTGTCAAAACCCTAATTTTCAAACATCATCTTGAACTTGTGCAAAAATTGGATTTACATTTAATTTTTAGATTTGTGACTATTTTCAGACTTGTCTTCTTGCCTAAAATTCAAATTTTCAATTTCCCTCCTTTTCCCAAAATTCAAAATTTCAAAATTCAGTGGTTAGGTCCTAAAGCCCTAATTTTCAAATTTCATTGGATTTTGTGCAAATTTCAATCAATTTCAGTTTTCTAAATATCATTTAAGGTGGCCCTATCGAGTAGGTTTCACATTTTTCAAAATTACAATTCAATTTCTTATCTTTTTCAAAACCTTAGTAGGGTCTTATTTCGACATTCAAACCTTAATTTCATCTATCTACAGATCGTAAAATCAATCAAATTTTGGGGGTTAGCTCTCAAATCATCATATCTTTCATCCCTAAAAATTTTCAAAAAAAGTTGGGAGGACTGTGCATAACTTACGCACAGTCCCTAGTTTTTTCCCAAAATTTCTGGAGACTATTATGACTATATTTAATTGCTTAAATCCGGGAAATTGACTGATTTTGTTGAATTTTGATCCCTCTAAATTCAAAAACACTTCCCAATTGCAACATTGCAACTTTCAAGGAAACATTTAAAATTAAGTGGTTAATTATAATCTGCCCTTATCTTAATTGTATCAATTTTAAATTTTAAATTAAGTGATATCCCATCAGTTCTAATTTTAAATTTCAATCTCTTTTGATTAATTATAAATCTTTCTTGGAGATTGTGTCATTTCTTCTTTCCACAAAGTTAAAATTATATAATCATCATTTTCTTGAATTTTGCATTATTCAATTTTGGAAACTTTGTTCCCAAAATTCAAATTTCAATTTTTTCCCTCTAATGCATGAGTTTTACAACTATTAGTCCTACCTATACTATCCCCGTTAAACGAAGCATTAGAATTAAGACCTCCTAAGGTTTAATTCCTAAAGAGATGGAGCCTAATTTGGGTGACTTATACAATGAGGATATTGCTAATTCTTCCCATCCTAATAATATCTCTACCACCCAATTGATGATTCCCGTGATGATGAAGAAGCTTTAACTAGAGTTTCTATAGATCAACTTTCAAAATTGGACAATCAATTTGACAATTTCCAACAATGGATGTCCCAAGAATATCCTAATAGTGAAGCTCTTCCATTAATTGAAGGTCTAAAATGCATGATTCAAAGTGATAAGAATGGAATTGATATATTGCATGGTATTGCTCACATTGTTGATTTTAATGTTATGTGTATGAAGAGTTATGTTGAGAACCTAGGTTATTCACAACCTCCTACACAAATCAATCAATCTATTCCTTTTACCACTTCTATAGCTAGTATTCCTACTTTCACTTCAGACATCATGGCTACTTCAACTTAAAATGTCATACCTACAACCATTAGGCATGGGGGAAATCCCTCTTCTTCATTCAATCCTCCATCTTTATATATGCCTTCAATGAGTATTCCTATTGTCTCTCAACCAATCAATGTGACACAAGGGGGCAGTTCATTCAACCATTTTACTCCTTTTAGTATCCCATTTCCTACTCAATCATCACCTATGACTAATTATCATAGTGTCCCACCACCTTATTCTCAATCAATGCCTTCTTTAAATAACATCACGCCACCTTCTCAATCAAACATGTCTAACATAAATTCTTCAACCGAAGCAACCATTAACAACCTTGCCCAAACTTTGTCTTCATTGCAACAACAAATTGCTTCAATAAGTCAATCCAAGTTTAGTGTGCTCACATTTGATATTGCGAGCACACTTTCTCTTGATATTGTTAGAGTTGTCCCTCCTAAACATGTTGAAGTCCCTCAATTGGAACTCTATAATGGAAATGGTGATCCTTTAATACATTTCAAAACATTCCAAACTCTGTGTACTAACTTTTCTCATGATCAAAAATTTATTGCCAAATTGTTTACTAGAACATTAAGAGATAAGGATTTACAATGGTATTGTTCTTTACCTTCTTATTCTATTACTTCTTTTCAACAATTAGCAAATTCTTTTATTCAATAATTTAAAAACAACATAGGTCCTCAAATCACTTTGACTGATTTAATGCATTGTAAAAAGGTGTTAAAGAAAAAGTGACTAATTTTATTGGTAGATACAAGCATTTGTGTTCTCAAATCTCTTTTCTAGTGCCTGATAATGATATTTAAAGAATTTTCATTTCTAATTTGCAAAAAGACATTAGGGAAAAACTTCTCTTTTCTGAGTTTACTTCCTTTCTACAGTTGTATGCAACACTTCACAATTATCAACTAACTGTGAGTCAAATGGAGAAATCTACTCCTATGGCTTTGAGTGATAAGGGTGAGAATGCTCAACAACCATTTGCAAAGTTCAAACCAAACAAAGGCTTCATCAAATTCAATGACACCATCAACAACAACAATGTGAATGCTACAATAGGTGTGCCTCCTATTTCTAAATTTTTTAAAAGAGAAAGAATTTACTCCTTTGAATGAATCTTTGTATAGCATCATGTCTCGTTATCAAACTTCCTCCAATAAAACCAGTTGATCCTTCTAAAGCAACTTCACCTAACTTTGATAATAATTCTTTTTGTCAATTTCATCATCAACTTGGTCATGATACTGAAAAATGTTTTGCATTAAAATGTAAGCTTCAAGACTTGATTGATAATAATACTATATTTGTGGTAGGTGTGAATGATAAGGGAAATAAATTAGTAGCTCCTCCTAATCAAAATCTTAAGATTTTCACTGATCCTTTACCCTCTCGTATCTCTAATGTGATTGAGACTAGACACACTACTTTCTCTCCCATTGATTTCACTTTCACAGTTCAAAATATGGTTAATTTGGTAGAGAAACAAGAAACACTTAAGGATCCATGTATCACATTTAATCCTAGTGAGACCATTAGGGCACCTGATGGCCAATTATACATAGTTGCGAAGATCCAAGGAAAACCTTGTCGTGGTGCGCTTATTGATCCCTCTTGCATGGTTAATGTCATCACTGAAGAACATCTTTATACTTTACATTTGCATCAACCAATCTATGATGATACTAATGTGGTCGTTAAGTTATTTGATGGATTTTCTTGTCCTACTATTGGTTCTATCACACTTCCTATTGAGGTTCATACTAAATCTATAGATGTCAACTTTGTTATCATTCCTTCATTGGAACAATTCCGTGTGAAGTTAGGATACCCTTGGCTATCTTCCATGAAGGCTATTGCTTCTCTAATCCATAAGTGTTTAAAATTTCCCCACAATAGAGAAATCATAATTGTCAACCATAGCTTATTTCTACCAACCGAAAGAAGCCCAAGTGTTCCTATTGATTAATTTTTTACCTCAACAATTTGAATCTCTTCCACCAAGAATTGATGCTCTCTTTCAATCTTATCAAAAATGGAAGAAAGATATGATTTTATCCTTAAGCCAACCTATAACTCCAACACTTGATATTCCCATCATTCTTGAAGATGAAGTTCTTCCCCTAATGGATAGAACTAATCTTCCTCCTAAGGAAGATTCCCAACCTATTACTATGGATGAGACTATTCCTTTTCCTGACAAGGAACAATAATATTCCTCCTAAGGTCATGCCTATACCTCCTCCTCATGATGGACCCGGTCTCCATCCTAAACCAAACATTCCTCCTTTATATGGTGCAATTCCACCTCCTTTCTCTTATAGAGAGAAGAGACATGCTTCTCCTCTTATTCAGCCTAAAAGACCTCAACCTAAACATCCAACTACTAAATATGAGAATATTCCTCTTTCAACGAATATACCTCAGTCTTCTCAGCCTTCCACTAAGACTAGACAGAATCATTGTGCGAGAGAACACCGATGAAAATGTCGTGCTAGAGCTCATGAAGTTTTTTCTCAAACTATTCAATCTCCCAAAACACCAACAGTTGACATGATTCTATTTTCTCCTAAACAATATGTTGAACCTAAATCTCCAAATCATAAGCTGTAGAAAACATGTGGTGGTTTTACTTCTATTCATGTTAGAGCTCCTCTTTTTATAAATATTGATGAAGAAATAGGTGAAAATGTTATTCATGATGGCAATACAACTCCTACTGCTTCTAATAGTGAATATAAATATGTTGATTTTGACAATCATTTATCTATATAATTTTCAAAAGCCTTAATCCTAGCTCTTAGAAATGAACAAAGTGACTTAGCACATGAGCATAGTCCTTGTTTCGATCTTTTGATAGCTTCATCTGTTGTGCTCGATGTCACTCCTCTCGCATATTTCCCGCCTTCCCAAAATAATGATTATCAAGATCAAGAGGTGGATGTCATGCTAGACTAGCTGCAATAATACCGTAGATCCTCTACCTCTCTCTTTTCTTTCTCTTTTGTGACCATTCTTCTATGTGTATCCTTATTCTTCTATTTGTTGTCCCTAGTGATGTCTACTTGAGGATGATGCAAATCATTGAGATCTCTTTTGGTATCTTTCATGTTGACTCAAAAGAAACATGTGTTCCCTTTCTTCCAAGGTGGTTTCTTTTCTCTGGGGAATGAGGACTATTCTATGCATATATATACATGATATACATGAGATATCATACAACATATTGACCCCAAGGAAAGTGAATCCACCTCGTGCTTTGTGTTTTATGTTCATTATTCTTGGGTTTATTCCTTGATTGGGGGCTAAATCCTTGCGATAACATGCTTCCTCTCTTTCTCTCTCTTAGGTGTATCCTACCTTAAAGCAATCACTCCCGATAAGGCATGCATGATCGCTTTAACGTGGAGGCATAAACTCCGCTCATATTTTCCTTCTTGATACTTGGAGTTACTTAGTGAGCTTGTCTCTGCTTTGTAATTTTTGGTATCATTTCTTTTCATGACTCATAATGAGGGGAATTTACTACTTGCAATCATAATTCTCCCTCCCAATCTTCCCTTTTACTTTTTCAATCAAAGTCATAAGATTCTTATGTTACAAGTGTGGTTGTTGTTGCACCAAAAGATTGACTTGTTAATGCCCGATACAACCACTAGACTTATAGAATTCACAAGAGGTGATTAAGCCATGTCACAAACCCGAGTGTTGCGCTACACAAAACAAGGAGACCAAGGGTGCACACCTTCCAATAATCCCCCCAACACAAACAAGGGGTTTGAACCTATGACAAAGCTCTGATACCACTTTTTACAAGTGTGGTTGTCATTTCACCAAAAGATTGACTTTTTAATTCCTGATACAACCAATAGACTTATAGAATTCAAAGGAGGTGGTTAAGCCATGTCACAAACCCGAGTGCTGTGCTACACAACACAAGGAGATCAAGGGCGCACACCTTGCAATACCTTAGTCCACTAGGGGCTTGGTGTATCTTGCTTCCTTGACGTGGTGAAAGTCTTTCATCTTGTCTCCTTGTACTTTACCGGTAGTATTGGCATACGCTTATACTCCCGCTTAAGTGGGCGCTAAATGTAGTGTCATAAAATTGAGACCCTAGTAATTTTCGACTGCATTTGGGTCTTTGCATTAGTGGAAGAATCTCAAAGCCTAATCGGAGACCTAAAACATGCTCATGACATCAATAACTTGCATTTTTCATTATTTTGCACTACCTTCTTGTTGTTGCCTGACTCCCTAGGATAGGGGTGTGGTGCCTCTATCCTCTCTGGTTAGGGGCGCGACACCCTTGTCCTTGCCCTATTTTGGGCTCCCTCTTGTCCCCCTTTGCATAGGGTTTATCAATTTATGAGTAGGAAAAGGTTTTCCTATGTTACCTAAATATCCCTAATTGGAAAGTATATAAGGAGCACTTCCCCTCCTATTTGCATAAGCAAAAATCAAGTGCAAGCGAAAATAAGCGAAAGTAAGGTGACCAAGTGAGAGGTCTCCATTATCATCATCAAACATTCAAGCATTGATCATTTCAAGTCTCCTTTCAAGGATAGGTGTTGCATTCAAGACAAGGATTCAACCATTGAAGAGGAGATTTCTATCAACATTCAAGACATCCTATTTCACATACCCATTCAATAAAATTCATCTACAAAGGTATCAACATTTAAATTGCATCCCCTTCTTGAGGTGGATTCTACTTCAGACATTTCCTTGCATTTCCTTGTAGCATTTTACAACAACTTGGTTAATTCCAAAATGGGGTTTGACCTAAAGGCAAACCCCCAATCCCGACAACATTTCCCTCTCTTTTCTATGTGTAGGTTGTAGGTGCACAACTGTAATTGCAGGTTTAGGCTTCATTTTCAGAGATGAAAAAACCCTTTTTGGCGAGCAGATTTTTTGGAGGACCATGCATAACTTACACATGGTCCCTACAAATTTTGCTCAGATGTGTAGGGAAGCTTCGTCTCAACATTCTATTACTAATTCTAGGTACACAACTTCATCCCGCATCTCTATCTCAAGATATAAATGTTTCTTTGTCATTTATGCACTTAGTCTCAATTTTATTGATTCAAATAGTCTATTACAAAAGAGGGTTAATTTACCTAATACTTTTTAAATTTACTGTAATTCACTTAGTATTCAATCTCTTACCATTGGGGATTGGATCTAGTGAATTCAACCCCTCTTTTGAATGTAATATGTGAAAAATTGAAGGGAATCCTTTGTGAAACTTTCATTCTCCTTTTGAAGGGAGTAAAGCTTTCCACTTGATCTCCCCTCATCATTTTTCACCATATTACAACAATGTGGATGGATACTTGAAAGTTTAGACCAAGTGTATACACCTAAAAATGGTCTGAAGATAATTAATTAAATAAGTAATTATTTAATTAGTCCCCCTTCCTAATTTAATTTAATTCATTAGCAATTTGATTAAATCCCTTTCATCTACTTATTAATAAATCTAAGGATTTATTTAATAGGTTCATTTCAATAGTCCCCTTTGATTAATTAATCCAAACTAATTAATCCTTCTCCCATTAAATTCATTTCTTCTAGTCCCCTAATTAATTAAAACAAATCAATTTATGAGTTGTTGAAAGTTAATTAGCCTTTTCCTATTATTTGAATTTTTAAATTCAAATTACCCACATGCCTCCTAACCTAACCATCTCCTAACCTAACCTTGGGTTTAACTAACCCTATCCTATCTTTCACATCCTAACCTCCTTATCCTAATCTCCTATGATGTGGATATTCTCCCCTTGAGACATATGGCACTTTTGCCACATGTCTCCTCCCTTGGACACTTGCCCTCTCATGAGAAAGGATCCTTGACACTTGTCACCACAGAGATGACAAGTGTCCCTTCCTCCACTTTCACCCTTGATATCTTTAGACTCAATCTTGACCGTTGATTCCTACCACCTCACCCCTGGCCTTGGAAATCCTATAAATATCCCCCATTTTGGAGCACAAAGGATCCCATCTCGTATCAATTTAGGCATTGTTACTCTAGGCATATCCATTCTAGCATATCATTTGAGCATTATTATTATAGGCAATTGCATCTTAGATCTAGTTTAATTTGATCATTTTCTAGCATAATTGTTGAATCATGTAGCTTAATCAATCTCTTTTGTAGCTTAATTGCATCATCATCATATCTTAATCATGCATATCATTAGCTTAATTAGACTCTTGGATCAATCTAGCATAATCAATCTCATCTAGCTTGCATATCATCACCATTTCAAATCCTCTGTCTAGGTGTAGTCAAGTCACTGGGATTGCTTATCCATATCTGATAGCAAATCCATACTCGCATCTCTTAGGAGGTGATAGATCGCTTTGTCATGGTTTATATTTCTTTTCCTTTTAATTTTATAACTATGCTTGTAATGATCTATTGAGTGTTTGTGTTGCAGTTGTAGGTACCCTACTTCACACACACGACATTTTGGCACCCACCATGAGGTCGAAAATCTAATTTCTTAGCCTTTCTCATCATCAAATCTTCAATCCCACAGGTTTCTAGACAGGTCTGTTTTGGAATCTTGTATGAGTACCTTTACAGTACCGTATGAGTTTCTTTGTGCACTTATACGGGTATGTGAGAATACTCATACAAATTTTTGCTTTTGTGTTTTCAAAATAGATTGCATTTTAGGGTTTTCATGCTTCAATTTGGCTATTACTAATGCTAACCTTGGTTTGTTTGTGAGTTTTCTAGCAGCCTAATTGGTTTTTTGTAATACGATTGTTGAAGATTACGCTTGTCAAAGCTTTATTTCATCAAAATAACATGACTACTAATGTATCTATTTTGCAGGTTGCCTAAAGGAGAACTCAACCAAACTTTATGTCTTCTTTAAGTTTTCTAGGCACACTTATTTTGCTAATGGTAAATAAACATCTTGTTTTCTATGTCTGAGAAGTTGTCTAAAAGGTAGGAGAGTATGCTCTTGTCCATTTGGATAATCAGAAATCCTGACCCTTGAAGTGCTTCTATGTTTGATATTTGATTAGCTTTAGCAGGCCTGCCATAGTGGGAAAAAGTAATCACCCTGTGATAATGACCCAAGTGAGTGCAACTAGACCTAATCTTTCCGACTCACTCTAAAAAATAGGCCTCTTGGGATTATTTGTGTTTTCTCTCTTGAGATCTCTCATATTGTGCATTTAGTAGGGCCTTGCAGTCTCAATCACGCTTTCATGACTACTTCGTGTTTCGGTACCTTGTTGGGATATAGGCCTCAATCACACTTGCGCGGCTGCAAGGGGTAATTTCAAATGGAAACCCTTACTATGAACCCTAAGATAGAAGATACTTGATTCATCTCTGAAAGGGGGATAATATTTGTGCAAGAGAGATAGTAACTCTCCCAAGGCACTTGCCATATCATGCCCCCATTAGCATTTGGAGTTAAATAATATGGTGTTGAGAATCCATTGTGTGAGACTCAGCGGCCATATTCTGATTAGCTATTGGGTGTGTACCTAAGTTTGCAAGCAAAAGTTTTGTCTCTCAGCCAACTTCCTTAGGATTTAGTGTGTTTTCTTGAGGTCACTTATCATATCACATGTTTGTTGTGTCTTCATCCCTAAAACAGAAAATCAAACATCTAAAAACTGGAAAACCGAAGCAAAACATCAAACTTCATTGATCAAAAATCTATCCAAATAAAAATTTTGTCTCTATGCTGTCCTCAGTCGTACGAGCTTTCTAGTTTGTCGTATGGGAAATCTAGTTTATCGTCTGGTTCTGTGGGAATTCCCATATGAGTCAATTTAGTAGAATCTTTTTTGTTATCTTTTGTCATGTGGTTTTGTGGTAAGTTTCATACAAGTTTAGACCTTTGTTGTGCAAGGTTTCTAGTTTATCGTATGGATCTATCTAAATTATCATCTGGAGTTGTCTAAACTGTCATACTAATTTATGTCTCTATCAGTCTAGAGTTGTCTTCTTGCATGTCTTTTTCAAACCTATCATGTTTGCTTGGTCAATTTATAGTGAGCATAAACACCTGATATCTATCATTATGTGCTTAGGTTGTCTTCTTGGTTCACTTCGTCAAGTTATCTTTCGTCAAGTTATCTTTTGTCAAATCAGATTCTAAAGGTAGACACCCCCAAGATTTTCAAGTATTCACCTTCAACAAGTTCAAGATATAAACATCTCAAAGTGCATTATCACCCTCTTTGATAAACTGATCACTCAAACATAGTTTCTCATCAGGATCTATCATCCTCTATCATGAAACTACAACGTTTGGTCAGGATAACCTTGTCCCACATCATAGGATATATCATTCCTATTGGACTTGGTTTTATCAAAATCATCATCATTGCACTCCAAAACCAAAGATCAAAAAACTTGCAAACTTTCAAACACTTGAATTATCTTTTCATGTCATATCATTCTATCATATCTACATTGGCAGTTGATCACTTATCGAAACAACTTTTAAACAATTGAATCCTTGCATAATATCCAGCACACGTGTATGCCCATTTTAACTAGAGCGCAGAGACGGAAGATCGCAAAAATGGAAATCAAAACATTCGAAATAACTGAAGATTATAGGAACATGGAACATGAAAAAAAAATACAAGAAGAAGGGAAATAACAGAACAACATCTCAGAGAAATCAAACAAGATCCTAAATTCGATAAATTTATGGCAAAAATATTGGAGGGAGAAAAAGAAAAATACTTCCTAATGTTAGCAAAATTTGGTGCTACACTCCCCCAAGATTTTGATGTGAGCAAATTAGGACAAAAGAGAAGTGACCCTTTCCATGATAACGAATGACATGAGGATATTTTCAGTCACAAAAATGACAATGCATCAATTCCTAATAACAAAAGAACTAATGAGGAAACTTCCATTCCCAAAAAGGATGACGTAGAAATTCTCAACCATGTCAAATCTAATGACACAAGAAAGAGTCAGGATGATACAAGAAGAGATCAAGATCATACTAGAATGCAAACTCATGGTTATACAAGAATAAATCATGTTGATAATCCTATCACAATTCTGACACAACAAATACAAATGTTGCAAACACAGATTTAAGATATGCAGAGAGTAACTGTAAGAAGATACTCGCTTCAAGAAATCTAAACATGGTACCATTTCCTACAGGTTGTGAAACTCCTCGATACAATAAATATAATGGAAGCATTGATCCCCAAGATCATATATGAGAATTTTGCACGATGAGTATGGAGTTTACACATGAAGATACATACTTGATGAGATTATTTCCAAAGAGATTAAGTGGACTAGCTATGGAATGGTTCTCCAAACTTCCACCTAGAATTAGATCATTTGAAAAATTGGTGGATAAGTTTGTTTCGCAATACACTTACAACATTCAACATGAGGTCACAATGCTAGACCTATGTAATACTAAACAAAAGAGTGGAGAACCTTTCATGATATTTCTACAGAGATGGAGACAGATAGCTTCACGATATCCTCGAACGGTGTTGAAATATGAGAAAATAGACATATTCATTGACAACCTAAATGGATCAATGAGCTATCATCTAAAAATGCAATGCCGTCAAAATTTTGAAAAGATGATTGATAATGGTATCAAAATGGAAGAAGCTATGGTAAAGAAGGGTGAGTTGAAGCTATACAAATAAGGAGTTAATCCTCCTAACAACAATGTTAGCAGCAATTACAATGATAAGCCTAAATTTTGGAATAGAAATCAAAATGTCATCAATGATGGGATAGTGGATAACAACAATGTAAAACCAAAACAACCAGTTTTCGATTTATCCACTCATTCAGCAACAACTCAACAAAACAACAATCACCAAAAATCAACATTCAACAATTTATTTCGAAGGAAATTTACAAACATTGGTGAACCACTTGGGTCAACACTAAAGATTCTTCTCGCAAATAAATTGATTAGTTTTCCAGAAGGAAGAAACTATGAACCTCAAGTGAAACCCTCTTGGTGGAATGACAACCATTATTGCGATTTCCATCGAAACAAGGGACACCACATGGATAATTGTTAGAGGTTGAAACATGTCATCCAAGATTTGATTGATAATGGAGTGATAACTAAGGATAGACATACGACAAATGAATCTCATACAACTTTTAAAACTTCACTTCCAAACTATGAGAAGGGTGAATCATCAGCAACACATAATGGTAAGGGTAAAGCAAACGTAAACTATGCTCATACATATGATAATGTGGTAAATCTGATTGTAGTTAAAGAAAAACAACATCAAGAACCTACTCATGATATCACAAGAAGCAAAGCTAAAGTTGTTTTGCCGAGTCCTACAACTAACATGTCATCCACTATAAAACAATATAATCTAGTGGATCAACTACTTAAAACCCCCGCACAAATATCCATCTTAGAAATTTTAAAGCTTTCACCTACACACAAAGAAATTATAGAAAGAGCATTAGTAGATACAACAGTGTCTAAGGATCTTGATACAGATCAATTCCAAACCATGGTGGGACATCTCACAACCCTTCACTGCTTATCATTCACCGAAGAAGATGACATGTCCTTGCAACATCCCCATAATGTTCCCTTGTATATTGAAGTCCTCATTCATAAGACACGAGTTAAATGTGTCCTAATAGATGGGGGAGTTGGCCTAAACATTTTCTCATTGAGTCTTGTCTGTGCTCTAGGTTATTCAGAAGACGTAGTTGATCCTCGAAAAAAGATCACCATCAAAGCATATGATGAAGAAGAGCGTTCCTCTAAAGGAATTGTGATGTTACCCATCAGAGTGGGACCTTTGCAAAAAGACACAACATGCCAAGTTCTTGAATTGGACTTATCATACAATATGCTCTTGGGAAGACCCTAGATACATGACATACAAGTTATTCCATCAACATATCATCAGTGCCTAAAATTTCCCTACAATGGGTAGGAAATCATGATCTCAATAGATTCAAATCCATTTCAGTACTATAGTAATCTAAAACCAGCTCAAGAGGTCATTTTTCATCATAATAGGGAGGCATCATCTTCAAACACACAATCCAAAGAAAATCATTTGCCTCAATTTTGTCAAGTATAGAAAAACAAATGCAGCTAAGAGATTGAGGGAATGGAGAATATTCAATATCACAACTACCACTTTCTCCTAAATCCTATGGAAAACCATCAAACTCTAAGCAACAACCAATTGTGAAACATCTTTCAATATTTGATGGAGCATTTGGTAGTGCTGGGACCTTATTAGAGGAAACAAAAGACAAAGATGTACTACAGTGGCTATACAAGGATGAAGAAGTCCAACAAAAGATTAACAATGTCAGAATACCTATAGAAAAGTATGGAAAAGGATTTAACATCCTTCAAAAAATGGGATACACTGGAACAAGTCCTATAGGAAAAAGGAAAGAAGGTATCTCATAACCTATCCAACCTCATACTCAGCAGGCTACAGACAAAGTAGGCTTAGGGTATAGACAAGTTACTCTACCAGAAGATACATCTTCTAGCCAAGAACAAGAGGAATATGAAAACATACAAGAACAACTTACAATTTAAAGGGAAGAAGCATCTACCAAGCAACAAGCACAAGAAAACCTGAAATGGAAAAAGAAGCAAGCCTCAAATCAATAGGAAAAACAAACTAAAATCACCTCCCAAGTATCATTAACTCTCAATCAAAACAGGCACAAACCTAGTACTAATCAAGGAGAGCTCATAGCAAGGTTGGCAGAACTCAATCTCAGTCCAGAAGAAGCTAAATATGAAAGAAGAAAAGATATAGCTAGAAAAGCAGAAGAAACAAATCAAACGCTATATGAACAAATTTGTAGATTGCAAGCTGCAAGTGAGACAAATTCCAATGAATGGGAATGGGATTCTTATCACTCTGAAGAATTAGCTGAAGAAAATTGCTTTTAATAAGATGTAGGAGTCGATGTAGTTCACACATATGTAGGGAAAACGTTAGGAACTAGCCCACTTGAATTAGAATCACCTTCGACTAACTTGGACTTAATCGAGGATGATCAAGAGCTCCTTGTGCAAGGTCATTCTGATGAGAGTATCATTCTAGACATTGACATACATATAAAAAACTTTGACATATCTATCATGACCCTTGATACCCTTGAAACATCTCAACCTGATGACCCCTTACCTCTAATCCACCCTAAACTTATTGATTGGGAAAATGAAAGATATACTTCCATTGATACCTTTCCTAATGACCATGCCACATTTGTATATCTTAATGCAATTGAACCTGCAACAACTTTCACCAACAATTTCAGCAACACATATTCCAATCAAGTGGGTGCCAAATCTCCCAGTCGCAAAAAGAAAAATAAAGAAAACAATATCAGGTCTAATGCTGAAAACTATTTCTTGGCAACATTAGATAAGGAAAAAGTAAAAAGAAAGGACACATCTAATGGTGAAAACCTCCTCGAGGCATCGAAAGATGGGAGATTTGACACTTTACCTAATCACTATCAAGAAAGTTCATCCATTTTGATCGAACCAACAGAGGCAATTAACATTGGCACAACAGAGCAACCAAAAATTCTATATCCAACAACTTCTCTATCAGAGCAAGAAATGCAACAATATATGGAATTCTTCAAATGACGCCAAATCAATTTTGCCTGGTCATATGTGGACATGCTAGGGTTGGATCTAGAGCTTATCATGCATCACTTAAATGTTAGTCCAGGAGCCAAACCAGTTAAATATAAATTAAGGAAGATGCATCCTCATATTGCTCTTCTGGTCAAAGCAAAACTAAAGAAATTACTGGATGTAGGATTCATCAGACCTGTCACATATCCTTAATGTGTATCAAACATCATTCTTGTTTCCAAACCAGATAAAAAGTATTAGAATATGCATAGACTTCAAAGATCTTAATAATGCATGTCCAAAGTATGACTTTCCTTTACCTAACATTGACATCATTGTGGATTTAACTGCTGGATACTCCATGTTTTCTCTATGGATGGTTTCTTTGGATATAATCAGATTAAAATAGCACCTGAAGATCAAGAAAAGACAACTTTCACATGTTCATGTGGTACTTTATGTTGGAACGTCATGCCTTTTGGACTAAAGAATGCAGGTGCTACATATCAGAGAGCGATGACAACAATATTCCATGACATGATGCATACATTTATGGAAGATTATGTGGATGACATATTGGCCAAATCATATAATAGAGAAGACCATATAGGAATACTGGGAAAGATCTTTGATAGGCTAGAACAGTATAAGTTGCAACTCAATCCCAAGAAATGTGCCTTCAGTGTCACTTCAGGCAAGCTATTGGGCTAAATTGTCTCAGCTAGAGGTATTGAAGTAGATCCCGCAAAGGTCAAAGCAATCATGGAAATGACATCTCCCAGGAATATCAGTCAACTAAGATCACTCCAAGGAAGACTACAGTCAATCAAAAGATTTGTTGCTCAATTAGTAGATAAATGCCAACCATTTACTCATCTATTGCATAAAAATGTTAATTTCAAGTGGGACCATCAATGTGAGGATGCATTTAATAAGATCAAGGCCTATCTCATGCAACCACCCAATCTAATGTCACCAATTCCAGGAAAGCCATTGTTACTCATGTATCAACCATCGAAGTATCATTAGAAGTTTTTTTTGCACAACAAGACAATGAAGGAAAAGACCGAGCCATCTACTACATCAGCAGAACATTAGTAGGATACGAGATCAACTATTCACCAATAGAAAAAGCATGCTTGGTGGTAGCTTTTGCTTCTCAAAAGTTAAGACACTATCTACTATCTCACTCCATCAAGTTGATAACTAAAATCTATCCATTGAAGTATTTTCTCGGCAAGGAAACATTAAGAGGAAGACTGGCAAAATGGATCATGATTCTAAGCGAGTTTGATATTGAGTATGCTGACAGAAAAGCTATAAAAGGGTAAGTCATTGTCGACCAGCTAGCAGAGGCACCACTTCAAGATGATCATCCCTTACAGATTGAGTTTCTCGATGCAGATATCCTAATGGTCACCACAAAAACATGGCAATTATACTTTGATGGTTCATATACACAACATGGATCAAGAGCAGGTATTCTATTCATCACGCCACAAGGTCATACAATTCCAAAAGCATACAAATTAAGTTTTCCATGCACCAACAATACAACAGAATATGAAGCTTTGGTTTTAGGTATCAAAATGGCTATAGAATGGAACATTACACAACTTCAAGTCTTTGGAGACTCTCAGCTCATCATCAATCAAATCAATGATGATCATCAAACAAAGGATGAAAAGATAATGCCTTATAAGGAGATGGTTGATGATGTCAAGAATTTGTCAAAATAATTTTTCAGTAGATTCCAAGGAATGACAATAATGCAGGAGATGTCATGGAAACACTTGCTTCTCTACTTCAGACACAGGAAATCAAGAGTGTTACGAATTCCTGGTGGAATAGTTGTTTTACCCTGCACATAATTGTCCCGATTCCCAAACTATCTGTCACCTTGTTGGGCATGATTCCTCCTACTATGGCCAAACTTACACATACCTGAAAGATAATATCCTCCCTCCTAACTTATCAAAGAACCAAAAAGACACTTTATTCACCAATACTCCCATTATACTCTCGTCTCAGATACCCTTTTTAAACGAGGTCTAGATGGTACTCTTTTAAGATGTCTCGAGCAAGAAGAATCTAAGAAGGCTTTAAATGATGTCTATAACAACATTTGTGGCACTCATTTAAGTGGTCTTACCCTTTCAAAAAAACTCATACGCTTGGGCTATTATTGGCCAACTATGGAACAAGATTCTTTTCAGATAGCTAAAACATGTAAACAATGTCAGATTCATGGAAATTTAATTCATGCACCGACACAAGAACTTCATGCTTTGGCAATATCTTGGCCTTTCTTCCAGTGGGGTCTTGATCTAGTAGGAAAGATAAATCCTTCTTCATCCAATGGTCACAAATTCATCCTTGTAGCTAAAGAATATTTCACAAAATTGATTGAGGCAGTACCTCTCATCAATATCACAGGAAAACAAATTATTGCATTTATCTTGAACTACATCATCTGTCGCTATGGATTACTCATGACCATTATCACTAATAATGGGCGACCGTTCAAGAATCGGGATGTACAAGAGCTATGTGAAAAATTTAAGATCCAACATAGATTTTCTACACCCTGCTATCCACAAGGGAATGGGAAAGCAAAAGCATCAAACAAAACTATTTTGAAAATCCTCAAAAGACAGTGAATGATTCTCACAGAGATTGACATATTCAATTGAACCCTTCTCTATGGGCCTACTATACCAGTATCTGCACACCAAAAAGTGCCACACCTTTCTCTCTTGTCTATGGATCAGAAGCAATACTACCACTAGAAGTAGAGATACCTTCTCTACGAGTATCATTAAAAGGCCTTATCCTTGATGAAGAATGAAGAGTATCCAGACTACAAGAACCAGAATTGATTCATGAACGAAGACAAAATGCCTTTGATCATTTGAAGGTATATCAACAAAGAATGTGCCGAAGTTATAATCACAAGGTCAAACTGAGAGCATTTCAAGTTGGAGAACTAGTACTAAAAGAAAATCCATGCAACCAAGAAGATCAAGAAAAGAAACGAAAGTTTGAACCAAACTGGTTAGGTCCATTTGTGGTCACAACAGTATTTCTGTCAGGAGCATATAAGCTATCAACACAGGATGGGGATTAGCTCAAAGAACCCATCAATAGCATGCATCTGAAGAAGTTTTATGAGTGAAAAAGTAGAAAAATCCAAAAATAGTGAAAAAGCCGAAAAATCCAATAACAGTGAAAAAGAAGAAAAATAAAAAACAGTGAAAAAGTAGAAAAATAAAAAAACTGTGGCAAATGAGAAAATACAAAAACAACAAAAACAGTGAAAAATACACAAAAAAAAAATCAAATATGAGAAAAAGTGCAATAAAAATAGATGGTGAAAACATGGCAAACAGGCACTATCTGTCTGCTAGCTCTTCCATCTATTAGCTCATGCATCCTTCCACTTGCATTCATTTTCCATTAGTGTTGTTCATATTTATAATAAGCCTTTGTACATACACAGGCATCACGAGTGATTTCTCACCATGGTTTGGATCATTGGGTATATCATAATGACCTTGTTTCTAGGCTTGGGGCAAAATCCTGCACCTAGCTGGGGGTAAATTTTTTTATCATTTTGAGCTTCATCAAATAGGAAGAACAATAGTTGGGCAGCTCTTGTCAAGCAAAACTGAGACACTTCCAACATTGAACACGAGATCAAATTGTCAATCATCAAACTATCACATGTTAGTCTAAGCATGACACACACATATCAATGGATGAGATCATTTGATTAATGATTTTCACATGATTGTTCAACTTTTCTATCTTGCTTTTCGCTATCTTGATTTTTGAGTGACTCCATGATGTCTCTGACTAGAGGAACAAAGAAGGAACATGATATTTTTATTGTCTGCTATCTGTAAATTAATCATTAATATGTGCAAATTTGTCTCAGGACATGATCATCAAAGTATTATTGAAGACATTTCCGATTTGCGTATAGAAATGGTTAATATTGCCTATTTTATGCAAGCAACACTCATGTGATCTTGGTTCAATTATACCTCGATGCTTGTGCTAACTTGCAATATCAAAATCTAGGAAAGTAGTGCTTAGGTCACCATGGTTTAATTATACCATCGATGTTTGCACTCACTTCCCACATTTTAAAAAGCTCAATGATGACAAAACGTAATAACCCAGTGACTGGTTCGATCATAGCTTTGCATTTTGCATTTACATTTAGCTTGCATTTCATTCTTGCATGGGATCACAAAAGCTCATCTTATCCAAGGCCAAGTCTATCGCAAGAATCATCAAAGTATCATCATAAGTGTATACACAATCAGAATGATGACTCATCTCTCCCCAGATATTATCGACCAAGCGCAAATTTTATGTCACCCCCTCAAAATAACCCACATCAGCATATCTAAATCCTCTTGCAACCTGATATCAACAACATGTCAGTTCTTTATCTAATCAACCTTATCAAATCCATCAATCGATCTCATTTAATCTATTCTATCATGTCTTATATAGGATGCATCTTTCCTGGAACCAGATGTTATGATCAAGTCTTATACAGGATATATTGTTCTTGAAACCAGACGCTTTGATCATATTTGTCTTATACATGAGGTGTTATTCCTGAAACCAGACTAAATCTCGATCTTATCAATCCAATCAAGCTTTATCAATCATCACATTAAGAATTGCATCATCGTGATCAAAGAACTCACACTTTCTTCAATCAATGTTGCAAAAATCAAATCAATTCTAATCGAGAAATCAATTTTGCAACGATCCAAACAATCCAAAGGTCAATTATCTCAATTGATCTCCCGAGGAGGCATCATCATACCACAATTTATCAATAAATGTTTGGGGCATCCTATCGAACCAATATCATCATCAAAATGAGATTATTCTTTGAATCAACGTGTCATCACACCTTGCTTCAAAGAGGGGCAAAACATATACAACTAAAAATGGTTTGAAGATAATTAACTAAATAAACAATTATTTAATTAGTCCCCCTTCCTAATTTAATTGAATTCATTAGCAATTTGATTAAATCTCTTTCATCTACTTATTAATAAATCTAAGGATTATAGTCCCCTTTGATTAATTAATCCTCCCCCCATTTAATTCATTTCTTCTAATCCCCTAATTAATTAAAACAAATCAATTTATGAGTTGTTGAAAGTTAATTAGCCTTTTCCTATTATTTGAATTTTTAAATTCAAATTACCCACATACCTCCTAACCTAACCATCCCCTAACCTAACCCATTCCACCTTACCTTGAGTTTAACTAACCCTATCCTATCTTGCACATCCTAACCTCCTTATCATAACCTCCTATGGTGTGGATATTCTCCCCTTGAGACACATGACACTTTTGCCACATGTCTCCTCCCTTGGACACTTGCCCTCTCATGAGCAAGGCTCCTTGACACTTGTCACCACAGAGATGACAAGTGACCCTTCCTCCAACCTCCTCCAATTTCAACCTTGATATCTTCAGACTTAATCTTGAACGTTGATTCTTGCCACATCACCCCTGGCATTGGAAATCCTATAAATATCCCCCATTTTGGAGCACAAAGGATCCCATCTCGTATCAATTTAGGCATTGTTACTATAGGCATATCCATTCTAGCATATCATTTGAGCATTGTTATTATAGGCAATCGCATCTTAGATCTAGTTTAATTTGATAATTTTCTAGCATAATTGTTGAATCATGTAGCTTAATCAATCTTTTTTCTATCTTAATTGCATCATCATCATAGCTTAATCATGCATATTATTAGCTTAATTAGACTCTTGGATCAATCTAGTATAATCAATCTCATCTAGCTTGCATATCATCATCATTTCAAATCCTTCATCTAGGTGTAGTCAAGTCACTAGGATTGCTTATCCAGATCTGAGAGAAAATCTTTCATTTGATTTTTTTTTGCTAACCATGCTTGTAATGATCTATTTAGTGTTTGTGTTGCAGTTGCAGGTACCCTACTTCACACACATGACACCAAGGTTTTTGTAAAGTGTTTCAATTTCAAGTGTGGTGTTGATTGTAAAATT
The DNA here is from genome assembly GCF_030272615.1 of Cryptomeria japonica. Lineage (NCBI taxonomy): Eukaryota > Viridiplantae > Streptophyta > Pinopsida > Cupressales > Cupressaceae > Cryptomeria > Cryptomeria japonica. Next base: position 177,988,304 of record NC_081413.1, on the reverse strand, counting down.
TTCATTTTTGTTTTGCACACACTTAGAAAACACGACAAACAAAATGTTTATTTAATTTTGCAATAAAAACACATTCACGCACAATCCTAAGGTTGGCCAGGACAATAGTTGTTGAATTTCACTTGGGGGGTTACCCCGAGCTACACAATTGAAAGAGGATACTTAGATGCTTGACCCCATTGGCTCCACCCTCGGCACTCACTTCTCCGGGGAAACCAAGCACCACTTCCCATGAAAACTCCCCGTGGTGAACTTTGTATCTCTACTAAGAACTGTAAGAATGTGATCCACTTCAGAGATCCGACCTCTTGCATCAACAACTAGAAGGTTTTTGGATTCTAACACAAAAGGTATCTAGTAAGGGCATCTATTTGGGTGGGCATAGATTCGGTGAATTTAATCATTTCTATGCCATTCAAGCACCCGTTGTTTGCAACTTTCATCACAAACACGTTTGATAATAGTGGCTTGGAAGAGCTTGGCTTTAGCCCTTTGCCACTTTGGGTCGTTCCCTCTCACTAATGCATGTGCAAAGTGCCAGGAAAATCGGGAGGCAGACCCACTTCTAAGGGTAAAAACAAAAAGAGCCTATTGCTCAAGACACAAAAGACACTAGTTAATTTTAAAGCACCAATTTTAGTGTGATTTAATCTAAAAATCAAACAATTAGTTTAAAATCACAAATTCTTCGACATGCGTCCTACATCAAATAACATTTGTAGTTTCGAGAGATGACCTTTGACCAATGAAAATTGATGCCTTGCACAAGATAAAATTCAAAAGATTAGCCCTCGAAATCAAAAAGTCAATCAAAAAGACAAATGCTACCCATACTAAGAACACACTAACAAGCTAAGCTAAAAAACCTGATAAAAATTAAATCTAATTAACAAAAATAAAATCTAATTTAACAATAATCTAAATCTAATAACAAAATCAAACTTTACATCTAATTAACAAAAAGAAACAAAATCTAAACTAATAACAAAATTCAAAATCTAAACTAATCTAAATAACAAACTAAAAATATAAGCTAAATAAGAAATTAAAATATAAACTAATCTAAATAACACAATTAAAAATCTAAATTAATCTAAATAACAAACTAAAAATCTAATCTAAATAACAAATTTAAAAATCTAAATTAATTAACAAATTAAAAATGTAAACTAAATAAACTAATCAAAAAGCTAATCTAATAAAAAAAATAAAACTAAATACTAATTAAAAACTAAACTTAAAAAAACAATTAAAAACCAAATACTAATATAAAACTAAACTAACAAAAATAATTAAAAAATAAAACAAAATTCTAAACTAAAAATAATAATTAAAAGCTAAAACTAAATTCTAATTTAAAAACTAAAAAGTGCATACTAACTAAAACTAAAACTAGAAACATGAGATACGTGAGAACTAAGAAAAAGCCTGAAATTAAATACAACATGATTCAACTAAAAGCAAATACGTTTAAATGCAGAAAAATGTGGAAGCTTAGATAAGGCATCTTGGTTGTTTGACAGAGCAGTTTGACAAGGTAAAATAATTGCATGAAATGCTCAAAATAGCCTCCCATTCACCATAGCATGCTGCAAATAGATGGAATAAAAATCATAATGCTCAAAATAGATCTGTTTTAAATGGCTTTTAAAGGCTTTTAATAATGATTACAAGATACGTTTGGAAGGGATTTTCTGAAAAAGGCATTAGAAATTCTGAGATTTGCAGCGATAAACTATGTTATAACATGCATTCAAACTTGGACAAAACACATTGAACTAGTCTACCTGAGTCTATTTGTTATGGTTGAACTAGTGCATCAGTATTTTCTTTACTGGTTTTAGGTTTCACAGGTTCTGGTTCCAAAAACAAAAGGCAAGGATCTTCATCCTTTTTCTCCACACTGGTTTCTCCTGAGACTTCAGGATACTCATCCACTCGAACATCAACACTCTCAATGATTTTCTGTGTCCGGTTGTTGTAACATTTGTAGGCCTTACTCTTGGTGGAATAACCAAGAAATATACCTTCACCACTTTTAGCCTCAAACTTGCTAACATAGTCACCTCTCTTAATAAAATATTTGCTCCCAAATATCTTGAAATAACCAGCATTAGGTGATCTACCATACCAGTATTCATAAGGGGTCTTGTCCTTACCTCTTTTTACTAAAATCATGTTCATTATGTAGACAGTTGTATTGACAACTTCTCTCCAGAAAGTCTTCACTACACCTCCTTGTATCAACATCATCCTAGCAGCTTCAACAACTAACCGTTGTTCCTCTTTGCGATACCATTCTACTATGGTGTCCTTGGTGTAGAAAGTTGTCGTTTGATACCATTCTCTTCACAATATCTAGTGAATTCCTCAGAAGTGAATTCTCCACCTTGATCAGTTCTCAGACACTTTATCTTCTTTCCACTCTCCTTTTTCATTTAAGGCCTTGAATGCCTTAAACTTACCAAATGCCTCTGTTTTATCTTTCAAGAATGTGACCCACATCATCCTTGAGCAATCATCAGTGAAGATCATGAAATATCTATCACCTTGAATACTTTTAGTCCTTATTGGTCCACATAGGTCTATATGAACCAAATCTAATAGATGCTCTGCTAAAAAAGACTTGCTCTTGAAAGTTGAGGATGTCATCTTTCCCAACTGACATTCCTTACATAGAGCATTAACCAGTTTGTCCAACTGAGGCAAACCTCTCACTATCTTGGACTTACTCACTTTAACAATGTTATCAAAATTTATATGACAAAATCTCCTATACCAAAGACAACTATCATCCATTTTAGCAATTAAACAATTACTGACTTTAGGATTAAGGTGAAACAGGTTACCTTTAGTCTGCTTGTCGATTGCAATTAGTTCACCTTCGCTTCCATATATTTTGCACATACCGTTCTTAAACTCCAATGGGTATCCTCTGTCATTGAGTTGAGCAACACTCAAAAGATTGTGTTTTAGACCTTCAACCCAGTAGACATCATCTGCATTGCTCTTTCCATTAACAGAAATAGTTCCCTTACCTTTAACCATGCAAGGTGAGTCATTACCAAATCTTACAACTCCGCCATCAAATTCCTTCAAAGAAAGAAATTTGCTCTCGTTGTTGGTATTTTGGTATGGTTTTGTCATTGATGTCAACACCTACTAAAACACTAGCACTTTGGAGATCCAACAGTATTCACCGGCAAGCAAGTAACTATTGCACAATTATTGGTATATAGTTCACTGACAGGATATAATGATCACCGACACTTGGAATGATATGAAAGACACTTGGTAATGTCGAAGACATCGTGTGGACACTTTGTTTTGAAAATTAATCATTGATATATTCATATTTGCATATTTGCTTTTACCGGCAAATAGGTCCAAGGTTACCTAGGGTTACACCGATAGGCTTATCTTTTCCAAATCAGCATGGCACGCTATGGAGATGATTTATTATTGTTCTAAAATGCATTAAGCTGACAAGTTTAATCGGTTATTGCATCGGATATTATATTATTTGTAAAAGTCTTTATTGTAATATCTTGTAGAGCCGACCTACTAAAATTGGTCTTAGGTTATGGTATAAATGTAAGATCTTATTTGTAAGATCGAATGTGGAATGCGAAAAAAAAAGAATTGTGAGAAGGTATATGTGAGATTAAGCAGAGGTATACACGAAGATATCATTTGAAGGTGAAGCTAGGTTTTTGTAGAAGCATATCAGCATTACACCGGTACTGAATCCAACATATGAAGATGTTATTTTGTGCAGTACATTCTTATTGGATTTAACTATCCAACTATAGTCAGTGTGACTCCCATTTTGTGATTGAGCAATGAGCTCTAAGCTGTTGGCCTTTCTGCATGTGCAGACCCCATTTATGTACACTTACTATTTGCAGTAGTATCATCTAATTGTGGGTAAGGTTTCCCACCATGGTTTTTCCCCTTATAGGGTTTCCACATACAAATATTGATGTTATGTGTTGTGGATAACTTTATGTTTATGTTTCATGCATTAATCTTTACCGGTATAGCAATTAACTGTTAACACTGTCTACCGGCATACTTCACTAGTTTACCAGTATTAAGCATTAAGTTGGTTAAGTTGTTTTGGTTTGAATTTATTAGACAACTAATTCACCCCCCCCCCCCCCTCTCAGTTGTCTCCAGAACCTAACAATTGGTATCAGAGCCTAGTCCTTTTTTTGTAGAAATTTAACAACTTGAGGAGATCCAATGACTACTAATTATACCAGGAAGGACGACCCTAAACTTGATAGAACCAACTATGGGATATGGAAGATCAGGATGGAGACACATCTGAATTGCATTGGTAAAGACATTTGGGAAGTTACAAAGAATGGCTATACTGCTGCTGTAGCTGGTCAAACTGCTCCAACTACCTTAGCTAAAGATGAGGAGAATGATTGCAAAGCAAGAGAAGCACTTTTGAGCACTTTATCAGATCAACAAATTATGGGATTATCAGATAGGTCTACTGCTAAAGCTATTTGGGATCATTTGGAAACACTGAATGAAGGAGATTCCACAATCAAGATTGCAAAACTTGAAAGCTTCCAAGTCAGAACATCTGAAAATGGAAGAAGATGAAAGGATTTCTGCTTTTATGGAAAGAGTAAATGAAATTGTTTTGGGTATTAAATGTTGTGGAGGAACCTTGAGTGAGGATGAAATTGTTTCAAAAATATTAAGAGGATTGGCACTGACATATAAAATGAAGTTTACTGCTATAAATGAGTTAAGAACAATGCCTAATACATCAGTAACTAGGGATACATTGATTGGAAAACTTTTAGCTTTTGAAATTGAGGAATTTGGTCTTGTTACTACTATAAAGATAGATTTGGCCTTTAGAGCATCAACATCATCTGCTCCATCATTTGACAAATCAGATTGGAAAGCCTTTTATGCAAGAGAACTTGAAGAAACTAGGAAGGAGAATGAAGAACTTGAAGCACTATTTGCAAGGAAAATGCCAAAAGGTCCAGTTGGAAGTAAGTATGAAGGTAAAGCACCCTTTAAATGTTTTAACTGCAATAAGATTGGTCATATGGCTTCGAGATGCCCTGATAGACATGCTAGACTAAGAGAAGAAGCTAGAAGAACATACAAGCCTAATCTTGAATATCAGAGATACAGACTTAAGAAGAACAAAGACAAATCTTGTTACACTGCTGATGAAGGCGTGATTGATGATTTTGATGAGGATCTAGCAGATAATGGATAGGTTTATGTTGCTATAACAGAAGATCAATCGACACCTACTACTCAACCGGTAGAACAAGCCCTAGCAGCTAAAGTTGAAGTGAAGGATGAATGGATCATTGACTCAGGATGCTCACATCATATGACAGGAGACAAAGGTAAATTCTTGAATTTTCAAGAATACAATGGAGGTTTAGTAAGATTTGGAGATGACAAAGCCTGTTCAATCAAAGGTAAGGGTACAATATCTCTTGATGGTAAGCATAACACTGACAATGTCTACTATGTTGAAGGATTAAAGCATAATCTTTTGATTGTTGGTCAATTGGTTGAGAAAGGATTTCAGTTACAATTTAAGAATGGAAAATGCAAAATCATGAATAGAACTAGTTTGGAAATTGCAACCGGTAATCAGACTAGAGGTAATATCTTTCATTTGAATAACAATGAAAAGGCATGCTTGATTGCATATATAGATGAAAGTTGGTTATGGCATAAGAGACTATGTCATGTAAACTTTGATTGCATGGTAAAGATCAGTACTTCTAAGGCAGTTAGAGATCTACCTAAAATTGTGAAACCTCAAAATACAATATGTAAGGAATGTCAATTTGGAAAACAAGTTAGAGCTAGTTTCAAAAGTATTCCAGAAAAATCCAATAATGCTCTTGATTTGATTCACACTGATTTATGTGGTCCAGCTAGAACTAAAAGCTTACAAGGAGATACATATTTCATGCTAATTATTGATGATTATTCTAGAATGTGTTGGGTTACTTTTCTCAGAGAAAAATCAGAAGCACTTGGAAAGTTCAAACTGTTCAAAGCAATGGTTGAAAATGAAACCGGTAAGAAAATCAAATGTTTAAGATCAGATCAAGGATGAGAATTCACATCTAAGGACTTGAATACATTCTGTGAATTGAATGGAATCAAAAGATAGCTATCAGCACCTCGGACACCACAATAGAATGGAGTTGTTGAAAGGAAAAACAGAACTATCTTGGATGCGGCAAGAAGTATGTTATCTGAAGTAAATTTACCACATGTATATTGAAGAGAAGCAGTCAGCACAACGGTCTATACATTCAATAAATTTCACATCAAAGGTGAAACCGGTAAGACCCCTCATGAACTGTGGTTTGGTAATACTCCTACTCTTAAGTATTTCAGAATTTTTGGAAGTAAATATATTATAAGAGATGGGTATATTGGCAAATTTGATCCTAGAAGTGATGAAGGAATATTTCTTAGTTATTCATCTAAGAGCAAGGCATATAGATGTTTTAATAAGAGATTGCAGAAAATTGTTGAGAGTACAAATGTAAAGATTGATGAACAATTCAGAGGAACTTCAAGGTATATAGACTCTGAACCGACAACAAAAATTGTGACAAATGAACCTACAATAAATACTGGTACAGAATGAAGATCCAGTTACCCCGGCACCATCAGAGGATTCCACAATAATTGAAGAACAACAACAAACTAAGACACCCCGGTATGTAAAATTGAATCATTCTGAAGATCAGATAATTGGAAACAAATTTAAAGGAATTATGACAAGAGGAAGATTGGCAAATGAAGAGGTATGTCTTATTTCTCAAATTGAACCATCATCTGTTAATGAGGCATGTGAAGATAAATTTTGGATTAAAGCTATGGAAGAAGAATTAGAACAAATTGAGAAAAATAATACTTGGACATTAGTTCCCTGGCCTAAAGATAAAAATGTAATTGGAACCAAATGGGTATTTAAAAACAAACCTAATGAAGATGTTTAGGTTGTCAGAAATAAAGAAAGACTAGTGTGTAAGGGATATTCTCAGAAAGAAGGAGTGGATTACAATGAAACCTTTGCACCGATAGCTAGAATTGAGGCAGTTAGATTATTCTTGGCCTTTGCAGCTCACAAGAACTACAAAGTTTATCAAATGGATATTAAATGTGCATTCTTGAATGGAGATCTTGAAGAGGAAGTCTATATTGAACAACCTGATGGATTTTCTATGATAGATGACAATGATATGGTTTGCAGGTTAAGAAAAGCTCTGTATGGATTCAAACAAGCCCCAAGAGCTTGGTATGCAAGGTTGGATAAGTATCTTTTAAAGATTGGTTTTACTAAAGGAAATGCAAACAACAATTTATATTACAAAATAACTAATGATGACATCTTGATTATAGAAGTATTCGTTGATGATATAATCTTTGGAGGAGAAGATGGATTATGTAATGAATTTTCTATTAAAATACAGCAAGAATTTGAAATGTCTATGATTGGAGAAATAAAATTCTTTTTAGGATTACAGATTTCACAGACTGACAAAGGTGTATTTTTGAGTCAATCCAAGTACTTGAAAGAGTTACTAAAGAAATTTGGGATGGAGAACTCCAAACCGGTAAGCACACCTATGACTACAAATGACAAATTATCTCAAAGGGATGAATCTACACCTGTTAATCCAACTAGATACAAATCTATGATAGGAGGTTTACTGTATTTGACACAAACCAAACCTGATATTATGAATGCAGTATGTATTGTTTCTAGATTTCAAAGTAATCCTAGAGAAAATCATGAATCGACAGTAAAAAGGATTTTCCGGTACTTACAAGGCACTACAAATCTTGGATTATGGTATCCTAGAAATGAAAATTTTGATCTATGTGCATACACAGATGCAAATTGGGCAGGAGATGTGGATGATAGAAAAAGCACCACCAGGGGAGCATTCTTTCTTGGAAAGAGATTAGTTTCTTGGTTGAGTAAGAAACAGAGTTGTACATCTTTATCAACAATATAATCAGAATATGTTGCAGCAGCAACTAACTGTACACAAGTACTATGGCTTAAGCAAATGTTGAAAGACATAAAGGTAAAATGCAAGGAACCTATTACTATATATTGTGATAACACTGCAGCAATTGATATATCTAAGAATCCGGTATTACATTCTAAAACAAAACATGTTTCTATCAAACTGAATTTTCTTAGGGAAAAAGTTGAAGAAAATGAGATAAAAATGGTTTATGTGAATACTAAAGAACAACTTGCAGATATTTTCACAAAACCTTTACCTAAGGAGACTTTTGAATATCTCAGAGATCGTCTTGGAGTCATACCACCACCGGTAGAGACTTAGACAGTTGATGATGGTCATCAACCGATAGAATTAAAAGACAAATCTTTTACTCCGGTCTTTGATGAGGAAGCTACTTCTCAAGGGAAGTAGTTGGTATATTGAATTGATTGGTATTTTGTATATGAACTTGATTTTTGTAACTTTGGCATTTGATGTCAAAGGGGGGGAGATATCTATGGAAAAACACATTATCTTTTAAGGAGAATTTGGTATTGAAAATCTTTGATAACACATGTTGCTCCTAGGGGGAGAGATTGTTGGTTTTTGGTATTTGGCATTTCTGTTTTGGCACTTTGATGGTTTTTCCATCTTGTGTTGCCATCAATACCAAAGGGGGAGATTGTTGGTATTTGGTATGGTTTTGTCATTGATGTCAACACCTACTAAAACACTAGCACTTTGGAGATCCAGCAACATTCACCAGCAAGCAACTATTGCATAGTTACTGGTATATAGTTCACCAATAGGATATAATGATCACCGACACTTGGAATGATATGGAAGACACTTGGTAATGTCGAAGACATCATGTGGACACTTTGTTTTGAAGAATTAATCATTGGTATATTCATATTTGCATATTTATTTTTATCGGCAAATAGGTCCAGGGTTACCTAAGGTTACACCAACAGGCTTATCTTTTCCAGATCAACATGGCACACTATTGAGATGATTTATTATTGTTCTTGTGTAGGGGAAAAAGCGAGACTAGGACAATGTACCCTAATCCTAACTTTTGGCACACATTGCGGAATACGAAAGAGCCTAGAGATATCACACGGTTGGCTACTTCTTTTGGTGAAAGAGAGAGCCACGGGATATCTATTAGGATTTCTATTCCCTTGTTGAAATTGAAAGCTAAAATGATACAAGTTCAAACCCTAACCTCGAAATGTAAGTATGAACTAGTAACAAGTTTGCAGAATTGAGATTAAACAATGAACAGCTGTAAATGTAAGGATAAAATAAGAATGCAGATATGTACCTAGAGTCGAAATCAGACTGAAAATGTTCGGGACGGGGGCGCGGGCGCCACTGTCCTGAAAACTGCACCGGAAACCACTGTTTTGCACCCTGAAACACTGTCTGGAAACTGTCGGAAAGCTGTCTGTCCGGAGGACCAGGGCGCCCAGCGCCTCTGTCCCAGGGACCAGGGCGCCCAACGCCCCTGTCCTGGTCTTCTGAGCTGCAATTTTACACAGGGTTCTGTCTCAGTCTCCTCTTTCCGGATCTGTGTCCTGCGGCGTCGTCCAAATCCCGAAACCTGCAATAATATCTGAAAAGGGGGAAGGGTGGCTATATAGGGTTTTGCCTTAGTCAAACCCCCGCTTTGGTGATTTCCACCTCCACGAATAGCCAAGTTGTTTTGTAAAATGTATTGTGTGTGCAGACCTAGTGTGTGTGCAAGGTCCAAAATGCAAGAAAGCAAACTAGAGCAACCTAGAAAGTAAACCCTAATTGCTTGTAAATGATAATGCAAATGCTCTAAATCAAGATGCAATGTGATCTAAAGCATGAATAAATGATATATCAAAGCTTATGTAAGGACATGAAAACAATATGAAATCATACCCAACCCTCAAGGGAGGAGTACAAGCCAATCTTCAGTCGGTAATCTCCTATTGTTCTTCAATGTCTTCCAAGCCCTAATTGGATGAATGAATGGATTTGATAGATGCTTGATAGAATGATGTTGAGTGTTGTTGAAGTCTTCAAAGATCTTCTCTTTCGCTGCATATCCAGTTCCTGGAAACAAAAATCCGATCCCTTCCAATGAGGAAAGAGAGCTTTTATGTATGAAACCCTAGGTCGTAAATTCGTATTTTGGCCGACCTAGAGATTGAATATCCCGCCAATTTCTTGGGGTTAAGCTTTATTTTATGATTGGATCATGCTCCCAAAATTTTGGGAAAAATGTCCGGGACCATGTTGCACGGGCGCCATGGTCCCGACAACTTTTCACCAAATTTTTAGGGCCGTCGGATATGATGATTTTAGAGAGAATCCCGAAGTTACAGGTGATTTCGAGATGTTTAGACCCCGAAACCAAGCCCCCAAGTTCGAAATAGGACTTAATTAGGGTTTTTGATTAAGTGATGTATTGGAGGAATAAAATGCGAAGGGCACGCTTTAGTGAAAGGGCCCAACTTTATGATGTAGAAAATGATGAAATAGGGCCTTAGACCTAATTAATTTGATTAATTAAGTGCTTAAGGAGAAATGCAATGCAGAATGCAAAATGCGCTAAGGCGGGTGCTAAACTAGGTGTGAAATTGTACCACCCTAGCGAGTGCGTACAATTTACGATGCTACATTTAGCCCCCACTTTAGCGGTCATATGAGTACTACGTGCATATGCAAGCTAAAGTACAAAAAAGTAAACATTATTTGAAAAAAGGATATATCCATAAGTCGTCGGACGAAGCCCCCAGCGGTATCTGCAGTACACAGTTAGGAACCGCACCCTACAAAACAAACATTAGATCACAAAATCACCTAATGCTTACTAGGGAAAGTGATGAAATCTGTGAGTAGCTATATGCCCCTCCCTGTTTCGACTTGCTTATTTAGGGAGGTGAAACAGGGTAGCATGTTTACTTGCGACAAATTGTGTAAGAGAGCGTTGATGAGGAGTGTTCACTAAATAGGCTTCATCAGAGCACTTTTTGGAACATCCCGAGTGTAGGAGAAGGAAAGTACGATTCCAACGCAACAAACGGCTCGAAAATCGCATCTCCCAAACTCAAGTTATGATAAAATGAATGATAGAAGAAAAATTAGGGTTTCGAGAAGTAAGAATAGACAAACGAGAGTATATACTTCGAAAGTGACACTTGTATTCGTCACTTTGCCGATTTTAGGATACTATTCAGTGCAGTGGAGCCCACCTAGCCATCACCATGCCTTCACAACGACCGGAGCATCCCACGAGGATCGAGATCCTGCGCCAGGCCGTGATCGACGACGAGCCACTGGACAAGGTGAGTTGACTGAACGTTTGACTTTTGATTTCTCGCATGTTTGACTTTTCCGTGATCGAATGCAGACCTTGAATGCCGACCGGCACCCACCTAGGGCACCATGGTCCCTAAGGGGCGCCCTGGTCCCCCCAGGGCGCCATGGTCCCTGACAGGGGCGCCATGGTCCCTGCAGGGCGCCATGGTCCCTGACAGGGCGCCATGGTCCCCTCAGGGCACCATGGTCCCTGACAGGGCACCATGGTCCCTGATAGGGCGCCATGGTCCCTGACAGGGCGCCATGGTCCCCAATCAGGGCCTGGCGAGGGGTTACAAGGCAAGCATTCAATGTTCAACAGTTTGCATTTGCGATTTCGATGATTGAGTACTGATTTTGGTCATGTTTTCGTTTTGCAGGGTCTCCCGTACATGAGAGAGCATACAGCGGGACACATCCTTCGCACTTTGCGAGACCAGATTCCACGGCTGACTCAGTCAGAGAGAGACACCCTATCGATAGTAGGATTGTGGTACATGATTCTTATGCCGGCCATTCGATTTCATCCTGCGATGCTGATGGCACTGATGGAGAGATGGGATCCTGACACCTGTACCTTTCACCTTCTGGTAGGAGAGCTGACAGTCACACTCAAGGATGTGTACCGTATACTGCATCTTCCTATCAGAGGAGCGACAGTCACATATGCGACTGATCGGGTAGCAGAGGATCATCCGAGGGAGCAGATGTATTGCATAGGGAGAGTCATGCCGAGCGAGACGAGAGGTCGTATCATGGTCAGCTGGCTCTTACATCCTACAGGAGAGATACCACTTCTGAGACGCCTCATGATAGCCATCATAGCACTAGCCGTCTGCCCTAATGGGCTAGGGACACACATGCATGGGGGCCTCACATGGTGTATCAGAGGGATGGAGAGACATAGGAGAGTTTATGCATGGGGTCGGAGTATGCTTGCACATCTCTATCACGACCTTGAGGAGTATGTATTCGGACAGGGTTGTAGTTTGATGACATGCACACTTCTGCAGGTGTGGATCTTAGAGCACTTCACATGCACCAGGCCCGTCGGCTATCCACTGAGTATAGCGAGCGAGCGACCTAGGGTGTTCGCTTATCCACTGACCAGCGAGTGGAGATTTGGGGATTTGTTGTATTGGAGAGTGACTATTGACAGACTGACATCTGAGGTGATAGTGTGGAGACCTTACCTACTGATGCACAGATGGGATGGTATGGAGAGACAGTTAGCATGTTTATAGAGGAACCGCCTACTGCGAGGACGATATGCACACATCATAGTCCCCTTCTACTTCGACCGAGTACGGAGGTAGTTCGGACTAGAGCAGTGTGTTCCAGCCGATGTGCCCATCTATACTCGACACTCACGGGTCCTTCCCAGACCTAGAGCAGTAGTGAGACCGACGGTGGATGATATCGAGACGACAGACTTGGAGGGATCAGATCAGGATGTAGTCACTGACTATTCTGCAGAGCCTGGAGCACAGCGTAGATATGTTTCATGGTTCATGAGATCATATCCAGGTCATATCTTTCCACCAGATCATCCGACAAGCTATCCAGGCCCATGGAGACATGGAGACCGAGATGAGGGAGAGGGTCATGAGGAGACGGGAGATCCTGATCCACCTACAAGCGATCAGCCCAGTGACGAGGAGGAGGATGCAGATAGAGAGGAGGACGAGGAGGATGCAGGTGATGATGTGGATGAGGATGAGGATGATGAGGAGGACGATGAGGAGGATGATAGAGATGATGAGGAGGAGTCGGATGCAGCTCCCCACCATTCAGGAGACGATACCATAGCTCTGGATCCACCTTTTATTCCCCAACAGGCGGAACAGGAGGTGATACAGAGACCTGTCACCAGTACCGTCCAGCCTACACCCATCGTGGATAGAGTATTCGAGCGAGGGGAGCCTAGCGGTTCCTAGTCACAGATGCTACCATATCATGATCCCTACTGGCGCGAGGGAGATCCAGGTATAGTAGGTCTATATTGATTGATTAATGCTTTGATGATATAGAATGGTACTAACAAAGATCTATTCTACTGCCACAGCTAATGTGCAGGACTGGCGTTCCTTGATTCAGCAGGCAATGACAGACATCTCCATGATAGCACAGATTCCTAGTTCCTCACAGATTACGTACAGGCCTCAGGGGAACGCGGGTCGGCATGAGGATTTGTTTTTCCCATTCCGATTACAGGTAGATATATGGAGGGAGAGAGAGAGAATCCTATCAGAGGATCTTCGTCAGACGCGGCAGAGAGAGGGAGTCCTATCGGAGGATCTCCATCAGGCGCGGCAGAGAGAGAGAGTCCTATCAGAGGATCTCCATCAGGCAGGGCAGAGAGAGAGAGTCTTATCAGAGGACCTCCAGCAGGTGCGGCGAGATCTAGTAGCGGCCCAGACCGAGGCTACCACCTATCGTGCGATCCTCATGGATAGGGATCGTAGGAGTTCCTCTCGGAGTCAATCACGATCTATATCGCGCTACACACCCATGGGTCCACCTCCACGGCCAGATCAGGAGGGAGCATCCAGTCGACACTCTCCAGCCACTAGCCCTAGGGATAGGAGATGATTGTATGATGTAAGAGAGAGATCACATTTTGGATATACAGTGACCTATGTTTGTACACGATCCACACATATATATGTATATATACATGCTTCTCGTTCTGTCTCAAATGTGTTATCTTTAATGCCTAAAACAATGTATATTTTGTTTTGATTAAATCTAATACATTTGGTAAATGTACATGTATGTTCAGAATTTAATTTCTATGTGATTGATTTCTCAATGCTCCATGATTAAATTGATACATGTGTGACTTAACTAAAATATTTAATCAAGTACGACATTGATGATAAGGAAGAAATATGCATTAAGTCTAAGAATCATACAACTAATGTGATTTAATTTTGAACTTAAACACAACATGATACGATTCTACTTAACACATAAAGACATTGTATAATATGCTAGCATAAAAAATGTAAATCTTTTACAATTTACATAAATGAATTCAAGACAAACCTATAAAGTAAGAAGACATGCTTGTCAGGAATGAAGCAATATAGATCAAACATCATAACATTTAATTCTATTTTTCTTTTAATTAAGAAACACTAACATATTATCCAATGTTGAAGAAGATAGATAAGAAGTGAAGAATTTAAGCATAATATCTACGCAAGTGCATAGCATTGATAGGTTCTTTAAGAGGCGTACCGTCTACATCCGCTATTTTGTAAGCACCTGATCCATAATCCTCAATAACGATATATGGTCCAAGCCAATTAGGACTAAATTTTCCCTTTTCGGCCGGCAAGGCATACACATTGCGCTGATTCTCATAAAGGACTAAATCACCTACTGAGAAGGAATGTTGAATAACCTTGTCATTATAGCTTCGTTGTAGAGTTTTGTGATACGCTTGAATATGCTCAAGAGCGTTTATACGCTGTTCATCAAGCATCTCAAGCTGTTGAAGTCGTTGTTCTCTATAGGAGTCATCATCTACTATACCTTTAAGAGAAACCCTAAGTGATGGAATTTCTAACTCTAAGGGCATAATAGCGTCAGCACCATAAACAAGATTATAAGGAGTAGTTCCCGTAGCAATTCGTACACTCATTCGGTAGGCCCAAAGAGCGTAGATTAGCTGGTTACTCCAATCCTTACCATGCTTATTTACGGTTTTACGAAGAATTTGCTCAATTATCTTATTGGATGATTCGGCTTGGCCATTTGACTGAGGGTAATACGATGTAGAAAATCGATGTTTGATATGATACTTCTCAAGGAATTTCTTCACGTCCTTGTTCTTAAACGATGTTCCATTATCTGAGATAATAGTGGAAGGTATCCCAAATCGAGAAATAATGTTTTCTAGAAGAAATTGACAAATCACTTCAGCAGTAGTAGAGCGAAGGGGAATAGCCTCTACCCACTTCGTAAAGTAATCTGTTGCAGTTATAATGAAGGTGTGTCCTTGAGATGAAGGAGGAGAGATTTTTCCAATAAGATCCAAACCCCATGCGGAGAAAGGCCAAGAAGCTACTTGAGAACGAAGTTCTTGGGCAGGAGCATGAATCAGATTATTGTGTTGTTGACATTGGTGACATTTCTTAACAAATGAGAAGGAATCCTTCTACATAGTTTGCCAATAGTATCCCATACGAAGCAACCTATGAACCAGGGATTTGCCCCCAAAATGCCCCCCACAGGCACTCGAATGTGCCTCTTCAAGAGCAATAGGGATTTCCGACTTGTTAAGACAACGAAGAAGAAGACCATCATAACCCCTTCGATAAAGGACATTAGAAAGGATGATATACCTAGCAGACAGCTTGCGGACTCTAGCCCTAGTGTTCCTATTAGCAGAATCAGGGAAGGTACCATCGGTCAAATATCTTACAATATGCGAGAACCATTCATCTGAGTCTACAAAGTCACAACATGTTACCAAGCTAGAATCATCTTCAATAGCTGGAGAAGTAAGATTGTGAATAACGAAGTTAAGATCGACCATAGGGTCCTCTAAAGATACTAACGAAGCCACACATGCCATCGCATCCGCATGTCGGTTATCTTTTCGAGGGACTGGTTCCATGGTATAAGAATCGAAATTTTGTAATAAAGATATAGCAAGGTCTTTATATTGTGATAATTTGTCTTGTTTTGCTTGATATATTCCTGTTACTTGTCTTATAATTAATTGTGAATCTCCATAGATATGTATGTGTTTTATATTAAGAGCTAGGGCTGCTTTTATTCCTGCTATAAGAGCCTCATACTCAGCAATGTTATTGGTACACAGGAAATTTAGACGATATGATAAGGGAATAGGTTTCTTTGTAGGAGAAACCAAAACAACCCCTGCCCCCGATCCCGTACGACACTTAGAGCCATCAAAATATAACTCCCAAGTTTCATCTTTCTCTAGAGAAAGAATGAAATCATCAGGAAAGGACTCAGGGTTAGGGAATGAAAAAGGTGAAGGAGCCTCAACTAAGTGATCAGTCAACGCTTGTCCTTTAATTGCTCTTTGTGAAACAAATTTAAGGTCAAATTCAGTTAACATCATAACCCACTTAGCGAGACGTCCTGATAAATCAGTTTTAGAGAAAAGATGCTTCAACGGATCAAACTTAACCATGACATGGACTTCTGAATTTAAAAGATAATGTCTCAATTTCTGAGTCGCAAACACCACGACCAAGCATTGTCTTTCTATCGCAGAATATCGGGTCTCATAATCGAGTAAGATACGACTTATGTAATAAACCGGACACTCCTTACCATCTTTATCATGTTGTGCTAACAATGCTGCGAGAGCATGAGAAGAAGCAGCTGTATACAGGATAAAGGGTTTAGAAGGTTCAGCAGGTTGAAGAATAGGAGGACTAGCCAAATACACTTTTAAATCTTCAAATGCTTGCTGACAATCCTCATTCCACTGAAAAGTGATATCCTTTTTAAGAAGTTGAGTAAAAGGAAAGGTACGATCCGCAAGCTGAGACACAAACCTACGAATAGCCTGAATCTTTCCTTGTAAGCTTTTAAGTTGAGATACATTTCGAGGAGGTGGCATGTTAACAATAGCATCTATTTTCTTAGTGTCCACCTCAATCCCACGATGCGAAACTATGAACCCTAATAGTTTTCCACTATCCACACCAAAAACACATTTTCGGGGATTCAAGCGCATGTGATATTTACGAATTCTTTCGAAGATTTGACGAAGGACTTTAACATGATCCATGCGAAGAAAGGATTTAGCCAAAATATCATCAACATAATCCTCTAAAATCTTATGCATATAATCATGAAAGATAAGGGTCATCGCTCGTTGATAAGTTGCATCGGCGTTTTTAAGTCCAAAAGGCATCATTATCCAACAAAACGTACCCCAAGGAGTGGTGAAAGCGGTTTTGTATTGATCTTGAGGGTTAATGAAAATTTGATTGTAGCCTGAAAAACCATCCATGAAGGATAAGAGGGCATGTCCTGCCGTAGAATCAACTATCATATCAATGTTTGGAAGAGGGAAATCATCTTTAAAGAAGCCTTATTTAGATCCCGAAAGTCGGTACACATTCTTATTTTGTTATCTGGTTTAGCCACAGCGACAATGTTTGAAATCCATGGGGAATAGTCAATAGGGCGGATAAATCCAGCCTCCAATAATTTTTCAATCTCAGCTTTAACAAGCAGAGCTATCTTAGGATTCATTTTTCGAATCTTTTGTTTCACGGGCTAAGCATCAGGAACTAAGACAATATTATGAGTAAAAATCTTAGGATCTATACCAGGCATGTCAGAATATGCCCAAGCAAAAATCTCAGGGAATTCATGCAATAGTTCTTCATATTGTTTCTGTTCCTCTTTATCCAAACATTTTCCAATTTTAATGATTTTTTCTTTGTTGCAAGGATCCATCTTAACATCAGTGGTATCACTTATGAGAAGATTACTTTGTTGAGGAGTATCCTTTAACTGAGGGAATTCTTTCACAGTCTTATCATTATCAATCTCTTTTCCAAAATAAGCTTCAGTATTCAAACAATAAGGGAGTCCCCTATTGTGATGATAACGAGGAAGAGTGTCATAGGCTCCCAAGAACTCAGCTAAAGCATCGTCGGTAGGGAAGATATCTAGAGCACAATCACCCGAAGAATCCTCATCAATATACTCAGGGTGTTGTATTGATAAAGATGTAGAGATGGCATTAACACTAATGCATGGTCTTTTAGAGGCTTTAGTACGTCTGCAGGGATTATAGCCAAGTCCAAAGGCATAATGTTGAAAATTAGTCTCTAGAGGAACTCTAATCCCTTGTTCATTAGCACCACAACCTTTTCCATGATACCCATGCTTAGCAAAAATGCGAAAACCACGACCATAGCGATCAGCCATTTCAGGAAAAGAAGGTGGTTTTTCATAAGATAGAGAATCAAACTCTTCATAGTTATAGATGTGAGAAGAGGAAGTTTGAGAAGCGGCCACAAAATTATTACTCATGGCTTCAGGCAGGGTTGATTGACTTCCAGCTTCTTCCTTCTTTTCAACTTTAAGTTCTCTAGAAGGAATCTTATATTCACCCACAAAGGTAGGGTTAAAGTCAAGAGATCCCCAATCATCTTCTACGAGAACCTTCTCAGGATCAAAATCCTTTTTATGTGTAGTTTCAAGCTGAGAAGGATCTTCCTTAGGAATTCCAGATTCATCCCAAGGATTTTGATCATCAGAAAGCGAAGACTCATCGATTGGTTTCTTGTTTAAAGAGTCATCACTAGACGAGGATGGCGTAGAAGAATCTCCTTTGGAATTAGATGTTTGTAGACAAGCTTGAAAATTAGTATCACCCATCAAGGTATATGTCTTGTTGTTATAAATGAATTTAACTTGTCTATGCAATGTAGAGGGGACAGCTTGCATGCTGTGAATCCAAGGCCTCCCTAATAACAAATTATATGTTAAATTTCCCGGCATAACATGGATAGGAGTAGGCAAAGTAACAGGTCCCACTGTGAGAGGTAAGGTGATGATACCCAATGAAGTCTTAGCCACATTGTCAAAACCACGAATGGAACGAGAGTTAGGCTCCATAAGAGAAGTATCCACATTCATCTTATGTAATAGATTGATGCTACACACATTAAGGCCAGAGCCATTATCTACTAATGTTCGTCTTATAGCAGTGTCTTTCATGACAACCACAATCATCAAGGGATCATATTGTTGTTGGACTTCACTAGTAGGCAACTCATCTTGCGTAAACACAATTTGAGGCTTAGGATTCATCACAGAGTTAACAAAAGATGCTATATTACTAGATGTATTCGGTGGAGGAACATTCAAATCTTTCAAGGCATCTTGTAACATTCCATGATGAGCGGAAGAAGTTTGAATCAAATCCCAAAGGGATATCTTAGCAGGGGTAGTTTTAAGTTGTTCTATGAGATCATATTCCTTACCCATAACTTGCGAAATACAAGGAGCTTGAGGAAGGATTGGTTGAGGATTAGGAAGTGAAACTGGAATAACAGGAGGAGGATTGGGTTGCTTATTATTTCTGGTATGATAAGTATGGGCAACCGCATGATAACTCTCTCTAGTTATTTGCTTAGCATAATTGTAAGGACTTATAGGTTGTCTTCCTTGTACGGTAATGATTGGTTTGTTTGGAGTACCAAAGGAATCATGATCATACCTCCCTTGGACAGTAAGGAGAGGATTCTTAGGAATTTGAAAGGTGGGAGAAGGATAAGCACCTTGGACTTCAAAGAGGGGTTTGTTATATTCATTCAAATTTATCATGTTAACCAACTTAGAGATCTTGTTTTTGTTTATAGGTTTCGACAAAGCCACAAAGTCATCAAAGGCATCATCCAACAAAGCATAATCATATCGGTTAAAAGGTTTATCTTTTGATTCAAAAGGAGACATCTCCTCATAGAGGGGATTATTGAAAACAACCATGTTACTAGATTCAGGGGAAGAGTGGATAGGAATGTATCCTTGAGAGGAATCATTCGACTTATCTTTCTCATCACACCTAAATGGCATAGTAACAAGGTTTATGAGTTTTTGGTAAAATGAAGGTTTAGCATCCTTAGGGTTTAAAAACTCATCTAAAGCTTCATCTAATTCATCTTGGCTATACTCATAATAATCATCAAATGCATGAACATTTTGCAAATAGAAATCTGACATTTTGAAAAGATTGCATAAAATTTAAACACACAATGCAAAGAAACACAAGTTCTCTCTCTCTTTTTTTTTTTTTCTTTTTCTCTTTTAATGAAATGAAATGAAAACACACTAAATCTAGATCTAGATCTAACAAATGCAATGCAAGAGGAAGCAATGATAGATTCACGTCGGGTTCACCAAAATGTGTAGGGGAAAAAGCGAGACTAGGACAATGTACCCTAATCCTAACTTTTGGCACACATTGCGGAATACAAAAGAGCCTAGAGATATCGCACGGTTGGCTACTTCTTTTGGTGAAAGAGAGAGCCATGGGATATCTATTAGGATTTCTATTCCCTTCTTGAAATTGAAAGCTAAAATGATACAAGTTCAAACCCTAACCTCGAAATGTAAGTATGAACTAGTAACAAGTTTGCAGAATTGAGATTAAACAATGAACAGCTGTAAATGTAAGGATAAAATAAGAATGCAGATATGTACCTGAAGTCGAAATCAGACTGAAAATGTTCGGGACGGGGGCGTGGGCGCCACTGTCCTGAAAACTGCACCGGAAACCACTGTTTTGCACCCTGAAACACTGTCTGGAAACTATCGGAAAGCTGTCTGTCCGGAGGACCAGGGCGCCCAGCGCCTCTGTCCCAGGGACCAGGGCGCCCAGCGCCCCTATCCTGGTAGGACCAGGGTGCCCAGCGCCCCTGTCCTGGTCTTCTGAGCTGCAATTTTACACAGGGTTCTGTCTCAGTCTCCTCTTTCCGGATCTGTGTCCTGCAGCGTCGTCCGAATCCCGAAACCTGCAATAATATCTGAAAAGGGGGAAGGGCGGCTATATAGGGTTTTGCCTTAGTCAAACCCCCGCTTTGGTGATTTCCACCTCCACGAATAGCCAAGTTGTTTTGTA
Organism: Cryptomeria japonica; assembly: GCF_030272615.1. Lineage (NCBI taxonomy): Eukaryota > Viridiplantae > Streptophyta > Pinopsida > Cupressales > Cupressaceae > Cryptomeria > Cryptomeria japonica. The sequence goes on along the minus strand of NC_081413.1, from coordinate 177,967,298 downwards.
AAATGTATTGTGTGTGCAAACCTAGTGTGTGTGCAAGGTCCAAAATGCAAGAAAGCAAACTAGAGCAACCTAGAAAGTAAACCCTAATTGCTTGTAAATGATAATGCAAATGCTCTAAATCAAGATGCAATGTGATCTAAAGCATGAATAAATGATATATCAAAGCTTATGTAAGGACATGAAAACAATATGAAATCATACCCAACCCTCAAGGGAGGAGTACAAGCCAATCTTCAGTCGGTAATCTCCTATTGTTCTTCAATGTCTTCCAAGCCCTAATTGGATGAATGAATGGATTTGATAGATGCTTGATAGAATGATGTTGAGTGTTGTTGAAGTCTTCAAAGATCTTCTCTTTCGCTGCATATCCAGTTCCTGGAAACAAAAATCCGATCCCTTCCAATGAGGAAAGAGAGCTTTTATGTATGAAACCCTAGGTCGTAAATTCGTATTTTGGCCGACCTAGAGATTGAATATCCCGCCAATTTCTTGGGGTTAAGCTTTATTTTATGATTGGATCATGCTCCCAAAATTTCGGGAAAAATGTCCGGGACCATGTTGCACGGGCGCCATGGTCCCGACAACTTTTCACCAAATTTTCAGGGCCATCGGATATGATGATTTTAGAGAGAATCCCGAAGTTACAGGTGATTTCGAGATGTTTAGACCCCGAAACCAAGCCCCCAAGTTCGAAATAGGACTTAATTAGGGTTTTTGATTAAGTGATGTATTGGAGGAATAAAATGCGAAGGGCACGCTTTAGTGAAAGGGCCCAACTTTATGATGTAGAAAATGATGAAATAGGGCCTTAGACCTAATTAATTTGATTAATTAAGTGCTTAAGGAGAAATGCAATGCAGAATGCAAAATGCGCTAAGGCGGGTGCTAAACTAGGTGTGAAATTGTACCACCCTAGCGAGTGCGTACAATTTACGACGCTACAGTTCTAAAATGCATTAAGCCGACATGTTTAATCGGTTATTGCATCGGATATTATATTATTTGTAAAAGTCTTTATTGTAATATCTTATAGAGTTGACCTACTAAAATTGGTCTTAGGTTATGGTATAAATGTAAGATCTTATTTGTAAGATCAAATGTGGAATGTGAAAAAAAAAGAATTGTGAGAAGGTATATGCGAGATTAAGCAGAGGTATACACGAAGACATCATTTGAAGGTGAAGCTAGGTTTTTGTAGAAGCATATCAACATTACACCGGTACTGAATCCAGCATATGAAGATGCTATTTTGTGCAGTACATTCTTATTGGATTTAACTATCCAACTGTAGTTAGTGTGACTCCCATTTTGTGATTGAGCAGTGAGCTCTAGGCTGTTGGCCTTTCTGCATGTGTAGACCCCATTTATGTACACTTACTATTTGCAGTAGTATCATCTGATTGTGGGCAAGGTTTCCCACCGTGGTTTTTCCCCTTACAGGGTTTCCACATACAAATATTGGTGTTATGTGTTGTGAATAACTTTATGTTTATGTTTCATGCATTAATCTTTACCGATATAACAATTAACTGTTAACATTGTCTACCGGCATACTTAACTGGTTTACCGGTATTAAGCATTAAGTTGGTTAAGTTGTTTTGGTTTGAATTTATTAGATTCACCCCCCCCCCCCCCTCTTAGTTATCTTCGGGACCTAACACTGGTCACCGGTCATGTGATGTGAACAACCACTATCAATGATCCACTCATCAGAATTATCCATGCGATAAACTAAAGCTTTCTCATCAAACATCTCCTCTTTAATGGCTACAAAGACAATGTCTTCATTAGCATCACCATCAGATTCCTCATCAGTGATATCACCATCAACTACAATAAGACAATCTATTTTTCCTTTTCCCTTGTACTTCTTGAACTTGTCTCGCTTGTGATCATTATCACCATTAAGATAGTTAGCAGTTATGTGTCCAATCTTGTTGCATGCAAAACATTTCAAAGGTAATTTACCTCTATATTTACTGGTACCTTTGGGCAATCACTTGGCCAACAATGCTTCAAGCTCAACCAAACTATCTTCATCATCAATTTCTCTACTGGATCTAGATTCACGACAGTGATTAACATCTCTAATTTTCCTCATTGATGGGTTAGAAATAGAAGCTCTAAATGCAGACTCGGATTTTTGAACACTACCATCATAACCATTTAATTCAAATGCACTAAGCTTACCAATGATGGAGTCAAGGGTTACCTTAGTTTTGTCAATAGATTTTATCTCTAGAATGGCTGCAACTCGAATAGCGTAGACTAGTAGCAGGGTTCTCAACAAATTACTAACCACTGTGGCATCTTCCACTTTACCACCAACACTCTTGATCTCACCAACTATCTCTTTTATCCTTTGACCATACTGTTGGATATTCTCACCTTTAGCCATCTGCATGTCATCAAACTTCCCTCTTAGACTCTCTTCCTTGGCAATCTTCACATGTTCATCACTGCTATAAATCTCTTCGAGTTTCTTCCATACCTCATATGCAGTCTCCAGCTCATGAACATCAACATATTCTGCATCAGACAAAGAACTGATAATAGCCTCTTGTGCTTGATTGATTTTTTGTTGCTCTTCCTTCTGATCATCAGTCATAATCCCACTAGGTACAACATATTGAGTACCAACATGTTCCCAGTATTGATTTCCAAGACTCTTAATATAAATTTTCATTCTATCACTCCATATTCTATAGTTCTCTCTATTAAACTTTGGACTTTTCTTCTTCATCATGGTCTACAAGATCTTTACCTCAAGTTGTTAGGCTTAGACCTTAGAGGACCTGAGATGTGCTCTGATACCAATTGATGGTATGATGAAAGAATAAGGATCCGGTCAACTACTAAGAGGGGGCGGGGGTGAATCGGTAGATAGAAAAACTGATAATAACTTCACCAATCTCAAAATCAATCTCTCAAAGTAAACTTAGAACTATTAATGCAATATCATTGTCAAGATAAACCGGTTGACTGTTACAAGAGATAACAGTAAACAACTTGAAACTCACAATCATCCAAATACGTTTACTTCATATTGATGAATAATGATGAACAACAAATACCCTACCTGGTACTGAGAGGGGGGGGGTTGAATCAGTACATACAAAAATCTTTTTTGCAACTTATGAAGTTAAAACAATGCTAACTGGTTGTCTTCATTACTAAACTTAACCATGGCAATATCAGTTAAACAAAGTAAGACTTCAGACAACATAAACTAATAAAATTGAACACTTCAATTACATTCAATACTTGATAACTATTTCACCCATAAACATATGCATGTGGTATATTAGCAATACCATAACCATTAGCTCTTCATGCATAATCACTTAAACAAAGAATACTTAATCATCACATGAAAATGCACAACTCATGACACATAGATTTTTCACGTGGAAACCCAAATGGGAAAAACCATGGCGGGGATGAATACCCACAAGTGTGTTTTGAAATCTTTTGAAGCTCGCTCTGTTAGGAGCCTAGTCTGGTTAAAGACTTTACAATAAGGTTCTGCTAGGAACTGATCCTATTAAAGATCACCTGGTTAAGGGATGACTATATACCCTGTTAAAGGTTACCTTGCTAGACGATTTAAAGAACTCAATGAACTTGAGTCACCTGGTTAGAGGATTTACAGTAAGCCTTTTAAAGATATCCGGCAAAGGGATTTTCCTTCTGTTGAAATGGTTAGAAGACAACAGGTAAAACTTTGATCTGAGATAACAACACTATATGCTAAGGCAAATCCTTTTCAGTTCCTCTACTCTGCAATCACACTCTGTAGTTTTCTCTCACTTGTCTGGCAAGTATCTCATCACTCGGATACATACACAACTTTTGCCAACAACTTACAATAACAAACAACATCGAACTTAGAGACAACAATTAGGTCAGTAACATAAACCCTAAACCCTAAGCATTTAGGTTTACTATTACAAGAGGTCCAATCCTAATCGTCCAAACACTTTACATAGAATGAAACAATCTTAAACAGATCACAAGTCATTCTGCATCGTCGATTCTTCACCGCACAAAGAAATCAGTAACCCATCACACTTTCTTCTCATACCGCTAAGAAGAATGCTCATTCCTGAGGTAGACATTTAATGTAGTCGATCTTCATATGCAAGATCCTCAAGGAAATCCTTCACGTGCACAAAACTGACATGGCATCTCGATCTCATCCTTATTTCTTAGCTAACTCATCACAGAATACCATCGGTTGCATCACACAAGCTAGATTGCCAAACTGAAAACCCTAGAGCTGAGACTACCAACCGGTAGTCACACTTAGTGAAACCCTGACACCAGTTCACTACATCTCTCCATACCAGTTCTCCAACTTGATCATCAATAACAACTTCTTCCAATCTTCATACCAGTTGACCTATACTTATTGACATCAATGACAACATATATTATTATCATACCAATTCATCATATGCCAACAGATATAAGTAAAACTTCATTTCATATTGTTGCCGGTTATCATGACTTATCAAAGTGAAATAAGTAGTTAAGCAAATCAACCATATAATCATAATGACAAAAACATTCACCACTTGACACAATATTTTTGATGTGGAAACCCAAATGGGAAAAACCACGGTGAGATGGAACTCACAAGAAATATGAACTCTTCTGAAGTTCGCCTTGTTAGAAGCCAAGCCTGTTAAAGCTTTTACAAAAAGTCCTATAAAGAACAGATCCTGTTAGGGACCACCCAGTTAAGGGATTGACTATAAAGCCTTGTTAGAAGCAATACCCTGTGAGGAGTAACCTTTGTAAAGGATTTAGAATCCAAGCTAATGGATCACCTGGTTAGAGGATTTGAATAACACCAAGCTTGTTAAAGCTTACCCGATTAGAGGATTTTACTACTGTAATTGTTAGAAAACAACATGAGTTTGCTGATCTGTTTGAATAGCACTACACTTTCTTGTTTAGATCCTTTTCATGCTCCTATCTGCCTTTAATCAAACTGTAGATACACCATCCAGTTCAGCAACTGCACACTCAATTCAACTTTGCCAACACTTAAACTAAAACAACTCATCGACCTTATAAACAAATCAATTAGGTTGGTAACACAACAAAAACCTAATTCTCTTATAGAGATTACAAACAAATCGGTTCAAGTGTGACCATTGGATTACATAACAATCTATGCACATCATTCAAGAAAGCCTTGACCACTCCTTGATCACCGTTTCATTGAACTTAGTAACTCATCATGCACTTTGTATTACATGCAATATACTTGCTCATTCCCTAGACAAATAACATTAACTAAACACGCCAAAAAACTCTTGAAACTCTCCTCATACAATATGCATACATGTCATAATTATTACTACTCATCATCAGATCATAAACCAATATAACCAATTCACCAAACTTAATCGGTTAGGGTTTATCAAATCAATAGGCAGGGTTTACCAGTTCAACTCTTCAATACTTAACAATACCGGTTCACTCCTCAAACTTACCTACCGGTTACAGTTCCTTTCACTTAGCTCTTCCTACCGGTTACAAAACAACATTATCACAATAACATTACCGGTTTATTGACATCAATGACAACATAACAAATCATTAATGCAATCTTCATGCAAATGCCAACATGATGGAGGGAAGGGCAGTGTAAGGATTGGTCAGACCCTAGAAACTTTCAAGCAAATGCACTATCAAGTGCTAAGACGATAATGCATGCACAATAATTCTTATTGCAACTTGTCAAAATTTGAAGATCAACCTATAACCTGCAAAAAACAAAGACAAGAATAATAAGACAACAAAGATCAAGGTCTATCCTGCAAAACAAATGAAAATCAAAGATCATAAAGCAAAACTTCAAACAAATTTTGAAAAGGACAACTATGCTCGTCCCACCGAGCGTGCCAATTGTAGATGGATAAAATCAAATCTGAGATCTTATGGCAGAAGATTCAAATAGATTTTACATCAAACAATGAAGTACCTGCAATGAACACACATGCAAACCAAATATTTAAAATTAAAACACACATGCATGCTACGAAATCTACTCCATTGTACTTCTATCTTCAATATCTTGCCATTCAAGATTTGTGCTCTCAGATTTCAACACTAGGCGCAAGAAGCTATGAAGAATGAAGATTTAAAATAAAAGATGTGAGATTGATCAACAAAAGCCAAATGCAAGAAAATATATTAAAGATGTAAATGCAAGATAGTGGATGGGTCCTCAAAATGCAAAGATGATGAAAAATGCAAACTGACATAAGTTTGACGCATAAAGATGAGATACCCAAATAAGAGAGGGGGCCTCATTTAAATAGATTTTCTCTGGGCGAGTTCATGTTGTGGGATGAATATGGGATAATGCAAGATGAGTGGTATAGGGAAGATGAGTGGTAAATGGGAAATGGTAAGTGGTAGGAGGGGATATTAAAGGGTTTTATTAAATAAATAGAGAAATGTATATAAGGTGAATGCATGAAGGCGTATAAATGAATATGATATAGTTTTATTTAATAAATTTAATAGATAAATGATGAGATATTAATAATAGTATAATGAAAGATGGAAATTATGAATAGTGAATTATGGAGAAATAATAGTGTAATAATAAGGATTCACCCGATGTTTAGAGAAATTTGAAATTAAATGAGGAGAAATTAATAGAAATTTTTATGTGTCTACAGTAGAATTTGTCAAGTTGCAAAAGGTAGTAGTCGAAATGTGGGATTGTATAAACCTTTGACAGTACTCGAGAGACCTTGGGAAGACATAAGCATGGATTTCGTACTTGGATTGCCTAAGACACAGAGAGGAAATGATTCTATATTTGTGGTGGTGGATAGATTCTCGAAGATGGCTCATTTCATACCTTGTAAGAAAACATCATATGCAGTGCATGTAGTTGACTTATTTTTCAAGGAAGTAGTGAGATTGCATGGATTACCTAAGAGCATAACTTCAGATAGAGACACTAAGTTTGCTGGTTATTTTTGGTGAACACTTTGGAAGAAGATGAAGACATATTTGGAATTCAGTTCTACTTTTCACCCACAGATTGATGGACAGACATAAGTAGTAAACAAGAGCTTGGGAAATTTGTTGAGATGCTTAGTTGGAGAAAATACTAGAAGTTGGGATTTGATTCTTGCATAAGTAGAATTTGCCTACAATAATTCAGTAAACAGGTTTACCGAAAGAACACCTTTTGAGATTGTTATCAGAGCACACCCTAGAGGTATATCAAAATTGAGAGATATCAGTAATAAAGATAAGAGGAGTGCAGAAGCAGAAGAATTTGCATATCACATGAAGGCCTTGCATATTCAGGTTAAACAACATCAAGTATAAAGAGAAGGAAGATGAGAAGAGGAGACATAAGGAATTTGAAGTTGGTGATGAAGTGATGGTATATCCGAGAAAATAAAGATTTCCAGTTGGAACCTATAACAAATTGCAGATGAAAAGGTTTGGACCTTGTAAGATCTTGAGGAAGTTCAGTTCCAGAAATGCATATGAAGTAGAGTTACTAGATAGTTTGAGTATTTCACCTACATTCAACATTGCAGATCTACATCAGTATCATGAATCATAAATTAGTGAAGACAATATTACAAACTTGGAGAAACAGTTGCCTCGGAAGCAACTAGAGCATATTGAAGACATTTTGGACAGTAGGATTGGGCGTAGCACCTGGAGCAACCAGTATAAGGAGTATCTTGTGAAGTGGAAGGACATACCAGTTGAAGATTCATCTTGGATTTCTTAGGCAGAGGTGGACCGCCTTGGTTTTCCTCTGACCCCTACAAAGTGAGAGACTCACTTTTTCAACATCCTCAGATGTTTGATGTAGGAGCATCCCCGGTTCTTGGCAATCTTGCATCAACCAAAAATATTTCTTTTCTGTTTGTTTTTTGTTTTGTAGTTTCAACATTTCTTTATGTATTTTCTTGCATTGGCTCACTGGATCTTGTGGAGTTGGATTTTGCTTGAGGACATGATCATCTTCTTTATTCCTAAACCGCGAAGCATTTGGATTGTTTTCTGACAAGTTATCGATTCTAGATCCCGAGATAGTTTTCTGGCACCAGAATCACTTGGACCTATTTGCATTGGTGAATCTACCGGATCCTTTTCATAGCTTGCAGAGTCCAATTCGTTGATCCCGATGTTCCTTGGCATGTGGGCGACCTTTCCTTTGATCCACATTTCATCCTTTGGATTTTCTGGAGGAATCTCTTTGGCGGAGGCTGACCTGTTGGTTTTACACATTTGATCTTGTTCTTCGGCATTTGATTCCTTTTGGTCCGACCAGATCTCCTTGGAGCATATAAATCAATGTAATTAAACATCATAAATCAATTAGTTAGAACATAGAAGATAGATCTTAAGATTTAGAGGTCCGAAGTTGACCAATTCTGTAATTGAATATGTATCTAGCAGGCCAGTGAGCCAAATCTTGTAATCTGGATGATACCGGTTATCTGTAATCAGTTTTCATGATCTAATTCATTTAGTTCTGCATTGCATCCATCATATCCTCTTGTTTCCATTGTGTTTACTTTTGCTGCACTATCCGAATTTATCTCTTTGAGGTCCCTCCTAACCGGTGACTGCACCACAATGTTTGAGGGATTCCTTTTTAACATAGAATGGACATGGAAAGAGTCGGTTGAGGAAATTAAAACAAGAACCAATTAAAAGTTTCACATGTAAAAACCATCCAAGCATTGAGTTGGAACTCATAGTCAACTTTAAACTTTCAAATTTGGAGGCTAAACTTGTCCCATATAGAATGTTTTAGTTTGTATTTCCAAAGGAGTTGAGTTAGCTAAATATGAAGGCATATAGAAGACTTTGAGAGAGGAAAGGATCTAACACTACAATTGTTAAGCTACTTCATACAAGCATCATTTTTTAAACTTTATTTCCTGGCCAATCTTCATATGGAAAGAACTAGAGTGTCCCCATATAAATTTTTAATTAGAGGAAAATGATAAACTAGAATCCTTTCCTATTTCTACTTCAAATTTGAAAATAATTTAAAAAAAAAAAGAAATAAAAAATAACTATTTATTGAAAAAAATGACAATACTTCTTTGTTTTTTCCCTTTTTTTTAATTTATAAAAGATATTATTGAAAATTTCATTTAAAAATATTATTTAAGAATACCACTTAATATTAAACAGCAGCCAAATTCAGAAGCTCAAAACATAATAAGCAACAAAATTTATTACCTATTACACCATCAACTCCACAAATTACAGCTATTTTTTTTTTAAACGAGTGCTAATCAAAATCAAAATAAGCTAAACAACTACAGAAAGCTCTTTTCTTAAAAATGATGTTAGAAAATCTGAAAACGGAGATGGCAGAGAGATCGAAATTCAGCATTGGAAAGCGAAATCGAATGTTGGCACTGGTAAACTACATATCTTTAAGACCATGATTGATACAGAGAAATAAATAAATGGCTTTAAAGCCATGTTTGAGAACGAAGGCGGTGACATTTATTTATCATCATGGCAGGAGTAAAATTAGAATGAGTAACTCCACATGCTTTAATTGTTATCATGTTATTCCATCGCGCATTGAGCTTACTACACACAACACCCATGCAAACATATTTCTGTATCCACACCTATTGCACAACTGGGCTGCCAAGAATTCGCTTTCAGTTGGTAAACAAGGCTTTCGGCTTTTCTACTGGTGCATTTTTTCAAAACAAACTTATAAACATGTACGCCAATTGGGGTAGTTGGATTGATGCACGCAAAGTGTTCGACGAAATGACCAAACAAGATGTCTTCTCATGGAATGTGATCATTACGGCTTACAGAAGATATGGATGCTCTCATGAGGCACTGAAACTTTTTAATCAAATGCAACAAACTGGTATCCAACCCGATCAGTTCACATTTGCAAGCATTCTCCCAGCTTGTGGCAAAATAGGAATTTTGGGACAGGGTATGGATATACATCAAAGCATTATTGAAAGCGGATTTTCATCGGATGTTGTAGTTGCGAACTCCCTGATAGATATGTATGCAAAATGTGGAAATATACAGAAGGCACGGGAAGTGTTTGACAATATGCCTCAAAGAGATGTGATCTCGTGGAATGTTATGATTGCAGGATATGCACAAATTGGTTTTCTTGAGGAGGCTTCACAGCTTTTCAAAGAAATGTCTCAAAGGGATGTGGTCTCGTGGAATGCTATGATTTCGGGATATGTTCAAAAAGGTTTTCTTGATGAGGCTTTCCGTCTTTTCAGTGTAATGCCTCAACGAGACGTGATCTCATGGAATACAATGATTGCAGCATATGCTCAAAGGGGTTTTCTTGAGGAAGCCTCAAGGATTTTCAAAGAAATGCCACAACCAAATGTGGTCTCATGGAATACAATGATTGCAGGACATACAAAAAATGGTGATCTTGATAAGGCTTTAAGGTTTTTCAATGAAATGCCTCATCGAGATATCGTCACATGGGATGCAATTATTGCAGGATATGCACAAAATGGGATTCTTGATAAGACATTAAGGTTTTTCAAAGAAATGCCTCATAAAACTGTCAATTCATGGACTGCGATGATTTCAGGATACGCACAAAACGGTGATCTTGATAAGGCTTTGAGGCTTTTCAAAGAAATGCCTCAAAGAAATGTGGTCTCGTGGAATGCGATGATTGCAGGATATGCACAAAATGGGCTTATTGAAAATGCCTTGGAAACTTTTAAGCAAATGCAATTGGCAGCTGTAAAGCCAAACTCCACAACCTTTGCCAGCATCCTTCCAGCCTGTGCCAAAATGGGAGCTTTGGAACATGGTATGGACATACATCAAAGCATTATTGAAAGTGGATTTTTGTCAGATGGTGTGCTTGGGAGCGCCCTGGTGGACACGTACGCAAAATGTGGAAGCATTCATAAGGCACGTAAACTGTTTGACAGAATGTCTCTTCTAGATGTGATCTCATGGAATGGTATGATTGCTGGGTATTCACAAAATGGGCTTCCTGAAAAGGCCTTAGAGACTTTTAAGGAAATGAAATTTGCAGGCGTGACTCCAGATTCTGCAACCTTCGCTGGTATTCTTCCAGCCTGTGCAAAAATAGGAGCTTTGGATCAGGGTATGGACATCCATCAAATCATTATTGAAAGTGGTTTTCTGTCAGATGTTTTAGTTGTGAGTGCCCTGGTTGACATGTATGCAAAATGTGGAAGCTTAAGGAAGGCACGTGAAGTGTTTGAGAAAATGTCTCAACGAGATACGGTCTCATGGAATGTGATGATTGCAGGATATGCGATGCATGGCTTTCGGAAGGATGCTCTTAAACTTTTTGAACTAATGGAGCACTCTGGAATATACCCTGACCATGTAAGCTTCGTTTGTGTTTTATTTGCTTGCAGCCACGATGGTACCGTAACTGAAGGATGCAAATACTTCAATGATATGAGGGAGACTTATTGCATTATGCCTACAATGGACCACTATATATGCATGGTTGATCTTCTTGGCCGTGCTAACTATCTTGAGGAAGCTTTAAACATTATCATCAAAATGCCAATTAAACCTGCGCTGGTTGTGTGGATTTGTTTGTTGGGTGCTTGCAGGTCATATAAGGACATAGGTTTAGGAATATTTGTATCAACTCTCCTTTTTGATTTGGATCCTAAAAATACTGCACCTTATGTCCTTCTGTCAAACATTTATGCAGAAGTGGGAAGGTGGGGTGATGTTCAAGAGATAAGGAGACTGATGAAAGATAGAGGAATTAAAAAGATGCCTGGATGTAGTTGGATTGAAGTCCATAACTTGGTACATGTTTTTCTTCAGGAGACAGACCACATCCTCAATTAAAGGGCATCTATGAGAGTTGGAAAATTAGTCTTGGGTGATGAAGTCTGTAGGACAATTTCCAGATTCAAAACCTGTACACGATATGTGAGGAGGAAAAATAATTGTCAGCTGCCAACATTTTGAGGAATTGGGTAACTACATTCCGATTACAATTAGAGTTATAAAGAGCTTCTAATATGTGTTAATTGTTACACTGCATTAAGTTTATCTCCAAGACTGTTGCAAGAGAAATTCCTGTTACAGGTTTGAATTAGTTCCATCATTTCATAAAAGGACAAGGTTATTGTCTGGAGAATTGATGATACAAAGCGAAGCAAGCTGTCAATATAAATTTTCACCATAACAAGGTGCATAATATCGGATTTGTCATGATGAGGAGGAGAAAAGTCTTATTTTCAGTTTCTAAGTGTTTCTTCTAAGTATTTGGAGAGCTGGACCATGCTGTTAACTTTATAAAATCAGATGTGTAGTGTGCATGGAGGTCTTATGACCTTGAACGATATTTAAAGAAGCCCGTACATCTATGGAATGAAAATTTGGAGGAGGTGGAGAATGGAAGAAAAAGGAGACGAATGTTTGAGGGAAAGAGAAACATGCCAATCAGGAAGAAACTTTAGAGAGGAATAATCCACCACTTGTGAACCATGAGGAGAGCATCTTTGGACCAACAGAATTTTATTATATGAACTTTCTTGGTAACCCAAATTTCATCTATATTTTCTTAATACCACCTTAACCTCTTTGTAACTGCTAAATTTTGTAATACTTTTTTAACATTTTGTGATAACAATTTTACTAATTTTTTTCTATTCTTTTTACCTTACCGTTTCAAATTTTGCAGAAAGATGACCAACAGAAGGTGAGAGAACATGCTTGTGAAACAGAAGAGAAGGCTGGGGAGACGAAAGAGTTTGTGGAGAATATATAAGCTGTGAGTAGATAAGTTTAGTGTGCACCATTTTTGGGTCCTTACAGAAATCTCTACAGCCTGGTGTTGCTAGATTTATTAAAAAATATGACTGCAGGTTTGTGTCTGAGAAACATCTTAAGTTTGTAAAAGTTACCCTGGTTGTGTATCATTCACAAAATAATGAGTGTAATAGAATCAGAGAGCTGCCAAAGCTGTAGGTTTTCCTCATATAGAGAAACTCATTCATGGGAATTTGCGCTACAGGCTTGCCAGCAAGTGGCAGATCATGGAGCTGAATGTCTCTTCCAACTGCTTTAAGGATGCCACCCTGCCCCTTCCTGCCCCTTCTCTGTGCTGGAGACAAGCTGTTTAAGCATATCATGTTTTCCAACCACATCAGTAGCTAAATTCTCACTCCTCCCACTACTTGCTCACAGCGATGGTGTTTCCAAGTCACAGATCATTTGCACTGATTTCATGCTATGTTTTCTCCATTCAGCATAATGATGCTTCATAGCTGCGATGTTTGTTCAGTTTGTTCCAAAGCTTCTCCATGAACTACAATTTTCTGGTTCACACTATGTTTTGTCATTATTTGCAGATTTGCATAAAATATATTGATATGTTATATATTCTTTCGCAGTTCCAATCAAATTGTACTCAGCCTTCAAATTCTTCAGTCAGTTGCAGAATCATGTAGATTTTCTCCCAATTTCTGACCACAGTGTTGCTCCATAGCTCCTCAGCACCGATAGTGGAACCCTTGCTCCCTCATCTAGATACTATCAGGAAAATATAGGGAAAGCAATTACCTTGCCAATTTTATTTTGTTTCCACAGTACATCTTGTCATGCTTGGACTCTAGCTATAACACCTGCTCTGTCAATAAAGAAAAAAAGTTGAACTCCTTGTCCAATATCAAGTGAGTTCAATTGGAAAGCAACCAGGGGAGTTTGGTTGTCTGAGAATCCCCTATTCAAACAAATGGGTTTGCTGAAATGTTTGATGATTATATATGTTAGAATCTATCTCTGAAAGTGAGGACATGGGGGAAATCAGTGTGATAGGCCTTGCCATTTCCAGAAATGAATAGGACATGGTTATGCCAGATCTGATGTTTATGGCTCAAGGACCTGGGATTAGTGTCACGAAGCCTTGAAATTCTAATTCCGAAAGGGATTTCTACTGGCAGCAGTGGAGGAGATGGATATGATGCTGGATTTGAAGATATTGAGAAGTACCATCAGAGAATGCTTTCAGAAAATCCCATAAATTCTGTCATCTTGAGGAATTATGCTTAGTTTTTGTTAGAGTTTAGTATTTTTCTATTTTTAATTTTATTAGTATTACATTGACAATTCGAAAATGTAGGATTTATGAAAGGTGAATTCAATCATTCTCTGCTTTTGTATGACTTAACCTCCAAAATTAGCTATTTTGCAATTTGTTGGTGATCCTTTCGGGATTATACTTGAGTGCAAGAGGAATCGCAGCGGCATTGCTAATGGTGAAATCCTATATTTTCACCTTTTTGCTTCCCGTAAGCTTGTATGCATTCGCCCACTTGGTAATGAGCTCATAGGTCCAGAAGCAATATGCAAGCATCAATTAATGTTATTTTAGTCATAAATAGAATGTGTCAAGCTGTACCATTACTAATTGAGAGAATGTTAAGTGAGAACTTTTAAGGTGTGTCATATCAGATAACAAATTTTTTATTTGATAAATTTACCTGTCTTATTTGAACTCTATTATGTTTTGGTATTCAAATTTACGGGGTTTGGAAACTTCTGAAAATACTCTTGGAACTGCTTTCTTAGGAAATAATTCATGGGAAAGAGCTAGAGTTGGGAAACCATAATAATGAGGAGCATTGTTCAAAGTTTCCTAAAATGGAAAAGTCTTTGGAAATGATTGCAGAGTACGGAGTCTGCTTGCTCTATTCTTTCAGGTTTCCAGAAGATATAATGCTATAAAGGAGGCAACTACTCCTTTTTGAATCTGAGGTTGGTATTTTCCTATTTTTAATTTTATCACTATTACATTGTCAATTTGAAAATGTGGTCTTGATGAGAGGTAAATTCAATCATTCTCTGCTTTTGCATTACTTAACCCCCAAAATTAGCTATTTTGCACTTTGTTGGCGATCCTCCTGGAATTACACTTGAGTGCAAGAGGAATCACATCAGCCTTGCTAATGGTGAAAACCTTATATTCTCACGTTTTTGCTCCATATAAGATTATATGCATTTGCTCAATTGGGCATGAGCTCATAGGTCTAGAAGCAATGGGCGAGCATATGCTTTTCCATTATAATCTAGATGGTGCTTCATGCTTAACAATAATTGTTCCTTTAGCCATAAATAGAATGTACCATGCTGTAACATCACCAATTGTGAGAATGTTAACTGAGAACTTTTAAGTTGCGTTAGATCATAGATCTGCTGATAACAAATTTTATATTTGACAAGTTTATCTATCTTATTTGAACTTCTGAATATACTCTTGGAATTTCTTTCTTAGGAAATAATTCATGGGAAAGAGTTGACTTGGGAAACTATAATAATGAGAAATGGTGTTCGAGGTTTCCCAGAATGGAAAAGTCTTTGGAAATGATTCCAGCTACGAATTCTGCTTGTTTCTATTCTTCAAGGTACATTTGAAGTAATTTCCATAGGATGTAATGCTATAAAGGAGGCTGCAGCTCCTTTATAATTATGAGGTTAGTACTATTTTAAATTTTATCAGTACTAAATTGTCAATTTGAAAATGTGGGCTTAGTGAGAGGTAAATTCAATCATTCTCTGCTTTTGTTTGACTTAGTCCCCAAAATTAGCTAGTTTGCACTTTGTTGGTGATCCTTCTGGGATTACACTTGAGTGCAAGAGGAATCACAGTAGCCTTGCTAATGGTGAAAACCCTACATTTCCACCTTTTTACTCCGCATTAGATTGTATGCGCTTGCCCACTTGGGCATGAGTTCATAGGTCCACATGCAATGGTTTAGCATATGCTTTTCCATTATAATTTAAATGGTGCTTCTTGCTTAACAATAAATGTTTTTTTAGTCATAAATAGAATGCGACATACTGTACCATTAACAACTGTAAGAATGTTAAACTGAGAACTTTTAAAGTGTGTTAGATCATAGCTCCGCAGATAACAAATTTTGTATTTGACAAATTTACCTGTTTTATTTGAACTCTATTATATTTCGGCATTCAAATGTATGGAGTTTGGAAACTTCTGAACATGCTCTTGGAATTGCTTTCTTAGGAAATAATTCATGGCAAAGAATTGACTTGGAAAACTATAATAAGTTTGAAGTTTCCTAGAATGGAAAAGTCTTTGGAAATGATTCTAGTTTACAGATTCTGCTTGTTTCTATTCTTTCAGGTACATCTGAAGTAATTTCCATAAGATATAATGCTTTAAAGGAGGCTACTGCTCCTTTGCAAATTTGTGGGTGGCTTCATGAAACATGGCTCACTTAGAAAGTGCAAAAATTTGAGTCTTTTCCTTAAAAGGAGCTCTGAATGTTTAGGAGGAAGATTTTAACCTATTGTTTCATGAATGAGGGATTCCTGCTTTTCTACAATAGTTGCTTATGAGGTAAACTACAATGCTGCAAATAAATGGTCCTATAATTTCTACAAATATGTGTATTTGTGGCTAAAATAATTTGTCCTGCAAGTGAGATGATTATTTGAAACAAAAACAACAATTGAAAATTTTGAAGTGGTTATGAACTAATAGTTTAGCCATAGAAGTTCTCTATTGTTTGCCGCAAAACTTTAGCTCCCCATCATTGGACATCTCTAAAAATTCTGCTTTGAAGCACTTACTGTTCTTAGCAGTAAACCATTGTAAGGGATCTCGACATTGTTTGTTACTGTAGAGAGGGGCTGGAAGTTTTCAAAACGAACTAAAGTTTTTTATAGCTAATCAACAATGCCAGAGAATTTTTGTGAGAAATAAATTAAGATAGCATCCAATACTCAAACGTGTTGCCAAGATGAATTTTGATACTCTGCAGGCCAAGGGGAGGTGCATTGAAAGCTTGTAGCGTTGGCTTAAGTTCTCTATAGGTATGAAGCAAGACCCATAAAAACACTATTTGGGTAAAGATGTAAGAGAAACCAACTAATATATCTAAACAGGTGTAGGCAAGGTGAAATATGATATCCACCTAGCCCTTTGACTGTAAAATGCTCCTAAATTTACTCAACACTTTCAGAGAAAGGATAGAGAAGCCTCTTCCATGGGACCATTGCCCTATTGTGATCTTTCTTAAGGGGAATTTTCGACCCTTGAAATCACTTATCTTTGAAGACACATTCTTGTTCTTCTCAAGCATAAAATTCAAGTTTTCCTTTTCCCTTTTTGCTCCAGGTTTGCAGATTCTTTGTGCCCCTGAACCTGTGGGCTTGCTTGAGCTCTCAAAATCTACTGAAGATGATGAGTTTGCCCCTGCTTATACCAAATGTCTCTTGCACTTCCCGATGGGCATATATTTAATATTCATGCATGGCTTCTTTTTAATGTTTACCAGTGTTCCACGGGTGTTGGGGACAGGGGGACCAAGGGCCTAAGTTTGGGGACGACGGCGGGACAGTGGCGGGGTGGTGGTGCTGATATAGTTATACATATACATATAGTACTTGAAAAACTAGTTTTGAAAAGATGTATGACAGTATTATAGTACTAAATCTAAATACCAAGATTTCTTCAATGCTAATTGTGTTGTTATATGGAGCCTAATCAAACTCGGAGGTTAAATTTTCCCTACTTCTATTGGTGCGGTTTCCCCCTATATTTTTCAACGGGGGTTTGTGGGCAACGCCCCCAAGTTAGGGTCAAGGGGCAACTCCCCTTGTGCGCTCCCTGTCGTGATACAGGGTGGGGTCAAGGGGCAGTGCCCTTGCGAGGCCAAAAATACTTATTATTTTCTAAAGGCGTCGGGTGTTATTTTTCTATTGGCCCACGTCCAATCAGGGTTGCCCCTTAACCCCCAAAAAACTCACCTTTTTTAAAAATTTAAATTTTAAACATTGCATATACGTGGGGGCGATGGGAGATGTTTGGGTGTCTCCTCGTCCTTCGAGAGACGTCTGCAAACGTCTCTCGAAGGACGAGGAGACACCCAGACGTCTCCCCGTCTCCGACGACACTTGGGTGGCGGTGGTGGGATGACGGGGGACATCGCGTCCCCGTCCCCTCGTCCTGGAGACGTCCTCGTCTCCAAGACGCGGCCAAAAAGGGGGGGGACGTGTCCTCGTGGAACACTGATGTTTACCAATATCTTTGAAGCTTATTTAGGCACTCTTTTCTCCTCAAGTTGCTATGCTCATTACCATACTTTCTAATTAGTCTTAATATGGTATTTTTTGGTCCAGCCTACTGATTACAAAGTGTTAGCACAGTATGCCAAATTGATGTGGCAACTTCCATGTAATACAAAAAGTAGCTCATTTGTTTTGGACAAGCTGTAGAGCTTTCGGCTGCATATTGGTCAACTTTAGCACATGAGGACAAATTTATAGAAACATAAATATTTTGGACAAATACTACATCAAACTTTTGGTCTTTGTAACTGCCAATTAAAGCCATTATATATATCGCAGCTAATTTAACGAATAAAGAAACCAAAACTGTAGTACATTTATTAGTAAAATGCTGCACCGACCTAGACAATTTACCTTGCAAATATACCTTCTCTAAGCTGCCCCATAGTGACATGGTGTTGCAACTGCTGTCAGAGCCTACATAATGGATGGTTTTGGAGAGGGAATTGTCATATTGGTTTTGAGTTGGAGGGTCAAGAAAACCAAGAGAGATTTTCTTGTTGCTTGATGATTGTTTGTCTGGTATGAAAAGTAGGTAGCATATATGATACAAGTGATTTCGGATTTGCTATATGATCAAAAACGAGTTGATCATGAAACGGGTTTTATCACGCTCTTGGATAGAACACATGGGTAAGAGATGCTTCATGCAAGGACTACGATTGTTTTGATGGCATTCCTACCAATAGAGGGAGAAGTGATAGTGCAAGTCATCAACCTCAAGAGGGAACATTAATGTTGTCATTCCCACATTTAAATATGTGAACATGAACACGAACCAACAATGTTTTTCTTCAAAATTCTAAAATCCAGGTTCATATTATCCTTAACATGATATATTGTTGTGCGCACTTGCTGACATTGCACGTGCAATGTCATAACAAGCACGTCGTCTAAGATTGAGGAAGGAAAATAATATATGATGGAGGCTAACTTGATCTGTCATAAACCTCATTTTTAAAACCATTTGGAAAACTTATTATTGTGCTTAATGTGATTATGCTAAGACAATCGAATCAAATAAAGAAAATAGATTTAATTAAAATTAAAAACAATAAATTAATCAATATATGTACATATACTTCGAAAAAAAAAATAGATAAACATTATAAAGATACATGAAATCTATAAATAAATAAGTTCAGAATGCAGACTTAAAGAAAGAAAGAAAAGAGTTTATACATGACATAATATTTTTTAAATCCCAAAATGTTTAAAAAGGGATAAAACAAAAATAAAGGAAATAAATATCTATTATAATAATTAGTAGATGTATATCCAATTGCGTGTTTATCACAAACAAATAGAAGTTGAATTTTTATTTTAAAAAAAGGTGAAAGTTTATTTAGAAGTGGAATTTAATGGTAAAAAAATATTTCAAATGGACACTTTCAACAATATGAACTTGTAGGATACATGAACCCATCATCATCTATCATTGGTTGAGTTAGCTTATGCTTTCCTTGTACACATCGTGCCAATCAATAGTTCGATCTCTCTTCATTCTCTTGTAGAATAACAATTGCATAAACATGTCCTAGTTGTATAAGATCTGAAAGACGATCATAGTCAAGTGAACTTTTCATTTCATCATTAGAGAGGATTCTGCTTGAGATAAAAGCGTTAGATACTATGGAATCCATTTTTCTACCCACTCATTTGACTCACATTAATTCCACTCACATTGAATACAATTGTGATAAAAACAAGCAAACTCTCATGTCCAAATGGTCCATATAAGTTTACATCTGAGCTTCAAAATGAAGGCATCTTTGAAGATTCTGTAATTGTTTGACAATCCAATCTATCTCCCATTGTGCCCTCATCAACCAACCAAAATAACCTACACACTTGTGAATCGAGTGTCCCTCCTTGTGACAATGCATGGTTACACTAGTCAACAACAAAATGTGCATCTCTAAATGTAGTGTCATGTCCCCTTTCTAAATTTAACAACTTACTATTTATAGTAAGCCAAGTTATCTTAAATAGTCAATCACAACCTTCAAATAAACTAGGAAAGTCTAATTGCCAAAATAAATTCTTCAAATTTGAATAAATGGAAATTAATTTGAATTGTTACTAAAAATAAAAAAGGGGCATGAGTTTGGAAATAGAAAGTTTAGTTTTTGAAGGGAAATAGAAGTTGTTCAATAAAGAGAGAGAAATGGATTTTGGAATGGAATGTTGAAAGGTGGTTGACAAATGGCAAGTGAATGTTCTAAATTTGAATTACAAACATATTTCTCTCCAGAGCATTGGATTTGGGCGCCAAGTTTGAATTCAAATTATTCTAGGGTTTAAATATTGTTTTGGCTCCAATTGCATTCATTCTGTCTTATCATTTCAATAAGGTTGTGTCGTTCTTCTTCAGAGGCTGAGAAACCATTGAAGGAGTGATCTTCCAGGATGATAAACCATGGGGATAGAGGCTTGGAGGCAGTGTGTTTATGAGTCTCCAGTGGCAATCACATTCAGGGGTTGCAGTTGTGCTTCAAAGAGACTTTATGTGGGTTGTTTTGGCAGGGGTTGTAATAGTTAGTGTGTTGTAGTTTCTTAGTTCATTTTCAGATTTGTATTGCTAGTAATAACAACATATATTGTTGTTCTTGGTTGTTGTTAGACATTTATTTTCATGCATCTTGCTATTGTGGGAAAGTGTGAGGAGTTTGGAGAGTATTTTGGATTTTATAGTGGATTTGTGAAGGTTTGAGCTCCATTTTTGGAGTCATTTTGTAATGCTTCATGTTAGATTTGTAGATTGTCATAAACATATCTTTGCATGCTGTTGTAATGCCAAAATTTCTGCAGAATCTTCTTATGTTTTTATGAGGGTTTTAAGTGTTTATAAGTTCATTGGTGCAATTTTTGGCATATCCGATTTCATCGTTTGGTTGCAAATTGTAAATCTAAGTTGGGTTATTAGAATTTTGTAAATCTGATATAAAATTGTAGCAAGGGTTATTATAGTGGTATCAAGGCTAAGATCTTGCCAGCTTGTAGGGTTCTGAGTTGCAAATAATGGGGGGAATTTTCAATTACTTCATGAGAAGTACCTCTGGAGGGAAGAAGTCAGTTCTCAACACAAAGACAACCAAGGGCATGTTCCTGCCTGATCATGAAGGAGAAGGAGTTGTCCGTATCATCTCAATAGAAATATCTTCAATTGAAATAACTACCAAATGGTATGAAGAGTGTGTTAAACAATCTGATGCTTTCAAAGCAGTAGTTCCATTTGAGAAAATTATAGATATTTATGAAAAGGATCTAAAGAGAAGAGAACAAATGAAAAGGCTTTATCATACAACTCTACCTACACAAAGGAATACAAACACAATTATTACAAAGATGAAAGAAGACACTAGAAGTGAACTCAGAAGAAAAAGGTTATGCTTTACATGCACAAAACATTGGAAGCAAGTCATAGATGTGGGAACAATAAAGAAACAAAGGGAGAAGCATGTATGAATGAGATGGTGGATCTAGAAAGGATTATGGTTGCATCATTACAAGATCAAGATAAGGAAGAAGAATCAAAATTGAAGCTTGAATATTTTCATAAAAAATACACATTAGAATCAGAACAACTTACTGAGCATGAAACAAAGAATGAACAATCAAATTTGGAAACACGCTTGACATCATGAACAAGGCTGAAATTACCAAAAATAGTGAAGAATAGGTGAAAGTGAAGGTTGATTCACAAGACCTCACAAAACTAAACAATGAAGTTGAGGGTGTGCATGAAGAAAAGGATCAAACATCAACTTTGGGACTAATTTTAGTATTATCAAGTGATATTTCTAAGATCGATAAATTCCATGGTGGTGTGTTTTTTTAGATAAAAGGAGTATTTATGATGATGTTTTGATTTTTGAGCACAATGCATGCATGAAGGATGACATTGATGATTTTGATAAATTTTTTGAAATAAAATCTAATTTGGCAATGCTAGGAGTTGATTTTGAGCAAGGGCTTCATGTGAGTGATGATCGATGTCCTATTGTTGAGCATCTTCCTCAAGAGGCACAAATGATTGTTGAGCATCTTTCTCAAGAGGCACAAGTGATTTAGGATAGCTATGGAGTTACTATCGACAAGTATGATAAATGGTTTGATTTTGGTGTTCATCATTGCAATAGTTCACTCTCTATGTTACCACAAAAAAATTGTCATGACGAAGAGAATGCAAAAGAGATAGATCATTCTCCAAAGGATCAAAGTTGTTTATACATAATAATGTGGGATCCAGGTGTGAAGATAAGACAAATGAAGATTACAAATTTTGATGGGTTGAATACTGCATTTATGAAACCATTTCATAGCTCTAGACTATCAATTTCCAATTGTATCATAAAAGAATGGTGGAAGTATGTTGGTGTCCCCTCAACGTTGAGTTTGGAAAAAGATAATGAATTCCTTGTTGAAAAATTAAGGTATGGAGATAAATTCCAATTTTCAGATTTATTGCTTTCCTTTATGCCAACACAAAGATCTTGTCACAAAAGGGTGCATGCTAAAGGAAATATCAGAGTAAGAGATACATTTTGTAAATATGGGAACGTGGATTCAACAGTACTAATTCAAGGTTATTGTTGCAAATGGAATCCAAGTGATGTAAAGAGAATCAGAACCAATGGAGGATTTATTGTTGCTAAGAAGTTTCCCAATTTTCTCATATATATTGAAAGAAAGTCTCTATGGGTTATTTGGCACTCTAACCATGTTGTGAAGGACAAATTTTTATAGCCTATGGATCATTTTTTGGAGCCAAGTACAACAGATGAAGACAAGCTACAAGTTCTTGGGGCATCAAGTTGCTTGGTTTTGGAGAACATGCATAGCATTTCAGGGTGTGATAAGCATTGCAATCCTCATCTTGATTTTCAGATGCTTTCAAATAAGCATAGAGAAATCTTCAAAACTTTATCACTACCAAAAATAGGATTCCAATATGCCATGAAGTTGGAAAGTTTGTATCAAAAACTAACTTGTGAGAATGGTGCCTCTAATGCTCATTTGCATCCATTCATAAGTATTGCAATCTACGGTATAACAAGCATCTCAGTTAGGGGACGAAGCATTTTCTATTTTGTGGCTACTAGTGGGGAGTTCTTAGCCCTCTTGTGGTTTATCACCATTGATACTTGTGTCAAAGTGATGATTTTTGTACATGGATTCCCTTATGTCATAGCACCGATCACCAACATGACAAAGAAAGGAGTACTTATGCAGATGAATGGAATACAAAGAAAACTCACCAAATATGAGAATGTGACCACCTCATATCTTATTTACATTTCAGATTTCTCACATTCACTTGTGGAAGGATATGATAATTCAAGACGAAGTGACTGGGCTTCATTAATGCAAAGGTGTGTAGGGGAGAAAGTGACACTAAGCAAACATGCCCTAATCTCACTTTCAATCACACATTTGTGGAATACGAAAGAGCCTAGAGGTATCACACAATTGGCTACTTCTTTTTGTGGAAGAGAGAGCCACGGGCTACCTATTAGGATTTCTATTCCTTTGTTGCAATTGAAAGATAAAATGATGCAAGTTCAATCCCTAACCCCAAAGTGCAAGTATGAACTAATAACAAGATTGCAGAATTGAACTTAAACAATGGAAAGCTGTAAACACAAGGACAAGATAAGAATGCAAATGCGTACCCGGAGTTAAAATATGATTGAAAATGTTCGGGACGGGGGCGCGGGCGCCACTGTCCTGATTCTGCCCCTGAAACTGCTATGAAAACTGCTGTTTTTGCACTTTGGAAAAGCTGTCAAAAATGCTGAAAATGCTGTCTGTCAGGAGGACCAGGGCGCCTAGCGCCCCTGTCCCAGGGACCAGGGCGCCCAGCGCGCCCAACGCCCCTGTCCTGGCAGGACCAGGGCGCCCCACGCCCCTGTCCTGGTCTTTTGCTCTGAAATTTGGTGCGGAGTGCTGTCTCGACCTGCTATTCCCGGATCTGCAACCTGCGGCGTCGTCCGAGTCCCGAAACCCGCACTTATATCTGAAAAGATGTTTGGGCAGCTATATAGGGTTTTGCCTTAGTCAAACCCCCGCTTCGGTGATTTCCACCTCCACAAATAGCCAAGTTGTATTGTAAAATGTATTGTGTGTGTAGACCTAGTGTGTGTGCAAGGTCCTAAGATGCAAGTAAGCAAACTAGAGCAACCTAGAAAGTAAACCCTAACTGCTCATAAATGATAATGTAAATGCTCTAAATCAAGATGCAAGGTGATCTAAAGCATGAATAAAGGATATGTTGAAGCTTATGCAAAGACATGAAAACAACATGAAATCATACCCAACCCTCAAGGGAGGAGTACAAGCCAATCTTCAGTCGGTAATCTCCTATTGTTCTTCAATGTCTTCCAAGCCCTAAATGGATGAATGAAATTGATAAATGCTTGATAGAAGGATGTTGAATGTTGTTGAAGTCTTCAAAGATCTGCTCTTTCACTGCATAGAAGGTCCCTCAAAGCCAAAAATCCCCTCCCTTCAAATGAAGAAAGAGAGCTCTTATATATGAAACCCTAGGTCTTAATTTCAACTTTAGGCCGACTTAGAGATTGAATCTCCCGCCAATTTCTTGGGGTTAAGCTTTATTTTATGATTGGATCGTGCTCCTAAAATTTCGGGAAAAATGTCCGGGACCATGTTGCACTCCGGGCGCCATGGTCCGGACAACTTTTCACCAAATTTTCAGGACTGTCGGATATGATGATTTTAGAGAGAATCCCGAAGTTACAGGTGATTTAGAGATGTTTTGACCCCCGAAATCAAGCCCCCAAGTTCAAAATAGGACCTAATTAGGGTTTTTGATTAAATGATGTATTGGAGGAATAAAATGAAAAGGGCACACTTTAACGAAAGGGCCCAACTTTATGATGTGAAAGATGATGAAATAGAACCTTAGACCTAATTAATTTAATTAATTAAGTGCTAAAGGGGAAATGTAATGCAAAATGCAAAATGCTCCAAGGCGGGTGCTAAACTAGGTGTGAAATTGTACCACCCTAGCAAGTGCGTACAATTTACGACGCTACATGTAGCCCCCACTTTAGCGGTCATATGAACACTACGTGCATATGCAAGCTAAAGTACAGAAAAGTAAACATTATTTGAAAAAGGATATATCCATAAGTCTGTCGAACGAAGCCCCCAGCGGCATCTGCAGTACACAGTTAGGAACCGCACCCTACAAAACCACATGTTAGATCACAAAATCACCTAATGCTTACTAAGGAAGGTGATGAAAATTCGAGGGTAGCTATATGCCCCCCCTTGTTTCGGCTTGCTAATTTTAGTGAGTTGAAACAGGGTATCATGCTTACCACTTCGAATTGTTAAAGAAAATTGATGACAAATGCTCACAAGAAGATTTGATATGAGATCAAAAACTAATGGAGAATCATTTGGTAAGAAAGAGGACTAAATCTCAATTCCAACGCAACAAAGAGTGTGAGGATTTGAGAGTTCTCTAACACAAGATGAAGGATGTAAATGGAAACAAAATGCAAAGAGAAGAAAAGAAAGAAGAAAAGCATGAATACACACATTGGTGATCCATGAGAAGAATAGTGAGAGAGAAAACATGGACTTCTCACCCCTAGATCTTGTCTAGGTGATCCATGGGAAAAGGACATGGAAAACTAGCCCCTAGAGTCTGTCTAGGTGATCCATGTAAGGGAGGAGAGTGAGAAAGTCTAGCCTTATGCCGCTAGTTCCACTCAACCTCGTGCATGTGTGTGTAAGTGAGGTTGGAAGCACCTCATAGGAGTCTATGCTCGAGTATGCTACAACCTGTATATGTATAGTACAAAAGTGTGACATCTCGCTCTAAGAGTCTATGCTTTGGTTCCGAGAATAATCACCCTGCATAAAAGAGAAATGGAGACATCTCGCTCTAAGAGTCTATGCTCTGGTTCCGAGAATGACCCATTGCTCAAAAAGTGTAATGTTTATGTCATAAGTAAAGTAGAACAAGGATACCTACCTTTATTACAAAAGAAGATACCCAAAAAATGCAACAATGTCATAGATCCAAGCAAGAGAGTTTTGCACTCTTTAAGCAAGGATAAGATAGTTGAAAAGGGATATCTTGTAATATGTGTAAAGGAGATCCTTAGAGGAGAAGAGATCTTTGTACAAAAAGACACCTATCCCCGAGAGGACAAATATAACATCTTCTAGAATAAGACAAAGAAGAGAATAAGAATGCAATATTTCCTTCTTTTGCGAGGTGAAAGTGATTCTTAATGAAGGATGACGCTCTTTTTAACCCAATCGGGAGAGTGAATTCATTATGGATGTATTTTACCAAGTGCAAAAGAGGTTGTAGTCAAGGACTTACACCTCTTGTAAGAGAGAATCCTTGAACAAACAACAACAAATGCGTACAAGGCATAACATCAAGTAATAAAGTCCACACCATCCACAAAATAGGAAAAAGTGGATCCTTAGATAAAAATAAGGAAAGATCATTGCCTCCCAAGGATAAGGACAATGAGAAGGACTTACACAATCTTCTAGGGAGAGATTTGGACATAAGCAAAAGAAGAGATGTATGAAATCACTCTTGTCCCCATAGGAACAAGAAAATTAGGCTATTATGTTGCTTCAAAAAATATGATTGCACTTGAAATTGTACCATCATGAATGACAATGAACCCCCAGTAAATGAGCTACCAATGTCACATAATGATGAGCAACATAATAGCCATTAATGTTATTTAAAGACATGATAGATTGAATAAGGTATTTGAATATGACATGTTAAATGCTCAACTATAAGTGAGATCAAAAACATGTATAAAATGATAAAAATTGAAGAAGAAACGTCACATGAAATCTTAGAAGAGGAATGAGTGTAATTTATTAGAGCCTTATCCCTAGAGGAAAGGACTTTATGATGAATAGGAGATAAAGATTCATAAGTGGATTTAGAAATTTGAGGGGATTCATAAAGAGATTTGTTCATTGCCAAGACTTCCTTATGAGGGGAATGAGAGTTGATAGAAGTAGAAGATGATTTAGTTGAAGTGAGATCATCATCAATACTAAATATAGCATTCACATTGAGAGATGGTCTTTTAGATGCTTTGGTACGTTTGCAGGGATTATAGCCGAGTCCAAAGGCATAATTGTGAAAATTAGTCTCTAGAGGAACTTTTATCCCTTGTTCATGAGTGCCACAACCATTTCCATGATACCCATGCTTAGCAAAAATGCGAAAACCACGACCATAACGATCAGCCATTTCAGGAAGAGAAGGTGGTTTTTCATAAGACAAAGAATCAAATCCTTCAGAATTAGAAGTGTGAGGAGAAGAAGTTTGAGAAGCGGCCACAAAATTATTACTCATAGGTTCAGGTAAGACTGATTGATCTCTAGTTTCTTCCTTCTTTTTACCTTTAAGATCTCTAGGAGGAACCCTATATTCACCTACAAAGGTGGGATTAAAATCAAGGGATCCCCAATCGTCTTCTGCGAGAACCTTCTCAGGATCAAAAGCCTTTTCATGTGTAGACTCAAGTCGAGAAGGATCTTCTTCAGGAGCTTCAGACTCATCCAAAGAATTTTGATTATTAGAGGGTGATGATTCATCCATAGGTATCTTGTTCAAAGAGTCATTACTAGAAGAGGAAGGCTTAGATGTTTGCAAACAAGCTTGAAGATTAGTGTCACCTATCAAGGTATATGTCTTATTGTTATAAATGAATTTAACTTGTCTATGCAATGTAGAGGGGACAGCTTGCATACTGTGAATCCAAGGTCTCCCTAATAACAAGTTGTATGTTAGATTTCCCGACATAACATGGATAGGAGTAGGCAAAGTAACAGGTCCCACTGTGATGGGTAAGGTGATAATACCTAATGAAGACTTAGCCACATTATCAAAGCCTCGAATGGGACGAGAGTCAGGCTCAATAAGGGATGTATCCACATTCATCTTATGCAATAGATTAATGCTACACACATTAAGGCCAAAGCCATTATCTACCAGTGTTCGTCTTATAGCAGTGTCATTTATGATAACCACAATCATCAAGGGATCATATTGATGTTGAATTTCACTAGTAGGCAACTCATCTTGGGTAAACACAATTTGAGCTTTAGGATTCATCACAGAGTTAACCAAAGACACTATATTACTAGATGTATTAGGTGGAGGAACATTCAAATCTTTCAAGGCATCTTGTAACATTCCATGATGAGCAGAAGAAGTTTGGATCAAATCCCAAAGGGATATCTTAGCAGGGGTAGTTTTAAGTTGTTCTATGAGATCATAGTCCTTACTAAGCATTTGTGAAATACGAGGAGCTTGAGGAAGAATAGGTTGGGAAGGAGGAAGCGAAGTGGGGATAACTGGAGGAGGATTAGGTTGCGTATTGTTTCTTGTGTTATAGGTATGGGCAACCGCATGATAACTCTCTCTAGTCAGTTGCTTAGCATACTCATAAGGGCTCTTAGTAGAATAACCTCCTTGCACAGTAATAATAGGTTTCTTAGGAGTACAAAAAGAATCATTAGCATAACCACCTTGAACCACTAAGATAGGCTTATTTAAAGGTTGAGAATTTTGAGAAGGACAAGCACCTTGGACAGTGAAGAGAGGTTTGTTAGGTGTCTCATTCACATGTATCAAATTGATTGAGGATGGTTTAGAGGAATGAATAAAAGTGTTGGAAGAATTATTGATAGTCTTCTCTTGCACTAAAATCTTATCACGGATCAAATCAATTTTAGGAGAGAGACAAGGGATAGGCATTGATGTTCTAGTAGGAAGAGTAATACTAGGAAAGGCCATATCATCCTTTATCATCACAGGATCTACATGGGGAATAAACTCTCTAGGAGAAGGATCAACATTACTCTCTAAAGTCTCACTTTTGAGATGGAGATCTTTGAAAGAGATGTTAACCATCTTGTTTAGCACTAGGGTTTCCTTATGAGTAGAACCAAGTTGAGGAGAGGGAGATGCTTTATTTTTAGAGGGAGAATGATTGAGATTCAAGGAAGGTGAGAAACTATCAAGGGAGTTTTCAATCTTGATTTCATCCCCTTTGGCTAGGGGTAGAGAATAATCTATACCTTCTTCTAATGGTTCATCCCAAATAGTGAGGTTGTTGAAAGGAATGTTTGAAGTATTGTCAATTTCGGGAGAGGAGATAACATTGTTTATTAATTCCTCATCCTTAGGAGGGAGAGCATCAATAGATGTGTTAAACTCATCCTCTTTCCTCAAAATATTTTCAATATGATCTTTATGGGAGAGAGAATTAAGGAAATTGCTTATTATTTCATCTTCCTTCTCTAAGGGATGCTTATGGGTAAGACCAACTTTAGGAGAAGGGTAAGCATTTATCATTAATTCATCATCTCTAAAGGGAATTTTGTTGGAAAAGGAAAGGCCATCACTAGGAAATGTAGGGATAATGTCATCTTCTTGCACAAAAGGATCCTCATGAAGGGAGTGTTTTTTAGGAGACACAAAGGCATCATCCAACAAAGCATGATCATATCTATTAAAAGGTTTATCTTTTGATTCAAAAGGAGATATCTCTTCATAGAGGGGATCATTGAAAACAACCATGTTACTAGATTTAGTGGAAGAGCTGATAGGAATGTACCCTTGAGAGGAATCATTTGACTTATCTTTCTCATCACAACGAAATGGCATAGTAACAATGTTTATGAGTTTTTGGTAAAATGAAGGTTTGGTATATTTAGGTTTCAAAAATTCATCTAAAGCTTCATCTAACTCATAATCATCACAAATATGAACATCTTGCAAATAAAAATCTGACATTTTGAAATTGCATAAAATTTAAACACACAATGCAAAGAAACACACTTTTTTTTTTTTTTTCTTTTCTTTTTAATGAAAATGAAATGAAAACACACTAAATCTAGATCTAGATCTAACAAATGCAATGCAAGAGGAAGCAATGATAGATTCACGTCGGGTTCACCAAAATGTGTAGGGGAGAAAGTGACACTAAGCAAACATGCCCTAATCTCACTTTCAATCACACATTTGTGGAATACGAAAGAGCCTAGAGGTATCACACAATTGGCTACTTCTTTTTGTGGAAGAGAGAGCCACGGGCTACCTATTAGGATTTCTATTCCTTTGTTGCAATTGAAAGATAAAATGATGCAAGTTCAATCTCTAACCCCAAAGTGCAAGTATGAACTAATAACAAGATTGCAGAATTGAACTTAAACAATGGAAAGCTGTAAACACAAGGACAAGATAATAATGCAAATGCGTACCCGGAGTTAAAATATGACTGAAAATGTTCGGGACGGGGGCGCGGGCGGCACTGTCTTGATTCTGCCCCTGAAACTGCTCTGAAAACTGCTGTTTTTGCACTTTGGAAAAGCTGTCAAAAATGCTGAAAATGCTGTCTGTCAGGAGGACCAGGGCGCCCAGCACCCCTGTCCTGGCAGGACCAAGGCGCCCCACGCCCCTGTCCTGGTCTTTTGCTCTGAAATTTGGTGCGGAGTGCTGTCTCGACCTGCTATTCCCGGATCTGCAACCTGCGGCGTCGTTCGAGTCTCGAAACCTGCACTTATATCTGAAAAGATGTTTGGGCGGCTATATAGGGTTTTACCTTAGTCAAACCTCCGCTTCGGTGATTTCCACCTCCACGAATAGCCAAGTTGTATTGTAAAATGTATTGTGTGTGCAAACCTAGTGTGTGTGCAAGGTCCTAAGATGCAAGTAAGCAAACTAGAGCAACCTAGAAAGTAAACCCTAACTGCTCATAAATGATAATGTAAATGCTCTAAATCAAGATGCAAGGTGATCTAAAGCATGAATAAAGGATATGTTGAAGCTTATGCAAAGACATGAAAACAACATGAAATCATACCCAACCCTCAAGGGAGGAGTACAAGCCAATCTTCAGTCGGTAATCTCCTATTGTTCTTCAATGTCTTCCAAGCCCTAAATGGATGAATGAAATTGATAAATACTTGATAGAAGGATGTTGAATGTTGTTGAAGTTTTCAAAGATCTGCTCTTTCACTGCATAGAAGGTCCCTCAAAGCCAAAAATCCCCTCCCTTCGAATGAAGAAAGAGAGCTCTTATATATGAAACCCTAGGTCTTAATTTCAACTTTAGGCCAACTTAGAGATTGAATCTCCCGCCAATTTCTTGGGGTTAAGCTTTATTTTATGATTGGATCGTGCTCCTAAAATTTCGAGAAAAATGTCCGGGATCATGTTGCACTCCGGGCGCCATGGTCCGGACAACTTTTCACCAAATTTTCAGGACTGTCGGATATGACGATTTTAGAGAGAATCCCGAAGTTACAGGTGATTTCGAGATGTTTTGACCCCCAAAATCAAGCCCCCAAGTTCAAAATAGGACCTAATTAGGGTTTTTGATTAAATGATGTATTGGAGGAATAAAATGAAAAGGGCACACTTTAACGAAAGGGCCCAACTTTATGATGTGAAAGATGATGAAATAGAACCTTAGACCTAATTAATTTAATTAATTAAGTGCTAAAGGGGAAATGTAATGCAAAATGCAAAATGCGCCAAGGCGGGTGCTAAACTAGGTGTGAAATTGTACCACCCTAGCAAGTGCGTACAATTTACGATGCTACAAAAGGTATGGCTTCATCCAAATTGAGTACAAGAAGTTCACAATTGTGGGAAATGGTTTTTCTATTGATGATAAAAGATTACAGTTTTCTATGGGTTGTAGTGAATATTTCTCTTTAACACTTGCTACCTTATGTGATCATGAGGAAGAACTCCAAGGAGATACCCAATATGACGTTGGATGGCTTATTGCACTATTGCATATTTGCATAGGAATTGATGTGTAATCGTTCATGAGGGTCACAAATTATTTTCCAATGGAAATTTTTGATATGGGAAAGAAGGATTTTTTAGATTCTGGCTACTCATGGAAATTTTGTAGCCCTTATATGGTTGTTCACCCAACATATAAGGCATACATCATGGTTTTCTACTCACATTGGTCATTTTTGCAATTATTGCATCATGGATATATTGTTGATCATGGTAACTCTTGTTTTGAATAGCTATAGAATGTTCAATTTGGAGAATGTCTCCTTACGCCAC
Organism: Cryptomeria japonica; assembly: GCF_030272615.1. Classification (NCBI taxonomy): domain Eukaryota; kingdom Viridiplantae; phylum Streptophyta; class Pinopsida; order Cupressales; family Cupressaceae; genus Cryptomeria; species Cryptomeria japonica. The sequence goes on along the minus strand of NC_081413.1, from coordinate 177,935,047 downwards.
GAGGCTAGGAGATTGTATTTGTTATTGATAAATGATCCAACTACTACACCTTTGATTGGGAGGAGATGCTATGTTGGAGAAGATTGCAAGGATGAGGATGATGTGTATAGAGATTTCTATGATTAGTTTTGGCAAAGGCTTCAAGATGATAGTCATAGAAAGGAAGGTGAGTCCAATTTCCATATAGAGCATCTTTTACCTAAACCCAAGAAGAAGATAAGGATATGGAGGGAAGATCAAGGCATTTCATATTTTAAGAATGTCAAATATTTACTGATGAATGATTTTAGAGGATACGCCATTCTACACAAAGATAAGATATCATCTATAATGTGCGTGCCTAGAGTATTATGGGATGACTTTTATTGTTGTATAACAAAAATGACTTATCCATTGTTGAGAATTTGTTGTTATAAATCAGTCCATAAAGGTAAAAATGATGATCCACATAATGGGCTAATGTATGGAGCCACTGTTGTGCATTTTGTAATTTATTGTTTAGTATTATGAAGGAGAAAGAAAGAATTACTTCCAAAAAGTGCATTAGCTATAGTAGTGGATGTAATGGCTATAATAAGAGTCTCACTAGTAGAAAAACTCAGATTGATGCAGGAGCATCCCCGGTTCTTGACAATCTTGCATCAACCAAAAACATTTCTTTTTCAGTTTGTTTTCTGTTTTGCAGTTTCAACATTTCTTTCTGCATTTTCTTGCATTTGCTCACGAGATCTTGCGAAGCTGGATTTTGCTTGTGAACATGATTATCTTCCTTATTCCTGAATCGCGGGACGTTTGGATATTTTTCTGGAAAGTTATCGCTTCTGGATTTTGAGACAGTTTTTTGGCTTAGAACACCCAAACCGCTTGGACCTATTTTGCAAATCTTGCGGATCCTTTCCGTAGCTTGCGGAGCTTCAATTCATTGATTCCTGTGTTCCTTCGCGTGTGGCCGACCTTCCCTTCGATCCACACTTTGTATTTTCTTGAGGATTCTCTTTGGCGAAAGTCGACCTGGTGGTTTTACACGTTTGATCTTGCTCTTCGGTATTTGATCCCTCTTGGGCCGACGCAGATCCCTCTAGACCATATAAATCAATGTAATTAAGCATCATAACTCATCAGAGAGAATATAGAAGATATATCTTAAGATTTAGAGGTCCAGAGTTGACTGATTCTGTAATTGAGCATGTATGTAGTAGGCCAGTGAGTCGAATCTTGTAGCCCGGAGGTTACCAGCCATTTGTAATCAGTTTTCATGATCTAATTCATCCAGTTTTGCATTGCCTCCATCATCTTGTCTTTCTTTCGTTGTGTTTACTCATGCTGCACTGTCCAGATAGATCTCATTGAGGTCCCTCCTAACCGTGACTTCACCAAGTGGTATCAGAGCGAGGTTTCGTTCCAGAGATTGCATTGTCCTGAAGATTTTGCTGTAGGGTGGCAGAGTGTGGATCTGACCTATAGTTGCAGAGTATTGGCGTAAAGATGGCGTATAGAGGAAATAGGAATGGTGGAGTGCGTGGGAATGTAGACCCTGCTGTGATGGAAATGTTGAGAGGAATTGCAGCCCGGTTGGAAGCCGTTGAAACAACTGAGAGAAGAGATCAACATATTGAAGATGTGAGCGAAGATGAAGAAGAAGAAGCACCGACAGAACAAGTAGCAAACCCATCGGCGATTGATCCAGATGAAGAGAGGTTATTGAGGGTTTTGAGTAGGGCGAACACTAAACCACATTTTACCCCATTGGAGTATGATGGAAAGTTGGATTTAGATGAATTAATGGATTGGATCTCGGAGATGGAGAAGTACTTTGATTTTGAGAACACCACAGAAGAAAGAAAGGTGAAATATGCCTACACTCAGTTGAAAGGTCATGCATCTCTTTGGTGGGAACATTTGCAGGTTGATAGACAAAGAAGAGGTAAAGAGAAGATCAAATCATGGGAGTGGATGGTTGCCAAGTTGAAATCAAAGTTTTATGCCTGCTGATTACCAAGTAAATCTATTTCGGAAGTTGCAAAACTTGAAGCAGAAAGAGTCAAGTGTGAAGGAGTATAGCGAAGCATTCTACAAGTTGAATATGAGATCCGAACATGTCAATGATGAGATTGAACAAGTTGCGAGGTATTTGAATGGATTGCGGATGTCAATACAAGATGAACTCAGTTTGATCAAGCTGCAGAGTGTTGAAGAAGCTTACTAATATGCCTTGAAAGCTTAGAGAAGTTGAACAAAAGACATGAACAGAGACAGAGAGGTAGAGGTGGAGGGTTTTCCAGAGGAAGAGGAACCTATACAAAATAGAACAAGGACAGGGAAGTAAGCAAAGATGGTAGTTCAAACTGGAAGGATGACAAAAATTTCTACCGGAGAAGAGAACCTGATTGATACCAGAATGAAGGCTTTGGAAAAGATGACAGAAGACAAGACGAGAGTATTTAGAGGAACTTTCTTTAAGTGTGGAGGAGAAGGACATCATGCTTTTGAATGTAAGAAGATATAGAACACTAGAAGAACAACATTGGTAGAATAAATCCCCACCGGATCAACTAATAAACCAGAAGATGGAGAACTGTTGATGATGAGGAGAGCCTTGTGTCATACCAGAGAGGATGAAGAGCCCTTGCAGAGGAGAAATTTGTTTAAGGCTAGGTGTAAGGTATCCGGTAAGTGATGCAAAGTAGTTATTGATAGTGGTAGTTCGAATAATCTTGTTTTAGAAGAAATGGTGAATAAATTGAAGTTGAAAGATTGAAACACCCTAAGCCTTACCAAATAGCATGGATTCAAGATGATCATAAGTTGTTAGTGAGTGAGCAATGCGTGGTGAAATTGAAAATTGGAAATTATCATGATGAAGTTTTGTGTGATATTATGCTTATGGATATTTGTCACATTTTGTTGGGTAGACCTTGGCAGTTTGATAGACAAGCAATACATGATGGGAGAAGAACATATACACTATTGTAGCGAATGGGATGAAACAAATCTTGTTACCCTTGGAGGAGCCTTTGAAGAGTGAAGTCTGTACGAATGCCAGAATCTGTTTGGTGGATGGAAGGAAATTCCTGGATGGAATGAGACATGAGAATGTGTGTTTTTCCTTAGTTCCTAAGAAGACTGAGAACCCAGAGCATGAAGTGTTAAACACAATGCACCACTGAGAGGGGGAGGGGGTGAATCAGTGGTTCTCTATTTGTTCTTTTTTTACTATCCTTTGTGAACGTCCTAGTAGATAGATCTAACTCAATACAATCTTATTGGTTAGAGGGGAGACCAACACAAAGGCAATCACACAAGGGACATCACATAACACTAAAATATACGAGGAAAACCCAAGATGGGAAAAACCTCAGTGAGCAATGCTGCTGAAGTCTACTACTCCAATCGAGCCTCACAATGAAAACACAGTTACAAAGTTTAGGGCACCAACCCAAGGAGCTACAACCCTTGCACCGAGCTACAACTCAGTGTTCACAATGCAAACTTTAATTACAAAAGTAGTTATCTTGTTACAAGTGAATCTTGCAACCATTATATATATCTTACTCTGTTGGTGAGATACCTTCTCTGCTACACTGACCCACTCTTCTGCTTAACTGTCGGTCAACTCTACCGGTATATTTCTCCTTTTCTTCTTCTCTGCTGGATCTCGATCTTACTCTCTGCTCTTCACCGATATAACACTTTGCCGGTTCTCTGTCTACCTTCTTTGCAGCCTCCTTCACTTCTGCTCGGCCGGTATGAACACTACCGGTTCTTCTCCTCTTACTGGTTGAACGCTTCAACTAGGTTCTCCTGCACTCCCACTCTCTTCTCAGATGCTCGTTGAGCACTTGACTGATTTGCTCTTCACTTGCAGAAGTAACTTACTCCGCAGTAGCACAATGATCTTTTGTTTTGCAGCACTCAACAATCTCTTTTGCCTTCGTTCTTATAGCTAGGTTTTCCCGCCAACGCTCAATTCAAAATCCAGGCGGTTAGGGTTTCCTCACCATCCTCGAGGCAGACCGAAAAAAATTAGATCTTGCTCGATCTGATCTTCTTGACATCCATTTGCACGAGTCCGTCATCAACATGCCTTCTAGAACACGCCTCCCTTCTTCAGCAACTTGCAAACAATCTGTCCGCATACTTCTTGGTCAATCACCATTGATGGCATGATGGGCTGCTTCAACTACTTCGATTTGCTCGATCAATCTACCCTCGATCCTCTCTTGTTCGTTCAATCTCGAGCCGCACACTTCTGCACCTTCACCTCGAGCTTTGCAATCTTCTTTAAAGTCGTCCAACTCTACACCTACCCCGTTGGTGTACATTCCATCTTCATCCGATGTAGGTTCGCCACGTTGACTCCTTGTAGCCTCTATGTCGACCATCTGCCAACTTGGCTCCTTCATGTTGGTCCAGATAGGATCACCGACCAACCACTCTACCGGTTTCTCTTTCCTGTCGGTTTACTAACCCTGGATCACACATTCTACCGGTTACCTCCTCATGTCTGCTCCTTGTTGAACTGCCGGTGGAACACCTAAACTGGTCTTCAGACATGACTAACCTAAGAGATGCACATTCCACAAAGTGGGAATCTTCTGCATTTGCACCTTGTCCATATTACCAGTGGACATTACATATCGGTAAGCACTCTTGATGACACCATGTCATCAACCTTCACCAGACTCCATCTTTGGTCAGACGATTCTTCCTCTATCTGCATCTGCACAACTATGCCTTCTCCTTGATTAACGTGGACCATGTATCAACCGGTTTGTCATGTTGACAAACTCATCACTCTTCATCTATACTGGCAACTCAACTTGCCTTCACCTCTTCTTCCTAATCTCACCACACAAGTCAGGCACTAATTCGTGTACTGGTGACTCCTGAGGTCATCTTCCTTACCTTACCGATGTTCTGCAATATGAGGTGATATCCAAGGTATCACATCCTATACTCCTCCATAACAGTGTTGCACACACATCTCTTCTACCGGTGGTCATCCCATACCGGTTGACATTAATGACAACACAATGCCAACATGAAGAACAACCAGAGGAGATAAAAGAATTGCCGACGGAGTATGAAGATATCATTTTAGATAATGTACCTGATGAATTCCCACTAGTGAGGAGCATCAGTCATTGCATGGACTTGATTCCCGGAGCTAGTTTGCCTACCAAAGCTGCACACCAGATGACATCGACAGAGAATGAGGAGCTGAATAGACAAGTGCAGGAATCGTTGAAGAAAGGTTTGATCAGAGAAAGTTTGAGTCCTTGTGTAGTACTAGCCATGTTAGCACCTAAGAAGAATGGAGAATGGAGGATGCGTACCAATTCTAGAGCAATAAACAAGATCACAATGAAGTACCTGTTTTCTTTGCCTAGGATGGATGACATAATGGATTGCTTGAGTGGAGCCAAATACTACACAAAGATAGACTTGAAGAGTGTATATCATCATATCAGAATCAGAGAAGGAGATGAGTGGAAGACAACATTCAAGACAATGAAGGATTGTATGAATGGTTGATGATGCCTTTTGGATTGACTAATGCACCAAGTATTTTCATAAGATTGATGAATGAGGTATTGAAGAAATTCTTGGGTAAGTTTGTTATTGTATATTTGGAGGACATTCTGATTTTTAGTAAGACGAAAGAGGAGCATTTGTTGCATTTAAGACAATTTTTGCAGAGGTTGAGAGAAGAGAAGTTGTTGATAAATCTAAAGAAGTGTAGTATAATGAAGGAAGAGTAGTCTATTTGAGATTTGTGATATCTGCGGATGGTTTGAAGATGGACCTTGAGAAGGTAAAAGCAATTGTTGACTGTGTTGGTATTTTGGTATGGTTTTGTCATTGATGTCAACACCTACTAAATACAAGCACTTTGAAGATCCAACAACATTCATCGACAAGCAAGTAAACTGTGCAACAGTTACTGGTATATGGTTCACCGGTAGGATATAATATTCATCGGTACCTGGAATGATATGGAAGACACTTGGTAATGTCGAAGACATCATGTGGACACTTTGTTTTGAAGAATTAATCATTGGTATACTCATATTTGCATATTTGCTTTTACCGGCAAATAGGTCCAGGTTATCTAGGGTTACATCGGCAGGTTTATCTTTTTCAGATCAGCATGGCACGCTATGGAGATGATTTATTATTGATGTAAATGCATTTAGCCGACATGTTTAATCGGTTATTGCATTGGATATTATATTGTATGGAAAATGTTTTATTGTAATATCTTGTAGAGCCGACCTACTAAAATTGGTCTTAGGGTATGGTATAAATGTAAGATCTTATTTGTAAGATCAAATGTGGAATGTGAAAAAGAATTAAGTGAAGGTATATGCGAGATTAAGCAGAGGTATACACGAATACATCATTTGAAGGTGAAGTTAGGTTTTTGTAGAAGCATATCAGCATTACACCGGTACTGAATCCAACATATGAAGATGCTATTTTGTGCAGTACATTCTTATTGGATTTAACCATCCAACTGTAGTCAGTGTGACTCCCATCTGTGATTGAGCAGTGAGCTCTAGGCTGTTGGCCTTTCTGCATGTGCAGACCCCATTAATGTACACTTACTATCTGCAGTAGTATCATCTGATTGTGGGTAAGGTTTCCCACCGTAGTTTTTCCCCTTACAGGTTTCCATGTACAAATATTGGTGTTATGTGTTGTGAATGACTTTATGTTTATGTTTCATGCATTAATCCTTACCGGTATAGCAATTTACTGTTAACACTGTTTACTGGCATACTTAATTGGTTTATTGGTATTAAGCATTAAGTTGGTTAAATGGTTTTTGGTTTGAATTTATTAGACAACTGATCCACCCCCTGCCTCTCAGTTGTCTCCGAGACCTAACAGACTGGCCTACACTCGAAAGCATTGGAGAGATAAGATCATTTAATGGATTGGCTAGTTTCTACCGAAATTTTATTAGAAATTTGAGTTCAGTTTGTAGCCCTATGACTGAGACAATGAGAGGAGATAGGAAGGAATTCAAAAGGACAACTGAAGCAAATAAGAGTTTTGAATTGTTGAAGCAGAAGGTGACTGAGAAGCCTATGTTAGCTTTATCGGATTTCAACAAAGTATTTCAAGTGGACTATGATGCAAGTGGGAATGCAATTGGAGCCATGTTAAGTCAAGAAGGGAGAGCAATAACTTATTTTAGTGAAAAGTTGAATGATGCAAGAAAGAGATATTCAATGTATGATCAGGAATTTTATGCTATAGTTCAAGCCTTGAAGAAGTGGAGACATTACTTGTTGCCTAAGGAGTTTGTGTTGTATACCGATCATGAAGCCTCATAGTATTTGAATAGTTATAGTAAGTTGAATCAGAAACATATGAGATGGGTAGAGTTTTTTGCAAAGCTACACCTTTGTGTTGAAGTGGAAAGTCAAACAAAGTTGCTGATGTATTGAGTAGAAGGAATTTGTTGATAGAGATGAGAGTTACAGTATTAGGATTTGAAGACTTGAAGACCTTGTATGATGATGACCCAGATTTTTGCAGAACCTTGGAAAACATGTAGAGCACCGGTTATGGTAGATAGAAGTAAGTGGTTGGATTATTTCATTTAGGATGAGATGTTATTCAAAGGAGTTCAGTTGTGTATACCTAAGAGTTCTATGAGGGAGAATTTGATAAAGGAGAAGCATAGTGGAGGATTAGCCAGAAACTTTGGTGTTGACAAAAGAGTAGCATTGGTGATTGAACATTACTTTTTCTCTCAGATTCATAAGGAAGTTAGGAAATTTGTACAAAGTTGTAGAGTTTGTCAAGTTGCAAAAGGTAGTAGCCAGAATGTGGGATTGTATAAGCCTTGGACAATACCGAAGAGACCTTGGGAGGACATAAGCATGGATTTTATACTTGGATTGCCTAAGACACAAAGAGGAAATGATTCTATATTTGTGGTGGTGGATAGATTTTCAAAGATGCCTCATTTCATACCTTGTAAGGAGACATCAGACATAGTCCATGTAGCTGACTTATTTTTCAAGGAGGTAGTGAGATTACATGGATTACCTAAGAGCGTAGTTTCAGGCAAAGACACCAAATTTGTTGGTTATTTTTGGAGGACGCTTTGGAAGAAGATGAAGACAAGTCTGAAATTCAGTTATACTTTTCACCCACAAACTGATGGACAAACAAAGGTGGTGAACAGAAGTTGGGATTTGAACCTTGCACAAGTAGAGTTTGCCTACAATAATTCAGTGAATAGGAGTACCGGAAGAACACCTTTTGAGATTGTTACTAGAGCACACCCTAGAGGTATATCAAAATTGAGGGATATCAGTAGTGAGGACAAGAAAAGTGTAGAGGCAAAATAATTTGCAGATCACATGAAGACCTTACATATTTAGGTTAAACAACATTTGGAGGATATGAACAAAAAATATAAGGAAAAAGCAAATGAGAAGAGAAGGCATAAGGAATTTGAAGTTGGCGATGAAGTGATGGTGTACCTGAGAAAATAAAGATTTCCAGTTGGAACCTATAACAAGTTGCAGATGAGGAAGTTTGGACCTTGCAAGATTTTGAAGAAATTCAGTTCCGGAAATACATATGAAGTGGAGCTACCAGATAGTTTGAGTATTTCACCTATATTCAACATTACAGATCTACATCAGTATCATGAATTACTATTCAGTGAAGATAGTATTGCAGACTTGGAGAAGCAGTTGCCCCGAAAGGAACTAGATCAGATTGAAGACATTTTGGACAGTAGGACTGGGCGTAGTACCCAAAGTAGTCAATACAAAGAGTATCTTGTGAAATGGAAGGACAAACTGGTTGTAGATTCATCTTGGATTTCTTAGGCAGAGGTGGACTACCTTGGTTTCCCTCTGAGTCCAACAAAGTGAGGGACTCACTTTTCTTTAACAACCCCGAATGTCTGATGCAGGAGCATCCCCGGTTCTTGGCAATCTTGCATCAACCAAAAACATTTCTTTTCAGTTTGTTTTCTATTTTGCAGTTTCAACATTTCTTTTTGCATTTTCTTGCATTTTCTCATTGGATCTTGCGGAGCTGGATTTTGCTTGTGAACATGATTATCTTCCTTATTCCTGAACCGCGGGACGTTCAGATCTTTTTCTAGAAATTTATCGCTTCCAGATTCCAAGACAGTTTTTTGGCTTAAAACATCGAAACCGCTTGGACCTATTTTGCGAATCTTGTTGATCCTTTCCATAGCTTGTGGAGCTTCAGTTCATTGATTTCTATGTTCCTTGGCATGTGGCTGACCTTCCCTTCAATCCACACTTCATCCTTTGTATTTTTCGGAGGATTCTCTTTGGTGGAGGTCGACTTGGTGGTTTTACACGTTTGATTTTGCTCTTCGACATTTGATCCCTCTTGGGCCAACATAGATCCCTCTAGACCATATAAATCAATGTAATTAAGCATCATAACTCATCAAAGAGAATATAAAAGATATATCTTAAGATTTAGAGGTCCAGAGTTGACCGATTTTGTAATTGAGCATGTATGTAGCAGGCCAGTGAGCCGAATCCTGTAGCCTAGATGTTATCAGTCATTTGTAATAAGTTTTCATGATCTAATTCATTCAGTTCTGCATTGCCTCCATCATCTTGTCTTTCTTTCATTGTGTTTACTCATGCTGCATAGTCCAGATAGATCTCATTGAGGTCCCTCCTAACTCTGACTACACCACAGATCCACAACATCATCAAATGTACAAGGAGTTTCTGGTACAAGTTTCTCTATGTTTGTGCAACTATATGGTTTGAGAGCCGAGCTAGGAGAGATAAGGTTTTGAAAGAAGGAAATTGGAAAATCATAGAATGGAAAATATGGTTTTGCATTGAAAGAAGTCACAAGCAAGTCATTCAACATTGGTGCACCTCTCAGAGTTTTTTGTGAAATGCTTGAATGGAAGATGCAACTTCTCACAAGTCCCTGATCTAGATTCCTTGTGCAGTTTGACATGATTGATTATTTTAGCATCAGGACCTTGGAGCGTCATGTTTACAATTGCTTGAGGATAGACAATTTTGGGAAGGGAGTATTTGTCATGTCCCCTTTCTAAATTTAACAACTTACTATTTATAGTAAGCCCAATTATCTTAAATAGTCGATTGCAACCTTCAAATAAACTAGGAAAGTTTAATTGCCAAAAGGAATTCTTCAAATCTGAATAAATAGAAATTAATTTGAATTGTTACTAATAATAAAAAAAGGGGCATGAGTTTGGAAATAGAAAGTTTAGTTTGTGAAGGGAAATAGAAGTTGTTAAATAAAGAAAGAGAAATGGATTTTGGAATGGAATGTTGAAAGGTGGTTGACAAATGGCAAGTGAATGTTCTAAATTTGAATTACAAACATTTTCCTCTCCCGAGCATTGGATTTGGGCACCAACTTTGAATTCAAATTATTCTTGGGTTTAAGTATTGTTTTGGCTCCAATTTCATTCATTCTATATTATCATTTCAACAAGGTTTTGTTCTTCTTCTTTAGATGCTGAGAAACCATTGAAGAAGTGATATTGTAGGCTGATAAACCAGGGGGATAAAGGTCTGCAGGCAGTGTGTTTACGAGTCTCCAGTGGCAATCACATTCAAGGGTTGCAGTTGTGCTTCAAAGAGACTTTATGTGGGTTGTTTTGGTAGGGGTTGTAATAGTTAGTGTATTGTAGTTTCTTACTTCATTTTCAGATTTGTATTGCTGGTAATAAGAACATATATTGTCATTTGGGTTGTTGTTAGACATTTATTTTCATGCATCTTTCTATTGTGGGAAAGTGTGAGGAGTTTGGAGAGTATTTTGGATTTTACAGTGGATTTGTGAAGCTTTGAGCTCCATGTTTTAAGTCTATTTTGTAATGCTTCATGTCAGATTTGTAGATTGTCATAAACATATCTTTGCATGTTGTTATAATGCCAAAATTTCTGTAGAATCTTCTTCTTATGTTTTTATGAGGGTTTTAAGAGTTTATAAGTTCATTGGTGCAATTTTTGGCATGCCTGATTTCATCGTTTGGTTTCAAATTGTAAATCTAAGTTGGGTTATTAGAATTTTGTAAATCTGATATAAATTTGCAACAAGGGCTATTACATGTAGCACCACATGTAATCTTCAGCTCTTCCTAAACCAGAGTTCTCTGCACACATGGGCTCGCTCCATCATGCTCTCCTTTTCCATGTCCAATTTAAAATAATTCCATATATGAGGTACACCTCTCTCTAGAAGCATTCTACTCAACCAATAAAACATACAAACATGCTTGAATTGATTTGTGTAATTATCTGACCAAATGAAATGTTCATCGAGTGCAATATCTTTTTCTTGCAAGAACTCAAAAAAATTATGAAAGCAATGTTGCACATACTCGGATGAATGAGACATGTCATCATTGATGTAAAAATCACACTCCTTGATTATTTTATGTACTATCATGGGCATGTCTATATGTGATGTTCACAAAAATAGCAACCTGAGTAGATTTGTATGTTACAAATATGAGTTTGTGTTGTTATTAATGTCAAACTTGTTGATATCTATGGTTTGGGTGTGTGTTCAATTGTCAAACTTGTTGATACCTTTGGTCTGAATACATCTTCAATCAGTGAAATAACATAGGATTAGTTTAGTATTCATGCAGATGTGTGGAAATTTATTGTGGATGATTTAGATGGTATATCAAGTTGTATAATGGATTTTCTAGAGCTTTGGAGATGATCTTAGTGGTTCGCAACTGGTATTGACTAAGTGTGACTGTTTCAGTGAATAGTCTATTAGAGTATGCTCAAAGTTTTGGTCTACATTATGGAACATTGCTTCATCTTGTACTCATAATATGATGTTGGTGGATGCAAATGATACATATATCTTAATTTTTAGGTTCTCATTTGATCTACAGTTGAAGTTATGTTGGTTTGTGTATCGACTTGTCTAGTGACAAAGTGACAGTTTGTAAGAATGCATTGCATTCCTCTACCTTTAAAATTTTCGGTGGTACGGTATAGTGGTTTAGTCAGGTTTGTGTCTGTTGATGCTATGTGGTGCATTGACAAGTATTTTTGGTAGTTGACATCATGTTTTGAGTTAGTTTGGTCACTGGGCATTAATTTATTTCTCTTGGAGTTGACCTATGATGTTTTGGTTTGTGTGGTAGCTTGTGGAACTGTAGGCATTGATTTGGAATGTATAGGAAGGTATTCCAACATGGTGTGATGCTTCACATGCCTCATTCTACCTTTCGCATTGCCTTGAAGATTGTTTTTGGGCTGATTGTTTATATCTACACGTTACATCGAATTAGGCCAACCTAATTGATGTTATTTTGATTACAAATGGTATATGAAGGATGAAATCATTTTGGAGGATGTATAACAAGTTGTTATGGCATGATTGAGTGATATTGTGTAAGTTCGAAGTGTACAAGTGTAGTTTCAAGAGTAGTAATGAAGGTAGTTTCAGATGTGTATTAACATGGACTGTAATCAACATATCGAAGATACGATTCTTAGCAATTCAATCATATTAATACTTTACTCTCAAATGCTTTGTAATTTACCCTAAAGAAGTGATCTTTAGTATCCACAAGTTTCTATTGTATCTTACCATGAGATTTTGCATCTCACTAATGCAAGTCCCTTGTATCTTGCTTTGAGGTTGTGCACCTCAATTTGGCAAGTCCATATTAGGAGCAATGAGCTTCCTTGGCCTTGAGCCTAAAACATTGTAAACTTGTTTTTGTATAGTGGGATAGTTCTCATCACATTTTTTTTTCCCCCATTAGGTATTCATGTGTGATTGCTATTGTGTTTTTTAGTTCTTTACTTATGCACATGTGGTAAATGGAATGAATAATAATTGATTAATTAAATTAGTTAAGTTTTAATATATGCTGATTCACCCACCTTCTTAACATCTAGAAGTGTTCCACAATTGGTATTAGAGAAAAGTTTCTAAAGAAATAGTCTAACAATTGAACTAGATCTATGATTTGAATATAATGTTTGAATTTGAGAAAGATTTTGATGCTATAGAACAACATGAATGACACATTGAAGCTATAGTGGATATGGAAGGAGAATTGAGATATGCTCTTGTTGATTCGAATGAAAGTAGAGAAAAATGAAGGAACACAATGGACCACTAAGAGGGGGGTGAATCAGTGGTGATCAATAAAAACTTTTACCTTTTAAAAGATCTAATCTTTAATAACAATAATCATAAAGCAACGAGCAGAGATATTGAACACATGAGCACACACACATAAGAGGAAACCCTTAACACAAGTGTATACGAGGAAAACCTCGGTGAGAAAGGCTGCTAGAGTCTACTGCTCCAATCTAGCCTTATAGGTAAACTGATTACAAAGTTTAGGACACCAACCCAAGGAGCACCAACCCTTGAAGTTTATGGGCACCAACCCAAAGGAGCATCAACCCCTGAAGTTTATGGGCACCAACCCAAAGGAGCATCAACCCCTGAAGTTTATGGGCACCAATCCCTAGCTTGAGGGCACCAACCCAAGAAGCACCAACCCCTAGCTTTGAGCACCCACTCAGAGATTACAACGAAAATATATTTTGAATACATTTTAAACACCTTGTTGCAGATGAGGTTTTGCAACTCACAAGTATTCTTTTCCTGAGATTGAACTGACTTGTTTCTGCTCTATAATCTTAGGCTTCAATCTCTGCTTTCTGCACTCTATCTATCTTTACTCTTATTCTGTGCATTTTGCTCTCTGTCTTCTGGTTGACTTACTTCTCCCTCTCTACCTTGCATAGTGTATGTAACCCACTATGTTATGCTTCTACTCTCCACACTTTAGTCTTTGGTTTTGCTGCTCTCTGCCCTCTGCTTTCTACGTGTGTCTGCAACCAACTCTTTTTTTTTGCCTTCCTTTGTTTCCACTTTTATTAAACTTTGGTCACTGCTGCTCTCTATTGTGCTCTCTTTGTTCTCTCCTTCCATCAATCTCTACTTACTACTCTCCTCTATGTTCTGTACATACATCAATACTCTGCAACCACAATGCACCACTACTGCTCTTGCCTACTTCTTTCTCTACTTCTCTGTGTGTACATTCCTCTGTATTCACTACTCTCCAGTCTCTACTCTCTTGTTCTGTATTTTCTTTTCTGGGAAGCAACTCGCTTTAACTAATCAACAACACCACACACCAACACACATTCCACCTAGGGAATTTCACTTATCTTTCATTTATCTTACTAGGATTTGGTTAGTAGTAGATTAGATTTTCCTCCTTGGATTGACCACTTGGATTGAATGACCATGCTCTGTTTTCTTGGATGTTCTTTGTACTGGGTTGCTATTTTTAGCAATCTAAATCCGCCTCATGATTTGGTTCTGCCACTATCGATCACCTTGAGCCTTGCAAAGATCTCCACCTGGTCCGCCATTAGTCCATTCTTCATCCTCTGTCGACCTACCTAGAAAAGAACTACAACTACCTCCATTAGATGCACTAACTTTGCAAATCTGATTAGTTCTGTCCAATCGGGAGGCACATGTCTTCATATTTTTCATCCAGGTCAGATGGTCACGGTCGGTCAAAATCCATGTGGACAATTAGGTTGCTCAGATTAGTCGAACTTGATGCTATGAATAACCTTCATGTTATGTAGACATATCACATGTATCAGGTTGACAATGAGCACTTATCCCGATCTACTCTATCGACTGGATTTATCTTTCCTCATGTTCATTGTCATAGTAATCCTGATGTCACATTGTTCACTTGCTATCCATATGATTTTAACTATCGAGCATACATCTCGCATCTATTCCACCTTCACGACCTATCCCGATCACCTTGCGATGCCTTTGGTCCTTTCGTCGGCATGAGTTACTCCAATGAGAAACTCACCTTTGATTAGATTTATCGCCATAAGCTATCTCAAACATAGTCTCCATGATGACACACCTTATCGGCATAGGTTACCCCGAATTGGAAGACTACAAGCCAAACAAGCACTCATCGGAATAGTTATAACTATCAGCATAAGGGAAACATGTTAGATCGACAAAACAAGTTAAACTGATGGCACACAATCAACCTCTGTTTATCGACATAGGTATTCCAAAATGCATATTCCACGGTGACATACTTCATCGGCATAGGTTATTCCGATGACCTTACCAATGGGTCTTCTCATCATTTGCCTCTGTCAGAATAGCTTACACTATTGACAAAGCGAGAGTTTATCATTCTGCCCTCAATAGCTATTCCGATATATATATCCTTGGTCTCCTGGTTGCCATAGCTATTCCGATACATTGACATCAATGTAGTTTACTTTATTGGTGTTATACAAAATTGCTACTCCGCCTATGTTTAGCTATTCCGATGCACATCCTTGGTCTCCTAGTCGGCATAGCTATCCTGATATGATATAAACTGCCCACTACCCAACATCGGCTAGACTTACACCGATAACAATTTCCTCCACACGACTTGGTATCGACCAAGCTATTCCGATGTGACCACCTGAGTAGATATCACCCGCACATCACTTGATCGATATAAGTTATCCCAATATGATCACTTGATGCTTATTTATCAAACCATAATGTGGTCGGTATAACATAGTGGAGTCTTGCTGATATACATGATTTATTTTTTTCACAACCTAGCTCAGGACATCCAACAAGAACTTCATAGACTTCATAGACATTGTGGGAGTCTGCAACAATGTTGTCATCTTCATCAACCTAATCTCTGTGATCTCTTCTACTACATCTACAACCTGCAAGTTGCACTGCCTTGTTGACATCAATGGCATCAATGGCACTCTTCTGCAACTTCATCAAATCAGCCTGGCACACACACATACATGTTGACTTCAATGGCAACTTCAATGCCAACAATCTCTCCCGTTGGCATTGATGTCAACACTGCACATTCTCTCCCCCTTTGACAACAATGGCAAAGGGGCCTTGACAACCAATAGAATTTCATCTATATTGACATGTGACCGCCAACCATGGATATCTCCATGCTCCCCATCAGGCTATATGTTCTTCTAAAAAAGAACTTCCCTCACTTTGATTCATTTGATGTGCGTAAGCATAACCATTATGAGTGTGTGCACCTCTGCTAGTCGCATACTAGATGAACCATTATTACAATATAAGAGCAGTGCCAATACTGCTTACAAAAATCACTTGTCTCTCCCTGAGATATCTTTTCTTTGATCCTATGCATGTATCTTGTATCTGGACATCCTTACAACTGGACTACCTTCATTTCAATGTGCATTAGCCTATTCTATACATCTCCCTCCCTCTTCTCTGTTGCAAATTATTGATCAATTTTTTTTTTATATTACAACCGTTGCACTTTTACTACCAATGCCTTGAGCCAATTAACATACTTTCGAGCCTGTCCTCTATCTTTTTTTCATTTGTCTTCTTGCTGGCCTCTCCTCTGACTTACACATTGTGCGCCTTCTCATGCATGGAATCTCAACACTACTTCTTTGTCCTTCATGCCTACTACATCAATGAATCCTCTTGCAGTCACTATTCATGCATTTTCAGCTGTACCATTATGAGCAACCATCTTCATAGTGTGGATAGTCTTCAAAATATCTTCACTACTTGCCTTCACACACTGTTCATACATTTTCAGCTGCACCATAAGGGATTTGACTGTTGTAATTGTTAGAGACCAATAGGGGTTTGCCGATTTGGTAAATAACACTACTCTGTTTGATCAGATCCTTTTCATGCTCCTATCTGCCTTCACACATATTGCAGATACACCTTCTGGTTCGACAATGAATCACACTGACACTTAACCAAAATTGCCAACACTATAACAAAACAACTAGTCGGTAACACATCACAAATCTAAGATCTCATAGAGATTACAAACAAATCTGTTCAAGTATGACCGTTAGATTACATAGCAATCATTGCACACTGTTCAAGACAACCTCAACCGCTCCTTGATCACCGCTTCATCGAATCTTGTAACTCATCACGCGACTTCCTCTTCATGCAATGCACTTGCTCATTCCCAAGATAAAATCATTATCTCTACGTGCCAAAAACCACTTGAAACTTATCACATACAACATGCATACGTGGCATAATCATTACCATTCATCATTTGATCATAAACCAATATAATCGATTCACCAAGCTTCATCAGTTAGGGTTTGGCACATCAACAGGTAGGGTTACCAGTTGATCTCACTGCTTCTAAAGTAATATTTGTTTCCTTCACTAGCTCACCTATTGGTTGCAAAACAACATCATAACAACATTATTACCAGTTATAATTGACACCAATGACAACACAATAATTCATCAATGCAATCTTCATGCAAATGCTAACAATCTCCCCCTTTGGCATTGATGGCAATACAAATATCAATACCATTGGTTGTGATGATTGAGAGTAATACACATACACATGTATAGGAATCTTGGTTTACATTTTACCATGTACTCTCCTTCAACTGAGCCTCCATGTCTTTAGCTGGTAACTGGCTATAGTTCTTCTCTCTATCAATCATACAATTCTTCTCCCATAATCATATAGTTCTTCTCCCCCTTTGACAATAATGCCAAAACATGTAGTGTCATACTTCATTGTTCTACCTCAACAATCTGCAACTTGATGCTCCCCCTGTGGAATAACTCCACTCTACACCAATTCTGCTTCAAGATTCTTCAATTAGCTCCAGGACTGATGTAATCTACATTTGCTTAATTGACCTCATGTAGGGGCACAACACCTAGCTAATTTCTAAGATACTCAAAAGTAGTCTTAGGCAGAGGTTTAGTAAAGATATACGCTAGCTGCTCCTTAGTAGATACATGTTCCAATAACACATCTTTACTCTGCACTTTCTCCCTCAAGAAATGATATTTCAACTCAATATGCTTGGTTGTAGCATGCAACATCGGGTTCTTTGAAATATTTATTGCACTGGTGTTATCACATAAAATCTTTACTGGTTCTATAATCTTCAACTTGAATCCTTCCAGAATGTGTTTCATCCAGATTGCCTGTGTACAATTCATATAAGCTGCAACATATTCAGCTTCAACAGTGGACTATGATATACAACTCTTCTTCTTGCTGCTCCAAGATACAAGTCTCCCACCAAGAAAGAATGCACCACCAGTTGTGCTCTTCATGTCATCAACATTTCCTACCCAGTCTACATCTGTATAAACCTTCAAATCAAAGTTACCTTCATATGGATACCATAATCCATAATCAATAGTACCTTTAAAATATCTGATATCCTTTTAGTTGCAATCATGTATCTCCTTAGGATTCTTCTGAAATCTGACAACTAATCCAACTGCATGAGCAATATCTGGTCTGCTGTGAACAACATAATGCAATTTCCCTATCATTGACATGTACTCCTTTTCATCAATAGATGCGACATCATCTTCCTTAGACAATTTACAACCTATAACCATTGGTTTCCCAACCGGTTTATAGGCACTCATTCCAAATGTCTTCAATACCTCTTTCACATATTTGGACTGTGTGATAAAAATACCACTCTTCATCTGCTGAATTTGCAAACCTATGAATAGTTTTATCTCTCCTACTAGAGACATTTCAAATTCACTTTTCATCTCATTTGCAAAGTCATCACTCATGTCATAATTGCCTCCAAAAATGACATCATCCACAAAAACTTCACTAACCAGTATCTTATCTCCTTTAGTCTTGAGATATATATTGTTGTCTTCACTAGTTCTCTGAAAACCTATCTTCATAAGGTGTGAATGTAGTCTTTCATACCATGTTCTTGGTGCTTGCTTCAAACCATATAGTGCCTTGTGTAGTTTACACACGCTATCCTTTACATCAGTCAAAGCATAACCATCTGGCTGTTCAATGTATACTTCCTCTTCCAGTATTCCATTTAAAAATGCTGACTTCACATCCATCAAATATACTTTGAATCCCCTATATGCTGCTAATGCAAGTAGAGTCCTAACACCTTACAATCTAGCAACTGGTGCAAATGTCTTGCCATAGTCTTCTCCTTCTTCCTATGCACAACCTTTGCATACCAATCTAGCTTTGTTTCTGACTACTATTCCATCTTCATTCAATTTATTCCTAAATACCCATTTAGTACCTATCACTTTTTTATTTGTGGGTCTGGGTACTAGGGTCCACGTATTGTTCTTCTCAATCTGGTCAAGCTCCTCTTCCATAGCTTTGATCATCTGCAAATGCTTCCTTAGCAGTTCTAGGCTCAATAATGGAGATCATGCAATAATTCTCTCTAATTCTTCTCCTGGTTAATACTCCAACATCTTTATCTCCAATAATCTGGTTAGGATTATGATTTAGTATCACATACCTTGGAATAACATGATAATTATCTTCAAGTTCTTCTTCCTCACTATCATCATCTTCTTCTGCAGAATCTACATGTTCCGGTTGAACTGGTACTACAACATTCACTTCATCAACTTCTGGCTTCACCGACTTTGGTTCCAAAATCAGAATGTAAGGTTCATCTTCCTTCTTCTCCTCATTGGTTTCTCTTGAAACTTTAGGATACTCATCCACTCAGACATCAACACTTTCAATGATTCTCTTTGTATAGTTGTTGTAACATTTGTAAGCCTTACTCTTGGTGGAGTAACCAATAAATATGCCTTCATCACTCTTACCATCAAACTTATCAACATAGTCACCTCTCTTGATAAAACATTTACTGCCAAAAATCATAAAATAACTGACATTAGGTGATCTACCATACCAGTATTCATAAGGAGCTTTATTCTTACCTCTCTTAACCAATATTTGGTTCATAGTGTAGATAGTTGTGCTGACAGATTCTCTCCAGAAAGTTTTTGCTACACCTCCTTGTATTAGCATCGTTCTAGTAGCTTCAACAACTGACCGATTGTTCCTCTCTGCAATACCATTATGCTGTGGTGTCCTAGGTGCAAAAAGCTGCCTCTTAATTCCATTGTCTTCACAATATCTAGTGAATTACTTTGAAGTAAATTCACCTCCTTGATCAGTCCTCAGACACTTTATCTTCTTACCACTTTCCTTTTTAGCTAAGGCCCTGAATGCCTTAAACTTACTGAAGGCTTCTGTTTTGTCCTTCAATAATGTGACCCACATCATTCTTGAGCAATCATCAGTGAAGATCATAAAATATCTATCAGCTTGAATACTTTTAGTCCTTATTGGTCCACAGAGGTCTGTATGAACCAAATCTAACAAATGTTCTGCTGAGAAAGATTTTCTCTTAAAAGATGAGGATGTCATTTTTCCTAACTGACATTCCTTACATAGAGCATTCACCGGTTTGTCCAATTGAGGCAAACCTCTCACTGACTTGGACTTACTGACTTTGACAATGTTATCAAAATTTATATGACAAAATCTCCAATGCCAAAGCCAACTATCATCTATTTTAGCAATTAAATAGTTGTTGACTTTAGGATTTAGGTGAAACAGGTTACCTTTTGTCTACTTGCGGGTTACAATCAGTTCACCTTTGCTCCCATAGATTTTGCACATTCTTTTCTTAAATTCCAATGGATAACCTCTATCATTTAGTTGAGCTACACTCAACAGATTGTGCTTTAATCCTTCAACCCAATAGACATCATTTGCATTGCTCTTTCCATTAAGAGAAATGATTCCCTTTTCTTTTACCATGCAGGGTGAGTCATTTCTAAATCTCACAACTCCTCCATCAAATTCCTTCAAATTAAGTAAGAAAGTTACTCCGGTCACCGGTCATGTGGTGTGAACAACCACTATCTATGATCTAATTAGCAAAACTATCCATGCGAGAAACTAATGCCTTCTGATTTGATGTCTCCTCTTTAATGGCAACAAAGACAATGCCTTCATTAGCATCTCCCTTAGATTCCTCATTGGTGATACCACCATCAACTGCAATGAGACAATCTCTTTTGCCTTTACCTTTCTACTTCTTGTACTTCTCACGCTTATGCTCATTGTCACCATTAGGACAGTTAGCTACAATATGTCCAATCTTGTTACATGCAAAACACTTCAAAGGTAATTTACCTTTGTACTTACCGGTACCTCTGGGTAACCGCTTGACCAACAATGCTTCAAGATCGATCAAACTGTTTTCATCATCAACTTCTCTGCTGCATTTAGAATCATAACTGTGACTGACATCTCTACTTTTCCTCACATGTGACTGAAGCTCTAAATGCAGATTTGGATTTCTGAGCACTACCACCATAACCATTTAATTCAAATGCAGTAAGTTTACCAATGATGGAGTCAAGAGCTACCTTTGTTTTATCAATAGACTTTAGCTCTTGAATGACTGCAACTCAGATAGCGTAGACCAGTAGAAGGGTTCTCAACACCTTACTAACCATTGTGGCATCCTCCACTTTACCACCAACACTTTTGATCTCACCGACTATCTCCTTGATCCTTTGACCATATTGTTGAATATTCTCACCTTTAGCCATCCGCATGTCATCAAATTTACCTCTCAGACTCTCTTCTTTGGCAATCTTCACATGCTCATCACCGCTATAGATGTCCTCAAGTTTCTTCCACACATCATAAGTAGTCTCCAGACCATGGACATCAACATACTCTGAATCAGACAAAGAAATGATACTAACCTGTAATGCTTGATTATTCTCTTGTTGCTCTTTCTTTTGATCATCAGACATAGTCCCACTAGGTGCAGTATATTGTGTAACAACATGTTCCCAGTATTGACTTCCTAGACTCTTGATATAGATTTTCATCCTATTACTCCATATTCTGTAGTTTTCCCTATTAAACTTCAGACCTTATTTCTTCATCATGTTCTTCTAGATCTTTACCTCAAGCTGTTAGGCTTAAACACTAGAAGCCCTGAAATGCTCTGATACCAAGTGATGATATGATGAATCAATAAGGATCCAAACAACTACTGAGAGAAGGGGGGGGGTGAATCAGTAGATAGAAAAATGACTTAACTTTCACCAACCTCAAAAAC
The DNA here is from genome assembly GCF_030272615.1 of Cryptomeria japonica. NCBI lineage: Eukaryota > Viridiplantae > Streptophyta > Pinopsida > Cupressales > Cupressaceae > Cryptomeria > Cryptomeria japonica. The sequence continues at coordinate 177,913,019 of NC_081413.1, read as the reverse complement.
AATCTCACAAGTCAATCTTTGAACTAACTGGTTCAAACATTGAACTACAAACTTCAATAGCATTGTCAGTTTACCGGTTTGAATGACATATCAAAATAATAGTATAACATCTCTAAAACTCCCAAACCGTTTAACCAAAACATCAAAATACTTTACTGACAATAGTAAAAGCACATTTCAGATTAATGTTGATCATCTTATCATATCTAAGTTAAGCAAATTAACCATATCACACATAACCACAAAAACCATTCACCACTTGACACAATGATTTTTGACGTGGAAACCCAAATGGGAAAAACTACGGTGGGAATGAATACCCACAAGTATTCTAAACTCTTCCGAAGTTCGCCCTGTTAGGAGCCAAGCTTGTTAAAGCTTTACAAAAAGTCCTATTAAAAATAGATCCTGTTAGGGACCACCCGGTTAAGGGATTGACTATAATGCCCCGTTAGAAGCAATACCCTGTTAGGAGTAACCTTGGTAGAGGATTTGAAATCCAAGCTAATGGATCACCTGGTTAGAGGATTTAGATATCACTAAGCCTGTTAAAGCTTACTCGATTAAGGGATTTGACTGTTGTAATTGTTAGAGAACAACAGGGGTTTGCTGATCTGGTAAATGGAGCTACTATGCTTGATCAGATCCTTTTCATGCTCCTATATGCCTTGATACACCTTCTGGTTCGACAATCAATCACACTGACACTTAACCAAAATTGTCAACACTATAACAAAACAACTCATCAACCTTATAAGAAAAACAAGTTGGTAACACATCACAAACCTAAGATCTCATAGAGATTACAAACAAATCGGTTCAAGTATGACCGTTAGATTACATAGCGATCATTGCACACTGTTCAAGACAACCTTGACCACTCCTTGATCACCACTTCATCGAATCCTGTAACTCATCACGTGGCTTCCTCTTGATGCAGTGCACTCTCTCATTCCCAAGATAAAACGTTATCTCTACGCACCAAAAACCACTTGAAACTTATCACATACAACATGCATATGTGGCATAATCATTACCGTTCATCATTTGATCATAAACCAATACAACTGATTCACCAAGCTTCATCGGTTAGGGTTTGACACATCAACTAGTAGGGTTACCAGTTGATCTCACTGCTTCTAAAGTAATACCTGTTTCCTTCACTATCTCACCTATCGATTGCAAAACAACATCATAACAACATTATTATCGGTTACAATTGACATCAATGACAACACAATAGTTCATCAATGCAATCTTCATGCAAATGCCAACATTCTTGTTAGAGCTGATTTTCTTCATATTTGTAGCAGTCTATTCTTACACCTATCCATCTTAATAATTTGGGGGCAAAGAATGTTATCAGTATGTTACTCCCCCTAAGATCCCGCATCTCCTTAAGCATTAGAAGATGTCATTTGTGCATGAAATGCATAGTGCTAGCCCATGGCCATATCCTCTTGTTTTCTTCTCTAAACTTGCTTGATCTCTCCTTGTCTCTTACTTGCAATTCTTGGAGAGCAATCATCATTTTTCTTTGCCTAACAACCCTTGATCTACAATGTTTTGCAGTGTGGCCAAAGTTGTTGTAGCTGTGGCAAACTACGTTCTTCCTAAACAAGGGATTCAATTAAATGCTCTTTGTAGACATTGGAGGTTAACTTGTTGAATGTTAGATAACTTGACAAGTTTGGAAGACTCAACAAGTTAACTTGTTGAAGAAGGTAAAGTCTTCAACACATTTTGAAGACTTTCCCCAAAATTTGAGAAGTGACTCCCCCAAATTTAGGGATGTGACATGATTAGAGGAATTAGGCTAGTTAATGAGGGGTTTAGAGGGGTTCTAGAAGAATATTAGCATGGTAATGGAAAATGTAGGAGAATGTAAGTGGAGGGAAATAGACATTTTTAGATAAAATAAAAGATTTATTTTAGCCAAAAGGAGCGCAACTTACATTTGTAAGATTTTGAAAGTGGGGGGACTATTCACAAATAAATAATGATTTATTTAAATGCAAAAGGATTTTAATCAAATATAAATTCAATTAAGAGGTAAAAAGGGATTTTAATTAAATAAATAAGATTTATTCAATTAAATGGCTAAAGGGTACTTAATCAAACCTTAGTTTAATTAATAGGTTAGGCTAGAAGAAAATGATTTTAATCAAATGTTTAATTTGATTAATAGGCTGATTGGAAGAATAGAGATATTAACTAAACCTTAGTCCAATTAATATGTGAAATGATGATTAAATGAATAAAATTTATTTAATTAGTTGTGCAAGTTTTAGGTGTCTACAGACACATCCACTGATTTTTGAGATATATATGAGATATGATTTTGGCGGTGTATATGCATGTATGGACTTTATTACGTAATTTGATTATTATTTTATTATTAGATGATGATGCTATGATTATTGATGCATGTGATGGATATTGTTTGGCTTTTTGTGATGCAAGATGGATGCATATGCATTTGTTATATGATATGTAATGTTGCTGACATGTTTGTGAATGCAGGATGCATGCAGATTATTCTATATGTATGCATATGTTGTCTAACATGTGCGTGGATGCAGGATGGATGCGGATGATATGATGTGCATATTTTTGGATTTTTATGTGCTGAGATTTGAAGAAAATATCCTTGAGGCTGTGCCTTTTGGGACCAAATTCATAATTTGTAATGAAAAAACAAATCCTAACCCAGAATGTCTAATCATCTTGTTGCAAATGGAATAACAATACTTTCTACATTTAATTTGACACACTGATCAAATATTTTCTTAACAATTTGATCTAGATTTGTTGATTTTTCCATTATATCTGATTTGCTTTGCTTATAGAGCAAGGATTTGATAACGAATGTGATCTAGTACTGCTGTTGTGAACTTTACTTTTTTAGTCTGTTAAATTTCTTGTCATTTGTAAAGTGTCCCAAAATGAATGAGTGTGTGATTTTGATGCATGATGTGTTGAATATGATTATTAAATATTTTATATTGAATGATGTGATCATTAATGCTATATGAGATGCTAATGTTTGAATGGGCTTTAATTAACCTTACATTATCATGACCCTAAGATGTGTGATTGTGAACATGCATGCCATATACATTTCGATAGATAGTCAAGATTGTATGTACCAATTTACATGTTTGTAATGAATAATGCAACTAAATGATACTAAATGGACAAAATGATTATGATAATAATAAAATGATAATGTAACTAGTGATTATGCAACTTAAATGGACAATGCAATTGCTATTAAATAATAATACACAATGAAGTGATTTTTTGGAATGTGCCAACCATAGTACACGAACATAGGATTAGAAGAAATTAAGAAAATGAATAAATTGAGGTCTCCAAAATGCGTAATGATAGGATGAAATGTAGATGAGTGGATGAAAGGGATCTATTGTGCAAAATGTGGAGAGCAAACCTAGTTTTGATTTTACCAAGGATAGTCTATACCACTGATTATAGGAACCATGATGTTATGAAAAATCCAAGGCGTGGATTGACTCTCAAACAAACAAGAATCTCTAGTACGCAACCGTATAAACACCATATAGATGTAGGTATAGGTCTGCAGGTTCATGCGAGAGAGACCTTCAAACATGGCATACCACAAAACATGCCCCGATATGCCCCTTTCCATAACATACCAAGATATAGATTGATCCTTGCAGCCATGGGTAGGAATAGTCATAGGACAAAGTGATGCGAATCAAAGAAAACATACCAAATCATGTAAACAAAATTCACAAGGTCAACTAACATCTCTTGCCAAGAGTAGGACATGGACTTTGTGGATATATTGCCAAATAGGGGAAGGATGCATCTCGATGGGCAGGAGTGACTAATGGATCTGAACAAGCAATAGAGAAGATGGCATGGATACATGAGTGCAGATGTGATACTCAACTGTTGGGACTTGATGGAGTAAATGTGGATGACTGTTTTAATAATGCACAAGTCAAGAAGAAGCCTAAGCTCAGGATTGAGAATTAAGCTCAGTTTAGTGGGATGGAAGCTCAAATTGATGGGATTAAAGCTTAGTTGGATGGGATGAAAGCTCTATTGGATGGGATGATCCTTATTCATGATTCAGACAAAGACTCATCATCATATGTTGGGGGAGAATTGATAACCAGCCCATTGAGGATAGTTTAGTGGGAGAAGTGAGTAGGGCTGTTGCGGAGCACCTTGTTCCTTTTCTTTTTGTTGGGGGGGAGGGAGGTAGAGTCATCAAATCGATTTTCTTGTTAGAATGAAGGAGACAACTAACAATAGATATGGTGATGGATGTCATGGGAGAAGGTTTATGCAGTGGCGTGCATTAAAGAATATGGATATCGGGTGGGTGGGAAAGATAGAGTCTGACCTAATAGACGATGGATCCAGATTATTTACCTTGACGCCTGTAAACAAGTTTTCACCAAGGTATTTGCCCATAGAGCCACAAATGGTTTTCACTGATGGACGAATTGATTTTTCACTTTTTTGCTTTTTTTTGTATTTTTGTGCTTTTTATGATTGTTTTGTATTTTTGTGCTTTTTTTTATTTTTTTGTATTTTTGTACGTTTTTAGGCATAAAATATCTTGAAGTGCATGATGTTCATAGGCTTGTCCAAGGGATCTCCTTTCAGAGTAGCCAATTGATATGCACCTTATCCATATTTTGTTGTGATCACATAAGGTCCAAGCCAATTAGGCTTAAACTTGCCTTTCTCATCTCTTTCTTAGAGATTTCTCTGATTTTTCATAAGGACAAGATCACCAACTTCAAATACCGAGTCCTGACCTTCTTGTTGTAGCTCAAGCGTAAGTGATTTTGATATACCCAAAGATGATTTAAGGCCTTGAGGCACCTTTCATCTAGCAATTCTAGCTCTTGCAGCCTAGCAACTCTATATTCCTCATCAGGGAGAATATTCTGTAGTGATACCCTTAGGGAGGGGATCTCGATGTCAAGGGGAAGGACAACTTCAGAGCCAAAGACAAGGGAATATGGAGTGGTTCATATGGGTGTGTAGTAAGCCCATAGAGAAAGATGGAGTTGGAGGTGCCAATCACAACCAACTTCATTGAATAAATTTTTAAGGATTTTGATTAGAGTTTTATTATAAGCCTCATCTTGGTCGTTGCCTTGTGGGTAATATGGGGTGGAGAAGCGGTGCTGGATGTCAAACTTCTGACAGAGCTCTTTAACATCTTGATTCTTGAAAGGTCTGCCATTTTCTATGATAATAACTTTGGGGATTCCATAGCGATAGATTAAATAGTTTAGAATGAATTTAGATATCTACTTCCCAGTAGTGAAGGTAAGAGGGATGGCCTCAACCACTTGGTGAAGTATTCAGTGGTAGTGATGAATTTGTGACCATTGGAGGATGCAGGGTGGATTTTCCCAATGAGATTGAGCTCCACTGTGAGAAGACCCAAGGTGTGATAAAAGGTTACAGATCTTGTGATGGAATGTGAATCTTGTCACCATGCTTTTGACAAGGGATACATTTATTCAAATAATTTTATGCATATTCTTCCATTGTAGGCCAGTAGTATCCTGTTCGCAAGAGCTTTTTAACCAAAGTGAGACCACTTGAGTGTGCCCTATAGATATCCTTGTGCACTTCACATAGCACCTATTCAACCTCTTATTTTTCTAGACACCTTAGAAGGGAACCATTGAAATACCTTTTGAATAGGGTGTCTCCAAGGATGGTGTAACAGGTGTAGCAACATATAAAGGTTTGTTGTTGGGTTTTGGAGAGGTGTGGAGGGATGGTGTTGTCTCTTAGGTAGGCGAAGGTCTCTTGATACCAAGGGGATTCAGGACCAATGAGTACACACACCATTTCAGACTCGAGTAAATTGTATGCCGGTATCAAGAGTTGTTCAACCAAAAACTCACATTTTTTACTATGTGCCAACATCTGAAGGAGAGAACCGATAGTGACCATTGCATCTACAACTCTATTGTTTGTGCATGGAATTTGATCAAACTTTATTGATGTATAGTGTTGTTTGATATCCTCAACCATATTATAATAAGGAAGAATCTTGTCATATATTTTTGGTACTCATCGTTGACTTGTTTAATGACAAGTTGGGAATCATCATAGACATGTAATTCCAATATCTTCCATTGAATAGCCAAGAGGAGTCCAACGATTAGTGCCTTGTGTTCTGCAATGTTGTTGGTGCATGCAAATGCTATCTTGTATGATTTAGGGATGCAATATCCTTGAGGTGTGACCAACAATATGCCTGCCCCCGATTCGTTTTGCGTGTAAGAACCATCAAAATACAATTGCCATGTGGAAGACATAGTGACAGTCATTATGGATTCATCTAGGAATTCTGTGAGGATAGTGTGATCAACTTGAAGCGAAGCATCTTCCAGTTGATCTACTATCACTTGTCCTTTGATTTATTTTCTATCTACATACTCAATGTCAAACTCACTTAGTAATAGGACCCATTTGGCAGTTCTCCATGTGAGAGCAACCCTTGATAGGAGATACTTGAGAGGGTCAATCTTAGCAATCAATTTTGTTTTGTTGTTAAGCATGTAGTGGTAGAGTTTCTATTTGTTGAAGACAAGTTCTTAGCATGCTCTTTCAATAGGGGTGTAATTGAGCTCATACCCCACTAAGGTGCAGTTGATGTAGTAAATTACATGCTCTTTTCCCTGATCATCTGTCTATGCCAATAATTCCCCCAATGCCATTGTGGTTTCTGATATGTACAAAAGGAGCGACAAACCTGGAATAGGAGGCATGAGGACGGGAGGTGATGCTAGGTATTATTTGAGTTTCTTGAAAGCCTTCCGACATAGGTAGTCCCATTTGAATTTGGTATCCTTGCATATTAAGTGTGCAAATGGGTCATTTATCTGCAAGTTGTGAGATGAAGCGTCTGATGGATTGGAGCTTTCCTTGAAGGCTGCATAATTATCTGAGAGTCTTCGGGGTGGAATTTCTATGATAGATTTCACCTTTGCAGGATCAACCTCTATGCCTCTATGGAAAACAATGAAACCTAATAGTTTCCCAGATGTAACACCAAAGACGCACTTCTTGGGATTTAGGTGCAACTTATATTTTTCCAATCTCTCAAAGATCTGCCTTAGGATATGGATATGCTCATCTCTTGTCTTTGATTTTCCTAGGAGATCGTCCAAATAATCTTCCATGATTTTATGCAAGAGGTCATGGAAGATGGTTGTTATTTCTCACTAATATGTTGCTCCAGTGTTCTTGAGACCAAAATGAATGACTTGATAGCAAAAGGTACCCCATGACGTGGTGAATACTATTTTGTGTTGGTCTTCTTCTGCTATCCTGATATGATTATATCCAAAAAATCCATCCATGAGTGACAACATTTCATATCCCGGTGTGAGATCTACGATTATGTCTATGTTGGGGAGCGGGAAGTCATCCTTTGGGCAGGCTTTCTTCAAGTCTCGAAAATCTGTGCAAATGCGAATGCCCCCAACAACTTAGCTAATAGGGATAATGTTGGATACCCATTCAGGATAATCTATTGGTTTTATGAATCCAATGTCCAACATTTTCTGAAGTTATGCCTTGATGAGGAGTGCAATATGTGGATGTATCTTGTGTAATTTATGCTTTACAGGTTAGCATCTAGACAAACAACAAGATTGTGGACTACTAAGTCTTGATCAACGCTTGGCATGTTAGTATACGACCAAAAAAAGTTGATCTTTGTTTTCGTAAGAAAATTGATGAAGTTCCTTTTTTCTTGATCCAATAGGGACTTAGCAATGAGCACATTCTTTTGAGAGTCTTCAGTGCCCATGATGATAGTGTTTTTTTCCTCTATAAGCAAAGTTGACCTGTCTCGTTGTTGGGGAACCATGGTAGGGAGGTCAAGTCCCTCATCCTCAAGTGCCTGATCTAGGTTTTTACTTGTGGATATGCCCTTTATTTTTACTTTTTCCTCATCCAAGGGTGCCTCAGGGAGGTTTTCACCCAAGGAATCATGATTTTTCTTTTTATTATCCTTTTTGTGACTAAAGGCATTGACATGACTACCAAAGTATCTGTTCTCATGCAATTGGATCCCATGAACTCTATTGCAGTCTTCCAAATTGTGTATAGTCAGGAGAGTAATGAGAGCATTATCATTGGCACATATGTCCAAAGTAGGTTTGTCTCGTTGGTCCCAGTCTACAAGCTCAAGGTGGACAAGTTGCAGTTAGTATGGAGTGGAAGGGATTATGGGGATGATAGTGTTGATATGGGTATCAAAGAAGATGCCATCTTCGTATTCAAAAGGCATTTCATGAAATTCCTCTTCATTAGAGTCTTTGACATCCTAAGGGGGATCTGAAGGGGTACCAGTGACAGCGATCTTAGGTACTGGAGTGTAATCCAAGCCTCTGTTGTACTTGTATGAGATGGGATTTATTGGTGCTTTGATTCCTTTTTCTTTCGGCCCCATGCCATGTCCTTTATAACCCATCTTATCCAATATGGTTGATGCTTTTGGATACATCCTCTTGGGGATATTTTCTAGTTCTTCATCCTTTTCACGATACAACCAAGAGGAAACATTTGTCTTGAGACTCTATTCATAAAGTGGGCCCCATTGCTTGAAGATGGTGTCTTTGCATTGTATAGTAGGTTTCTGATCTTTTTTATTTCTTTGGGCTTTCCGAATGACTTGGGAGATAAGGGGAGTTTTCCTATGAGTAGGACATCCTCAAGTTTGTACTCTCCATAGCCATTATCTACGATCTTGACCTTAGGTTCTTCTTGAGATGAAGTGGAGGCAACTTTAGATGCGTTAGATGGAAGAGGTGGATTGGGTTTGTTTAATGGACAATGGTATGGATGTTTCCCTTCTAAGAGCTTTCAATACCAAAAAGGTTGCGGATCACCTCTGATAGTGATCTCTCTACCATTGAAGGGAAATTTAAGGCATTGGTGGTAAGTGGAGGGAATGGTTTGAATGAAATAAATTCATGGATGACCAAGGATAATGTTATAATGGAGGTCAAGATCGAAGACTTGGCAAGGGGTTTTAACTATAACAAGGCCCACTTGAAGAGGTAAGGTGATCATGCCTTTTGAAACCATTTCTTCATCATCATAGGCTTTTATTGTGATCTTTCTTTTTGGGTCAACCAAGTCCTCAGAAAGTCCTAGTTTCTTTATTAACTTGTATGTACAGAGATTGAGTCCAAACCCACTATCTATCAAGATGCATTTAACCTTGTGTTTCTGGATAAGAGCTTCAATGTGAAATGGTTTATTATTATCATCATTAGAGGGAGCATCATTGGAGGTGAAAACAAGGTGGTTCTGGGTAGAGAGGTTTCCAACGAGGGCTTAGAAATGGGCAACATTGATGTTGTTAGGGACACGTGATTCGAGGAGGGCTTGTTCCAAAATCTCCTTGTGAATAAGGGAGGTCTTAAGGAGATCTAAGATGGAAATCTATACAGGATTCTTCCCAAGATGATCAAGGAGATCATGTCGATGGGTGGATGACATGGGGGGAGGATTCGGTGGAGGAGGAGCTCCTTGGACAGTTAAGGAAAAATCAATGTAAGAGGTAATGGTTATTTTAATCAATAAAACATTTAGATACATCAAAAACAAGATCAAATGCCATTATACCTTCACAAACCTTCACTTGTTCCTCGGATTGAGCCTTTGATGAACTGGAATGTGCCTAAATGCTTCACTTGATTGGATTGGCTCCAAGATTGGATTTGGATTTCTCTCCAAGATGCAAGACAATGATGGGTGAAAGAGTGATTGGATGATGTATAGTCAAATGATGGATATGGCTATGGATGCTATGGATTTTTGCCTATAACGAGGATGCTTTTGATGGAATTCTAGAGCTATGTTGACAACATGGGATTACTTGACTTGGAGATGGAGAATGATGGGAAGGAGACCCCAATTTATATATTTGAGAAGATAAACAAACAATTGAGGTTGAAGATGAATCAATGGTGGAGATTGAAGGAAAGGGGAGGACATGGATTGAGAGGACATGAGGTGGCAGGTGTGGAGACCAAGATATTTTTCATAAAGTCATTTCTTGTCTCCACACTCCACAATGTACATGGGGAAGAGCTCCCTAAGTACACAGGAAAGACAAAATAGAATTAAAAATTCCTTGGGAGATGAAAAGGGAATTAAAAATTCCTAAAATATTGGATGCATGGGGGGATGAGACAAGAAAAGGAATTTAAATTCATTGGGAAGGTGAAAGGCATGGGTGAATGTGAGATTTTGAAATCATTTAAATGACCTAATTAGGTGCATTTAAGGTGGGAGGTGAGGAGAGGACATGTGGATTTTAGCCATTTATGGCTATGAGTTGACTTGGTGGCTAATCATGGGGATTAGCGACTAGAAACTGATTAAGGAGGATTAGGTGAGATAATGAGGAATTAGAAGACAAGTGGGATTTGTAGGAGGATTTGAAAAGAAGAGAGAATGAGTGGGGGAATTAAAAATTGAAGAATAATGTTAAGCATGATTATGAGGGATTTTAGAAGAATTAATTAGGTTAATGAGAGTTTAGAAAAATGATTTGTAGGAATCACTTGATTTAGTTAATTAATTTAGATTAATTAAATAAGGGGATTTTAGAAGAAATAAATAGTTGGACAACTTTACAAGAATAGGGAATAATTGATTTATTAAAAAAATCAATTATCTGGACTATAGTGACATGATTAAATTAAATTAAATTAAATTAATGCCGAGAAGAATAAGGACAAACATAATTAAATAAATTAATTATGTAGAAAGGATAAAATTAATTATGTAGAAAGGATAAAATTAATTAAATATTTAATTTAATTAATTTTGGACGTCTACACCAACAAGAACTTCATAGACTTTATATGCATTGTTGGAGTCTGCAACAATATTGTCATCTTCATCAACCTGATCTCTGTGATCTCTTCTACTACATCTGCAACTTTCAAGTTGGTCTGCCTAGTTGATATTAATGACATCAATGACACTCTTCTACAATTTCATCAAATCAGCCTTGCACACACACATGTTGACATCAATGACAACTTCAATGCCAACAAAAAGAACAAGAAAGAAGAAGAGCACATTGGTTATCTCAGAAAGCAAGTTGAAGATGGAAATAAAACCATTGATGATCTTGAAATAAAGCTACATATCAAATTTGTAGAATGTACGAAACTTGAAGAAGAAGTGGTCATGTTGAGCAAAGAGTTGAAATAAGCAAAAAAACAAATTGATAAGATCTTGAAGCTTAATGTAAAACACCAACTAGTTGGCCCAAAACATCCTCCAATGCACAAAAACCAATGTGGTTCTATACACACCACGATGATACCCATATTATTATCCAAAGTAAACCACTAAAGAATGTATGGACATAAAAGATATGATTCAGATAGGATACACTACTATAGTCAGTTGGAAACTAGACTAGCTGATAGAATAGAACTCAAAATACCATAACTTCACTTGCCAATCAAACCATCTCTAGAAAGTTGAACTAGAACACTACACAAATCAAATGAACATATAGTCCAAGCAACAACATTGAAAACCACACATCAAAGAACCATCAAGTATTATCTAAACTAGTTTTGACAGACACCCCATTATTAGAAAAAATAGTTAACTACCATCTGAGCAATGGAGGACCTGGAAACTTGATAGAACAATGTATACAAAACATCAACATTATATCTAGAATTTCACTCCATAATCTTGACATAACAGAGGAATGCTTTGCATTCCTCCTCTGGGATACTTTAAACTCTTTCCTACATAAATACAATTTCCTGCATATTGAAACTTCCACTACACCAACCTTCTAGAAACACCTCATACTTACTCAATATCACTACTAGACCACACAACAACATTAGAAAATTCATTTTTGGACCATCTACAATATTGATACAACACATAATGATATAAATGACTACATGGCACAACAACTCAAGCTTCCAATAGTCTCCCCCTTTTCCTGTGATGGTAACATCTGTACCACCAACAACAAAGAAAACTCAACTCACAACTAATATCTCTCCCAATCTATAATTTGTTAGCATTTGGAATTATAATAGACAATGGGAGATTGTTGGCATTTCAATAAGGATATTGAGAAGGTTGTTGATGATTATGGATATAACTGATTAAGAATGTTTACTATCTTAATATTATTATTTTGTCATTGATGTCAAGAAATTGATTTTCTAATTCAATATGATGTTGCCATATCTTGAGAAGTATGATTTGAAGAATATAAAGATGTCGGTAAAAGACACAGGAAAGAATATGATGAATAAGAGAATGAATAAGGTATTCAATGGGCAACTATTACCGAGTCAGACAATGATGAGATCATGATGTTTAGATTGTTTTAACATCATACATATGTTGTAAATTGTAAGGTTAATACTATACTATGTTATCAAGCAAAGAACCTAGTCGGTAAACCCTAAGGTTATCGCTATCAGTTAATGAAGGCAGAATGTCTACTGAGTGAAGTTTAGTATTTACCGAGTTGTTTCCGAGTTGTAACTGAGCTGTAACAGAATGCATTAAATGTTTACATGCATTATTTAATGAAGGAAGCTGATGAGCTAGACTGATTAAATGATTGGTATGCCATAAATGTAGTTTTTTAATGAATCTATGGCAAAGGAAAGTCGGCATGAAGATCTACAGTTTAGATTAAACCGCAATACCCTAGCACAAGTTCCAAGAAAGGTATGCAAGTTCCTAGGTGGGGTAAAATGTTTTCAGATCGAAAGATGCATTGAACCTAGACAAGATTGAAAATATGATGGCTATGATTGATCATGGGAAATGTGATCAAGGAGATTAAGTGGTTAGCTAATTGTTTAAAAATAGGGAACTATTGATAAACAATGTATGCGGGCAAGTGTGTGCATAGGGATGCTACATAGTGATTACCGAGCACAAAAGCTTGAAGACCTGTTTGAATAACATAGTATAGAAGCCCAGCAGATGGACAAGATTAGTTCTATGTCTAGATTGTATTGAACAAATAAGAATCTACTTTAGCATTTTAGATGTGAAGTTACAGATAGGTTTTTATTACTGTTATTTTGTGAAAGTGACAGAAAATCTCTTAACCGAGTGGACTTAATAGTCTTATTTGTAAAACCCTCTAGCAAGGTGACATTCTGATTGAGTGTTTGAAATCCTTTAACAAGGTCACTTCTAATAAGGTGAAGATCCTAACAGATCTGAGGGAAATCCCTTAACCGGGTCACATCTAGCAATGTGTTTGTAATCTTTAACATGATTTTCTTTTAACCGAGCATACTCTAGAAGAGTATATTTCTTAGTGGGTCCAAAATCCCACAGTGGTTTTTCCCTATTTGGGTTTCCACGTTAAATCCAGTGTTATGAGATTTATGATGTTTATATGTTTTTGAGTTTGCATGTTTAATAGTTTTGGTTATATTACTAAAGTATATGTTACCAAGGTTGAATCTGATGTTTTTATGGAAGATTAAGTTTGTATGGTTCACCCCCCCCTCTCATCTTGTTGGCTATTGGATCTGTACTTATATTATGTATCAGAACTATCAATTGGTATTAGAGCTTTGGACTCTAGAAGAAAAGTTTAAAGGCACTTGAGTTAAAGATTCAAAGATGTATAAGAGGGATGCATCGAAGCTGAACAAGTCAAGTTTCTCTACATGGCAGAAAAGAATGAAGCTGCACCTATTAGGAGTTGGAGAATATGTTGTATACTATCTAGAGAATGATTTTGCTACACTGAGAACCTATCCATTGACAATGGAAGAGATAAAGGCAAAGCAAGAACATATTCAAGCAATGATTGAAATAACATCTGCATTGACCGATTCAGAGTTTAATGATCTAGAAGGCTGCAATGATACAAAGGCAATGTGGGATAAGCTCATATCAGTGTATGGAGGAGATGAACATGTTCAAAGAGCAAAAGGTGATAGTCTAAGAGGACAATTTGAATCTATGAGGATGAATGAAGGTGAGAACATAACTCAGTACTGTACAAGACTAAAAGAGATTGTCAATCAAATCAAAGGAGCAGGTGGAACTATTGAAGAAAAGGATAGAACAAGTAAGTTGTTAAGAACCCTTCTACCAGCTTATGCAATCCGAGTCTCTGCAAACAATGAATTGAGGTCTATACCTAATATGCCAGTTTCTTTAGATGCTACTATTGGTAAGCTACATGCATTTGAGTTAAGTAACTTTGATAACAATGGATCTTCGGTAAATAAAGTTGAATCTGCATTTAGTTCTTTTCATCTTGATGAATCTAATGATTACAATGAAAGAAAGTATAAGTACTCTGAAGGAGATCATAGTGGAGCAAGTGAAAGATTTCGTAAGAACATGGAAGAAGTACACAAACTGTATGAGGAAATTAGAAAGCAGGAAGAGTTTGACGCACTATTAGCCAAAAGGTTACCAAGAGGCAAAGGTAAGTATAAGGGAAAACTACCTTTGAAATGTTTCAATTGTGATAAAATAGGACATATGGCTTCTAACTGTCCAGACAAAGATTCTATTGAAAAGAGAGATTACCGAGATGACAAATAGAAAGATAATCATTACAGAGGACACTGAGACTTTAGAAGAAGAGACAGAAAGACATGTTTAATAGCTGATGAGGAATCTAACGATGATAAATCAGATGACACTGATACAGAGGAAGTAGTTTATGTGGCTATCAAAGATGGATCAGATGAAGAAAGGTATGAAGAAAAAGCTCTAATATATCACATAAACACTAATGATTCTTGGATCATAGATAGTGGATGCTCACATCATATGACAGGAGATAAACACAAGTTTGTTATATTAGAAGATTATGATGGAGGCTATGTTAGATTTGGTAATGATGCACCATGTCCGGTGAAAGGTAAAGGATCTATAACACTTCTTGACAATGTAATATGTAATGATGTTTATTGGGTTGAAGGTTTGAAATACAATTTGTTGAGTGTAGCACAGCTAAACAACATAGGTTACCGAATAGAATTTCAAAAAGGAACTGTCAAAGTTCATGACAAGAATGGAAAGTTAGCTGCTACCGGGACACAAACAAAAGGTAACACATTTCACCTTGACTCAACTCGGAACAAGTGTTTGTGTGCAAAGATAGATGATACCTGGTTATGGCATAAAAGGTTTTGTCATGTAAATTTTGATGCTATGTGCCGAAGATGCCAGATGGGTAAGATGACAAGATCAAGCTTTACAAGTAAGTCTTACACTTCTAAGGGAATTTTAGATCTTGTGCACACTGATCTTTGTGGTCCTATGAAAGTTCAAAGTTATTATGGTGATAAATATTTCATATTATTTCTGGATGACTATTCAAGGATGATGTCAGTAATGTTTTTAAAAGATAAATCAGAAGCTTTTCAAATGTTTAATGGTACAAGGCAAGAGTTTAAAATGAAACAGGAAGACAACTGAATGTCTTAGATCAGATAGAGGAGGAGAGTTCACATCTGATGAATTCAACTCATTCTGCAATGATCATGGTATTAAAAGACAAGTCTCTGCACCGAGAACTCCACAACAGAATGGAATAGCTAAGAGAAGAAACAGATCTATTGTGGATTGTGCTAGAATACTGCTGATTGAAAAGAGAGTGCCACAAATATTTCGGAGAGAAGAAATACGCACAATAGTTTACACCCTAAACCAGGTACAATTGAAGAAAGGTACTTTGAAGACACCATATGAAATCTGGTATGATAAGAAACCTAATGTAAGTTATTTTAAAATCTTTGGAAGTAGATGCTATGTTCACAAAGATGATAGAAATGGCAAGTTTGATCAGAAGAGTGAAGAAGGAACATTTCTAGGTTATTCTTCTAGAAACAAAGCATTTAAATGTCTGATCAAATCATCTAACAAAATAGTAGAAAGTGCAAATGTGAAAATTGATGAATTTGCAGAAAGAAATGATGAAGGAAATTCCAAGGAACTAGAAGACTATGATGAATTTGTCTATGATCAACCGACAAGTCTTACCGAGAAAACTGTTGAAGAAAATGAAGAGAATATCTAGTTACCGAGTGATGAAGAAGATCATACAGAGCCTACCAAGCCTGTATTAGCCAAGTATGTCAGAAGACATCATGCACCAAGTCAGATTATAGGAGATAAGGATGATCCAGTGATGAAAAGGAACAAACTGAGATTGAACACATGTCTGATATATGAATTTGAACCGAGAATAGTGAAAGAGGCATTTAACAGTGAAGATTGGATAAATGCTTTGACAGAAGAGATTGATCAAATCAAGAAGAATGACACATGGACACTAATCCCAAGACCAAAGGACAAAAATGTAATCGGTACAAAGTGGATTTTTAGAAACAAGCTAAATGAAAAAGGAGAGGTCATTCGAAACAAAGCAAGACTAGTTTGCAAAGGTTATGCTCAAGAAGAAGGAATTGATTATGGTGAAACTTTTGCACCTGTTGCTAGATTTGAAGGAGTAAGAACATTGTTGGCATATGCTGCTTTCAAAAACTTCAAGGTATATCAAATGGATGTCAAATCTACATTTCTGAATGGAATTTTAGAAGAAGAAGTTTTTATTGAACAACCTGAAGGATTTGTTGAAGACAAGAATAAAGATCAGGTATGTAAATTGAACAAATCTTTATATGGTTTGAAATAAGCACCTAGAGCATGGTATGAAAGATTGCACTCTATTGGTGTAAATAATTATTCATCCTGGATATTATTACACCTTACTTAAGTTTACTTAGGAAATGCATTTCATAGTAGTTTGGGTATGAGACACTTGGGTGTTTGTGCCACATTGGGATAGTGTGTGTAGGAGAAATTCCATCTTTTATGGTGTTGATCTTGTTACTACTTTATCATATCCACTTATTGTGTAGTGATAATTCCACATTCAGTGGGTGATCCACCTCATGTGGACTATTATATTATTTCTCCTACCTACCTACACCTATTTCCTACCTACCCTTGTTTCTTATTGAGCCACATGTCATGTTTGTGTGCTCACATATCCCTGGCCTTGCCTATATAAGCAAGCTCATCTACATTGTATGTAATTGAAATTATTGATCATTTTCTATTGATGAGAATACAATTTATTCTTGTCCTATATTGTGTCTCTATTTTGTACATTTCATTGAGCTTTTGATCTTGGCAAAATCTCACACACTCTTATTTGATTAAGATTGGTTTTATAAGGACAAGTGAGAACATCAATATGTACATGAAGAATGATGAAAATGGAATACTGATTTCAGCCATATTTGTTGATGATATTATATTTTGTGGAAATGACTCTTTATGCAAGAACTTTGGAAATGAAATGAGCAAAGAATTTGAGATGTCATTAATCGGTGAGATAAAGTATTTTATAGGTTTACAAATACTGCAAATAAAAAATGAGATTTTGATTACTCAATCCAAGTACATAAAGGATGAGATTTTGATTACTCAATCCAAGTACATAAAGGAAATCTTGAAGAAATTTGGAATGGAGGATTCAAAACTAGTAAGTACTCCTATGACTACCAACTGTAAATTATCAAAGAATGATGAATCTGCATTTGTTGATGAGACACTTTATTGATCCATGATTGGAAAACTACAATATGTTGTTCATAGAAGACCAGACATAGCACATGTAGTAGGTATAGTTTTAAGATTCTCTTCAGATCCTAAGGAAACACACATGACAACAATCAAAAGAATTTTTAGATACTTGAAAGGCATTGAGGATTATGGATTAGTATATTAGAAAGGAAATAATTTGGATTTAAAAGTTTATATTGATGCTGATTGGGTAGACAACATTGATGACAGAAAAAGCACAAGTGGAGGAGCTTTCTTTTTAGGAGAAATACTAGTGAGTTGGCTTAGCAAGAAACAAGGATGTGTTTCACAATCAACAACAAAAGCTGAATACATTGCTACAACATTGAATTGTACCAACATTGCATGGATCAAACAACTGTTGGAAGGTATAAATGAGAAAGTTACCGAGGCAATAACTATATTCTGTGACAATACTAGTGCCATTAACATTTCAAAAAATCCTGTTATGCACTCTAAGACAAAGCAAATCTCTATCAAATATCATTATCTTAGAGAAGAAGCTCAAGAGAAGAAAGTGGTGTTGGAATATGTTAGCACAAAGGAACAAATAGCAAATATCTTCACCAAGCCACTACTAAGGGACATTTTTGAATATCTCAGAAGTAAGTTAGGGGTCCTACCCCTATCTTCTACTCACTGACTGAGTTCGGTGAAAGCATCAATCCGATGACTTGAACGAATATATTTTAGGAGTTGATGCTGATTTACACACTTTAGGATGTTTTCTAAAGGTGTACAGGAAATATTACAGGAAACAATACATGAAACCATATAGGGAATAGGAATTGAAGACAAAATGCTCTGATCAAGACTGAATTGACACATTACAGCAGGAATTCACTTCATACAGGAAGAAATTATGTTTTAGTTCTTTACTTTTTGGCATTGTTGTCAAAGGGGGAGAAAAATGAGAAAGGAGAGAAGACTAAAGACAATAGGGGAAGTCTAAAATATGGGGGAGAAAATCTATTGACAGTGAGAGAGCATTTCAACATTTTAGAATCACAGCAATCTGAATCATTTAAGGTCAAATCAATTGGTTTTGCCATCAATGCCAAAGGGGGAGATTGTTAGCATTTGGCATTATAACAGACAATGGGAGATTGTTGGCATTTCAATAAGGATATTGAGAAGGTTGTTGATGATTATGGATATAAATGATTAAGAATGTTTACTGTCTTAATATTATTATTTTGTCATTGATGTCAAGAAATTGATTTTCTAATTCAGTATGATGTTGCCATATCTTGAGAAGTATGATTTGAAGAATATAAAGATGTCGGTAAAAGACATAGGAAAGAATATGATGAATAAGAGGATGAATAAGGTATTCAATGGGCAACTATTACCAAGTCAGACAATGATGAGATCATGATGTTTAGATTGTTTTAACATCATACATATGTTGTAAATTGTAAGGTTAATACTATACTATGTTATCAAGCTAAGGAACCTAGTTGGTAAACCCTAAGGAACCTAGTCGGTAAACCCTAAGGTTATCACTATCGGTTAATGAAGGCGGAATTTCTACCGAGTGAAGTTTAGTATTTACCGAGTTGTTACCGAGTTGTAACTGAGCTGTAACAAAATGCATTAAATGTTTACATGCATTATTTAATGAAGGAAGCTGATGAGCTGGAACTGATTAAATGATTGGTATGCCGTAAATATAGTTTGTTAATGAATCTATGGCAAAGGAAAGTCGGCATGAAGATCTACAGTTTTGATTAAACCGCAATACCCTAGCACAAGTCCCAAGAAAGGTATGCAAGTTCCTAGGCGGGGTAAAACATTTTTAGATCGAAAGATGCATTGAACCTGGACAAGATTGAAGATTTGATGGCTATGATTGATCATGGGAAATGTGATCAAGGAGATTAAGTGGTTAGCTAATTGTTTATAAATAGGGAACTATTGATAAACAATGTATGTGGGCAAGTGTATGCACAGGGATGCTACATAGTGATTACCGAGCACATAAGCTTGAAGACCTGTTTGAATAACAGAGTATAGAAGCGCAACAGATGGACAAGATTAGTTCTATGTCTAGATTGTATTGAACAAATAAGAATCTGCTTTAGCATTTTATATGTGAAGTTGCAGATATATTTTTATTACTGTTATTTTGTGAAAGTGATAGAAAATCTCTTAACCGAGTGGACTTAATAGTCTTATTTGTAAAAACCTCTAGCAAGGTGACATTCTAATTGAGTGTTTGAAATCCTTTAACAAGGTCACTTCTAACAAGGTGAAGATCCTAACAAATCTGAGGGAAATCCCTTAACCGGGTCACATCTAGCAATGTGTTTGTAATCTTTAACAAGATTTTCTTTTAATCGAGCATACTCTAGAAGAGTATATTTCTTAGTGGGTCCAAAATCCCACAATGGTTTTTCCCTATTTGGGTTTCCATGTTAAATCTCGTGTTATGAGGTTTATGATGTTTATATGCTTTTGAGTTTGCATGTTTAATAGTTTTGGTTATATTACTAAAGTATATGTTACCGAGGTTGAATCTGATGTTTTTATGGAAGATTAAGTTTGTATGATTCACCCCCCCCTCTCATCTTGTTGGCTATTGGATCTATACTTATATTAAGTATCAAAACTATCATAATTCTCTCGCCCTTTGACATCAAGGACAAAGGGAACTCTACTAAATTCTCTCTCCCTTTCTAATAAGCTCTGATAACTGGAACACTCACTACTTCCCTTTAAGAGCAGCCACCACATCAATCTAAAAGAAAAAGATGAGATTTAGATCTCCCCATAGATAGATGCACCATCTGAATGTATATAGTTTAAAGAGGGAGGGTCAATAACCCCCAACTTATGTCAAAGATAATCAAAGATATCCTTTACCAAAGCCTTAATAAATATATTTTCTATCTATTCTTTAGTAGGTACATGCACTCCAATCTTACTTCCTTCTTTGCAACCTTTTCTGTTAAAAAATGATACTATATTGAAATGTGTTTAGTCCTTTTATGTATTACTGGCTTCTTTGAAATATTAATAACACTTGTATTATCGCACACCTTGATATCTTTAAGAGTTTGCTTTATCCACATGATTTGAGTATAAAAAGAAATTGCTATAATGTATTATTCCTTTGCAATAGATAATGACACTAAATATTATTTCCTACTCAACCAAGAGACCAATCTATCTCCCAAGAAAAATACACCACCACTTGTACTTCTTACTATCGCTAACACATCTGACCTAATCAACATCTGCATATTCTTTCAAATTAAAATCATTCTTCTTCTTATTTCATAATCTATAATTCAAAGTCCCTTTCAAATATATGAATCTCCTTTTAACTCTTGATCATGATATTTCTTAGAATTAGCTTGATATCTAGAAACCAAAAACAACAATCCTCTTGTCATACATATATACAATTTTTGATCAACATCCATAGATCCATCATCCTAGCTTAACTTAAAACCAGTAGTCATAAGGGGTTGTAATTGGTCTATAATTATCCATCCCAAACTTCGTCAACATCTCCTTGATATACTTGGTCTAAGAAATGAAATTTATTTTTTATGATTAACTTGAAGACCAAGGAAAAATGACAACTCACATATCATAGACATCTCAAACTCCATCTACATCTCTTTTGCAAACTTCCTACATACATTATCATCTCCTCAAAATATGATACTATCAACATACATCAGTTAATAGTTTATCACCTTCAACTTTGAAATAAATATTTCTATGTATAGTACATTTTCTAAAATTTTGTTGTAACAAATACTTATCCTACCTTAAATACCAATCTCTAGGAGCTTGCTTGAGTTCATAAAGTACCTTCTTTTGTCCATAAATTATATCTAGATCTTATGAAAACTTGAATTCATCTGGTTGTTCAATGTATACTTCTTCTTCAAGTTCTCCATTCAAGAATGCTAACTTGATATCCATCTAATATAATTTAAAGTTCTTCTAAGCAACAAATACAAGAAACATACTTATAGCCTCCATTCTTGCAATTGGAAAAATAGTCTCCTCAAAACCTATGCTTTCAACCTGTGAATAACCCTTACATACCAATTTTTCCTTATTCCTTGTAAGTTTTCTATCTTCATTTATCTTGTTCTAGAACACCCACTTAGTTCTTATCACATATTTATCCACCGGTCTAGGTACTAGTTGTTGGTCCCTACCGGTAACTGAGAGGGGGGGGCGGTGAATCAGTCACCTACTGGTTTTATAGAATTAAAACCCTTTTACTCAAGGTTGCACTAACTTAACATTCATCAATACAAATAGTTATTGCAGGAAAACATGCATGTGATGGTATGATGAAAGAATAAGTATCTGGTAGAATACTGAGAGGGGGGGGGGTGAATCAATATACTGAAAAACTGATACAAAGTTCCCAAACTCAAACTCAGTCAAACAAAGTAAACATATCTTAGTCAAGATCAATATTCATAAGAATACTTGACATCAACTGGTTTAACTATTATGACAACTTTAGCAGTAAACAACTTCAATCTTGTGAATATCAACAATGCTTAATCATAACTCAACATATTCATCTCTCAATGCTTCTACTGAACATGCCTTATCAAAGATTAGTCAAATCAACAAATAAGATCACAACCAGAAAAGCATTCACCACTTGACACAAATGTTTATACGTGGAAAACCCAAATAGGTAAAAACCACAGTGAGATGAGACTCATAAGGATAGCTATCTGGACTCTTTAGAAGTTTGCCCTGTTAGGAGCCAAAGCCTATTAGAGCTTTACAATAAGTACTGTTAAGAACTAATTCTAGTTAGGAATCACCCTGTTAAGGGATTTACAAATATGCCTTGTCAGAAGCACAATACCTTGTTAGGAGTAACCTCGCTGGAGGATTTAAGAATCCAAGCTAATGGACCACCTTGTTAGAGGATTTAATGAGTAACCAAGCTTGTTAGAGCTTACCTGGTTAAGAGATTTAACTTATGCTGTAATTGTTAGAAAACAATAGTTTTGTTGATCTGTCTGAATAGCACTACTTTTGCTTGATCAGATCCTTCTATAACCTTCAATCTGCCTTCACTCAAAGTACAGATCCATTCACCAGTTTGGAAACTATACACTCAACAAGATTTCTACCAACCTTGCCAACAACCTTAATAAACAACTTCATCAACCTTAAATAGAAATCAATTAGGTCGATAACAGAGCAAAAACCTAATTCTCATCATCGAGATTACAAACAAGTCAGTATAATCTTGACCATTAGAAATTATGACAATCTCTTCACATTCTTCAAGACAATTTCAACTACTCCATGATCATCGCTCTTTTGGACTTTGTAACTCATCACGCGCTATGCATTAGATGCAATCCACTTTGCTCCTTTCCTAGACAAGAACAAATGTGCCAAAATGATTTGAATATCTCCTTAATCAAATGATCACACGTGTCTCCATCATTACCACTTATTAGATAATAAACCATCAAAATTGGTCGGTTAGGGTTTAATAGCTGATAGGGTTTACCGGCTATATTACACAAAAAGGTTTAACCCTTTACACCGGTTCAACTCACAAACATAACATACAGGTTTACAACATCTTCCACAAATCTCTTCTTACCGGTTACTAGCCAATATCAAAAACAACAATATCAACAATAATATAAATACCATTTACTGGTTTAATTGACATCAATGACAACATATCATTAATGCAATCTTGATGCAAAATACCAACAAACTCAAAATGCCAACAACATGCATGAAAAAATACACAATAACAACAAGAATTATCTCATGGAAACCCAAATGGGAGAAAACCATGGTATGAGTTGATGCTCACAAAATTTGTACTATTTCAAAGCACGCCCTGTAAGGAGCCATCCCTATTAGAAGATTTACAAAGACACTGTTAAGTGCCACCCGATTAAGGGATTTGAATCTAGGCCTTTTAAAGCCTTTACCCTGTTAAAGGTAGCCTGAATAAAGGACTTAAATCATCAATCAAGATGACACCTGATTAAGGGATTTAAACAACAAGACCTATTAAAGTCCACCCAGTTAAAAGATTTTGAGTTGCAATGGTTTGAAAGAAACAATAAGTTGATCTGCTGGAATAGCTACTGATAGCTTGATTAGATCACAATGAATCTCATACTTTGTCTGCATTGGTTGTGTCTGCTCTGCACTATACTGGTTCTCTGCTCATACCCTTGGCTCTGCACTCTACCAGTCTACTTCTCACACACACTTTTCTTTGTTAAATCACTTAGCACTTCCTCACTCTTTCCTTTGCACATTTGATCGCCTCTCACAGGTTTTGCACTTTGCAAATTTGTTTTGATCAATCTTTTTAGTTTTCACCAAAAACCTTTATACCATACTTTGCCAACACATACCCGCCGATTCCTCAATCAGTTTACACCTAACATTTTGTAGATTTGAAATTAAAATCTTTCCAAATCTTCCCGCACTCTCTCTGCGCACTCTCCATCAATCTTGCTAGCAACTCATCCTTATCTGCCTTTGCAACTCATAATTTCACCAATCTCTGGGTCGTGTTCTATCTTTTAAATGCAAACCAGAAAATCTGCCAAAATCATGGCTTAGCTGCATGATGACTGAGGTTTAATTCACTAACCTTTAGTTTGGGATTGTTAAAAACAAACCAACTCATGTTTTTCCATCGCATCTTTGTTACCGATCACCGCTCCTAGATTTACGGTGACCACCTATCTTCCTTCTGCTTCACTGACCTACAAGTATACCACTGCGCTCTTCACTACTAGTTTGTAGTACTTCCATCAAGACTCTTTTCCTGTTTGGCATTGAGGTTCTGATTTGTATAGGACCTCAAAGCTTCTTGCCTAAGTCACCTTCTATGATGACCTCATCATCAGAATAGCCAACTTGAAGATCTGACCTTAACACTGATCTTCTTAAATGACAAACCGGTTGGATTTTTTTGTCTTCCCTTGAACTGATTGAACCTTGATCATCTATCTCTGATACTACATCCATGTTTTTTACAAGCTGTCACCTTTGCTACTGAGATACACCACTCCACTAGTCAGTGTTAGTCATCAATGACTAATCTCATCTACTATACTGGTTCACTAGATTAACCGGTTTTTCAATATCAGTAATGCTAACAATCTCCCCCTTTGCAATTGATGGAAACACTTCAGACTTTGTCTTATGAGTTTCTCCTGTATGTACTTTCTTCATTTCTTTTTCTTTCTTTATTTCTGTACCGGTCATTACTTCTGCTCTGAGTTATGAGTATCTCCCCCTAACACTAGCAATACTCTATTTCCATCAGACCACTCTAACCACTTCTAGCAACCCTTTGCTTCAACAATACTCAAACACTATAATAATCTCCCCCTTTGACAACAATGCCAAAGATGTATTTCAATATATAGATAAGATTGCTCCCCCTAGCCGGAGTAGTCCACACTTATCAATCTAGTCTTAAAATTTTTCATAAAAAAAGCATACCAGATTGATGTAGAGCCCTTCTTCGCTTACTTTAATGCAGGTAGGGGTATCACCCCTAGCTTACCTCTGAGATATTCAAAGGTGTCCTTCGGTAGTGGCTTGGTCAAGATATCAACCACCCGTTCTTTTGTTGGTATATACTCCAATCTTACTTCCTTGTCTTGAACCTATTCTTTGAGGTAGTGGTATTTGATAGCTATATGCTTTGTCTTGGATATGCTGATAGCACTAGTGTTACCACAATGAATCACCACAGGTTCAGATACTCTTTCCTATATTCCTTCCATAATTTGTTTAATCCACACCACTTCTATGAAATTGATAGCCGCATCTACATATTCTACCTCTACTATGGACTGAGATATACAATTCTATTTCTTGCTTGTCCATGACACTAACCTATCACCAAGAAAGAATGCACCTCCACTAGTACTCTTTTTGTCATCAATATTCCCTGCCCAATCTGCATTGGTAAAGACACTTAAGTTGAAGTCTTCCTTATGTGGATACCAGAGACCATACTCATCAATCCCCTTAAGATATCTGAATATCCTCTTTATTGCCACCATATGTGTCTCCTTTAGATTTGCAGCAAATCTAGCAACCAAGCCAACTTCTTGAGCTATGTCTGGTCTACTATGTACTGTATACTATAGCTTACCAATGATGGATAGGTATAGTGTCTCATTTACTTCATTAGCCTTATCATATTTGGAGAGCTTGCAACTTGTAACCATCAGAGTTCCAACAAGTTTAAAATCTTCCCTTCCAAAGGTCTTTAATATTTCCCTTATGTATTTGGTTTGGCTAATGAAAATACCATTCTTTAGCTGAGATACTTACAGGCCGATGAAGAATTTTATTTCACTGATCATGGACATTTCAAATTCCTTCTTCATCTCTTTTACAAAACCTTTGCTCATTTCATCATCTCCTCCAAAGACGATGTCATCTAAAAAAATCTCTGCAATCAGATGTTTTCCATCTTCTCCAATTTTTAGGTACAAGTTACTGTTGTCACTAGTTCTTATGAATCCTATACTTAGCAGGTCATGTTTATTTATGGAGATATAATAGGAACACTCATTGAAGGAATGAATGAAGAAGTTGGATTGAATGAAGGAAGAGGATTGATTGAAGAAGAAGGATTGCCCCCATGACTAGTGATCATAGGAGGAATGTCTTGTATTGAAGTAGTCATTATGTTTGATGTAAAAGTAGGTATACTGGCAATAGGAGTTGTCAAAGGAATAGAATGATTAACTTGAGTAGGAGGTTGTGTATAACCTAAGGTTTCGGCACAACTCTTCATAGGCATCACATTCGAATCCACAATGTGTGCAATACCACGCAAAATATCAATTCCATTCTTATCACTTTGAACCATACATTTTAGACCCTCAATTAATGAAAGAGCTTCACTATCGGGGTATTCTTGAGACATCCATTGTCGAAAATCATCAAATTGGTTATCCAATTTTGAAAGTTGTTCTACAGAAACCTCATGGAGAGATTCTTCATCATTAAGAGGATTAGAGGAATTACCCATGTCCTCATTAAAAAGGCCATTCAAATTAGGTTCCATCTCCTCGGTAATTACACCTTGGAAGGACTTAATTCTAAGGCTTCGTCTAACGGGAATAGTGTAAGTAGGGCTTATTGTTGTAAAACTCATGCACTAAAGAGAGAGAGAAGATTTTGAATTTTAGAGGTAGCAAATTTCAATAAAATCAGCCAATCTCCTAGATTTAAGCTGTTAAATGCAATCAGGACAATCTCCCAAAATTTCAGAAAAAAATGTCCGGGACCGTGGCGAACGGAGTGCACACGGTCCTCGCAACTTTTTTCAAAATTTTCAGAGATGAAAGTTATGATGATTTTAAAGCTAATCTGAAAAAATTGAGTGATTTTATGATCTGTAGATAGGCCAAATTAAAGTTGCAATCTCAAAATTGAACCCTACCAAGATTGTTGAAAAATGTAAAATTTGAATTTTGAAAAAGATGGGGAAACTGAAATTTTGAATTTTATGATTTTAGAGGGAATGCTGAAAGCAATGCAAGTTTTGAAATTTAAAAGTTGACTCGATTTCATGCAAAATTCAATTTTGAAAGTGGGAATCAGAGTTGTTGCAATTAAACACTTAATTTCAAAAGTCACAAATTGTAAAAATTTGAATAAAGCACTGAAATTTCAAATGAATGCTAACACACTTTTCAGATTTAGGACTGTAAGAAACACAATTTTGATACAAATTTCAATTTCAACAATTTTTGAATGATTAGAAGCCTCAATCCAAGCAATCGCTAGACCAACTTTGACTTTAATTTTGAAAGTGTTAAAATTGATAAAATCAGCCAAAATTCTAGATTTTAGCAGAAAAATACGGTAAGATCTAGCTCCCGAAATTTCAGAAAAAATGTCGGGGACAATGGTGCTCGGGGTGCACACGGTCCTCGCAACTTTTTTCCAAATTTTTAGGGATGAAAGATATTGTGATTTTATTGCAGAATCCAAAGTTACAGCCAATTTGGAGGTGTTTTGATTAGTGAAATTATCAGTCAAAGGTTGAATCAAGGAGGTCTTAAAAATTAGGGTTTTGACATTTAACCACTTAATTTTTAGAATTAAAGCACAAATATGAATTGACAATTTGCAATAGAAGGGTAGATCTGAAACAAGCATTAACAATTAAACGTTTCACAATTTTAATTACTTAAAAAGAAAATTTTAGGGTTTTTATGCAATCAACCTCTAAAATTTGCAAAAGATCAAACATGGAAATATAATTAGGAAAGCAAAATTTTTAGATCTAACCATGAATAATCAGAATGAGGATGTTCACGTCGGGTTCACCAAAATGTAAAGTGGAAAAATCGAACCCTAGTCGTTCTCCCCTCCCCAACTCCAAGGAGAGAGAAGGGGGAGTCACTAGGGTTGATGGTTTTCACTTAGGAGAGACTTTACATTCAAAAGAGGGGTTGAAACCCACAAGATCCAATCCCACGCAATGCAAGATTGGATTCTAAATGAGTTTCAAGGGTTAAGATATCAAGGATACCCTCTTTTGTAAAGAATATAGATAGGATGATTGAACTAGGAATGTATGTAGAAGCAAGAGAGATTCGCTTATAAATAGAGATAGGGATATGGGATGAAGTTGCGGACTTGGAATTAGCACTAAAATGTTGAGACGGTGCTGTTTTGCAAATTTGAGCAAAAGTTGACGGGACGATGGCACTCGGCGTGCACACGGTCCTCCAAAAAATCCGCGAAACGAAGGGGGATCTGTTCGTCTCTGCACAAGGATTCCAGATCTTCAATTACAGCCACGTACCTGCAACCTACACACAAAAAAGAGAGGACGATTGGGGGGTTAGGGATGAGGGGTTTGCCTTTAGGTCAAACCTCAGTTTTGGAATTAACCAAGAAATGAGAATGCTGTAAATGTAAATGTTTGTAATGTAAACAAGTATTGATACCTTGTTGTAAGAATGTTTGTATTCTTACATGCGAAGGTGTAATGTATGTAGTATGTTGTATGTTGTATGTGATCTCCTCTTCAATGGTTGAATCCTTGTCTTGAATGCAACACTTAGCCTTGAATGGAGACTTAGAATGCTCAATTTCTTGAAGGAATGCTTGAATGTTTGAATGTTTGC
Organism: Cryptomeria japonica; assembly: GCF_030272615.1. NCBI lineage: Eukaryota > Viridiplantae > Streptophyta > Pinopsida > Cupressales > Cupressaceae > Cryptomeria > Cryptomeria japonica. Next base: position 177,884,178 of record NC_081413.1, on the reverse strand, counting down.
CTAGCACTTTCGCCTCTTGTACACATATGTCCTCCCTTTTTCTGACCTCCCCAAATGGGAGAGGAAATTTAGTTTATATACTTGTCAATTAGGGCTGATAGACTGATTTTCCCAACCTTAGGCTGACCAAGAAACATTATTTTCCAATTTGCAAACTTAAAGACCCGATGCCCACAAGAGACTGGGCCCAAAATAGGGCCAGGGACCAGGGTGCTGGGCGCCATGGTCCTGGGGGACCAGGGCACTGGGCGCCCTAGTCCTGAAGGACCAGGGCACTGGGCGCCCTAGTCCTGAAGGACCAGGGCGCTGAGCACCATGGTCCCACCTCCCGGGATAGCAGGGTGCAAGGAGGAATCAGGCCAGGGTGTAGAAAAATGCAGTTTTTGATGTTGTAAATAGGTTTCAGGGTCTCCATTCAGGTTCAATGTTGCGCTACCATCGTGAAGACCCAAATGCAGTTGAAATTGCAAGTGTCACAATTTTAGGACGCTACAGTAGGTATGAGTGCAACCTCTCATACCAGGCTCTTGGTGCTTTCTTAAGTTCATATAGAGCCTTCTTTAGTTTACACACCATATCTTTTCCATCTTATGAAGCAAACCCTTCCAGTTTCTCTATGTACACTTCTTTTTCTAGAACATCATTCAAGAATGCCGATTTGACATCCATTTGGTAAACTTTGAACTTCTTGTAAGCAACATAAGCAAGCAGGATTCTGACCCCTTCCAATCTGGCCACTGGTGCAAATGTCTCTCCATTATCCAAACCTTCTTCTTGTGCATACCCAACCTTGCTCTATTTCTTACTACTTGAATGGTTTCATCCATTTTGTTTCTAAACACCCATTTGCTGCCTATCACATTTTTGTTCTCCGGTCTAGGTACAAGAGTCCAAGTTTCATTTTTCTCAATCTATTCAAGTTCTTCCTCCATGGCTTTGATCCAGTCTTCATCTTTTAGGGCTTCCTTTTCTATTTTGGGCTCAATTTTGGAGAGGAGACATGTACTCTCTCTTTCTCATCTTCTAGTCAATACTCCAACATCTTTGTTGGTAATGATATTGTCAGTACAGTGGTTGTTTCTGACATGCCTTGCTAGTACTAGTTTGTTTCTTGGAGCTTCTTCTACCGGTTGTGCAGGTTCTACTTCACATGGTTTCTCATTTTCCTCTACAATAGGATTCTCTTGAATAGGTTCAACCAATACAGTGTACTCAAATCCTTGATAATCCTCTAGTTCACTTTTGCTATCCTGTTCATTTTTCTCAAAGAACTCGTCTATTGTGACATTGACACTCTCCACAATCTTACCGGTCCTTTTGTTCAAACACTGATATGCTATACTCTTTGTGGACTAACCTAAGAATGTTCCTTCATCACTCTTGGGGTCGCACTTTCCAGAGTACTCATCCCTCTTGATATAGCACCTACTTCCAAATACTTTGAAATAGCTCACATTAGGTGAGTATTCACACCATAATTCATAGGGAGTTTTATTTGTCCCTTTCTTCACCTATATCCAGTTCAAGGTATACAAAATAGTGCTTATTGCTTCTCTCCAGAAGATATGTGGAATATCCTTCTATATCATCAGAGTCCTTTCACAATCAATCAAAGTTCTATTCCTTCTTTCAGCAACCCCATTCTGCTGAGGTCTTCTAGGTGCAGACATCTGTCTCATAATCTCTAATTCTTCACAGTAATTTATGAACTCTTCAGAGGTGAACTCTTCTCCTCTATTTGATCTTAGATATTTCAGACTCTTACCGGTTCCTCTCTCCACTCAAGCCTTGAAGACTTTGAACATGTGAAGGCTTTAGACTTCTCTTTCAAGAATACAGTCCACATCATTCTTGAGAAGTCATCTACAAACAACATACAATACCGGTCCCCATAGAAATTCTTGGTCCTCATAGGACCACACAAGTATGTATGAACTAAGTACAACACATTCTCAGATGAGTAAGATTTTCTGTTTAAACTAGATCCGATCAAATTTCCTAGTTGGTATTCTTGACACATAACATTTTCAGGTTTCATAATATCAGGCATACCTCTGACAGACTTCATTTTACTGACTTTTACTATGCTATCAAAATTAACATGACACATTATTTTGTGCCACAACCAACTGTCTTCTACCTTTCCCATTAGACAACTACCTACAATGGTGTTGAGGTAAAAAATATTGCCTCTAGTTTGTTTACCGGTAGCAATCAGACTTCCTGATTTATCATTTATTTTGCATATTTATTCATTGAATTCTAACTGGTAACCCTTATTGTTAAGTTGTGAAACACTTAAAAAACTATACTTTAGCCCTTCTACCTAGTAAACATCATCACAATTGGTTTTATCATTTAGGGCTATAGATCCCTTACCTTTTATTGCACAAGGAGCATTGTTGCCAAATCTTACCAATCCTCCATCATAGTCTTCCATGCTGAGGAATTTATTTCTGTCACTAGTCATGTGGTGAGTGCAACCACTATTAATTACCCAGTCTCCACACCAGTCTGAACTAGAGATTAGTGCCATATCACTTTCCTCAGTGTTATCTTCTTTTACCACTAAAAAGAAATTCCATCTCCATCAGATCCTTCTGATTATTTATCGGTAACTCCTTCTTTTGCAAGATAGCACTCCTTATTGCTCTTGTCTTTGTGGCTTCTAAAGTTATCCTTCTTATCATTGTCAAGAAATCTAGATGCAATATGACCTATTCTATTGCAAGATAAACACTCCAAGGGGAGCTTACCCTTATACTTTCCTTTTCCTCTTGGTAGCCTTCTTGCTAATAAAGCTTCTATCTCATCTTGTTCCTATTCTTCAGATAATAGGTTGTCACGTTCATGATAATGACTGGTTCTTGTAGTATAACTATTTACGGTTTCTTTTCTTCTCCTTGTTGATGCAGACATCATGGAAGGTTTGAAGGCAACATCAATCTTTGGCATACTATTATCATAGTTTCTTAGTTCAAAGGCAGTTAACTTATCGATCAATGAGTCAAGTGAAATACTCACTGTTCCCAAATATTTGAGTTCTTGAATTGTAGAAACCCTTATGTCATATTGTGGTAGCAAGGTTCTCAAGATTTTCCTAACCACATCATCTTCTTCAAGCTTTCCTCCAACACTTCTAATGGAATTTACCACATCCTTTATTCTTTTTCTTTACTGTTCTATATTTTCTCCTTGCATCTCCATCTCATCAAATTTGCCTCTTAAGTTGTCCACCTTGGCCTTTTGTACATAAGGATCTCCTCCATAAACAATCTTCAACTTATTCCACATCTCATAGGCTATTTTTAGATCTTGATTCTCAACATACTCATTATCAGATAGAGTGCTAGCAATCACATCCATAGTTGCAATGTTGTCTTGCCTTTCTTTGATTTGATCTGCAGTGAGAACCCTTGTAGGTTCATTATACTCAATTCTTACATGATTTCAATATTGATCTCCTAGGGTTCTTAGTTAGAGCTTCATTCTACCACACCATAAAGTGTAATTCTCTTTAGAGAACTTAGGGCCCTCCTTTTGCATCATTTGGATCTTTCCTTAAGCTATCAAGCTCTTTTGAAACTGAGGAACTTGAGCTCTGATACCAATTGTTGGTCCCTACCAGTGATTGAGAGGGGGGAGGGGGTGAATTAGTCACCTACCAATTTTACAGAATTAAAACCCTTTTACTCAAGTCTGCACTAACTTAATATTCATCAATACAAATAGTTATTGCAGGAAAACATGCATGTATGAAAAGATACACTATAACACCAAGAATTATCTCATGGAAACCCAAATGGAAGAAAACCACGGTGTGAGTTGATGCTCACAAAATTTGTACTCTTTTGAAGCATGCCCTATAAGGAGCCATCCTTATTAGGAGATTTACAAAGACACTGTTAAGTGCCACCCGGTTTAGGGATTTGAATCTAGGCCTTTTAAAGACATTACCCTATTAAAGGTAGTTTGATTAAAAGACTTAAATCATCAATCAAGATGAAACCCAATTAAGGGATTTAAACAATAGGACCTATTAAAGTCCACCCAGTTAAGGGATTTTGAGTTGCAATGGTTAGAAAGAAACATGAAGTTGATCTGCTAGAATAACTACTGATAGCTTGATTAGATCACAATGAATCTCATACTTTGTCTGCACTGGTTGTGTCTGCTCTGCACTACACTGGTTCTCTGCTCATACCCTCAGCTCTACACTCTACCAGTCTACTTCACGCACACACTCTTCTCTGCTAATCACTTAGCACTTCCTCACTCTTTAATCTGCACGTTGGATCGCGTCTCACAGGATTTGCACTTTGCAAATTTTTTTTGATCGAACTTTTTGGTTTTCGCCAATAATATTTATACCATATTTTTCCAACACATACCCACTGATTCCTCAACTAGTTTACACCTAACACTTGGTAGATTTTAAATTCAAATCTTTCCAATTTTTCCCGCACTCTCTCTACGCACTCTCCATCTCTCACCAATAACTCATCCTTATCTGCCTCTACAACTCATAATTTCACCAATCTCTAGGTCATGTTCTATCTTTTAAATACGAACCACAAAATCCAAAAAAATCATGGCTTAACTGCATGATGACTGAGGTTGACTTCACTAACCTTTAGTTTGGTGTTATTAGAAACTAACCAAATCACCTTTTTCCATCGCAACTTTGTTACCGATCACCGCTCCTAGATTTACGCTGACCACCTATCTTCCTTCTGCTTCACAGGACTACTGGTATACCATTGCTCTCTTCACTACTGATTCATCCTTTGCTACCAGTTTGTAGTACTTCCATCAAGCCTCTTTTCCTATTCTCAAATGAGGTTTTTATTTGCATAGGACCTAAAACCGTCTTGCCTAAGTCATCTGCTGTGACTACATCATCATTAGAATAGCCAACTTGAAGATCCGATCTTAACACCAATCTTCTTGTATGACAAACTGATTGGATTATTATATCTTCCCTTGAACCAATTGAACCTTTATCATCTATCTTTGATGCTGCTTTCATGTTGTTTCCAAGCCATGACCTTTGCTACTAAGATACACCACTCCACCGGTCAGTGTTAGTCATCAATGACAAATCTCAACTAATATACATGTTTATTGGATTAATTAGTTTTGTCAATATCAGTAATGCCAAAACTAGTTCCCATGTTTGATTATTCTCTATCTAATTCAACTCCTCTTCTATTTCCTTAATCAAAATTTCATCCTTGATAGACTACACATAGGTGTTTTGTACCACCTGAGATAAGAACCGATAGTTTGCTTGTTCACTAGTTTCTACAAGTCTTCTTCTTTTAAAAACTCCTTTTTTATTGTCTCCAATGATTTGTTCCTCTGAGTGATTCCTTTGTACATACTTTTAAAGTGTTTTAGGAGTCTACTTAGGTTCCTTTTCTTCTACACTTATCTATTCTTTCTGTTCTAGGGCAACATTCTCTTTTGTAGCCACTAGAAAAACTTCTATATCAATCTCAAATTTAGGTACAATCTCAGTCTGATTCCATTCTTCACTAACTATAACACTTTCATTGTCAATAATATTATTCACTCTCTTATTCTAATACTGACATTTACTTCTTGTAGAGTATCCCAAGAATATGCCTTCATCTAACCTTGCATCAAACATCCTTGGATCTTCCTCATCTCTCCTTATGTAGCACTTGCTTCTAAAGATTCTTATATAATTGACTGTAGGAGGTCTTCCATTCCATAGCTCATAAGGTGTGTTTGTATGATTCACTCTTATTTGAAACTTGTTAAGAGTGTAAATAGAAGTATTCACAACCTCTTTTCAATACACATTAGGTAGGTTATAATCCTTCATCATAGTTCTATCCATTTCAACAATAGTCCTATTCTTTCTTTCAACAACTCCATTTTGTTGAGGGGTCCGAAGAACAGAAAAATGTCTTCTAATACCACAATCTTCATAGAATCTATCATATTAATTTGAAACAAACTCTCCTCCTCTGTCAGTCCCTAAACATTTGATCTTATCAAACTTGATTCTCAACCATAGACTTGAATTTAAACCTTTCTAATGCTTCAGATTTCTCTCTCAAGAAAGTAACCAATGTCTTCCTAGAATAATCATCAATAAGAAACATAAAATACCTCTTACCATTTAGTCCTCTTATACTTGTAGGTTAACATAGATATGTATGTACCAACTCCAAAAGTTTTAAATTTGAATACTCCTTGTTCTCAAATATCCTCTTTGTTTTTTCCCAACTGACATTCCCTGCACACAGTATCAATCGATTTCATAATCTTTGGTAAATCCCTTACAACATGAGTAGAACTAATTTTCACCATATTTTCAAAGTTGATATGTCCCATCCTTTTGTTCCATAGCCAAAATTCATTTCTTTTTGCCAACATACAATTGCTTCCATTGTTGTCCTTCACATAGTGGAAATTGCCATTAGTTCTTACACCTTCTGTAGCTAGTCTCCCCAAAATTCCTTTTTTAATCTCACATCTAGGCCCATGAAATATAAGCTTATAACCCTTGCTACACATATGACTCACACATAAAATATAGTTTCAAAATCTTAACATAATAAACATCATTAGTCTTATGCTTACCATAAATTGAGATAGTACCTTTACCACAAATAGGTGTAGCTTCCTCACTTGCACATTTTATAGATCCACCATCATACTTCTCAAAATGAATAAACTTTCCTTTATCACCTATCATATGATTTTAACATGTGGAGTCAATCATCCATGCCTTAGGCTTTACTTTCTCATGCAATGTAGTCTTCACTTTCACTAGTTTTTAATGTTCTCCATATCTTCTAGATTACCAATCCTTCCATCACTATTGTCCTTTATATCTAAGAACAATGATTCTTCATTTCAGTCATTACCATCTTCTTCTTTAAAGGAATAGGTCTTGATTGAATATAAATTATTCTTAGTTTTGTCCTTGTTATCCATTCTCTTATTTTTATTATTCCGTCTATCATTATCTCCTTCGTTATTATCATCATTAGTTCTTCTACCAAGGTGAGTGGACCAAGATGGGGGACCAAAAAGGTGCAAGTTTTTTTTGCCCCCTATCAGGCCCTTTGGTGCACACCAAATAGCGTGCATGCCTTATATGGCATGCACCAAATGGTAAGAGTTTTATAAAAAGAAAAAACATGCATTACTTGGTTCATTTACTATTTTTTTCGCCCTCCAAACTACACATGCCAAATTGAGACCACATTTTTGATCCTAGAGGTGTGAGATCGTCATCAAAATGGTACCATGACATCAAGGGGGTCAAAGAAGTATGTATTTCTAATTTTTAACCCTCAATTTTTTAAAACTGTGGATTAAATTAGGTTTTAAATTAAAATTTATTTTAAATTTCAATATTTCAAAATCCATTTGAGAATATCAAAAACCCACCACAATCTCCTCATCAAGAGCCTTTTGATGTTGAGGCACAACCAACCCCTTCCTCATTTCCTAAACATCCCCCAGACACACAAGAAAACATATCAGGTCAAATTGAAAAGAATAATGTTTTTTTCAAGAGTTGATAAATAGGCTTAAAGATATTAATTAAACAACCTTTCATAGGGAAATCCTTGCAGAGTCACTACAATCTATCGTAGCCCATGCAAGTTCAGTGAGTGATCACATTGATATGTGGTCCAACAAAAGAGAAGAACAAAAACAATTTTATGCAATCAAGTTATCATATGTTGAAGTAAAGAAAAATTAAATAAACAAAGTTGACCTATGTGCACTTTTTATAGACCTTCAAACTAATCAACCCTTATAGCCTAGATGTAGGAGGGTCCCTATCCATTGGTGCCATAATGAAGGGATAAATAATAACTTTTGGGATAGGTGGTGGATGGTTTTCTATCAATTTCCATGTAATAATCATTAGGCACCTCAATAATTTTTGAGGAAACTCTATTGTGAGTTTGTCCTCAATGAGATCCCTAACTGTTTTGACTACCTAAATTTCTAAGCCAGGGGTGGGGGATCCTCACATGATAGAGCAGGGGTACAATGAGACCCAAATGTGGCATTGATGGCAATAAGGTTTTACATGGTTCATGTTGTCATTGATGGCAACAAGGTTCAACATGGTTCACAGGTTACACCGACAAAAGACTTCACCTATTGGCACCGACAAATACTACAAGGTTTATTCACATCGGCAACAGATCATACCGACATTCAAAGCTGACTTGGCAATAATATTGTTTATGCGAAATGTATTGTAATGTAAATTGTAATTGTATAGTCGACATGATGTATTGTAAAGACTCATACATGTATAAGATCTTGTAGGTCATTTTGTAAGGAGTAGTGGTATGCGAAGTAGGTAATGAAATGTATGTATGATACCAGATAGTTGTATATGCACTTTGATGTATTTATTTTAAGAGCGAATAAGAAGTAGAGCAAAGTGAAGACTATTTACCAGCAAGGTTTTGGTAGAGGTATCAAACAAAGCTTAAACCAGTACTGAATCTAGCATCGCAGATGCTATTTTGAAGCAATACATTATTATTGGATTTAACCATCCAATTGTGTAGTCAGTGGGACTCCGTTTTGTGTTGAGCAATGAGCTCTAGCCAATTGGCCTTCCTGCATGTGCAGGTCCCTATTGTACTGAGTAATATTTATTCATACTGGCCAGTGAGTAAATATTGTGGGTCACAAATCCAACTGAGGTTTTTCCCTTACCGGGTGTCCTCACCAAAATATCCGTGTTATGGTGTGCATTAATGTTGATTCTTTTGTTTCTCTTTACTGCATTATTATTTGTTTACCGATATATTAATTTCAGTTATAAAGTTGCAAATAAGTTTAAATCTGTCATCTACCGATTAGACATTGATTCACCCCGCCTCTCAGTATCTTTGGGATTAACCAAATATATAACAATTAGTATCAAAGCTTGGTCCTTTATTTGAAGAAGCCTAACAACTTGAGGAAGACTCTGAAACCACTACTGATGGAAAGTTTGAAACAACAGTTGGAAGGAGCTCTTGAAGATTTTGATGCAAAAAAATTGAAGAATATCAAACTGGACGATGAACTCATAACTGCTCGGGAATTCATCAAAGCACTTCAAGAAAACTTGGCTAGGGCACAGAACAAGAGAAAATAATTAAATGAGCAACTGCAAAATCAAGATGATGAAGAAAAATAAACTCTTAGAGATATTGCAGAGAAACTAAGACAAGAGAACAGTAACATGAAGAATGAGATGCAAGATTTAACCATGAGACTATGTAAGTATATTGAAGATAGAAAGAAGAATGAGAAAGATTTGGCCAGAAGACAATGAAAGATCAGATGAATCTCTAAGGCTTAGTTATGAAAATGATATACTCAAAATAGATTTGATTCACATACAACATGACAAAGAGGAACTTATGGGACAAGTTAGCACCCTGGAAAGTGAGTTGGCTGCTACAAAAGAATACAAAGACAAATTCAAAAAGAGTTTAGACAAGCTTGATGATATGCTGAAAAGTCAAAAACCTGATGGAGAAACAATTGGAATTGGATTTGAACATGGAGAAAGCTCCAGAACTGTAAACAATCATGATCATAGAAAACTGGTAAGGAAACCTAATGCTTATAAATTCAATGGGAAATGTTTTAATTACAACAAATTTGGTCATGAAGCAAATCAGTGTAGATTTAGGAATAATCAGAATACAAACTCATGCACCGGTCAATGTTCCAAATGAAATAAACATGGTCATAAGTCAGACAATTGTAGAATGAATGTAAAATGCTATTTTTGTGGTAGATTTGGACATCTATCTAATCAATGTAGAACTCAAATCGGTCAAGGTTATGGAAAAGCTATTCAAAGATAATGTAACCCATTATGCATGCAACAAGATTGGGCATAATGCAAGATTGGTAGAAGCAAGAATGTACTGACAAACAATAGAGGGTCTAATGACAAAGGCAAGGAAAATGTGAATGAAATCAAGCAAGAATTCACTAAACAATGGGTCAAGAAGAGAGATCAGAGAAATGATGAATCTATCTCTGCATCGACAAAATAGAGCAATCCTGCACCGACATGAGATTCTTCATGTAAATAAGGTATAATCCTTAGGGGTAAGGCATCTAATTTAAGATCATGCATTTTACCCTCAGATGGTGGTAAGAAGTCATAATTCTTCTTTACCGATAGATATGTTGAGTATTCACTTAACCAACGAAGCATTTAATGTGGTTGTAAGTTAACTTTTTATTTATAAAGCACTAGAATCTCTCATTTCAACTTACCCTTCATTTAAACATTCAGAGAGTGTAGAAGTTGAGCACCAACATTCAAGAAGTAAAGCAACAAAGATTTTTCAGGGCATCCAAGGTTTTCTATTAAAAGGTATTTATCTTACGACATGGCTTCTTCATCTTCCATTCTTGAATTCAATGCAAAACCTACTATTGTGGAAAACATCAAGAATCATAGACCAATCCTTAAGATAGTCCCTAAGATAGCTAAGTTGGATGACTCCATTGGTGCATTTTCAAAAATCTCGAAGGGAGTTGCATTTACTGAAGACCCTAGGGCATACATTCACTGTAATATCGAAGATTTAGGGTCTGAGGATTTAAAGAACATGTTCATGAATGTTATCACTATTAGGTCTCGGAGACAACTGAGAGGGGGGGGTGAATCAGTTGTCTAATAAATTCAAACCAAATCAACTTAACCAACTTAATGCTTAATACCGGTAAACTAGTTAAGTATGCCGGTAGACAGTGTTAACAGTTAATTGCTATATCGGTAAAGATTAATGCATGAAATATAAACATAAAGTTATCCATAACACATAACACCAATATTTGTACGTGGAAACCCTATAAGAGGAAAAACCATGGTGGGAAACCTTACCCACAATTAGATGATACTACTACAGATAGTAAGTGTACATAAATGGGGTCTGCACATGCAGAAAGGCCAACAACCTAGAGCTCACTGCTCAATCACAAAATGGTAGTCACACTGACTACAGTTGGATAGTTAAATCCAATAAGAATGTATTGCACAAAATATCATCTTCATATGCTAGATTCAGTATTGGTGTGATGCTGATATGCTTCTACAAAAACCTAGATTCACCTTCAAATGATGTCTTCATGTATACCTGTGCTTAATCTTGCACATCCCTTCTCACAATTCTTTTTTTTGCTTTTTCCATTCGATCTTACAAATAAGATCTTACATTTATACCATAACCTAAGACCAATTTTAGTAGGTCGACTGTACAAGATATTACAATAAAGACTTTTACAAATAATATAATATTTGGTGCAATAACCAATTAAACATGTCAGCTTAATGCATTTTAGAACAATAATAAATCATCTCCATAGCATGCCATGCTGATTTGGAAAAGATAAACCTGCCGTTGTAACCCTAGGTAACCCTGGACCTATTTGTCGGTAAAAGAAAATATGCAAATATGAATATACCAATGATTAATTCTTCAAAACAAAGTGTCCACATGATGTCTTCAATATTACCAAGTGCCGGTGATCATTATATCCTGCTGGTGAACTATATACCAGCAACTGTGCAATAGTTACTTGCTTGCCGGTGAATGCTGCTGTATCTCCAAAGTGCTAGTGTTTTAGTAGGTGTTGACATCAATGACAAAACCATACCAAAATACCAACAATCCCCCCCTTTGGCATTGATGGCAACACAAGATGGAAAAACCATCAAAGTGCCAAAATAGAAATGCCAAATACCAAAAACCAACAATCTCTCCCCCTGGGAGCAACATGTGTTATCAAAGATTTTCAATACCAAACTCTCATTAAAAGATAATGTGTTTTTCCATAGATATCTCTCCCCCTTTGACATCAAATGACAAATTTACAAAAATCAAGTTCATATACAAAATACCAATCAATTCAATATACCAACTACTCCCCATGAGAAGTAGCTTCCTCATCAAAGACCGGAGTAAAAGATTTGTCTTTTAATTCTGCTGGTTGATGATAATCATCAACTGTCTAAGTCTCTACTGGTGGTGGTATGAATCCAAGCCAATCTCTGAGATATTCAAAAGTCTCCTTAGGCAAAGGTTTTGTGAAAATATCTGCAAGCTGTTCTTTAGTATTCACATAAACCAATTTTATCTCCTTTTCTTCAACTTTTTCCCTTAGAAAATTGAGTTTGATAGAAACATGTTTTGTTTTAGAATGTAATACCGGATTCTTAGATATATCAATTGCTACAGTGTTATCACAATATATAGTAATGGGTTCCTTGCATTTTACCTTTATGTCTTTCAACATTTGCTTAAGCCATAGTACCTATGTACAGTTAGTTGCTACTGCAACATATTTTGATTTTGCTATTGATAAAGATGTACAACTCTGTTTCTTACTCAACCAAGAAACTAATCTCTTTCCAAGGAAGAATGCTCCATCGGTGGTGCTTTTTCTATCATCCACATATCCTACCCAATTTGCATCTGTGTATGCACATAGATCAAAATTTTCATATCTAGGATACCATAATCCAAGATTTGTAGTGCCTTGTAAGTATCGGAAAATCCTTTTTACTACTGATTCATGATTTTCTCTAGGATTACTTTGAAATCTAGAAACAATACATATTTCTTTCATAATATCAGGTCTGGTTTGTGTCAAATATAGTAAACCTCCTATCATAGATTTGTATCTAGTTGGATTAACAGGTGTAGATTCATCCCTTTGAGATAATTTGTCATTTATATTCATAGGTGTGCTTACCGGTTTAGATTTCTCCATCCCAAATTTCTTTAGTAACTCTTTCAAGTACTTGGATTGACTCAAAAATATACCTTTGTTAGTCTGTGAAATCTGCAATCCTAAAAAGAATTTTATTTCTCCAATCATAGACATTTCAAATTCTTGCTACATTTTAATAGAAAATTCTTTACATAATCCATCTTCTCCTCCAAAGATTATATCATCAATGAATACTTATATAATGAAGATGTCATCATTAGTTAATTTGTAATATAAATTACTATTTGCATTTTCTTTAGTAAAACCAATCTTTAAAAGATACTTATCCAACCTTGCATACCAAGCTCTTGGGGCTTGTTTCAATCCATACAAAGCTTTTCTTAACCTGCAAACCATATCATTGTCATCTGTCAAAGAAAATCCATCAAGTTGTTCAATATAGACTTCCTCTTCAAGATCTCCATTCAAGAATGCACATTTAATATCCATTTGATAAACTTTGTAGTTCTTCTGAGCTGCAAAGACCAAGAATAATCTGACTGCCTCAATTCTAGCTACCGGTGTAAAGGTTTCATTGTAATCAACTCCTTCTTTCTGAGAATATCCCTTACACACTAGTCTTGCTTTATTTCTGACAACCTTACCATCTTCATTAAGTTTGTTTCTAAATACCCATTTGGTTCCAATTACATTTTTATCTTTAGGCCATGGAACTAATGTCCAAGTATTATTTTTCTCAATTTGTTCTAATTCTTCTTCCATATCTTTAATCCAAAATTTATCTTCATATGCCTCATTAACAGATGATGGTTCAATTTGAGAAATAAGACATACCTCTTCATTTGCCAATCTTCCTCTTTTCATAACTCCTTTAAATTTGTTTCTAATTATTTGATCTTTAGAATGGTTCAATTTTACATACCGGGGTGTCTTAGTTTGTTGTTGTTCTTCAATTACTGTGGAATCCTCTAATGGTGCCGGGGTAACTGGATCTTCATTCTGTACTGGTGGATTTATTGTAGGTTTATTTGTCACAATTTCTATTTCCGGTTCAAAGTCTATATACCTTGAAGTTCCTCTGAATTGTTCATCAATTTTTACATTTGTACTCTCAACAATTTTCTACAATCGCTTATTAAAACATCTATATGCCTTTCTCTTAGATGAATAACCAAGAAATATTCCTTCATCACTTCTAGGATCAAATTTGCCAATATACTCATCTCTTCTAATATAACATTTACTTCCAAAAATTCTGAAATACTTAAGAGTAGGAGTATTACCAAACCATAGTTCATGAGGGGTCTTACTAGTTTCACCTTTGATGTGAACTTTGTTGAATGTATAGACTGCTGCACTGACTGCTTCTCTCCAATATACATGTGGTAAATTTTCTTCAGATAACATACTTCTTGCTGCATCCAAGATAGTTCTATTTTTCCTTTCAACAACTCCATTCTGTTGTGGTGTCTGAGGTGCTGATAGTTGTCTTCTGATTCCATTCACTTCATAGAATGTATTAAAGTCCTTAGATGTGAATTCTCCTCCTTGATCTGATCTTAAACATCTGATTTTCTTACCAGTTTCATTTTCAACCATTGCTTTGAACAATTTGAGCTGTCCATGTGCTTCTGATTTTTCTCTGCGAAAAGTAACCCAACACATTCTAGAATAATCATCAATAATTAGCATGAAATATCTATCACCTTGTAAGCTTTTAGTTCTAGCTGGACTACATAAATTAGTGTGAATCAAATCAAGAGCATTATTGGATTATTCTGGAATACTTTTGAAACTATTCATGATTTTGCATTTTCCATTCTTAAATTGTAACTGAAATCCTTTCTCAACCAATTGACAAACACTTAAAAGATTACGCTTTAATCCTTCAACATAGTAGACATTGTCAATTTTATGCTTACCATCAAGAGATATTATACCCTTACCATTGATTGAACAGGCTTTCCCATCTCCAAATCTTACTAAACCTCTATTGTATTCATGAAAGTTCAAGAATTTACCTTTGTCTCTTGTCATATGATGTGAGCATCCTGAGTCAATGATCCATTCATCCTTTACTTCAACTTTAGCTGCTAGGGCTTGTTCTACCGGTTGAGTAGTAGGTGTCGGTTGATCTTCTGATATAGAAACAAAAACCCATCCATTTTCTACTAGATCCTCATCGAAATCATCAGTCACACCTTCATCAACAATGTAATAAGATTTGTCTTTGTTCTTCTTAAATCTATATCTATTTTATTTAGGATTAGGCTTGTATGTTCTTCTAGTTTCTTCTCTTAGTCTAGCATGTCTATCAGGGCATCTCAAAGCCATATGACCAATCTTACTGTAGTTAAAACATTTAGAGGGTGCTTTACGTTCATACTTACTTCCAACTGGACCTTTTGGCATTTTCCTTACAAATAGTGCTCCAAGTTCTTCAAGTTCTTCATTCTCCTTCCTAGTTTCTTCAAGTTCTCTTGCATAAAAGGCTTTCCAATCTGATTTATCAAATGATGGAGCAGATGATGTTGATTCTCTAAAGGCCAAATCTATCTTTATAGTAGTAACATGACCAAATTCCTCAATTTCAAAAGCTGAAAGTTTTCCAATCAATGTATCCCTAGTTACCAATGTATTAGGCATTGTTCTCAACTCATTTATAGCAGTAACCTTCATTTTATATGCCGGTGGCAATCCTCTTAAGATTTTTGAAACAATTTCATCCTCACTCAAGGTTCCTCCACAACATTTAATACCCAAAACAATTTCATTTACTCTTTCCATAAAAGAAGAAATCCTTTCATCTTCTTCCATTTTCAGATGTTCATACCTATCTGAGAAGCTTTTGAGTTTAGCAATCTTTACTGTGGAATCTCCTTCATTCAGTGTTTCCAAATGATCCCAAATAGCTTTAGCAATAGACCTATATGATAATCCCATAATTTGTTGATCTGATAAAGTGCTCAAAAGTGCTTCTCTTGCTTTGCAATCATTCTCCTCATCTTTAGCTAAGGTAGTTGGAGCGGTCTGACCAGCTACAACAACAGTATAGCCATTCTTTGTAACTTTCCAGATGTCTTTGCCAATGCAATTTAGATGTGTCTCCATCCTGATCTTCCATATCCCATAGCTAGCTCCATCAAGTTTAAGACTATCCTTCCTGAAATAATTAGTAGTCATTGGATCTCCTCAAGTTGTTAAACTTGTGCAAAAGAGGACTAGGCTCTGATATCGATTGTTAGGTCCCACAGACAACTGAGAGGGGGGGGGGGGCTGAATCAGTTGTCTAATAAATTCAAACCCAAACAACTTAACCAACTTAATGCTTAATACTAATAAAATAGTTAAAAATGCTGGTAGACAGTGTTAACAGTTAATTGCTATACCGGTAAAGATTAATGCATTAAATATAAACATATAGTTATCCATAACACATAACACCAATATTTGTACGTGGAAACCCTGTAAGGGGAAAAACCATGGTGGGAAACCTTACCCACAATCAGATGATACTACAATAGATAGTAAGTGTACATAAATGGGGTCTGCACATGCAGAAAGGCCAACAACCTAGAGCTCACTGCTCAATCACAAAATGGGAGTCACACTGACCACAGTTGGATAGTTAAATCCAATAAGAATGTACTATACAAAATAGCATCTTCATATGCTGGATTCAGTACCGGTGTAATGCTGATATGCTTCTACAAAAACCTAGCTTCACCTTCAAATGATGTCTTCGTGTATACCTCTACTTAATCTTGCATATACCTTCTCACAATTCTTTTTTTCGCTTTTTCCATTCGATCTTACAAATAAGATCTTACATTTATACCATAACCTAGGACCAATTTTAGTAGGTCGGCTCTACAAGATATTACAGTAAATATTTTACAAATAATATATTATTCGATGTAATAACCGATTAAACATGTCATCTTAATGCATTTTAGAACAATAATAAATCATCTCCATAGCGTGCCATGTTGATTTGGAAAAGATAAGCCTACTAGTGTAACCCTAGGTAACCCTGGATCTATTTTCTGGTAAAAGCAAATATGCAAATATGAATATACCAATGATTAATTCTTCAAAACAAAGTGTCCACATGATGTCTTCGACATTACCAAGTGTCTTCCATATCATTCCAAGTGCCAGTGATCATTATATCCTACCGGTGAACTATATACCAGTAACTATACAATAGTTACTTGCTTGTCGGTGAATGCTGCTGGATCTCCAAAGTGCTAGTGTTTTAGTAGGTGTTGACATCAATGACAAAACCATACCAAAATACCAACAATCACTGACAACCAAGGTGTAGTCAAACCAGAACAAAAGATTATGGAAGATTTAGGGTTCATTGACATCCTTCACATTCCTGAATTTTTAGATGAGATTGTTTGTTATGTTCTTAGTAGAGTTCACGGAGAATTTTTATAGCTAGACCCAATTTTCAAAATCACTAAGGAAGCAATTAAGGTTGTTACTGGTTTACCTTCTACCGACACTAGGCCTGAGAAGTAAAAGAAAATTCCAAACAAAGAGGTTATGAACTTAACCAACGGAACATCAAATAACAGATCACTTAGGGTTAACAACATAACTGATAACAATGTCAAATATGCTAGTATGGTTATTGGATATAAGGTGGTTCATACTAATAGGCTAAATTCTATTTCAAGTCTATGCATTCATAGTTCCTATGAGATGATAATGAACAATGCTAAAATTGATCTGTGTGAATGGTTGAAAGATGAAGTGATAGAAAATCTGGATAAAATCAAAGGTGACAAGAAGGGAACTTTCAAATTTGGAAATTTACTTGTATGTCTGATGCTATATTTCTCAAAGGTGATTCCTGATATAGGCCACAAAGACTTTGCCTATGATATTTTCATTGGAAAATAGATAAAGGAGGCAATCACCGACATGGGCTCTGATGGTGAAAAACAAGTAAAAGAGTATTTCAAGGACTTTGAAGCTAAAATGAGACAAAGGGAAAGAATCCCTCAATACATTGTTGATAAATATGATAAACATATATGCTTTGTAATTAAAAGAGATGAAATATGGATGGAGGCAATTAGACCTAGAACTGTTTGGATAACTGAGATGGGTTATGAAGTGGATTCAAACATCTTGGAATCTTATGCCAAGATACTCCTAGATGCTCCACTGGAACCGATAGAAAAGATATTTGACATTGCGGATAACATGATTGGTTCTTCGAAAGTAACATCAATTTTGGATAACGAAATGGATATTTATGAAGAGAAGATTGAAAAACTGGAAAAAGAGAAAGCAAGGTTGAAGATGAAAACCCGAGAGTTAAAGAATAAACATGGTCCTAGATTGGATAATCTACTAACACATCGGAATGAACTATCTAAGACAACAATTCAAGGAGACAGATCACTGGAATAACAGATGCATTATCTCACCAGGATGATCAGGCAGACAGAGACAATAATTTTTGACAATATAAAGTTTTTGCAGATTCTTAACTTGGTTTTGGTGGATATTTTTTAGATTGTACATAACCGGCTACAGGTATCTAAATATTTTTTGAATTTTTGAGACTTGACATCCTTTGTTATTGATGTCAAAAGAGGAGTGGTATAATGAGAAAAATGTACAAAGTAAGGCATGGTGAAAAGTGAATAGAAGGAAATCATTTGCTAGGGGGAGCAATTTTAGTTTTGGTTTTTCTCATGAGTGTTGCCATCAATGCCAAAGGGGGAGAATGTTGGCATTATACACTCAGATGAGAATGGCAGATGTTGTCATTGATGGCAACAAGGTTCAACATGGTTCATAGGTTACATCGACAAAAGACTTAACCTACCAGCACCATCAGATACTACAAGGTTTACTCACACTGGCATCCAGTTTACATTGGCAATAGATCATACCGACATCCAAAGCCGACTTGGAAATAATATTGTTTATGTGAAATGTATTGTAATGTAAATTGTAATTATATATCCTACATGATGTATTGTAAAGACTCATATATGTATGAGATCTTGTAGGTCATTTTGTAAGGAGTAGTGGTATGCAAAGTAGGTATTGAAATGTATGTATGATATTGGATAGTTGTATATGTACTTTGATGTATTTATTTTAAGAGCAAATAAGAAGAAGAGTTGAGCAAAGACTATTTACTAGCAAGGTTTTAGCAGAGGTATCCGACAAAGATTAAACTGGTACTGAATCTAGCATCGTAGATGCTATTTTGAAGCAATACATTGTTATTGGATTTAGCCATCCAATTGTGTAGTTAGTGTGACTCCATTTTGTGTTGAGCAGTGAGCTCTAGCCAGTTGGCCTTCCTACATGTGCAGGCCCCTATTGTACTGAGTAATATTGATTCATATTGGTCAGTGAGTAAATATTGTGGGTCACAAATCCCACCGAGGTTTTTCCCTTACTGGGTTTCCTTGCCAAAACATATGTGTTATGGTGTGCATTGATGCTGATTCTTTTGTTTCTCTTTACTGCATTATTATTTGCTTACTGGTATATTAATTTCAGTTATAAAGTTGCAAGTAAGTTTAAATTTCTCATCTACTAGTTAGACACTGATTCACCCCCCCTTCTCAGTGTCTTTGGGATTAACCAAATATCTAACAGGTTGTTTGGTTTCTGGCTGGTAAGATCATGATGATCCGATATGCTCAGGTATGCTTTGGTTTATGGAATTGGCTTAGATATGCTATTCATTCTACTTTGATTCATGTTCAGTTAGTTGGTTTTGGATTTGGTGATCGGATGCTATCTTGTATGCTTGTAAGCTTGGTTTGTTGATCCCGTGAGGGTTTCACCAACATATATTTGATGTTATGCATAAGTGATGTTGGTTTGGCTTCTAGTAGAGATTCAGGATGCTAATGGTGATCGTGTTTGAGACTTGGCTGATTCGGATCATTTTTGTAGTATGTATGGACCTAAATTGGGTCTGGTTCTATCTAGGTTATGGATCGACTTAATGTAATATGTTATTTGGACTTCTCGATGTATTTTCAAGATGGATTATGGGTTGGATATTATTTGTTTGGTCTCAGGCCAACATGTTTTATAATTATGTAATTTCTTTATTGTCTGGTGGCTGACCTTATTGTTTATGTTCGAGGGTTTGTATATATATGATGCAAGATCTCATTATAGATCATATGAAAAGATGATAGGATGGTATATGAGAGAATAATGTAATAATCATTGATGTAGAGGATTTGGTTGATCATTGGTGATCAAGTTGGGTTTATGTAAAAGGATTAAGTCATTCGATATTGAGCTTAACCGAAACCGTATTCAGGCATAGGAGATGCTATCATTGTAGTTCATTCATCCTTCTGGATTGCAGTCTAGATTTTTATGTAGTTAGTGAGACTCCTTTTGTAATGAGTAGGGTGCTCTAGGCTATTGGCCTTCTTGCAAGTGTAGGCCCCTCAATTTGTAATCACATACCTTCTACAGAAGTATTATCTGACTGTGGGTAGGCTTCCCACTGTGGTTTTTCCCTTTATCGGGTTTTCCACGTACAAATCTTGGTGTCATGTAGATGGTATTTATTCTCTAATTGTTGCTTGTGCTTAATTGGTATATCTTCTATTTCAATAATTGGTTCATGCATTCTGGTATTGACCTTATGTGTTCAGATATTAAACTTTTAATTTCTTAAGGTTCTGATAATCTGGTGACAACTGATTCACCCCCCCTCTCAATTGTCTTTTGGTTATTTGAACTATCCAACAATTGGTATCAGAGCTTTGGTCCTCTCTGTAGAAGCTTAACCACTTGAGGAAGATCCTATGGTGACTAACAGTTCAAGTTCATCTAGTTCATCCGCTGATGTCTTTCAGAGAGGAATTCTTAGGGTTGATGGAACAAATTACAGTGTAAGAAAGATTCAGATGGAGACTCATCTGAGAGGTCTTGGTAAGGAAATTTAGGAAATCACAAAGAATGGTGTTACACCTTTCAATTCGGCATCTGGAAATTCTCCTCTAGCAAACCTAGATAAGGAGCTTGAGAATGATTGTAGAGCTAGAGAAGCCCTCTTGTTTGCACTTTCTGATCAACAAATAATGGGATTAACTAACAAATCATCAGCAAAGACTATATGGGACAAGTTGGAGACTCTTAATGAAGGTGACCCTACTGTTAAGATTGGTAAAATTGATGGTTAGTGGGTGAGATGTGAAAATTTGAGGATGGAAGAAGATGAAAGGATTACTACATTCATGGAAAGGGTAAATGAAATTGTCATGGGATTTGAATGTTGTGGTGGAACTCTGAGCAAAGATGAAATAGTTTCTAAAGTTCTGAGAGCTTTACCATTGGCTTATAAGATGAAGGCTATTGCTATTAATGAATTGAGAACAATGGCTAATACTTTTGTCAATAGGGATACCTTGGTTGGGAAATTATCTACTTTTGAGTTTGAAGAAATTGGACCTTCTGGAGCTGTGAAGTCTGAACCTGTTTTTCCTGCATTTACATCATCAACTGAAAAGCAAGATTGGAAAGCTTTGTACGCAAAGGAATTGGGTGATATAAAAAGGGAAGATGAAGAATTTGAGCAACTTGAAGCCCTATTTGCTAGAAGAGTACCTAAAGGACCGGTAAGAAGTAAGTATGAAGGAAAATAACCTTTTAAATGTTTGCATGTAATAAGATAGATCATTTTGCATCTAGATGTCCTAAAAGGAATTCAAGATTTGAAGAAAGATCTAGAAAATCTTTTAAGCATAACCCTAGTTATCAGAACAAGCATAAGTATAGGAAAAACAAAGATAAATCATGTTAATTTGCGGATGAGGAAGGTGTGACTGATTCTGATGATGAATCAACACAAGACTCTACTAGTGGTTCCGAAAATGGAAAGAAATGGGTGTTCTTGGATATCAAGGAAGATGCTCTGGCACTAGAAGAGAATGTACCCAAAGAGAAGGCCCTTGCCATTAAAATTGAAGATAAGGATGAATGGGTAATTGACACTGGATGTTCACATCATATGACTGAAGATAAAAGGAAGTTTCTATCTTTGCAAGAATTTGATAGTGGTCTGGTTAGATTTGGAGATGACAAAGCATGCATGATCAAAGGAAAAGGAACTATATTATTAGATTGTAAGCACAATACTGATAATGTTTATTATGTTGAAGGTTTAAGGCATAAAATTTTGAGTGTAGGAAAATTGGTGGATAAGAGATTTTAATTACAATTCAAGGATGGAAAATGCAAAATCATTAATAGATCTGGATTGAAGATTAAGTGTTTAAGGTTAGATCATGGTGGAGAATTCACATCCGGTGAGTTTAATAATTTTTTTGAGAAGCATGGCATAAGAAGACAATTTTCTACTCCTCAGACACCTCAGCAGAATGGAGTTGTGGAAACAAAGAACATAACTATCTTGGATGCTACTAGAACCATGATGATGGAAGCCGATCTACCTCATATCTACTGGAGAGAATCAGTGAGCACAACAATTCATATCAAAGGAGAAACTGATAAGACACCTTATGAATTATGGTTTGGAAATACACCTATAGTTAAGTACTTTAGAATCTTTGGTAGTAAATGTTATATTAGGAGAGATGATTTCATTGGAAAATTTGATCCTAGATGTGATGAAGGAATATTTCTTGGTTATTCTAATGAAAGAAAAGCATATAAATGTTATAACAAAAGATTGCAGAGAATTGTGGAGAGCACTAATGTCAAGGTGGATGAGTATAATAGAAGTCAAATTGAATTTATGAGCAAGAATCGGCAGTGGAAATGATCATAATTGAATTGGTAACACCTTTACCAGAACATAATGTTAAACTAGTTACTTTGGTAGTATCAAAAAACTCAATAGTAACTGAAGAACAAGAAAGAGGAACAAAGAGTCAGAAGACTCCTAGGTATGTAAGGTTGAATCATTCAAAAGATTAGATCATTGGGGATGAGAACAACAGAGTGATGACAAAAGAAGATTGACAGCTAATGAGGTATGTTTGATTTCTCAAGTTGAATTAGCATTAGTAATTGAAGCATGTAAAGATGAATGTTGGATGAAAGCTATGGAAGAAGAATTAGATCAGATAGGAAATAATAACACATAGATTTTAGTTCCCCAACCTAAAAATAAGAATGTTATTGATCTAAATGGGTTTTTAGGAATAAATTAAATGAAGATGGACAAGTTGTAAGGAATAAAGCTAGATTGGTTTGTAAAGGATATTCTTAGAAGGAAGGAATTTATTATGGTGAAACTTTGGCACCTGTAGCTATGATTGAAGCTGTAAGATTATTTCTTGCCTATGCTACACATAAAAACTACAAGGTTTATCAGATGGATGTTAAGTTCACTTTTCTAAATGGGGATCATTATGAGGAAGTTTATATTGAGCAACATGATGTTTTTTCACTTTCTGATGATAAAAGCATGGTTTGCAGGTTAAAGAAAGCCTTATATGGATTAAAACAGGCACCTAGAGCTTGGTATGCAAGATTGGACAAATATATTTTGAAGCTTGGTTTCACTAAAGGTAATGCTAACAGTAATCTATATTATAAAGTAATTGATGATGATATATTGATTATTGAGGTTTTTGTTGATGACATTATTTTTGGAGGTGAAGATAAGTTGTGCATGGAATTTTCTAACAATATGGAGAAAGAATTTGAGATGTCTATGATTGGGGAAATGGAATTTTTCTTAGGTTTACAGATTACTCAAAATGATATAGGTATTTTCATCTATCAAACTAAGTATGCTAGAGAGATGTTGAAGAATTTTGGTATGGAAGATTCTAAACTGGTTAGTACTCCTATGGTTACAAGTGAGAAATTGACAAGGAAAGATGACTCTGCACCGGTAAATCCTACAAGATATGAGTCTATGATTGGAGGTATGCTATATTTGACTCAAACTAGACTAGTTATAATGAATGCTATTTGCATTGCATCAATATATCAAAGTGATCCTAGAGAAAATCATGAGAGTGCAGTGAAAAGGATTTTTAGAGACTTACAAGGAATGTCTGAATATGGTTTGTGGTACCCTAAACATGATGAATTTACTTTATGTACATATACAGATGTAGATTGGGTAGGTGATGTTTGTTGGCTTGATGATGATTGTAATGGATGACTTCATTTGTTGTCATTGATGGAACATGTATACACATACATATGTTCACATTTTCATTGTCATCTTAGTTAAGACAAACCGCTATTACTTCTAAAGTTACTTGTATTGCAACCGGTATTGGATGTTTAGTTTAAGATGGTTTAGAGAGTGTCAAACCGGTATATGTAGATAACCAGTATATGCAAGAATGGATTGACACCAGCTTGGAGATTCAATGGAGACCATCAAAGAAGCAAATGAAGGACAATCGGTTTATGTGTTTAATGTGGTTAACTCTTAATCGGTATTGGTGTTCCAACTGATATTCATTGATTATGTGATGAGTTATCATCAGTCATGATGAGTTACCCCTAACCGATAGATTTGGCAGAAATCTGTGATGAGTTATGTTAGATTGTCCAGATACACTGCACCTAGGCAATTATGATATGATTCCTAATCCGACATGAAATCTAATGTCTATATAATGGCATTATGATGAACTATTTTGATATGTGATTAATGCGAGATAGAAGTGTTAAGTTGTTGAAGGCATTGCGGAATATGTTGGTGATGCAACTTTGAGTGAGTAGAACAAGATCTATTCAAGCAAGTTGTGCTACTTCTAGAGCACACCACCTGTTGTTTTTTAATCACTACAATAGTCAAATCCCTAACTAGGTAAGCTCTAACAAGCTTCAATGTACAAATCCTTTAACAAGGTGATCCATTAGTTTGGATTCTAAAATCCTCTACCGAGGTTAGTCCTAACAGGGTATAGCTCCTGACAGAGCTTTGGGATCTTTAATAGGATTCACTCCTAGTAGAGCACTTTTGTAGACCTTAACTAACCAGTTACCTATTAATGCAGATAGTTAACTTGTGAGTTCCATCTCATCATGGTTTTTCCCATTTGGGTTTTCCACGTATAAACATGTGTTATGGTGGATGTTTTACTTTTTGTGGATGCTTTAATATCATTTTGGATTGCATGCATAGTATTTACTAAACTTGTTAAGTATCTCTATCGGTCAGTGTTTAAAGTGGTATTGTTGTTGCTGTCACTGATTCACCCCCCCTCTCAATGCTTTATAAGTCTAACAATTGGTATCAAATCCTAACTTCCTTAAGGCTTAATCACTTGGAAGGAAACCCTAAAGCCACCATGGGGGATATGAGCTACTTTGAGATGGCTATAATTCTTGAAGCTACTATGAAAGAGCTTGAAACACTAAGGGTCATATTTAAAGCTTCACAAGTCAAAAGGAGAAATTTGACTGAACAATTATTGGAAATATCTGATAATAGTTCTTCAGATGAAGCTAACATTGATGCATTGGATGAAGAAGTTGATAAACTGAACGGTGAGAAGCTAAATCTGAGAAGATAATTAGAAGGCCTTACTATCCACATGAGCCAAGAGCTAGAAGCTAGGAGGATAGCTGAAGACCTAATCAAAGAAATAGATCATGATATTGCTAAGATCAAATAAGAGAATGCAACCTTGCATGAGCATTGACATCAAGAGAAAGAAGAAAAGGAAGTTTTGCAGCTAGATCTTGAAATGGCAACATCTCTAAGAGAGACTTTGACAAAACACAATGAATATCTTACCAGAGAACTCAGTGAGGCTAATGGAAAGATGGAAAAGTTCAATAAGGGTTCTACTATGCTGGATGAGTAGATCCAATCTGAGAGGATGAAAGGTGATACATCTAGACTAGGATTTAATACATCTAAGAAAGGAGAGTCTTCCGGTACAAAGAGAAACATTCACAAGTACAAAACTGCTCCTAAGGCTAACAAGCCTACCGGTAAGAAAGTTTTTAAACCTATTTGCTTTATCTGTCATAAATCTAGACATATTGCAAATGTGTGTAGAAATAGACCCAATGAGAATATAGGCTATAATGCAAATTCTAGGTATGTATATAGAAGATTTGAAGTTCATTCTTTTTCATGCAACATGTATGGACATAGATCAGTTGAATGTAGATATAGAGAAAATAATCCAATACCTCACATGAATCCAAGACCTAATAGTAACTAGAGGAGAACCTATGACAACTGGGGAAACATAAACTAGAAGAATCCCTATGTCAACCAGTTTAGTCCATTTGAAATGGAAAAGGTAACTGTAGATAGGAATCTGGAAATCATCAAAGCAATATAAACATTAGCCTAGCTCAATCATGAAAACTAAATTGCAATGACAAATCCTAAAAACATTCAATAGAGATATGGAAATGAAACATTCAATTCAAACGCAAACCATCTCAAATGCAGATGTCCCCTCCATGATTCTCCATTGTCCTTCTTTCTCCTTCAAATAGCTTTGTTTTGTGGATCTCACCTTCAAGTGCATAAGCATAATGTGAAAGCAAGATTGACAAGATGGTAGCCCAAGAATACTAGAAGCGTGATTGATTCGGGGATTCGAAAATGTGATCAATTGGGATCTTTGATTGAAGAAATTCATCCAATTTATAGACAAATTGGAGAGATGACAAGATTAGCATGAAGAGATTTGAAAGGAAATTTCAAATCAAGAATGACAAATTATGACAAATTGACACTTTCTATGCAAGATTGATTGATTGATAATTATGACAAATTATGACAAATTGCTATGTCAAAATTGATTGATTGACAAATTATGACAAAATATGACAAATTTGCTATGTCATTCCCATGAAATTAGGAGAAATATTAGAGAAAATAGAAAATTAGATGAATTAGAAATTAGGAAATTAGAAAATTGATGAAAATTAGGAGAAATTAGTAAATTGGAAAATTAGGTAAATTAATTAATAATTTTTCATTCATTAATTAATTCACAAAGAGGGAGGAATTAGTTAGCCAATTAAATAAATATTTAATTGTGACAAGAATACTTAGGATAGATAAATAAATTATTAATCCTAGAGGGAAAATGACAAACAAGATTAAATGAATAAATCATAAAACCTTGGAAGATGAATTAGAAATGCAAGGACGACAATTAGGTCTTGATGTAGGATTGATTTGATCATGATTAACAAAGGACCAATGCTGATAAATGATTTGATTGATAAATGCGCCAATTGATGAGGAACAATGACTAATTGATCCAAATTGACATGATTGAGAAGGACAACGATCGATGACAAATTGATCGCAAAATGACAAGATTGAAAATGACAACGATCGATGACAAATCGATCGCAAAATGACAAGATTGAAAATGACAATGATCGATGACAAATCGATCGCAAAATGAAGAGATTGAAAATGACAACGATCGATGACAAATCGATCGCAAAATGACAAGATTGAAAAAGGACAATGATCGATGACAAATCGATCGCAACATGACAAGATTGAAAAAGACAACGATCGATGACAAACCGATCGCAAGATGACAATGATCAATGACAAATCAATCACAAGATGACAAGATTGAAAAGAGGACAAAACCCTAATTAGGATTGACGATGTCCAAAATGATGACAAATGAGCACACACATTAATGTGACAGGATAAGATCAACCAAAATCATGACTGAAGATTGTTATCGACAAGACCAAATTCGAAAGCGAGAAAAATGAAGAATGCAGAAGAAGGACTCGATGCTCACAAATGATAAAGACCAAGTGCGCAACATAGAAGAAATGTTAATGTGATGCAAGAACCCTAAAATAAGGCAATGCGCCAATGTTAAAGTATGACTCCAAGCGTTGACCATTTTTAGATGTCTACAGTAACTAATGTCATTTGCACCATTTGTAACAATTATGGTCATGTGGCTATGAACCGTAGAAGGAGAACTAGAAGAGGCAATGTAGGACCTTGAGATCATCTAGAATGGCTTGCTATCATTGTCACAAACCAGGACAGATGGCAAAGTTCTATAGAACCAGAAAGAACAAACCGATCAACCATTCTGTAGATCAGAAATGTAAGCAAAAGGAAAATATTGAGGAAACCAAATATAGAAAAGGAAGAGTGAGGATAAACCTGTAGAAGAACCTAATCCTTCACTAGTGTGGAGAATCCTGCATTGGTGAATTAGGCCTTTCACTAGGGCTAAGGGAAGCATAGCGATAAATCTACTTCCAGACCCCTTGAAAAAAATGTGTGGTAAGAAAGTTTTCATTTTTGAGTTGTTATGCGTGAAATCTTAATATCCTTGTCTATTGGTTTTTTGAAAGACTGACAACAGGTCTTACACCTGTTAATATTGAATGTATTGTTAAGCGGTGTATTAGGGTTTGTAACCCTAGTAGTTGAGCAATTAATGCAGTAGGTAAAATTTATAAAAGAAAGTTTTACTATGATATTTTTACCCTAATTACATTCAAAAGAAAATTCTTGAGCACTTGCAGAGAGAAAAGAGAATTGCTAGCTAGTTGTAGATGGATTTATGCTGTGAATTGAAAGATTGAAGCTAATTCAAAGAATAGTGAAGGAAAAACCAATGTCTATTCAAGAAATCAACCAGAAACCTTGTTGACATGGAGGAATTGAGGTATTCTTCTGTCAATACTCTTTTTATTTAGTTTATCATAATGTCATCATCGTCTAGGCAAGTAGAGAGACTTATGATCACATCAGAACCTATGGAGACCATGGAATCTGAACAAATTGTGTCATATAATGCTTTGTCTCAAGTTCCTGATGGTGTTATCATTAAAGGTGATCTATCTAGTTACATTGATTTCAAAATTGAATATTTAGGATCATTGTCAATTTACTCTCAACTGAAATCCCTATGTGATGAAAGCGGCAAGATCAAACCTGAGTTCATTAGGGTTTACAAAAAGGGTTTTCACAATGCAACATATTTTCTTGAAGACTTTGAAGAGGAACATGTTAGAATCATTCTTAGTCAAGTTTGTGGTGAAAATATGTATCTTGAAAGGTCACACACGATCACTAAGGAAGATATCCATGCTATGACTAGTTTTTGGCAAATCGGTGAAGTTCCCAAGCTAAGGAGATTTCAAAAGAAAATGTAACGACATTAACTCAGATGACCTATGATGGACACACATTTTCAGTTAATAATGTTAAGGACCCAACAGTTAGACTAGCTACTATGGTTATTGGCTATAGGATATTTTATTCTAGTAGAATGAACAGTGTGCCATCTGCAGCAGTACATACAACTTATAGAATGATTACTAAGAACACAGATTATGACCTATGTGAGGCCATAAGGAGTCAATTGATATTAAATCTAGAATCAATAAAGAAGGACAACAGTCAGAAGTTCAAATTTGGACAGTTATTGATTGGTTTATTCTTTTACTTTTAAGTTACCTACCGGGAATTGGTGACATACAATGGTCAAATGACCTACTGGTAACAACTCAGATCAAGAACAACATTAAGGCTGTTAAGAACACATTCTCTGCTACAATGAATAGGTACTTTAATGAATTCCAAAAGAAGATGAGTATGAGGGTAAGGCTAGCTGAAGATGTGGTAAAAAACTTTGCAAAAGACATAATTTTCACAGTCACCACTGATTTTTGTCTCATGAAAGCTATCAAACCCAGGGATGATGAAATGAAAGACATGAGTGTTGAAGTCAATTATTACTTATTGATTGGTTATGCTAATAACCTGCTGGCATCTCTAGTGGACAAGAAAAATAAAAGACTGGGAATATTTGAGGAAAAAACTGCACTGGCTTAAACCAGTAGTGCTCAACCTAGTAGTGGTAAATGAAAGAAGAAGAAGACTGAGCAAGCACCTTTAGTGCCAACAAGTACAAGAGTGACACAAAGTGTCCTAGTCAAGAAGGAACTGACACCAAAAGTGTATGTAAAGAATCAGACTACGACGAAGAAGAGAGGCAAGAAACTGATTCTTTAAGCATAATCTTATGATATTGATACTGAAGAGCAGCCTAAGAAAATGAAAACAACTGGTAAGAAAGACAAACCAGTAGGAGACACCTGTCAGCAAGGTATTCCTATTAATGTTTTATCTTACAAACCTATGACTAATTTTGAGAGAACTATAAAAATATTAGGGAGGAATAGGTTTGATAATGTGAAAGAATGTTTTGATTCATTTGATAAAGATCAGAAGGAACAAATTGTTCAATAAGTAATCAACTACTTATGTCAATACAATCGATTACCCCAGGATATTGAAAAGGATATTTCTGATTCTTTGTACTCTATTCTTGCAAATAAGTGGCAACTAGCTATTGACCAAGATCAAGAAATTATTGATAGTATTTTCATTCAATATTTTATTGAATTATCTAAAGATGAATTAGTTGCATTACTTGATAATTACAAAGGACAATTTATTTAAGGAAAGAAGATTGAAGTTACTGAATGGGAAAGCTCAATATGTTGAAGTTGAAACTCATCAGATCGCTCAAAATATTAAAAGGATGCATGAGCTTACAAAGTCTCACAATGATGACAAAACAAAGACTAGAGATCGACAAGAACTAGATGATGAAGAGATTATTCCACCAGATATTGTCTGTCTTATTAAGAATAAGGATGGCACTACTTCTCTACCAATTATTTTTGTTGATGATATTCAGGACACCTTTGATCTATCTGGAAATATTATTGAACTGGATAAGCAACCACAACCACCACCAGTTATTACCGTTTCACAGGTTGAAGTAGTTGAAGTACCGGTAATTCAACCTAGTGTGGATATTCCACCTCCACTAGTAAAAGATCATCAAGTGGAAACTCAATTGCCACCAGTTATAATGGTTACTCAGGATGAACAACCAAAAAAATAGGAACAAAAGGAAGAGAAATATGAGAAAAAGTTTGAAGAGAAGTATTCTGAATAGGAAAAAGAACAAGAGAACAAGAAAAATGAGGAGATCATGCCTGCTGACAAGGAAAAAGCATTAGTTAAGCTACAAAATAATGATGAAGATGACTCATTAGGAATCAAAGGGCCTATAGATGTAGAGAATATGAGTGCATCAGAACTAATGGAGATTGCAATTGTGATGCAATATAGGACTCAAAAGAATAGAATAAAAGAATAGAGGAAGGAAGCATAAACAATCCAAACTGCCATGGAAATTTTGTCCAGTCTTCTACCGGAGACTGATACTGGGAACTTGTCAACTCCTATTGGCAAGCTTAACCATTTGGTTGTTGATGCCTCTAACCAACTAAAGTCCCTTGAAGAATCTTCTTAGACTTTAGATGAGTAAAACTATAGGAAGAAAAGTGGTGAACACATCATGAAAGATATAGATACATGGAAGACTACTTTATTCCTGAATAAAGATCTTTTAAGAAAAGTTATTGAAACAGGAGGCAAAATTCTAGCCTATACATCTAATGTTTCATTTTTCTATACTGATTTGATTAAGAGGTGAACAGAGATAGAACTGGAACTGGAAAAGATATGTACTACATATATACCTTTACAAGATTCAGTCTTAGCTTTTGGCAAATTAGTTGATGATTTACAAAATCGATTAGATATGCATGATTTTGAATAGGATAAGAGACTCCAATTCCTAAAATAGATAAAGAACTTATTGAGACCTAAAGTGGACATCCTGCAATGGGCATATAGGGATACAAAAGTAGTTTTGGCTACTCTAGAGATGAGTATAATTGATGCAATGGAGGAATTTGCTGCACAGATTATGACCACCATTGAGATCACTAAAACCTTACTGGAAACATGGGAAAATGATTTTTCTCAAATGAAGATCACTTTAAGTAATATTTTCTTGAAAATTGTAGTGAACACTCCTTGATACAGACTCTTACATTTTTGTATATGAAAACTTTTGATACAAATTTTTCTATATATATATGTATTTTACTTTTCAATTTGGCATTGTTGTCAAAGAGGGAGTAGAAATATGTATGTGTTGTGAAAGATTTGTATGTATTGTTAAGGGGGTAGAAATATGTATTATACAATTTTTTTTGTAAGCACACTTAGTTGTGAAGTTGTAAAATTTTCTAAGTGTTGCCATCAATGCCAAAGGGGGAGATTGTTGTCTTGATGATGATTGTAATGGATGAATTCATGTGTTGTCACTGATGGAACATGTATACACACATATGTTCACATTGTCATTGTCATCTTAGTTAAGACAAATCGATATTACTTCTAAAGTTACTTGTATTGCAACTGGTATTGGATGTTTAGTTTAAGATAGTTTAGATCGTGTCAAACTGATATATGTAGACAACCGGTATATGCAGGAATGGCTTGACACCAGCTTGGAGATTCAACGAAGACCATCAAAGAAGCAAATGAAGGACAATCAATTTAAGTGTTGAATGTGGTTAGCTCTTAACTGGTATCGGTGTTCCAATCGGTATTCATTTATTGTGTGATGAGTTATCACCAATCATGATGAGTTACCCCTAACCGACAGATTTGGTGGCAATTTGTGATGAGTTATGTTAGATTGTCTAGATACACTGCACCTAGGAAATTGTGATATGATTCCTAAGCTGACATGAAATCTAATGTCTATATAATGACACTATGATGAACTATTTTGATATGTGATATGATGTGAGATAGAAGTGTAAGTTGTTGAAGGCATTGTAGACTATGTTGGTGATGCATCTTTGAGTGATAAGAAGAGGATCTATTCAAGAAAGTTGTGCTACTTCTAGATCACACCACCTATTGTTTTCTAATCACTACAAAAATCAAATCCCAAACCGAGTAAGCTCTAACAAGCTTCAATGTACAAATCCTTTAACAAGGTGATCCATTAGTTTAGATTCTAAAATCCTCTACCGAGGTTACTCCTAATAGGGTACTACCTTTAATAGGGTATAGCTCCTAACAGAGCTTTGGGATCTTTAATAGGATTCACTCCTAGTAGACCACTTTTGTAGACCTTAACCGGTCAGTTACCTATTACTGCAGATAGTTAACTTGTGAGTTCCATCTCATCATGCTTTTTCCCATTTGGGTTTTCCACATATAAACACTTGTGTTATGGTGGATGTTTTACTTGTTTTGGATGCTTTAATATCATTTTGGATTGCATGCATAATGTTTAGTAAACTTGTTAAGTATCTCTACCGGTCAGTGTTTAAAGTGGTATTGTTTTTGCTGTCATTGATTTACCCCCCCCTCTCAGTGCTTTATAAGTCTATCAATGTTGATGACTAGAAAAGTAATTCCGGTGGAGCTTTCTATCTTGGAAAGAAACTTATTTCATGAATTACCAAGAAACAATCATGTACTTCTTTATATACTATTGAAGCTAAGTATGTTGCTACTGCTACTAACTGTACACAAGTTCTATGGATGAAGCAAATGTTGATGGACATAAAATTACATTGCAATGGATCAATAGTCATTTACTACGATAACTCTGCTACTATAGGTATATCAAAGAATCCAGTATTTCACTCTAAGATAAAGCACATATCTATCAAGTATAACTTTTTGAAGAAGAAGCTGGAATAAAATGAAGTTAAATTAGTTTATGTGAACACTAAAGAGAAGATTGTAGACATATTCACTAAAATTTTTCCTAAAGAATCATTTGAATACCTAAAAGACAGATTAGGGGTTTCTGCCCCTCCAACAAAAAATTGATTGATGCTATTTGGCATCGGTCCGGTATGCATTATCATAGATATTATTAATTTTGGATTGATGTGATGATGCTACTACTCAGGGGGTGTAGTTAGCCTTGTGATTCAATGGTTTATGTTTTTGCTTTGATATTTTTGTCATATTTCTGGCATTAATGTCAAAGGGGGAGATATATTCATGTGAAAAACTTTAGGAGATATATACATTAGGGGGAGAAATTCGCAGAACTTAATTGTGATATCATCTATAGGGAGAGTGTGGATTAGAACTTCATTTCTATATTCTTGTGTGGGAGATTTGTTTGGCATTTCTTGGCACTTGGATGTTTCTCACATATAGTGTTACCATCAATACCCAAAGGGGAGTGATTTGGAGGAATTGATTATGTGATGCATTGATGTTTTGTCATTGATGTCAAAACTAGCTATTTTAGCTACTTTACTGGTATCCTTTTGGTCTAGGTAGGTTGTTTTCTTTCTGGTTGGTAAGATCATGATGATCCAGTATGATTTGGTATGCTTTGTTTTATTGAATTGGATTAGATCTGCTATTCATGCTACTCAGATTCATGTTTAGTTAGTTGGTTTTGGATTTGGTGATCAAATTCTATCTTGTATGCTAGTAAGCTTGGTTTGTTGATCCGGTGAGGGTTTCACCGACAAAGATTTGTTGAATATCTTTGATGTTATTCATAAGTGGTGTTGGTGTGGCTTCTAGTAAAGATTCAGGATGCTGATGGTGATCATGTCCAAGACTTGGCTGATTGGGATAATTTCTTTAGCATGTGTGGACCTAAATTGGGTCTGGTTCTATCTAGGTTATGGACCGACTTAATGTAACATGTTGTTTGGCCTTCTTGATGTGTTTCTGGGATGTCTTATTTGTTGGATATTATTTTTTTGGTCTCAGACCGACATGTTTTATAATTATGTAATTGACTTATTGTCTGGTGGTCGATCTTATTGTTTATGGTTGAGGGTTTGTATATATATGATGTAAGATCTCATTGTAATTCAAATGAAAAGATGATAGGATGGTATAGGAGCGAATAATGTAATAATAATTCATGCAGAGGATTTGGTCGATCATTAGTGATTAAATTGGGTTTATGTAAGAGGATTAAGTCCTCTGGTATTGAGCTTAGTTAAAATATATTCAGGCATAGGAGATACTATCATTGCAGTTCATTCTTCCTTCCAAATTGTAGTTTGGATTTTTATGTAGTCAATGAGACTCCTTTTGTAATGAGCAGCGTGCTCTAGGCTATTGGCCTTCCTACAAGTGCAGGCCCCTTAATTTGTAATCACATACTTACTACATAAGTATTATCTCACTGTGGGTAGGCTTCCCACCATGGTTTTTCCCTTTATCGGGTTTTCCATGCACAAATCTTGGTGTCATGTGGATGGTATTTATTCTCTAATTGTTGCATGTGCTTAATTGGTATATCTGCTATTTTGGTAATTAGTTTATCCATTCCAGTATTGATCTTATGTGTTTCGGTATTAAAGTTTTAATTTCTTAAGGTTCCGGTAATCTAGTGACAACTGATTCACCACCCCCCCCTCTTAGTTGTCTTCCGGTTATTTGAATTGTCTAACATATAAATAGATTTGTACAAATATATAATCAAGAGAATATGAATATGAAGACATTCTAGGCCAACTTTCCTAACATATGGGAATTATGACATCAGAAGGAATGACAAAATAATGAGTAGATATATAGTGTATAACCTCATCATCATCTTGCTCATGAAAAACATGATAAAGTTAGTCATAAGAAAGGTATCAAGATGAGAACCAAAATTAAGAAAAATCTTTCTGTTCAAAAGTGAAGGGAAATATTTAAGAAATTATATATATGGAAAAGTAAATACATGATGAAGCACCTCCACACATATATAGCATCATTAAATATCATTGATAAAATTTACACCTCTTGTTTGTGCTCCTACTTTAGCGTGTTCTATCTCCATCCCCTCTCTAGGTTTGATTTGTGCTTATTACCCAACTTTGATGTCATGAACCACCTATTATGGGTCCCATAGAGGATTTACCACCTCCTTGGCACCTTATTTTGGTCCCCTTTTGATGCAAGAGTATCCCCAGTTCTTAGCAATCTTGCATCAACCAAAAATATTTCCTTTCTATTTTGCTTTTCGTTTTGTAGTTTTAGCATTTCATTCTGCATTTCTGGCATTGGCTCACCGGATCTTGAGGAGTAGGATTTTTTATTGAGGACTTGATCATCTACCTTATTCCCAAACCATGGAGTATTTGGATCATTTTTTTTGACAAGTTATCGCTAGCGGTTTTTGAGACAGTTTTTTGGTTTCATTTGCCTAGACCTATTTGCATTTGTAATCTACCAGAATCTACCAGATCCCTTTCATAGCTTGCAAAACCCTGAGCATTGATCCCAATGTTCCTTGGAATATGGTCGACCTTCTCTTTGATCTGCACTTCATCCTTTGGATTTTTCAGAGGAATTTCTTTGGCGGAGATCGACCTTATTGTTTTTACATGCTAGGTCTTGTTCTTCGGCATTTGATCCCTTTTTGGGCCGATTGGATCCCCTTGGATTGTATAAATAATTTTAATTGAGCATTAGAATGTAGATTAGTTAAGAGATAGAACATATAAGATAGATCTTAAGATTTGAGGTCCCGGTTGTGACCTGTTCTATAATTAAGCATGTTTTAGTAGGCCAGTGAGCTAGTTTTTGTAACGTGATTGTTACCAGATGATTGTAATAAGTTTTCATGATATAATTCATTCAGTTATGCATTGCCTCCATCATATCCTTGTGTTTTCATTGTTTTTACTCTTGCTAACTGGTCCAAATCGATCTCTTTTGAGGTCCCTCCTAACCGGTGACCGCATCACCTTTGCCGTGGGACTAGGGCATGGTATGACCTAGTCTAGACCATGATGCCTTGAAATTCCATAGTCCCTCTCAATGGGGCTCAAATTTCAAATAGGACAAGTGTTGCATTTTCTCAATGGGATTTCATCCCCTATACGTGACTATTGGAGGTCGACCTAGAATTGGTAATTTACCTAGAAAACCGTATATAAAGACATTTTATCAACCTATTTTCAGCTCAACAATATAAGTCTCCATCCCTAATATTTGTGCATCTATGAGGAATTCATTATGAAGCATTTGCAGAGATCTTCAAGGCTAAATACTCCTCATTCAACCATTGTGAAGAAAAATTACACCAATCTTATGCAAGCATGTGTCTGTTATTAGGGTTTTGTGTTTGTCATGCCATTTTATACAACATATGTGATTACATTCAAAGAGAAAAGTATCATCATGAATAATTACAGATATGAGGAAACAAGTACAAACTATGTTCAAGAGGATCAATAGGATTCACAGAGATGAACAAGTTCACCTTTCAATGATGATAAATTTTGAGGACCATGGAAAATTGGTACTACTTGGTCCCAAAAAATTAGGCCAAACTTTTGGTAATAGATTTGAAACATATTCTTTTTCCTAGATCCAAGTTGGTGGCTCTGTGCGACATCTCTAGCTCACTATTTTTGCTTGATCTCTTCAATAATCACGTATTTTCCCCTAAGCTTCAACAATTTAATTTAATTAAATTTAAAAAGGAGAAATCCCTATGGAAAGGAACCAAAAATCTGATCAGAATCTTGGTCTTTCAAGGCTAGATCTATTAGATTCTTCTCCTCCCTAATGTAATGATTATTTAGGTCATTTAGTGGTTTAATTATCTTAATTTAACCCTAACCACACCATTACATTTGATTTGATTAGATTAGATTTTATTTTTTTCCATTTCACATATGATTACATTACTTTTGTTGGCAATTGACACTCATTCGGGCGTATGGTGTTGTCGTTGATGGCAACACACATCATTTTGGGTTGGACACTTATCCGATATCCTACGGTATTAAATGTTTAATATCCAACATTCAAGGAAACTGACAAGAAAGGGAAACCGACAAACAAGGAACCAATATTTGGAGGCCAACATAGAAGATTGATCCGGCAAAGGTTTTTAGCAACAATTGTCATGAAGATTAATGTTTATATTTTTGTCTAAGATGACATGTATTTATCTTTTGTAGTATGATTGTAAGCCGATATAAGACATTCATGTTTATGTATGTAAAGGGTATATAAGTCAGTCTGGATAGGTCATTTTGAGATATAGATGTGATAGGTTATGTGATATTATGCGAGCAAGATCTTGATCGACATAGTTGATCTGTTGTTGGTCTTGGTTATTTGTGGAAAGGATTGGGAAGAGAAGAAGGTTACCGGTAAGGAAGGAGACCGTGATAACCGATATAGTCTGTACTTAAAATAGAACTCATCCAACATATCTGATGCACACTTAGAGTTCCAAATTTTATTTGTAATTCAATACTTTATATTTGTGTAATACCCTAAAAATGGCCATCTAAACCATGGGCCCCTAATATAGACAACATCACCAAGGTCCTAACCAAAGGAAATTAAAATTAATCTTGAGCACACAATTAATTTCTTAAATCATCAATGTAACATGACAAATTAATTACTCCGAATTAATTAAATTAATATTTAATTAATTGATCATTTCAAGTAAATCATTTTTTAAGCAATTATCCTATTTATTTTATTAAATATCCTAACATATTTAATTAAATAAATAAATTTTCCATTAAATCATCAAAAAAATGAATTAATTGGAAAAAAGAATTAAAAATTGAGAAAAGAAATCAAATGGAGATAATCTTGAAAATCAAATTAAAAAAATTGAAGAAAAATCTCAAAGAAAGCAATTAAAATAATTAAATCTCAAAATTGAATGAAATAGAGAATAAATCAATTTTTTCTGATTTTATCTTAATTTTAGTTCAATTTCCTTTAAAACTGAGAAAAACAACCAATCACATCAATTCACCTGGATTGTGCTTCCTCTCAAGGAAAATCTTGACCGCTCATCATCATTTGATCTCAGCCGTTGGTTTCTTTCAGAATTTTCTATAAATTCAGGCTCTCATCTCTCATTCAAGGATCCTGGAGAATATATTGTTATCATGCTGTTTTTGCTCTAGGTTCATTGAGATTTGTGCATTGAGATATTACATATTAGTTATGAATACTTATTAAATCATCTAGCTTAATATTGCTTAAATCATGTTAGATTAATCTTGCATATCTAGCTTAAATCTTAAATTTATTTAGCTCAATTTCATACTCATATAGATTAAATCCTTCATTTAGATGTTGTCTAGTCACTGGTATTGCATGTGAAATCTAAGAGCAAGACCAAACTCACATCTACTAGAAGGCAATAGGTCGCTTTGTAATGGTTTATTGTTCATTATTGATTATTGATTTACTAACCATGCATCTAATGACTTAATTGAAGTGTTGTGTATTCAAATACAAATACAAATGCAGGTCCACTTTTCACACACATATTTTTGGCACCCACCGTGGGGCTCGAAATTGAATCCTTCAGCCTCAAAATAACTTTTTTTATCTTGTAGGTCTCGTTTGTACAACCTCTGCGAAATATTGTATGAGTATATGTTCTTCATCGTACAACATTCTATCAAAACCTATCTTTTATTGTGCGGTTCTACTAGAATACTTGTATGAGTTTCTACTTTGATTATTTGACTCTGTGTTTTGTCTTTCGAGTCTGTGAGAATACTCGTATGGGAAGGTATACTTTGTTGTATGAATTTTTGTTTTATCTTTTCAAAAATAGTATACTTTCCAGGGTTTTTCGTGAATTAGATTCGGATTTTACTAACACTGACGCTAACCCTGGCCTGTCTTTTGTCTGCTTGAGATTTTTATAGCCTAACTGATTTTCTGCAGAACTCTTGTCAAAGAATCTATCAATCGAACATATGCTTGTCAAAGAATCAAAAGAAAAATGACTACTATGCATTGTTCTTGCAGGTTGCCTAAAAAGAATCGACCAAACATCGTGTATTCTTTAAAGTTCAAGTTTTTAGGCACTTAAATTGCTATCTGGTTAATGAATAAATCTTTCTTTTGTGATTGAAGAAAAATTCAAGAGGTAGGAGAATATGCTCTTGTCTTTTACAAAGAATCATAAATCTAGACCCTCAAAGCTTTTTCTAAGTTTTGAGATTTGTGTACCTTTAGCGGGCCTATCATAGTGGGAAAAAGTAATGACCCTTTGAGAACAACCCAAGTGAGTATAGCTAGACTTGAGCATTCCAACTCACTATAATAAATAGGCCTCTGGTGATTAAAGTCTTAGAGGATGGGATTATTTGAGTTTTCTCTTTGAGATCTCTCATATCAAGAATTTTGTAGGGCCTTGCGGTCTCAATCACGTTTACGTGACTACAACTTGTTTTGGTACCTTGTCAAGCTATAGACCTCAATCATGCTTGCGTTACTTCAAGGGGTAATTTTGAACAAAATTCATGACTAAGAACTATAAGATAGAAGCTACCTAGTTCACCTCCTAAAGGGGGATAATCTTTGTGCAAGAGAGATAGTAACTCTCCCAAGACACTTGCCATATCGTACCACCATTAGTGTTTGGAGTCGGCTAATATGATGTTGAAAATCCATTGCATGAGACTCAGTGGCCGTATTCTGATTATCTATTGGGTGTGTACCTAAGTCAACAAGAAAATGTTTTCTTCTCTAAGCCAACTTCCATAGGGTTAGTGTGCTGTGATTGAAGTCATTATACATCTTGCATGTTTACTGTGTTTTCATCCTTGAAACTAAAATTGAAACCGGAGAAAACAAATAAAAAACATCAAAAAATCAGTGATCAAAACTTTGTCTATGTCCAAAAGTGGTCTCTGTCAGTCATCAAAACATTAGTCCTTATCAAAACCTGATCTTTTTCAATCATTGAAACTTTGTCTGTCAGAATCTCATCTATGTCCAATCCTCTATTGTATGAGTTTGTTGAATTGTCGTCTTGCTACATACCTATTTTCATACGATTCTTCATTGATATTAATAGTTTGTTGTTTGACTTTGCTAAAACTATCGTACGAGTCTGAAGAACTTTTGTCTAGCCTTTTCCAATCTATCATACGAATATACATCGCATTCAGTAGATTATAGTCTAGAGTATGCTGAACTGTCATATGAAATTAGGCAAAAACTCGTACAAAAAACTATCTTTATCATCTAAAAATAGCTAAATTGTCATCTGGGTCTGAAAACTCTTTTGTACGAATTCCTGATCTTGTTAGTCAAAACAGTCAAATTTTCCCAAATCAGTCTACAACGAGCATAAAACTGGTTATCATAATCCTAAGAATAAACAATCTCGATAGTGTACCCTTGCCATTGTGTTGCACAATTTTGTTGATCATCTCTTAGCTAGTTCAATCAACTACTTATCAAATCTAAGTTGCTTAGATCACGTCTTACACAGGATAGATCTTTCCTAAAACCAAACTAAATATTAGTTACTTCTCTCAAATATCTACGTTAAACAAACAACTAGCTCCAATTTGATCTTGAAATCTGCATCACATCCAGCTCTTGGTCATCTCAGTCATAAATGCCTATTCAAACCAAAATTTATCGCAAGAAAACTGACAAAGGTAAAGAGTATCCTTTTCATCAAATGATAATCCATTCTTTGTAGAAGAACCCATCTTTAATAAGCCTTCATCATCAAATCTACCAATTTTTGATCAACCCTTATCTCGCACCACATCTCGAGCAAGGTAAGAAAGACAAGATTAATAACATGATATTTATGACAACCTCAACACCCATACTACTGACAGTGATTCCTCATCAAGCGATTCTGAAGTATCTAAACCTACAAAAACTATTATAAATAAATATCTAAATGATAAACATTTCCTAAAGATGATGAAGATCATCATGTCTAGAGAAAAGGAAGAGCATTTTCTAGAGCTAGCAAAACAAGGTGCCAAACTTCCTATTGATTATAACATTTAAACCCTCATCGCTAAAGAGGAAGAGACACCTTTAGTGCTGGTAAACAAACAATTACAAGTGTTACAGACTAAAATCACATAACTGAAAAACAAGGATAAATCATCAAAGCAATATTCTCTGGACACAATATGCCCATTTCCCTTTGACAAAAACCTTTACATGCCTCCATTTCCTTCAAGAGTGGAGATTCCTAAATTTGATAAATATGATGGAAATGAAGATCCTCAAGACCATGTCAGAGAATTTTGTGCTTTATATATGGATTTCATGCACGAAAAAACATATCTCATGTGTCTTTTCCCGAGAAGCTTAGGAGGACAAGTTATGGAATGGTTTTCATGCCTACCTATGGGAATCAAAATTTTTGAGGAATTAATCAATTTTTTCCTTCAACAATACTCCTATAATATTCATCATCCAGTCACTATGATTGAGCTGCAATACCAAATAGAAAACACGAGAGCCCTTTCTCACTTTGCTTCAACATTGGAGAAAGAGGTTCTCTAGATATTCGAGGCCTATTCCAGATTCTAAGAAGATGGCTATCTTTGTCAATAACCTAATCCTTGAATTGAAATATAGTATCTAGATACAAGTGTACCCTTTATTCAACAAAATGGTAAATAGTGCCCCTAGAATGAAAGGTGTGCTTATAAAGAAAGGAGATATATCACTTTGGAAAGAAACACAACAAGGTTATATTTCTAGAGAAAAGAACAAATACTAGAAATACGACAAAGATAACAACAAAAACATTGTTAATGATGAAGTGGTAGACACTGTTAAAGAAAAATCAAAATCCACAATCTTTAATCTGGCTAGTGGCACACAAGCACTCAAAGTAGCTGAAACTGCAGCAAAAAATCCTCCAAAAAAAATCAAAAGAATGGTTTAAAGAAAAACCTTGGCTTTCAAAGCCTAAATGTGATTTCACTCCTCTGGACTAATCATATGAATCATATTTTAAAACTTTATTGGCAAATGACCTGATAACATTTCTAGACAACTCTAGACCATGTGATCTAGAAGTTAAACCCAAATGGTGGAGGGAAAATGAATACTGTGAATACCATCGAAACAAGGGTCATACAACAAACAAATACATGAAGCTCAAACATGAAATTCAAGACCTCATCGATGCGGGCAAAATTGTTGTTGGAAATCACACAACTAATGCCGATCA
Source organism: Cryptomeria japonica (assembly GCF_030272615.1). NCBI lineage: Eukaryota > Viridiplantae > Streptophyta > Pinopsida > Cupressales > Cupressaceae > Cryptomeria > Cryptomeria japonica. Next base: position 177,841,576 of record NC_081413.1, on the reverse strand, counting down.
CAAAGCTTTTAAAGATCCCTTACCTGCTTATGAACAAGGTGATTCCTCAAACTCCAAGGGAGGTGCCAAAGTCAATTACACCCACACTAACAATGATAATGTGATAAACATGATTAAATCTTCCCAACCTAAATATTGCAATGTGATCATAATCAAAGATAAACAAAATCAAGCACAAATTGCAAATGTTGTGACCCGCTCTCAAAAGAAGGTTACTCTCCAACAAGCTAGTTCCTCAACTTCTTCTCAAACAACATCAAACCTACCAACTTATTCAAACAGACAACTAGATACAATCTTAGCTAAATCTAAGTTGTTGGCTTCATCATCCTTTCCTGGTTATAGAATCGTCAAACAATTGAAGAGAACTAACACTCAAATCTCCATTTTTGAACTGCTTAAGATCTCTTCTACTCATAGAGAGATCTTGGACAAAGCTTTACTCATGATTAATGTCCCTAAAGATTTAGATGTATATCAGTTTCAATCTATGGTGGGTCACCTGACTTCACCTCATTACCTCACTTTCTCTGAAGAAGATGATAATTCACTGAATCACCTGCATAACCATCCATTTCACATCAAAGCTATGATCCATAAACACTGGGTTAAATGTGTTTTGATAGATGGAGGCATTGGGTTGAATATTTGTACCTACAATCTATTGACACAGTTGGGATTTTTTGAAAATGTCATTGATCTAACAAAGAAAATAACAATCAAATCTTATGATGAAGAAGAAATAACCTCCAAAGGTCTATTACTATTACCAATCAGGGTAGGACTTGTGAAAAGAGATGTTATCTTTTAGGTACTCGACCTTCTTCTTTCATACAACATCTTACTAGGCAGGCCATGGATTCATGAAATGAAAGCAATACCATCTATATATCATTAGTGATTGAAATTTCCTTATAATGGAGTTGAAGTCAGTAGTCTTGTTGATACAAGCTATACCTATAATGCATTAACACAGAGTACTGATGCTTTTGTTTCTCATAATAGAGTAGCGTCTATAGTTGAAAGCTCAGAAATTTTGATGAAAGATTTAGAAAAGAAACTGAAAATCACAAATATTGGCATGGATGGATACAAAATAGAACCTGTACTTTCACTAATGTCTCTTCCTCCATCACCAAGATAGTAGGGAAAACCATCAGAGGTTATGAATCCACAAACTTCAACTCCAAAGGTCATTTATGATGGTCTCTTTATACACTCCTCTACTTCCCTTGTAGATGAAATAGAAGAGGATGTTGTTCTCAAATGGATTTTCAAAGAAGATAGTACAAACAAAGAAATATGACATTGTGGAATTTCCCTGACACAATATGGTCCAGGCTATAAGATGATTCAACACATGGGATATTCAGGTACCGGTCCTTTAGGAAAGCATTAAGAAGGTATTGTTGAACCTATTCAGCTACAAAATAGGTCTATGAATGATAAACCTAGAATCAGATACAATCCAAGAAAGCCATCAGATCAAAAACATACTAAGTGAAGGAAAAAATTACTACCTTCAACATCACAGGAAATCAATACTCAACAAACTCAGGAAGAGTATGAAAATGAACAAGAAGAATTGGCAATCAAGAGAGAAGAAGTAGTTGGTACTCAAGTTCCCATTGTATCAGTAATAACACTACAAGGAGTAGAAATCCCAGAAGATATGAGGGAAGAAATCAAAGGAATTAGAGAGTTGTTTGCACCATGGAACATTTCAGTCGTATATACAGGTAGACAGCAGATAGATGATTTAGTAACTGACTCAAATGAGTATGAATGGGGTCCACATCATTTCTTAGATACATCTACTATAGAAACTCCCAAAGAATCTAGTGGTATCATAGATGAAGCACAAGAGGAAATCCGTTTAAAGTTGCAAAAATAAATAGAGGAAATCAGACTAAAAAGACAAGAAGACTATGAAAAACAACTGAAAGAAGGAAGAGCACAAGAAAATTATCCCTCTAATGAGATAGATCAAATCAAGTATGGAATTAAAAAAGAAGAATTAGAAGCTACAGAAGTAGGACCAGTCATTAGTCCAGAGAAAGCCGAATGGAAAAGATGATAGAGACTAACAAAACCATCAAGGTTATGTAAACAGGTATGTCAAATAGAAGTGATCAATGAACCAAATCACGAAGGAACTTGCAACATCAAAGATGTAGGTATTGATACTGTCACATCGGAATTAGGAATCATCAAAGACAAGTGAATCAATCAAAACGCAAGACATGATAGCTCAATCAAAAGAACACTCATTGAAATGAACCTAATCCTAAGCACATTCAATAGAGGTATGAAAACAAAGCATTCAAAATGAAAATTATGCAAACCAGATGTAGAATTGAATACTCCTTCCATGCGGCTCCATTGTTGTTCTTTCCTCTTCAATGGGTTTGTGGGTCTCACCTACAAGTGCTCACACAATTGAAAGCAAAAAGCTCAAGAGTACTAGAAGCGTAAGTTCGGTAGTTTGATAGAAATTCGGGATTCATGAAGGATTCGAAGGGTATGATTTGATTGAAAATCATCCAATTTATAGAAGAATTGGATAAGTGACAAGATTAGCATGATGCAATTCAAATGGAAACTGCAAATCAATATGACAAATTATGACAAATTATGCACTTTCCATGCACAATTTAATTGATTGACAATTTGATGACAAATTATGACACATTCTATGTCAAAATTGATTGATTATCAATTATGACAATTTATGACAAATTGACATGCCATTCCCATGGAATTAGGAGATGAAATAGGAGGGAAAAGAATTTAGAAATTTAGAAAATTAGAAAATTGAAATTGATGAAAATTAGGAATTAGAAATTGATGGAAATTAGAATTTAGTGAATTAGAAGAAATTAGGTAAATTAATTAACAATTTGTCATTTATTAATTAATTTACAAGAGGAAGAATAATTAGCCAACTAAATAAAGATTTAATTGTAACTTAGGATTAATAAATAATTTAGTAATCCTAGAGGAAGAAATGGCAAATTAGGTTAAATGAATAAATCATAAAACCCTAGAAGATGAATTAGAAATGCGAAAATGACAATTAGGTCTTGATTGAAGATAATTAATGTCATGATTTTGAATTGATAAATGACCAGTGCGACAAAATGATTTGAGAAATGCGCCAATTGACATGGAACAATGACAAATTGATCCAAATTGACATAATTGAGACAGACAACGATTGATGACAAATCGGTCACAAAATGACAAGATTGACAAAAGGACAAGAATCGATGACAAAATAGATTGCAAGACGACAAGATTGAAAATGACCACGATCGATGACAAATCGATCGCAAAATGACAAGATTGCACATGACAGCGATTGATGACAAGATTGAAGGATTGATGATATATCGACAAGATTGATAAGAGGACAACGATCGATGACAAATCGATCTCAAGATTGACAGGATTGAAGGATTGACAGGAGGACAAAACCCTAATTAGGATTGACGATGTCCAAAATGATGACAAATGAATACACACATTGATGCGACAGGGTAAAATTTATCAAAATCATGATTGGATAATGTTATCAACAAGACCAAATTCGAAGACGAGATGATTGAAGAATGTAGAAGAATGACTCGATGTTCACAAATGATAAAGACCAAATGCGTGACATAGGAGAAATGTTAATGCGATGCAAAAACCTAAAATGAGGCAATGCGCAAATGTTAAAGTATAACCTCGCTAGCGTTGACCATTTTTGGGTGTCTACATTTTGCCCCTCTCTGTAACAATGCGATTTTAAGCGTTGTTTCAAAGAACAATAATGAAAATGCCCCAGACAAGAATAATGACATATGCATGTTTTTGCCCCTCTTTGAGACAATGTGATTTTAAGCGTTGTTTCAAAGAACAATAATGAAAATGCCCCAGACAATAATAATGACATATGCATGCCCCCTCGAGGAATTGGCTGGAAACATCCAGAAAAGAGGCCAATTGATCGATAAGAATGATAGAAAATGATAGGATCGAACGGACTACCAAGACTGATGGAAGAAATGTTAGTAAGCAGAAATTAGATAGAGAACAGATAGAGATGATGAAAAAATTGCTTTCAGTAATGCACTTTGTAGGTGAGAACCTTTATTTTTAATGTAGAAAAATGGATGCGTAGCATCATGGCATTGAAGGCCAGAGCTGAAATGCAACCCTTTTTTGCGAAAGACAGACACAGCATAGACAAGCAACAATCATAATCAAACAAAGAAAGGGACCATGAACCATCCTAGTCACTCTAAATCACTTAGTGACATCATCGAGCAACATAGGAACATGATCGAAGCCAAAGATAAATCAATAAAAAGATAAGACTCACAAATTCAAGCAAATCAGACAAACATCTTGATCTTCATTGTCAAAAGTTGAAAGTGCTGATAGGATGATCATGCTGTCTGGTTTCAGGAAAATGTGGTACCCCGTCTAAGATAGGACACAGTCTGGTTTCGAGTATACCACACCCTTTATAAGACCCATGATAGTAGAGACAAGGACAAATGATATTGATGGTACCGTTCGATTGAGATGACAATTTGGATCAGTTTGAATGCTTGGTTTGAGTTGAAAAAGTTCATCTGGTAATGTGTGATTTCAGTTAAAAGCGTAGTGTTTGATTGCGAGTCGTTGGATGTATACTTAGTGAGCTGTCGATGCACAAAGGGATGGTTTATTGCAAATATGCATGTTTTTGGTTTTTGGAGTTTTACAATTTTTTTGGGTTCATTTTTTTTCAGGACTTTATTTGATTTTTGACTTTTTTTCAGGACATTTTTCAATTTTTTTGGATTATTTCAGGACATTATTTGATTTTTTTTTTTGGATTATTTCAGGAGATTATTTGATTTTTTTGGATCTTTTTTTTCAGGACTTTTTTCAATTTTTTATGAGATTTTTTTTCATGACAATTATTCGATTTTTAAGACTTTTTTTTGAATGATTTATGATTTTTGCCCCCAGTGTCTAGCAAGGCAAGGAATATGACAGGTGAATAAATAGGCTTGTTGAAATGATGGTGGATAGAGGGAAGACAAAGGCCTTTTATTATGGAGACAACGTAGATGCAATTTCCAAGAGCTATTGCATGATGGGACAAGAGACTGGATATGACAATGTAAAGCAGTGACATGGCATGAGGGACATGTCAAGAGGTTTTTGAAACCATGTTTAAATTTTGTGTCCTTATGTCAAATCAAGATCAAGGAATGAAAAAGAATGTATGGATAGTGATAAGAGATGGATAGGATAAGCAAGACCAAGAATGGATAAAGGACATGGACTGAAGGTCGGGATAGGATACATGATGGTGGCAGAAAGTTGCAATAAGCTAGGGAATATGGATGAAAGGTGATAATAAGCAAATGGATAAATGACCAAAAGCTATGATAGACTGAAAGCTGCAAACAAGATGCGTGATGCTCATGATTATTCTCAGCCTTGTCAAGATCAAAGGTGGAAAGAGGAAATTGGACATGAGGGACAATAGGATATGAAGGGTAATGACAGGGGTTTGATAGGATAATGGAACAATGAAGGACAAAAGGATATGAAGGAGGAAACCTGCCCCCAAGTGTGGTGTGCAAGAAGTTCATAAATTACGCATGATGCCTGTTTGCCAGGTTTTCATCATGGTACTTGCCCAAAGCGCCTGTTTGCCAGGTTTTCACCAGAGGACGAATTATTTTTCTTTACTTTTTTTCTTTTTTTCTTTTCTTTTTCTTTTTTCACTTTTTTTTTTGTATTTTGACTTTTTTTTTTTTTCAATTTTTGATTTTTTGAGTTTTTCAATAGAAGATGGACACATGATAGGGGATGGAAGAAGGACTCAAGCGTCTTTTTGTTTGGATAGTAGCCTTAAAAAATTGGACCATGACCTTTAAAAGTATGCTCAAAGACGTTGGTAGGATAAGGACATGGAAAATGACATGAAACTAAGGCAAGGATTTATGCAAAGGATGGGATCAAAGGGATCGAAGGATGGAAAATATGCATTGGATAATGGGTAGGGTATTGGAAGAATTGGGCTTGAGTGGATGGAAATGAAGGCAAGATCAACATTGGCACACACCTTGAGGGGTGATGGACTGATGGAGGAAAGATGGATCTCAGATTGTGAGATTTGGATGGAGGAATAGCTTGGGATTTTGGGACATAAGGGCCCAAAATGGATGAAGAAGGTGATGGAGGAATAGACTTGAAAGGTTTGGATGGAGGAATAGAAACTTTGGATGCCAATTTTGATGTTTCTTTAGGCTTTTGTGCTTCAAGGAGCTGCTTAGGGATCCACATGGTTTTGGATTTTTCATGCTTTTGTGGTTCCTTGGAGTGCATTGCTTGCACAAGGGATTTAGGAACCCATATATATTTTGACTTTGCTTTATTTTGCTCAATGGGCCTTTGTGGCCTTTTTGATTTTTCTTTTTCTTTATAGATCAATTTGTTCTTTGTTTTGACATGTCGATTATATTGGACATGTTGATCCTTGAATACATGTGGATTTCTAGACTTATGACTTTTATGCTTGGCATCCAAATTGCTTGGAGGAGGGAATGAATGTTGGTGTGGACGGGAATGATATGGAGGCATGTGGGATGGATGGAAGGTTCTCCAAGATGTGTGCCTTTGCTGATGTTGCATAGGAGATGGAGGGATATAGGGACCTAGAATGGATGGAAGCGATGATGGGGAAGGTGGACATTTGGATTTTGACTTTGAAGGGATACCAACGCCTTGAGTGTGAGCTTTGTAGCCATGACCATTAAGATCTTCTTTAACATGAAGGGATTCTTGCTTATGGAGATCTACCCCTTTGCCTTTATCAATATTTTGACTAATAGGATACTCTTTTCTTTGGGAAGAAGACGAGAGTCCATTATGAGGTGGATGTGATATGAGAGAAATAAGGAGATCTTGAAGTGGATCGGATTGCACCAAAGTGGAAGAACCCATTATGCATGTAGGGGGTTCATGAACATCTTGCACTGACACATTAGAATCATGAGGGGTATCAGGATCATGAGGGGGACTAGGAGTGTGTAGTGGACATGGCTCAATGACAGGCTCTTCAAGAGATAGAATGGGGGGAATAACGGGATCATCAAAAGAACTGAGACCTTGGAGTGGATATGCGGGATTAGGACGTGGAGATGGAGGGACAAGTGGATCTTGTGGAGGATCTGAAGGAATGATTTGATCTTGACAAGGAGGAAGATCATTGGAATCTTCTTTAAAGGTGCTTTGCTCTTGACTTTCAATGGGATCATCGGAAAGAATGGAAGGGATATCTTGATCTTTCTGAGGAAGTGGAATATCAATGGGATTTGAAAGGACATTGTGTTCATGAAATGGAAGGGGATCATTTGGGATTGGATGAACTGGGATATCTTGATCTTGCTCAAGGAATGGAGTGTCAATAGGACTTTGGATATGATGGACAAGAATAGGAGAATCATCATGAGTTTCTGGGAAGATGGGGTCCTGGTCCACAATTGGATGGGATGATAAGTTTTCAAGATCTTGATCTTGATTTGCTTTAGGACTCATTTCTTCGTGCTCTAAATTATCCTCTTGACATGGGGTTGGACTTTGGATATGCCTGGGGGATTCTGACAAGGAATCAATGCTTTGCAATGAAGGAAATGCACTTTGAACATTTGTGATGGGTTCTGGCAAGGAATCAATGCTTGAACATGAGGAAGAGGGACTTTGAATGGGGTCCTCTAAAACAGGTAATGGCAATAAAGTGTATGGTGGCTTTGGGTCTTGTATCTCTGAAACATGGCAAGGATGTGCATCATGAATTGGATTATCTTGGCAATCAATTATGGATAGCTCTTGGGTAATTGCATCCTTGGGTGTATTGTTTGATGAAGACAATATGGAAGGTCCTTGCGGAACTTCTGGAGGTGTAGGGATAGATGCCACTGGAGAGTCAATTTGTTTATGGGGGGATGAGGCATTGCTAGACATAAGTGTATTATCTTTATCTTCCTCAAAAGACTCACTTAGTCATTTCCTTAAGAGCATTGCAATAAGGCCACCTTTCTTTCAAGGTTTTGACATAGTTGGACTTGGAATTTGAACTTGTTTTTGATTTGATGTCATGTTTTGATTTTGAACTAAATGTTGATCAAATTGGTTTGACATGTTTGAAACTTGGCTTGGTGTGTGTTGCAACCTTTGTTTTTGAATGTTTGGTCATGGTTGTTGACATTGATATGTTGATTGAACTTGAACTTGTTGATATTCCACCATCAGTTGGACTATTTGTGGACATTGTATAGTTGGTTGGACATATTGTTGAAATTGGACCATTGGTTGTCTTGGTTGCATATGTTGGACCATTGGTTGTGTTGGTTGCATATGTTGGACCATTGGTTGTGATGGTTGAAAATCTGATTGATAGTAAACACCTTGTTCTTGTTGTGGAGGCACATAATGTTGAAATTGATGTTGTCTCCTTTCTTGTAATTTTTTCATCATCTCTATTTGTGAGAGGAGAGCTGGTATGTCTGATCGTTCAAGAAGAGATCTTACATCAATTGGCTCAATATTTGGATTTTGGCTTGGAAATTTTTGAAACACTTTGGACATTTGTGATCTAATCTTCTCACTGTTTTTCACTCTTTGTTCGAAAATCTCTTGTTCTTGAGCTAGTTTCTCCTCTAGTTTTTGTATTTGGAGACTTGTTTCATCATGATAAGTTTGATTGATATTGCCTTATTGTTGGGTTGGATAGAATTGTGATTGCATTGTTGGTTGATATGTCAAACTTTGTTGCATCATTGGTGCTTGGAACCTTGTTTCAATAGACATCTCACTATGCAAATGCAATATTTTTTTTTTTTGGAATTTTTCAAAGACAATATATGATATGCAACTAAATGCAAACCAAATATATGAAAATGTAATCTATGTTTTTGGTTGTTTTTGAAGATCTTGATAAACTTATGAATGCAAATCTAAAAGAGACCCTTAGGAAATTGAAATGATATCTAGACCTCAAAGGACAAAAGGACTTAATTGACAAAGGAGAAGATGACAATGTCTCCCCTATATGCTTGGATACTAAGCTAGGTTTGACGAAATGATATTGATGACAAAAGGACCAAAGATTTGATAAGGTCTAGACTTCTTAACAATGACTTAGGGTTTTACCAAAGATTTGGATTACTCAAGGATGACAAGACCTAGGTTTGACACTATATGCAAAAGGACAATTAATATGCAAATGATCTTAATATGATATGACAATGACTTAGGCTTAATGAAGAGACTTGGGATATGCAAATGCAAATGTATGACAATGGTATGACTTTAATGTAAGAGGACACATGCAAATGGATGACCCTTATTGATATGCAAAGGAGTATGACTTAGGTGAAACCTAACCTTGGCAATGATCTTACAAAATGCAAACCTAGGATGAACCTAAATGTAAGTGACATGAATGTTGAGACAAGATTTTGACAAATGTTTGACAACCATGTTTTAGGAAGATGATCTTTGAATCTTGTTGAATTTTTGTTGGATGAATGTCTCTTGTGTTTAATCTTGTTTTGATCAATGTGTTTTGCTTTTGAAATGGGATAACATTCAACTTTTGACAATCAAAGAATACAAGATGTTACAACTTAGACTCAAAACAATCATGCTCATTTCCACATTCCTTATGGTAGGCAAAGACATTAGGTACTTGAGAGGTAGACTCATTATGAGATTCAAGGAGAATACATAGATGCTTGACCCCATGGGCTCCCCTCCATGACACTCACTTCTCAGGGTAGCCAAGCATCAGTCCCCATGGAATCTCCCCATGGCGAACTTAGTATCTCTTCCAAGTATCCGAATTTGTCCTTCTCAAGCAACTAGAAAGGTTTTTGGCCTCTAAAAACAAGGTATGTAGTAAGGATTTCTGTTAAGCATTACTCCTTGATGTCATGCAAGCATGATTGAGACATTAAGCCCATCAAGATACCAAACAAATGTAGTCGCGCAAGCGCGATTTAGACCAAGAGGCCCTACTTAGATGTTGATATGAGAAAGAGTTCAAGGGTCATCACTTCCCAAGTAACTGCAATTCCCACGTAACACTTCCTTCAAAGCTTTCGCTCATCGGGTATTTTTTTATAGTGAGTTAGAATGCCAAGGAATTCTAGCCATACTCACTTTGGGTCATTCCCTTCTCACGATTATCACTCGCTTGCTAAAGCAAAGTGGTCGGGAAGGCAGGCCCTCTAATGGAGACAAACAATCAACAACACAAGCATGGTATCGAAGATCTGGATTTCTGATCACCCTATGAAGGATGAGAGCATACTCTCCTACTCCAATGTCATACTTAACAAACAAAGAAAACAAAGGTTCATTTCCACCTATTTATAAATCACTAAGTGCCTAATTAAAAATCTCAAACACACAATTTGGTTGTTTCTCCAAGGCAACCTGCAAAAACACATGTCAGAAGTTTGATTTGTTGTCTTTGACCATCGAATCTGCATAACACATGTTAGTAATTTGATTTTTAGTCTTTGTCATGCGTATGCCAAGATCCTGCACACATAATCAGTACCAAAATCCAAAGCATAGAAAACAGAATGCAAAAACACCAAAGATTTCAAGTAAAAACTGCATTTTTCACCTCTGATCTGGACTTGACACAGGCGCAGAAGTCAGGACACAAGCGCAGGATGTCTAACACAAGCATAGAATCTTTCAACATAGGCGCAAGATGTCTCAACATAGGCGCAAAATGCTTCACACAAGCGCAGGAGTGTCTAGAATGCACTGCACGGCTCTGTTTTTGAGTTTTTGACCTGCAAATCAGCTTAGAAGCACTCCAAAACACAGTAAGATGGTTAGAAGGTTAGTATTCACGTCGGGTTCACCAGTTAATGTAGCATCAGAATTAGGAATCATCAAAGACAAGTGAATCAATCAAAACGCAAGACATGATAGCTCAATCAAAAGAACACTCATTGAAATGAACCTAATCCTAAGCACATTCAATAGAGGTATGAAAACAAAGCATTCAAAATGAAAATTATGCAAACCAGATGTAGAATTGAATACTCCTTCCATGCGGCTCCATTGTTGTTCTTTCCTCTTCAATGGGTTTGTGGGTCTCACCTACAAGTGCTCACACAATTGAAAGCAAAAAGCTCAAGAGTACTAGAAGCGTAAGTTCGGTAGTTTGATAGAAATTCGGGATTCATGAAGGATTCGAAGGGTTTGATTTGATTGAAAAACATCCAATTTATAGAAGAATTGGATAAGTGACAAGATTAGCATGATGCAATTCAAATGGAAATTGCAAATCAATATGACAAATTATGACAAATTATGCACTTTCCATGCACAATTTAATTGATTGACAATTTGATGACAAATTATGACACATTCTATGTCAAAATTGATTGATTATCAATTATGACAATTTATGACAAATTGACATGCCATTCCCATGGAATTAGGAGATGAAATAGGAGGGAAAAGAATTTAGAAATTTAGAAAATTAGAAAATTGAAATTGATGAAAATTAGGAATTAGAAATTGATGGAAATTAGAATTTAGTGAATTAGAAGAAATTAGGTAAATTAATTAACAATTTGTCATTTATTAATTAATTTACAAGAGGAAGAATAATTAGCCAACTAAATAAAGATTTAATTGTAACTTAGGATTAATAAATAATTTAGTAATCCTAGAGGAAGAAATGGCAAATTAGGTTAAATGAATAAATCATAAAACCCTAGAAGACGAATTAGAAATGCGAAAATGACAATTAGGTCTTGATTGAAGATAATTAATGTCATGATTTTGAATTGATAAATAACTAGTGCGACAAAATGATTTGAGAAATGCGCCAATTGACAAGGAACAATGACAAATTGATCCAAATTGACATAATTGAGACAGACAACGATTGATGACAAATCGGTCACAAAATGACAAGATTGACAAAAGGACAAGAATCGATGACAAAATAGATTGCAAGATGACAAGATTGAAAATGACCACGATCGATGACAAATCGATCGCAAAATGACAAGATTGCACATGACAGCGATTGATGACAAGATTGAAGGATTGATGATATATCGACAAGATTGATAAGAGGACAACAATCGATGACAAATCGATCTAAAGATTGACAGGAGGACAAAACCCTAATTAGGATTGACAATGTCCAAAATGATGACAAATGAATACGCACATTGATGCGACAGGGTAAAATTTATCAAAATCATGATTGGATAATGTTATCAACAAGACCAAATTCGAAGACGAGATGATTGAAGAATGTAGAAGAATGACTCGATGTTCACAAATGATAAAGACCAAATGCGTGACATAGGAGAAATGTTAATGCGACGCAAAAACCTAAAATGAGGCAATGCGCAAATGTTAAAGTATAACCTCGCAAGCGTTGACCATTTTTGGGTGTCTACATTTTGCCCTCTTTGAGACAATGCGATTTTAAGCATTGTTTCAAACAACAATAATGAAAATGCCCTAGACAATAATAATGACAATTTAATTGATTGACAATTTGATGACAAATTATGACACATTCTATGTCAAAATTGATTGATTATCAATTATGACAATTTATGACAAATTGACATGCCATTCCCATGGAATTAGGAGATGAAATAGGAGGGAAAAGAATTTAGAAATTTAGAAAATTAGAAAATTGAAATTGATGAAAATTAGGAATTAGAAATTGATGGAAATTAGAATTTAGTGAATTAGAAGAAATTAGGTAAATTAATTAACAATTTGTCATTTATTAATTAATTTACAAGAGGAAGAATAATTAGCCAACTAAATAAAGATTTAATTGTGATGCTCTGCAAAAAGGATTAGAAAATCTGTTTGATGGCAACACACACAAGAGCACAAAAAACAAACGTTAGTGTTAGCAACAAAAGATTATCCTAAACAAGCATATCAAGGGAGATATTAAGCATGAAATAGAAAGCATATAAACATAGAATGAAATAGCTAATCAAGATGCTCATAGTTGCTCCTCCCTTGTTCCTCTCCTCTCCAAGTCCCAAATGAGTGTAGCTCTCAGCTTTTAGCACTAGCCATGGATGCCATATGGAGATTCAAGATGGTTGAATATGATAAGAAAATACTATGCAAGAGTAGATAGTGATGCTATGAAAAAGCTCTATGCTAATGCCAGTATAACAACAATACTCTAAATGCTTTCTTTTGCTTGAGGAGAAGGGTTCTATTTATAGAAGAAATGGGGAAATGAAGGGTTAAGATTGAATGGTTTAATCAAGGGCCAAGTTTGAAAGTTGGGGATCCATGTGCACAATTGGCACCAATAAAATGGTGACAAGTGTCAACATAGGATTGGGTTGAGAGAAGAGGTTGGAGGCATTAAAGGCCTGAGAAGACCTCATGGTTATCTAGAAGGTAAGGGTCAAGTCTAAATTAGGATTACCCACTGGATTAGGAGTTAATGCAAGGATAAACCTTTGTGCAAATGATTTAAGAGATAATCATGGTCAAAGCATTAAAGGCTTGATGAGACCTTTGGGTTGGGTAGAGGTTGAGTCAAAACAAATGTTTTAACCATGTGGGAGGGTTGAATTAACCATTAATGGTTATTGGAAACTTTGGGGATTAAGTGGTTGAAGGTTGAAAGCTTTCAAAGGTTATCCAAGACTTTAAGGGTTAATTTGTTGAACACACAAAGCATTAATTGCTTTTCAAAGACTTTGGAGTCTTTGAGAAGTGACTCCAATTTGCTTAGGAATGTGACAATATTTAGGGGATGGATTAGGCTAATTAGGAAGGGTTTAGAAGAATCTAGAAGGGGTTTAGGCATACAAGTGGATTTTGTAGGAAAATGCAAGTGGGAGAAATTTTGGTATTTTCAATTAAAATAAAATCATTTATTTCAATTAAATGGTGTAATTTGCATTTGGATAAATATTCAAATAAATATTAATTTATTTAAATGAGAAAAATGAAGATAAAGCATTAAAATGCTTGAAGACTTTGAGGGAAACCATTAAAGGCTTGAAGACTTTAAGGAAAACCATTAAAGTCTTAAGAAGATTATAGAAGGAAGCCATCAAGTTTGAAGACTTTAAAGCCATCAAGTTTGAATACTTTAAGGGAAACCATTAAAGGTTTCAAGTGGGTGAGGATAAATAGGATTTTAAATAAATAATTTATTTAAAATAGTTGTGTAACTTGCTTTTGTAGGAAAATACAAGTGGGTGGAGGATAAAGGTGATTTAAATAAATTATTTATTTAAAATAATTGTGCAACTTGCTTTTGTAGGAAAATACAAGTGGGTGGAGGATAAAGGTGATTTAAATAAATGATTTATTTATTTAAATGTGAGAGGTGGGATTTTGGGGGTTTTAAATAAATATTAATTTATTTAAATGTGAGAGAAGATTTAATTAAATAAATATGATTTATTTATTTAATTAATGGTCTGAATTTGGTTAAGTGAATTAAATCAAATAAATTGAATAATTTATTTAATTAATAGGAGAATAGGGTTAAGATGAATTAATTAAATATTAATTTAATTAATTATTAATTGATGGTTAAATAATCAAATAAATACTAAGTATTCATTTAATTAAGTGGACAGATTTATGTGACTACATTTGCCCCTCTTTGAGACGGTGCGGTTTATCGCGTCGTTTCAAAGAAAGAAAAATAGGTGTGAAGAAATGCCCCATAAAATGTAAATTTAATGGGTGGTATGCCCCCTCGAGAGATGGGCTGAATGTTTTTTTTTTTTTTTTAAAATCGGGCGATCTCTCGAAAAAGAATGAAAAGTGGAGGGGAGGTAGAAAAGAAGAAATTAGAACTAATGATGAAAGAATGGGAGAAAATGGAGTGAATATGAAGAAACAACAAGCCAGCGAGTACCCTGAGGTCATGCAAGAGATACATAGAAGATGTAGTGTGGGGTTTGGATTGATGCTATACAATTGATCAAAATTGGTTGGACAATCTGGTGCAATCGGTTGAATTGCCCCGGTCAAGTCAAAGCATGACAGTTGATGTCAGTTGGTCGCTTGGACATGATAAAGTCTGAGTAAGTGAATCAAAGTGACCTGATGTGACTTAGACAATTGATGTAATTGCCCGATGAAGTCAAGGTATATGAAGAAAAATACTCGTTGAGACGTAGACAATTGATGTAATTGTCCGTTGGATTGTGTTTGATTGGTTGATCAATTGATAGTATGTGTGTGTGATGGATGGTTGTGGGGAATCATGGCAGCCCCGTTGAGACTAGGTCATTATGATAAATGCCTGATGTAGTCTAGGATTACCATAATCGATTACCTATTGAGACCCGAAGATACTTGATCAGAGTATCTGTTGATAGTCTAGGTGTGTGGGAGTTGATGTATCTGTGTAGACAGAGTAACTGGCTTAATTTTGTGGATGAGTGAGGATGGGAAGCGATGAAGGGATTAGGATGATGTTGATGATCAAGATAGGGAGGGTGAGGGGGGATTTGATGTTAGATAGAAGATATGGAAAACCTATGACTCATTCCTATGGAAGAAGAGGAAAATAGAGTATGCATTATTATGACTATGTATGCATGATATGCAGCTATTATGAATGTATGGATGGGTGGAATGCAACGAAATGCAATATATACAAATGAGATGGAATGACGATCCATGGTGCTTTATTTTTCATCATTGAGCTTTAAAATGTTGTAAGAAAATACGAGCAATTTGACATAAAGATTCAAGATGACCAGAGTATTTCTTACATGGATTTGATATAGCAAGTTAATACAAGCAACTTGATATAATGGATCAAGTTGACCTGAGTATTGCTTGCGGAACAGACAAGGATTATCTCCTTTCATGCATGACTTGGATCGTCCTCCTTGATCTTAGGCTGATCATATCCTGAGACAAGTGCATACCGTAATAAGAGATAAAACCTTTATCCAGTTTGGATGAGGTAGGAGGAACCAAAGAAAAAGCTTTGTACCTGCAACCAAACAATATATACATAAAGAATAAAGAATAAGGATCCTTGGTAATGGTTCATGCTCATATGGTCGAGGTATACGCTGTAGTCAGCAAGCCGTAGTGATCTATGACTGCATTTTGCATAAGATCATGTAGCTTGGTGAACTTCCCACGTAGACACCATTAGTACATGCCCCAGTACTTCATCGGAAGTAATGTGCAAACGATACAAAATAATGCTGCAAGATCTGATACAGATAAACAAACGATTGTACTCACAAATCAACCAAGTATTTGATAGTTTAACAGATTTTTCTTGTCAAAGAAAATGTCATCTTGTCGTTGTTTTGGATTGTTGATGTCGATTGTTTTGGTTGATTGATAAGTGGTCATTTGTGTGAGTGTTTGTGTCAATGCTTATTTTGTATCTAATCGGATAAATATGTACAAGGTGTTGCCATGTTTTTGTGTGATTTTTGATGGGTTTTCTGATGTTTTTTGGATTTTGTGAAACAATTTTGAATGTTTTTGGTATTTTGAGAGTCATTTTTGAATGTTTTTGATATTTTCTGATGATTGCCTAAATGAAGAGCATAATGATATATAAGACAATGTAGAATCCACTTCCATCACTAGGGTAAGGGTATTGCCCCCAGTTTGTATACCTGACTATGAAAAGGTGGGATGCTAGACGCATGGAGTACTTTCTTAATGACAGATGAATAACAAGCCATGGTTTTCAGATGGATGGATGTATGTATGACGCAGATGTGATTTGCAACAAGTCTAAAAGATACTGGAGCCATTGCCTTTACGAGTGGCGCCTGTTTGCCAGGTTTTTACCATCGCACTTACCCAAGGTGCCACTGGAGTGGTTGTTCACCATTTGGATGTATGATTTTTCTTGAATTTATTTGAATGTTTTTGTATTTTCTTCAGGACATTTTCTAAATTTTTTTGGTATTTTTCTGATATGTAGGGGAGCCTGATGCTCTGTATAGCTTAGGTATAAAACCGTTTGAGGTGCATGCTATTGATTGGATCTGCAAGCAGTTCTCCATCTGATGTAGCCAACTGATATGCCCCGGACCCGAATACAGCAGTGACAACATATGGGCCGAGCCAATTTGATTCAAACTTGCCTTGATGTTCTCTGTTTGGTTGGTTGCGAGGATTCTCTCAAAGAACAAGATCACCTACCTCAAATGTACGAGATCTAACTCGGTGATTGTAGCTTCTACTCATGCGCTGCTGATAGGCTTTGAGATGGTTGTATGCAGCTTGTCGCTTCTCATCAAGTAACTCTAAGTCCTGAAGACGTGAGACTCTGTATGCTTCATCATCAATGAGTTTATGCAAGGAAACCCGTAAGGATGGTATCTTGACCTCAATAGGCAAGATAGCTTCTGCATCGTAGACCAATGAATAAGGAGTTGCACCTGTAGGGGTTTGAATGCTAGTTCGATATGCCCATAGCGCTGGATTCAATTGAACATGCCAATCATGGCCGGGATCATTGACTGTCTTCTTTAGGATCCTCAGTATGTTTTTATTGGATGCTTCGGCCTGACCATTGCCTTGTGGGTAATAGGGAGTGGAAAAGCGGTGTTGGATATGAAATTTCTCACAAAGCTCACGGACATCCTGATTTTTGAAAGGAAGACCGTTATCTATGACAATGGACATGGGCACACCATACCGGTAGATGATGTAATTGAGGATGAATGAGGCGATCTGCTTGTCGGTGACTTGGGTAAGTGGAACAGCTTCGATCCACTTGGTGAAATATTCGGTGGTGGTAATAATGAATTTATGGCCATTGGATGAAGATGGATGGATTTTACCCACAAGATCAAGACCCCATTGACAAAAAGGCCATGGTGTTGTGATTGGTTGCAGTTCTTGAGCTGGTGCATGTATTAGGTCGCCATGAACTTGACATTTTTTGCACTTCCTGACAAAGTAGTAGGAATCCTTTTCCATAGATGGCCAATAGTATCCAGCTCGCATGATCTTTTTGGCTAGTGATGGACCACTTGAGTGAGTCTCGCAAATTCCTTCATGTACCTCTTCCAAAGCCTTTGTTATCTCACCTTGTTCTAGACATCGAAGGAGAGTACCATCAAGACCGCGTCGGTATAGGGTTTCGGCAATAATGGTATATCGAGCAGTTTGGTGAATGAAGGTTTTTCGTTGGTTATTTGATTGGTTGGGAGGAAGGGTATGATCGCGGAGATAGGTGTAGAACTCACCGTACCATGGGGATTCAGAACCAACAAGGCAACATATCATTTCAGATTCGGGGATATCATAAGTGGGGATCCAAAGTTGTTCTACCAAGAACTCGTAGCGTGTTGAATTCTGTGGAAGATCTAGTAGAGATGCGATGGTAGCCATAGCGTCAGCAGCTCGATTCTAATCTCTTGGTATCTGCTCAAAAGTGATAGTAGTAAATGATGTCTTTAGAGTGTCCACCATTTGCTTATATGGCATGAGTTTATCATCTTTGGTTTGATATTCATCTGTTGCTTGTCGAATGACTAGTTGGGAATCGCCATATACTTGTAGTTCTTGTAATTTCCATTGTACGGCTAACCTGAGTCTTGTGATCAAGGCCTCATACTCTGCTATGTTGTTTGTGCATGGAAATGTGAGCCTGTAAGACTTCAGGATGCTGTCACCTTGAGGTGTGATAAACAAAATGCCTGCCCCTGAGCCGTGCCTAGTGTATGAACCATCAAAGTATAATTTCCATGACTGTGCTTCTGTAATCATGAATATCTCTTCATCTGGAAAATTGGAAATGAGAGGATGATCACCTATGAGAGGTGCATCGGCCAACTGATCTGCAATAACCTGACCTTTGATAGCTTTACGGTCCACATACTCGATGTCAAATTCACTTAGAATCATTACCCATTTGGCCAAGCGACCTGTCAATGCTGCTTTGCTGAGTAAATAATTGAGTGGATCAATCTTTGCAATGAGTTGCACCTTGTGTGTTAACAAATAGTGCCTCAGTTTAGTGGCTGACAAGATTACTGCTAGGCAAGCTCGCTCAATAGGTGTGTAATTGAGTTCATAGCCCACCAGTGTGCGAGAGATGTAGTAAATAGCACACTCTTTTCCTTCTGCATTATGTTGTGCCAGTAGTACACCCAATGCTGTACTTGTTGCTGAGATATAGAGCAATAATGGTCTACTTGGATCTGGTGGCATCAGCAATGGTGGATTCATGAGATAGTCTTTAAGCGCCTGAAATGCTTGCTGGCATCTGTCATCCCACTGAAAGCGGATGTTCTTGTGTAGCAGGTGTGTGAATGGGTGACACTTATCAGCCAATTGTGCAATGAATCTGCGGATGGATTGAAGCCGTCCTTGTAGTGTCCTTAGCTGACTGATATTCCTTGGAGGTGGCATGTCCATGATTGCCTTAACCTTTGCTGGATCGACCTCAATACCTTTGCTTGAGACAATGTATCCTAGAAGCTTCCCGGAGGTCACTCCGAAGACACATTTCTTTGGGTTGAGTCGAACATGGTATTGTTCCAGTCTATCAAAGATTTTATCTAAGATGTGAAAATGTCCTTCTCTAGTAAGTGATTTTGCTAGTAAATCATCCACATAATCTTCCATCATAGTATGCATCATGTCATGGAAGATGGTGGTCATTTCTCTTTGATAGGTCACTCCTGCATTCTTTAGATCAAAAGGCATTACATTCCAGCAGTGTGTGCCCCATGGACATGTGAAGGCTTTCTTATGTTGGTCCTCTGGTGCGATCTTTATTTGATTGTATCCTGAAAAGCCATCCATGAGTGAAAGCATGGCATGTCCTGCTGTCAAATCCACTATGATGTTGATATTTGGTAGGGGAAAGTCATCCTTAGGACATGCCTTATTCAGATCTCTGAAGTCTGTACAAATGCGGATGCCCCCTTTTGGTTTGCCGACTGGCACAATATTGGAGATCCATTCTGCGTAATCAATTGGTCTAATGAAACCAACATCTAGGAGTTTCTTGAGTTCTGTTTTGACTAGCATGGCAATCTAAGGATGCATCTTACGAAGCTTCTGCTTGACAGGTTTGGCTCCTTTTGCTACTGTGAGATGATGCATGACTAAATCTGGATCAAGCCCAGACATGTCTGCATATGACCATGCAAAGTTGATCTGGCGCTGCTGGAAGAACTCGATAAATTGAGGCTGTTCCTCTGGAGTGAGAAGAGATGCCAGATGTATGATATGAGGGTTTTCAGGAGTCCCCACATTGTATTCTTTGGTCTCCTCAATGAGGATCGTTGATCGTTCCTGTTGTGTATTAGCAGGGAGAATGTCAAACCCTTCATCCTCAGGCGCCTCAGAGAGGTTTTCACCGTTGGATACGCTCTTTCTTTTTACTTTTGTTGGATCAAACAGTGCCACAGTGTGGTTTTCACTGGAAGATCCATGTTTTAATGTTATATTTTTGCAGCTAAAGGGTTTGGCATCCACCCTGAAGTATGCTGCGCTATTAAGTTCAATGGTGAATCCAGCTTTGTGATCCCTGCTTGGTAGATTATCCCTTAATTCCAAAAAGTCAATGATAGCCTCATCATTTTGGAAGAGGTCAAGACATGGGGGATTTGGTTGATTCCATTCGATGAGTTCAGGGTGGATAATGGGCATTACCTCATCGATTAAGTTAAGTTCGTTAGATGTATCAGTGAGGGTTAAGACAGTGTGGTGAAGGTCATTGATGGTACTCTCCCTGTCAGAATCCGGCGTAGGATGAGACGTAGGGTCTGTGGAAGATGTTTCCAGCTTAGGTACCCAAGTGGTTTTTATCTGTGCTTCTCCGTAAACAGGGATGTCTTTGCGTGGCGGAGGTGGTGATGTGTCTTCCTCATCTAAAGTGTTAAGCTGTACAGAATCAAATTCCCACTCATGTGAGTCAGTCTCTGAATCACTTTCCAGCATCCGATTGCTATACCATACTGGGATGTCGCTGGAGTTGAATACTGCAGGCGTGATTGGTTTATGGACCTTTGTAGTAATCGGTGTTGCAGGAAGTTTGGTGGGGATCAAGGAATCTGGCACAAGGAGTAGTGGTAATATTGACTCAGTTGCTTTTGCTGATACTGTTGGTGCCATAGATGCTGCTCCGGGTTTTGATAGAGTTGCTGCTGCTACTGGTATTATTGATGTGATGGGTGCTACGGATGGGAGTATTGGTTCGATTGGTGGGATGTTTGGTATTATAGATGGTGGTGTTGGGTTTGTGAGCCTCGATGGGGCAGTGGGGATATGGCTTGATGGTGCTTTGATTATGAAAGGTGTCCTCTTTGCAGTAGGTGGGCAAAATGGTTTACTGGTTTTGCCTTTGAATCTGAGTTTAGGAAGGACTTCTTTTTCAAAGCCTAGGCCTGTATTACCTTTGGGCTTGAACTCTGGCAGTAGCGGTTCATGTCGTCCTTGTTTGCAGGATCCCAAAGCACTCTGGCCATCATACCCCATTCTTTGCATAATGAGGAGGCCTTTACCATACTGTTCCGTAGGAAGTGTAACTTGCGGTTTTTCAGTGGTGATGGGATCTTTATAGATCCATTCCGCTATGTCCTCATCTTGTGTCTCTTCCTCTTGACTCTTTCCAAGGATGAAAGGCGTCAAGGCACATGCAGGCATGATTAGTGGTTGCTGGAGTAACTATTGTGGTTTACCATGTGTTTTAGGAGAAGTGGGCATTTGTCCCACACAAAAGAGCTGACTTAAGTTGTATTCTCCAGGACCTTCCTCTGTGACTTTCATCTTAAGCTTTTCTTGCTTGGGTATAGGAGTGTTTGAACTGGCAAGAGAGGCGGGATTTACATATGATGTGGAAGAAATGGATGCAACAAGCTTCAGACTTTCCTAGAAAATTTTTTATAACCATAATTCCCTCTCAAAAGAGGGTTACAATTCTTACTAAAGGAAACAAGAGGAAAACCAATTAGTTAACCTGTTGGATAAAGGCCAAAAAACCTCTAAATATTCATAGGTCGAGTGCCAGGTGTCTTTGATTCCTCAAAAGCCGATTAGCCTAAAATAAACAGTTATAAGAGCTAACCACTTCCAACTTTCCTGAGGTTTGTTACAATGATGCATCATCAATTGAATATTCTTGATCCTCTGCTTCTTGCATCACATATTTATCTTTCCATTCTTTGAACACGTCATCACTAGGCAAAGAGAAGCTATCAACTTTCTTCTTCAACTTATTCAATCTTTTCCATGTATTCCTTAACTACTTAACTTCAATTTCCAGAAAACCATAGTGACTTTATCTTTTCAATTTCCTCAATTGTTTGAATGAATAAAGATGTATCATCTAAAATGATGACATCATTTATTCATTGAGATAATTTGTGACCTAACTCACCAAGCCATACTTCTTCATCTTTTAACTTGCTGGTGCTAACAAAACCTCCAGGAAATAATTCAAACTTCTGGACAACATACTCTTTTCTATACAAGTTTTCTTTTCTTTCTAAACCAACTCTTCCCTCTGCCAACCTAGACATACATTTTACCAACTCACACATGAATTTAATAGTGGGATCAACATCTGCCTCTTCATGGGATGAGCACATAAGTTCCAAATCCACCTCCCTAGCCATCCATTTATTTAAAATTGGCTCTAGAATATCCTGGTCCTCCTTTAAAGTAGTCAACATGCTCAAATTTCTCTTTATATATATATATATATATATACATAATAGAAGCCCCGACTGTGTCAACAAATGTCAAAATTGTGCCCCTGATCTTTTCCTCATATTTACTTGCAAACATGGCCTGAGCCTGCTTCAATTTTTCCATTTCATCTTGTATAGTCTTAGTAGATTGGAAATCGAGAGTCATAGGGGAAGGGGGAAACTCAATGATTGGAATAGTAGATGAATGTTTGGCTAGAGAGGAGGCAATCATCAATGTAGAAGATTCACCTTTCTAATGTTTCCCTGCTATTTGATTCTTCAATTTTGCAATTGTACTATCCTTTTGAGCTATTCCAATTTTAGCCTCATTATAGGCTTTTAGGATTAACTCCAACTTTACTTGGAGATCAACCTTTTCCTTGGCTTCTTTATCAACTACAACCATATTGAATTTTGCAGATTCCAAAATTATACTAGTAGCCTCCACAACCCCTGTGTCCTTCACTCTCTTCAAAATCATGCCTCCAGAATAGCTGGCTTCTAAGGAGTCTTTCCTCTTTTTTCTCTCCTCCCTTCTTAATGACCACATAACTATGGCAACATGATCATTACTATAGGTCACTCCCTCCAAGGGCTTTGTTTCCTTCCTTTCCACTTCAAGAATTAATGCATTTGCTATGTCCCATTTAGGGAGAATCAAAATTCAGCTTCTGCAATCATCCTCCTTCCTTGCCTTGGGGTAATGGTCTTAAATTCTGTCAACATTTCTTGCTTTACATCTGCCTCAACCATAGACGTATCTTTGTGAGGACATTCATTTCTCCTCTTCTCACATCTTGCCTTGAATTGTTCTATATTTTTTCTCCAAACAAACTACAAAAAGGATCCTATTTTGACAAAACTATCATCTACCAGAAACTCCTCACTAGCCTTCTTAATGATAGGGTCTAGTTCTTTACCTCTGAATTCCTCCATAGTCAAGTCCATTTGGGCACTTGCTAGTTCCTCCAACATTCCTTCTTGCAACTCTTCATAAGTGTAAGCAATTTCCCCAAGACTTCCTAATTGCAGTAGTTGCTCTGCTACTGCTTGCTCATCTCCTAGATGTATTGGGGATTGGGAAGGAGAATACAAAAGCTCACTTGTCTACACTTCCTTCCCTATCCTCTGCCTTTTAGGGTAATCTTGGACCTCAACCACATCTTCTATTACCCCTTTTTCTTTTGAAGTAGAAGGCTTGTCTCTTATTAGCATTAGTACACTGTATGTTGACCTTTTATGCATTACATATTCACTCGGGGGAATCACCTTGGCATAGGCAGGCTTGGATAAAACTAGTTTAGCCTTTTCACTATTAGCTTTCATCGCAACCTCCTTCTTCTCCCTCAAGGTTTGCATTAAATCCTCAAAATAAACTACCAAAAACTTGATCTTTTCTTGAAAAGGATGAAATCTAACCAAGGGATCATAACTACTGTCAAAATGGTGAATGAAGTCTAAATTTTTCTTGAAGGCTATCCATTTTTCCTTCTTGACTTCTTTCTCATCTAAATTGAACTCATTCCTTATTAAATCCTTAGGGAAGTGAAACTGGTGGGCCTTACCTACACATCTGACCCTCTTCTTAAACATGTTGTTAAAACAATCCTCTAGATTAGCAAACCTCGCCACTGTAGCAAATAATATATATGGCTGAAAGAAATCATCAAAATGTGTCCAACCACCCTTGGTGATTACAAACTGATGTGATAGGGTAACAGTTGGGAAAATTGTTGCCTTCCCCTTATTAGTCAATTTCACTTCCTGCAAGCCTCCAATTTTTCTCAGGACCTCAGACATTCCTATCTTCAAAGGGACTTGATAGGGCAGCAGATATGGAGTTCCTCTAAAACCATAAACTTTGAACACAATGGAGACTGAGTACAAATATATATCACCCCAATTGTGTATAGTTTTGATGTCTTTAGGAAATTATTTAGGCCTAAGGAATTCCAGGAGAGCTTTAGAAATCCTAGGGTTTTGTGGGCACAAAAGGATTCTAAGCCTAGTTGCAAAACATCTATCAAACTTTAAGTAACTTGCATCTTCTATATCCCAAGAAAAAAGTATGCTCCATAACTGAACAGGTATTTCCTCTCCATCCTTTTCCTTGAGAAAATCCATTTTATTAGCAAAATATTCAACACGTTTGAATAAAAAAATGTGCATGAGGAGAGAATACCATCCAAAAGGTCTATCCACCTTAGCATTCTTTATCCCTATCAATCCCTCATGAATGACATCAGTGAGATAAGGTGCAAAGTCAAAAGTTACTGCCAGAGATGGGTTCAAAATTTTTGCTATCATGAGCATATAATGGTTTGGCATGGTAGTTTCTACATCTTCCCCAAGAATTTGACATAATGACCAATACATTCCCTTAGCCCTAAAAGTAAACAAATTTAAGGAGAAAGGTTCCATGGTGCTCGAGCCTACTACTGTCAGTCCTCCTATTTTGGCAAATAATTCCTTCAAGGGGCTATTTCTGAGGTGATCTCTCTGTGCCTCATAGACCTTCACCAACATTTCAAAATTGATAGGCTCCTGATAATTTGACACCTCACTGAGTCAAAAAACTCTCCTAAACTCATTATCAATTATTTCAATTAGAGACCCACCATTTACATTCCTCATAGTCCTGATATTGGGATTATAATTGTTTGCAATTTGGGTTAACAAGTCCATGTCCATGAAAACCCCGGGGACTATAAGCCTCCCAACATCTAGCTCCCATATGCTATTAATTGGAGCAGGGGAATTTTGCTAACTGAACCCCACTTTGAAGAGTCCTAGGCCCACCATTCCTATATGGGCATCTCTCAACCAGTTCTCTTTATCATATAGACCATCGCTAATTCTCAGGTGGGGAGACTTAGGCACCAATTCCTTTATTCTAGCTAAACTATTAGTAGACTGAGTTAATTGCTCTAGGAAATCAGACCACAAATGGCTCTCTCCTAATAATCAACCTTCCCTATGAATTCTCTTCATGGTGCCATCTCAAAATTATACTTATTTCAATGGAATTTCAACAGACTCTTTAAAAATTCAAATATCCAGTGACCAAGTAAACTATAATTGTTAAACAATTGCAAGAAACTTACTTGTTGCCTGAGAAATTTTGCCCCGTGCATTGGCTGTTTTGCAAGATTCTTTGAATGCATACAAAAAGCTTCAACTCATGTAAGGATTATTACAAAAACTAAGCATTGATTAGAGTCAATTATGCCACATGCTTCGACAATTAATTCATAAATTGAATTCAAAAATTGGCTCCAACAGACAACAAAAATTTCTCTAAGTGTTTTGCCTTTTGTCACTAGTTTGTGGTGCTTAACAGTCAAGCTTCTCCTCATAGCAGTTTAGCGACAACCACAAGCTCATGTAAAAATTGCACATCCTTTACCTTACCTGAGTTACCCTCCTTAGAATGGGTCCCACCACCTTTTCACTAGTTTGTGAAGGGTAACTTTCGTGCCACTTTGCATAGTGAAACAACGATAACCATCTGATCAACAACTAACTGCTCGATCTTTATTTTCCACCGTAATCATTTTCCTTTACAACTGACTTTAACCACCACTACTAGTTTTTTTTTGCTATTTTGAGAAGGGTAACTTTCGTGCACCTTCACATAGAGAAACAATGACAACCGGTGATCATCTTTGAACATGCCCGGTCATTAACTACCTTAGCCTTCAAAGTGGGCCTCTTATGTAAATCCACTCACCTGCACACTTCCACCAGATGTCTCCACGTGTATATCACTTATTTTCTCAAGAAATCTATCGAGGCCCACATTCTAACCACCACATGTCTCACCGAACCAAAAATTCCATTAACACTGCTACTTTATTAAATTGACCAATTGAAAATCCATTGGAGCCACACATCTTGTTGACAAATCACCCTCTTCTTCATCTGCACGTCCAGCTGTCTTGCCACATTACCGCCCCTTCATCTACCACTGGACAACCAACTCATCAGTCTCTATTTCATGAAGGGTAACCTTCGTGCACCTTCAAATAGCGAAACAATGATAACCATCCGATCATATTTAAGATGCACGATCTTTATTTTCCTTTTTCCACAAGTGTTTTTTCTCTTTTTCATGAAGGGTAACCTTCATGCACCTTCTCATAGTGAAATAACGATAACCATTAGATCAACAGGAACTTGCACGAGCATTACAAAACCTGACAGACAAATAAATGGGAAATAAAACTTAGGAAAAGGCGACAAGTCAATAAAATATTATAACCCGCCTAGGCCAAGACTTTAAAAGGAGCCCCCCTTCTAACGACAGACTGACCCTTCCACTTAAGTGGAAAAAGGTAACGAGGAAACATAAGAAAAAGGCCTGCATAGTGAAAAATTAAAAATACAAAACCCTAAACCCTCAAAACTTCAACCCTTTGGAACGAATATGACATTGAAAACCTGAAAATTTAGGGATTGCAAGGAAAAACTCCCAATGCTCAAAATACTGACAACAACGGCTCTGATTGGGGATGGTTGGATGCAAGACCAACACAAGAACATAGAAAACCCTGGAAAGTAGACCAGAACAAAAACAAGCCCAAAAACAATAGAAACAAAGATAATATGTACAACCTATAACCTACTATGCATGGACTTAAGCTAAAATTAAGAGAAGTAATACTTCAGGAATTATCCATGCATTGGAAATTCCTATACTTCACCATTCATTCTTTTCAAAAAGTAAGAATCCTTTCCATTGATATCACAAACAATAAAAGAGCCTATCCATAGTGATTCAAACTTCTTATGCTTACCCTTATCTTGTCCTCTTGCATTCCATTGAAGAACCATGTCATCAATTTATAATTTCCTTGATGTGGTTCTCTTGTCAAAAAGATACTTGGACTGTAATTGGATCTTCAAGTTTCTTTTATGAGCCAAAGTTCTAATTTCTTCCATTTCCACCATCTGAACCATTCTATCTTCCATGGGTCCTAATAATTCCAATTCCTCAGCTTGTAGGAATTTGTATACAAGGAGAAGATTATTAACTAGTACCCTAGTCTATGTCCAATAAACAAATTCAAATGGTGATACTGATAAATCAATGACAAACGGATAGTACCAAACCAGTATTGAGAGGGGGGGGGGGGTGAATTAGTACAGACAAAAATCATAATCCTAAACCGGTTTGTCAGTAGACACTATGCTTTTACAGACAAACAGTAACCCCAGTCTTAAAAAAAGTACAACCGACAAAACCCAGAATAACTGAGACAAGCATAAACCGGTTGACACTTATCTTCTCACACAATCTAATACTTCATTTCCATTTCATCCTAGTGCATGAATAGGTAATCTATCATCAAAGACATATATATAAACGGCTAGATCAACATGATTCACTGCTTGATAGAAAACAACATATCATCACATGGAAACCCAATTGGGAAAAACCACGATGGGGATGAATACCCACAAGCTTGTTTTTGAACTCTTTAGAAGTCCGCTCTATTAGGAGCCTTGTCTGGTTAAAGACTGATACAATAGATTCTGTTAGGAACCAATCCTGTTAGGGATCACCCGATTAAGGGATGGCTAGAATACCCAGTTAAGTGTTAAACCCTGTTAAAGGTTACCTTGTTAGAGGATTTTAAGAACTCAATGGTTTTGAGTCACCCTGTTAAAGGATTTACAACAAGCCGGTTAAAGCTACCCTATTAAGGGATTTCCTAACTGTTGAAGTGGTTAGAGATCAATAGGTATTACAATGATCTAGTAACAACACTCAATGCCAATGCAGATCCACTTTAGCTCCTCTTCACCTTTTGCACTTACACTCTGTAGGTATCACTTCACTGTTCTGGTCTGCCAAGAATCACGTATCTCTTCACTTGGATACTCATACACAACTTTTGTTAACAACCTCAGAAAGAAACACAACATTGACCTTATAGGAAAACATATAGGTTGGTAGCATAGACCCTAAACCCTAAACCTATTAGGTTAAGGAGTTGAAACAATTCAATCTTGACCATTGAGCACACTGGATTAAATGCAACAGTCTTGATCCAATCTCAAGATATTCTCCATCGTTCATTTTCCACTGATTTCATGGCGGCTAATAACCCATCACATGTTATCACCATTTATAGACTTCACACATTCCTGAGGTAGATAGGAACAATCTCCTTCATGCAAGATCCTTCACACGCACAAGGCTAACATGGCACCACGATCTACTCTTCGTTACAATGCTAACTCATCACACAAAGTCACCGATTGAGTCACACAAGCTTGAGACACTTCAACCAGAAACCTTGAAGTTGTGACTACCAACTGGTAGTCATACAAAGCTTCCATGTGCCAGTTCCCATAAACACATGCCGGTTCACCTTAAGAAAACACACCGCTTTACTTTGGCATAAATGCCTGTTCACACTATTATATCGGTTCTCATATATACCAGTTCTCTCCTCTTTAGCATATTGACATCAATGACAACATATAATGTCATTATGTCCTCATACCGGTTCACATAATGCCAACAATCTCCCCCTTTAGCATTGATGACAATATACAAATATATCTCTCCACTTCATATCTTCTTCCCCAATTTCTATAGATATCTTCTCCACTTCTCTTCTTCTCCCCCTTTGACAACAATGCCAAAGTGGAGGCACAAGCTTCCCTGTTCCATTATGCTGCTCCCCTTGAGGAGTAGCATCCTTCAACACATCAAGCCTGAAGAAAAATTTAACTATGCAATCCCTGAATGATGTGGACCATATACCTTTAGTTCACCTCCTAAAGGGGCAACACCCCTAATTCACCTCTTAAGTACATAAATGTAGCCTTTGGGAGAGGCTCAGTGAATATGTCTGCTAATTGCTCCTTACTGGAAACATGTTCCAGTGCAATCTCTTTGTTCTGAACTTTTTCCCTCAAGAAATGATATTTAAGCTCAAAGTGCTTGGTTCTAGAATGCAAAACCAGAATCTTGGAGATGTTAATTGCACTAGTATTTCACAAAATATACTTACTGGTTCAGATACAGGAACTCTGAGTGCAGTTCATGAAAGCTGCAACATACTCTGCTTCCACTGTAGACTAAGAGATACAACTCTGCTTTTTACTCATCCATGAGACCAGTTTACCACCGAGAAAGAATTCACCACCCGTTGTGCTCTTCCAGTCATCTACATTACCAGCCCAATCAACATTTGTGAACACTCTCAAGTTAAAATCATTATTGTATGGATACCATAACCCATAGTCAATAGTTCCCTTCAAATACCTAAGAATCCACTTGACTGCAACCAAGTGGGATTCTCTTGGACTTTTCTAGAACCTTGCAGTAATGCCAACTGCATGTGCAATATCCGGTCTACTATGCACTACATAATGCAACTTACCAATCATTGAACGGTATTCCTTCCCATCAACCAATGCTAAGTCATCCTCTTTGGATAGTTTACAACCGGTCACCATCAGTGTACCAACTGGTTTGCTATCTTCCATGCCAAAGGTCTTCAACACCTCTTTGACATACTTGGACTGAGTGATGAAGATTCCATCTTTCATCTGTTGGATTTACCGTCCAATGAAGAACTTAATCTCCCCTATGAGTGACATCTCAAACTCTTTCTTCATCTCATTTGCAAACTCATGACTCATCTTGTCATCTCTACCAAAGATAATGTCATCAACAAATACCTCATAGATCAGGATCTGATCTCCTTCAGACTTCAAGTAGATATTGTTATCTTCACTTGTTCTCTCAAATCCAATCTTCACAAGATGGGAATGCAGACATTCATACCATGCTCTAGGTACCTGCTTTAGACCATATAAGGCTTTATGTAGCCTACACACCATGTCACTGTCTTCAGATAGGGAAAACCCATCTGGTTGCTCTATATACACTTCCTCTTCAAGTAAAACATTTAGGAACACAGATTTTACATCCATTTGATATACTTTGAATCCTTTAAAAGTTGCCTATGCAAGAAGCATACGAACTCCTTCCAATCTGGCTACAAGAGAAAAGGTTTCTCCATAGTCTTCTCCTTCTTCTTGGGCATATCCTTTACACAATAGTGTGGCTTTGTTTCTAATCACTGTGCCATCCTCATTCAGCTTATTTCTAAAAATCCATTTGGTACCAATGACATTTTTATGCTCCGGTCTGGGTACCAAAGACCATGTACCATTTTTCTCTATCTGGTCAAGTTCCTCTTCCATTGCCTTGATCCAGTCTTCATCTTTATGTGCCTCTTTGAATGATTTAGGCTCAAATTCAGAGATCATACGTGAGTTTTCTCTGACCTTTCTTCTTGTAAGAATTCCAGCATCCTTATCTCCTATGATCTGCTTAGGATCATGATTCAGCTTGAAATACCGAGGAATGGTCTTGATAGATTCCTCTTGCTTTTCTTCTTCATCCTCATCTCTATCAGTATCAGCATCAACATCTACTAGTGTAGGAACACTATTACTGCTACTTGGTTGACTGACAACCGGTTCCTAGAAGGTTACAACCAATTCATTTACCACTTGCTCACTGTCGATTTCCTTAGTTTTCTTCGAGGTTTCATCAACTCTTACATTGATGCTTTCCATGATTCTCTAAGCCCTATTATTGAAACACTCGAGAGCTTTTCTCTTGGTGGAATACCCTAGGAATATTCCCTCATCACATTTTGCATCAAATTTGCTCTGGTGTTCGCTCCTCTTGATGTAACATGTTGTTCACCAAAAGTGATAACCCAAGATACCTGTAAATCTATCTATGAGATAGCCAATCTCAATCAATGAAACACCTCAGGGCTTGGACAACATAACATAGGATCCTAATGATCCTCCTACACTTCAGGTTCTGCTAGACCTAGGGGGGGACACCCTTTTGATGCATTAAATACAACAATTACAGACACATAACTGCATCAACACTAAGCAGATAAATCATTTCACAAGCTCAATAGGTTAAGAAACATTACAAATTGGCTAGATCTGTACAAACAATAGGATGAAACAGAGCTTGGAAAGAATCGAACACAAACACCCCTAAACATGAAGGGAAATTAGATTTGTCGTTTAAAATATATATCTGAAAACATCCCCAAACTTGCAAGACCAGTGCCTTGTTCATTGGGCAACAGAGTCACAGACAGAACTACAAATATGAATAATAGATGCAAGCTTATTTTCCTTAAACAAAATATTCATGCACCAATACCTTATATTAATGCACTATTTGATTCATTCACAAATTTATCAGATCTAGATACACATTTTATCATTCATGACTGACTAAAGAATTTAAAACCTTCCTTGAAGGATACTTATAAATAGTCACACAATTTCCTTAAAATCGACAAATCTTCATCCTCCTTGAAGATTCAATTTATGATAATGAAATGCATACTTAGAGACAATACTGTGAGGAATTTACTCATGCCTGACACAAGCAAGACTTGCAACTAAAATCACATTTACAACAATGCATTGCAATCTCTGTACCCTGAAACCAAACAGAAGCATTCACAAATCTGGGTCATGATATTTAGAAAGTGGAAGCCATCAAATATGGAGCATTTTCCAAATTTCTGGAACCCTTACAACTGAGAAGAATTGGGAATAAAAGGGAGAGGGAACCAAATCAAATCTGCAACTGAAAATATCAAATATCTTCTCTCTAACTGAATTTTAATCCCAGCCAAAATTCTTCTAAAATATCCCACATTTATCAAAATTAACTTCATAATCAGATTCCTCATTCCGAGAGCTTTTCGAAAATATATAACACTTTATACCTTGGCCAAAAATTGAGTCCTGGGCGAATTAATTCCCCAATGTGCACCATCATTTAAATTTTTCATTTATTAATATAGTCTAAACTATATAATAAACAATTTTAATTTTACTTTTTGCCTCCATCTAGTCCTGACGCTTTTACCATGTGGCGGGGTCTGATTCGCTGATGGGGTCTACTGGGTGCCACCTGGGATGACACCTCATCACTACCACGTCATCGCCACTGGGCTGCTTGCTTGTATGCCACTTCATCGCCATGTCATTGCCACTGGACTGCCACCTGTGCGCCAACTACGTGCCACGTCACTACCACCTCACCGGGACCCGCCTGCTAGACTGCTGACTATACCCGCCACCAAGCTTTCACAACTTCGCGGGGTGTAACTCGCGTGCATCTTCCTTTCGCAAAATAGCGCGAGCCGTTGATCTCTCTCGAACTTGCTCACTCATTAACCTGACCTTCCTTTGCAAAATTTTGCATGCCCTCCTCGGGAAGTGTGCATGAGTGGGGTCCACCTGGTCACCATCCAGTCAACTCCTCTATCGCATCGGGAAGTGTGCTCACATGTAGGCCCGCCTTGGGTGCCCATAGGCACCATTCGTTAAAAGCCTTTATGGCTTAGACATTATACATGCGTGGAGCTTTGCTTATAAACACTGAAAAATAACACTTCTTAGTGCATGTGGGATAATGCATTATGCCTAGGATTGCGATTTTGGAGCTTTTCTCTGAGTTTTCATGGTGGTTGGTGTTTGCATTTGCTTCTAATTTCATTTGTTGAAGGATTAAAACGCCTTCTCCACACCATTTCAATGGGTTTGATGCCTTCTAATGCATTTGTTGAGGTTTATAATGGCTCCTTTCTATATTATGTGGCTTCAAACATGCCATGTGAAAGGGGGCTGCCAGACTGTTGTTTGCATTGGCTACTACACTCTTAAACCACGTGAGCAATTGCTTCTACTTGACTTGTTCTATGTTTTACTGGCTTTTGCCCATATTCCATTTGCATAAATCTGGAAACTTCAACGCCCAACCAACATTGTGAGGGAGTTTGAATGGCATTGAAATTGCCATTTGTTGAAGCTGTTGTTGCCCCTTCACCATACCACACACTGGAGGAAAGAAGTCTTTTACCAGCCACATTGCCATTTGCATTTTCCATTTGCTATTAATAAAACAACATTAGCCTCCAAACAGCCATGCAGAGGGGAAATTACCACTAGTTTTAATTGGTTGAAGGTTTAAATGCCTTGTAATGCCACATGACATTTGCAAGAAGGAGTTGCCAAAGCATTGGCTGGAGTTTTATTATCTTTTCAACATGCTCAGCACAAAGGATAATTCTGGTTAATAAACTGCTGGGAGGCTTTATGTTTAACATGGGGGAGGAGAATGACATTTAAAACTGCCAATATTGCATTTGTTTAAATGTTTCCATTGCTGCACATTGCATTTGTTCTACAATTTAAATGACCCCCTTTATTGCTACGCTACCACTCTATATGCTTTGCCAATGCATTTGGTCTTCAATGTTGCCTCTGTGCATTTGCTTGAAAATTTTAATTGCTGCTCACACATGGGAGGGAGAGTGCTGGTGTTTTTCTGTCATTTAACATGCTGCCCCCTTTTGCATACCACACACTTCTGTTTGCTTTTGCTTTGCATTGGCATTTTAACATAACTTCTTCAATACAATGTTCTTCTTTCCAGTTTGTTTGCCGCACAAGGAATGATGGTTTGCAGTTGGTAACACATTTGCATTGACTTTTAATTGCCTTCAATACATTTGCTGCTCTGATTTTATCTGCAAATGGTAAAAAGAAAGTTCCAAATGCATCGCTGGTGCTATGCTCCAACCTGGTGTTCCTCATCAAATTTATTTAATAGGTCTAGCCTCAAGTGTATTCTCATTCTTTCATTACTCTCTCCTGGAAAACTTTGAAGTAATTTACTCCAACTATGGATGTCAATATCATTCTGGAATTGCTTAAAGGGCCAAGTCGCCAATAAAATAATGATGCATAGGCAAGAGCCAGGCCGGGCCCCAAAGTGGGT
Source organism: Cryptomeria japonica (assembly GCF_030272615.1). Lineage (NCBI taxonomy): Eukaryota > Viridiplantae > Streptophyta > Pinopsida > Cupressales > Cupressaceae > Cryptomeria > Cryptomeria japonica. The sequence goes on along the minus strand of NC_081413.1, from coordinate 177,806,977 downwards.
CGGACTAATTTTTTTTTGTTTTTCATGCAACTAACCTTCAGAATGCTTCAGGAACCTCAAACACACCTTTGGAAATGATCAGCATCGCTTTTGGATCATTAATCCACATTTTACAACCTTCAGGCAATTACGCCACAATTTTCGCATTTAATCACGGAGACGTAATTTTCAAACCTGTCAAAACACCTTTCTAGAGCTCGCCATCTGACAGGCGTGTACTCTGATATACAAGGACGACTTCTACCAAACGGTTTCTCAAGAGGAGTCCTGAGCGAAGAGATTTTAATTTCTGAAAATGCCCAACTGGCTTTGTCGACACTGCGGACCTGATGAAGTCAATGTCCTAGCAACACATGATGCCTTTCTCAAAAATATCAAACGACCTCCGTAGGTCCTCATATTTGGAATATAGGTACCTTAAAGTACATATTAAATCTTTGAATTATTAGTTTGATCACCAGACTGACAGGATGCAAACGGTGCACTCACCAAAACGGCTACATTAACTGATATAACACTGGAGTGCGGATAACTGAATTTGATGGTAAAATGAGCTCTTTTGAAAACCGATCAAACGGATTGGTAGAGCCTTGAAATTTGAAACGTAGCTCATCATTTATACTGACATTAGCCTGGAATAAACATTCTGATATGATGCTTACTGTGGCAACTTTTACACTTGTGCGAAACAAGGCTCCGACTAGCTGTCGAAACAGGGACTAGTCAAACCACACAAACTGCAAACGGATTTGGCTATGAAAACTCAGCGAATGGATTCCTGAAGACTTGAAATTTTGTAGGCTGACTTACATTTATGCATAGAATTGAATCCATTTTGAAATTCTCCATGATGATCAACAGGGAAAAAGATATAATCGCTCAAAGTAGACTACTCAATAAAATCTGCATTTGTGCCTACAATGCACTTCCAGCTCACCCCTCAAAATGTGTACCTCATAAACTTATCCAAATTGAATTTTGAAAGTTGCAGATCACCGAATAGGCCAAATGAAAGGTGTGGGACATGAATCGCGAGCCTTACCCTCTGAAAATCATTTGGCTCCATTTTACCCCCTTGCTAACTAGGCCATTCAAACTGACTTATTTGGAGATGCAAAGCAAAAATTTGAAGTGGGCCTCAAAACCTTGACTCAATTTTATATACTCCCAATGGTGGCTCTGACTGGGGATGGTTGATTGTGAGATCAACACAAGAATCCAGATATCTTTGGTTAAGCAGACCACCCAAAAGATGGGTCATTCTTCTCTCAATTCTTTTCTTCTCAAAACAGGGCTTCCTTATTCTACCCAAACTGCAGGGCACTTTATTGAAAACCACACAACTGAAAGCAAAGGAACTGTACAAAATATACAACTTATTAATGGCCCTAGGCCATCAAAATTGAAATCAATTCTTACCTCTGTCAAACACTTGATTTTCATTTCCACTAACCGAAGGTAAGTTAAGATCATCATTCCAATCCGCCTGATCAAAAACACTTCCATTTCTAATCAGCTAATCACATAAAACATAATCAGTAGCATGTTCATAATCATGATATCTCTGAAAATCAAACACATGCTGAAAGGACTGATCACTAGGTGACATAAGAGTGCCATACTCTTTACCATTCTTTCCTAGCTGAAATGAAAAGTAGTCTAACTTATTCTAAAAGTTGAAAACATCAGGCACATCTATATTACTAGTTTGCTCAAAATCAGCTAAAAATCTTTCATAGAAGACATATGATGATTCTCCTTTACTTCTTAGCCATACTTTCCCTTTTAACAACCAGACAAATCTCTCTTGGATCATTTGAAGACATTTTTCAATTTCTATATTGATCTCTTTCAAATTTGACAAAGGATTCACGGATCTAGGAAATACATCAGGATCCATCAGGTTTTATAACAATCACTGAACCATTATCATGACCATGCACCTTACTGTTTTAAAAAAAATCTTTTCAAAAACCTTGCAGTCACTAATTTTCCAAATTTGCATACTACTGAAGATCATAAACACTGGATATTGTAGCAGCATAGATATGCAAATTAATCTTGAAATTCTTCTTTCCCTCTAAGCTAGTGTTGTTCACTAAATGGGAAAACGACATTACACATTCTAATTTTCAGAACAAATATCTTTGCATTTGAAACCTCTGAAAATACCTGGAGATTTGCAGCTATAAACTCTTGTAGATCTGGAGATTTACTTCACCTTTAGCATGGTCTTTTACATCAGAGTCGCCACCTCTTGCATAGAGGATATTTTGAATAGTAGAACCATTCAATCACAAATTTAATTCTCTTTACTCCTTCGATCTCGCTGCAACAAACACATAGAACTAAAAGAACTTCTCACAACTTTCAACCATGCATTCACTGTTACTCCTTCATAAAGTATGATATGAAACACATATCATTTTGTAGATCCAAAACAAGGAGCATTTTCTTCACCATGAAACCAATTTACACTCTATGCATACACCATGGACAGACTGGCTGGATATGAAATTGACAGGACTAGGAACACATTCAACCTCTAACCATATCAATCAAGCATTTATATCCATTTATTCCCCAGCAAAGTCGCCATTTTTGTTGTTCACCAAAAGTGATAACCCAAGATACCTGTAAATCTATCTATGAGATAGCCAATCTCAATCAATGAAACACCTCAGGGTTTGGACAACATAACATAGGATCCTAATGATCCTCCTGCACTTCAGGTTCTGCTAGACCTAGGGGGGAACACCCTTTTGATGCATTAAATACAACAATTACAGACACATAACTGCATCAACACTAAGCAGATAAATCATTTCACAAGCTCAACAGGTTAAGAAACATTACAAATTGCCTAGATCTGTACAAACAATAGGATGAAACAGAGCTTGGAAAGAATGGAACACAAACACCCCTAAACATGAAGGAAAATTAGATTTTTCGTTTAAAATATATATCTGAAAACATCCCCAAACTTGCAAGACTAGTGCCTTGTTCATTGGGAAACAGAGTCATTGACAGAACTACAAATATGAATCATAGATGCAAGCTTATTTTCTTTAAACAAAATATTCATGCACCAATACCTTATATTAATGCACTATTTGATTCATTCATAAATTTATCAGACCTGGATACACATTTTATCATTCATGACTGACTATAGAATTTAAAACCTTCCTTGAAGGATACCTATAAACAGTCACACAATTTCCTTAAAATTGACAAATCTTCATCCTCCTTGAGGATTCAATTTATGATAATGAAATGCATACTTAGAGACAATACTATGAGGAATTTACTCATGCCTGACACAAGCAAGACCTGCAACTAAAATCACATTTACAACAATGCACTGCAATCTCTGTACCCTAAAACCAAACAGAAGCATTCACAAATCTGGGTCATGATATTCAAAAAGTGGAAGCCATCAAATCTGGAGCATTTTCCAAATTTTTGGAACCCTTACAATTGAGAAGAATTGGGAATAAAAGGGAGAGGGAACCAAATCAAATCTGCAACTGAAAATATCAAATATCTTCTCTCTAACTGAATTTTACTCCCGGCCAAACTACTTCCAAAATATCCCACATTTGTCAAAATTAACTTCATAATCAGATTCCTCATTTCGAGAGCTTTCCGAAAATATATAACACATTATACCTTGGCCAAAAATTGAGTCCTGAGCGAATTAATTCCCCAATGTGCACCATCATTTAAATTTTTCATTTATTAATATAGTCTAAACTATATAATAAACAATTTTAATTTTAATTTTTGCCTCCATCTGGTCCAGACGCTTTTGCCACGTGGCGGGGTCTGATTCGCTGATGGGGTCTACTGGGTGCCACGTGGGATGACACCTCATCACTACCACGTCATCGCCACTGGGCTGCTTGCTTGTATGCCACTTCATCGCCATGTCATCGCCACTAGACTGCCACCTGTGCGCCAACTGTGTGCCATGTCACTACCACCTCACCGGGACCCGCCTTCTGGACGGTTGACTGTACCCGCCACCTGGCTTTCGCAACTTCGCGGGGTGTAACTCGCATGCATCTTCCTTTCGCAAAATAGCGCGAGCCGTTGATCTCTCTCGAACTTGCTCACTCATAAACCTGACCTTCCTTTGCAAAATTTTGCATGTCCTCCTCAGGAAGCGTGCCTATGTGGGGTCCACCTGGTCGCAATCCAGTCAACTCCTCTCTCGCCTCAGGAAGCGTGCTCACGCGTGGGCCCGCCTTGGGCGCCCATAGGCACCATTCGTCAAAAGCCTTTATGGCTTAGACATTATACATGCGTGGAGCTTTGCTTATAAACACTGAAAAATAACACTTCTTAGTGCATGTGGGATAATGCATTATGCCTGGGATTGCGATTTTGGAGCTTTTCTCTGAGTTTTCATGGTGGTTGGTGTTTGCATTTGCTTCTAATTTCATTTGTTGAAGGATTAAAACGCCTTCTCCACACCATTTCAATGGGTTTGATGCCTTCTAATGCATTTGTTGAGGTTTATAATGGCTCCTTTCTATATTATGTGGCTTCAAACATGCCATGTGAAAGGGGGCTGCCAGACTGTTGTTTGCATTGGCTACTACACTCTTAAACCACATGAGCAATTGCTTCTACTTGACTTGTTCTATGTTTTACTGGCTTTTGCCCATATTCCATTTGCATAAATCTGGAAACTTCAACGCCCAACCAACATTGTGAGGGAGTTTGAATGGCACTGAAATTGCCATTTGTTGAAGCTGTTGTTGCCCCTTCACCATACCACACACTGGAGGAAAGAAGTCTTTTACCAGCCACATTGCCATTTGCATTTTCCATTTGCTGTTAATAAAACAACATTAGCCTCCAAACAGCCAGGCAGAGGGGAAATTACCACTAGTTTTAATTGGTTGAAGGTTTAAATGCCTTGTAATGCCACATGACATTTGCAAGAAGGAGTTGCCAAAGCATTGGCTGGAGTTTTATTATCTTTTCAACATGCTCAGCACAAAGGATAATTCTGGTTAATAAACTGCTGGGAGGCTTTATGTTTAACATGGGGGAGGAGAATGACATTTAAAACTGCCAATATTGCATTTTTTTAAATGTTTCCATTGCTGCACATTGCATTTGTTCTACAATTTAAATGACCCCATTTATTGCTACGCTGCCACTCTATATTCTTTGCCAATGCATTTGGTCTTCAATGCTGCCTCTGTGCATTTGCTTGAAAATTTTAATTGCTGCTCACACATGGGAGGGAGAGTGCTGGTGTTTTTCTGTCATTTAACATGTTGCCCCCTTTTGCATACCACACACTTCTATTTGCTTTTGCTTTGCAGTGGCATTTTAACATAACTTCTTCAATGCAATGTTCTTCTTTCCAGTTTGTTTGCCGCACAAGGAATGATGGTTTGCCGTTGCTAACACATTTGCATTGACTTTTAATTACCTTCACTACATTTGCTGCTCTGATTTTATCTGCAAATGGTAAAAAGAAAGTTCCAAATGCATCGCTGGTGCTATGCTCCAACCTGATGTTCCTCATCAAATTTATTTAATAGCTCTAGCCTCAAGTGTATTCTCATTCTTTCATTACTCTCTCCTGGAAAACTTGCAAGTAATTTACTCCAACTATGGATGTCAATATCATTCTGGAATTACTTAAAGGGCCAAGTCGCCAATAAATAATGATGCACAGGCAAGAGCTAGGCCGGGCCCCAAAGTGGGTCCGACTAATTTTTTTTTCATTTTGTGCAACTAACCTTCGGAATGCTTCAGGAACCTCAAACACACCTTTGGAAATGATCGGCATCACTTTCGGATCATTAATCCACATTTTACAACCTTCAGGCAATTACGCCATAATTTTCGCATTTAATCGCGAAGACGTAATTTTCAAACCTGTCAAAACACCTTTCTGGAGCTCGCCATCTGACAGGCGTGTACTCTAATATACAAGGATGACTTCTACCAAACAGTTTCTCAAGATGAGTTCTAAGCGAAGAGATATTAATTTCCGAAAATGGCCAACTGGCTTTGTCGACACTGCGGACTTGATGAAGTCAATGTCCTGGCAACACATGATGCCTTTCTCAAAAATATCAAATGACCTCCGTAGGTCCTCAAATTCAGAACATAGGTACCTTAAAGTACCTATTAAATCTTTGAATTATCAGTTTGATCACCAGACTAACAGGATGCAAACGGTGCACTCACCAAAACGGCTACATTAACTGATATAACACTGGAGTGCGGATAACTGAATTTGATGGTAAAATGAGCTCTTTTGAAAACCGATCAAACGGATTGGTAGAGCCTTGAAATTTGAAATGTAGCTCATCATTTATACTGATATTAGCCCGGAATAAACATTCTGAAATGACGCTTACTGTGGCAACTTTTACACTTGTGCGAATCAGGGCTCCGACTAGTTGTCGAAACAGGGACTAGTCAAACCACACAAACTGCAAACAGATTTGGCTATGAAAATTGAGTGAATGGATTCGTCAAGACTTGAAATTTTGTAGGATGACTCAAATTTATGCATTTAATTGAATCCATTTTGAAATTATCCATGATGATCAATAGGGAAAAAGATATTATCGCTCAAAGTAGACTACTCAATAAAATCTGCATTTGTGCCTAAAATGCACTTCCAGCTCACCCCTCAAAATGGGTACCTCATAAACTTATCCAAATTGAATTTTGAATGTTTCACATCACCGAATAGGCCAAATGAAAGGTGTGGGATATGAATCCCGAGCCTTACCCTCTGAAAATCAACTGGCTCCATTTTACCCCCTTGCTAACTAGGCCTTTCAAACTGACTTATTTGGAGATGCAAAGCAAAAATTTGAAGTGGGCCTCAAAAATTTGACTCAATTTTAAATACTCCCAACATAACATTTGCTACCAAATACTCTAAAATAGCCAACCATAGGTGTCTTACCGGTCCAATACTCATAAGGAGTTTTATCGTTACCTTTCTTGATGATTACCCGGTTCATTGTGTAGACTGCAGTGCTCACTGCTTCTCTCCAAAAGGTGTCAGCTACATTACCTTGAATCAACATGGTTCTAGCTGCTTCAACCATAGTCTGGTTATTCCTCTTTGCTAGGCCATTCTGTTGTGGAGTCTAGGGGGCAGATAGTTGCCTCTTGATGCCATGTTCTTCATAGTACTTGTTAAATTCACCGGAAGTGAATTCTCATCCTTGATCAGTTCTCAGGCACTTGATCCTTTTACCGCTTTCCTTCTCTACTAATACTCTGAAAGCTTTGAACTTTACAAAAGCTTCAGACTTATCTTTCAAGAATGTGACCCACATCATTCTTGAGTAGTCATCAATGAGAATCATGAAGTACCTATCACCCTACGTACTCCTAGATTTCATAGGACCATACAATCAGTATGCTGGTATTAGAGCACCACCGGTTGTGCTCTTCCGATCATCTGGTAATGTATACTACAGATATCTTCTCCACTTCTCTTCTTCTCCCCCTTTGACAACAATGCCAAAGTGGGGGCACAAGCTTCCTTGTTCCATTATGCTGCTCCCCCTGTGGAGTAGCATCCTTCAAACGGTTCAATCCCGACCATTGAGCACATTGCATTAAATGCAACAATCTTGATCCAATCTCAAGACATTCTCCATCATTCATTTTCCACCAATTTCATGGCAGCTGATAACCCACCATATGGTGAGAACAACCAGTATCAATGATCCACCCATTTCAAGAGCATTGTTGTCATATGGTGAGAATTGCCACTGTCAATGATCCACTCATTGGAATTATCAAATCGGGAGACAAGAGCCTTCTTATCTGACATATCTTCTTTGACAGAAACAAACACAATATCTTCATTTTCTTCATCTTCTGATTCCTCATCTGTGACACCTTCATCAATTGCCACAAAACAGTTTCTTCGGTTTCCTCCTTTGAATTTCTTGAACCTTTCTGGTTTTTCCTTGTTGTCACCATTAGGATAGTTTATAGCAATATGTCCTATCCGGTTGCAAGAAAAGCATTTCAAAGGGAGCTTACCTATATATTTGTTGGTTCCTTTAGGAAGTTTCCTGGCAAGAAGAGCTTCAAATGTGATCAAAATCTCCTCATCATCCATTTCTCTACTCTGTCTTGGTTCACCACTAGTGCTAGCTTCTTTTCCTTTTCTGGATGGTACAACAGAAGCTTTACAAGCTGATTCAGTCTTTTGAACACTGCCATCAAAACCATTTAGCTCATAGGCTGTCAATTTTGCAATGATGGAGTCTAGGGATACCTTAGTCTTGTCTATTCATCTCAACTCTTGAATAGAAGCAACCCTTATTGCATAGACCGGTAATAAGGATCTCAGGACTTTGCTTACCAGAGTGGAATCTTCCATTTTACAACCTACACTCTTGATATCTCCAGCAACAATTTTGATTCTTATTCCATACTGTTGAATGGTCTCACCTTCAACCATTCGCATGTCTTCAAAATTTCTTCTAAGGCTTTCTTCCTTAGCTTGTTTTACATGCTCATCACCGCCATATATATTTTCAAGAGTATCCCATACCTCTTTGGGATTTACCTTATCTTGGACATCAATAAACTCAATGTCAGATAAACTACTAATTAGGGCTTCCATGACTTGCCCATTCTCCTACATCTCTCTCTTTTGATCATCGGTGAGAGTACCGGTAGGAGAAACATAGGCATTCTCAACATAACTCCAGTGTTGAGCACCCATGCTTCTGATGTATATCTTCATTCTGTCTTTCCATATACTGAAATTTTCTATGTCGAACTTTGGACCTTCCCTCTTCATCATTAAACTGGGATCTTTACCTCAAGCGGTCAAGCTTATAACATAGAGGACCTGGAGGACACTTTGATACCAATTGACAACTCAATGATGAACAGATAGTACCAAACTGGTACTGAGAGGGGGGGTGAATTAGTACAGAGAAAAATCATAATCCTAAACTGGTTTGTCAGCAAACACTATGCTTTTACAGACAAACAGTAACCCTGGTCTTAAACAGAGTACAACCGACAAAACCCAGAATAATTGAGACAAGCATAAACCGGTTGACACTTATCTTCTCACACAATCTAATACTTCATTTCCATTTCATCCTAGTGCATGAACAGGTAATCTATCATCAAAGACATATATATAAACAACTAGATCAACATGATTCACCGCTTAACAGAAAACAACATATCATCACATGAAAAGGACATCACATATGACACACATATTTTTCACATGGAAACCCAACTGGGATAAATCATGGTGGGGATGAATACCCACAAGCTTGTTTTTGAACTCTTTAGAATTCCGCTCTGTTAGGAGCTTTGTCCGCTCTATTAGGAGCTTTGTCCGGTTAAAGACTGATACAATAGGTTTTGTTAGGAACTGATCCTATTAGGGATCACCCAGTTAAGGGATGGCTAGAATACCCGGTTAAGGGTTAAAGCCTGTTAAAGGTTACCTTGTTAGAGGATTTCAAGAACTTAATGGATTTGAGTCACCCTGTTAAAGGATTTATAGCAAGCTGGTTAAAGCTACCCTATTAAGGGATTTCCTAACCATTGAAGTGGCTAGAGATCAACAGATATTACAATGATCTGGTAACAACACTCAATGCCAATGCAAATCCACTTTAGCTCTTCTTCACCTTCTGCACTTACACTTTATAGGTATCACTTCACTCTTCTGGTCTGGCAAGAATCATGTATCTCTGCACTTCGATACTCACACACAACTTTTGCCAACAACCTCAGAAAGAAACACAACATTGACCTTATAGGAAAATAGATAGGTCAGTAGCATAAACCCTAAACCCTAAACCTGTTAGGTTAAGGAATTCAAATAGTTCAATCCTGACCGTTGATCACACTGCATTAAATGCAACAGTCTTGATCCAATCTCAAGACATTCTCCATCGTTCGTTTTCCACCGATTTCATGGAGACTAATAACCCATCACACGTTATCACTGTTTATAGACTTCGCACATTCTTGAGGTAGATAGGAACAATATCCTTCATGCAAGATCCTTCATGCGCACAAGGTTGACATGGCACCATGATCTATTCTTCGTTATAATGCTAACTCATCACACAAAGTCACCGATTGAGTCACATAGGCTTGAGACACTTCAACTAGAAACCCTGAAGATGTGACTACCAACCGGTAGTCATACAAAGCTTCCATGTGCCGGTTCCCATAACCACATGCCGGTTCACCTTAAGCAAACACACCACTTTACTTTGGCACAAATGCCAGTTCAGTGTTATACCAGTTCTCATATATACCAGTTCTCTCCTCTTCAACATATTGACATCAATGACAACATACAATGTCATTATGTCCTCATACCGGTTCACATAATGCCAACAGATACACCGATTGCTTTCTTTACAGTAATCCCGTCTGCCCATAAGGCTAACTTGAGTTTCTGATCCCAAGACCTTTTATTTTGCTCAAGAATTTTCTTTATAATATTCAGGAGGCTTTTATTGTTAGATTCTACTTGGTCATTTCCTTGTGGATTGTATGGTGAGGAATAAGACATGATAATTCCATGACTAGCACAAAATGCAGTGAATTCCTCTAATCTGAAGCTCATAGCATTATCCATTATCAATTTTACAGGCACACTAATTTGTGTTATCACATTATCCATCAGAAATTCAATGACAACTTTACTAGTTTCCCTTTTAGTGGGTATGGCCTCAATCCATTTTGTAAAGTAATCGGTAGCCACCATGATCCATCTATGACATCTACCTGATTTCTCTGCTATCTCCCTAATAAAATCAATGCCCCACTAGACAAAAGGGGCTTCCACTGTAACAGGGTTAAGGGGTAAAACTCCTTCATACTTCAACTTAGAATAAATTTTTTGACATGGATCACACTTCTGAACATGCTCATGGGCATCTTTAAACAAGGTGGGCCAATAGTATCCTGCCCTGACTATTTTACCAACTGTGGTCTTGGTTGAGTAATGACCTCCACATACTCCATTGCGCATTTTTGTTAGCATCTCTCGAGCTTGGGAATCATCTAGGCACATTAGCAATACCCCATCTCTATTTCACCAATATAAATCACCTTGAATAAGGACATATTTTTGAGACTTGAATTTCAATGTCCTTCTCTGATTCTGAGTCATTCCTTCTGAATAAGTTGCATCTCTCAGAAAATGCACTACTTCTGAGTACTAAGGCTATCTCTCAATACTAGTAACTAGGATTTCCTTAATTTCAACATTATTGACATCAACATCAACAAGATTTGATTAAGCCATCAACTTAGCAAGGCCTAGGCCTCTTACCAGTTTAGCAATCTTGATTTCTAAATCAAACTCTTGTATTTGAGTTATCCACCTACACAGTTTGCCAGTAACCTCAGACTGAGATAAAATATCCTTAACAGCTGCATGTGGGACATAAGAAACTATTTTTGCATTTACAAGATATGGCCTAAATGCTTTTACAACCTTGACTAGAGCATATGCTTGCTTCTCCATGATTTCATATTTCAACTCAGCAACTTGTAGGGATTTTCTATAAAAAGCAATTGGATGTTCATAGCCCTCACCATCCTTTTGAAGCAAAACTGCTACTATCGTGTGATAAGAAGCAAAAGAAAATAACAAGAAAGGCTTACTGTAATCAGGAGATTTCAACACTGGTGCCTCCTGAATAGCCTTAACTTTGTCAAAAGCTTGTGCAGCTCCTTCATCCCAAGAGAACTTTGCATCCTTTTTAAGTAATTTGACAATAGGCTTAACAATTTCAGCAAAGTTAGCTATAAATCTTCTGACAAAATTTACCTTGCCCAAAAAAGTCTCTATTCCTTTAATATTCTTTGGCTCAGGTACATTATTTATAGCTTCAATCCTTTCAAGGTTTATTCTAACCCCTTCCTTAGAGACAATATGCCTTAGTAACTTCCCTTCAGTGACAACAAAATGACATTTCTTTGGGTTCAAGGACACACCAAACACCAGAGCCTTGCTAAAAATCTTTTCCAAATCACCGCAGTGGTCATCAACTTTCTTTGAGAAGCATGTTAAATCATCCTGGTAAACAACCATGATGATGTTGATAAATTCCTTAAAAGATACATCCATTTCTCTCTGAAAAGTAGCTCCAACATTCTTTAGGCCAAATGACATTCTCACATAAACATATGTCCCCCAATGGGTAGTAAAAGAAATCTTGAATTGCTCAGCCTCTTTTACTAATACCTAATTATATCCTGAAAACCCATCCATCATGGACAACAAATCACAGTCGGTTACTCTTTTCAACATAGCCTCCATATTGGGGGAAGAATAATTGTCTTTCAGAGAGGCAACATTCAATTTTTTGAAATCAACACAAAGTCTTATGTCCTGATTGTTTTTCTTGACAGGGACTAAATTGGACACCCATGAAGAATGTCTTATAGGCTTGATAATCCCCCCTTCTCTCAACTTGATTAATTCTTGTTGCATCTTGGTCTCCAAAAGGGGGTTGATAGGTCTCTGCTTCTATTGAAAAGGCCTAGCATCTAGATGCAAAGGAATTTCATGTTGAAATAAGTCTTGTTTATATGCCTTTAGGTCCTCATAAGACCAAGCAAAAACATGCTTGTATTTTCTTAATAAGTTAATGAGGTTTGTCTTAAAATGGGGAGGTACATTCTTCCCAATATATACCAACTTAGGAAATGATTCTGTCCCTAAGTTCACTTCTTCCAAATCTTCTATTTTAGTGGTTGACTCTTGGTGCAAATGACTATCATTGTAGCTGAACATACCCTCCAGTTCTACCAATCCTTTGGGTATTTCATTAGTTTCTAACTGAACCATGTCATTTCCGAATACTATTTCTCTATCATCCAATACTTCTACTAATGCATTGCAATCAATTTTCTATCCATCATAATCATCAATGCATTGTATAAATCTGAGTATATCATCATCATCTACAAATACCTGCCAAATACACACATTATTCGAAATAGTAGGTCTAGCTTTAACCTCAACTATAGATACACCAGTCAATGTTACATCATCATTTTCAATGCAACATTAGCTAAAAAGTCCACCATAATGTTCATTGATCTTTCAATCTAGTCAATAGAAAATGCATCAAAATACTCAGTTACATCCCAAACAGCATGTTTGTACCTTTTCAAATGGTCATTCTTTGATGCATATTTTTCCCTTATATGGCAAACTACCAATTCTGAATCCCCAAATACTCTTAATGACTGAATTCCATGCTTCTTAGCAATTTATAGCCTCAATAATAAGGCCTCATATTCAGTTGTGTTGTTTGTACATTAGAAAGCCAACATAAAAGAGTATTTGAAAGTGATACCTAGTGGGGACACAAAAAGTACTCCTGCTCCAGATCCTTCTTTAGAGCATGCTCCATCAAAGTACATGTGCCACAAGCCTTCTTGTTGAGATTCCAATTCATTGACAATGGGATCAATATTCTTCAATTGAGGTTGAGTTGGTTGTACTCTAAAATTGTCAAGGTACACATCAATCATACAATTTAACATATTAGGGTTTATTTTCTCAATAACCTTTGGGCCACATGGTTCCTTGTACAACTTGAACTGATTTCCATTCACTGGGATAGTTGCATATGAAAGGTCTAATTGAACATTCCCCCCAACTGCTACAGTCCATTGCCTGGATAACAACATTCCATAGTGAGGTTTAGTGTCAGTCACTATAACATCCATCTTGTAAGTGGCTTCAGGGAACACTACTATTTTTACCTCTACATCCTTCATTGTACCTACTACAGGTCCTTCTCTATTATCCATGGCATAACCTTTCCCATACACAGTACTCACTGATAATCCACTTTCCTTCATGACACCATATGGCATCACATTTGCAGCAACACCGGAATCTATCATACAATTTTTAATTAACCTATTATTTACTTATAAAGTTAATAAAAAGGATCAACTTGGGAAGGTTCATGAGTGATTGTTGTGTTATCATTGTTTAAAAATGGGTTTTCTTTTCCCATAATTGGCTAAGTTTTTGAAATTTTGAGTTAGACACACTATCAACTGCTTCAAGCTCTGTGTTAGGTCTTAAGGGTTTAGGGTTTTAATTTTAAATCATTCAATGTTTGATCAAAACCCTCTGGTTTCTATTCCTTCGTTACTTTATCCACTTAAGTAATGGGTCTTAGGGTCGTATGTGGTGTCCCCACATGTCATTTGCCTAGGCAGTTGTCGAATTAATCATAAAAATTTATGCCTTATGTCTTTTCTTCCTAATGTTGTCAGGCCCAGTAAGTTGTACGCAGCTCTTAGATGGATCTATGGTTTTCACTATTAAGTTAGGCAAAGTTGCGTGTGGTTTAAGACTCATGAAATGGTGAAAGGGAAATGCGTTCTAAATGGTGCATTTGGTCCGGTTTTAAAATGGCTTCATCTCATTCAAGATCTAACGACTAGCGTTATTTCGCAGCCGAAACTTGCAAGTGAAATACCTTTTGCGAAATGGCGAAAGCGTTTGGTGGGACCCTACAGCGAAGACTTTCTAAGTGACTAAAAGGTGATCAAGTCCAATCTGGTCTGACGGTTCATGTTGTTTCGTGGTTGATAGATGCTTGAAGGTTATGCTCTGTGAAACACTGAAAAGGTTTTTCGGTCTACGAAAAGGGAGTTTTTTATAAGGGCATAACAAATGCGCAAGTTTCATTTGATCTAATAGTTAGCACAGCTTCGTAGGAGGGAGATGCTCAATAGTTAGCTTTTGCGAAGTAGTGAAATGACATGGCACTCCAAGCAGACGGTCCAGCTGGTCGAGAGAGTGAGTAAGATGATGGCACATGGCAGAAGATCAAAATAGTCAGCAAGTCGGATCTAAGGATTAAAAGGTGGGTCCCAGAGGTGAGTCATGCCATGGGATAAGAAGTGACCTGGTAGATACAGGTGGCAAGGATGAGATGGAATCTAGTGTTTTCTCTCAGAAAATGAAAGGTTGACATGTCAGTTTGAAAGTGACTAGATGTCAGGTGGATTAAGTTGAGTCAGAGGGCCCACGTCTGCCGAATTCAATTATGTTGTTAAGCATCAAGCAAGTCAAATATAATCTAGCGGCCCACGTGAATTCGCAATGATAAAGTGCTCATGTTTTATGCCTTGCGAAACAACGAAAAGGTTTTTTGGGACTTGAAGATAGATAAAGCATGAAGTTAAAAGGGGATCAACTCCATTTTGATCCAAGGGCTCACGTTGTTTCGTGGTTGCGAACCAACCGAAGGATAAGCCTGCAAAATAGCGAAAGGAAGAAGGTTCATCTAGGTGTAATGCTAGATGGTAACATGCCGATTGACACGTGGTCTTAGAAGAAGTTGAGGGCCCGCCAAGGTGTAATCAGTGGTTATAAGGGAAAGACATGTGGCTGACGTTGAACTAAACTCAAAGAGTTTTCCAAAGCTAATGGTTGACTGCCATGTGGTAGTCAGTAACTAATGAGAAAGTGGCATAAGTCAATAAAGCATAAGGGTCTCCCTTAAAGGATGGTCATCTCCGATCTGATCCAACGCTTCGCGTTGTTTCGTAGCTCTAAGTTGAAAGTAGTTTAAGCTATGTGAAATAGCGAAAGACCGTTAGCCATCAAGATAAAGGCATGGTTAATGAAGAAGCTGACGGTCTTGGTAAGAGTTAAGCATCGAGCAATTAAAGTTCTATCTAACGCCTGGTGTGGCTTCACAAAGGAAAAGTGCTCAGAGGATAAAGCCTAGGAAATGGCAAAAAAGAGGTAGGGCCCGACGTGAAAGCAAAGCTATTAAGTCAGTGTAAAGGATGATTAAGTTTCTTTTGATTGGATGGTTGGCGTGATTTCATTTAATGGAATCGCCTGAAGGTTATGCTTTGCAAAACAGTGAAAGAGCGAAAGGAAAGAATGTGCAGGTATGTTGTGACCCATTGGAGCAAAAAATTTGAATTCTCTCATGAATTCAATTCTGAAGGGATGACCGAAGCATGTGGTATCAATGTTGCAGTTAAGAGCCTGAGTACCATATATGATCTCCTATTGATTGAGTATAGGTATCATTCCAAAGAATTGTTGCAGAGGAGCAATTGCAGAGCTATTTTCTTCAAATACAAAGCAAATTCATTCAGTTGCAGAGTAGATTCCTTCAAGCTGAAACAAGTTTTCTTGTACTCTTGCTTGGTAATTTCTTAGCAGTGTGTGTCTCAATTGAGGTCTTGATTTTGTCATAGAACCAGTTGGGGTAATAGTTTAAATTGCTTGCATATTTTAAGATGGCACCTAAGAGAGAATTTTTAGGGAAAGTTAATTACTAGGGAAGGGCCATTTGTGATGATTTTCTCGAGCACTTGACATTGTCAACTAATTAAGCATCAAAGGTGAAAGAATTAGTGCCAAGAGCTCCTCGTTTGAAAATAGGAGAAGGGTTATATGACAAGGGTAACTGGTTGAGAGACCCATAGGTTGGGTTGTCTGGGTTGGGGTTGTTCAAAGTTGGATTTGGCATGATAAATTCCCTAGCCCCACAGAATAGCATCTGGGAGTTAGATGTTGGAAAATTGGTAGTTCTAGGAGTATTCATGGATATGGATCTCCTAACTCAAATCACACATAATTATGATCCAGTCACAAGAAGCATTAGGGATATAAATGGGAAGGCCCTTATTAAAATCAATAATGAGGAATTCGGAGGTTCTTTTGGGCTTAATGAGTTTACCAATTTCCTAGAGCCTATCAATTTCAAATCACTAGCTCAAGTATATAGTGCACAAAGGAACCACCTTAGAAATGGGCCTCTTAAGGAATTTTTTGTGAAAATAGGTAGGTTGATAGTTGTAGGACCCAACATTGAAGAGCCTTTCTCATTGAATCTATTCACCCTTAGGGCTAAGGGAGTGTATTGGTCACTTTGCCAAATTTTGGGAGAGGATGCTGAGGCAAATATGCCCAATCATTACATGCTAATGATTGCTCAGATTTTGAATCCTTCTCTTGCAGTAACCTTTGATTATGCTTCTTTTATTACTGATGCTATCCATGGAGGGTTGATAGGAATAAAGAATGGGAAGGTGGATAGGCCTTTTGGATGGTATTCACTCCTCATGCATCTGTTTTTGTTCAAAGGTGGTGATTATTTTGCAAGTGGAATGGACCTTATAAAAGAGAAGGATGGAGAAAAGATGCCAGTGCAACTATGGAGTACATTGCTGTCATGGGACAAAGATGATGCTAGTTTCTTAAAATTTGATAAATGTTTTGCATCAAAGATTAGAAATCTCCTCTGTTCAGAAAACCCAAGAATCCCCAAGGTTCTTTTAGAATTTATTAGACCAAAAGAATTTGCAGAAAATATAAAAATTGTCCATAATTGGGGTGATATTTACTTATACCCTGTCTCCACAGTATTTAGAGTATTTGGTTTTAGAGGCACTCCATTCTTATTGCCCTATTAGGTCCCTCTCAAAGTGGGAATTACAGAAGTCCTCAGACAAATTGGTAGTGTGCAAGAGGCAGAGCTGACAGGCAGGGGTAAAGGGACTATTTTCCCTATGATTACTATAGCCCACCAATTTGTAATAACCAAGGGAGGTTGGAATTGTTTTGAGGATTTTCTCAAACCTTATCATTTGCCAACTACAATATCTAGGTGTGCCAATCGAGAAGATTTATTCAATGGAATGTTTAGAAAGAGAGCAATATGCAAAGGTAGACCCCATCAATTTCAGTTTCCTGAAGACCTCATTAGAAATGAGTTTGATCTCGATGAGCAGGAGCTAAGGAAGGAAAAGTGGGTGGCTTATAAAAAGGCCTTAGATTTTGTACATCAGTTTGATGCCAGCTATGACCCATTGTCTAGCTTTTTCCCTTTTGAGGAGAAAATAAAGTTCCTAATTCTTTGCTTTGAGGATGTAATGCAGACTCTGAAAGAAAAGAGGGAGGTTGTGATTAAAAATAGCCCTGAAATGGCAAGAATGGTTCTAAGTAGGTTTGCCTCTACTAGAGCAATCCCTCTTGGTGACTATACATTGCACAATAAGTCTAATTATAGTGTACTGATGCCTACAACAGGGGAGCCCTCTACCTCCAAAGGAAAGAGGAAGATACAAGATGTCATTGACATCCAAGAGAGCCCAAAGAAGCAGAGAGTAGGAAAAGAGATACAATTTGATACACTCTTGTACTCTCCATCCCAATCCCCTATTCATATAGGAGATGAACAGGCAGCAACTGAGCAGCTAATACAGTTAGGTAGCCTGGGAGAAATAGCCTACACATATGATGAATTGGAAGAAGGAATGCCAGAAGAGCCCCTTGCTGCTGAGATGAACATCACTACCAATGAGTTTAAGGGCCAGGAGTGGGATCCTGAGATCAAACTGGCCATTGAGGACTTCTTGGCTGACAATAACTTTGTTACATCAGGAGCATTCATGCAATTTGTATGGAAGCAATATATTGACAAATACAATGCAAGATGTGAGAAGAGAAAAGGTGAGCAACCTCACAAAGATCCAGCTCTGGTGGAGGAGGATATAAAGCAAGAAATGATGGATGAGTTTAAGACCATCACTCCTGAGCAAGGAAGAGATATGGTGGCACAGGCTGGAGTACTCATTCTCCCTGAGTGTGACATAGCAGATGCCTTGGTACTGGAGGCAGTGAGAAAAGAAACCAGACCCATGGAGGGAATCACTTTTAGCAAAGACAATGCTGCACTAGTCATGTGGTCTCTTAAGAGAGATGATAATAGGAGAAATAAGGACACCCCAGGGTCAAGTTACCATGGTGGAATGATAGTGAAAAGAGTGCAGAACACCGGGGTAGTGGAAGCTACTAGCACTGTGTTAGAGACTGCAAAATTTAGTGTTGCAGTAGCAGAAAGGGAAGCTAAGGAAAAAGAAGACCTCCAAGTCAAGTTGGAGATAATTTTGAAGGCTTACAACAATGCTAAAGAAGAGGTAAGGGGTAAAGATAGCATTATTGCCAAGCTGCAAAGCTAGTTGACAAGACAGTACCATCAGGGTGAGTCTTCAACACTGATGATCTCCTCTTCTCCTGAAAGACCTCCACCCACTAGCCCTATTATTGAGTTCCCACCATCTCCAACACCTTCTAGTTCTCAAATGGTTGAGATTACTCCCCAAGAATTGGAGAATTTTAAACAAGCTCAGGCCTTGTATGCCAAGAAGTATGAAGAAAGAGTAAGGGCTACCATCTCAAGTTTTGCAGATACCATGAGTGCCTCACTATTATATAACAACATAAGCAAGATTTTGGATATGTGGAATGAGCTTAATGGAGATAAGGCCATTTTGACACCTATTTTTGACAAGTGGAAGCCTAGAGAGAAGGATTTGGAGCTTATTTGTGTATCTTATGATGAAGCAGGGGCTGATCCTACCATCAAATTCACTTGTGACACCACCAAGGACTTAGTAAAATTGGTAGAAGGGGTGGATAATGCTGAAAGGAAAATCAACTTGTACAAAAAGGAGTACACTAATCAGGTTTTTGAATTGATTCCAGGAGTTTTTGTTAGCCCAAATCAATTGAAGGAAAAACAAGTGTGGCTTAAGGAATTAGAGGCCAAACTATCAGCCAGAATAAAAGGAATTGTTGATTTAGATGATGCTTCCTTTTTTGTTGTAACAATTCAAGAGATAGAGAAAATCAAATCTCATTATGGTTTTCTCAATTCAGAGGTCAACAAGATGAGAAATTCCTGGAAGAGGTTAACCAAGGCAAAGACAAAAGTGATTAACTTTGCATGGCCAACTGATGATGTGTACAATGAGTGGACAAGAAAATATGCCATCCAAGATGTAGAGCAGTTAGAGGGCACTCCTGAATAGTTAGAAGAGGTTGCAACCATACAACAAGTAGAAGAAGCTGCAGAGGTCGAAAAGGACTTGTAACTGCTTTTGTAAAAGATCTTTGTAACTTCTTCTTGAGAAGAAATGATTATAACAAATTCTCCTAGGAAATTCTGAAGCTATGTGCATCCATATTGTTATAAATGGATACCAAGACTAGTAGAGAGAGGATCACAAATAATTGTAAGAAAACACTATAGAAATTTATCTGAGCTTTTCTAAGTTTAATGGAGAATATTCGAAAGTTTTTGTAATACTTTCTTGAAGATAATATCAATATACAGACCATTGGTTTTGAGTTAAAACTTTGTGTCATCTTCAAATGTGTTTGAAATTGTTTACTGGTTTCATTCTAAATAATCCAGGGTTATTTTGTTTGAATAGGGGTTGTAAGGCAACTTTCAGTAGATGTTCTTGTTAGCTTTTCTCTTCAGGAGGGAAATTAAATATGTGAGGATCACTTCTACCAGTAAATTCCTGGTGAGATATTTGAATCTTGATGAGCATATTTTAATTTGGTGTGCATAAATTCTTATATGTGTCAAGCATATATAGGGATCTACAGAAGCCAAACTAATGGGATATGTATAGGTATTTGACTGTGAGAGTATTGTTTGAACTTAGATGACTCTGTGACCTTGGATAAGGCACTAGTATAGATTGAGGTTGTCTATTACATGTTTTGTAGGTCAAATTCTGAATATGAGTATAATTTTCATTCCTTTGTTTTAGATAGTTTCAAGGTGATTAGATCCACAAGTTTTCTGGACTGGTTTACTGTGGATTTATCTTTTGAAAGTGTGAATTTAGTTCACAAAGGTATACCCACCTAGACTTTGAGTAGGTCCGAAGTGTAGGAGGTTAAATCAAACCTTGTCATATGTTGTCCTAGGAGTTTCCTTCTCGTTAATATCCCTTCTGCACAGAGTTATTATATCATAAATAGGATGTTGAAGTGAATCAGATTTTGAAGACAACATGTTGTTCCAACATATATCTCTGGAATTTGTTGCTCTTGATCCTTTTCTGTTGGCATATGTGTAGAGTATGTTGACATGATGATATGGTGTTTTCATTGATGTCAATATACTGAAAAGATAACCGGTAATATGCTAAAGAGAGAACCGGTAATATGTTGAAGAGTGAACCGGTAATATGTTGAAGAGTGAACCAGTTTATTGAAGTTAAGCAACTGGCAAAGTGAACCAGTATAATGTTGTGAACCGGTATATGTGAAAAAGGTGAAGCGGTATGTTTGTCTAAGTGAACCAGTATATGGAATGTTGTCTATCAAGGTTTAATATGGTATGACTACCGGTTGGTAGTCCTAGCCTCAGGGTTTCCGGTTGAACTGTTTTGAGCCTGTGTGATTCAATCGATGGCATTGTGTGATGAGTTAGCATTGTAATGAAGATCAGATTGTGTTGCCATGTTAGCCTCATGCGCATGAAGGATCTTGCATGAAGGAGATTGATCCTGTCTACCTAGGGAATGTGCGAAGTCCCTGCAAAGGGTGAAGAATGCGTGATGGGTTATCGCCTCCAAGAAGCGGTGAAGAACGAACAATGGAGAATCTTTTGAGATTTGTTCAAGACCATTGTATTCAAATGCAAAGTGTTCAATGGTTAGGATTGAACCGACTAAATTGCTCAATCTAAATGTTTAGGGTTTAGGGTTTATGCTACTGACCTATCTGTTTCCTATAAGGTCAATGTTGTGTTTCATGTTGAAGTTGTTGGCAAATGTTGTGTTTGTATCTAAGAGAAGAGATGCATGATTCTTGCCAGATCAAATAAGAGAATTGATACCTACAAAGTGTGTGTGTAGAAGGAAGGAACTAAAATGGATTTGCATTGGCATTGAGTGCTATTACCAGATCATTGTAATACCTGTTGATCTCTAATCACTTCAATAGTTGGAAAATCCCTTAACAGGGTAGCTTTAACCAGCCTACTATAAATCCTTTAACAGGGTGACTCAAAGCCATTGAGTTCATAAAATCCTCTAACAAGGTAACCTTTAACAGGGTTTAACCCTTGACTGGGTATTCTAGCCATCCCTTAACCGGGTGATCCCTAACAGGATCGGTTCCTAACAGAACCTATTGTAACATTCTTTAACCAGACTAGGCTCCTAATAGAGCAGACTTCTAAAGAGTTCAAAAATAGCTTGTGGGTATTCATTCCCACCATGGTTTTTCCTAGTTGGGTTTCCACGTGAAAAATATGCGTGTCATGTGTGATGCCTCTTTCATGTGATGTATTGTTATTTCCTGTTTAGTGGTAAATCATGTTGTTCTAGTAAATTATTGTATCTCTGATGATAGATTATCTGTTTATGCATCAAGATGAAGTGGAAATGAGGGAGTATATTGTATGGAAAGCTAAGTGTTGCCGGTTCATGTCTTTCATAGTCTCATTATGTTTAACCGGTAGTAATCTGGTTTAGACCGGTATTAGTGTTTGTTTGTCAAGTGCACTATTTGCAGTCAAACCGGTTTACGAAAATATTTTGTGTATGTACTGATTCACCCCCCCTCCTAGTATAGGTTTGGTACTCACTATTCATCATTTAGTTATCAATTGGTATCAGAGCATCCTCCAGGTCCTCTGTGTTGTAAGATTAACCACTTGAGCGAAAGATCCTATTGTAATGATGAAGAGGGAAGGTCCAAAGTTCAACAAAGATATTTTTAAAATATGGAAGGATAGAATGAAGATATACATCAGAGCATGGGTGCTCAACATTGGAGCTATGTTGAGAATGCTTATGTTATCCCTACCAGTACTCTCACCGATGACCAAAAGAGAGAGATTTAGAAGAATGGGCAAGTCATGGAAGCCCTAATTAGTAGTTTATCTGCCATTGAGTTTATTGATGTTCAGGACAAAGAGAATCCCAAAGAAGTATGGGATTCCCTTGAGAATATTTATGGCGGTGATGAGCATGTGAAACAAGCTAAGGAAGAAAGCCTTAGGGGAAAGTTTGAAGACATGTGGATGGTTGAAGGAGAGACCATTCAACAATATGGAATAAGAATAAAACTGTTGTTGGAGATATCAAGAGTGTAGGTGGTAAAATGGAAGATTCCACTATTGTTAGCAAAGTTTTGAGATACTTATCACCAGTCTATGCAATAAGGGTTATAGCTATTCAGGAGTTGAGGTCTGTAGACAAGACAAAGGTATCCCTAGAATCCATAATTAAAAAGCTAACATCTGATGAGCTAAATAATTATGATGGCAGTATTCAAAAGATTGAATCAGCCTTCAGAGCATCTGCTGCACCATCCAGAAAAGGCAAAGAAGCTAGTATCAGTGGTGAACCAAGACAGAACAAAGAAATGGATGATGAGGAGATCCTGATGGAATTTGAAGCTCTTCTTACCAAGAGACTTCCTAAGGGAACCGATAAATACAAAGGTAAGCTCCCTTTGAAATTATTTTCTTCTAATAGGATAGGACACATTGCTATAAACTATCCTAATGATGATAGCAAGGACAAACCGGAAAAGTTCAAGAAGTTCAAAGGAGGAAATCGAAGAAACTGTTTTGTAGTAGTTGATGAAGGTGTCACTGATGAGGAATCAGATGATGAAGAAGATGAAGATATTGCGTTTGTAACAGTCAAGGAAAATGTGTCAGACAAGAAGGCTCTTATCTCCCAATTTGATAATTCCAATGAGTGGATTATTGACAGTGGTTGTTCTCACCATATGATTGGTGACTAGAGTAAGTTTCTATCTCTAGAAGAGTATGATGGTGGTGTGGTTTGTTTTGGTAATGATGCATCATGTATGGTAAAAGGCAGAGGGTCCATCTCTCTGAATGGAAGAAGCAGTGCTGACAATGTGTATTAGGTAGAAGGTCTAAGGCACATCCTTTTGAGTGTTTCTCAACTGAATAATAATGGACTCACTCTAGAATTCAAAAATGGAGTGTGAAAAATCAAAGGAAAGAATGGTGAACTGATGGCTACCGGTATGCAGATGAAAGGTAACCTATTTTAGCTAAATGCTAATGTCAGTACATGTCTTATGGCTAAGTTTGAGGACAGCTGGATATGGCATAGGAGACTCTACCATGTAAACTTTGACAATATTGTGAAGGCCAATAACATCAAGGCAGTTAGAGGATTGCCTATGTTGAGCAAACCAGAAAATCCTTTGTGCATAGAGTGTCAACTAGGGAAAATGTCTTCCTCAACCTTCAGAGGTAAACCTTTCACTGCAGACAATTTACTTGATCTTGTACATACTGATTTGTGTGGTCCTATGAAAACTAGGAGTGTGTAGGGAGATAGGTATTTTATGATTCTTATAGAGGATTGCTCAAGAATGATGTGGGTCACATTCTTCAAGGACACATCTGAAGCCTTTGGAAAGTTTAAAGCTTTTAGAGCACTGGTAGAAAAGGAAAGCGGTAGAAGAATCAAATGCCTTAGAACTGATCAAGGAGGGAACAAATATTGTGAAGAGAATGGCATCAAGAGGCAACTGTCTACCCCCCAGACTCCATAGCAGAATTGCTTAGCAGAGAGGAACAACTGGACTGTGGTTGAAGTGGCTAGAACTATGTTGATTCAAGGAAAGTTTGCTCACACCTTTTGGAGAGAAGCGGTGAGCACTGCAGTCTACACAATGAACCAGGTACTCATCAAGAAAGGAAAGGATAAGACTCCTTATGAGTACTGGACTGGTAAGACACCAGTAGTAATCTACTTCAGAGTGTTTGGTAGAAAATGTTATATCAAGAGGAGTGAACATCAGAGCAAATTCAATGGAAAATGTGATGAGGGAATATTCTTAGGATATTCCACCAAGAGTAAAGCTCTCAAATGTTTCAACAATAGGACTTAGAGAATTGTTGAAAGCATCAATGTTAGGGTTGATGAAAACTCTGAGAAACTTGAGGAAACTGGTAGAGAGCATGTAGGAGATGAACTAGTAGTAACCTTCTAGGAACTGGTTGCAAATCAACCTAGTACCAGTAATTGTGCTCCTACACCGGTGGATGCTGATGCTGATGAAGATGAGGATGAAGAAGAAAAGCAAGAGGAATCTATTAAGAATATACCTAGGTATGTAAAACTTAATCATGATCCAAAGTAGATCATAGGTGACAAAGATGCAAGAATTCTTACAAGAAGAAAGGTCAGAGAAAATTCATGTATGATCTTTGAATTTGAGCCTAAATAATTCAAAGAGGCACATAAAGATGAAGACTAGATCAAGGCAATGGAAGAGGAACTTGATCAGATAGAAAAGAATGGTACATGGTCTTTGGTACCCAGACCAAAGCATAAAAATGTCATTGGAACCAAATGGGTCTTTAGAAATAAACAAAATGAGGATGGCACAGTGGTAAGGAACAAAGCCAGACTAGTATGTAAAGGATATGCCCAAGAAGAAGGAGAAGACTATGGAGAAACCTTTGCTCCAGTAGCAATATTGGAAGGACTTTGTATGCTTCTTGCATATGCAGCTTTTAAAGGATTGAAGGTATACCAAATGGATGTAAAATATGCATTTCTAAATGGAATACTTGAAGAGGAGGTGTATATAGAGCAACTAAATGGGTTTTCCCTATCAGAAGATAGTGACATAGTGTGTAGGCTACATAAAGCCTTGTATGGATTGAAGTAGGCACCTAGAGCATGGTATGAATGCTTGCACTCCCATCTTGTGAAGATTAGATTTGAAAGAACAAGTGAAGATAGCAATATCTACTTGAAATCAGAAGGAGATCAGATTTTGATCTGTGAAGTATTTGTTGATGACATAATCTTTGGTGGAGATGACAAGATGAGTCATGACTTTGTAGATGAGATGAAGAAGGAATTTGAGATGTCCCTCATAGGGGAGATTAAGTTCTTCAATGGACTACAGATTCAACAAATGAAAGATGGAATATTTATTACTCAGTCCAAGTATGTAAAAGAGGTGTTGAAGACCTTTGGCATGGAAGATAGCAAACCAGTTGGTACACCAATGGTGACCAGTTGTAAACTATCAAAAAGAGGATGACTCAGCATTGGTAAATGAGAAGAAATACCGATCAATGATTGGTAAGTTGCCTTATGTAGTGCATAACAGACTGGATATTGCACATGCAGTGGGTATTACCTCTCGGTTTCAGAAAAGCCCAAGAGAATCCCACTTGGTAGCAGTCAAGCGGATTCTTAGATATCTGAAGGGAACTATTGACTATGGATTATGGTTTCCATACAATGATGATTTCAACCTGAAAGTGTTCACAAATGCTGATTGGGCTAGTAATGTGGATGACTGGAAGAGCACAACTGGTGGTGCATTCTTTCTCGGTGGTAGACTGGTCTCATGGATGAGTAAAAAGCAGAGTTGTATCTCTCAGTCTACAACAGAAGTGGAGTATGTTGCAGCTTTTATGAACTGCACCTAGACTATTTGGATGAAGCATGTATTGAATGGCTTCAAAGTTCCTGTATCTAAATCAATAAGTATATTTTGTGACAATACAAGTGAAATTAACATCTCCAAGAATCCGGTTTTACATGCTAGAACCAAGCACTTTGAACTCAAGTATCATTTCTTGAGGGAAAAGGTTCAGAATAAAGAGGTGGTATTGGAACATGTTTCCAGTAAGGAGTAGTTAGTAGACATATTCACCAAGCCTCTATCAAAGGCTACTTTTACCTATCTGAGAGGTGAATTAGGGGTGCTACCCCTTCAAGAGGTAAACTAAAGGTTTGCGCTCTACATCAGTCAGATCTTAGTTTGCTATATCTTTTCAAGATTGATGTGTTGAAGGATGCTACTCCTCAAGGGGAGCAACATAGTGGAATAGGGAAGTTTGTGCCTCCACTTTGGCATTGTTGTCAAAGGGGAAGAAGATGTGAAGTGGAGAAGATATCTGTAGTATTAAGGAGAAGATGTGATGTAGAAAGAGAGGTATCTTTATGTATTGCCATCAATGCCAAAGGGGGAGATTGTTGGCATATGTGTAGAGTATGTTGACATGATGATATTGTGTTGTCATTGATGTCAATATGCTAAAGAGAGAACTGGTAATATGCTAAAGAGAGAACTGGTAATATGCTGAAGAGAGAACTAGTAATATGCTAAAGAGTGAATTGGTAATATGTTGAAGAGTGAACCAGTTTATTGAAGTTAAGCAATTGGCAAAGTGAACCGGTATAATGTTTTGAACCGGTATATGTGTAAAAGGTGAAGCGGTACATTTGTCCAAGTGAACCGGTATATGGAATGTTTTCTATCAAGGTTTAATATGGTATGACTACCGGTTGGTAGTCCCAATCTCAGGGTTTCCGGTTGAAGTGTTTTGAGCCTGTGTAATTCAACTGATGGCATTATGTGATGAGTTAGCATCGTAATGGAGATCAGATCATGTTTCCATGTCAACCTCATGCACGTGAAGGATCTTGCATGAAGGGGATTGATCCTATCTACCTCAGGAATGTGGGAAGTCCCTACAAATGGTGAAGAATGCATGATGGGTTATCGCCTCCAAGAAGTGGTGAAGAACGAATGATGGAGAATGTCTTGAGATCTATTCAAGACCATTGTATTCAAATGCAAAGTGTTTAATGGTTAGGATTGAATAGATTGAATTGCTCAACCTAAATTTTTATGGTTTAGGGTTTATGCTACTGACCTATCTATTTCCTATAAGGTCGGTGTTGTGTTTCATGTTGAAGTTGTTGGCAAATGTTGTGTGTGTATCTAAGAGCAGAGATATGTGATTCTTGCTAGACCAAATAAGTGAATTGATACCTGCAAAGTGTGTGTGCAGAAGGAAGGAACTAAAATGGACTTGCATTGGCATTGAGTGCTATTACTAGATCATTGTAATACTCGTTGATCTCTAATCACTTCAACAGTTGGAAAATCCCTTAACAGGGTAGCTTTAACCAGCTTGGTGTAAATCCTTTAGCAGGGTGACTCAAAGCCATTGAGCTCATTAAATCCTTTAACATGGTAACCTTTAACAAGGTTTAACCCTTAACTAGGTATTGTAGCCATCCCTTAATTGGGTGATCCCTAGCAGGATCAGTTCCTAACAAAACCTGTTGTAACAGTCTTTAGTTAGACTAGGCTCCTAACAGAGCGAACTTCTAAAGAGTTGAAAAATAGCTTGTGGGTATTCATCCCCACCGTGGTTTTTCCCAGTTGGGTTTCCTCGTGAAAAATATATGTGTCATGTGTGACACCTCTTTCATGTGATGTTTTGTTACTTCCTATTTAGCGATGAATCATGTTGTTCTAGT
This sequence comes from Cryptomeria japonica, assembly GCF_030272615.1. NCBI lineage: Eukaryota > Viridiplantae > Streptophyta > Pinopsida > Cupressales > Cupressaceae > Cryptomeria > Cryptomeria japonica. The sequence goes on along the minus strand of NC_081413.1, from coordinate 177,778,807 downwards.
AAATTATTGTATCTCTGATGATAGATTATCTGTTTATGCATAAGGATAAAGTGGAAATGAGGGAGTATATTGTATGGAAAGCTAAGTGTTGTCAGTTTATGTCTTTCATAGTCTCATTATGTTTAACCGGTAGTAATCTGGTTTAGACCAGTATTAGTGTTTTTTGTCAAGTGCATTGTTTGCAGTCAAACCGATTCAGAAAAAGATTTTGTGTATGTACTGATTCACCCCCCCTCTCAGTACCGGTTTGGTACTCACTATTCATCATTGAGTTATCATTTTCATCCTTCTTGGTATCTATAGGTAAAGATGCATTATTGTCTAATATATTAGAAAATAAAGAAATAATAGCTTCTCTGTGCTCCTTTATTTTCAACAGTTCTACCAATGGCACTGTAACTTTCATTTGGGTCAAAGTCTAAGTCATATCAAATGTGGAGCTAACAATTGACTCAGTATGAGCTTTAACCTTCTCTCTTTTTGGTTGGCTTGCCTTTTTAGCTGCAGCGGTCCCTTATAAAGTGCCAGTAGTATAATTATCTGCATTCTTTTCCAAATCTTCGAATCGGTCCTCTTTTGTAGGGTCATCTTTGGGTGAAGTGTTATTGCCTACCATCTTTTTCTGATACACTTCTTTCATAAACATAGAACTAGGCTCACCATGGTCTCTATCCTTTTTGTTGCTTCTCAAATTGTAGTTATGTTTGGCTTTGACTATAGAAGCTTTAGTGAGATTTTTGACCTCCTCTTCACTGGGCCTTCTTAGATGAACTTCTTCATCCTCAATTGTCACCATATTCAAAGTGGGGTGCTAGTCAATTATTAGATGCCCTTGATAACCTTCATTGTGACTCATTGTATCATACCCGCTAGCTTCACTTTGTGAGGACTCCTTATCACTTTTAATAATGGTTTCAAACATATTGACAACAAACCTATCCTCATTCTGATACCTCAACTCACCCTCACCCCTCATAGATTCATTTAACACCTAAGCCATAGCACATTGGTAAGGAGAATGTGGCCCATCACAAGCTATACACCAGGGAGTGTTTTCTATATTATGCACATTTCCACCTTTCAAGGGGTCAGGTGTATCTTGGCTATGTGTGTGTTTTGGCTTATCTTGGACAGGTTTACCATCCTTCCAAGTGGTGTTATATGGCATGTCATGTAACCTAGGAGATTTATCTTTCCAATTGTAGTGAGGTTTGTCATTTTTACTCACTTTGGCAGTAAGATCTTTCATGGAAATCATAAGCTTTTCAATTTTATCTTCTTCCTTAGGAGCTTTATTTTGTTGAGGCTTTGGCTCTTGCCACAATCTACCATCCATCCTCCTTCCCACCTTCCCAGATGCTTTCCTATTACTTTCTACATTTATAGCAATTCTAAAAGCATCTCTTAAACTATGTGGGTTTTTTATCCCTAAGGATGTAAGCCATTTTGGGATCAAAAGTATTATAGTAAGTAAGTAAACACACATTTTCATCTAATCTCATTACTTGAAAAAGCTTGTGCATTGCCTTCTGAAACCTTGCATTGAAGTCTGTGACACCTTCTGTAGACACCTAAAAATGGTCAACGCTTGCGGAATCATACTTTAACATTTGCGCATTGCATTATTTTAGGTTTTTTGCATCGCATTAACATTTCTCCTATGTCACGCACTTGGTTTTTATCATTTGCGAGCATTGAGTCATTCTTCTACATTCTTCATTCGTCTCGCTCTCAAATTTGGTCTTGTCGACAACACTCTCCAATCATGGTTTTGATCGATCTTATCCTGTCGCATCAATGTGCGTGCTAATTTGTCATCATTTTGGACATCGTCAATCCTAATTAGGGTTTTGTCCTCTTATCAATCTTATCATCTGGTGATCGATTTGTCATCAATCCTTATCATTTTCAATCTTGTCGTTTTGCGATTGATTTTTTATCGGTCGTTGTCATGTTTGATCTTGTCATTTTGCGATCAATTTGTCATCGATCATGGTCATTTTCAATCTTGTCGTCTTGCAATCTATTTTGTCATCGATCCTTGTCCTCTTGTCAATTTTGTCATTTTGTGATCAATTTGCCATCGATCATTGTCTGTCTCAATTATGTCAATTTGGATCAATTAGTCATTGTTCCTCGTCAATTGGTGCATTTATCAATCAAATCATTTATCACATTGGTCCTTTGTTAATCAAGAATCATGATCGAGTCAATTTTATATCAAGACCTAATTGTCATCCTTGCATTGCTAATTCATCTTCTAGGGTTTCGTGATTTAATCATTTAACCTTGTTTGTCATTTCTCCCTTTAGGATTAATAGATTCTTTATTTATCCTAAGTCTTCTCATCACAATTAAATGTTCATTTAATTGGCTAATTATTCCTCTTTTTGTGAATTAATTAATAAATGACAAATTATTAATTGATTTACCTAATTTCCTAATCTTTCATCAATTTCTAAATTCCCTCTTTGTGAATTAATTAATAAATGAAAAATTATTAATTAATTCACTAAATTCCTAATTTCCTCATTTTTTTCTAATTTCTAATTTCCTAATTTTTATCATTTTCTTAATTCCTAATTTTCATCTTTTTCCCAATTTTCTAATTTTCCTAATTTCTAATTCAATTTCCTCCTATTTGTCTCCTAATTTCATGGGAATGACATTTCAATTTGTCATAATTTGTCATAATTGACAATCAATCAATTTTGTCATAGAAAGTTGTCATAATTTTGTCATGAATTATCAATCAATCAATTTTGCATAGAAAGTGCATAGTTTGTCATAATTTGTCATAATTGACATTTTTGATTTACAATTTCCATTTGAATTGAATCATGCTAATTTGATCATTTCTCCAATTTGTCTATAAATTGGATGAATTTCTTCAATCGCAATCTAATAATCACTTGTTTTGAATTACTTTGTCGAATCAATCACGCTTTGAGTATTCTTGTGCCAATGTTAATCTTGCTTTCACATTAGGTTTATGCACTTGAAGGTGAGATCCACAAACATAGGCTATTTGGAGAAGAAAGAAGGACAATGGAGCTGCATGAAGGAGACATTCAGATCTGCATCTGGTTTGCTTAGTTTTTAGTTTTGAATGTTTTGCTTTTCATGTCTTTATTGAGTGTGTTAGGATTGATCATTGCAATGTGCTTTTGTGATTGGGCTAGATTAGTATTTTGATACTTGCTTTGATGATTTCTGATTTCCTAGCTACATTAATTGGTGAACTCAATGTGAACTAACCCCCTAATCATACTTTTGAGTTCTTTTGAGTTGATTTGCAGGTCAAAAACTCAAGAAACAGGGTAGTGCAGTGTTTTCTGGGAACTTCTGCGCCTATGTCAAGCATTCTGTGCTTGTGTCAAGGACATCCTACGCCTGTGTCAAGCATTCTGCGCCTATGTCAAGGACATTCTATGCCTGTGTCAAGCAATCTGTGCCTATGTCAAACATTTTGTGCCTATGTAGGGCCAGAAATAGAGGTAAAAGATAGTGTTTTTCACTTGCAAATTGTTTTCTTTTACATTTTGTTTCTACTTTTTTTGGTTTTATGGTACTAATTCTTTGTGCAGAACCTTGGCATATGCATGAAAAAGACAACAAATGAAACTACTAACATGTTTTTGTGCAAGTTCGATAGTCAAAGACTAAACATATCAAACTTCTGACTTGGGTTTTGCAGGTTGCCTTGGACTACAACTAAACTTTGTGTTTGCAATTAATATTTAGGCACCTAGTGATTTCTAAATAGGATGGAATGAATGTATGTTTGCTTTGATTGTTGAGTTTGACATTGGAGTAGGAGAGTATGCTCTCATCCTTCTTAGGGTGATCAGAAATCCAGATCTTCAATACCATGCTCATGTTTTTGATTGTGAGTCACCTTTAGAGGGCCTGCCTTCCCGACCATTTGCTTTTGCAAGCAAGTGATAATCGTGAGAAGGGAATGACCCAAAGTGAGTATGGCTAGAATACCTTGGCATTCTAACTCACTATAAACAAATAACTGATGGGAGAAAGCTTTGAAGGAAGGGTTATGTGGGAATTGTAGTTACTTGGGAAGTGATGACCCTTGAACTCTTTCTCATATCAACATCTAAGTAGGGCCTCAAGGTCTAAATCGTGCTTGCACGACTACATTTGTTTGGTATCTTGGTGGGCTTAATGTCTCAATCACACTTGCGTGACATCAAGGAGTAACACTTAACATAAATCCTTACTAAACACTTTGTTTTTAGAGGCCAAAAACCCTTCTAGTTTCTTGAGAAGGACAAGTTCAGATACTTGGAAGAGATACTAAGTTCATCATGGGGAGATTTTTGTGGGGACTGATGCTTGGCTTCCTTGAGAAGTGAGTGCCATGGAGGGGAGCCCGTGGGGTCAAGCATTTATGTATTCTCCTTGAATCTCATAACAAGTCTACCTCTCAAGTACCTATTGTCCCTGCCTACCATAAGAAATGTGTGAATGAGCATAATTGTCTTGAGTCTAAGTTGAAATATCTTGTCTTCTTTGTTTGTCAAAAGTTGAATTGCATCTCATTTCAAAAACAAGGCAAATTGATTCAAAACAAGGTTAAACACAAGAACATTTCATCCAACAAAGTTCAAAACACCTTCAAACATGGTTGTCAAACATTTTTCAAAATCTTTTCTCAACATTCATGTCACTTAGATTTAGGTTCATCCCAGGTTTGCATTTTGCAAAGTCATTGTCAATTACCAAGGTTAAGTTTCACCTAGGTCATACTCCTTTGCATATCAATAAGGGTCATCCATTTTGCATGTGTCCTCTTGCATTAGAGTAATACCATTTTTATTCATTCATATTTGCATACCCTAGGTCTCTTCATTAAGCGTAGGTCATTATCATATCATATTAGGGTCATTTACATAGTAATTGTTCCTTTGCATATAGTGTCAAAACTAGGTTTTGTCATACTTGAGTAATTCCAAATCTTTGATAAACCCTAAGTCATTGTTAGGAAGTCTAGACCTTATCAAACCTTTTCTCTTTTTGTCATTATTGTCATTTGGTGAAACCTAGCTTAGTATCAAAGCATATAGGGGAGACATTGTCATTTTGTCCTTTTGTCACTTGGTCCTTTTGTCCTTTGAGGTCTAGACATCATTTCAATTTCCTAAGGGTCTCTCTTTTAGATTTGCATTCAAAAAGTTTGTCAAAATCTTGAAAAACAACCAAAAACATAGATTGCATTCTTGCCATAGATTGCATTTTCATCTATTTAGTTTGCATTTAGTTGCATATCATACATTATCTTTGAAAAATTCCAAAAAAAAAAAAAAATTCCAAAAATATTGCATTTGCATAGTGACATGCTTTTTGAAATGAGGTCTCAACCTTCTTACAAAGCCATGCCATCACAATTGAGCAATCAATCATGTCAATCCAATCTCTACATGTCTCAGAACTTGGATCAAACTTATCATGATGATGTAAATGTCCAAATACAAAATCTAGAGGAGAAACTAGCTCAAGAAGAGGAGATATTGGAACAAAGAGTGAAAAGCATTGAGAAGAATAGATCACAAATGTCCAAAATGTTTCAAAAATTTCCAGGTCGAAATCCAAAGATTGAGCCAATTGATGTAAGATCTCTTCTTGAACGATCATACATACCAGCTCTCCTCTCCCAAATAGAGATGATGAAACAATTTCAAGAAAGGAGACAACATCAATTTCAACATTATGTGCCTCCACAACAAGAACAAGAAGGTGTTTACTATCAATCAGATTTTCAACCAATACAACCAATGGTTCAACCAATGGTCCAACATATACAACCAACACAACCAATGGTCCAATTTCAACAATATGTCCAACCAACTATACAATGTCAACAAATGGTTCAACCAATGGTGGAATATCAATGTCAACAACCACAACCAAACATTCAAAAACAAAACTTGCACCAGACACCAACCCAAGTTTCAAACATGTCAGAACAATTAAACCAAGTCCAATATCAAAACATGACATTAGACCAGAACCAACTCCTTTCCAAACAAGTTCAAATTCCAGATACAACCATGTCAAAACCTTGAAAGAAAGGTGGCTTTATTGCAATGATCTTAAGGAAATTACCAAGTGAGTTCTTTGAGGAAGATCAAAATAATACACTTATGTCTAGCAATGCCTCATCCCCTCGCAAGAAAATTGACTCACCAGTGGCATCTATCCCTACACCTTTAGAAGTTTCACAAGAACCTTCCATATTGTCCTCATCCAATAATACACTCAAGGATGCAATTATCCAAGGGCTATCCATAATTGATTTCCAAGATAATCCAATTCATGATGCACATCCTTGTCTTTTATCAGAAATACAAGACCCAATGCCACCATGCACTTTATTGCCATTACCTGTTTTAGAGGACCCCATTCAAAGTCCTTCTTCCTCATGTTCAAGCATTGATTCCTTGCCAGAATCCATCACAAATGTTCAAAGTGCATCTCCTTCATGCCAAAACATTGATCCCTTGTCAGAATCCTCCATGCATATCCCTAGTCTAACCCCATGTCAAGAGGATAATTTAGAGCATGAAGAAATGAGTCCTAAAGAAAATCAAGATCAAGATCCTAAAACCTTATCATCCCATCCAATTGTTGACCAAGATCCCATTTCCCCAGACACTCATGATGATTCCCCTATTCTTGTCCATCCTATCCAAAGTCCTATTGACACTCCATTCCTTGGGCAAGATCAAGATATCCTAGTCCATCCAATCCCAAATGATCCCCTTCCATTTCACGAAAAAAATGTCCTTTCGAATCCCATTGGCATTCCACTTCCTGAGAAAGATCAAGATATCCCTTCCATCCTTTATGATGATCCCATTAAAAGTTCAGAGCAAAGCACCTTTAAAGAGGATTCCAATGATCTTCCTCCTTGTCAAGATCAAATTATTCCTTTAAATCCTCCGCAAGATCCTTTTGTTCCTCCATCTCCTTGTCTTAATGCTCCATATACACTCCAAGATCGCATTTCTTTTGGTGATCCCATTATTTCTCCCATTCCATCTCTTGAAGAGCCTATCATTGAACCATGTCCACTACACAATCCTAGTCCCCCTCATGATCCTAATCCCCCTCATGATTCTAACATGGTACAAGATGTTCATGAACCCTCGATATGCATAATGGGTTCTTCCACTTTGGAGCAATCTAATCCACTTCAAGATCTCATTATTTCTCTCATATCATATCCACCTCATAATGGACTCGCGTTTTCTTCCCAAAGAAAATAATATACTACAAGTCAAGATATTCATAAAGGAAAAGGAGTAGACCTTCATGAGAAAGAATCCCTTCATGTTAAAGAAAATATTAAGGGTCATGTCTACACAACTCACTCTCAAGACGTTGGTATCCCTCCATCAAAATCCAAACATATCCCTTCCCCATCATCCCTTCCATCCATCTTAGGTCCTTATATCCATTCATCCTCTATGCAAGGTCAACAAAGGCACACATCCTTGAGTAAATTTCATCCATCCAAAAGAAGTCCATTTCATTCATATCCATCCATGCATTCCTTTCCTCCTCCAAGCAATTTGGATGCCAAGTATAAAAGTCATGAGTCTAGCAATCCACATGTATTCAAGGATCAACATGTCCAATATAATCGACATGTCAAAACAAAGAAAAATATGATCTATAAAGAAAAAGAAATATCCAAAAGGCCACAAAGGCCCACTGAGCAAAATAAAGCAAAGTCAAAATATATATGGGTTCCTAAATCCCTTTTGCAAGCAATGCACTCCAAGGAACCACAAAATCATGAAAAATCAAAAACCATGTGGATCCCTAAGCGGCTCCTTGAAGCACAAAAGCCTAAAAAAACATCCAACTTGGCATCCAAAGTTGCTATTCCTCCATCCAACCATCTCAAATTTGTTCCTCCTTCACCTTCTTCATCCATTTTGGGCCCTTATGTCCCAAAATCCCAAGCCTTTCCTCCGTCAAAATCTCAATATCCAAAATACATCTTTCCTCCATCAGTCCATCACCCCTCAAGGTGTGTGCCAATGTCAATCTTGCCAACATTTTTGTCCACTAAAGCCCAATTCTTCCAATGCCCTATCCATTATCCAATGCATATTTTCCATCCTTCGATCCCTTTGATCCAATCCTTTGCATAAATCCTTGCCTTAGTTTCATCTCTTTTTCCATGTCCTTATCCTACCAACGTCTTTGAGCATACTTTTAAAGGTCATGGTCCATTTTTTTTCAAGGCAACTATCCAAACAAAAAGACACTTGAGTCCTTCTTCCATCCCCTATCATGTGTCCATCTTCTATTGAAAAAGTCAAAAAAGTAAAAAAAAAAAAGTGAAAAAAAAAAAGACAAAAGAAACAAAAAAAAAGTAAAGAAAAAATAATTCATCCACTGGTGAAAACCTGGCAAATAGGCACCTTGGGCAAGTACCGTGATGAAAACCTAGCAAACAGGTGTCATGCATAATTTATGAACTTCTTGCACACCACACTTGGGGGCAGGTTTCCTCCTTCATATCCTTTTGTCCTTCATTATTCCATTATCCTATCGAACCCCTGTCATTACCCTTCATATCCTATTGTCCCTCATGTCCAGTTTCCCTTTCCACCTTTGATCTTGACAAGGATGAGGATCTTCATGAGCATCACGCATCTTGTTTGCAGCTTTTAGTCCATCATAGCTTTTGGTCATTTATCCATTTGCTTATTATAACCTTTCATCCATATTCCCTGTCTTATTGCAACTTTCTACCACTATCCTGTATCCTATCCCGACCTTCAGTCCATGTCCCTTATCCATTCTTGGTCTTGCTTATCCTATCCATATCTTATCACTATCCATACACTCTTTTTCATTCCTTGATCTTGATCTGACATAAGGACGCAAAATTTAAACATGGTTTCAAAAACCTCTTGACATGTCCCTCATGCCATGTTCCTACTTTACATTGTCATATCCAATCTCTTGTCCCATCATGCAATAGCCCTTGAAAATTGCATCCGCATTGTCTCCATAATAAAAGGCCTTTGTCTTCCCTCTATCCACCATCATTTCAGAAAGCCTATTTATTCACCTGTCATATTCCTTGCCTTGCTAGACATTGGGGGCAAAATCAAAATAAAAATTCAAAAATGTCCTGAAATAATTCAAAAAAAATTGAAAAATGTCCTGAAATAATCCAAAAAAATCAAATAATGTCCTAAAAAAATCTTTTAAAAATTGAAAAATGTCCTAAAAAAATCCCTAAAACATCAAATACAGTCTTGAAAAAATGAACAACAAAAAAAAAAATTGTAAAACACTCGAAAAGCAAAACAAAACATAAATAATCCCTTTTGTGCATAGACAGCTCACTGAGTATACATCCAACAACTCGCAATCCAACACTGTACTTTAATGAAATCATGCATAAATAGATAAACTTTTCAATTCAAACCAAACATTCAAATTGATCAAAATTTTCATATCAATCAACCTCAAAATCATTCATCCTTGTCACATTATCATGGGTCTTATACAGGGTGTGGTATACTTGAAACCAGACTGTGTCTTGTCTTAGACGGGGTACCGCATGTCCTGAAACTAGACAGCATGATCGTCCTATCAACACTTTCAACTTTTGACAATGAAGATCAAGATGTTAGTTTGATTTGTTGGAATTTGGGCATCTTATCTTTTTACTGATTTATCTTTGGCTTCAATCATGTTCCAATGTTGCTCGATGATGTCACTAAGTGATTTAGAGTAACTAGGATGGTTCATGGTCCCTTTCTTTTTGTTGTGATTGTTGTTTGTTTGCGATGTGTCTATCTTTTGCAAAAAGGGTTGCATTTCAGCTCTGGCCTTCCATGCCATGATGCTACGCATCCGTTTTGCTACATTAAAATAAAGGTTCTCACCTACAAAGTGCATTACTTAAAGCAAGTTTTTCTTTGTCTCTAACTATCCTCTATTTCATTTCTTCTTACTAACATTTCTTCTGTCAGTCTTGGAAGTCCGTTTGATCTGTTCAAACCTATCTTTTTCTATCATTCTTATCGATCAATTGGCCTCTTTTCTGGATGTTTCTAGCCTATTCCTCGAGGGGGCATGCATATGTCATTGTTATTGTCTGGGGCATTTTCATTATTGTTCTTTGAAACAACGCTTAAAATCGCATTGTCTCAAAGAGGGGCAAAATGTAGACACCTAAAAATGGTCAACGCTTGCAGAATCATACTTTAACATTTGCACATTGCCTTATTTTAGGTTTTTTGCATCACATTAACATTTCTCCTATGTCGCGTACTTGGTTTTTATCATTTGCGAGCATTGAGTCATTCTTCTACATTCTTCATTCATCTCGCTCTCAAATTTGGTCTTGTCGACAACACTCTCCAGTCATGGTTTTGATCGATCTTATCCTATCGCATCAATGTGCGTGCTAATTTGTCATCATTTTGGACATCGTCAATCCTAATTAGGGTTTTGTCCTCTTATCAATTTTATCATCTGGTGATCGATTTGTCATCAATCCTTATCATTTTCAATCTTGTCGTTTTGCGATCGATTTGTTATCAGTCGTTGTCATGTTTGATCTTGTCATTTTGTGATCGATTTGTCATTGATCGTGGTCATTTTCAATCTTGTCATCTTGCAATCTATTTTGTCATCGATCCTTGTCCTCTTGTCAATTTTGTCATTTTGTGATCAATTTGCCATCGATCATTGTCTGTCTCAATTATGTCAATTTGGATCAATTAGTCATTGTTCCTCATCAATTGGCACATTTATCAATCAAATCATTTATCACATTGGTCCTTTGTTAATCAAGAATCATGATCGAGTCAATTTTATATCAAGACCTAATTGTCATCCTTGCATTGCTAATTCATCTTCTAGGGTTTCGTGATTTAATCATTTAACCTTGTTTGTCATTTCTCCCTTTAGGATTAATAGATTATTTATTTATCCTAAGTCTTCTCATCACAATTAAATGTTCATTTAATTGGCTAATTATTCCTCTTTTTGTGAATTAATTAATAAATGACAAATTATTAATTGATTTACCTAATTTCCTAATCTTTCATCAATTTCTAAATTCCCTCTTTGTGAATTAATTAATAAATGAAAAATTATTAATTAATTCACTAAATTCCTAATTTCCTAATTTTTATCATTTTCTTAATTCCTAATTTTCCTCTTTTTCCCAATTTTCTAATTTTCCTAATTTCTAATTCAATTTCCTCCTATTTCTCTCCTAATTTCATGGGAATGACATTTCAATTTGTCATAATTTGTCATAATTGACAATCAATCAATTTTGACATATAAAGTTGTCATAATTTTGTCATGAATTATCAATCAATCAATTTTGCATAGAAAGTGCATAGTTTGTCATAATTGACATTTTTGATTTACAATTTCCATTTGAATTGAATCATGCTAATTTGATCATTTCTCCAATTTGTCTATAAATTGGATGAATTTCTTCAATCCCAATCTAATAATCACTTGTTTTGAATTACTTTGTCGAATTAATCACGCTTTGAGTATTCTTGTGCCAATGTTAATCTTGCTTTCACATTAGGTTTATGCACTTGAAAGTGAGATCCACAAACAAAGGCTATTTGGAGAAGAAAGAAGGACAATGGAGCCACATGAAGGAGACATTCAGATCTGCATTTGGTTTGCTTAGTTTTTAGTTTTGAATGTTTTGCTTTTCATGTCTTTATTGAGTGTGTTAGGATTGATCATTGCAATGTGCTTTTGTGATTGGGCTAGATTAGTATTTTGATACTTGCTTTGATGATTTCTGATTTTCTAGCTACACCTTCATTATCAGACTTTGTGATATTGTTGAATTCATTTAGCATAAATCTCAGATTGGTTTTATCACCATATTTCTCTTGGAAGCAGTTTTTAAACTCTTCCCAAGAACTGATGCTATTTATAGGTAAGCCACTGTACCAATCTCTTGTATCATCCACCAAAGACTACATGAATAATTTTATGATGACATCTTTGTTGGTAATATCATAATCATTTATCATGTCACCGACAGACTTTAAATGCTCCTCTACACTTATGGCATGGTTGCCAGCAAATTCCTGAAGCCTGTCCCTTAGTTCAATAGGAACATGGTTTGGATATTCTTAGGATTCCCATAGATACTGAGAGGGTGGGGGGGTGAATCAGTATCTAACTAGTTAGATGAGTTTCTTAACTTAAAACATGTAGAACATATTAATGCTATATACCGACAAACAAAAAGTAATGCAATAAACAAAGATAACAACAACCACATGAAAAACACACCATAACATAGTAGTTTAATGACGAAACCTAGTGTGGGAAAAACCTCGGTAGGATTTGTGACCCACAATATTCACTTACTAGCCAATAAGAGAATATTACTGCTACAAGAGGGGCCTGCACATGCAGGAAGGCCAAGTACCTAGAGCTCACTACTCAATTACAAAAATGGGAAGTCTCACTGACTTACAAAATGGATTATATAAATCCAATGTCTTGTACTGATTCAAAATAGCATCTCCTATGCCAGATCCAGTATTGGTTTATAGCTCTGCTTCATACATAAACAATTAACCTATAATTCACATAATAGGTCTGCCTTCTTTTTCCTCATTACATTCTATTTCTTCCTCTATAATAAAATATTATATATATGAGTCATTTTACAACTTGCCAAGTCGGCTTACAATGATTTTACAATAATTAACAAAATAATTTACAAACAAAATTCCTCTCGGCCTTTGTGCCGGTATGCTTCCTTTCACTGCCGGTGCCGGTGTAAAGTCTGATCTTGCTAGTGCTGGTGGATTGCCTTGCCGGTGTCATAGGAATGTAAGGTTTCCATCAATGACAAAACCTTCAATCACCTACAATGTCTCATTGGAGTGTGCATTTTCCAACAATCTCCCCTTTGGCAATGATGGCAACACTCGTGAGAAAAAAAAAAAAAATCTGTCATCCAAAAAGAATCTGCTGGTATTGTCTTACCAAAAATGTGTACTCCCCCTTAGTTGATGAGTCATTTTACTGATTATTTTTCTCATTCCACTACTCCCGCTTTGGCATCAATGACAAAGGTTTTCAAAGTGTTAATGAGTGTGGTTTCTAGCTTCATCCTTGTAACCATTTGGTTACAATCTGAAAAAGATCTTCCAAAACCAGATTCAAGCTCTCAATGAACTTTTTGCCATCTTTTATTGTGGCCTCTATCCTCTGAACTGTACCGGTGAGGTGTTGCATTTTCTCTATTAGTGTTTTCTATCCTTGAATCAAGGCATCAGATATTTCTTTCCTTAGGGAGGTGAGATAGTCCAATTTTGGACTAAGTCACCATTTAAGATCTTTAGCCTTTCCTTTTATTCTTTCTTTGTCTCTTTCCAACTTTAGTAGTTCTTCCTCAAAACCTATTATCTTCTGCTCAAAAACTAATAATGAATCAGATGAATTAATGAAATTGTCAGCTCGTTGATTTATTTCTTCTTGTATCTTGCTGATTTTCTTGTCTATATTAATTGCCAAAAAGTTAGTTTTACATGTATCCCTATACAAAGTTTTGAATTCCTTCAATGTGCTACGTAATTCCGGTAGAAGCATGTCAAATTTCCTTGTACACTTCTTTATTTCTTCCTCAAAGAATTTGTGTTTTTCCTTCTCTAATCTCTCCTTGAATGCTTCCTCTTTTATTTGTGTAACTATCACAGTGTTTTCAATAATATACTTAGACAAAGTGTCAAGTTGACTCAAAGAATTTTTATTATCTACATTACATTTTGGTGCTATCATTTTCAAAATTGGAATGGTGTCATATATTGCCTTGTAAGCCTATGAGCTGCAATCTGTTATCGTCTTTATGGAATCCAAAAGAGCTTTTGTTACATTAGTTGATTTGAATTCTGTACTTGAAGATCCAACAATCTATATTCTGTCAGTGGGAGTAATATCCTTGCTTGTGGTGACCTCTGGTAGGTCATTTTGTGTTTCCATTTCTTTAAGAAAAGGTTTGTCTTGCTCAGCTGTTGCCGGTGGCACTGACTCTATGTGAACCTATTGTGGTGATGGAGCCTGTTGCTCTGCTTGTTGCTCTGTGTTATCATCTGCCAGTTTACCTTCTGTACCATTAGTTACTGGTTTCTCATTAGCCATATCTGTCTTCTCAATTGTATCCTTATCTACCACAATATTGACCTTTTGAGTATCAATGTCCACTGTGTATAATACCTCAGAGTTAGGATTTGTGTCCTCTTGTGATATGTCCATGCTCTCACTATCTGGTTGATTATCAGTAGTCACTACCGATAGAGTATTTAGAGGAGGTGGGGATAAGTTATCTTTTATTTTTATGCTAGGTGGTCCACCAACCTTGGCTTTTCCCTTATCCTTATCCTTTTGATATACTATGATGGGTTTGGGTTTTCTGTATTCTTCTTGCTTTTCCTTCTCTACAAGGAATATGTCCCATGCATTGGCAGTTTCCTCTGCAACCTCATTTACTCTACCAACCATAAGTGCTACATGTCGATGTGCAGTTGAAAATACTGACTAGTAAGCCTCAAAGATTAGATCATCTATCTCTTTTGGTGAGTTGACAGGATAAACAAAAAGTAGTTTTTCAATTTTCATTTTCTTATCAAGCTCTACAACAACTTGCCTTCTAGCTTCAAGTCTTTTAAACAGTTCTGTCGATAACTCATCTACAACTTGCATTAGAAATTTCTTGTAAATGTCCAAGTGTAGAATTACACTATTTTTAACCTTCTCCTTGTCATCAACTGATAATGAATCATATAATTTGTTGATGTTTTTTAGCTGTCCATCCTCTGTTATTTCATCTAGTAGTTTGTCAATTGGAGCAATGTTTTGTTGAGTCTTCTTCTTGGGTGTTAACTTCTTCTTCTTTGGAGTTATCTTCTTAGCTAGGGGCCTTACTGCCTGTTGTTTATGTCTGGTTCTTCTAGGAGAAGGTGTAGATACTGGTGAAGGTTCTCTTTTCCTCATAACTCTTTTAAATGTAGCTAGCATGTCACTTTCCAAAGAAGTTGCTATCGGTGAAATGTGAGTTTCTAGCTATAGTGTTTCTAACTAATCTTCAGTGATATCGGTTTGTTTAAGTACATCTTCTTTGATAGCCTTTGCTTGCTTAGATCCTCTTCTCATTGTTGCTTCTACCTTCTTTACCCTTTTCTTAGATTGAATTTGATTCTCAATAGTCTCAGCACTGCCAAATACCTCTTCTTCAGGTTCCTTGGGTGCTTCTAGAAGGGCTTTTGCATATGTTTCAATTATGTGGTCATCAGTTTCATAACCCATTTTAGTAACCCAAATGGTTCTTGGGATAATTGCCTTCATCCAAATCTCATCCTTCTTAAAAAACAAAGCATATTTCATCCTTATACTTATTTACAATTGCTTGTGAAAGTCTGACTCTAGTATTCATCCGGGTCTTCAATGCCTAAAAGTACTCATTTATGTTCTTTTCTCTATTTTCACCCATGTTATTTAGTAGATCAGATAATTGTCTGCCTATCGGTATATCAAAACCAAGATTCTTATTACCGATACTCAGTAACTGTTTTTTTATGTGTAGCATTAAACAGACAAGTAGGTTTCCAAATCTAAATGTCCCCTTTTTGTCTTTTTGTCTTTTTTCAAAGATTATCAATAAGCTCATCTTTCAACCATTCACACACATCTATTTTTGCATTATCCTTGATCATATCATAGGCACTCTTTATGCATAGGCTAGAGACCGAATCTAACCTATTTGCATGTGTGGTTTTGTAGCCTAAAATCATGCTAATGAATTTGACATTGATGTCGGTTACATCATTCACTCTTAAAGATCTATTGTCAGATGTTGCACCTATTAGGTTCATTACCAAGTCATTTGAGACCTTCTTTGTCTTATCAGGTTTGTTATTGGTGGAGGGTAACCCTGCCACAACCTTGACTGCCTCTTTAGTGATTTTGTGAACTGAGTCTAACTAAAAGAATGCACCATGTACCCTGCTTAAAACTATCCTTATAACTTATTTAGGGAAATCCGAAATACTGAGAATTTCAGTGAATCCCAGGGTTTCAACTATTTTGTGTTCAGGTTTCACATTACTGGAATCGTCACAAATTACAATCTTATACATGCTCTTGATTTCCTCATCACCTAATTCTTCTATGTGACAATGAATGTACATTCTAGGGTCTTCTGCAAAAACTACTCCTTTGGGGATTTGAGAAAATGCACCAACATTATCAGCTTTCTTAGCAATTTCGGGAACTAACTAGAATACGGATCTAGGGCATTTAATCACTTCGACTATAGTAGGGTTTGCTATGAATTCAGGAACAAATGAAGAATCCATGGATATAAATACCTTTATCTACCTTAGGAAGGATTACTTGTTGAATTGCTTTGCTTCTTTGCTCAGGAATTTTCGCGCTCTTTGATTGTTTGAATGCTCGATGAAATGAAATTGGAGCCAAAACATTGATTTATAATGTTAATACTGCCAACCACCACATTTAATGCTTACCGGTTAGGTAATCACTTAACTTATCTGCCGTTATAGAAGTAATTTCAACTTCTCACCATCAACCGAGAGAATAATAGCATTTTTCACATTTGATTGCTAAACCCTCAAGGAGATTTTCTTCAGTTAGATGAAGATTCTCCTGCTAGTGGAGTGTTGTTTTGTTCTGCCAGTGGAGGAGTATTCCTATCAACATTTAGTTCTAATTTCCTGATCCATTGTTTTGAGAATTCCTACTTAACTTCTTCAACTTTTTCTTTACCTTTCAAACCAGGACCTTTGTTATTTACCGATGAGGACTTGCTTCTACAAAATTTTGCAATATGTCCAATCTTGTTACAAGCATAACAAGTCACATTATTTTTCTGAATATCTTTTCCATATCCTATGTCAGTTTGTGTTCTGCATTGATTAGATAAGTGTCCAAATCTTCCACAAACATAACATCTTACATTCATTCTGCAATTTTTAGAATTATGACCAAATTTGTTGCATTTTGAACATTGACCGGTGGGTGTATTGGTATTCTGATAATTTCTAGATCTACATTGATTTTCTCTATGACCATACTTGTTACAATTATAGCATTTGCCATTAAATTTATAAGCAGTAGGTTGTCTTACCGGTTTGCCATGATCCTGTGTGTTTGCAGTACCACAACTTTCACTAGTTTCAAAGCCAAGACCATTAGTGTCACCATTTGATTTTTGATTCTTCAACAAGTCACCAAGTTCTTCTGAGCTTTTCTTGAATTTTTCTTTATGTTGATTTGCAGCAACTAGTTCTCCTTCCAAGATACCTTTTTTGTCTCATGAGTTCATTTGAGGCATTCTGTGCATGCATCAGATCTATCTTCAACATATCATTTTCATAACTAAGTCTTGTGTTTTCATTTGCAGCATCATTCAGTCTTCTAGTCAAGTTTTCTTCATTCTTCTTTCTATCTTCAATTTCTTTACAAAATCTCATAGTCATATCCTGCATCTCATTTTTTATTGTCATGTTTTCTCTATTTAGCTTATTTATCAGTTCACTAAGAGTTTCCTTTTCATCATTCTCATTTTGCATCTTTTCACAAAGTTCTCTTCTCTTGTTTCTTGAAATGGTAAGATTTTCTTGAAGTGCTTGAATAATATCCTATGCAGCTTTTAGATCATCTTCAAGTTTGATATTTTTCAATTTTTTTGCATCATAGTCTGAGAGAGATGCTTCTAATTGCTTCATCAAGTTTTCCATCTCTATCGGTGTCAAGATCTTCCTCAAGCTGTTAGGCTTCTGAAAATAGAGGACCAAGCTCTGATACCAATTGTTAGGATTCCCACAGATACGGAGAGGGGGGGGGGGTGAATCAGTATCTAACTGGTTAGATGATTTTCTTAACTTAAAACATGTAGAACATATTAATACTGTATACCGTTAAAAAAAAGGTAATGCAATAAACAGAGATAATAGCAACCACATGAAAAACACACCATAATACAGTAGTTTAATGAGGAAACCTAGTGTGGGAAAAACCTCAGTGGGATTTGTGACCCACAATATTCACTTACTGGCCAATAAGAGAATATTACTGGTACAAGAGGGGCCTGCACATGTAGGAAGGCCAAGTGCCTAGAGCTCACTGCTCAATTACAAAAATGGGAAGTCTCACTAACTTACAAAATGGATTATATAAATCCATTGTCTTGTACTGCTTCAAAATAGCATCTACTATGCCAGATCTAGTACCGGTTTATAGCTCTGCTTCATACATAAACCTTACGTATAATTTGCATAATAGGTCTACCTTCTTTTTCCTCATTACATTCTATTTCTTCCTCTATAATGAACTCTTATATATATGAGTCATTTTACAACTTGCCAAGTCGGTTTACAATGGTTTTGCAATAATTAACAAAATAATTTACAAACAAAATTCCTGTCAGCCTCTGTGTCGGTATGCTTCCTTTCATTGCAGGTGCCAGTGGTCTATGTGCCGGTGTAAAATATGATCTTGCTAGTGCTGGTGGATTGCCTTGCCGGTGTCATAGTATTGTAAGGTTTCCATCAATGAAAAAACCTTCAATCACCTACAATGTCTCATTGGAGTGTGCATTTGTCAACATATATCCCAGGATTCCCTCAAAGAAAAGTTGTCTATACAACTCCAGATTAATGGGTCTTCTCTAGAACTAGTTACCAGTGAGGTTATTACCCATGTTCATTCTCATATTAGGACCATGAGTTAAAGGGAATTGGTTATTTTGATTAGTAATAGGAACTTGATTTATTGGAATAATATTCACAGGTAAGGCTGACTAAATTTTCACTGTAGGATGTGAGACATGCTGAGGTGGTGGTTTATTTGGGTCTATTGAAGGAAAGATTATGGGAGGAGCCTTTAAGCAATCAATTTTTCTTTTAACTTCTTTATTGGTTGCTTCTAATTCAGCTCTCTCCAATTCCCTTTGTAGATCTTCCCTTTCTCTTCTCATTCTTTCTATTTCTGTTTCATGTGCAGATAATCTATGAGATATCTCTTTTGCAGTTTTAGACCCAGATCCAGTCTCTATGACCTTTTGTTTCCCTTTGTCAATAATATTTCTGGTGGGTTGTGGGTCACTATGAACCTCTCTGCTAGCTTGCACAATAATTTTATGTGTAGGATTGATCCTTGCAGTCAGATTTTCCCTGATAACCAGGCCTTCTTCCTCACTATTGGGTTTTTCTTGGGTAAATAATTCAAGGTATGCGATCTGCCTCAACAACCTGTCTCTCTCAATCAATTTAGCTTTAATCTCATTTTCTTTGTTCATTTCCTTTTGTGTGGTCTTAAAGAGATCAACTGATGAACTCTTCTATTAAGAACCTCAATTTCTAGGGATACTTCATTTGGATCTAGAAAAACCTCTTCAGAATCTGATACATGGGCTTGATCAATATCAATCAAATTAATATTTCCATCTATAGTTCATGGTACAAAATCCATCTTAACATTAGAACTATTCCTATCTTTTCCAGAAATACCAGTATGAGAGACTCTTTGATGCAAAGTTTGGACATCCTCATTATTGCCAAATAGACTCGAATGAAAACCCATAATGTCTTGCTCAGATTCATGGGAAGAAGTATTGTAATTTGCATAGATGGATCTTTTAGAAGACTTACCCATATGATTACTCTTCTGTATCCATGCAACGTTAGCTGGTTCATGTGTAGCTATTCTCCTTTGACCTTTCTGGGTTTTCTTAGGGAATCCCTCTTGCAATCTCTCTTGAGGATTTCTCCTCATGTAAGACCTTGTGTTTCTCCCCTTTTGCATTATATGTTCTTCCTTAAAATGAATTATGCTTTGTCAAGAACAGTGGTTTTTTCTTTATCAGAGTCGCCACCCAAATTGGGAATATTAACAAATTATTAAGCTCGAAAAATCATTCATAGGAGATAATAGAATAAGAAGACAATCTTTAAAAAAAAGAAATGATAAGATGCAGGGATAAAGCAACCTATCACGAGGGAATGGGTACACAAAATTGAATAAACTTCCAGCAATACAAGCATTGATCTATAATATAGATTTACACTATGACTCTCCCCAACAGAGTCACCATTTTTGTTGTTCTCAATTTCTGATTGTTTTGTTCTCTCTATTAGAATTCTCAAACCTCTGTTGCTTATGGAGAGAAACAAAATGAAACAAAAACAAAAGACAACATTTAACAAGATTTACATAAAAACCTTCTTCACTTCAACCTTAAACTTAAGCTTAGGTGGGTTATGCAATTGAAAATTTATAGAAGACCAGTATCAACTCCTACAAACCCTACACCTTTAAATATAACTAGACATAAAAGAAAGACTTGTATTCATTTTCATTGGTCATCAAGAAAATCACGAACCTTAACAAGCTATACCAGTGCCTTATTCAGGCTTTAGAGTCAATCAGAATTGGGCAAGAACTAACATAAAAGATTTCACACACATGCCATCACATTTATTTAACCAAATCTACATATGCCTAACATATATAAACTCTCATTATGTGCTAAATCCAATCATCAAATTCAAGTAAGAATCACTAATTACCAACAAAAAAGGGTTTAAGTATATCTCATTTCTCTCCTTCAAGGAACAACCTAAACTCATTCTCATGAATTTCCTTGCAAATCATTCAATTAAACAATCCTAAATCATTCAATCAAAATGGTAGCCAATCATAAAGACATGAAGACAATAGGAATTAAGACTTAAAATGCTTTGGTCTGTATATTAATACTTTCCTTCAAATTATACACAATTCAAGAATGATTTTCCAAAGACCAGACAACCCCTAAATACATTTTGCCAGAGTTTTGTAACATAATTCTTGTGATGATTTCTAAATAGTCCTAGTATCCATTTATAAAGATATGGATGCAACAAGCTTCGGACTTTCCCTGAAAATTTTTTATAACCATAATTATCTCTCAAAAGAGGGTTACAATTCTTACTAAAGGAAACAAGAGGAAAACCAATTAGTTAACCAGTTGGATAAAGGCCAAAAACCCTCTAAGTATTCATAGGTAGAGTGCCAGGTGTCTTTGATTACTCAAAAATCCGATTAGCCTAAAACAAACAGTTATAAGAGCTAACCACTTCCAACTTTCCTAAGGTTTGTTACAATGTTGCATCATTAATTGACTATTCTTGATCCTTCACTTCTTGCATCACATAATTATCTTTCCATTCTTTGAACACATCATCACTAGGCCAAGAGAAGCTAACAACTTTCTTCTTCAACTTATTTAATCTTTTCCATGTATTCCTTAATTGCTTAACTTTAGTTTCCAGAAAACCATAGTGTGACTTTATCTTTTCAATTTCCTTAATTGTTCGAATGAATAAAGATGTATCATCTAAATTGATGACATCATTTACTCATTGAGATAATTTTTGGCCTAACTCACCAAGCCATACTTCATCTTTTAACTTGCTAGTGCTAACAAAACCTCTAGGAAATAATTCAAACTTTTGGTCAGCATACTCTTTTCTATACAGGTTTTCTTTTCTTTCTAAACCAACTCTTCCCTCTACCAACCTAGACATACCTTTTACCAACTCATAAGTGGATTTAATAGTGGCATCAACATCTGCCTCTTCATGGGATGAGCACATAAGTTCCAAATCCACCTCCCTAGCCATCCATTTATTCAAAATTGGCTCCAGAATATCCTTGTCCTCCTTTAAAGCAGTTAACATGGTCAAAACTGTCTTCATATATATATATATATATATATATATATATATATAATAGAAGCCTCGACTGTGTCAGCAAACTTCAAAATTGTGCCCCTGATCTTTTCCTCATATTTACTGAGCCTTCTTCAATTTTTCCATTTCATCCTGGATAGTCTCAGTAGATTGGAAACTGGGAGTCATAAGGGAAGGGGAAAACTCAATGATTGGAATAGTAGATGGAGGTTTGGTTGGAGAGGAGGCAATCATCAAGGTCGAAGATTCACCTTTTTGATGTTACCCTGCTATTTGATTCTTCAATTTTGCAATTGTACTATCCTTTTAAGCTATTTCAATTTTAGCCTCATTATAGGCTTTTAGGATTAACTCCAACTTTACCTAGAGATCAACCTTTTCCTTGGCCTCTTTATCAGCTACAACCATATTGAATTTTGTGGATTCCAAAGTTGTACTAGCAACCTCCACCACCCCTATGTCCTTCACTCACTTCACAATCATGCCTCCAGAATAGCTGGCTTCTGAGGAGTCTTTCATCTTTTTGCTCTCCTCCCTTCTTAATGACCACATAACTAAGGAAGCATGATCATTACTATAGGTCACTCCCTCCAGGGGCTTTATTTCCTTCCTTTCTACTTCAAGAATTAATGCATTTGCTATGTCCTCTTCTCACATCTTGCCTTGAATTGTTTTATATTTTTCTCCAAACAAACTAAAAAAAGGATCCTGTTTTGACAAAACTATCATCTACCAGAAACTCCTCACTAGCCTACTTAATGACAGGGTCCAATTCTTTCCTCTGAATTCCTCCATAGTCAAGTGCATTTGGACACTTGCTAGTTCCTTCAGCATTCCTTCTTGCAACTCTTCATATATGTAAGCAATTTCCCCAAGACTTCCTAATTGCAGTAGTTGCTCTGCTACTACTTGCTCATCTCCTAGATGTATTGGGGATTGGGAAGGAGAATACAAAAGCTCACTTGTCTACACTTCCTTCCCTACCCTCTTCCTTTTAGGGTAATCTTGGACCTCAACCACATCTTCTATTACCCCTTTTTCTTTTGAAGTAGAAGGTTTGTCTCTTATTGGAATTAGTACACTATGTGTTGACCTTTAATGAATTACATATTCACCCAGGGGAATCACCTTGGCATAGACAGGCTTGGCTAAAACCAGTTTATCCTTTTCAGGATTAGATTTCATCACAACCTCCTTCTTCTCCATCAAGGTTTGCATTAAATCCTCAAAATAAACTACCAAAAACTTGATCTTTTCTTGAAAAGGATGAAATCTAACCAAGGGATCATAACTGTTGTCAAAATGGTTAATGAAGTCCAAAGTTTTCTTGAAGGCTATCCATTTTTCCTTCCTAACTTCTTGCTCATCTAAATTGAACTCATTCCTTATTAAATCCTCAAGGAAGTGAAACTGGTGGGCCTTACCTACACATCCAACCCTCTTCTTAAACATGTTGTTAAAGAAATCCTTTTGATCAACAAACCTCGACACTGTAGTAGATAACCTATATGGTTGAAAGAAAACATCAAAATGTGTCCAACCACCCTTGGTGATTACAAACTGATGTGCTAGGGTAATAGCTGGGAAAATTGTTCCCTTCCCCTTATTAGTCAATTCTACTTCCTGCAAGCCTCCAATTTGTCTCACAACCTCAGACATTCCTATCTTCAAAGGGACTTGATAGGGCAGTAGATATAGAATTCCTCTAAAACCATAAACTCTGAACACGGTGGAGACTGGGTACAAATATATATCACCCCAATTGTGTACAGTTTTGATGTCTTCAACAAATTCTTTAGGCCTAATGAATTCCAGGAGAGCTTTAGGAATTATAGGGTTTTGTTTGCACAAAAGGATTCTAAGCCTAGATGTAAAACATCTATCAAACTTTAAGTAACTTGTGTCTTCTCTATCCCAAGAAAAAATTGTGCTCCATAATTGAATAGGCATCTCCTCTCCATCCTTTTCCTTGAGAAAATCCATTTCGTTAGCAAAATATTAAGCACCTTTGAATAAAAACATGTGCATGAGGAGAGAATACCTTCCAAAAGGTCTGTCCACCTTAGCATGCTTTATCCCTATCAATCCCTTATGAATGGCATCAGTGAGATAAGGTGCAAAATCAAAAGTCACTGCCAGAGATGGGTTTAAAATTTGTGCTATCGTGAGCATATAATGGGTTGGCATGGTAGTTTCTACATCTTCACCAAGAATTTGACATAAGGACCAATACATTCCCTTAGCCCTCAAAGTAAACAAATTTAAGGAGAAAGTTTCCATGTTGGTCTGGCCTACTACTATCAGTCCTCCTATTTTGGCAAATAATTCCTTCAAGGTGACATTTCTGAGGTGATCTCTCTGTGCTTCATAGACCTTCACCAACATTTCAAAATTGATAGGCTCCTGATAATTTGACACCTCACTGAGTCAAAAAACTCTCCTGAACTCATCATCAGTTATTTCAATTAGAGACCCACCGTTTACATTCCTCACAGTACTCGTATTGGGATCATCATTGTTTGCAATTTGGGTTAACAAGTCCATGTCCATGAAAACCCCAGGGACTATAAGCCTCCCAACATCTAGCTCCCATATGCTATTAATTGGAGCAGGGGAATTTCACTGACTGAACCCCACTTTGAAGAGTCCCAGGCCCACCATTCTTATCTGGGCATCTCTCAACCACTTCCGTTTATCATATAGACCATCACCATTTCTCAGGCAGGAAGACTTAGGCACCAATTCCTTTATTCTAGTTGAACTATTAGTAGACTGAGTTAATTTCTCTAGAAAATCATCACAAATGGCTCTCTCCTGATAATCAACCTTCCCTCTAAATTCTCTTCATGGTGCCATCTCAGAATTATAATTATTTCAATGGAATTTCAAATAGACTCTTTGGAAATTCAAATATCCAGTGACCAAGTAAACTGTAATTGTTAAACAATTGCAAGAAACTTACTTGTTGCCTGAGAAATTTTTCCCTGTGCACTGGTTCTTCTACAAGATTCCTTGAATGCATACAAAAATCTTCAACTCATGTAAGGATTATTACGACAACTCAGCATTGATTAGAGTCAATTATGCCACATGCTTCAACAATTAATTCATAAATCGAATTCAAAAATTGGCTACAACGGACAACAAAATTTTCTCTAAGTGTTTTGCCTTTTGTTGCTAGTTCGTGGTGCTTAATAGTCGAGCTTCTCCTCATATTATTTTAGCAATAGCCACGAGATCATGTAAAAATTTCACGTCCTTTACCTTACCTGAGTCACCCTCCTTAGAATGGGTCCAACCACCTTTTTACTGTTTCGCAAAGTGTAACTTTTGTGCCACTTTGCATAGCGAAATGATGATAACCATCCGATAAACAACTAACTGCTCAATATTTATTTTCCAACATAATCATTTGGCTTTATAATTGACTTTAACCACCACCACTAGTGGTTTTTTTCTATTTCATGAACGGTAACTTTCGTGCACCTTCGCATAGCGAAACAGTGACAATAGCTGATCATCTTTGAACATGCCTGGTCATTAACTACCTTATCCTTCAAAGTGGGCCCCTTAATTAATCCACTCACCTACACACTTCCACCAGATGTCTCCACATGTCTATCACTTTTTTTCTCAAGAAATTTGTCGGGCTCCACATTCTAACTGTGACATGTCTCATTGAACCAAAAATTCAATCAACATTGCTACTTTATTAAACAGACCAATTGAAAATCCATTTGGAGCCACACGTCCTGTCGAAAAATCACCCTTTTCTTCATCTGCACGTCTAGTTGTCTTGCCACCTAACCTGCCACATAACCACCCCTTCATCTACCACCGAATAACCAACTCATTGGTCATTGTTTCACAAAGGGTAACCTTCATGCACCTTCAAATAGCGAAACAATGATAACCATCTGATCATCTTTAAGATGCACGATCTTCAGTTTCCTTTTTCCACATGTGGTTTTTCACTGTTTCGTGAAGGGTAACCTTCATGCACCTTTGCATAGTGAAACAAAGATAACAATCAAATCAACAAGAACTTACAAGAACATTACAAAACCCATCAGACAAATAAATGGAAAATAAAACTTATGAAAAAGGTGACAAGTCAATAAAATATTATAACCCACCTAGGCCAAGACTTTAAAAAGAGCCCCCCTTTTAATGATAGACCAACCCTTTCACTTAAGTGGAAAAAGGTAATGAGGAAACATAAGAAAAAGGCTTGCATAATGAAAAATAAAAAATGCAAAACCCTGAACCCTCAAAACTTCAACCCTTAGGAATGAATATGACAATGAAAAACTGAAAATTTAGGGATTGCAAGGAAAAACTCCCAATACTCAAAATACTAATAACAATACCAAGCCTAGATCCTGATCTCATCATGCATCATCTCTCTATTACAAAATGAGTTAAACTTGTCAAGCAAAAATTCTGTAAGATGCATCCTCATATGGCACTTCTAGTCAAGGTTGAGCTCGAAAAATTGCTAAAAGCTGGCTTTATCAAAGCTATAGACTATGCAGAATGGATATCAAACATAGTACCTGTATCAAAGGTAGATAAATCTATTAGGGTTTGCACAAACTTTAGGGATCTCAACAAAGCATGTCCGAAAGACGATTTTCCATTGCCCAACATTGATATAATAGTGGATATAATTGCTGGATATGACATGTACTCATTAATGGATGAATTCTTTGGTTATAATCAGATCAAGATAGCTCTTGAGGATCAAGAAAAGATAGCCTTCACATGTGCATGGGGAACCTTCTTCTGAAACATCAAGCCATTTGGACTAAAGAATGCAGGAGTGATTTACTAAAGAGTAGTGACCACTATCTTCCATGATACGATGCACAAAAACATGGAAGATTATGTTGATGACACCCTAGTAAAAACCATGAAGAAATCCACACATATCCAAGAACTAGGCCTCATACTAGATAGAATGGAAAGATTCAAGCTCTGACTAAATCCTAAAAAGTGTGCATTTGGAGTAATATCAGGAAAATTTCTTGGTTATATTATGGTGCAGGAGTATCTAAGGGCTAAAATGCCCTTAACCAATTTTGGCATGTACATACTATGGACTAGCTCTATGTCCTTTTTGATTGTAGTTTTTAACATTTTGCCTATCGGCAACACCTACCTCGATTGGAAGGACTTATCCCGAAGCAGTTGCTAGAGTTCGGAGCGAGTTATTGGGTATCAGAAGGAGTGTGTTTATGCTACCCCAATGAACCGATGAATTAGCATGCGGAGCAGAGCGCCTCAAAGATAGTCATTGAGTATTAGACGGAGTAGTTTTATGCTACCCCAATGACCTGATGGGAAGGCATAGGCGTAGACCAGGTGGTATCAGTTATCGGTAGGCAAGGTTCTCACCTACGTCTAAACCTGATAGAAAGTGCAAAACTAGAGGAGGTTCATCGACCATCAGGTTGAATGATTCTGTGTTACGCAGAAGCCTGATAGGAAATGTGGAGCGCAATAAGTCACCATCACCCATCAGAAAATAGAAGTTGATGTTATGTTGAAGCTTGATAGGAAGTGCGGAGTGTGACAAGTCGCCATCGGCCGTCGGGAACTAGGATTTGATGTTACCCCGAAGGCCAATGGAAAAAGAGCCAACAGAGGAGCCGGTTATTGGGTATCGATGTAGGTGTGTTTTGGTTACCCCAATCATCTGATGGAAAGGTACAGATTTTTGCAAGTCGCCAACGGGCATCAAAAGCCAGGTTTTGAGGCTACGACAATGACCCGATATGGAACTGTTTTCCTTCCGTTTTGTAATTGTCTGTGTTTTCACGATGGATGGATGAGCTATAAGATTTTGCAAAGATGAATTGTAAGGGGTTGTTGGATCATTTTGGAAAAACAAAAGAAATACATACAAGTCTGTTTTTTGGTCCCGATTGCTAAATACTATTATGTTTTATTTTGCTAATTTTTTCATTATAGTTCTATAGCTAGAGTTTCCTTTTTTTGGTTTGTTCTTTGTTTGAATCCATATTGTAAATATGGCTATCTTGAAACTCCATTGTGGGATCCACATGGCCATTGAAGTACTTTAGGAAGAGCCAAAAATGTATAGTATGAGTAAAATAGTAGTGGGAGGAAACCAGGAAATGACAATCACCATTTCTGCATACTGAGCTTGGGTGAGCTTGGAAGTAGTCTGGATAGGTTTCAGTAATGTAATGAAGATAACTTGCAGGGAAGGAATTTGCTAAGAACTGGAAGAAGTTTTAGAAGGCTACAAGCCTGAAACCGTGACATTGTGAATCCAATAGAGAAAAGTTTGCTAAACCAAACAAGATGGGTGGTGTTACAATGATGGAATATGTGTGTGTTGTAAATGTTGTTCAATTTTCAATTCAATATGCAAGGTGTATTCTAATTTGTATTCTCTATATCTATGTATTATCTATCTCTATTATAATTCTGACTATCTTCTTGTTTGGCAGGTGAGAGGAATATTTATAGATTTCAATATCCTCTTCAAAAATATCAAATGATATATATGCAAGAGGGGAGGATACCGATCAAGACAATACTTGATCGCACCCTTTGATATATATTATCAATCTATGTTTCTTTAATTACCAGCCTGATACTAATCGAGGTCCATGTAATTTAGTGTGTATGCCAATCGGTATTCACAATGTATGCCAAATGATGTTTGCATGGCATATTAACCGATGTGAATCGATGTCTAAGGTAACCGACATCGATCACTAACTAAAGGTTATATATGTCAAGCGGTGCATACTTTGCCACCTGAAAGCAACTTGATAATCATTATTTGTTTATCACTGGGAACAAATCCAATGTAAATTGCGATACATGGTTAACACGATAGCCATCGGTGATCATCGATATGCCATGCTATAATATGATTATCGAAATTGATCGACTAAGTATATTTAATATATAAATGAGGAAGGATTATCAAATGAAATAGCTTTAAGTTTTCTTGATGGTTTATCGATAGGATAAATGATTGAATGAGAGACTTCATTAATCTCTTATTCAATCATTTATCTTACTGAAGCTACCATGCATTAACACTCCCTCATATCTAGGTAAGGTAAAGAAGAGCCATGTATCAAGCATCCCAATTCAAATGATAGTTAGCATTCTTTATACAATCTAACTTTCTAGGAAATCATATCACCTAATCACTTGATATGAAGTATCACCTAAACATGTGATACAAAATGTCTATCACATCAATATTATGATGATAGGATATCACCTTAGCATGTGATATCAGTATTGCCTAAGCATGCAATACTAAAGGATAATAATATGAGAAAATATTCAATTCTCATCTTTATCCAAGTTGTGGTAGGTGCACTAACATCTCATATAAATGTTTTACCACAACACAATCATGGCTCATCCATGACACACCAGAGATCCAACATGATAACTGGTTTGGACATTATAAGATTGTCACCTTATAATGTCTCCATACAAGTGCTCATTATCTTGGGAGATCATCACCTCTTAGATATGAACCGAGGGGATAAAATCCAAAATGTCCTATCATGACAAAGAAGTTTACACATTAAACATATTATCGATATGTAAATACAGATTACAAAGCAAATTACCTTTCTATCATACCTAAACCTTTTCTGAAGTGATCAACCTTCACTCTGGAAAGAGGTTTGGTTAGAATATCTACCATTTGATCTCCTGTACAAACATATTCTAATTGAATCACATTTATGTCTGCCATATCTCATACATAGTGGTATGGGATATCAATATGCTTGGATCTGTCATGGAACACTGGATTAACTGGAAGTTTTATACTGTTTTGATTGTCACAATGTATAATAGTGGGTTTCATAGGTTCTCCAAATAACCCCACAAGAAACTTCCTAAGCCATACTACCTCTCGAGCAGCCATAGAAGCTACAATGTATTTGTAAAGCGGAAAAACCGAACCCTAGGTGTTCCCCCCCTCCCCACTCCAAGGAGAGAGAAAGGAGGGTCACTAGGGTTGACGGTTTTCACTTAGGAGAGACTTTACATTCAAAAGAGGGGTTGAAACCCACAAGATCCAATCTCACACAATGCAAGACTGGATTCTAAATGAGTTTCAAGGGTTGAGATAACAGGGATACCCTCTTTTGTAAAGAATGTAGATAGAATGATTGAACTAGGAATGCATGTAAAGTAAGAAAGATTCGCTTATAAAAAGAGATAGGGATATGGGATGAAGCTCTGGACCTGAAATTAGTAGTAAAATGTTGAGACAATGTTGTCCTGCAAATTTGAGCGAAATTTGATGGGATGATGGCACCCGGAGTGCACACGGTCCTCCGAAAAATCCACGAAACGAAGGGGGATCTGTTCGTCTCTGCACAAGGATTCCAGATCTTCAATTACAGCTGTGTACCTGCAACCTATACACAGAAAAGAGAGGATGATTGGGGGGTTAGGGATTAGGGGTTTGCCTTTAGGTCAAACCCCGGTTTTGGAATTAGCCAAGAAATGAGAATGCTGTAAATGTAAATGTTTGTAATGTAAACAAGTACTGATACCTTGTTGTAAGAATGTTTGTATTCTTACATGCGAAGGTGTAATGAATGTTGTATGTTGTATGTTGTAAGTGATCTCCTCTTCAATGGTTGAATCCTTGCCTTTGAATGCAACACCTAGCCTTGAATGGAGACTTAGAATACTCAATTGCTTGAAGGAATGCTTGAATGCTTGAATGTTTGAATGTTTGTCCGCATCTTGCTCTTGCTTATTTTCTTCTTCCTTTTCTAGGAGAGGAAAATTAGTTTATATACTTGTCAATTAGGGTTGAGAGACTAATTTTTCTGACCTTAGGCCGACCTAGAAGCATTGTTTTCCGAATTGTAAACTTAAAGACCCGATGCCCAACAAGAGACCGGGCCCAAAATAGGGCCAAGGATCAGGGTGCTGGGCGCCATGGTCCCACCTCCCGGGACAACAGGGTGCAAGGAGGATCAGGCCAAGGTGCAAAAAATATGCAGTTTTTGATGTCACAAGCAGGTTTCGGGGTCTCCATTCAGGTTCAACGTCGCACCACCATCATGAAGACCCAAATGCAGTCGAAATTGCAAGTGTCACAATTTTAGGACACTACATTTAGCCCCCACTTTAGCGGGAGTATAAGTGTATGCCCATACTTCCGGTAAAGTACAAGGAAACCACATTGAAAATCTTTCACCATGTCAAGGAGGCAAGAAACACCAAGCCCCCAGTGGACTAAGGATCTTACGAATTCGATTGACAAAGTAAAAGGGAAGATTACGAGGGAGAACCATGACTATCAGTAGTAAGGTTCCCTCACTATGAGTCATGCAAGAAACATACCAAAAATTTTCAAGGCAAAGCTAACTTCGCCAAGAAATTTTCAAGTATCTTGAAGAGATATGAATGGGGTGTATGCCCCCCTATGTTAAAGCGATCTCACACACCTCATCGGGGGTGATTGCTTTAAGGTAGTGATACATATAAGAAATGAAAAGGGAAAGGAGCACGTTATCACAAGGATTTAGCCCCCAAGTGTGAGATAAGCCCAAGGATAATAGACACAAAACACAAAGCACAAGGTGACTTTGCTTTCCTCAGGGTCAGTATGCTATATGATAATTCATTTATATGATATGTATGTATGCATAATTGTTCTT
The DNA here is from genome assembly GCF_030272615.1 of Cryptomeria japonica. Classification (NCBI taxonomy): domain Eukaryota; kingdom Viridiplantae; phylum Streptophyta; class Pinopsida; order Cupressales; family Cupressaceae; genus Cryptomeria; species Cryptomeria japonica. Next base: position 177,747,318 of record NC_081413.1, on the reverse strand, counting down.
CATTCCCCAATCAAGGTAGGTCACCTAGAAGAAGGGAACACATGTGTCTTTTGAGTCAACATGAGAGAGACCAAAAGAGATCTCAATGCTTTGCATCATCCTCAAGTAGACAACACTAAGGACAACAAATAGAAGAATGAGAGTAGCACATAGAAGAAGTAACAAAAGAGATCAAGAGAGGAGGAGAGAGTCTGCTATGCTAATGAACTAGTCTAGCATGTCATCTACCCCCCAATCTTGCTGATCAATATTTCAGGAAGGTAGGAAACACGCGAGAGGAGGAACATCCAACATAGCAGATGGAGCTATCACAAGATCCAAACAAGGGCTATGTTCATGTTCCATGCCACGTTGTTCTTGTCTAGGAGCTAGGATAAGTGCTTTAGAAAATTCGTTAGATAAATGGTTATCAACATCAACATATTCATATTCACTATCAGAAGAAAGAGGAGTAACATTTTCATCATGAATAACATTTTCATCTATATCATCATCAAGATTTATAAAAATAGGATCTTTAACTCGCACAAGATCAAGACCATCATGCATCTTATGTCTAGGAGATTTTGGCTCAATTTTTGGCTGAGGAGAAAATGGAATAATACTAGCTGAAGGTGTTTTTGGGGATTGCAAAGTTTGAAAAGTAGCTGCCTGAGCTCTAAGACGATGCTTTCGTCGGCGTTCACGTGCAGAATGATTTCGTCTAGTCTTAGTAGGAAGTTGAGAAGATTGAGGAGGAGGAATGTTCTCATCCTTATCACTTGGGTGTTTAGGTTGTGGTCTCTTAGGTTGAACAATAGGAGAAGAGGAAGGTCTCTTCTCTCTATAAGAGGAAGGAGGAGGAACTGCTCCATATAAAGGAGGAATATTTGGTTTAGGAAGGAGACCAAGTCCATCATGATGAGGAGGTATAGGTCTACTTTTAGGAAGTTTATTAGATATAGTCACATTCATAGGGATGGGTTGGGAATCTTCTTGAGAAAAGACATTAGTTTTATCTTTCAAAGGAAGAACTTCCTTCTCAAGAATGATAGGAATATCAAGTTTGGGTGTTCTAGGTTCACTTAGAGATAGGATCATATCTTTTTTCCACTTTTGATAAGATTTGAAAATATGATCACTTCGCGGTGGAAGAGATTGGAATTGTTTAGGCCAAAAATAATCAATAAGAACGCTAGAAGTTCTTTCAGCTGGTTTAAAGAGACTATGATTGACAATAACAACTTCACCATTATGGGGAAATTTCAAACACTTATGAATAGGAGAAGCAATAGCTTTCATGGAAGATAGCCAAGGATAGCCTAGCTTCACACAAAATTGTTCGGACGATGGAATAATAGCAAAGTCCACATCAAGGGATTTGTTATGAACCTCAATAGGTAATGTAATAGAACCAATTGCAAGAGAAGAAAATGCATCAAATAATTTCACAACCACATTTGTTTCATCATAGATCACTTGATTCAATTGCAAAGTAAAAAGAAATTCTTCAGTAATGACATTAACCATACAAGAAGGATCAATAAGTACTCCACGACAAGGTGTATTCTTGACTTTTGCAACTATATATAAAGGACCATTAGGTACCCTGATAGTTTCATTGGAATCAAATGTGATGGAAGGTTCTTTAGGGATTTTCTGCTACTCTACAAAGTTAATTACATTCGGAGTCATAGACACAAGACTATCAGGTGAGAAAGAGGAATCATTAGTCTCAACCACATTAGAGGTATGAGAAGGTAATGGATCAGTAAAAATCTTAAGATTTTGGTTAGGAGGAGCTACAAATGTGTTGCCTTTATCATTCACACTAGAAACAAAGATAGTATTATTATCAATCAAATCTTCAATTTTACCCTTTAAAGAAAAACATTTTTCAGTATCATGCCCAGGTTGACGATGAAATTGACAAAAAGATTTGTTATCAAAATAGGGTGAATTAATCTTTGCAAGATCTATTTGCCTTATAGGAGGGAGAGTAAGCACATTTTGTTCCAATAACTTATTCATAATACTATGCAATGATTCATTCAAAGGAGTAAACTTTCTTTCTTTCTTGAAAAACTTAGAAATAGGAGGCACACTTGATGCTGCATTCACATTGTTGTTGATGATGTTTTCATTGAACTTAATGACCTCTCTGTTTGGTTTAAACTTCCCAAATGGTTGTTGACTACTATCACCCTTATCACTCGGAGCCATAGGATTTGCTTGTTCCATTTGACTCGCAGTCAGTTGATAATTGTGAAGAGTTGTGCACAACTGTTGGAAAGAAGTAAACTCAAAAAACAAAAGTTTTTCTCTAATATCTTTTTGTAAATTAGAAATAAAGATTCTTTGAATATCATTGTCAGGTACTGGAAAAGAAATCTGAGCATACAAATGCTTATATCTACCAATGAAATCAGTCACTTTTTCTTTAACACCTTGTTTACAATGCATTAAATCAATCAAAGTAACTTTAGGACTTATATTGTTTTGAAATTGTTGAATAAAAGCATTTGCAAGTTGTTCAAAAGAAGTAACAGAATAGGAAGGCAACAAGAAATACCATTGTATTGCTTTATCTCTTAATGTTCTAGTAAACAGTTTTGCAAGCAAACTTTAGTCATAAGCAAAATCGGTACATATTGTTTGAAAGGTCTTAACATGTGCTAGAGGATCACCCTTACCATTATAAAGCTCCAATTGCGGGATTTCAACATGTTTAGGGGGAATAGCTCGAACAATGTCAAGAGAAAGTGGGCTCACAACATCAAATGTGGGCACACTAGACTTAGATTGATTCATAGAGGCAATTTGTTGCTGTAAAGAAGAGACAGTTTGTGCAAGATTGTTAATGGTCACTTCAGTCAAAGAGTTCATATTAGACGTGTTAGATTGTGATGGAGGTATTATGTTATTAAAAGAAGGTATTGATTGAGAGTAAGGTGGTGGGACACTATGATAGTTAGTCATAGGAGATGATTGGAAAAGAGGAACACTACAAGGAGGAATGGAATGGTTAAATGAATTGCCCCCTTGCGTCGTGTTTATTTGTGGAGATGAAATAGGAACACTCATTGAAGGAATGAATGAAGAAGTTGGATTGAATGAAGGAAGAGGGTTGATTGAAGAAGAAGGATTGCCCCCATGACTGGTGATCATAGGTGGAATGTCTTGTATTGAAGTAGTCATTATGTTTGATGTAAAAGTAGGTATACTAGCAATAGAAGTTGTCAAAGGAATAGAATGGTTAACTTGAGTAGGAGGTTGTGTATAACCTAAAGTTTTGGCACAACTCTTCATAGGCATCACATTCAAATCCACAATGTGTGCAATACTATGCAAAATATCAATTCCATTCTTATCACTTTGAACCATACGTTTTAGACCCTCAATTAATGAAAGAGCTTGACTATCAGGGTATTCTTGAGACATCCATTGTCGAAAATCATCAAATTGGTTATCCAATTTCAAAAGTTGTTCTACAAAAACCTCACAGAGACCTTCTTCATCATTAAGAGGATTAGAGGAATGTGTAGGGGAGAAAGTGACACTAAGCAAACATGCCCTAATCTCACTTTCAATCACACATTTGTGGAATACGAAAGAGCCTAGAGGTATCACACAATTGGCTACTTCTTTTTGTGGAAGAGAGAGCCATGGGCTACCTATTAGGATTTCTATTCCTTTGTTGCAATTGAAAGATAAAATGATGCAAGTTCAATCCCTAACCCCAAAGTGCAAGTATGAACTAATAACAAGATTGCAGAATTGAACTTAAACAATGGAAAGCTGTAAACACAAGGACAAGATAAGAATGCAAATGCGTACCCGGAGTTAAAATATGACTGAAAATGTTCGGGATGGGGGCGTGGGCGCCACTGTCCTGATTCTACCCCTGAAACTGCTCTGAAAACTGCTGTTTTTGCACTTTGGAAAAGCTGTCAAAAATGCTGAAAATGCTGTCTGTCAGGAGGACCAGGGCGCCCAGTGCCCCTGTCCCAGGGACTAGGGTGCCCAGTGCCCCTGTCCTAGCAGGACTAGGGCGCCCCATGCCCCTGTTCTGGTCTTTTGCTCTGAAATTTGGTGCGGAGTGCTATCTCGACCTGCTATTCCCAGATCTGCAACCTGCGGCGTCGTCCGAGTCCCGAAACCTGCACTTATATCTGAAAAGATGTTTGGGTGGCTATATAGGGTTTTGCCTTAGTCAAACCCCTGCTTCGGTGATTTCCACCTCCACGAATAGCCAAGTTGTATTGTAAAATGTATTATGTGTGTAGACCTAGTGTGTGTGCAAGGTCCTAAGATGCAGGTAAGCAAACTAGAGCAACCTAGAAAGTAAACCCTAACTGCTCATAAATGATAATGTAAATGCTCTAAATCAAGATGCAAGGTGATCTAAAGCATGAATAAAGGATATGTTGAAGCTTATGCAAAGACATGAAAACAACATGAAATCATACCCAACCCTCAAGGGAGGAGTACAAGCCAATCTTCAGTCGGTAATCTCCTATTGTTCTTCAATGTCTTCCAAGCCCTAAATGGATGAATGAAATTGATAAATGCTTGATAGAAGGATGTTGAATGTTGTTGAAGTCTTCAAAGATCTGCTCTTTCACTACATATGAGGTTCCTGAAAACCAATAATCCCATCCCTTCAAATGAAGAAAGAGAGCTCTTATATATGAAACCCTAGGTCTTAATTTCAACTTTAGGCCGACTTAGAGATTGAATCTCCTGCCAATTTCTTGGGGTTAAGCTTTATTTTATGATTGGATCGTGCTCCTAAAATTTCGAGAAAAATGTCCGGGACCATGTTGCACTCCGGGCGCCATGGTCCCGACAACTTTTCACCAAATTTTCAGGACTGTCGGATATGATGATTTTAGAGAGAATCCCAAAGTTACAGGTGATTTTGAGATGTTTTGATCCCCAAAATCAAGCCCCCAAGTTCAAAATAGGACCTAATTAGGGTTTTTGATTAAATGATGTATTGGAGGAATAAATTGAAAAGGGCACACTTTAACGAAAGGGCCCAACTTTATGATGTGAAAGATGATGAAATAGAACCTTAGACCTAATTAATTTAATTAATTAAGTGCTAAAGGGGAAATGTAATGCAAAATGTAAAATGTGCCAAGGCGGGTGCTAAACTAGGTGTGAAATTGTACCACCCTAGCAAGTGCGTACAATTTACGACGCTACATTTAGCCCCCACTTTAGCGGTCATATGAACACTACGTGCATATGCAAGCTAAAGTATAGAAAAGTAAACATTATTTGAAAAAGGATATATCCATAAGTCTGTCAAACGAAGCCCCCAGCGGCATCTGCAGTACACAGTTAGAACCGCACCCTACAAAACCACATGTTAGATCACAAAATCACCTAATGCTTACTAAGGAAGGTGATGAAAATTTTAGGGTAGCTATATGCCCCCCCCTGTTTCGGCTTGCTAATTTTAGTGAGTTGAAACAGGGTATCATGTTTACCACTTTGAATTGTTAAAGAAAATTGATGACAAATGCTCACAAGAAGATTTGATATGAGATCAAAAACTAATGGAGAATCATTTGGTAAGAAAGAGGACTAAATCTCAATTCCAACACAACAAAGAGTGTGAGGATTTGAGAGTTCTCTAACACAAGATGAAGGATGTAAATGGAAACAAAATGCAAAGAGAAGAAAAGGAAGGAGAAAAGCATGAATACACACATTGGTGATCCATGAGAAGAATAGTGAGAGAGAAAACATGGACTTCTCACCCCTAGATCTTGTCTAGGTGATCCATGGGAAAAGGACATGGAAAACTAGCCCCTAGAGTCTATCTAGGTGATCCATGTAAGGGAGGAGAGTGAGAAAGTCTAGCCTTATGCCACTAGTTCCACTCAACCTCGTGCATGTGTGTGTAAGTGAGGTTGGAAGCACCTCATAGGAGTCTATGCCCAAGTATGCTACAACATGTATATGTATAGTACAAAAGCGTGACATCTCGCTCTAAGAGTCTGTGCTCTGGTTCCGAGAATAATCACCCTGCATAAAAGAGAAATGGAGACATCTCGCTCTAAGAGTCTGTGCTCTGGTTCCGAGAATGACCCATTGCTCAAAAAGTGTAATGTTTATGTCATAAGTAAAGTAGAACAAGGATACCTACCTTTATTACAAAAGAAGATACCCAAAAAATGCAACAATGTCATAGATCCAAGCAAGAGAGTTTTGCACTCTTTAAGCAAGGATAAGATAGTTGAAAAGGGATATCTTGTAATATGTGTAAAGGAGATCCTTAGAGGAGAAGAGATCTTTGTACAAAAAGACACCTATCCCCGAGAGGACAAATATAACATCTTCTAGAATAAGACAAAGAAGAGAATAAGAATGCAATACTTCCTTCTTTTGCGAGGTGAAAGTGATTCTTAATGAAGGATGACGCTCTTTTTAACCCAATCGAGTGAATTCATTATGGATGTATTTTACCAAGTGTAAAAGAGGTTGTAGTCAAGGACATACACCTCTTGTAAGAGAGAATCCTTGAACAAACAACAACAAATGCGTACAAGGCATAACATCAAGTAATAAAGTCCACACCATCCACAAAATAGGAAAAAGTGGATCCTTAGATAAAAATAAGGAAAGATCATTGCCTCCCAAGGATAAGGACAATGAGAAGGACTTACACAATCTTCTAGGGAGAGTTTTGGACATAAGCAAAAGAAGAGATGTATGAAATCACTCTTGTCCCCATAGGAACAAGAAAATTAGGCTATTATGTTGCTTCAAAAAATATGATTGCACTTGAAATTGTACCATCATGAATGACAATGAGCCCCCAGTAAATGAGCTACCAATGTCACATAATGATGAGCAACATAATAGCCATTAATGTTATTTAAAGACATGATAGATTGAATAAGGTATTTGAATATGACATGTTAAATGCTCAACTATAAGTGAGATCAAAAACATGTATAAAATGATAAAAATTGAAGAAGAAAAGTCACATGAAATCTTAGAAGAGGAATGAGTGTAATTTATTAGAGCCTTATCCCTAGAGGAAAGGACTTTATGATGAATAGGAGATAAAGATTCATAAGTGGATTTAGAAATTTGAGGGGATTCATAAAGAGATTTGTTCATTGCCAAGACTTCCTTATGAGGGGAATGAGAGTTGATAGAAGTAGAAGATGATTTAGTTGAAGTGAGATCATCATCAATACTAAATATAGCATTCACATTGAGAGATGGTCTTTTAGATGCTTTGGTACGTTTGCAGGGATTATAGCCGAGTCCAAAGGCATAATTGTGAAAATTAGTCTCTAGAGGAACTTTTATCCCTTGTTCATGAGCGCCACAACCATTTCCATGATACCCATGCTTAGCAAAAATGCAAAAACCACGACCATAACGATCAGCCATTTCAGGAAGTGAAGGTGATTTTTCATAAGACAAAGAATCAAATCCTTCAGAATTAGAAGTGTGAGGAGAAGAAGTTTGAGAAGCGGCCACAAAATTATTACTCATAGGTTCAGGTAAGACTGATTGATCTCTAGTTTCTTCCTTCTTTTTACCTTTAAGATCTCTAGGAGGAACCCTATATTCACCTACAAAGGTGGGATTAAAATCAAGGGATCCCCAATCATCTTCTGCGAGAACCTTCTCAGGATCAAAAGCCTTTTCATGTGTAGACTCAAGTCGAGAAGGATCTTCTTCAGGAGCTTTAGACTCATCCAAAGAATTTTGATTATTAGAGGGTGATGATTCATCTATAGGTATCTTGTTCAAAGAGTCATTACTAGAAGAGGAAGGCTTAGATGTTTGCAAACAAGCTTGAAGATTAGTGTCACCTATCAAGGTATATGTCTTATTGTTATAAATGAATTTAACTTGTCTATGCAATGTAGAGGGGACAACTTGCATACTGTGAATCCAAGGTCTCCCTAATAACAAGTTGTATGTTAGATTTCCCGACATAACATGGATAGGAGTAGGCAAAGTAACAGGTCCCACTGTGATGGGTAAGGTGATAATACCTAATGAAGACTTAGCCACATTATCAAAGCCTCGAATGGGACGAGAGTCAGGCTCAATAAGGGATGTATCCACATTCATCTTATGCAATAGATTAATGCTACACACATTAAGGCCAGAGCCATTATCTACCAGTGTTCATCTTATAGCAGTGTCATTTATGATAACCACAATCATCAAGGGATCATATTGATGTTGAATTTCACTAGTAGGCAACTCATCTTGGGTAAACACAATTTGAGCTTTAGGATTCATCACAGAGTAAACCAAAGACACTATATTACTAGATGTATTAGGTGGAGGAACATTCAAATCTTTCAAGGCATCTTGTAACATTCCATGATGAGCAGAAGAAGTTTGGATCAAATCCCAAAGGGATATCTTAGCAGGGGTAGCTTTAAGTTGTTCTATGAGATCATATTCCTTACAAAGAACTTGTGAAATACGTGGAGCTTGAGGAAGAATAGGTTGGGAAGGAGGAAGTGAAGTTGGGATAACTGGAGGAGGATTAGGTTGCATATTGTTTCTAGTACTATAAGTATGGGCAACCGCATGATAACTCTCTCTAGTCAATTGCTTAGCATACTCATAAGGGCTCTTAGAGGAATAACCTCCTTGCACAGTAATAATAGGTTTTTTAGGAGTGCAAAAAGAATCATTAGCATAACCACCTTGAACCACTAAGATAGGCTTATTTAAAGGTTGAGAATTTTGAGAAGGACAAGCACCTTGGACAGTGAAAAGAGGTTTGTTAGGTGTTTCATTCACATGTATCAAATTGATTGAGGATGGTTTAGAGGAATGAACAAAAGCGTTGGAAGAATTGTTGATAGTCTTCTCTTGCACTAAAATCTCATCATGGATTAAATCAATTTTAGGAGAGAGACAAGGGGTAGGCATTGATGTTCTAGTAGGCAGAGTAATACTAGGAAAGGTCATATCATCCTCTATCATCAAAGGATCTACATGGGGAAACTCTCTAGGAGAAGGATCAACATTACTCTCTAAAGTCTCACTTTTGAGAGAGAGATCTTTGAAAGAGATGTTAACCATCTTGCTTTGAACTAGGGTTTCCTTATGAGTAGAACCAAGTTGAGGAAAGGGAGAATAATTGAGATTCAAGGAAGGGGAGAAACTATCAAGGGAGTTTCCAATCTTGATTTCATCCCCTTTGGCTAGGGGTAGAGAATAATCTATACCTTCTTCTAATGGTTCATCCCAAATAGTGAGGTTGTTGAAAGGAATGTTTGAAGTATTGTCAATTTCGGGAGAGGAGATAACATTGTTTATTAATTCCTCATCCTTAGGAGGGAGAGCATCAATAGATGTGTTAAACTCATCCTCTTTCCTCAAAATATGTTCAATATGATCTTTAGGGGAGAGAGAATTAAGGAAATTGCTTATTATTTCATCTTCTTTCTCTAAGGGATGCTTATGGGTAAGACCAACTTTAGGAGAAGGGTAAGCATTTATCATTAATTCATCATCTCTAGTGGGAATTTTGTTGGAAAAGGAAAGGCCATCACTAGGAAATGTAGGGATAATGTCATCTTCTTACACAAAAGGATCCTCATGAAGGGAGTGTTTTTTAGGAGACACAAAGGCATCAAGGGCATCATCCAACAAAGCATGATCATATCTATTAAAAGGTTTATCTTTTGATTCAAAAGGAGATATCTCTTCATAGAGGGGATCATTGAAAACAACCATGTTACTAGATTTAATGGAAGAGCTGATAGGAATGTACCCTTGAGAGGAATCATTCGACTTATCTTTCTCATCACAACGAAATGGCATAGTAACAATGTTTATGAGTTTTTGGTAAAATGAAGGTTTGGTATATTTAGGTTTCAAAAATTCATCTAAAGATTCATCTAACTCATAATCATCACAAATATGAACATCTTGCAAATAAAAATCTGACATTTTGAAATTGCATAAAATTTAAACACACAATGCAAAGAAACACACTTTTTTTTTTCTTTTTTCTTTTTAATGAAAATGAAATGAAAACACACTAAATCTAGATCTAGATCTAACAAATGCAATGCAAGAGGAAGCAATGATAGATTCACGTCGGGTTCACCAAAATGTGTAGGGGAGAAAGTGACACTAAGCAAACATGCCCTAATCTCACTTTCAATCACACATTTGTGGAATACGAAAGAGCCTAGAGGTATCACACAATTGGCTACTTCTTTTTGTGGAAGAGAGAGCCACGGGCTACCTATTAGGATTTCTATTCCTTTGTTGCAATTGAAAGATAAAATGATGCAAGTTCAATCCCTAACCCCAAAGTGCAAGTATGAACTAATAACAAGATTGCAGAATTGAACTTAAACAATGGAAAGCTGTAAACACAAGGACAAGATAAGAATGCAAATGCATACCTAGAGTTAAAATATGACTGAAAATGTTTGGGACGGGGGCGCGGGCGCCATTGTCCTGATTCTGCTCCTAAAACTGCTCTGAAAACTGCTATTTTTGCACTTTGGAAAAGCTGTCAAAAATGCTGAAAATGCTGTCTGTCAGGAGGACCAGGGCGCCCAGCGCCCCTGTCCCAGGGACCAGGGTGCCTAGCGCCCCTGTCCTGGCAGGACCAGGGCGCCCCACGCCCCTGTCCTGGTCTTTTGCTCTAAAATTTGGTGCGGAGTGCTGTCTCAACCTGCTATTCCCGGATCTGCAACCTGCGGCATCGTCCGAGTCCCGAAACCTGCACTTATATCTGAAAAGATGTTTGGGCGGCTATATAGGGTTTTGCCTTAGTCAAACCCCTGCTTCGGTGATTTCCACCTCCACAAATAGCCAAGTTGTATTGTAAAATGTATTGTGTGTGTAGACCTAGTGTGTGTGCAAGGTCCTAAGATGCAAGTAAGCAAACTAGAGCAACCTAGAAAGTAAACCCTAACTGCTCATAAATGATAATGTAAATGCTCTAAATCAAGATGCAAGGTGATCTAAAGCATGAATAAAGGATATGTTGAAGCTTATGCAAAGACATGAAAACAACATGAAATCATACCCAACCCTCAAGGGAGGAGTACAAGCCAATCTTCAGTAGGTAATCTCCTATTGTTCTTCAATGTCTTCCAAGCCCTAAATGGATGAATGAAATTGATAAATGCTTGATAGAAGGATGTTTAATGTTGTTGAAGTCTTCAAAGATCTGCTCTTTCACTGCATATGAGGTTCCTGAAAACCAATAATCCCATCCCTTCAAATGAAGAAAGAGAGCTCTTATATATGAAACCCTAGGTCTTAATTTCAACTTTAGGCCGACTTAGAGATTGAATCTCCTGCCAATTTCTTGGGGTTAAGCTTTATTTTATGATTGGATCATGCTCCTAAAATTTTGGGAAAAATGTCCGGGACCATGTTGCACTCCGGGCGCCATGGTCCCGACAACTTTTCACCAAATTTTCAGGACTGTCGGATATGATGATTTTAGAGAGAATCCCGAAGTTACAGGTGATTTCGAGATGTTTTGACCCCCGAAATCAAGCCCCCAAGTTCAAAATAGGACCTAATTAGGGTTTTTGATTAAATGATGTATTGGAGGAATAAAATGAAAAGGGCACACTTTAACGAAAGGGCCCAACTTTATGATGTGAAAGATGATGAAATAGAACCTTAGACCTAATTAATTTAATTAATTAAGTGCTAAAGGGGAAATGTAATGCAAAATGCAAAATGCGCCAAGGCGGGTGCTAAACTAGGTGTGAAATTGTACCACCCTAGCAAGTGCATACAATTTACGATGCTACAAGGAATTACCCATGTCCTCGTTAAACAGGCCATTCAAATTAGGTTCCATCTCCTCGGTAATTACACCTTGGAAGGACTTAATTCTAAGGCTTCGTCTAACGGGGATAGTGTAAGTAGGGCTTATTGTTGTAAAACTCATGCACTAAAGATAGAGAGAAGATTTTGAATTTTAGAGGTAGCAAATTTCAATAAAATCAGCCAATCTCCTAGATTTAAGCTGTTAAATACAATTAGGACAATCTCCCAAAATTTTGAAAAAAATGTCAGGGACCGTGGCGCACGAAGTGCACATGGTCCTCGCAACTTTTTTTGAAATTTTCAGGGATGAAAGTTATGATGATTTTAAAGCTAATCTGAAAAAATTGAGTGATTTTACGATCTGTAGATAGGCCAAATAAAAGTTGCAATCTCAAAATTGAACCCTACCAAGATTGTTGAAAAATGCAGAATTTGAATTTTGAAAAAGAGAGGGAAACTAAAATTTTGAATTTTATGATTTTAGAGGGAATACTGAAAGCAATGTAGGCTTTGAAATTTAAAAGTTGACTCAATTTCATGCAAAATTCAAAATTTGAAAGTGGAAATCAAAGTTGTCGCAATTAAACACTTAATTTCAAAAGTCACAAATTGCAAAAATTTGAATAAAGCACATAAATTTTGAATGAATGCCAACACACTTTTCAGATTTAGGACTATAAGAAACACAATTTTGATATGAATTTTAATTTCAACAATTTTTGAATGATTATAAGCCTTTATCCAAGCAATCACTAGACCAACTTTGACTTTAATTTTGAAAGTGTTAGAACTAATAAAATCAGCCAAAATTCTGAATTTTAGCAGAAAAATACAGTAAGATCTGGCTCCCAAAATTTCAGAAAAAATGTCGGGGACAATGGCGCACGGGGTGCACATGGTCCTCGCAACTTTTTTCCAAGTTTTCAGGGATGAGAGATATTGTGATTTTGTTGCGGAATCCAAAGTTACAGCTGATTTGGAGTTGTTTTGATCAGTGAAATCATTGGTCAAAGGTTGAATCAAGAGGGTTTTAAAAATTAGGGTTTTGACACTTAACCACTTAATTTTCAAAATTAAAGTACAAATATGATTTGAACATTTTCAATAGAAGGGTAGATCTGAAACAAGCATTAACAATTAAGCATTTCACAAGCTCAATTACTAAAAAGAAAATTTTAAGGTTTTTATGCAATTAACCTCTAAAATTTGCAAAAGATCAAACATTGAAATGTAATTAAGGAAGCAAAAAAATTTTCAGATCTAACCATGAATAATCAGAATTAGGATGTTCATGTCGGGTTCACCAAAATGTAAAGCGGAAAAATCAAACCCTAGGTGTTCCCCCCCCCCACTCCAAGGAGAGAGAAAGGAGGGTCACTAGGGTTGGCGGTTTTCACTTAGGAGAGACTTTACATTCAAAAGAGGGGTTGAAACCCACAAGATCCAATCTCACACAATGCAAGACTAGATTCTAAATGAGTTTCAAGGGTTGAGATAACAAGGATACCCTCTTTTGTAAAGAATGTAGATAGAATGATTGAACTACGAATGCATGTAAAGTAAGAAAGATTCACTTATAAACAGAGATAGGGATACGGGATGAAGTTGCGGACCTGAAATTAGTAGTAAAATGTCGAGACAATACTGTCCTACAAATTTGAGCGAAAGTTGACAGGACGATGGCGCTCAGAGTGCACACGGTCCTCTGAAAAATCCATGAAATGAAGGGGGATCTGTTCGTCTCTGCACAAGGATTCCAGATCTTCAATTACAGCCGCGTACCTGCAACCTACACATAGAAAATAGAGGACGATTGGGGGGTTAGGGATTAGGGGTTTGCCTTTAGGTCAAACCCCAGTTTTGGAATTAACCAAGAAATGAGAATGCTGTAAATGTAAATGTTTGTAATGTAAACAAGTACTGATACCTTGTTGTAAGAATGTTTGTATTCTTACATGCGAAGGTGTAATGAATGTTGTATGTTGTATGTTGTAAGTGATCTCCTCTTCAATGGTTGAATCGTTGCCTTTGAATGCAACACCTAGCCTTGAATGGAGACTTAGAATACTCAACTGCTTGAAGGAATGCTTGAATGCTTGAATGTTTGAATGTTTGAATATCACTTCTGCGTCTTGCTCTTGCTTATTTTCTTCTTCTTCCTTTTCTAGGAGAGGAAAATTAGTTTATATACTTGTCAATTAGGGCTGAGAGACTGATTTTTCTGACCTTAGGCTGACCTAGAAGCATTGTTTTTCAAATTGCAAACTAAATACCCGATGCCCAACAAGAGACCGGGCCCAAAATAGGGCCAAGGACTGGGGTGCTAGGCGCCATGGTCCCACCTCCTGGGACAACAGGGTGCAAGGAGGATCAGGCCAAGGTGCAGAAAATATGCAGTTTTTGATGTCACAAGCAGGTTTCGGGGTCTCCATTCAGGTTCAATGTCGCGCCGCCATCCTGAAGACCCAAATGCAGTCGAAATCGCAAGTGTCGCAATTTTAGGATGCTACAGTATTCTACCTCAGTGGAGCTTTGAGCTACAGAGGACTACTTCTTACTGATCCAAGATATCATGGCTGAACCTAGACTGAAGCAACACCCTGAAGTGCTTTTTTTGTCAGTTACACTTCTAGCCCAACCAGAATCTGTAAATCCATGTAGGTCTATATCAACTTTCTCATATTTGAGACCAAGGTTTAGGGTACCTTGTAGGTATCTCATGATATTCTTTACTGCAACTAGGTGTATCTCCTTAGGTTCACACATGAACTGACTTAAGGCATTGACTGCATAATAGATATCTAGCCTTGTATTCACCAAGTACATCAGGGACCCAATCATCTATCTATATTGAGTAGAGTTAGTGAGTTGTGACTCTGTTGCTACTTCCTTAAGTTTATGTAAATTGGTTTCCATAGGAGAGGTCATGGGCCTATACTTTAGCATTCCGAATCTCTTCAAAATATCCAAGGTATACTTTCCTTGGTTTAGTATAGTGTTGTTAGGATTTTGCCATACTTCCAATCCTAGGAAGTAATGAAGGAGTCCTAAGTCCTTCATATCAAATTCTTTGGATAGATCTTTCTTGCATTGATCTATAAGATGATCATTTCCTATGATTAATAAGTCATCAACATATAAAATCAACATTAGCATATCACCTTTATTTATTTTGTAGTAGAGATTAGGATCTGCATCATTTTTAGAGAAGCCTAGTCTTGAGAGATAGGTGTCAATTCTTTCATACCAAGCCCTGGGAGCCTATTTAAGCCCATAGATAGATTTCTTGAGTCTACACACATGAGACTCTGCATTATAAATTTAAAACCCTTCAAGTTTCTCTAGGTAGACTTCTTCTAAGATCTCACCATTTAGAAATGTTGTGTTAACATCCATCTAGTGTACCTTCCACCCCTTTACTGCTGCAATGGCTAATACAACTCTTATCGATGTATATCTGGCAATAGGTGCAAAATTTTCTTCATAATCTATTCCTTCCTTTTGTGAGAAACCTCTAGCTACAAATCTAGCCTTGTGTTTTTCAATACTACTGTCTGTAGCATATTTGATCTTAAAAAGCCATTTAGATGAAATGACAAATTTCTTAGTTGGCCTAGGAACAATCTCCCAAACATGATTTTTCATAATAGATTGATACTCTTCAGACATGGCATCCTTCCATACTTGATTTTCAAGAGCCTCTAATACATTGTTTGGTTTAGCTTTAGAGAGATCATTCATAAGGGCAACATAGCTAGTGAATTTGTTAGGCCTTTTGCTTTCCCTGAATGCCCCTGAAGGAGCAACAATTTTCTGAGCTTCTGCTATAGTCTTGGTGGCCCATACTATTCTTTTCTTGAGGTTTTCTCTAGGTGGACTTTGAGTTTCACTTATAGTTTCCTCAGGACTCTCCCTGTGAAGCTCAGGAGTAGGATCTCTATCTATGCTAGGGGTGGGGATATAGACTTCAGGGTCTAGAGAGCTTTGGGCTCTTTTGAATGCTAAGTCTTCTTCAAAGATCACATCCCTACTTAGTTCAATATTCTTTTGGCCAGGTATATAGATCTTGTAAGCTTTGGAGGTTTCACTATATCCTACAAAGATTCCCCTTTTTCCAGAAGGCTCTAATTTTAATCTTTTCTCCTTAGGCACATGAATATAGATAGGGCATCCAAACATCCTAAGGTGGCTAATATTAGGTCTTGATTTAGTAAAGACTTCCTTAGGGGTCTTATCTTCAAGATGAGCATGGGGACATCTGTTTCGAATATAAACAACAAAGCTAGTTGCTTCTGCCCAATGATTGATATTTAGATTCTGATCAAGAATCACAGATTTGGCAGTTTCAATGATTGTCCTATTTTTCCTTTTAGCTATCCTATTTTGTTGAGGGTTATAAGGTATTGTTAACTCCCTCTTAATCCCTGAATTTTTACAAAACTCTTTAAATAATTCTGATGTGTATTCCCCCATTATCAGTTCTTAGGGTTTTAATTTTATCTCTTGTGTAGTTCTATGTTAGTGATTTGAATTATTTAAACCTATTAAGGATCTCTTCTAATTCTTTACATTTCAGAAAGTAGATCCAAGTTTTCCTAGAGTAGTCATCAACAAATATTACATAATACAAAAATCCCCCCAATGAAGGTACGACCATAGGTCCACATACATCAGAATGAACTAACTCTGAAATTTTACTTGTTTTCCTAGTACTATTCTGAAAACAACCCGTAGTATTTTAACCTAGGGCACATCCTGTGCATGCCCCTGAATGATATTGCTTTAACTTAGGTAGACCTATGACAAGGTCTCCCATTGATGATAAAGCTCTAAAATTTAGGTGGCCTAGTCTTCTATGCCAGATTTCATTTTCATATGTAGTTTCATGAATTAGGGCTAAGTTGGGCTCTGTGCATAGCTCATATAAGTAGCCTTGTCTTTGACCAATTGTTTGAGCTTTCTTGATGGATTTCTTTGGCCAACCCAGTACTTTTCTATCCATGAAGGTTACTATGTATCCATTATCCTCCAGTGCTGATATTGAGACTAGATTTCTCTTGATGCCTGGAACATATAGTACTCCTCTAAGTTGTAATGATACGCCCGACTTTAGTTTGATGGTGTAGGTTCCAACTCCTTTGACTGGATGTGTAGAGTCATCTCCGATAGTTACTTCCTCATCATTCTCCTCTTTCATGGAGTCTAGTACTTCTCTGAATCCTGTAATGTGTCTGGATGAGCCATTATCGATCACCCAAGAGTTCACTTTGTTTGATGCTTGGTTTGTGAGTGCTGAATAGAGTACATACTTCTTGGAGTCCTCTTCCCTTTTAGTTTTTCCTGTTTTGGCAAATGTGGCTTGCTTAGCTCTTTCTGGACATTTAGCAACATAGTGCCCAAATTTGTCACATCTGTAACACTGAATTTGAGAAAGGTCCTTCTTGAAGGTGTTCTTGCTGTGACGATTTTTTTCTCTTCCTGAATTGCTTCTGCTTGCTTTTCTTGTTTGAGTTCGTGTTTAGAACTTGAAGATCTTCATCTATATTCTTTTGTTTGATCCATTTCTTATTTTTCCTTGATTCCTCTTGGAGACAGTCAGCCTTTAGCCTATTGAATTTTGGGAATTCATCCCTTGCACTGATGCCTTGGACGAATGTTTCCCATATGCTAGGCAACCCATCTAGAGCAATGAGGGTTAATTCTTTGCTTTGGATCTCATATCCAAGGGTTGCTAGTTCATTACTTAGGGAAGATATTCACATGAAGTAGGCATTGACTGATTCTCCTTTTATCATGACTATGTGATTTATTTATCTTTTTAAAGCCACAGTTCTACTGGCATTAGATATCTCAAAAGCATCTTCAAGTGCTTTGAACATGTTGAAGGTTATTTCATGTTTCCTTATGATAGGCATGATATTGTTTCTTACCCCATCAACTATGATTTTAATAGCCTTATCATTTCCTTCTCTCCAAATTTCTTTGTCAGGTTCAATCTCAGGTTCTAGAGTTTTCGTCTTTACAAATGATTCGACTTTATTATCTTTTAGAATCATTTGAATTCTGAATTTCCATGCTCAGAAGTCATCACCTCCTCTGAGTCTATCTTCAAATTTGATAGCACTATCCATTGAGAGAATTGTGATGTTGAATATATGCTTGATTTGAATTTTATGTAAAATTGAACAACCTCAGGTTCGATTTAACTATAGCTTTGATACCATGTAAATGTTGTTTGATTTTCAATTCAATATGCAAGATGTATTCTGATTTGTATTCTCTATATCTATGTATTATCTATCTCTATTATAATTTTGACTATCTTCTTTGTTTGGCAAGTGAGAGGAATATTTATCAATTTCAATATCCTCTTCACAAATATCAAATGATATATATATGCAAGAGGGGAGGATCAAGCAGTGCCTTGACTGGTCATGTCTTATGGACATGACCGATCAAGACACTACTTGATCACACCCTTTGATATATATTATCAACCGATGTTTCTTTCATTACCAGCCTAATACTAATCAGGGTCCACATAACTTAGTGTGTATGCCAATTGGTATTCACAATGTATGCCAAATGATGTTTGTGTGGCATATTAACCAATGTGAATCAGTGTCTAAGTTCACTAACATTGATCACTAACTAAAGGTTATATATGTCAAGCAGTGCATACTTTTTCACCCGAAAGCAACTTGATAATCATTATTTGTTTATCGCTGGGAAAAAATCCAATGTAAATCATGATACATGGTTAACCCGATAACCTTCAGTGATCACCGATATGCCATGCTATAATATGATTATCGATATTGATCGACTAAGTATATTTAATATATAAATGAGGAAGGATTATCAAATGAAATAGCTTGAAGTTTTCTTGATGGTTCATCGATAGGATAAATGATTGAATGAGAGACTTCATTTATCTCTCATTCAATCATTTATCTTACCCAAGCTACCATGCATTAACATGTGTCCTACATCCCTACAAGGTTTTAGTGAGAAAGCTTACCTGGTGAGCTTGAGAAAAATGAGATAAGAAAATGAATTGTAGGGAAGCCCTGATAAGTCTGGTGAGGTAGACATGAACCCAAGAAGGGATAGAAACAAACCATTAAGGAAGCCTAATTGATGGTAAGCTAGGTAGCCTCTCTATCATATTGGTATCAGAGCAAGTTTATACTTGGGAAGAAAGTAGTTGATGTTAGACACTGAGTCAGTGGGAGAAAATAGTTCCAGAATGGTGACCAATGCAGTGTTAGATAAGAAAGTAGAAGACGAGGAGGAAGAGAATAGACTCCTGAGAGAAAGATTAATGCAACTAGAGAGAAAACTAGACACCGTTGAGGATAAAACTAAGAAAGTAGTAATCTAGGTCAATGAAGGGAAGGGAGTAGAAGAGGATAGGATACCTGTCCTAGACCCTGTTCTATTCGAAGAACCTTTCCCAAAATCCATTAAAGCCTTAGGAGGAAAATCCTTGGAAGGAGTGCACCCTTTCTATGGGAAAATGGAGCCTAAAATAGTCATGGAATGAATTGAAGGATTGGAGAATCACTTTGAGTGTGGAGTTAGTGAAGCCCAAAAGGTGAAGGTAGCTAAGTCTAGATAGAGAGGAAAAACCTTGACTTGGTAGAAATCTATCCAAGAAGAAAGGCACAAAGAGGGTAAGAACCAAATAGCCAGTTGGGAAGGAATGGTAGCCAAGGTGAGGGAAGCCTATATTCCTGAAGATTATGAGATCCAATTACACAAAAAGAGACAAAATCTGAGACAAAGAGAATTGGATGTGAGCAACTACACTGAGGAATTTTAGAAGTTGTGTCTCAGATCCAAGGTGGTAGAGGATGAGAGCATCAAGGTAGCCAGATACTTGAATGGCTTGAGATGGAATATTCAAGAGGAATTGAGTTTATTAAGCCCTAACGCCATGCATAAGTGCTATCAATTGGCACTAAAGGTGGAGGAAAAGAGTAAAAAGAAGTAATAACAAAGCAACAGAGGAAGAGGCAGAGGAAAAGATGGTAGAGGCTAAAGAGGCAATTTTGGTGGAAGAGGAATAGATAAAAGGTCCCAAGGAGAGTCCAAAATTATAAAGCAAAGTGAGGATTCACATAGAAAGAGAAGCTATAGAGGAAGGGGATCATCTAGCAACCCAAGAAGAGGTAGATCTAGTGCACCAGGAAGAGGGTCCTACTTCTCCACCATGAAGTGTTACAATTGCCAAAAGTTGGGTCACCCTGCCTATAGATGTCCAGATAAATCCTCTTCATCTCAAGGGAGTGAAAGAAGAGTGACATATGCACAAGAGGATGCATAAAATAGAAAGACACAAGATGTGAGCTTAGCTCTTGAAGACGGAGAAAATTTAATGATGAGAAGAGCCTTGATTAAGGAGCCAATCAAAGAATATCCAACTCAAAGAATAGATTTGTTTAGAATCAAATACAAGGTCATTGGTAAGGTTTTTAGAGTGGTGATAGAATCAGGGTCTACTGACAACATTATGTCAGAGGAAGAAGTAAGTAAACTGAAGTTGAAAAGAATTCCACATAGTAATCCATATAGGGTCAGTTGGCTCAACAAGGAGCAACATGTGGTAGTGAATGAACAAACATGGGTTGAGTTCAACATAGGTAGTTATAAGGATAAAGTCTTGTGTGACATCCTACCTATGGATGCTTGCCATCTACTTCTAGGTAGACCATGGCACTTTGACAAAAAGGCCATTCACAATGGAGAGGAGAACTCTTATTCCTTTCAAAAGGATGAAGTTGCATCCCACATTCAGTCCCTAATTGAAGAAGGAGAGAGAAGCAAAAATAAAGGCCCAAATGTGTCATTGGTGAGTGAAAAAGAGTTCATTAACACCCTCAAGGAAGGAAAAGGAGTGGGATTCACTCTTATAGTGAAACCAAAGGAAGCAAAGCAAGAAAAGAAGGTTCCAATACCTCATGAAGTGCAACAGGTACTAAACTAGTTCATAGAAATTATAAGTGATGGAGCACCAACAACCCTACCCCCTATTAGAGCCATAAGCCATCGAATTAATTTTATTCTTGGAGCATCATTACCCAACAAAGCAACCTATAAGATGACTCCAAAATAAGGAAGTGACTAGACAAGTCTAAGAATTGTTGGACCAAGGATTGATAAAGAAGAGTATAAGTCCTTGTGCTGTACCTTCAGTGTTAGCACCCAAGAAAGGAGGAGCGTGGAGGCTATGCACAGATTCAAGAGACATAAATATAATCACTATCAGGTATAGATTTCCTATCCCAAGAATTGAAGACTTGATGGATTGGTTGGAAGGTGCGAAGTATTTCACTAAGATTGATCTTAAGAGTGGATATTGCCAAATTAGAATAAAAGAAGGTGATGAATGGAAAATAGCCTTCAAAACCAGTGAAGGACTTTATGAGTGGCTTGTTATGCCATTTGGTCTTAATAATGCTCCCAGTACATTCATGAGACTCATGAATGAAGTGCTTAAAGATTTTATTGGTAATTTTTTTGTTGTATACTTAGATGACATCTTGATTTTCCATATAATTAAAGAGGAACATCTAGAGCATCTTAGTATTGTAATGCAAAAATTGTATGATGAGCAACTAACAATAAACTTGGAGAAGTGTGAGTTTATGAAGTAGAAACTTGTCTATCTCAAATTTGTAGTTTCAGGAGGAGATTTGAAGATGGACACATCAAATGTGGAAGCCATAACAAATTGGCCAACACCAAAGATAGTGAGTGCAGTAAGAAGTTTTCATGGTTTTGAATAGTTCTACAAGAAGATTATCAGAGGGTTGAGTGAGATTTGTGCACCCATTTTGGATACCATCAAAGGAGGAGTTAAGACTAAGTTTCAGTGAAACAATGCAACTAACAAAGGGTTTGAACTTTTGAAACAAAAGGTAGCTACACAACCAATACTCATTCTTCCTAGTTTTGATAAGTTGTTCACAATTGAATGTGATGCAAGTAATATAGAAGTTGGTGTTGTTTTAAGTCAAGAGAATAGACACGTAGATTTCTTTAGTGAGAAGCTCAATGATGCCAAGAAGAAGTATTCATCCTATGATCTTGACCTATATGCTCTTGTCCAAGATCTTAGGAAGTGGAGGCACTACTTGTTACCTAAAGAGTTTGTTGTTTATACAGATAATCAGGCTTTGAGTTTTCTGAATTCACAAGATAAGTTGGGTCATAGGCATGTTAAATGGGTTGAGTATTTGTAGTCATATATGTTTTCTATTAAGCATAAGAAAGGATAGTGTAGTAAAGTAGTAGATGCTTTGAGTAGAAGGCTACTAACAGTGCAAGAAGTGTAGATTCGGAGTATTGGAGTTGATTACTTCAAATATTTGTACCCCAATGATGAAGATTTTGCAGCCATTTACAAGGTTTGTCAAGAATTTTAGAATCACTTTCATAGTGAATATGCTGACTTTACTTTGCAAAATGGTTTGTTGTTTAAAGATGGATAGTTGTGTGTTCCCAAAGGATTGATGAGGTAAAATATAATCCAAGAAAAACACAATAGATGTTTGAGTGGTCATTTTGGCCTTAATAAGACATTGGAACTTGTTCAACGGTTTTACTATTGTCCCATAATGCAGAGGGATATCAGACGGTGTGTTGAGCAATGTATGGTTTGTCAAATAGATAAAGGTACAACTACTAATACTGGACTTTATCAACCATTACCTATTCCTACTAGGCCATGGGAATGTGTCAGTATGGATTTTGTGGCTGGATTACCTAAAACAAAGCTTGGTTGTGATAACATTTTTGTTGTTGTTGACAGATTCAGTAAGATGGCACATTTTGTTCCTTAAAAAACTATTCATGATGCTAGTCACATTGCACACTTGTTTTTCAAAGAGGTTATAAGAATCCATGGATTGCTAGTTAGTATTGTTTCTGATAGAGATGTCAAATTCCTTGGACATTTTTGGAAAACTCTTTGGAAAAGACTGGGAACTAATTTGCCTTTTGGTTCAGCCTATCATCCCCAAATGGATGGTCAAACAAAGGTGGTAAATAGGACACTTGGAAACCTTTTAAGGTATTTGATGAAGGAATATGGACAAATTTTGGATTAGGTTCTTCACCAAGGAGAGTTTGCCTACAATAACAGTGCCAATAGGTCAACTGGGAAGAGTCCTTTTGAGATAGTGTATGGTATGCACCCACGAGGTGTTATGGAATTATAGGATCTTGGTGATCTGACGTACAAAAGTGGTCAAGCTGATGATATCACTCAATCACTCAATCTATGAAGGAGGTTCATGACCAAGTCAGACGAGCTCTCCAAGATTCTTCAAAAAAAGTTAAAGCTGACGTTGATGCCACACAAAGAGATGTGCAATTTTCTATTGGAGATTTAGTGATGGTACATTTAGTGCTCATGTAAAATTTTAGCCAATTATGGATCTAATGCCTATAAGATCGATTTGTCATCTGATATTGCTTTGTCTCCTATTTTCAATGTTGTAGATTTGGTTGCCTACAAGGGGCAACTACCCAAGGAGGATGCACAAGTTTTAGATGTTCAGCAAGCACTTGCCGATCTACCTTTACCTTCTTCTACCATGCCTCGGGCTGAGAAAGTATTGGATTCTTGCATTTTCAAGAAGACTAGACACTAGGGTTACATGGAACATTTGGTCAAATGGATGAATAAACCTGATTCTGAAGCAACCTGGGTCCCTGAATTCGACTTTGTCAAGTTGGGAATTGATCTCTCCCTGCTACTGCATGCAATCACTTGACTTATTTGTTTTTGGGGGAGTATGGTGCAGGAGAACCTAAGGGTTGAAATACCCTTAACCAATTTTGGCATGTACATACTATGGATGGGCTCTAAGTCCTTTTTGATTGTAGTTTTTGACATTTTCCCTATCGGCAAGACTTACCTCGATCGACAAGACTTATCCCAAAATGGTTGCCAGAGTTTGGAGAAAGTTATTGAGTATCAAAAGGAGTGGGTTTATTGTAACACGATGACCCAATGAGTTAGCATGCAGAGTGGAGTGCCTCAAAGAAGGTCATCGAGTATCAGATGAAGTAGTTTTATGCTTCCCTGATGACCCAATGGGAAGGCATAGGCATGAACCAAGTGGTATCGGTTATCAGCAGGCAAGGTTCTCACCAACGCTGAAACTTGATAAAAAGTGCACAACCAGAGGAGGTTCATCAGCCGTTGGGAGGAATGATTTTGTGTTACACTGAAGCCCAATAAGAATTGTGGAGCACGATAAGTCACCATCGGCCATTAGAAAACATAAGTTGATGTTGTGCCGATGCTTGATAGGAAGTGTGGAGCGTGACAAGTTGCCATCGGCCATCGAGAACTAGGATTTGATGTTACCCCGAAGACCAATGGAAAAAGAGCTAACATAGGAGCCGGTTATCAGGCATCAGTGTAGGTGTGTTTTGGTTACCCCAACCATCCAATGGAAAGGTGCAGATTTTTGCAAGTTGCCAATAGGCATCGGAAGTCAAGTTCTGAGGCTACGCCGATGACCCAATATGGAACTATTTTCCTTCCATTTTGTAACCATCTGTGTTTCCACGATGGATGGATGAGCTATAAAAGTTTACAAAGATGAATTATAAGGGGTTGTTGAATCATTTTAGAAAAACAAAAGAAATACATACAAGTCTATTTTCTAGTCCCGATTGCTGAATATTGTTCTATTTTGTTTTGCGAAATTTTTCATTACAATTCTGTACCTAGAGTTTTCTTTTTGTTGTTCATTCTTTGTTTGAATCCACATTGTAAATATGGATCTGTCTTGAAACTCCATCGTGGGATCCACACAGCCATTGGAGTGCTTCAAGAAGAGCCAAAAATGTACAATATGAGTAAAATAGAAGTAGGAGGAAACTAGGAAATGACAATCGTCATTTCTGCATACTGAGCCTAGGTGAGCTTGGAAGTAGTCTGACTAGGTTTCAATAATGTAATGAAGATAACTTGTAGGGAAGGAATCTATTGAGAACTGGAAGAAGTTCCAAAAGGCTACAAGCCTAAAACTGTAACATTGTGAATCCAATAGAGAAAAGTTTCCTAAACCAAACAAGATGGGTGGTGTTGCAATGAGGGAATATGTGTGTGTGTCCTGCATCCCTACAAGGTTTTAGTGAGAAAGCTTACCTAGTGAGCTTGAGAAAAGTGAGATAAGAAAAAAAATGGTAGGGAAGCCCTGATAAGTCTGGTAAGGTAGACGTGAACCTAAGAAGGGATAGAAACAAACCATTAAAGAAGCCTAATTGATGGTAAGCTAGGTAGCCTCCCTATCACATTATTTCAAAGAAAGGAATTGAGGTTGATCCTGAAAAAGGTCCAAGTCGTAATGGAAATGCCTCCAACCAAGAATATCAATCAAATGATAAGTTTTCAAGGACGTCTCTAATCAATAAGGTGCTTTATTTATCAACTATCAGATAAAGCTCAACCATTCACAAAGGTATTATGAAAAGGAGTCAAATACAACTGGGATGAAGATTGTGAACAACATCTAAAAAAAATAAAGAAATATCTTTCAAACCCACCCATATTGATACCACCAATTCAAGGTAAACCATTGATTCTATACATATCAGCTACAGATACATCACTGGGGGCACTTCTGGCACAACATGATGAAGATAAAAAGGAAAGAGCTATATATTATATCAGCAGGACCTTGGTGTCCTATGAAATGAACTATACTATCATAGAAAAAGCTTGTTTGGCATTAGTATTTACATCACAAAAATTAAGACATTACATGTTAGCACATTCTATTAAGCTGGTGGCTAAGATTGATCCACTCAAATACCTTCTTAACAAAGCAACACTTATAGGGAGATTGGCTAAATGGGTCATGGTTCTTATGGAATTTGATATTGAATATTTAGAATGCAAAGCCATCAAAGGATAGATTATTGCAGATCAACTTGTTGGTGCTCCACTTGAAGACAATCAACCTTTGCACATATAATTTTTGGATGAATCCATCATGCACCTTACTCAATGATCATGGGAGATGTCTTTGATGGGTCTTTCACTCAACATGGTTTTGGTGCTGGAATACTTTTTATTACTCCTAAAAAATATTCAATCCCAAAATCTTACAAGATTCTCTTCCCTTGCACAAATAACATTATAGAGTATGAATCTTTGGTAAATGGGATCAAGCTAGCCATCAAATGGAAAGTTGTTGAATTACACATCTTTGGAGATTCTCGGCTCATCATCAACCAAATCAATGATATATATCAAAATAGAGATGAGAAACTGATGCCTTATAAGAGAATGGTGGATGACCTAAAGAAATACTTTACCTTTGTATCATTTCAGCATATTCCCAGATCAACAAATAGAGCAACAGATGCTATGGACACCTTGGTGTCTATACCACAGCTACAAGAATCTAATTTTCACTTTGAATTCTTGGTGGAAGAGTTACATTATCCCACCTATGATTCTCCTAAGTCCCAGATGGTTTATTCTATTATTGGACATGACTCATCTCACTATAACCACATTTATTCTTACCTAAGTGACCAAGTTATCCCTGCTAATCTTTCCTATAATGAGAAAAGGAACCTAATTAAAAATGCTTCACGGTATGTCATCATCACTAATAATCTATTTAGGAGGGGTTTGGATAATGCTTTACTTAGGTGTCTAGAAATTGAAGAGTCCCAATGCACATTATCCAAAGTCCATGAAGGTATTTGTGGATCCCATTCAAACAGTCTAACTTTAGCACCAAAACTACTAAGGGCTAGCTACTACTAGCCAGACATGGAGAAAGATGCTATAAACTTTTCTAAAACTTTTGAGAAGTGTCAGCTACATGGAAACCTCATACATGCTCCAGCAAGAGATCTCATACCCTTAATTACATATTGGCCTTTTCAACAATGGGTGTTTGATCTCATTGGCCAAATATATCCTACATCATCTAATAGACACAAGTTTATTATAAATGCCACTAAGTACTTCACTAAGTGGGTAGAAGCAATTTTGCTCATCAAAACAACTGATAAACAAGTAGCTCTATTCATGCTTAACTATATCATCTGCGGGTATGGGATACATTCATCCATTGTGACTAAAAATGGAGGGAAGTTAAAAAATAAAGATCTAGATGAACTCTATGAAAAATTAAAAATAAAATAGCACTGGTCATCCATATACTACCCTCAAGGTAATGGACAAGCTAAAGCATCTAACAAGAATCTGTTGACTATCTTACACAAAATAGTAAATAAATCTGGAAAGGATTGGCATCTGCAGCTCAATCCTGCACTATGAGATTATAGAAAAAGTTTCATAACACCTACTGGGGACTACACATTTTTCTTTGGTGTATGGGTCTGAAGTAGTCTTACCTATTGAGGTAGAAATACCGTCTTTGAGAGTTTCTTTGCAAGGTCTCATTACTGATGAAGAGTACAAAATATCTAGATTGCAAGAACTTGAGTTGCTTGATGAACGTCGGTAAGTGGCATTTGATAATCTAAGAGCATATCAAAAGAGAATGTCTAGAGGTTATAACAAAAAAGTTTGACAATGATAATTTCAAGTTGGTGACCTTGTTTTGAGAGAAAATCCTAAAAATCAACAGTTTCAAGACAACAAAGGGAAGTTTGAACCCAATTGGCTAGGTCCCTACATTGTTACTACAGTCTTTGGCTCTGGTGCCTATAAACTCTCAACATCGAAAGGGGATCAACTCCATGAACCGATCAACACCATCCACTTGAAGAAATTATTTACTTAGTATTCTCTTCTCCAACAACCTATACAACTAAAATGTCCTGAAAAAAATTCTAAAAATCATAAAAAAGTCATGGGAAAAAAAGGAGAAAGGATCTTTGTCAAGCAGGTGAAAACCTGATAAACAGGCACCTCTTGTACTCAATTGCTCCATCTATCAATGCAACATTAGCACTTCCCATTTTCATTCCCACTTTCCTGAATCTTTGCTTTCACTTGTACATATCTTTTAGTCGCTTTTGTGACATCATGGTTCTTTTGGAACCCTCATGGCTTGAAACTGATCAATGTCCTAGTCTTAGGGTAATTGACTCAGGAATTTACATGTTCTAAGAAGTATCAACCGAGTCATCTTTCTGTTAGTGGTACCCGGTCATCCATTCTGAGTTAGTCACCTATCTCCAAACTACTGAAGAGTTTTATCACTAAGTAAACAAGCAAAACAAGACTACTAAAAAAAATCACTAAATTGTTTGAGATATGCATGTAATTTTCTTTATGTGCTATCTTTTAAATTGGTTTTTGATTATTATTCCCTCTGAGTAACTCAAGGAAGTCTATCTTTACTAAGAGGAGCAAGGATTGGGGGCATAATACTTTTCTTAGTTTTTTGCTTGTAGGAATGAATCCGATGATCTGAAAAACATCTATTAAGCTAGGTGTCTATGATAAGTGCCTTCACATCAAGGTAGAATCGCCACACATACCTTGACTCCACTTATTTGTATGCTACAGGGAGGTTGGAGTAATTTCTTTGTCTGTTTTGAGGGAATTTCTTTAATGTGCAATCCAAATGCATGCGTAATCTGTCCAATGATATGAACGAAAAAGGGTCATTGCAGACAAGATAATTAATATTGCATATACAAAGGAAGGAACTCTATTTTTCCTACTATATTTGTAAAATGCTCAGCGATGAAAATTAAGCATACCAAATCCAGTGACTAGGTTTAGGTTGCATTCATTCTAAATTTTATGCATTTAAAGTGATTTTGGTATAGTAACATTGATCTCTTTATCTTTTGAATGAGAGTCTGAAGCAGTCATGATTTTTGTAGACACCTGAAATTGTCATGTCTAATTAAATAAATATTTTATTTATTTAATTATCTAAGCTTAATTCTTCTATTAATTAAATAAATTTTTATTTATTTAATTAATTCATTTATCCTCTTCTAGCCTTATTTCTCATTTAAATAAATACATTTATTTATTTAAATTATCATTTTCCTAAATTAAATAAATATCTTATTTATTTAATTGATCCCACTTCTTCTATTAATTAAATAAATCTTTATTTATTTAATTAATTCATTAGTCTTTTCTACCCATGACACATGTCATTCATCTCTTAATTCATACACTACCTACCCCTCTCATTATTTTATTATTTCTTTTACCTACCCTCTAATCATAGCCGACCTCCTTTTATACCTCTCAATCTTATCCCTCCATTTCATATAGTGTCTTCTATATAAGGAGATGCTTCCTTCATTATCAAACCCTAATCAATCATCCTAATCAATCATCCTAATCATTCATTCTAATCATTCATCCTAATCATTCATGCTAATCATCTTTTATGCACTTGACTACACTACGATCCTACTTGCAACCACATTCCGTTCTTTGTTGAGCTCTTGTGCATATAAAATCTGAGAGCAAATATATCAAGCAAGATCAATGGAGATAGGAAGAATGGAGATCAAAACCCTATTGGACATGTGATGGTATAATCTTTGTGATTTCATGTGATTTGCATTGTCTTAGGTAATCTTCATATGTTATGGTGGATCTTTGTTGTTGTTAGGCTAGGGTTTTGTGGTTGAATTCATTTAGCCTTTCAATATTGTTATTATTGTTATCCATTTTCACCATATACAATTTCTCAGCTAAGTGGTCTCTTTTTCATCATCATTTCTCTGATCGAGTACTTGTGTATTGATATGTTAGCTGCATACATGATCATCTTATATAGATCCATACATTTCATTATTACTTATTTGCATTCATATTATTGCATGAAAAACTAAACATTTGCATTACCAGTTACTCATTTTCATCATTCATTTGCATATGAAAAAGAAACAAAAAAAATGAAAATCCATATTCATCTCCATTAAATACATCCATAGTAAAAAGATATGCATACATATAGAATAAAGCATATAGAAATACATCTCATAATCAATCAACACAATTGTGATGAAATCAAATCAAGATCTCGTATATATCATCATAATCTTAGTGTCTTAGAGTACAAGTGATATCCATTGTCATATACAATGTCTCATTGGAGCAAGAATCATATAGGCTACAAAAAAATGGGGTATATAACAAAATCTAGGAGCTATAAAAATCTAGCTCTCTACCTCTCCCTCATCACTGGGTGGAGGAGGTGGTTCATGCTGACTGACATCCTATTTGGGTGCCCTAGCTCCCTCAAATTGAACCATATACTATGAATATGGGACAACCTACTATGCTACTAGGACCGCTACACTATAACATGCAACATAATACACTGCTCGACTCATCTGATGTAACACTTCTCACTGAAGTGCATCCTACTCTGCTCTCACCTCAGCAAGATGTCAATCATGCTCTTCTTTGACCTTAGAAAGCTATCGATCATGCTATGCTTTGACCTCTGCAAGTTTTCGGTCTTACTTTTCTAGCTGCATTTGCACCACTGTCAACTATGACTGCAAGCCTGCCAACCTTAATCTCAATGACTATGTTGCACCTAATACACCATGCTCTCCACTAGCCGCTCCGCCTCCCTCTCTGCCTCCTTGCTCATCCCTCCATTGCCTCACCTACCTAGGAGCTACTCTCTCCTCCTCACCTCCACCCTCTGTCACCCTGACACTACCATCCTCAACACCAACAACCCCTAGAGATCCACCTTCCCCTCTTTACCGCTGTCTCACTCCAACTGACACCCTTCTGCTACTAGCACCAGGATCACCTCTTGCCCACCTAGGTGCATCTGCTCTCGGTCCCTGCACTTGTCCTCATCCCTTCACCTATCCTCATCTCTGCACCTGATCTAGTACCTATACCTATGCTAGTGCCTCATCCTCGACCTCCTCTATGAGAGGTGCATGCTTTCCGGGATCTATGAATCTAGGAAATGGATGTCTCTGGAACCAATCCCTGTACTGGGGCAATACCCCCACATCTACAACATACTCCAAATAATCCCATCTCTATCTCTCTAAACTGACTAACTCCTGCATGCTCAACTCATATGATAACCTCAGACCCCATCCTGGTCTCTCCTCCTCTCCATACCCAGCATAGGCTGTGAACTCCTCAGATATATGTTGTGGTCTCCCATACTGCCCCATCACCATGGATACTATGAACCACTCAATAATAGACACTAATCGGCTGATGAGAGGTCAAGTCAAGAACATGTCCTTCCTCTACGCTCTCCAATCATCCCATAGCTCCATACCCCTATATGGTCTCCATACTACCATGATCAAATCATCCAGCTATCTCCTTTAGTAGTTCATCTTTCCAAATGGGGCTGAGTAACGTATCTTACATAACAATTAACAATGGGATGGTGCGACTCTCTAGAATCATCTACTATCACCCTGCATATTGGGATATGCTCCCATGCCCATATCTGTAACACTAAAACACCTACTGCCATGCTCTTCCCCTCTCAATACACAACCTCATGCATCTCATGATACATGTGGGCCAGCAAAAATGATCCCCACCCTAATCTCTCAAGATGAGTCAATAGCCTCTCAAGCATCCTCATCTAGCCACAAAGAAAACCCTACTGTCCCCTATTCGACATAACAAAACAATCAACGACACTTGCTAAAATGCATGCCAGAGGAAACTGCTCTCTATACTTGCTCATCAGAACATCCCATGTGATAACCCACTCAAGGATAGTCTCATCATGGAATATCTGTCTCAATGCTAGGATACCTGACTATTGAGCAGAATCATAATTGACCTTGTCACCATCAAACAAAATCCTGATAATCTGATATACATCCTCTGGTGTGATTGTCATCTCTCCCACGGGTAGATGAAAGGTATTATGCTCTGAATGAAACCACTCTACTAATGCAGTTAGCATCCCATGATTCACATAGATATCTGGCATCTAAAGAAGGTTTCCAAACCTACACAAATCAATATGTGCCCTATCTATGTCTGATAAACCACAAACTAACCCCATCATCGGGGGATAAACACATCAAAACAAGATATCCGACAACTGAATCTACAAAATTAAACATAAACACTGTTAGGATGTGATCCAAATTACACTAAAAATGTGATAAACATTCTTGCAAATCCAAATATACAAAATGCAAACTCAAAAATTGATGTTTTGACCCTCAAACATGCTTGTTGTTTTTCATACAAGTTTTCACAGACAGACATAAATTTGTATGAATCAGGATTACACTTAGCATGATAAACTATCACCATATGATAAAACATGATACATTGCATGATAAAATGGGCACTCAAGCACACTTTCATATGAGACGTGGGCCCACATCAAATGAGAAACCCTATATGCCCATATGACAAAACACTAAAGGGATAGTTTATCGTATGAAAAACGGTCTTAGCCTACATGATAAACTGAGGCACACGACTTTAAATGACTCTAAAATGCAAAAAAATCAACCAAAATTCAAAATTTAAGAAATCAAGCAGGCTTAAGATTGATCACTTACCACTGGGTCGTAGTTCTGTGGTTGATTATGTCATGTCTGGTGCTTCAAATGATGCTACTAATTCGGAATGGCCATTTTTCTTTGTATAGGGATTTTAAAATTTCAAACTTGGAAAGGTGAAAATGACTTGAAAATAACACATGGACCCCTTATATAGCCAAAACCCTAATTTTTCAACTTGCTCCGATGGACGTCAAACTTGTACCCCAAGCTAAATCGACAGTCCTGATTCCATTTTCGAGATCAAAATCAAAATTCGAGATCATCTTACTAGTCAATTTTGTAGAACTGAGACCACTTCATGCTTTCATCAACTTCTCATTCTTTTCCTCAATTTGCACTCAATTTCTCATCAATCAATGCTAAATCTTCAAAAGGCTCTCTAAATCATTCTTTGTGCTCACATCATTAATCGCTTCACCTTTTTATCAGATTGCTTAAAATCACTGTGCAACCTATGGATCTTTCAATTTCGCTCCTGAGGGGGCATACTCATGACATCATCATTAGTGGTTACATCCTCAAAGTCGAGTATTTATTTCAAAATATTCATTACAAGTTGAGGAACTAATCTTTATGAAATATCAAACAAGACCTTATCGCTAGGGGCATCTTAGCTTCTTTGCTTCATATCAAGTTGAGATTTCTTGATTCCTTGAATCAAGTCAATCTCTAGGGGCATATCAGTTTCATCGCATCAAATCAAGTTGATATTGTCTTTATCTGAAACATTCTCTTAACGTTAATCAATTTCATTACTTTTCAAGCTGATTGTTCATTTAAACTCAATCAAGGGTTTAAAGAGTATCTTTGATCGCACACTCAATCTAAGCAGGTGTTCAATTTCATCGCATTAAATCAAGTTGGATAGTCTGTCTTTGCTCATCATGTCTTGATCCATCAAGTTCAAGGTCGGTTTTATCTCCGCTCACTGTGTCTAGTTCAATCAAGTTCTAGATCAGTAAGATCCGCTTCTTGATCCATCAAGTTCAAGTTTGGTATCTTTTCTCTTCATCGGTCTAGTTCAATCAATTTTGAGATCGGCTTTACTTTAATCAACTTTGTTCGGTTTCACCGCTTCAAAACAAACTGAATACCTCGCTCTTCATCTGGTTTGTGATCAATCAAGTTCAGAACTAGTATCTACTAGACATCAACTATTCTTTGAACCAACACGCTACTTGCACATTAATTCAAAGAGGGGAAAATGTAATACCCTAAAAATGTTCATCTAAACCATGGGCCCCTAATCTTGACAACATCACCAAGGACCTAACCAAAGGCAATTAAAATTAATCTTGAGCACACAATTAATTTCTTAAATCATCAATGTCACATGGCAAATTAATCACTCTGAATAAATTAAACAAATATTTAACTAATTGATCATTTCAAGTAAATCATTTTTAAACAATTATCCTATTTATTTTATTAAATATCCTAGCATATTTAATTAAATAAATCAATTTGCCATTAAATCATCAAAAAAAGGAATTAAATGGAAAAAAGAATTAAAAATTCGAGAAAAGAAATCAAATGGAGATAATCTTGAAAATCAAATTTAAAAAATTGAAGAAAAATCTCAAAGAAAGCAATTAAAATAATTAAATCTCAAAATTGAATGAAATAAAGAATAAATGAATTTTTTTCTGATTTTATCTTAATTTTAGTTTAGTTTCCTTTAAAACTGAGAAAAGCAACCAATCACATCAATTCACTTGGATTGTGCTTCCTCTTGGAAAATATTGACTGCTCATCATCATTTGATCTCATTTGTTGGTTTCTTTTTGAATTTTCTATAAATTTAGGCTCTCATCTCTCATTCAAGGATCCTAGAGAATATATTGTTATCATGCTATTTTTGCTCTAGGTTCATTGAGATTTGTGCATTGAGATATTACATATTAGTTATTGCATACTTATTAAATCATCTAGCTTAATATTTCTTAAATCATGTTAGATTAATCTTGCATATCTAGCTTAAATGTTGCATTCATTTAACTCAATTTCATAATCATAGAGATTAAATCCTTCATTTAGATGTTGTATAGTCATTGGTATTGCATGTGAAATCTGAGAGAAAGACTAAACTCTCATCTACTAGAAGGCAATAGGTCGCTTTGTAATGATTTATTATTCATTATTGATTATTGATTTACTAACCATGCATCTAATGACTTAATTGAAGTGTTGTGTATTTAGATACAGATACAGATACATGTCCACTTTTCACACACACAATCTGTAGTCAGTGAGGCTCCTTTGTGATGAGCAATGTGCCCAATGAAGTGTGCCTTCCTGCATGTGCAGGCCCCCATCTTATGTAATATTTATTCAATTGACTAGTAGATAGATATTATGGGTCACAAATTCCACCATGATTTTTCCTCTTTAAGGTTTTCCATGTATAAATTTGTGGTGTTATGGTGTTGATATTTTTGGTTACTTTGTTCATTATATTTTGTTTATATGCATACCAATTGTCAATTGATAAAGTATCTAAAGGAATTAAATTTTACTTAACCGATAGAACACTGATTCACCCCCCTCTTAGTGTTCTTGGATTACAACAATTAGTATCACAACCAAGTGCCTCATAATAAGTCTAACAACTTGAGGAAGATCCAGAATCTGAAATCCATGGAGATGAGTTTGGAGAAAGAACTTGAAGTAGCACTTGAAGACTATGATTCTAAAAGGTTGAAGAACTTGAAGCTGCAAGATGAGTTTAACTCTGCAAAAGAATTTATCCTTACCCTACAGGAGAGGTTATCATCTGATGAAGCCAAAAGGAAGGAACTCTTACAAAATAAGGATGATGAAGAAAATAATTCCATTAAGGAAATATGTTAGAAGCTGAGTCAAGAGAATAATGTCCTGAAGAATGAGATGCAAGCCATGACCATGCAGATGTCCAAGGAGATTGAAGACCGGAAGAAGAATGAAGAAAATATTTCCATATCTCTAAAAGATAGATCTAAGGAATGCATTAGGTTGGCACATGAGAATGATGTGTTCAGAATTGAATTGGTGCAATCACATAATAATGAGCAAGAGTTGGAAAGAATGGCGACAATCCTAAGAAGTGACTTGGATGCTGAAATAAATACAAAGAAAAGTTCAGGGCCAGTTATGTGAAGCTTGATGAATTATTGAAGGATCAAAGGGACTTTGGAGACACTAGAGGTCTTGGGTTTGAGCATGGACAAAGATCTAGTACTACGAATCAAGAGAATCCACTAGATAACCGGAATAAAAAATCACCGATAAGACAACCCAATGCACATAAATTTAATGGTAGATGCTTTGTTTGCAATAAGTTTGGTCATAGAGAAAGTTAATGCAGAAATAGAGAAAATCAAAATAATAATTTAGTTCCTGGTCAGTGTTTAAACTGCAAAAAGTATGGGCATAAGACAACAGATTGTAGAATGAATGTGAGATTTCATGCATGTGGAAAGTTTGGGCATATGGCTTATCAATGTAGGTCAAGAAATGATCAAGATTACAACAAGGCGGTTCAAAAAAACAATGTCACTTGTTATGCATGCAACAAAATAGGACATATTGCTAAATTTTGTAGAAGCAAGAACCTGTTGGACACAATGGATCACTGAGAGGGGGGTGAATCAGTGATTTAAACACTTTTTCTTCAACACGAAGGTACCGATAATATATAAAACAAACTAAGTGCTAACCAATAGCTCAAACAATGCAAACAAGGTGTGTGAAAGGACTTGCTAAAACATTAACATAACACATGCACAAGAATGCATCACAACATCAGATATACAAGGAAAACCCAATGTGGGAAAAACCTCAGTGAGAATAGCTGCTAGAGATCTTCTTCAACAATCCAGCCTCACAATGAATCTCTAATTATAATATTTAGGGCACCAACCTAAGGAGCACCAGCTCCTAATTTATGAGCACCAACCCCTGCACAATTTATAGGCTACAACCTAAAGGAGCTACAACCCCTGCACTAAGCTCCAACTTAGTGAAAACAATATAAAACTCAATTATACAAATTAAATCACTATTGCAAATGAATTGTTGCAACCTTACAATACTCTACTCTGTCGATTTCAACCTTACTGGTCTATATTCTCTCCACCCACTCTGAAACTTTGCTTTGTTGATAACTTTTCTAATTCCCCTCTCACAATGTCTTTTCTCCTCACTGTACACTTGATCACTCTTTGTCAAGTACCTTTTTTGCTGGCTTGTCACCTCTATGTTCTATGCTCACTCTATCAGTTTGTTCCTTACATTGGTTTATCCTTCTTCTCCTTACTAGTCTATTCTTTACTCATAAGAACTTCAAGTGTTTATCTCTTCGGCTTTTAGACAATGATTTCACACTTGCCTTCACTCTGCAAAAACAACAATCACAGTCTCAAGTCATCATATTTAAACTTGAGCTTTCCCGCCAAGAAACAATTCAAACTTAGGTAAGTTAGCGTTTACTTCTCCCAACCAAATCTGCATGAGATACGATCCAATCCTCCTTGGATCAATCACCTCTACTCGAGGAATGCATCTGCATGTGTTTTCCAACATCCAATGCATATTTGCTAAAGATAGAAATCTCATCCATGATTTTCTACCTTGAAATCTATCAACTGATTTACAATCCAGCTGTTTCCTTCTTGAGGTCATCGTGCACTTGCTTCGATCTAGGTGCCAACTACTCCTTGATCTTCCTCTGTCATTTTTCTTCCTCGAGCTGCATAAATTTGTTATCATTTCATGATTTGTGGTTGTTTCATTAATGTCAACTAGCTGTTTCAACAACCACGTCTATGGAAACTTCACCGACCTTTGCATGTTTATCAGCTCAGCTCCACATGGAATCACATCCATCATATACTCAGCTCACTGACACAAGGTCGGTTTACACTTGAACATTCACCAAAATCATACTGACACAAGCCTTTAACAGTGAGACCTTCTACTCCTACTAACTGGTAGTGCACACTACACTGGTAGCACATCTTCACCTCTGGTGGTTTGTGATTATTTCAACATTCTGCTTCTTCATCATAAACATGTAACAAACCTCCAAGCTAGTTTATGCTTTACCAGTTATCACTCAATATGCTACCACACACATGCATCTTACCTCATACCAGGGAGGTCACTAATAGTCTCAATACCGATTTTCCACCACACCGGTTGACAAGTCTTCATGTTAATCTTCCTTATGTCGATTCAATCTGCTTCATACCGGTTTGACATACTTCTACCGGTAGCCTATAATACCGATTGACATCAATGACAACTTAATACCAACAATCTCCCCCTTTGGAATTGATGTCAACATTGTCTTCTTTTCTGGTTTCTCTCCCCCTTTGACAATAATTACAAAGGGAACCTTATTCTCACACCAATAAACTATCCCTTGACTGCATCCGGTTAAGACACTCTCCCCTTGTGTCCGTGTTTCATGAATCAAGAGCTATAAGATAGTAACAATGGTTGACTCCCCCTAAATCATGCATCCTCTTATGCATTTAAGTGCTGCCAGATGGTGGGAGAACTCCCATATTTTGTCTCAGGTACTCAAATAGGCCCAAAGGAAGGGGCTTGGTAAATATGTCAGCAATATGTTCACCAGCTAGAATATATTCTACAATGACCTCCTTGTCTGCTACCTTCTCCCTCAAGAAGTGATACTTGATTGCAATGTGTTTTGTTCTTGAGTGCATTACTAGATTCTTAGAGATGTTGATTGTGCTTGAGTTATCACACTGGATTGGAATAGGTTCTGGTATCCCCACCTGTATGTCTTTCAGTGTCTTCTTCATCCATAAAACCTGTGAATAACATGTAGCAGCTGTTATATACTCTGCCTTAGTAGTAGACAATGACATTGAATCTCACTTCTTATTGTGCCATGATACTAACCAGTCTCCTAAGTAGAAAGTACCCCCACTTGTACTTTTTCGGTCATCAATACTTCCTTCCCAATCTGCACGAGTATAAGCTTGTTGTTGTTCACCAAAACTGGTTAACATAAGTACACTTGCAATTGATCTATGAAATAGCCAATTTCAATCTATGAAAGCTTCAGGGTTTGGACAATATAATAAGGATATGAATCCTTCTACTCTTCAGGCTCTGCAAAACCTAGGTGGGTATACCTTTGATGCTTAAAATTAAACCCATTACATACAAGACAACATCAACAACAATAGATTAATCTCAAAAGGTTCAAAAACAAGGAGGGTAATGTAGATGGGCTAGATCTACACTTACAACTCAACAAGTTTGAACATGAGATAAGTGGAACCTTTCCACAGAATAGAAAAACAAAAGATATTCTGACTTGACTTTTAAAGTGTTGTAAATAATCTCTAGTTGTAATGGACTAGTGCGTTAACCTAGGCATGGAGTCAAATACATAACATTATAAGAGAACCTAGTTGCAAATATGGCTTACCAAAATATCCCTACACTAATGCTTGACATTAATACATTCTACATTCATTTATAGAACCATACATATCCAAACAATGATTCAGTTCCACAATTTCTGCTCCAAGAATTTAAATCCTTTCTGTAAAATATTCCTAAGAACAAGATTTTTCACTCCCCCTTGGAGAGGATAAACTAAAAATCCCTTTAAAATTTAATTATATTGAAACTAACAACAAATGCCTGCAGACAATTATATGGCACTTCACACCTGCCTTGCACATGTATGACTTGCAACTAAACCAATTACAATGTTATGCAAAATACCCACATACAAAACTAAAACTTTGAAAACATTATTGAATTGGAAATTCATTGCAAATTTGGAACCATTTGGAATTCTCCCTTGGAGCAATTTTCCAAAAATTGGAACCCTTTGGAATGAGAATAAATGGGAATATGAAAGAGGGGGGAAAAGACCAAAATGCATCAGAACATGCCAAGTGTCCTTTTCTCTTTAACGGAAAAATATTTCCTTTTCTTCCCATGGAAACTTCTCTCAAAATATCAAATATTTGTTGATAAAAACCACATGAATTGATTCCTCATCTCAAGATCTTTGCAAAGATATATAACACTTGTCATTTCAGGTTAAAAAAACCTCCTGAGCGAATTAATCTTGAATGCAGGCCACCATTTAAATTTTTTATTTTTCAACCTATAGCTTGGACTATATCAATTAAGTTTAATTTTTCTCCATTTTTGGACCTTCTCTTTACTAGGTGGCATCATGTGATTCGCTCGCAAGGTCCACTTTTCACCACCTGGGATGACACCTCACTTATTTGCCACTTGTCTATGATGTGGCAACCACCTCACTTGCCTCACAGACTACCACTTGTACGCCACTGGACTACTCCATCATCACCACCAGCTCACCTGCTACCTAGACCTACCAACTCATTTTTCCCTATTTTGTGAGGGGTAACCTTCGAGCATTTTCGCATTGTGAAACAACAACGACCTTTGATCATCTTCAAACTTGCTCACTCTTTAACACACACTTTTTCGCTTGTGCTTTTTCATTGTTTCATGATGGGTAACTTTCAAGCACCTTCCTATAGAGAAACAACGACTACTGTTGATCTACGATGAACTTGCAAACTCGTTAACTCGCCCTTCCACTGTAAAACTCACTCACCTCAAGAACCATGCACACGTGGGATCCACCTAGTCGCAAGTTATCTCTTCACCTTGGGATTCGCACATGCGCACGTTGTTAGGTCCCAGAGACAACTAAGAGGGGGGAGGTGAATCAGTTGTCAAATAAATTCAAACAAAAAACAACTTAACTAACTTAATGCTTAATATTGGTAAACTAGTTCAATATGCCAGTAGACAGCTTTAATAGTTAATTGCTATATCAGTAAGGATTAGTGCATGAAACATAAAGACAAAGTCATCCACAACACATAACACCAATATTTGTACGTGGAAACCTTGTAAGAGGAAAAACCACAGTGGGAAACCTTACCCACAATTAGATGATACTACTACAGATAGTAAGTGTACATAAATGGGGTCTGCACATGCAGAAAGGCCAAGTGCCTAGAGCTCACTGCTCAATCACAAATGGGAGTCACACTGACTACAGTTGGATGGTTAAATCCAATAAGAATGTACTGCACAAAATAGCATCTTCATATGCTAGATTCAGTACTGGTGTAGTTTTGATTGCCTTCACAAAAACCCTTCTTCAATCTTCAAATGATGTTTGCGTGTATAGCTCTGCTTATTCTCACATATACCTTCACACAATCCTTTTTCACATTCCACATCTCATCTTACAAATAAGATCTTACATTTATACCATAACCTAAGACCAATTTTAGTAGGTCAGCTCCAGAAGATATTACAATAAAAACATTTTACAAACAATACAATATCTGATGCAATAACCAATTGAACATGTCGACTTAATGCATTTACAATAATAATTAATCATCTCCATAGTGTGCCATGTTGTTCTGGAAAAGATAAACCTGCCAGTGTAACTCTGGACCTATTTGTCGATAACAACACATATACAAATATGAATATACCAATAAACAAAACTCTAGGACAAGATGTCCAAATGATGTCTTCAACATTACCAAGTGTTTTCCATATCATTCCAAGTGCCGGTGATCACTATATCTTGCCAGTGTACTAGATACCGGTGACTGTACATGAGTCACTTGCTTGCCGGTGGATGTTGTTGATTCTCCTAAGTGCTAGAGTTATAGTAGGTGTTGACATCAATGAAAAAACCATACCAAAATACCAACAATCTCCCCCTTTGGCATTGATGGCAGCACAAGATGGAAAAACCATTGAAGTGCTAAAACAGAAATGCCTAACACCAAAACCAACAATCTCCAAAAAGGTCATAACTAGAAATCAAAATATAGATATGTTGGTATTTTGGTATGGTTTTTTCATTGATGTCAACACCTACTAAAACACTAGCACTTTGGAGATCCAGCAACATTCTTCGACAAGAAAGTAAGTATTGCACAGTTACTGGTATATGGTACACCGACAAGATATAATAATCACCGGCACTTGGAATGATATGGAAAACACTTGGTAATGTCGAAGACATCATTTGGACATCTTGTCCTGGAGTTTTTGTCATTGGTATATTCATAGTTGCATATTTGTTGTTATTGACAAATAGGTCTAGGGTTACACCGATAGGTTTATCTTTTCTAGATCAACATGGCACACTATGGAGATGATTAATTATTGTTGTAAATGCATTAAGCCGACATGTTCAATCAGTTATTGCATCGGATATTATATTGTTTGTAAAATGTTTTTATTGTATTATCTTGTAGAGCCGTCATACTAAAATTGGTCTTAGGTTATGGTATAAATGTAAGATCTTATTTGTAAGATCAAATGTGGAATACGAAAAAGGATTGTGTGAAGGTATATGAGAGATTAAGCAGAGCTATACACAAAGACATCATTTGAAGGTGAATCTAGGTTTTTGTGAAAGCATATCAGCATTACTCTGATACTGAATCCAGCATATGAAGATGCTATTTTGTGCAGTACACTCTTATTGGATTTAACCATCCAACTGTAGTCAGTGTGACTCCCATTTTGTGACTGAGCAGTGAGCTCTAGGCTGTTGGCCTTTCTGCATGTGTAGACCCCATTTATGTACACTTACTATCTGCAGTAGTATCATTTGATTGTGGGTAAGGTTTCTCACCATGGTTTTTCCCCTTATAGGGTTTCCACGTACAAATATTGGTGTTATGTGTTGTGAATGACT
The DNA here is from genome assembly GCF_030272615.1 of Cryptomeria japonica. Taxonomy (NCBI): domain Eukaryota; kingdom Viridiplantae; phylum Streptophyta; class Pinopsida; order Cupressales; family Cupressaceae; genus Cryptomeria; species Cryptomeria japonica. Next base: position 177,705,269 of record NC_081413.1, on the reverse strand, counting down.
TTGTGTTTATGTTTCATGCACTAATCTTTACCGGTATAGCAATTAACTATTATAACTATCTATCGACATACTTAACTGGTTTACCAGTATTAAGCATTAAGTTGGTTAAGTTGTTTTTGGTTTGAATTTATTTGACAACTGATTCACTCCCCCTCTTAGTTGTCTCTAGGACCTAACAATCGGTATCAGAGCCTAGTCCTCTTTTGCAGAAGTTTAACAACTTGAGGAGATCCAATGTCTACTAATTATTTTAGGAAGGACAGTCCTAAACTTGATGGAACCAACTATGGCACATGGAAGATCAGAATGGAGACACATCTAAATTTCATTGGAAAAGACATCTAGGAAGTTACAAAGAATGGTTATACTGCTGCTGTACTAGGTCAGCCCAGTCTAGCTAACTTGACAAAAGATGAGGAAAATGATTGCAAAGTAAGAGAAGCACTTTTGAGCGCATTATCAGATCAACAAATCATGGGACTATCAGATAGGTCTACTGCTAAAGCTAGTTGGGATCATTTGGAAACACTGAATGAAGGAGATTCCATAGTACTCAAAATTGCAAAACTTGAAAGCTTCCGAGTCAAGTATGAACATCTGAAAATGGAAGATGATGAAAGGATTTCTGCCTTTATGGAAAGAGTAAATGAATTTTTTTTGGGTATTAAATGTTGTGGAGGAACCTTAAGTGAGGATAAAATTGTTTCAAAAGTTTTAAAAGTATTACCACCAGCATATAAAATGAAATTCACTGTTATAAATGAGTTAAGAACAATGCCTAATACATCAGTTACTAGGGATACATTGATTGGGAAATTTTCATCTTTTGAAATTGAAGAATTTGGTCTTGTTGCTACTATAAAGACATATTTGGCCTTTAAAGCATCAACATCATCTACTCCATCATTTGACAAATCTGATTGGAAAGCCTTTTATGCAAGAGAACTTTAAGAAATTAGGAAAAAAAATGAAGAACTTGAAGCACTATTTGCAAGGAAAATGCCTAAAGGTCCAGTTGGAAGTAAGTATGAAGGTAAAGCACCCTTTAAATGTTTTAACTGCAATAAGATTGGTCATATGGCTTCAAGATGCCCTGATAGACATGCTAGACTAAGAGAAGAAGCTAGAAGAACATACAATCCTAACCCTGAATATCAAAGATACATATTTAAGAAGAATAAAGACAAATCTTGTTACATTGTTGATGAAGGTGTGAGTGATGATTCTAATGAGGATCCGACAGACAACAGATGGGTTTTTGTTGCTATAAAAAAAGATCAACCAACACCTACTCCTCAACCAGTAGTATAGGCTCTGGTAGCTAAAGTTGAAGTAAATAATGAATGGATCATTGATTCAGGATGCTCACATCATATGACAGGAGACAAAGGTAAATTCTTGAACTTTCAAGAATACAATGGAGGCTTAGTGAGATTTGGAGATGACAAAGCTTGTTCAATCAAAGGTAAGGGTTCAATATCTCTTGATGGTAAGCATAAAATTGACAATGTCTACTATGTTGAAGGATTAAAGCATAATATTTTGAGTGTTTGTCAATTAGTTGAGAAAGGATTTCAATTATAATTCAAAAATGGAAAATCTAAAATCACGAATAGAACTGGTTTGGAAATTGCAACCGGTAATCAAACTAGAGATAATATCTTTCATTGGAATAACAGTAAAAAGACATGCCTAATTGCACATATAGATGAAAGTTGGTTATGGCATAAGAGACTGTCATGTAAACTTTGATTGCATGGTAAAGATCAGTACTACTAAGGTAGTTAGAGATTTACCTAAAATTGTCAAACCTCAGAATACAGTATGTAAGGAATGTCAATTTGGAAAACAAGTTAGAGCTAGTTTCAAAAGTATTCTAGAAAAATCAAATAATGCTCTTGATTTGATTCACACTGATTTATGTGGTCCAGCTAGAACTAAAAGCTTACAAGGTGATAGATATTTCATGCTAATCATTGATGACTATTCTAGAATGTGTTGGGTTACTTTTCTCAGAGAAAAATCAAAAGCACTTGGAAAGTTAAAACCAAAGCAATGGTTGAAAATGAAACCGGTCAGAAAATCAAATGTTTAAGGTCAGATCAAGGAGGTGAATTTACATCTAAGGATTTTAATATATTCTGTGAAGTGAATGGAATCAGAAGACAACTATCAACACCTTAGACACCACAACAGAATGGAGTTGTTGAAAGGAAAAATAGAACTATCTTGGATACAGCAAGAAGTATGTTATCAGAAGCAAATTTACAACATGTGTATTGGAGAGAAGCAGTCAACACAATGGTCTATACATTTAACAAAGTTCACATCAAAGGTGAAATCGGTAAGACCCCTCATGAACTATGGTTTGGTAATATTCCTACTCTTAAGTATTTCAAAATTTTTGGAAGTAAATGTTATATCAAAAGAGATGAGTATATTGGAAAATTTGATCCTAGAAGTGATGAAGGAATATTTCTTGGTTATTCATCTAAGAGCAAAGCATATAGATGTTTTAGCAAGAGATTGCAGAAAATTGTTGAGAGTACAAATGTAAAAATTGATGAACAATTCAGAGGAACTTCAAGGTATATAGACTCTAAACTGGAAACAAATTTTTTGACAAATGAACCTACTCTAAATCCACCAGTACAGAATGAAGATCTAGTTACACCGGTACCATCTCAGGACTCAACAGTAATTGAGGAACAACAGAAAATTAAGACACCTCAGTATGTAAGACTGAATCATTCTGAAGATCTGATAATTGGAAACAAGTTTAAAGGAGTCATGACAAGAGGAAGATTGGCAAATGAAGAGGTATGTCTTATTTCTCAAATTGAACCATCATCTGTTAATGAGGCATGTGAAGATAAATTTTGGATTAAAGCTATGGAAGAAGAATTAGAACAAATTGAGAAAAACAACACTTGGACATTAGTTCCCCGGCCTAAAGATAAAAATGTAATTGGAACCAAATGGGTATTTAGAAACAAACTTAATGAAGATAGTAAGGTTGTCAGAAATAAAGCAAGACAATGAAACCTTTGCACCGGTACCTACAATTGAGGCAGTCAGATTATTTTTGGCTTTTGCAACACATAAGAACTACAAAGTTTATCAAATGGATATTAAATGTGCATTTTTGAATGGAGATCTTGAAGAAGAAGTATACATTGAACAACCTGATGGATTTTCTTTGACAAATGACAATGATATGGTTTGCAAGTTAAGAAAAGCTTTGTATGGACTAAAACAAGCTCCAAGAGATTGGTATGCAAGATTGGATAAGTAACTTTTAAAGATTGGTTTTAATAAAGGAAATGTAGACAACAATTTATATTATAAAGTAACTAATGATGACATCTTGATTATAGAAGTATTTGTTGATGATATAATCTTTGGAGGAGGAGATGGATTATGTAACGAATTTTCTATTAAAATGTAGCAAGAATTTGAAATGTCTATGATAGGAGAAATAAAATTCTTTTTCAGGATTGCAGATTTCACAGACTAATAAAGGTATATTCTTGAGTCAATCCAAATACTTAAAAGAGTTACTAAAGAAATTTGGGATGGAGAACTCTAAACCGGTAAGCACACCTATGACAACAAATGACAAATTATCACAAAGGGATGAATCTACACCTGTTAATCCAACTAGATACAAATCTATGATAGGAGGTTTATTGTATTTGACACAAACCAGACCTGATATTATGAATGCAGTATGTATTGTTTCAAGATTTCAAAGTAATCCTAGAGAAAATCATGAATCAGTAGTAAAAAGGATTTTCCGGTACTTACAAGGCATTATAACTCTTGGATTATGGTATCTTAGAGATGAAAACTTTGAATTATGTGCATACATAGATGCAAATTGGGCAGGAGATGTGGATGATAGAAAAAGCACCACCGACGGAGCATTCTTTCTTGGAAACATACTAGTTTCTTGGTTGAGTAAGAAACAGAGTTGTACATCTTTATCAACAGCAGAATCGAAATATGTTGCAGCAACAACTAACTGTACACAGGTACTATGGCTTAAGCAAATGTTGAAAGACATAAAGGTAAAATGCAAGGAACCTATTACTGTCTATTGTGATAACACTGTAGCAATTGATATATTTAAGAATTGGGTATTACATTCTAAAACCAAACATGTTTCTATCAAACTGAATTTTCTAAGGGAAAATGTTGAAGCTAAGGAGATAAAATTGGTTTATGTGAATACTAAAGAGAAGATTGTAGATATTTTCACTAAACCTTTACATAAGGGAACTTTTGAATATCTCAGAGATCAGCTTGGAGTCATACCACCACCGCTAGAGACTTAGACAGTTGATGATTGTCATCAACCAATAGAATTAACAGAGAAATCTTTTATTTCGGTCTTTGATGAGGAAGCTACTTCTCAGGGGGAGTAGTTGGTATATTGAATTGATTGGTATTTTGTATATGAACTTGGTTTTATTGTAACTTTGGCATTTAATGTCAAAGGGGGAGAGATATCTATGGAAAAACACATTATCTTTTGGAGAGATTGGTATTGGAAAATTTTGGAGAACACATGTTGCTCCCAGGGGGAGAGATTGTTGTTTAGGAGAGATTATTAATCTCTGATTTTTGGTTATGATCTTTTTGGAGGTTGTTGGTTTTTGATACTTGGCATTTCTGTTTTGGCACTTTGATTGTTTTTCCATCTTGTGTTGCCATCAATGCCAAAGGGGGAGATTGTTGGTATTTTGGTATGGTTTTTTCATTGACATCAACACCTACTAAAACACTAGCACTTTGGAGATCCAATAGTATTCACCGACAAGAAAGTAACTATTGCATAGTTACTGGTATATGGTACACCGGCAAGATATAATGATCACCGACACTTGGAATGATATGGAAAACACTTGGTAATGTCGAATACATCATTTGGACATCTTGTCCTGGAGTTTTGTTCATTGGTATATTCACAGTTGCATATTTGCAGTTACCGGCAAATAGGTCTAGGGTTACACCGACATGTTTATCTTTTCCAGATCAACATGGCATGCTATGGAGATGACTAATTATTGTTGTAGATGCATTAAGCCGACATGTTCAATCAGTTATTGCATCAGATATTATATTGTTTGTAAAATGTTCTTATTGTAATATCTTGTAGAGCCGACCTACTAAAATTGGTCTTAGGTTATGGTATAAATGTAAGATCTTATTTGTAAGATCAAATGTGGAATACAAAAAAGGATTGTGTGAAGGTATATGCAAGATTAAGCAGAGCTATAGACAAACACATCATTTGAAGGTGAAGCTAGGTTTTTGTGGAAGCATATCAGCATTACACTGGTACTGAATCCAGCATATGAAGATGCTATTTTGTGTAGTACATTCTTATTGGATTTAACCATCCAACTATAGTCAGTGTGACTCCCATTTTGTGATTGAGCAGTGAGCTCTAGGCTATTGGCCTTTCTGCATGTGTAGACCCCATTTATGTACACTTACTATTTGCAGTAGTATCATTTGATTGTGGGTAAGGTTTCCCACCATGGTTTTTCCCCTTACAGGGTTTCCACATACAAATATTGGTGTTATGTGTTGTGAATGACTTTGTGTCTATGTTTCATGCACTAATATTTACTGGTATAGCAATTAACTATTATAACTGTCTATCAACATACTTAACTAGTTTACTAGTATTAAGCATTAAGTTGGTTAAGTTGTTTTTGGTTTGAATTTATTTGACAACTGATTCACCCCCCCTCTCAGTTGTCTCTAAAACCTAACAAGATACAGAGAGTAATAATCTCTCCCAAACAACAATCTCTCCCCCTGGGAGCAACATGTGTTTTCCTTGTGTTTTTCCATACCAATCTCTCCCCCTTTGACATCAAATGCCAAAGTTACAACAAAACCAAGTTCATATACAAAACACCAATCAATTCAATATACCAACTACTTCCCCTTAGAAGTAGCTTACCATCAAAGTCGAAAATAAAAAGATTTCTCTGTTAATTTTGCCGGTTGATGACAATCATCAACTATCTAAGTCTCTACCAGTGGGGGTATGACTCCAAGCTGATCTCTAAGATATTCAAAGGTCTCCTTAGGTAGAGGTTTAGTGAAAATATCTGCAATCTACTCTTTAGTATTCACATAAACCAGTTTTATCTCCTTAGCTTCAACATTTTCCCTTAAAAAATTTAGTTTGATAGAAACATGTTTGGTTTTAGAATGTAATACCGGATTCTTAGATATATCAATTGCTGCAGTGTTATCACAATAGATAGTAAAAGCTTCCTTTCATTTTATCTTTATGTCTTTCAACATTTTCTTAAGCCATAGTACCTGTGTACAGTTAGTTGCTGCAACAACATATTCTGATTCTGCTGTTGATAAAGATGTACAACTTTGTTTCTTACTCAACCAAGAAACTAATCTATTTCCAAGAAAGAATGCTCCATCGGTGGTGCTTTTTCTATCATCCACATCTCCTACCCAATTTGCATCTGTGTATGCACATAGTTCAAAGTTTTCATCTCTAGGATACCATAATCCAAGATTTATAGTTCCTTGTAAGTACCGAAAAATCCTTTTTACTGCCGAATCATGATTTTCTCTAGGATTACTTTGAAATCTTGAAACAATACATACTGCATTCATAATATCAGGTCTCATTTGTGTCAAATACTAAAAAAACCTCCTATCATCTATTTGTATCTAGTTGGATTAACAGGTGTAGATTCATCCCTTAGTGATAATTTGTCATTTGTTGTCATAGGTGTGCTTACCGATTTAGAGTTCTCCATCCCAAATTTCTTCAATAATTATTTTAAGTACTTGGATTGACTCAAGAATATACCTTTATCAATCTATGAAATCTGTAATCCTAAAAAGAATTTTATTTCTCCAATCATAGACATTTCAATTTCTTGTTGCATTTTAATAGAAAATTCTTTACATAATACATCTTCTCCTCCAAAGATTATATCATCAACAAATACTTCTATAATCAAGATGTCATCATTAGTTATTTTGTAATATAAATTGCTATCTGCATTACCTTTAGAAAAACCAATCTTCAAAAGATACTTATCCAATCTTGCATACCAAGCTCTTGGAGCTTGTTTCAATCCATACAAAGCTTTTCTTAACCTGCAAACCATATCTTTGTCATCTGTCAAAGAAAATCCATCAGGTTGTTCAATGTATACTTCTTCTTCAAGATCTCCATTTAAAAATGCACATTTAATATCCATTTGTTAAACTTTGTAGTTCTTGTGTGCTGAAAAAGCACAAAAATAATCTGACTGCCTCAATTCTAGCTACCGGTGCAAAGGTTTCATTGTAATCAACTCCTTCCTTCTGAGAATATCCCTTACACACTACTCTTGCTTTATTTTTGACAACTTTACCATCTTCATTAAGTTTGTTTCTGAAAACCCATTTGGTTCCAATTACATTTTTATCTTTAGGCCAGGGAACTAATGTCCAAGTGTTGTTTTTCTCAATTTGTTCTAATTCTTCTTCCATAGCTTTAATCCAAAATTTATCTTCACATGCCTCATTAACAGATGATGGTTCAATTTGAGAAATAAGACATACCTCTTCATTTGCCAATCTTCCTCTTGTCATAACTCCTTTAAACTTGTTTCCAATTATCTGATCTTCAGAATGATTCACTCTTACATACTGGGGTGTCTTTGTTTGTTGTTGTTCCTTGGTTACTATGGAATCCTCAGATGATACCGGGGTAACTGGATCTTCCTTTTGTATTGGTGGATTCAGTGTAGGTTCATTTATGAAGATTTCTATTGCCGGTTCAGAGTCTATATACCTTGAAGTTCCTCTGAATTGTTCATCAATCTTTACATTTGTACTTTCAACAATTTTCTGCAATCTTTTGTTAAAACATCTATATGCCTTTCTCTTAGATGAATAACCAAGAAATATTCATTCATCACTTCTAGGATCAAATTTCCCAACATACTCATCTCTTCTAATATAACATTTACTTCTAAATATTCTGAAATATTTAACAGTAGGAGTATTACCAAACCATAGTTCATGAGGGGTCTTATCAGTTTCACCATTGATGTGAACTTTGTTGAATGTATAGACCATTGTACTGACTTCCTCTCTCCAATATACATGTGGTAGGTTTTCTTCTGATAACATACTTCTTGCTACATACAAGATAATTTTGTTTTTCCTTTCAACAACTCCATTCTATTGTGGTGTCTGAGGTGCTGATAGCTATCTTCTGATTCCATTTACTTCACAGAATGTATTAAACTCCTTAGATGTAAATTCTCCTCCTTGATTTGATCTTAGACATTTGATTTTCTTACTAGTTTCATTTTCAACAATTGCTTTGAACAGTTTGAACTTTCCCAGTGCTTCAGATTTTTCTTTGAGAAAAGTAACCCAACACATTCTAGAATAGTCATCAATGATTAGCATGAAATATCTATCACCTTCTAAGCTTTTAGTTCTAGCTGGACCACATGAATTAGTGTAAATCAAATCAAGAGCATTATTTGATTTTTCTGGAATACTTTTGAAACTAGCTGTAACTTGTTTTCCAAATTGACATTCCTTACATACTATATTATGAGGTTTGACAATTTTATTTAAATCTCTAACTACCTTCGTAGTACTAATCTTCACTATGCAATCAAAGTTTACATGATAGAGTTTCTTATGCCATAGCCAACTTTCATCTATATGTGCAATCAAGCATGTCTTTTCACTGTTTTTCAAATGAAAGATATTACCTCTAGTCTGATTACCAGTTGCAATTTCCAAACCAGTTCTATTCATGATTTTGCATTTTCCATTTTTGAATTGTAACTGAAATCCTTTCTCAACTAATTGACCAACACTCAAAATATTATGCTTTAATCCTTCAACATAGTAAGCATTGTCATTGTTATGCTTACCATCAAGAGATATTGTACCCCTACCTTTGATTAAACAAGCTTTGTCATCTCCAAATCTCACTAAGCGTCCATTGTATTCTTGAAAGTTCAATAATTTACCTTTGTCTCCTATCATATGATGTGAGCATCCAGAATCAATGATCCATTCATCCTTTACTTCAACTTTAGCTGCCAAGGCCTATTCTACTGGTTGAGCAGTAGGTGCTGGTTGATCTTCTGTTATAGCAACAAAAACCCATCCATTGTCTATTGGATCCTCATCAGAATCATCAGTCACACCTTCATCAACAATGTAACAAGATTTGTCTTCATTCTTCTTAAATTTGTATCTCTGATATTCATGGTTAGGCTTGTATGTTTTTCTAGCTTATTCTCTTAGTCTAGCATGTCTATCAGGGCATCTTGAAGCCATATGACCAATCTTATTGCAGTTAAAACATTTAAAGGGTGCTTTACCTTCATACTTACTTCCAACTAGACCTTTAGGCATTTTCCTTGCAAATAGTGCTTCAAGTTCTTCATTTTCTTTCCTTCTTTTTCAAGTTCTCTTGCATAAAAGGATTTCCAATCAGATTTGTCAAATGATGGAGCAAATGATGTTGATGCTTTAAAGGCCAAATCTATCTTTATAGTAGCAATAGGACCAAATTCTTCAATTTCAAAAGCTGAAAGTTTCCCAATTAATGTATCCCTAGTAACTGATGTATTAGGCATTGTTATTAACTCATTTATAGTAGTGACTTTCATTTTAAATGCTGGTGGCAATCCTCTTAAAACTTTTGAAACAATTTCATCCTCACTTAAGGTTCCTCCACAACATTTAATACCCAAAAACAATCTCATTTACTCTTTCCATAAAAGTAGAAATCCTTTCATCTTCTTCCATTTTTCAGATGTTCATACCTGACCTGGAAGCTTTCAAGTTTTGCAATTTTGACTATGGAATCTCCTTCATTTAGTGTTTCCAAATGATTGCAAATAGCTTTAGTAGTAGACCTATCTTATAGTCCCATGATTTGTTGATTTGATAATGCGCTCAAAAGTGCTTCTCTTGCTTTGCAATCATTTTCCTCATCTTTAGTCACGTTGGGTGGAGTGGGCTGACTCTAAGTAGGAGCAGTATAACCATTCTTTGTAACATCCCATATTTCTTTTCCAATGCAATTTAGATGTGTCTCCATTCTGATCTTCCATATGCCATAGTTGGTTCCATCAAGTTTAGGACTGTCCTTCTTGAAATAGTTAGTAGACATTGGATCTCCTCAAGTTGTTAAACTTCTGCAAAAGAGGATTAGGATCTAATACCAATTGTTAGGTCCCAGACACAACTGAGAGGAGGGGGGGGGGGGGGTGAATCAGTTGTCAAATAAATTCAAACAAAAAACAACTTAACCAACTTAATGCTTAATACCGGTAAACCAGCTCAATATGCTGGTAGACAATTTTAATAGTTAATTGCTATACCGGTCAGGATTAGTGCATGAAACATAAAGACAAAGTCATCCACAACACATAACACCAATATTTGTACGTGGAAACCCTATAAGGGGAAAAACCATGGTGGGAAACCTTACCCACAATCAGATGATACTACTACAGATAGTAAGTGTACATAAATGGTGTCTGCACTTGTAGAAAGGCCAAGCACCTAGAGCTTACTGCTCAATCCCAAATGGGAGTCATACTGACTATAGTTGGATGGTTAAATCCAATAAGAATGTACTGCACAAAATAGCATCTTCATATGCCGGATTCAGTACCAGTGTAGTTTTGATTGTCTTCACGAAAATGCTTCTTCAATCTTCAAATGATGTCTATCTGTATAGCTCTACTTATTCTCGCATATACCTTCACACAATCCTTTTTCACATTCCACATCAGATCTTACAAATAAGATCTTACATTTATACCATAACCTAAGACCAATTTTAGTAGGTTGGCTCTACAAGATATTACAATAAAAACAATTTACAAACAATACAATATCTAATGCAATAACCGATTAAACATGTCGGCTTAATGTATTTACAATAATAATTAATCATCTCCATAGCATGCCATGCTGATTTGGAAAAGATAAACCCGCCAGTGTAACTTTGGACCTATTTGCCGGTAACAACAAATATGCAAATATGAATATACCAATAAACAAAACTCTAGGACAAGATGTCCAAATGATGTCTTTGACATTACCAAGTGTTTTCCATATCATTCCAAGTGTCGATGATCATTATATCTTGTCGGTGTACCATATACCGGTGACTGTGCATGAGTCACTTGCTTGCCGATGAATGTTGCTGATTCTCCAAAGTGCTAGAGTTTTATTAGGTGTTGACATCAATGACAAAACCATACCAAAATACCAACATGTGTGGGGTACACTAGGAATCGGCCAACACCTTGCGTCAAAAGCCTTCAAGCCTTTTACACTATGGTTGGGTGTATTTGTGTATTTAAATACAAAACAAATCCTTCGCCCAACCAATGTGGGATAATGTCTTTTGCCTCAAAATGCATTTTCTGAAAGTGTTTTTATTTTCCTTCATGTTTGGAGGGAGGGCTTTGGCTTGGAGCTGCAAATTTGAATTTGTTAAAAATAATTCAATGGCCTTTTACCATGTTTGCAGGGACGTTGCTGGTAGAGGTCATGGATTTTGGCATACACCAGCCAATGCAATTTGCTTTGAAAGATTTAAAATTGCTCAACATTTCCCTTTGTTTCCAATGCCGGGGAGGAACTGGCAAAGGCTGCAGAACCGGAATTACACCTGGTAATTGCATTTGCTGAAATGAGTTTATTCAAAACCTTTTCCTCAGCCACTTCCACGCCATCTATGAGGGAGGATTTGGTGGTGGCTGCTAATTTGTATTTACAGAAATAAATTTAAAATGCCTTCTCCACCATGTTGTGCACAAGGGACTAATAAAGGTTATAGAAATTGGGCTTTGTACCTTCCATTGCATTTTGCTGAAACTTCATTGAATTCCCCTCCATTTTTTACTGGCACGTGAAGGGAGGATTGGGCATTTAGCCTGGAAAATGCACTTGTTGTTGGAATTTAATAACCCTCATGCCATTTGTCTCTTTTCCTTTAGTGAAGGTTTAATGCCTCCTCATCTAATTGCCATGTGTGCCATGCACCCACCATTTGCATTTTCTTGGGGTTTCTAACGCCTTCTTCAAAACACCACGTAGGGAGATTGCAATTGCTTTAAAGTTTCAAATTGCCTACCAATTGCCCCACCAAACTCACATCACGTAGGGAGGAGGATGTAGGTAAGGTTCACATAATTTAGCTCACACCTACCAATTTGCATTTGGATGAAGGTTTTGCAAAATCCTTTCCCAGCCACCAACACAGAGGGAGGACTTGGCCATGGGCCTACCAATTTAAATGTTGAAGACTTACTAAAGCCTTTTGAACATACCATGCACCATTTACCTACCAATAGAATTTTGTTTTGGAAGTTTTAAATTGCCTTCACCAAATTTTTCCACCTCAATGCCATCTGGAGGGAGAATTTGATAAAGGTTGAGGAATCTTGCTTTACACCTTGCAATTGAATTTTGCTTATGGTTTCCAATGCCTTAAGCAATAGCCACGCAAGGAGGAGGCCTTGCACTACATATGCTAATTACATTTGTTAGAGAGTTTTAATGCCTTCAAATGCCCTTTCACCACATAGGCCAAACACCTACTAATAGCATTTGCCTGAAAGTTTATAATGCCTCCTTTGTTAACTGCCAATTTGCATTTGGTTTAGTAAATGTGCCTCTTTATTGTGACTATGTAGGAGATGAATTTTATCATCATCACTCTTATAACATGTCTCATGATCAAAATCCAAATTTAGATATTCTGAAATTCTCTCAGTGAACCAAGTCGCCAATAAAATAATGCTGCAAGGGCATGAGCCGGATTGGGCCCCAAAGTGGGTCTGACTAATTTTTTTTTTCATTTTCATGCAACTGACCTTTGAAATTCCTCAGGCACCTTGAACATACCTCTAGAGTTGATCGACACCATTTTCTGATCATTAAACTGAGTTTCACAACTTTCAGCCGCTTGCGCCTCATTTTTGCATTTAATCCCAAAGATGTAATTTTCAAACTAGTCAAAACACCTTTCTGGACTTCACAAACTGGTAGGTGTACTGTCTAATATATAAGCATTCACTCTACCAAACCGTTTCTCAAGATGAATCTCAGGTGAAGAAATATTAATGGTCAAAGATGACCAAATGGCTCTATCAGCACTATGAACCTGATAAAATCAATGCGCATGGACCTCAAAATACCTTTCTTAAAAATATCAAACAATCTTCGTAGACCCCCAAATCTGGGGCATAGGTACCTTGAACTGAAAAGAAGACAGTGGAATGTTTAATTAGACCAAAAGACTGATTGGGTGAAAATGGTGCACTCATAAAAGTAGCCACTTTAACTAATGTAGCAATGAAAATGCAAAAAACTGAATAAAGTGGCTCAGGAAACCATCTTCACAAACTGATCAAACAGATTGGCAAGGGCTTCAAACTAGAAGCATAGCTCATCTTTCATACCAGCAATAAACTAGAACAAACATTCTGGCATGACACTCACCTGGGCATCTTTTACATATGTAAAAAGTGAGCTTTTGACTAGCTTTTGAATCAGGGACTTGTGCAAACAACACAAACTACAAACCGATTGAGCTTATCAAAATAAGCAAATGGATTCACAGGAACCTGAAATTTGGCATGTTGACTCACATATATGCACAGAATTCAATGTACCTTGTATCTCATCATGACGATCTACTGGGAAAAAGTTATATGTGCTCAAAGTAGGCCACTTAATAAAATCTGCATTTGCACCTAACATGCACTTTCAGCTCACCCCTTGAAATGGGTACCTGATCAATTGATCCAAATTGAATTCTAAAAGTTGCAAAACACTTCATAGGCCAAATGAAAGGTGTAGGACAAATTTCAAAGCTTTACCTCTTGATGATTGACTGGTTCCATTTTACATGCCCTCAAAGTAGGCCTATTAGGTTGATTCACTAGGTGGTCCTTTGAAAGTGCAGATGCAAAATTTTGAAATGGGCCTCTGAAAGTAACCAAATTTAATGAGTCCCAACACTTGCAAAGAGAAGTCTCCTTTCTTTAGATACCACAGACCATAGTTGATAGTTCCTTGTAGATACTTGAAGATTCTTCTAATTGCATTTAGGTGAGATTGTTTAGGAGCACCTTGGAATATTGCTACCATACAAACAACTTGTACAATATCTAGTCTAGATGCTACTACCAATCATAGACCTATATAGTGTTTTCTCAACTTCTGGGGACTCATCTAGTTTTCTCAACTTACAACTGGTTACCATGGGAGTACTTATTGGTTTGATGTCCTCCATTTGAAATTTTTTCAACATGTCTTTAGTATACTTGGTTTGGGAGATAAAAATTCCTTTCTCTTGCTGCAAGATCTACAAACCAAGAAAATAGGACAACTCACCCAGCATGGACATCTCAAATTTTGTCTTCATCTAATTTGCAAATTCTTTGCACATGATGTCCTTGTCTCCACCAAAGATAATATCATCCGCATATACAACAACTATAATCATGTGATCTCCATTTACCTTGACATACAAGTTTTTGTCTGCATTCCCTTTCTAGAATCCTTGCTCCTTCAAATATTTGTCTAATCGAGAATACCATGCTTTGGGAGCCTGCTTCAAACAATATAGGGCTTTCTTCAACCGACATACAAAACTCTCATCTTCATGCAACAAGTACCCTTCTGACTGTTCCATATACACCTATTCTTCAAGATTACCATTGAGAAAAGAAGATTTTACATCCATTTGATACACTTTATATCCCTTATAGGCTGAGAATGCTAAAAACATTCTTATTCCCCCTAATCTAGCAGCCAATGCAAAGGTTTCTTCAAAATCAATACCTTCCACTTGAGCATACCCTTTGCAAACTAACCTTGCTTTATGTCATACTATCTTACCTTATTCATTCATCTTGTTCCAGTAGACCCATTTGGTACCTATGATGTTCTTGTTTGCTAGTCTAGGAACAAGTTCCCAAGTCTGATTTTTCTTAATTTGTCTCAATTATTCATCCATGGCATCTACCCACTTCTCACTTTTTATCGAATCATAAAAAATTTTGGGCTCTACTTCAGTCACAAGGTAGACATTTACCTTCTCACTTTCCCTGGCTAATCTCCTTCTGGTCTGCACACCCTCATTTCTATCTCCTATGATCTATTCTTTCGTATGATTCTTCTGCACATACCGGTTGGGGATTTTGTTTGGTGCATCTTCTACTGGTCCATTGTCAGAGTGTTCTTCATATTCAATATCTGATTCATCGATGTAAGGTGTTGGTGCAAATTTTCCTCTATGTGAGTCTTCATCTATTCTCACATTTACTATTGGCAAATGCACACTCCAATGAGAAATTGTAGATAATTGAAGGTATTGTCATTGATGGCAACCTTGCAATCCTATGGCACCAACATCAGTATACTCTACATCGGCAGATAGTTTACCACCAGTGGCAAAGATGATTACTGACACCTTAGCCGATAGGATTTTGATTATTGCATTTTGTATTTAATTGTAATGTCTTTTTGTAAGCCGACAAGACGAATTGTAATAGGACTCATATATAAGTATGAGATCTTGTAGATCATTTATGTAAGAGGTAGATGCGAACATGCAAATATTAAGGCAAATTTTGGAGTAAGGGTTATGGTTATTATATGATCTTAAACCGGTACTGAACCTAGCATAGCCGATGTTGAACCGAAGTAGTACATTATATTAGATTTGCATAATCCATTTTGTAAGTCAGTGAGACTTCCTTTTGTAATTAAGCAGTGAGCTTTAGGCAATTGGCCTTCCTGCATGTGCAGACCCCTATTGTAAGTAATATTCATTTATTGGCCAATGAGTGAATATTGTGGGTCACAAATCCCACCGAGGTTTTTCCCACTTCGGGTTTCCTTGTTAAAAATCTTGCGTTATGGTGTGCTTATTGTTCTTATTCACTACATTAATTCTTGTTTACTAGTACATTGTTTTGGAATACAATTTGTTTAATAAGGTCAGAAAATCTATTAACCGGTTAGATACTGATTCACCCCCCCCTTTAATATCTTTGGGAATCCTAACATTTACACTCCCAACCACCCTTCTCAATCTTTTGTTGTAGCATTTATAGGCTTTACTGTTTGTTGATTATCCCAAGAAGATTCCTTCATCACTTCGGGAATCAAAACTTCCTAAACCATCAACATATCTTTTGATGAAATACTTACTTCCAAACACTCTGAAGTGCTTGAGTGATGGTTTCATTTCATACCATAACTCATAAGGATGTTAGGATTCCCAGAGATACTGAGAGGAGGGGGGGTGAATCAGTATCTAACAGATAAAATAATTTACTTGACTTATAACATGAAAAGCACTTCAAAACTATGTACCGGTAAACTAAAATTAATGCAATAAAGAAGAACAATAACCACAACATAAGAGACACACCATAACACAATATTTTAATGAGGAAACCCAGTGTGGGAAAAACCTCAGTGGGATTTGTGACCCACAATATTCTCTTACTGGCCAATAAGGGAATATTACTGTTTACAATAGGGGCCTGCACATGCAGGAAGGCCAAGTGCCTAGAGCTCACTGCTCAGTTACAAAGAAGTCACACTGACTTACAAAATTGGATTATACAAATCCAATTTCTTGTACTGCTTTAGATTAGCATCTACTATGCTAGATTTAGTACTAGTTTAAATATACACAAAATTCCTATCGGCCAGGGTATCGGTAATCTTCCTTTTGGCGCCGGTGATGTGTATGCCGGTGTAGAGTCTGTCGGTGCTGATGCCGTATGATTGTAAGGTTGCCATCAATGACAATATCTTAAATCACCTACAATTTCTCATTGGAGTGTGTATTTTCCAACAATCTCCCCCTTTGGCATTGATGGCAACACTCATGAGAAAAATCAAAAAGTATCCAAAAAGAATCTGCCAAAATTGTCTTACCAAATGTGTGCCAAAAAATGTATGCTCCCCCTGAGCTGATGATGTCATGTTCTGTTCATTTTTTTTTCTCATCTCACTACTCCCCCTTTGAAATCAATGACAAAGGTTGTCATTCGGTGTTAGTGGAGTGTGTTTCCTACCTGGATCCTTGTATCTGGTGGGTTACAATCTGAAAGAGTTCAGCTATTACCAAATTTAGGCTCTCAGTGAACTTTTCATTGTCTTTTAGTGCAGCCTCTATCCTTTTAATAGTACTAGTGAGGTGATGCATTTGTTCCTCTGGTGTCTTCCATCCTTGAACAAGTGCCTTGGAGATCTCTTTTCTCAAAGAGACGAGGTAGTCCAATTTGGGGATGAGTCTACATTTAAGGTCTTTTGCCTTCCCTTTTATTTTATCTTTCTCTTTTTCAAATTTCTCAAGTTTTTCTTCTAGACTATATCTCTTTTTCTCTGTAACTGATAATGGTTTAGATGAACCAATGAGGTTATCAGCTATATTGTCGATCTCCTTTTGTACCTTAATTATTTCCTTGTCTATATCTGTTGTCAGAACATTTGTCTTGCATGTATCTCTGTATAGTTCCTTAAACTCCATTATTGTTTTGTTTAGTGTCGGTAAAAGAGTGCCAATGTGTCCCATGCACTTCTTTATTGTTTCATCAAAGAATTTCTCTTTCTCTTTATTCAATTTCTCCTTAAATGTGTCCTCATTTATTTGATCAATTGTCAAAATGTCGTCGGTGATGAACTTAGACAATGTGTCTAGTTGACCTAAAGAATATTTATTATCCACAATGCACTTCAGTGCTATCAATTTAAGAATGGGGATTGTATCATCAATAGCCTTATAGGCTTGTGCATTACACTCTGTGATTATCTTTATTGAGTCCAATAAGACCTCTATTACATTTGTAGGCCGGAAGTGCTATTATCTTTTCATATCTCGTTCTCTCTCTCTCTCTCTCTCTCTCTCTCTCTCTCTCTCTCTCTCTCTCTCTTCTAAATGATCTACAATGATCTCATACTTATATGAGTCATGTTTCAATCTGCCAAGTTGGTTTACAAACGATTTTATAATTAATTACAAAAATATATATACACAAAATTCCTGTCGGCCAGGGTGCCGGTAATCTTCCTCTTGGTGCTGGTGATGTGTATGCTGGTGTAGAGTCTGTCGGTGCCGGTGTCATATGATTGTAATGTTGCCATCAATGACAATACCTTAAATCACCTACAATTTCTCATTGGAGTGTGTATTTGCCAACAAAGGAGTCATTCTATTGTTCACTCTTTAATTGTACCCAGTTTAATGTGTAGACTATAGTATGAACTGCTCCCTTCCAATACATATCCAATATGTTGGCCTCATTCAACATAGTCCTAGCCATCTCCTTCACTATCCTATTTTTCCTCTCTACCACCCCATTTTGCTGAGGTGTCCTTGCAGCTGAATACTATCTTTGGATTCCATGTTTCTCACAGTAGTCAATAAACTCATTGGAAGAAAATTCTCCACCCTGGTCTAATCTTAAGAACTTTACTTGGTATCCACTTTCATTTTCTACCATCTTCATGGAAATCTTGAATCTCTCAAATGCTTGTGACTTATCATGCAGGGAGATTACCCAGGTTATTCTTGAGCAATCATCTATGAACAACATGAAAAACCTTTCTTTGGCCAATTCTCTTGACCTTGTTGGCCCACATAAGTCTGTAGGCATCAACTCCAAAGGTCTTGAGGTGTTATATTCTTTTGTTTTAAAGATGACCTTTTCTTTCTTACCTCTGACACATTCATCACAGAATGTGCTTGCTGGTTTTATGATCTGGGGTATGTTTCTCACATACCAGTTCTTTCTTATCTTAACCAAATTATCAAAATTCACATGGCCTAATCTCTGGTGCCACAACCAACTTTCATCCACCTATCCCATCATACATTGAGACTCATAGCATTCCTTCAGATTGTAGACATTACCCTCTATTCTCTTTCCTTTTGCTACCACCTGACCCATACTCTTCTTTCTTATCTGACAACCAGTAGAGTCAAATGAGAACTTGTACCCTTTGTCACATATCTGACTTACACTTAGTAGGTTATGCTTCAGACCTTCCACATAGTACACATCATGAGCCTTGAGCTTTCCATCAATATTAAGTATACCCTGACCTTTGATCTTGATGGAGGAGTTGTCACCAAACCAGACTGAACCACCATTCCAATCATCAAGCTTGATGAACTTTTTCTTATCTCCGGTCATGTGATTTGAGAAAACACTATCAACTACCCATAAATTCCTCCTTTCAACATGTAGAGTAGTCTTCACAATCAGGTTGGACTCTGTCTTGTTTTTCTCCTTCTCTATCCAAACTGGTTTCTCTTCTTTCTTTTCCTCTTTTGTCACTTTGTGTTTCGGTTTTGTTTCCAACTTCTCATCTGGTATTGTTTTCTTTTGTTTGTTGGTTCTTAGCTAACAATACCTTGCTATGTGACCAAAATTTTGACACATAACATTTTACATTAGCACTATAAGATGTACTCAAAGCATTCTTGTAGGACATTTGCATATTACTCCTACATTCATAACTCTTGTGACCAAACTCATTTCAATTATAACATGTGATATTTATACTTTGTAATGCAAAAAATGAGCTTCTACTCTCAAAACTAGGGTTGACATTCATTTTCCTATAGTCTGCCATTCTATGACCGAACTTATTACACTGGTGATAATAACCATGAAAATTTGAAACATACAATTAAATTGTCTTGAACCTGCAAACGTCTTCCTCACTCGTGGTCTTCCTTTCATGTTGCTAACTCTTGTGAATCCTTAATGATCAACACTTGCATTTCTCCTTGGATCTACATGTTGGTACATTGAGTATGGTCTCCGGTTCATTGATTGAGTATACCAATTTGTGTGGCGATTTCTAGAAACATCTGCATATGTCTTCTTACTAGTATCCTTGCTTACCGTGAATGTCTTCTTCTCTTCACCTTCATTTGAAGAAGTGAATTGTATCTCCTTATCAAATGTGTCTTTGTTGTTTGAACTTTGACCTTCTTGAAAACCTAAGCCACCGGTATCTTTAGATTGCTTTTGTTTGCTCAGCATCTTGTCCAAGGCTTCAGTGTTGCCTTCATATTTACTTCTCACTTTTATTTCTTCCTAAATTTTCTCTAATGCCTTCCAGAGTTTCACTATTTCAACTTCCAAATTATGACGCTCCTTCTCCTTTTCACTTCAACCGGTGCTAGTGGCTTCACATATCCTTTTGGCTTCTTCTAGTTGGAGTTTTAGGTCTGCAATAGTTTTCTTGGACTCTTCAAGAGATTGTTCTAATAGTTCTTGTTCTTCAACTGCATCCCTTTTTGCCTTCTTCAAATCTCTCCTTGTTTTCTTTAGCTCATCTAAGGCACTAATGAGCTCTTCTTCAAGATATACTTCTCCTTATTTCTCTTCCTCTTTCGCTTCTTCAGGTACCAGAACCTCTTGAGCCATGAAAAGGTTTCCTTTCACTTCATCTCCACTGCAATAGTCATCTGAGGCACTTTCCTTGTCTGTGGTATCATTTTCATGTGTGTAAAGACTATTCTTCTTATTTCTATCCTTACCCTATGATCTACTACCACTTGATTGATCATCTTCATTACTATCACCATATGGACATTTAGCAGCAAAATGTCCAATCTTTCCACAGTTGAAACATTTCAAAGGAAACTTACCTTTGTATTTGCCTGAACCCGTCTTGAGTCTTCTGACAAAGTTTTCCATGATGTCATCAGAGTCTTCACCGATTGCATCATGAGCAGATTCTTCTTTTCCTTTTCTTGATGTTTTGAATACAACTTCTTTCTTCAAAGCCTTAGTACTGAAAATCCTCATCTCATAAGCAGTTAGAGAACCATACAACTCATCCATTGTAAAGACTTTCAGATCTTTTTATTCTTCTATTGTTGAGACCTTTGTATCATAAACAGTTGGGGAACCATACAACTCATCCTTTGTAAAGACTTTTAGATCTCTGTGGTTGCTTTGTTCTTCATTATATTTTGTTTATATGCATACTGGTTGTCAATTAGTAAAGTATCTAAAGGAATTAAATTTAACTTAATCGGTAGAACACTGATTCACCCCCCTCTAAGTGTTTTTGGATTTCAACAATTAGTATCAGAGCTTGGCGCATCAGAATAAGTCTAATAGCTTGAGGAAGATCATGTATCCAAAATCCATGGAGATGAGTTTGGAGAAAGAACTTGAAGTAGCACTTTAAGACTATGATTCTAAAAGGTTGAAGAACTTGAAGCTGCAAGATGAGTTGAACTCTGCAAAAGAATTTATCCTTACCCTATAAGAGATGTTATCATCTTCTCAAGCCAAAAGGAAGGAACTCTTACAAAATAAGGATGATGAAGAAAAGAGTGCCCTTAATGAAATAGGTCAGAACCTAAGTTAGGAGAATAATATCATGAAGAATGAGATGCAATCCATGACCATGCAAATGTCCAAGGAGATTGAAGACTGGAAGAAGAATGATAAAAATCTTACCATATCTCTGAAAGATAGATACAAGGAATGCATTAGGTTGGCACATGAGAATGATATGTTCAGAACTGAATTAGTGCAATCACAAAATAATGAGCAAGTTTTGGAAAAAATGGTGATAGTCCTAAGAAGTGAATTGGATGTTGCAAATGAATACAAAGAAAAGTTCAGGGCCAGTTTTGTGAAGCTTGATGAATTATTGAAGGATCAAAGGGACTCTGGGGACACTAGAGGTCTTGGATTTGAGCATGGACAAAGATCTGATACTGCAAATCAAGAGATTCCACTACATAATCAGAATAAAAAATCACTGGTAAGACAACCCTATGCACATAAATTTAATGGTAGATGCTATGTTTGGAATAAGTTTGGTCATAGAGCAAGTCAATGCATAAATAAATCAAATTAAATTAATAATTCAGTTCTCGGTCAGTGTTCAAATTGCAAAAGGTATGGTCATAGGACAACAAATTGTAGATTGAATGTGATATTTCATGCATGTGGAAAGTTTGGGCATAAGACTAATCAATGTAGGTCAAGAAATGATCAAGATTACAACAAGGCAATTCAAAAAAAATAATGTCACTTGTTATGCATGCAACAAAACAAGACATATTGCTAAATTTTGCAGAAGCAAGAACTCGCTGGACACAATGGATCACTGAGAGGGGGGTGAATCGGTGATTTAAACACTTTTTCTTCAACAAGAAGATATCAGTAATATATAAAAAAAATTAAGTGCTAACTGGTAGCTCAAACTGTGCAAACAAGGTGTGTGAAAGGACTTGCTAAAACAATAACATAACACATGCACAATAATGCATCACACAACACAAGATATACGAGGAAAACCCAATGTGGGAAATGCCTCAGTGAGAATAGCTGTTGGATATCTTCTGCTCCAATCCAACCTCACAATGAATCTCTGATTATAATATTTAGGGAACCAACCCAAGGAGCACCAACCCCTGCATAATTTATAGTCTACAGCCTAAAGGAGCTACAACCCCTACACTAAGCTCCAACTTAGTGAAAAGAATATAAAACTCAGTTATACAAATGAAATCACTATTGCAAATGAAGTTTTGCAACCTTACAATATTCTGCTCTGCCAGTTTCAACTTTATCGGTCTGTATTCTCTCCACCCACTCTACAACTTGGCTTTGGTGATAAATTTTCTAAGTCCCCTCTCACAATGTCTTTTCTCCTCAACTCACAGTTGATCACTCTTTGTCAAATACCACTTTTGCTGGCTTGTCACCTCTGTGTTCTATGCTCACTCCACCGGTTTGTTCCTTATACTAGTTTATCCTACTTCTCCTTACCGGTCTAGTCTTTACTCATAAACACTTCAAGTGTTTATCTCTTTAGCTTTTAGACAATGATTTCACACTTGCCTTCACTCTGCAATAGCAACAATCACAGTCTTAAGTCATCAAATCTAAACTTGATCTTTCCCGTCAAAAAACAATTCAACCTTAGGGTAGTTAGGGTTTCCTTCTCCTGACCAAATCTGCATGAGATCACATCCCATCTATCTTGGATCAATCACCTGTACTCGAGGAATGCATCTGTATGCATTTTCCAACATCCAATTCATATTTTCTAAAGATAGTAATCTCATCCATGATTTTTTGCCTTGAAATTTGTTGGCTCATTTACAGTCCATTTGTTTCCTTCTTGAGGTCATCTCGCACTCTGATTTCTTTGCTTTGATCTAGGTGCAAACTACTCCTTGATCTTTCTCTATCATTTTTTCTTCCTTGAGCCACATATATATGTTATCATTCTATGATTTGTGGCTATTTCATTAATGATTGGCTGTTTCAACAACCATGCCGATGGAAACTTCACCAACCTCTACATGTTTTCCACCTCAACTCTACAGGGCATCACATCAGTCATATACTAAGCTCATTGACACAAGGTCATTTTACACTTGAACATTCACCAAACTCATACTGGCACAAGCCTTTACCAGTGATACCTTCTCCTCCTACTAACCAGTAGTGCACGCTACATTGGTAGCTCATCTTCACCTCTGGTGGTTTGTGATTATTTCAACATTCTGCCTCTTCATCATAAACAAGAAGCCAACCTCCAAGATGGTTAATGTTTTACCAGTTATCACTCAACATGGTTTATGGTTTACTAGTTATCACTCAACATGCTATCACACACATGCCTCTTACCTCATACCAGTGAGGTCATTGATGTTGGCATTTTGATAATGTTTTGTACTTAGTTGAGGTGGTTGTTGGCATGTTTAGTTGTGATTGTCACTGATGGATACACACTTATTTTATGTATGAGTTATTCTCCACTGGTAATATGTGTTGTATTGTTCACACCGATATAATATGCCATTGTATGTATAGTCTTTATTTATAGAAGACTATTGGTGTTTTGCAGAAGATGTTTACCGGTCAAATCATGACTGAAGACCTCAAGTAGTATGAAGACCTCAAGTGGAATGAGGACCCCTAGCGATAGTTAATCTTTTTGATTGAAACACTATGTTCCAATTTACCAATCTTTGTTTGTTAACCGATAAAATTGTAAAGTGTCATGAGTTATCATCCACCGACACCGATGTGGTGATTCAACCAGTAAACTTGTAAAGTGTGATGAGTTATCATCCACTAAATCTTTGATGGTGTTTTTGTGTCATGTTACCAAATGTGTCTAGATGCTTTGAACCTAGGAAATTGTAATCCAATCTCATTGGACCGACATGAAATTAGCTTCCTATTTAAGGACATCATGTTTAGGGTTTTAATGTGTATGTGTGTTGAAGTGTGAAGTTGTTATATAAGCATCGTATAATAGAGATTGAACATGCAAAGGATAGAAGACTGAAGTAATGCTGCAATGCATTAACAGGGAGCAATAAATGATCTAATCAAGCATTCTATGCTACTTTCTAGATCATTCACTTGTTGATTACTAATCTCTTCGATAAGTTTGAAACCCTTAACCGAGTAGCCCAGTCAAGCCTATTGTAAATCCTCTAACAAGGTGGTTCATAGGTGTGGATTTGAAATCCTTTAATAGGGTAGTCTTTAAGAGGACTTATTTCCTAACAAAGATCTGGATTGCTAACAGGATTTGTTCTAGTGAAGAACATTGTAAGGCCTTAATCGGTCTGACCTTAACTGGTCTAGTTACTATTTTGCAGATAGTTGACTTGTGAATTTTACTCACCATGGTTTTTCCCATTTGGGTTTCCACATGAAAATATCTTGTGTTATGGTGATTATTCCTTTTTGGGTGAATGCTTTATTTGCTATTTGGCTTATCCGTGTTTTAACCGGTTTGTTATTTAAACTACTATATCGGTCTGCAGTAAAATTGCTTAAGAGTTTGGTTAAGTTTTTGGGCATACTAATTCACTCCCCCTCTTAGTATTTATCAATTGATAGTCTCAATACCTGTTGTCCACCACACCGATTGACAAGTCTTCATGTTAATCTTCCTTATGCCAGTTCAATTTGCTTCATACCAATTTGACATAGTTTTACTGGTAGCCTGTAATACTAGTTGACATCAATGACAACTCAATGCCAACATAACCCACCAATAGAAAATGATGAGAAGGGAAAACAAAAGGTTGATGATATCGGGAAGGAGCATGAGAATAAATGGATCAAAATGTTTGAGGATCAACTGGATTACTCAACCGATAGAGCAAAATGTTCCTGCAGTGACAGGAGACTCATCCGGTAACTAAGGCATTAGCCTTAAGGGGAGGTAAATTGATGACAAATCTTGCATTAGCCTCGATAGTGGTTTGAAAGCTTGTTTCACACTTTAGAGAAGTCTATCTAGAGATTCGCTAGCACAAATTTGATGGATCCGGGATCCGATATGATATATTGACATGCATTTATATCAATGAGGAATTAGGATTCTATAGGTTAAAAGGCTAAAGTGATTCATTTTTCCATTACCAAGCATTTAGAGAAAAGAAGAGATAGGTTAAGGTGACCTAAGGCGATTAAGAGATTTTCAAGCAAATTCCAGTACATTCCGAACAAATTTTCAAAGGTTTTTCACCAACGAAGTCTATGAGGTATTTTCTCAATTTTTAAGCTATCTTTTCAAATCGCAATGGCTTCTGGATCTGCTCCCACTTTGATAGATGTGATAACCCTTGTTGTGGTTGACATTAAGGATCGTCCATGCCGAGTTTTCAAAAAGTATCCCCAAATTACAAAGGTTGATGATTTGGTAGGTGCATTTTCAAGGGTTCCCGATGACGTACTCTCTGTCGAGGATGTGAGGGCATATATTCACTACACCTTGGAGGAATCAAGAACATTAGAGATCAAGATAATGTATATGACAACTTTATTCGACAAGGATGGCATGATGAAACTGAAATTCGGAAATCTAAAGGATCAGGGTTTCACTAATATTTTGGAGATGCCTAAGTTTGAAGATGAAATTATCCGATATGTGTTGAGACGTGTCCATGGAAAATTCATATGGATAAACTAGCCTTACAAGATCACTAAGGAGGATATTCATGCAATCACTAGTTTTCCCTAGGCTGGACAGACATTGAGAAAGAAGAAAATCTCAAAAAATGAAGTCAGTAAGTTAATTGGTGCCACTTTCAACAACTGGTCAATGTGGATAAGCATTATTATTGACAAGGCCATCTAATTTGCTAGTATGATCATTGGATATAAGGTAACTCAATCTAATCAGTTGAACTCTATCTCTAGTTCTTGTATCTACTGTGCACATAAGAAGGTTAAGGAGAATGAGAAATATGATCTATGTCAGTGGATGTGTGATGAGTTAATCTTGAATCTAGGGAAGATCAAGGGAGAAATGAAAGGTGTATCCTAGTATGGTAATCTTGTTTTTTTGATGCTATTCTTTCTTAATAAGACCCCAGGATCCAGTAAAAGGCAATGGGCCTTTGACATTCTGATAGGGAAGCAAATCAAGGATGCCTTAAGAAGCATAGGTTAGGATAGGGATAATATTTTATGGGGTTATTTTAAGGCTTTTTAGAAGACAATGAAACAAAGGGAAAGAGTGCCTAAGCACACTGTTGATAAGTACTCTACTGAAATCTACTTTATGGTTAAGAAAGATGACACTTTAATGGAAGCAGTGCAGCCTAGAAAGGTATGGATAATTGAGATGGGCTATGAGGTTGATGCAAAGATCTCGGATCTATATGCCAAGATTCTTATAGATTCCCTAATAGATGAGTCAGAGAAGACTTTTGGGACAACTAAATAGAAGGAATTGGAGGTGCAAATTGGTTTCAATAAGAAGAAGAGGGAAGGTTAGATACAAGGTAGGATGGGCTATTGAGAAGATGTCTACTGAGATCAAAAAGATTATTGGACTAGCGGAGTCATCTCCTATAGCAGCAGTTCAGGCCTCGCCAGTAGCAAGAACCGGAAAAGGTGTAATGAAAAGGAAGAAACCATAAACATTCATTTCCCCTGTTGCTTTTAGATATGAGATTGAACATGAACCTCCTAAGATACCCAAGATTTACATGAAATTTAGAGGAAGAAGCCTAAGGAAGGAAAACAACAGAAAACCATGGTCACCCCTCTGGTAGCTCACAAGAAATATTTGAAGGAGAGGAAGCCTACAGAGAAGAGGAAACCAGTGAAAGAGACAACTCCCACTCCCGATAAGAAGAAGAAATCTGAATTGGATTTGGCTCTTGAATCTGGTAAAAGTGTTAAAGTTATCCCTCCTTTATCTATAGATGAATTGGTAGTACAAATTACTAAGGATGGAATTTTGAGTAATTTACAATACTATTATGAGAATATGGATGATGTTAAGCAAAAGGAAATTGAGGAAGTAGTTTTGTTATACATAGATATATATAACAAGGTCTTACTTGAGATAGAGAAGCAAATTCTGGTAGAGTTGTATAATAAATTAGATGCTAGGAGACTATCTGGACTTGAGGAAGATAAAAATATAAAGATTCAAGAATTGTTGACTATTTGTGGTGCAATAACTAGAGATGAGATGCAGCAGTGTCTTGAATTTGCAAATAAAACAATTTTCTGGAGTAAGCACATGCATATCAACTTAATGGTAGGAAGAGTGAATGAAATAGTTAAAGAGACTCATGAGGCATGGGTACAGTTCTTTGTTGATAATCCAGAATTCTTTACATCATCGGATATTCCTCCTAAGTCTAACATTCCAGACATCCTAGTTGATGCTAGAGGAAAAGGTATATTAGGTGAAGATCCACCAGTTTTGGATAAGAAAATAACTGAGGATTTTCCTCCATGGGTCACAGATGTACATGATATAGAGGAAAATAAACTGACAGACGATATTGAGGACAATTTTCCTCTAATTATTGATGTAGTGGCAGAAGATGTATCTGCACCAAGTGGTGAAGACACCAGTGCTGATCAGAAGGTAGAGGAGAAGCTGAAAGGACCAAAAAAAATTGAAGTCAAGGTACCAAAACCCTCACCAATTGTTGGTCCCTCATTGTTGGAACTTGATTCATCTAGTCAATTAGATTTTAGGCATTTTGGAGAGAAGAACATAGAGCAGTTAAGAAGTTTTGAGTTAATGTTTGTTGCATCTCAGAAGTTAATGAAGGGAGGATCTGAGGACAAGTAGGTGATTGAGCAGGCCATTCCAGTTCTACAACAACTTGCACCAGAACACAAGGTTAATCAGGTAGCTAGCCCCTCTAGTAAGCTTAAATGTTTGACTGAGCACATTGCAAAAGAGTACAAAACTCTTCAACAAGTGTCAAACCGATAGTTGGTGGAAAGGTACAATGCATCTAGGAAGGTCACTTGTGATAATATGATCACATTAGACAAAGCTAAGCTGACAGAAGAAATAAGAAGGATTGATGAAGCACTTCACCAATGTAGTCATATATACCAGTCTTGCACTAACACAACAAAACTAACATCAGACCTTGACAATAAGATTAAGGAGGATAAGGACAAGATAGAACAACTTGTAGTCAGTTTTAATTTTACTGAGTCATTGACCAACACCGTTGATGGTCAAATTTTGCCTTTAGAATTAGAAATTTCAGCCTTGGAGAAGGACAAGGACAAGTTAATCCGATGGGCTAGAGAATTGAGAGGCTTAGTAAGTCCCTGACTTAATACTTTGTTACTTCATAAGTGGGAAAGTATGGAACATATGAATATGCCCACACCGGCAATATTAATAGAAGAATAATTGTACACTTACATTTTGAATGGGTTTGTATCAATTTTGAGAGCTTTAAAATCTGGTTGGGACACTTGTTTGGCATTTTTGAAGGGTTCTTACTCGGATATATTCAAGTACATCTAGATCCAGTAAACACATTTTTTTTTTGTTCTTTCATTTATTTGCCTCAACTTTGTCATTGTTGTCAAAGGGGGAGAGGTTGGATGTGAAAAATGTCAAGGCACATAAGAAGTAATGTATAGCTTAGGGGGAATAGCTTTTTGAGATCATTTTTTGTGAAGTTTTTGGACAAGAAGCGGAACAACACTTCATTGATCCATTTTTCACATGAGTGCTGCCATTAATGCCAAAGGGGGAGATTGCTGGCAATTGACACTCATCCACGCTTATGGTGTTGTCATTGATGGCAGTTGACACACATCATTTTGGGTTGGATACTTATCTAGTATCCTTCAGTATTCAAGGTTTAACATTCGACATTCAAGGAAGCCAACAAGAAAGGGAAACCAATAAACTAGGAACCGATATTTGGAGGCCGACATAGAAGATTGATCCAGCAAAGGTTTTTAGCGGCAATGGTCACGAAGAATAATGTTTATGTTTTTGTCTAAGTTGAAATGTATTTATCTTTTGTAATATGATTGTAAGACAACATAAGGCATTCATGTTCATGTATATAAAGGGTATATAAGTCAGTCTGGCTAGGTCATTTTGAGATATAGATGTGATAGCTTACGTGATATTATGCAAGCAAGATCATGATCGATATAATTAATTTGTTGGCAGTCTTGGTTGTTCATGGAAAGTATTGGGAAGTGAACAAGGTTACCGATAAGGAAGGAGACAGTGTTAACCGGTACAGTCTGTACTTAAACCGTAACTCATCCAACATATCTGATGCACACTCAGAGTTTAAAATTTTGTTTGTAATTCGGTACTTTATATTTGTAGTTAGTGAGGCTCCTTTGTGATGAGTAGTGCGTTCTAGGTAGTGTGCCTTCCTGCATGTGTAGGCCCCCATCTTATGTAATATTTATTCAGCTGGCCATTGTATAGATATTGTGGGTCAGACATCCCACCGTGGTTTTTCCTCTTTGAGGGTTTCCATGTATAAATCTAAGGTGTTATGGTGTCAATCTTTGTGGTTTCTTTTTTTTTCATTATATTTTATTTTTATGCATATCAACTATTAATTGGTAAAGTATCTACAAGAATTAAATTTCACTTAGGTGGTAGAACATTGATTCACCCCCCCTCTTAGTGTTCTTAGGTTCCAACAAATTTTACTTATATTTATCAAAATCATGTGTTGGATAATGGTTTCTTTCACTTCACATTTCTTCCTTTCATTCATAGCACTTTGGCATATTGCATTTTTTAAATTTCTAAAATGTTTCCTATTAATAAATTAAATCTCAAAGCTTTTATCCATGATGCATGTTTTTTTATGTCGATATTTTTAAGAAAATGCATTACATATGTAGATCACATAAAAGATTTTGTAGTTTATAATCCTAGAGATGCTAATGAAAAACCTAACACTTGTACCTTTGCTAGGGTATCTCATGTGAATGAAGAAAGAGCCAATACTCCTATTAATGCTCTCTAATCAAGAGCAAGCATTGAAGAGAAACATGACACCATCTTCTTCTCATACACATACCCTAGCGCAAGGGGGTCAAGGTACAAATATTGGTGTTTCAATATCTATAGACCTCTTTATTCTCCTAGAGCTTATCTTAACCATCAAAACATTTGTAGAGAAGATGTTGTTATGAATTGCATTCATGATCTATCTCCCCACATAACATTAAGTAAAAATGAGGCCTTAGGTGATAGGGATCTTCCTTCCCAACCTATCAATGAAGATATGAATGATGATAGAAAGGAGAATCTCCCTAGAAAAGATATTCCTTTTTCATCTACATCTCCCTTTGTTCCCTCTAGATGTACTTACACTATAAATTTTAAAGAAATTCATTATAATACTCCTCAATTAAAAAGATCTTATAGGAGTGGCTATAAAATAGTATCAAAACAAGGTTATAGATGACAATGATTTGGAATATTTGAACAAGGAATCAAAGTCCCTAAAAACCCTCCTAGACAAGCTAATATCAAAGGTCTAGGACATGCTCATCATTCACCTATGGATGATCTCCTTAGGGTACAAAGGATTAAGGAGTAATTTTCAATACATAAACTCTGTATCGTCCATCTAAAGGTTCTTCTTCCTCAAACAATCCCTTTTTCTCACATCATCAAACTAATGATCATGATACAAATGATTGTCCGAATTTTAAAAACTGAATGCAAGGACTCATTGATAATGGCATAGTCAAAATCATAGAAAACAATCCATCTTCTTCTAAGAATCCTTGTCCTACATCTCAAGAGACAAGACCTAATCCTATTGATGACCAAGAGAAATTAGCTACTAGAATCTTTTGGAGACTGAAGTATGATAATAATGTTATTTTTCCTTTCATTAGACTTAATTACAATTATAAGCATAAGGAAGTTGATGAACATTGTATTTTTCATCATAGTTAATCTCATTCTCTTGGAAATTGTAAAGCATTTAAAGCATTTGTTCAAGACCAATATGATAGGGCCCACATAGCTCTTACAAGAAATCTTTCAATCTTCCTTGGTGAAGAGGTAGTGCCTTAGCACTCCATTCACCCTTCATGTTTCTTCTCACCCTATAACACTAGTAGTTAACTTTATTGGGGGTTCTTTGTCATGAGTGGTGATGGTTTTTCACTAACAATCATCTTGGAGGCAGAAACACATATTTTTCCTTCCTTGTTTCCTCATTTTGGGGGCAAGAGAAATACATATCTAAATGTATCTTTCTCTTTGAAGATTACGTCTTCTCTAGAGTTGCATTTTTCATATCTTGATGTCTTTTCTTGAATTGAATATTCCTTCATGCAAGTACATTGTGCATTTTCTAATGTATAATCTCCCCTTAGAGGTTGTGTAATTCTTCTCATTGTCTCTACATTTGTGGGGCATTAATCTCTTAGGTATCCTTTCTACGGATCCACTTTTCCTTTGTTGAGTGGTGTTTACTTATGATGTGATGTCATTACTTGTGGGAAGTTTTTATTTTCTAAAGGATTCTCTCTTATGAAATAGGTGTGTATCCTTAACTATAACTACTTTTACACTTGGAAATGTATATCTATTATAAACAAACCCTTCACTTTGGGTCAAAAGTGTGTCATCCTTCATCAAGAATCCCTTTAACTAGCAATAAGACAAAAGTAGGCATTCTTGTTACCCTTCCCTTCTTTTGGTAGATGATGTTATGTTTTTTCAAAAGACTCCTCTTGGAGGTAGATGTATTTGAGAAGATATCTCTTCTCCTCCAAGGATTCCCTTTCAACTTGTTGCAAGATATCTCTTTTTCAACTATCTTATCCTTGCTTGTAAGAGTATTGACTCTTTAGCTTGGATTTATGAATATTATTAAGTAAAAGGATTCTCCTTGGTGTTGACGGTGTGTATCCTTGTTTCTAGCTTCCTTAAGACATCAACATAGGGCTATGTTGACATCTTGAGGGGGCATACATTTTCCCTCTTTGTACCATATTGTACTATATTTTTGCTTGTCTTAAATAGGGTTTTCATTCTTTAAATCAAAGAAAACAAACTCTTATATGAGATTCTTCATGCTCAAAACCAGACACATCATTTATATATGTGCTATTTGAGGTGCACATTCTTGAAATTAGAGAAAAAAACTTCAAGTACATGAGATGTCTTTGTTAGACATCTCAGATAACTAGAAGACAACTGAGACGGGGGGGTGAATCACTTGTCACTGGATTATATAACTTTAAGCATTTAAATCCTTGCTACCAAAACAAAAACTCAATACCAAAATGCATAAACCAAATACTGGAATAACTGATATAGAAATTAAACATAAACATGAATCACAGAATAGTAACCATCCATCTAGAACACATGACACCAAGATTTGTACATGGAAAACCTGGTAAAGGGAAAAACCACAGTGGGAAGCCTACACACAGTCAGATAATACTTCTACAGTAAGTATGTGATTACAATAAGAGGGGCCTGCACATGCAGGAAGGCCAATAGCCTAGAGCGCACTGCTCATCACAAAAGGAGCCTCACTGAATACAAAATAAATCTAGACTATAATTTAGAATGAAGATTGAACTGCAAGTATAGCATCTCATATGCTTGAGTACAGTTTTGGTCAAGCTCAATATTAGAGGTCTTAAACTTCTTACACAAACCCAATTCAATCACCTATGATTGACCAAACCTTCTACATAAGATTACAACATTATTCGCACACAAATCATCCCATAACCTTGACCTATGATCTACAAAGAGATCTTACATCATATTTATACCAACCCAAGACCTAAACAATTAGGGCAGCCACCTAAAAGATAATACAATAATTTCATAACATAAACCCTCAATCCAATGATCAACCAAGTCAACATACATAGAAAAGAATGTAAACCAATCATTAAATCCCACTGGTAACGAATCAGAAACATCCTCCAACGTGTTACATAAACTGGTCCATAACCTAGATAACACTGGACCCAAAATAGGTCACCAGAAACAAAATTCAACACCACTGATGAACTGGAACATCAACATGATAACCAACAACATCCTAAGAACCATCTAGAAGTCACATCAACACCACTTATCACGTGCATCAAAAGATCTTCAACAAAGCTCTACCAGTAAAACCATTGCTGATGACCAAAATGTTTACTAGAACAAATGATGGCTCCTGAGTCATCAAATCCCAAATAAAATGATCATGATACACATCTAAATAACATGAATAATAGATCCAAACCAATTCCATAAACCAAAACATACCGGATCAAAACGGATAAATATCATAATCCAACCACTCTACCAGAACCAACCAGAAACCAATAAACAACCAAAACACTCTATGTTGCCATCAATGACAAAACATAAATGCAACACATAATCCATTCCTCCAAATTTCCAACAATGTTCCCCTTTGGTATTGATGGAAACACTAGATGTGAAAAACATCCAAGTGCCAAGAAATGTCAAACAAGTCTCACCCTACGGAAGACAACCAACAATCTCCCACAAAATGATATAGCAATGAAGCTGTGAACCAAGCTATGATCTCTCCCTCTTTGACTGGTATTCTAATAAGCTCTAGTTTTCACATATATCACTCCCCCTTTGACATCAATGCCAAAGATATGTCAGAAATATAAAAGAAAGATCATTAATTCTCTAATTCATAGAGCTGACTACTCCCCCCCGAGTAGTACCACCACCAGATAAATTTAGAATAATAGCTTTGATAATGTATACTGGATTGATGCCAATCAACATCACTCAGGTCTCTACTGAAGGGGTAGAAACCCCCAATCTAACTCCACAGTACTCAAATGATTCTTTAGGCAAAGGTTTAGTGAAGATGTCTGCAATCTGCTCTTTAGTGTTCACATAAACTGGTCTGACTTCATTTGCTTCCACCTTCTCCTTTAAAAAGCTATAATTGATAGATATGTGTTTTGTCTTAGAATGAAATAACAAATTCTTTGATATATCAATAGCTTCAAACTTATCACAATGAATAACTACCAGTTCATTACAATCCACCTTTATATCCTTCAACTTTTGCTTCATCCATAGAGCTTGTGTACAGTTAGTAGCAGCAACAACATACTCGGCTTAAACAATAGATAAAGAAGTACATGACTGCTTCTTGTTGATCCATGAAACAAGTTTGTTTCCAAGAAAGAAAGCTCCACTAGATGTGCTCTTTCGGTCATCAAAACCTCCAGCCCAATCTGCATCTGTATATGCACATAATGTAAATTCATCATTTTTAGGATACCACAAACCATATTCAGTTGTTCCCTATAAATACATGAAAATCCTTTTCATCGCACTCTCATGATTTTATTTAGGATCACTCTGATATCTTGATACAATACATACTACATTCATTATATCCGGTCTAGTCTGAAACCTATATAACAAACCACCAATCATAGACTTGTACCTTGTAGGATTTGCCAGTGTTGATGCATCATTCTTTGTCAATTTATCACTTGTAACCATTGGAGTAACCAATTTACAAATTTCCAACCTCAATTTCTTCAACAACTCTCTAGCATACTTAGTTTGATAGATGGAAATACCTTTATTAGTTTGAGTAATATGCAAACCTAAGAAAAATCTCATCTCCCCAATCATAGGCATCTCAAATTCATTCTTCGTATTGTTAGAGAATTCCATACACAACTTATCTTCACCTCCAAAAATGATATCATCAACAAAGACTTCAATAATCAATATGTCATCATTAGTGATCTAATCTTGGATACTAGGCTCTAGGGGCTTGTTTCAATCCATATAAAGCTTTCTTTAAGGTTGCAAACCATGTTTTTGTCATTTGAAAGTGAAAATACATCAGGTTTCTCAATATAAACTTTCTCTTCAAGATCTCCATTCAGAAATGCACACTTAACATACATCTGATAAATCTTGTAGTTCTTATGTGCAGCATAAGAAAGAAATAATCTCACAGCTTCAATCCTAGCTATTGGTGAAAAAGTTTCACCATAATCGATTCCTTCCTTCTAAGAATATCCTTTACAAACCAATCTATCTTTATTCCTCACAATTTGTCCATCCTCATTCAACTTATTCCTAAAAACCCATTTAGTTCCAATAACATTCTTATTTTTAGGCTGCAGAACTAAAGTCCATGTGTTATTCTTTTCTATCTGATCTAATTCTTCTTCCATAGCTTTCATCCAACATTCATCTTTAAAAGCTTCAATTACTGATGCTAGTTCAATTTGAAAAATAAAACATACCTCATCAGTTGGCAACCTTCTTCTTATCATCACTCCTTTGCTTTTGTCTCCATTGATCTGATCTTCTGAATGATTCAACCTTACATACCTAGGAGTCTTCTAATTTTTTGCCCCTCTATCTGGATCTTTAGTTACTTTTGAATTTTCTAATACTACCAGAGTAAATGATTGAACATTTTATTCTGGTGTAGGTGCTACCATTTCAATTATGATTATTTCTATTGTCGGTTCTCTCTCATAAGTTTTGATTTGACTTTTGTTCTACTCACGCACCTTGACATTTGTGCTATCCATAATTTCTGCTATCTTTTTTTATAACATCTATATGTTTTTCTTTCATTAGAATAACCAAGAAATATTCCTTCATCACATCTAAGATTCAAATTTCCAATGGAATCATCTCTTTTGATATAGCATTTACTACAAAAGATTTTGAAATGCTTAACTATCAGTGTATGACCAAACCATCTCATAAGGTGTCTTACCAGTATCTCCTTTCATATGAGCTCTATTGAATGTGTATACTATTGTTCTTATAGATTCTCTCCAATAGACATAAGGCAGACTAGCTTCCATAGTTCTATTCTTCCTTTCCACAACTCTATTCTGTTGAGGTGTCTAGGGTGTAGACAACTATCTCCTTATCCCATTCTTCTCACAATAGCTGTTAAATTCACTAGATGTCAATTCTCCACCTTGATTTGACCTTAAATATTTAATCTTCAATCCTATCTCTATCTCAAATTTAAATTTAAAGATTTCAAACTTTTCAAATGCTTTAGACTTCTCCCTTAGAAAAGTAACCCACATCATTCTTGAATAGTCATCAATGATTCTATCACTCTGATAACTTTTGATTCTATCAGGACCACACAAATCAGTATGTATAAAATTAAAAACATCATTATATTTGTCTTGTATACTCTTAAAAGAAGGTCTGACTTTCTTTCCCATTTGAAATTTCTTACATACCGGATTATAGGGCTTTACAATCTTAGGTATATTTCTAACTACCTTAGTAGAAGTGATCTTCACAATGCAATCAAAATTCACATGACACAACCACTTATGCCATAGCCAACTCTCATCAATTTATGCAATCAAACATGTCTTCTCACTGCAGTTCAAATGAAAGATATTACCTTTAGTCTATGTACCCATTTCAATCTCCAATCCATATCTATTGATAATCTTGCATTTTTCATCCTTGAACTGTAACTGAAATCCCTTATCCACAACCTTTCCTACACTCAAAAGATTATGCCTTAAACCTTCAACATAATAAACATTATCAATGTCATGCTTACCATCCAATGATATTGCTCCTCTTCCCTTGATCATGCATACCTTGTCATCTCCAAATCTAACTAGACCACCATCAAATTCTTGCATAGATAAGAACTTCCTTTTATCTCCAGTCATATGATGTGAACATCCACTGTCAATTACCCATTCATCCTTATATTCAATTTTAGTAGCAAGGGCCTTCTCTTCAAGTACTGGGTAATATTACTTCATAGCCAAAAATATCCATTCCTTTCCATTGTTGGATCCACTAGTTGAATCTTGTGTCAGTTTATCATCAGAATCAGTCACACCTTCCTCATCCACATAATAACATGATTTGTCTTTGTTTCTCCTCTACTTATGCTTGTTCTGATAATCATGGTTAGGCCTAAAAGATCTTTTAGCTCTTTCTTCAAATCTTGAAATCATTTTAGGACATCTAGATACAAAATGACATATCCTATTACATGCAAAGCATTTACAAGGTGATTTTCCTTCATACTTACTTCATGTCAGTCCTTTAGGTACTCTTCTAGAAAATAAGGCTACAAGTTTCTCAAAATCTTCATCTTCTTTCTTCATATCCTCTGGTCCCTTCACATATTAATCTTTCCTATCACTCTTGCCGGTAGATGATGATACATGAAAAGAAGGTTCAAATTTTACAGCTCTAGAAGGTCCAAATTCCTCAAGCTCAAAAACATATAATTTCCCAACCAAGGTATCCCTATTAATAGAGGTGTTTGCCATAGTTCTCAAGCTCATTAATTGTAGTAGCCTTCATCTTATAAGCCAGTTGAAAATCTCTCAGTACTTTAGAAACTATTTCATCTTCCCTTAGAAATCCATCACAACATTGAATTCCCAAAATAATATCATTAACTCTCTCCATAAAAGCAGTAATCCTTTTCATCTTCTTCCATCTTCAGGTTCTCATACCTCACTCGGTAATCCTCATGTTTAGCAATTTTAATAGTAGGGTCACCTTCATTTAGAGTCTCCAATTTGTCCCATATAGCCTTTGCAATTGATTTATCAGTTAGTCCCATTATTTGCGGATCAAAAAGTGCACACAAAAGGGCTTCTCTAACTCTACAATCATTCTCAAGCTCCTTATCCAAGCTTGTCAGAGGAGCATTGCCAAATACAAGACTAAATGATGTAACATGATTCTGAGTGATCTCCCAAATTTCATTTCCAAGACATCTCAGATGAGTCTCCATCTGAATCTTCCATACCCTGCAATTTGTTCCATCAAGCCTAGGAATTTCTCTCTAGAAAAGAACTGTAGATGCATTTGATGAACTCAAATTCTAGATGCCATAGGATCTTCCTCAAGTGTTTAAGCTTTTGCAGAGAGGACCAAGCTCTGATACCAATTTTTAGACAACTTAGATAACCATAGGACAACTGAGAGGGGGGGTGAATCACTTGTCATCGGATTATAGAACTTTAAGCATTCAAATCCTTATTATTGAAACACATAAACTCAATACCAAAATGCATAAACCAAATATAGGAATAACTAATATAGCAATTAAGCATAAAAATAAATCACAGAACAATTACCATCCATCTAGAACACATGACACCAAGATTTCTACGTGGAAAACCTGGTAAAGGGAAAAACCATGGTGGGAAGACTACGCACAATCAGATAATGCTTGTGCAGTAAGAATATGATTACAATAAGAGGGGCCTGTGCATGCAGGAAGGCCAACAACCTAGAGTGCACTGCTCATCACAAAAGGAGCATCACTGGCTACAAAATAAATCCAGAGTACAATCTAGAATGAAGATTGAACTGCAAGTATAGCATCTCCTATGCTTGAGTACAATTTTGGTTAAGATCAGTACTAGAGATCTTAAACCTCTTACACAAACCCAATTCAATCACCTATGATTGAACAAACCTTCTTCGTATGATTACAACATCATTCACACATAGATCATCCCATAACCTTGACCTATGATCTACAAAGAGATCTTACATCATATTTATACCAACCCAAGACCTAAACAATTAGGTTGGCCACCTAAAATATAATACAATAAGTTCATAACATAAACCCACAATCAAATAATCAATGAAGTCATCTTAGGATGAAAACAATGTTTACCAATAATTAAATCTCACTAGTAATGCATCAAGAACATCCTCCAACACATTGCATAAACCGGTCCATAACCTAGATAACACAGGACTCAAAATAGGTCGCCATAAACCAAATCCAACACCACCGATGAACTGAAACATGAACTATTGGTATTTTAGATATGTTGATATGGTTTTGTCATTGATGTCAACACCTATCATCACTTATCAACACTTATTAGCACTTGGAGATCTTTGGTTATTTTCACTAGCAAGTCAGAGACTTATGCACAGTCACTGGTATTTGGTTCACCGATAGATTATATTGTTCACCAGCACTTGGAATGACTTGGAGACTACTTGGTTATGTCGAAGACATTATTAGATCTTTTGGTTTTGGCAATTTGGTTATTTTTTATTCGGTTTTGCATATTTGTCATTACTGGTAAATAGGTCCATGATAAGCATCGACAGGCATAGCTATTCCAAATCAACATGACACATTATGGAGATGATTTATTATTATTGTAAATGCATTTGAGATGACATCATGCATCAGATATTGATTTATTTGTAATTGATTTTATTGTAATATCTTTTAGTGAGCTGACCTATTCAATTGGTCTTAGATTATGGTATAAATGTAAGATCTCATTTGTGAGATTGATATGTGATTGGAAAAAGGAATGTAATAAGGTATATGTGAAAATAAGCAGAGCTATACACACAAACATCATTTGAAGGTTGAAGGAAGGTTTTTGTGAAGGCAATCAGAACTAAACCAGTACTCAATCCAACATATAAAGATGCTATTTTATGCAGTACATTATCATTGGATTTAACCATCCAATTGTAGTCAGTGTGACTCTCAGTTTGTGATGGAGTAGTGAGCTCTAGGCAGCTGGCCTTTCTGCATGTGCAGAATCCATATTGTACACACATACTATCTACAGTAGTATCATTTGATTGTGGGTAAGGCTTCCCATTGTGGTTTTTCCCTTACAGGTTTTCCATGTACAAATATTTGTGTTATGTGTAGTCGATGTTATTGTCTTTTTGTTTCATGCATTAATCTTTATCGGTACTACAATTAACTGATAAAACTATCTACCAGCATAAAGTTTGGTTTACAAGTATTAAGCATTAAGTTTTGGTTAAATTTATTGGACAACTGATTCACTCCCCCCTCTCATTTGTCTCTGGGACCTAACAATTGGTATCAGAGCATAGGCCTCTTTTTGCAGAAGTTTAACAACTTGAGGAGATCCAATGTCTTCTAACTATTTCAAGAAGGACAATTTGAAACTTGATGGAACTAACTATGGCATATGGAAGATCGGGATGGAGACACATTTGAATTGCATTGGAAATGACATATGGGATGTTACAAAGAATGGCTATACTAATCCTACTCAAGGTCAACCTATTCCACCTAACTTGGCTAAAGATGAGGAAAATGATTGCAAAGCAAGAGAAGCACTAGAGGCTTATCAAATAGATCTACTGCTAAAGCTATTTGGGACAAACTAGAAACATTGAATGAAGGAGATTCCATAGTCAAAATTGCAAAACTTGAATGCTTCCAGGTCAGGTATGAAAGTTTGAAAATGGAAAAAGAAGAAAAAATTTCCGCTTTTATGGAAAGAGTAAATGAAATTGTTTTGGGTATACAATGTTGTGGAGGAACCTTTAAGTGAAGATGAGATTGTTTCTAAAGTTTTAAGAGCTTTTCCACTAGCATATAAAATGAAAGTTACTACTATAAATGAATTGAGAACAATGCCTAATGCATCAGTATCTAGAGACACTTTGGTTGGAAAACTTTCAGCTTTTGAGCTCAAGGAATTTAGTCATGTTATTACTACTAAGGTAGATCTAGCTTTCAATGCATCATCATCAGCTACATCATCATCATCATCATCATCATTTGATCAATCTGATTGGAAAGCCTTATATGCAAGAGAACTTGAAGAAAGCAGGAGAGAAAATGAAGAACTTGAAGCACTATTTGCAAGGAAAATGCCTAAAGGTCCAATTGGAAGTAAGTATGAAGGTAAAACACCCTTTAAATGTTTTAACTATAATAAGATTGGTCATATGGCTTCTAGATTCCCTCATAGACATTCAAGATTAAGAGAAGAATCTAAGAGAACATATAAGCCTAACCCTGACTATTAGAAATACAAGTTTAAGAAGAATAGAGACAAATCTTGTTATTTTGCTAATGAAGGAGTTACTGATGATTCTGATGAGGATTCAACAGACAATGGATGGGATTTTGTTGCTATAACAGAAGATCAACCAACACCTACTGTTCAACTAGTAGAGCAGGCCCTTGCAGCCAAAGTTGAAGATAAGGATGAATGGATTATTGATTCAGGATGTTCATATCACATGACTGGTGATAAGAGTAAATTATTAACCTTTCAGGAATACAATGGAGGTCTAGTAAGATTTGGAGATGATAAAGCTTGTTTAATCAAATGAAAAGGCACTATATCTTTTGATGGTAAGCACAATACTAATAATGTTTACTATGTTGAAGGTTTGAAGCATAATATTTTGAGTGTTGGTCAATTAGTTGAGAAAGGATTTGAGTTACAATTCAAGAATGGTAAATGCAAAATCTTAAACAGAATTGTTTTGGAAATTGCAATTGGTAATTAGACTATAGGTAATATCTTTCATTTGAACAAAAATGAGAGATCGTGTTTGATTGCACATATTGATGAAAGTTGGTTATGGCATAAGAGACTTTGTCATGTAAATTTTGATTGCATTGTGAAAATTAGTACAACTAAGGTAGTAAGAGATTTGCCTAAGATTGTTAAACCTCACAATTCGATATGTAAGGAATGTCAATTTGGAAAGCAAGTT
Organism: Cryptomeria japonica; assembly: GCF_030272615.1. Lineage (NCBI taxonomy): Eukaryota > Viridiplantae > Streptophyta > Pinopsida > Cupressales > Cupressaceae > Cryptomeria > Cryptomeria japonica. The sequence goes on along the minus strand of NC_081413.1, from coordinate 177,663,368 downwards.
AGAGAAACTTTAAAGAGTATTCTAGAGAAGTCTAACAATGTTATTGATTTAATTCATATTGATTTATGTGGTCCAACAAGAACTATAAGTATACAAGGAGATAGGTATTTTATGCTAATCATTGATGACTATTCTAGAATGTGTTGGGTTACTTTTCTCATGGAAAAATCTGAAGCATTTGGGAAATTCAAACTATTCAAGGTGATCGTAGAAAATGAAACCGGCAAGAAAATCAAATGTTTGAGATCAGATCAAGGAGGTGAATTCACATCTAAGGAATTTAATACATTCTATAGACACCTAACATTAATATTTAATTAATTTAAGCCTATCAACATAATTAATTGACTTAATTGTGTTATCCTTATTCCTCTCAGAGTCAATTAAATATAATTTAATTATTCCTGTCACTATTGTCCAATAATTAATTTATCAAATAAATTAATTATCCCCCTATTCTTCTAAAGTCCCCTCCAATAATTATTTCCTCTAAACCCACTTAGTTAATTAATTCTAATTAATTAACCTAGTCATGTGATTCCTACAAATCACTTTTCCTAATCCCACTTAGCCTAATTAATCCTTTCTAGAATCTCTCATAATCATGATTATCAGTATCCCTCAATTTTTAATTTCCACTCATGTCACATCAACATTGAGTCTCTCAAAGAAATTCAAATTTCTTTGAATCCCTCACTGCATCCTTATTTTGGAATTTTTAATTCCTCAAGCTTGAAATTCAAATCTCCCCCCCTTTTTCCAAAGGAATTTTATATTCCTATTTATTTTCCCAAGGCACCCTTGATCCATGCCTTCTATCTAAAATCAATCTCAACCCTTCATATTCAAATCAATCTTGGCCCTCCATTGGCCTTCTCCAATCTATAAATTGGAGTGTATTCTCCTCACAAATCATTCACTTCTCATGCATTGTCATGCTACCTATTTCTTCTCTCATCCTCTCATAATCCTCTATCAAATCCATGCATCCTTAATTTTCTAATCCAAATCCTCTTATCCATCACTCAAATCCAATCGAATAATCCATCAATCTATCATGTTGATCATTTGGAGAGCATTCCACATCAAGCAAACAAAGGAGCACATCAAGTGGAGCATCATTAAGGGGCGCCTTCACTTCATCAGGCTCAATCCGAAGGAGAAGGTAAAATAGAAAGGTAAAATGGTCACTTGATGTTTTTTAGCATTTTCATGTTTATTTCATTATGTTTTGATCATTTGACCTTCTAATCCATTTTCCCCTCTTCACATTCTGTGAAGTAAATGGGATCAAAAGATAGTTATCAGCACCCCAGACACCCCAACAAAATGGAATTGTGGAAAGGAAAAAAAGAACTATCTTGGATGCAGCCAGAAGTATGATATCAGAAGAAAATCTACCTCATATATACTGGAGAGAAGTGGTCAATTCAATAGTTTATACATTCAATAGAGTTCACATCAGAGGTGAGACCAATAAGACCCCTCATGAACTATGGTTTGGTAATACTCCTACTCTTAAATATTTCAGAATATTTGAAAGTAAATGCTATATTAGAAGAAATGAGTATATTGGAAAATTTGATCTTCGAAGTGATGAAACAATATTTCTTGGTTACTCATCTAAGAGCAAGGCATATAGATGTTTTAACAAGACATTGCAGAAAATTGTTGAGAGTGCAAATGTGAAGATTGATGAATAGTTTAGAGGAAATTCAAGGTACACAGACTCTGAACCGGCAATAAAGATAATCACAAATGAACCTACTGTGAATACACCAGTAAAGAATGGTGATCCAGTTACACTAGCATCATCTGGAGATTCAACAGTCACTGAAGAACATCAACAAGTAAAAAAACCCCGGTATGTGAGAATGAATCATTCTGAAGATCAGATAATTGGAAACAAATTTCAAGGAGTTATGACTCGAGGAAGATTGGAAAATGAAGAGGTATGTCTTATTTCTCAAATTGAACCTACATCTATAAAAATGAGGCATGTGAAGATAAATATTGGATTAAAGCTATGGAAGATGAATTGGAACAAATTGAAAGGAATAACATTTGGTCATTAGTTCCCTGACCTAAAGACAAAAATGTAATTGGAACTAAATGGTTTTTTAGAAATAAACTTAATGAAGATGGTAAGGTAATCAGAAACAAAGCAAGATTAGTGTGTAAGGGATATTCACATAAAGAAGGAATTGATTACAATGAAACCTTTGGACCGGTAGCTAGAATTGAGGCAATCAAACTTTTATTGGCTTTTGCAACACACAAGAACTACAAAGTATATCAAATGGATGTTAAATGTGCATTTCTGAATGGAGATCTTGAAGAAGAAAACTATATTGAACAAACTGATGGATTTTGTAGCACACAAGAACTACAAAGTATATCAAATGGATGTTAAATGTGCATTTCTGAATGGAGATCTTGAAGAAGAAGTTTATATTGAACAAACTGATGGATTTTCTTTAGCAGATAACAAAGACATGGTTTGTAGGTTAAGGAAAGCTTTATATGGATTAAAACAAGCTCCTAGAGCTTGGTATGCTAAATTGGACAAATATTTTTTGAAGCTTGGATACACTAAAGGTAATGCTGACAACAATCTATACTACAAAGTGACTAATGATGACATATTGGTTATTGAAGTTTTTGTTGATGATATAAGTTGGCATATGCACACTCCAATGAGACATTGTAGGTGATTGAAGTTTTTGTCATTGATGGCAACCTTACAATTCTATGGCACTGACAAGGCATTACACTAGCATTAGCAAGATCAGACTCTACACCAACACTTAGACCACCGACACCAGCAGAGAAAGAAAGCATACCGGCACAGAGGCTGACATGATTTTTGTTATATTATATTTTGTTTATTATTGTAAAATCTTTGTAAGCCGACTTGGCATCATTGTAAAATGAATCTTATATAAGAGAGATCATTGTAGAACATTTGTAAGTAAGAAGATCATATATAGGCAAAATAAGGCAGACCTATTGTGCAAATTATAGGTTAAGGGTTTATGTAAGAAGTAGAGCAGAAACCGGTACTAGATCTGGCATTATAGATGCTATTCTGAAGCAGTACAAGATACTAGATTTGTATAATCCATCATTGTAAGTCAGTGTGACTTCCCATTGAGTAGTGAGCTCTAGGTAGTTGGCCTTCCTGCATGTGCAGGCCCCTCTTATAGCAATAATATTCTCTTATTGACCAATAAGTGAATATTGTGGGTCATAAATCCCACCGAGATTTTTCCCACACTGGGTTTCCTCGTTAAATCATTGTGTTATGGTGTGTTTTACATGTGGTTACTTTTAATTCTATTTATTGCATTATTTTTTGCATATCGGTACACTGTTATAATATGTTCTGCATGTTTTAAGTTAAGAAATTCAATTCACCAGGTAGATACTGATTCACCCCCCCTCTCAGTATCTGTGGGAATCCTAACAATTGGTATTAGAGCTTGGTCCTCTATTTTTAGAAGCCTAACAGCTTGAGGAAGATCTTGACACCGGTAGATATGGAAAATCTGATGAAGCAACTAGAAGTAGCTCTTTCAGACTATGATACAGAGAAATTGAAAAATATCAAACTAGAAGATGATCTAAAGGTAGCTTAGGATATTATTTAGGCACTTCAAGAAAATCTTACCATTTCAAGAAACAAGAGAAGAGAACTTTGTGAAAAGATACAAATGAGAATGATGAAAAGGAATCACTTAATAATATGATAAACAAGCTAAAACAAGAGAACATGACAACAAAGAATGAGATGTAGGATATGACTGTAAGATTTTGTAAAGAAATTGAAGATAGAAAGAAGAATGAAGAAGATTTGACCAGAAGACTAAGTGATGCTGCAAATGAAAACATAAGACTTAGTTATGAAAATGATTTATTGAAGACAGATCTGATGCACACTTAGAATGACTCCAATGAACTAATGAGGCAGAAAGAAGTCCTAGAAAGAGAACTAGATACTGCAAATCAACATAAAAAAAAACTCAAGAAAAGCTCAAAGGAACTTGGTAACTTACTGAAGAATAAAAAACCTAAAGGTGACACTTCTGGAATTGGCTTTGAAGTTGGTGAAAGCTTGGGTACTGCAAACACATAGGATCATAGCAAACCGGTAAGGCAACCTAATGCTTATAAATTCAATGGAAAATGCTTTAACTATAATAAGTATGGTCATAGAGAAAATGAATGTAGATCTAGAAATTATTAGAATATCAACACACCCACCAGTCAATATTCAAAATGCAACAAAGTTGGTCACAACTTTAAAAATTGTAGAATGAATGTGAGATGTTATGTTTGTGGAAGATTTGGACACCTATCTAATCAATGTAGAACACAAACCAGCATAGGTTATGGGAAAGCTATTCAGAAGAATAATGTGACTTGTTATGCATGTAACAAGATTGGGCATATTGCAAAATTCTGTAGAAGTAAAGGATTACCGACAAACAACAAAAGTTCTAACTTGAAAGGTAAAGAAAAGGTTGAAGAAGTTAAGCAAGAATTATCAAAACAATGGATTAGAAAGTCAGACATAAATATTGTTGGGAATACTCCTCCACTGGTAGAACCAATCAATGCTTCATTGATAGGACAGAGTGATGCTTCACCAGAAGGACAGAGTAATACTCCAGCGACAGGAAGCTCTTCATCAAATTGAAGAAAATTTTCTTGAGGGTTTGGCAATCAATGAGACATATGCTATAATTCCCTTAGTTAATGGTGAGAAGTTGGAAATTACTTCTATACCGGTAGACAATGTAAAGTGGCTACTTAACTAGCATGCATTAAATGTGGTAGATGGCAAATAAATATTATAAATTTGTGATTTTGGCTCCAATTCACTTCACCAAGATTTCAAACATTCGAAGAGCATGAAATTTGCAGAGCTAAGGAAAGAGGCAAAGCACTTCAGAAATCAATCCATCCAAAGGAAGAAAAAGGTGTTTCTCATGGCATCCTCCTCTACACCTGAATTCATAGAAAACCCTAGAGTAGTTGAGGTTATAAAATGCCCTAGGCTTGTATTTCAACTAGTTCCCAAGATAGCTAAGAAAGATGACAATGTAGGTTCTTTTTCCAAAATTCCAAAGGGAGTTGTTTTCGCAGAAGATCCCCGAATAAATATTCATTGCAACATAGAGGAATTAGGAGATGAAGAAATCAAAAGCATGTATAAGACTATTATATGTAACAATTCCCGTAATGTAAAACCTGAACATAAAATTGTTGAAACCCTAGGATTCACTAAAATCCTTTGCATTCCTAAATTTCCCAAGGAGGTTATTAGGATAGTTTTAAGCAGGGTACATGGTTCATTCTTTTAGTTTGATTTAGTAAACAAAATAAAAAAGGAGGTTGTGAAAGCAGTAATAGGGCTACCTTCCACCGGTAACAGACCAGACAAAACCAAGAAGGTCTCCAATGACCTAGTAATGAACTTAACTGGTGCAACATCAGACATAAGGTCTCTGAGAGTTAATGATGTGACTGATATAAATGTGAGATTTGTTAGCATTATTTTAGTGTATAAAGCAACTCATGCAAATAGACTTAACTCAGTTTCCAATTTATGCATAAAAAGTGCTTATGACATGGTTAAAGACAATGTGAAAATTGATGTATGTGAATGGTTAAAAGATGAGTTGATTGATAACTTAGGCAAAATCAAGAAGGATAAGAAAGGAACTTTTAGATTTGGAAATCTACTTGTATGCTTGATGCTACACATAACTAAACAAGTTCCCAGTATTGGCCATAAGAATCTTGGATTTGATATATCGGTAGGAAAATAGTTGACAGACTTATTCAACATGGGTAAAAACAAAGAAAAGAACATTCATGACTATTTTCAAGCACTAAAGGTTAGGATGAACAAAAGAATTAGACTATCATAGAAAATTGTCAACAAATACAAGGATGATATATGTTTTGTAATAAAAAAGGATGAGATCTGGATGGAAGTAGTCATCCCAAGAACAATCTAGGTAACAAAGACGGGTTATGAGACTAATGATCATATAATTGAAACTTATGCTAAAGCACTTCTAGAAGCACCAAATGAACCAAAGGAAGAAGTATTTGGTAGTGTTGAGACCATAGAAAAACAAATTCAATATAAAAAGAGAGTGAAAAAGGTTGAAGCAGTTGTGAGAAGAGGTTCTAGACAGGCTAAGGCTATTAAAGAAGATGTATTGAAACAAACCGATATCACTGAGGATGAGTTAGGAACTCTACAGCCTAAGACTAACCTATCACCGATAGCTACATCTTTGGAAAGTGACATACCTGCACCTTTCAAAAGAGTTGTAAGGAAAAAGGATCCTTCACTGGCATCCACACCTTCTCCTAGAAGGACTAGACAAAAACAATAGGCAGTGAGGTCACCGGTTAGAAAGACAACACCAAAGAAAAAGTTGACACCAAAGAAGAAGAAGACTAAAAAAAACTTGGCCCCTCTTGACAAATTACTATATGATATCATAGAGGAAGGGAAACTCAAAAACATAGGAAAGGTCTATGATACACTGTCAGCTAATGACAAAGAAAAAGTTGAAAACAATGTTATTTTACACATGGACATCTATAAGAAGTTCTTAATGGAAGTAATAGATGATCTACCAGATGAATTGTTCAAAAGACTGGAAGCAAGAAGACAAGCTATTGTAGAGCTTGATAAGAAAATTAAAATTGAAAAGTTACTTGTTGTTTATCTAGTAAACTCACCTAAGGAGATAGATGACTTAATTGTTGAAGCCAACCGGTCAGTATTCTCTACTGCACACTGGCATATTACATTAATGGTTGGAAGAGTGAATGAAGTAACAAAGGAAATAGAAAATGCATGGGACATATTTCTTGTTGAGAAAGAAAAATAGGAAGAATACAGGAACCCCAAACCAATAAAGGTATACTAGAAGGAGAGAGACAAAGGAAAAGGAAAGGTTGGTGGACCTCCGAGCATCAAAGTTAAAGATAACTTATCCCCACCGCCTCAAATTGCATCACCAATAAAAACTACTGAAGATTAACCGGCAGATAGAGTATGGACATAGAGGATACAAATCCTAATCATGAGGTACTATACATAGTTGATGTTGATACACAAAAGGTCAACATTGTGATAGATAAAGAAACAACCGGCAAAATTGATATGGCTAGTGAGCCACCGGAAACTGACAGCATTGACAATACAACAGAGCAACAGCTAGAGACTCAGACTGAGACTAAAATAGAGCAACAAACAGAGAGACAAGTAGAGCAATAGGCTCCAAAACAAGAACATACTCACATGGAAATAGTCCCACCAGTAATAGGAGAAGATAAAAAACCATTGCTTAAAGAAATGGAAACATAGACTGACCTACCAGAGGTCACTGCAAGCTTGGTTACTTCCTCTACCAGTGGAATTCAGAATGTTGGTTCCTCCTTAGCAGGCTACAAATCAACAAATGTAACTGAAGTACTTTTGGACTCCATCAAAAGGATAACAGATTGTAGTTCACAGGCTTATAAAGCTATAGATGACACAATCCCAATTTTGAAGGTAATAGCTCCTAACTGTAACATAGAAAATAAGGATTCTTTAAAACAACTTGATACTTTGTGTAAATACATCACTAAGAACACAGTGACTATTGAGAAAATTAAGGAAGAGACATTAAAGAATAAGGTAGAAATTGAAAAGCAAAAATTCTTTGAAGATCAAATAAAGAAGTGTACTAGGGAATTTGACACACTTCTACCGGAACTATGCAACTTATTAAAGGAATTTAAAACTCTGTATAAAGGTACTTGCAAGGCAAACTTTTTGATAGTAGACATAGATAATAAAATGAGCAAGGTACAAGATGAAATCAATAAACTTGCAGACAATTTTGTTAACTCACCTGATACATTATTGATTTTTGAGCAAAGGATAACAAGTTTTGAGGAAGAATTACTTAAGTTAGAAAGAGAAAAGGAGAGAATAGTAAATAAGGAAAAGCATTTGAGACTAAGATTGAGTCCAAGATTGGACTATCTAGCATCATTACGGAAGGAAATATCTGAGGCACTAGCACAGGGACAAAGAACACCGACAGAGCATATGCAGCACCTCACAGGTATAGTTAAAAGAACAGAGACAACAATAAAGGACAGCAAGAAGTTTATGGAAAGTATAAACTTGATTTTGGAAGATCTTTTTCAAATTGTAACTACCTAGTTACAAGGTTGAGTGAGACTACAACTCTACTAACATCTTGGCAACCTTTGTCATTGATGCCAAAAGGGGGGTAGTAGTATGAGAAAACAACTGATAGAAGACTTATCTACTCAGGGGGAGCTCTTATATTTTTGGTAACATTTTTGGATTATAGTTTTGGATACACTTTTGAATTTTCTCATGAGTGTTGCCATCAATGCCAAAGGGGGAGATTGTTGGCATATGCACACTCCAATGAGACATTGTAGGTGATTGAAGGTTTTGTCATTGATGGCAACCTTACAATCCTATGGCACCGGCAAGCCATTACACTCACACTAGCAAGATCAGACTCTACACCAGCACCGACAAAGAAAGAAAGCATACCAACATAGAGGTCGACAAGATTTTTGTTATATTATATTAAATTTATTATTGTAAAATATTTGTAAGCCGACTTGGCATCATTGTAAAATGACTCTTATATAAGAGAGATCATTGTAGAACATTTGTAAGTAAGTAAGAAGATCATATATAGGTGAAATAAGGTAGACCTATTATGTGCATTATAGGTTAAGGGTTTATGTAAGAAGCAAAGCAGAAACTGGTACGGGATCTGGCATTATAGATGCTATTCTGAAGCAGTACAAGATACTGGATTTGTATAATCCATCATTGTAAGTCTGTGTGACTTCCCATTGAGCAGTGAGCTCTAGGTAGTTGGCCTTCCTGCATGTGCAGGCCCGTCTTGTAGTATTAATATTCTCTTATTGTCTAGTAAGTGAATATTGTGGGTCACAAATCCCATCAAGGTTTTTCCTGCACTGGGTTTCCTCGTTTAATTCATTGTGTTATGGTGTGTTTTACATGTGGTTGCTTTTAATTTTGTTTATTGCATTATTTCTTGCATACCGGTACATTGTTATAATATGTTCTGCATGTTTTAAGTTAAGAAATTCAATTCATTGGTTAGATACTGATTCATTGCCCCCCCTCTCAGTATCTGTGGGAATCCTAACAATATAATCTTTGGAGGAGAAGATAGATTGTGTAAAAAAATTTCTAACAAAATGCGACTAGAATTTGAAATGTCTATGATTGAAGAGATAAATTTCTTTTTAGGATTGCAAATTTCACAGACTGATAAAGGTATATTCCTATGTCAATCTAAGTAATTGAAGGAATTACTAAAGAAATTTGGCATGGAAAACTGTAAACTGGTAAGCACACCTATGACTACAACTAATAAATTATCTTTGAAGGATGAATCAACACCTGTTAATCTAATTAGATACAAGTCTATGATAGGAGGTTTACTGTATTTGACACAAACAAGACCTGATATTATGAATGCAGTATGTATTGTTTCAAGATTTCAGAGTAATCCTAAAGAAAATCATGAATCAGTAGTGAAAAGGATTTTCTGGTACCTACAAGGCACTACAAATCTTGGTTTATGAAATCCTAGAAATGAAAATTTTGATTTATGTGCATACACAGATGATAATTGGGTAGGAGATGTGGATGATAGAAAAAGCACCACCGGCAGAGCATTTTTTCTTGGTAGCAGACTAATTTCATGGTTGAGCAAGAAATAGAGCTGTACAAGTCTATCAACAGTAGAATCAGAATATGTTGCAGCAACAACTAACTGTACATAGGTATTATGGATCAAACACATGTTGAAGGACATAAAGGTAAAATGCAAGGAACCTATAACTATTTATTCTGATAATATGACAGAAATTGATATATCAAAGAACCCGGTATTTCACTCTAAGACTAAACATGTTTCTATCAAATTCAATTTTCTAAAAGAGAATGTTGAAGCAAAAGAAGTGAAACTGGTTTATGTGAATACTAAAGAGCAGATTGCAGATATTTTTACAAAGCCTTTGCCTAAGGAAACTTTTCAATATCTTAGAGAGAAACTTGGAGTCCTACCCCCTCCAGTAGAGACTTAGACAGTTGATTTTTGTCATCAACCAGAAGAATTAACAGAGAAATCTTTTATTCTGGCTTTGATGAGGAGAGCTACTTCTCAGAGGGAGTAGTTGGTATAATGAGTTGGTAATTTGTATTTAATCTAGTTTTTCTAATGCTTTGGCATTTGATGTCAAAGGGGGAGAGATTGATATGGAAAAACACATTATCCTTTGGGGGAGAGATTGTTGCTTTGGGTAGAGATTGTTAGAGAGACTAATTACTCTCTGTATCTATATTTTGATTTTTGGTTAATGATCTCTTTGGGAGATTGTTGGTTTTTTGGTTTTTTTTTGGCATTTCTGTTTTGGCACTTTGATGGTTTTTCCATCTTGTGTTGCCATCAATGCCAAAGGGGTAGATTGTTGGTATTTTGGATATGTTGATATGGTTTTGTCATTGATGTCAACACCTGTCATAACTTGTCTACACTTATCAACACTTGGAGATCTTTGGTTATGTTCACCGGCAAGTTAGAGACTTATGCACAGTCACTAGTATTTGGTTCAACAACAGATTATATTGTTCATCGACACTTGGAATGACTTGGAGACTACTTGGTTATGTCAAAGACATTATTCGATCACTTGGCTTTGGTGATTTGGTTATTTGTTTATTCGGTTTTGCATATTTGTTGTTACCGACAAATAGGTCCAGGATAAGCACCGACAGGCATATCTATTCTAGATTAGCACAACATGTTATGGAGATGATTTATTATTATTGTAAATGCATTTGAGCCGACATCATGCATCGGATATTGATTTATTTGTAATTGATTTTAGTGATCCGACCTATTCAATTGGTCTTAGATTATGGTATAAATGTAAGATCTCCTTTGTGAGATTGATATGTGATTGGAAAAAGGAATTGTAATAAGGTATATGCAAAAATAAGTAGAGCTATACATGCAAACATCATTTGAAGGTTGAAGGAAGGTTTTTGTGAAGGCAATCAGAACTAAATCGGTACTGAATCCAACACATGAAGATGCTATTTTATGCAGTACATTATCATTGGATTTAACCATCCAATTGTAGTCAGTGTGAATCTCATTTTATGATTGAGCAGTGAGCTCTAGGTAGCTGGCCTTTCTGCATGTGCAAAATCCATATTGTACACACATACTATCTGCAGTAGTATCATTTGATTGTGGGTAAGGCTTCCCACTATGGTTTTTCCCCTTACAGGGTTTCCACATACAAATATTTGTGTTATGTGTAGTGGATGTTATTGTCTTTCTGTTTCATGCATTAATCTTTATTGGTACTGCAATTAACTGCTAAAAGTGTCTACCGGCATAAAGTTTGGTTTACCGGTATTAAGCATTAAGTTTTGGTTAAGTTAATTTTGGTTGAATTTATTGGACAACTGATTCACCCCCCCTCTCAGTTGTCTCTGGGACCTAACATGAACATGATATCCAATAGAATCTTGAGAACCATCTAAAAGCCACACCAACACCACTTATCATGTGCATCAAAAGATCTTCAACAAAGGTTTGTAGGTAAAACCCTTATAGGTGACCATAAGGCTTACTAGAACAAATGATAGCTCCTGTATCATCAAATACCAAACCAATTGATTGTGATACACATCTGAATAACATGAATAACAAATCCAAACCAATTCCACAAACCAAAACATACTTGATCATATCGGATCAATATCATAATCCAACCACTCTACCGGAACCAATTGGAAAATAGTAAACAACCAAAATATTTGGTGTTGCCATCAATGACAAAACATCAATGCAACACATAATCAATTCCTCCAAATTTCCAACAATATCCCCCTTTGACATTGATGGCAATACTAGATGTGAAAAGCATCCAAGTGCCAAGAAATGCCAAACAAGGCTCCCCCTATGGAAGACAACCATCAATCTACCACAAAATGATATAAGAATGAAGCTCTGAACCAGACTCCCCTAATGAATATATCTTTGTTAAGCTATAATCTCTCCCCCTTTGACTGGTATTCTATTAAGCTTTGTGTTTTACATATACCACTCCCCTTTGACGTCAATGCCAAAGATGTGATATAAATATCAAAGAAATATCATAAATCCTTTGATTCTTATAGTTGACTACTCCCCTTGAGTAGTAGCACCACCACATCAATCCAAAACGAATAATATCTTTGATAATGTATACCGCATTGATGCTAATTAACATCACTCAGGTCTCTATCAGAGGGGTAGAAATACCCAATCTATCTCTGAAGTACTCAAATGACTCTTCAGGCAAAGTTTTAGTGAAGATGTCAACATTCTGCTCTTTAGTGTTCACATAAACCAGTCTAACTTCATTTTCTTCCACCTTCTCCTTTAAAAAGTTATAATTGATAGATATGTGCTTTGTCTTAGAATGAAATACTGAATTCTTTGATATATCAATAGCAGCAAAGTTATCACAGTGAATAACTACCAGTTCATTACAATCCACCTTTATATCCTTCAACATTTGCTTCAACCATAGAGCTTGTGTACAATTAGTAGTAGTAGCAACATACTCAGCTTCTGTAGTAGAAAAAGAAGTACATGACTTCTTTTTACTAATCCATGAAACAAGTTTCTTTCCAAGAAAGAAATCTCCACTAGATGTGATCTTCCAGTCATCAAAATCTCCAATGCAATCTGCATCTGTATATGCACATAATGTAAAGTCATCATTTTTAGGATACCACAAATAATATTCAATGGTTCCCTACAAATACTTGAAAAACCCTTTTCATTTCACTCTCATGATTTTATTTAGTATCACTCTGATATCTTGATACAGTACAAATTGCATTCATTATATCCGGTCTAGTCTGAGTCATATATAAAAACCCACAAATCATAGACTTGTACCTTGTAGGATTTACCGGTGTAGATGAATCATTCTTTGTCAATTTCTCACTTGTAACCATCGACGTATTAACCAGTTTACAATTTTCTAACCCAAATTTCTTCAACAACTCTCTAGCATACTTAGTTTGGCAGATGAAAATACCTTTATCAGTTTGAGTAATCTGCAAACCTAAGAAAAATCTCATCACCCCAATCATAGACATCTGAAATTCATTCTTCATATTGTTAGAGAATTCCATACACAACTTATCTTCACCTCCAAAAATGATATCATCAACAAAGAATTTAATAATCTATACGTCATCATTAGTGATCTTATAATATAAATTGTTGTTAGCATTACCTTTAGTGAAATCAAACTTCAAAAGGTATTTATCTAGTCTTTCATACCAAGTTCTAGGGGCTTATTTCAATCCATATAAAGCTTTCTTTAACCTGCAAACCATGTTTTGGTCATATGAAAGTGAAAATCCATCAGGTTGCTCAATATAAACTTCCTCTTCAAGATCTCCATTCAGAAATGCACACTTAACATCCATCTGATAAACCTTCTAGTTCTTATGTGCAGCATAAGCAAGAAAAAATCTCACAACTTCAATCCTAGCTACCAGTGCAAAAGTTTCACCATAATCAATTCCTTCCTTCTGAGAATATCCTTTATAAACCAATCTAGCTTTATTCCTCACAACTTGTCCATCCTCATTTAATTTATTCCTAAAAACCCTTTTAGTTCCAATAACATTCTTATTTTTAGTTTGGGGAACTAAAGTCCATGTGTTATTCTTTTCTATCTGATCTAATTCTTCTTCCATAGATTTCATCCAACATTCATCTTGTAAAGCGGAAAATCGTGATCGAACCCTAGTTGCTCTCCCCTCTTCCGACTCCGAGGAGAGAGAAAGGAGGTTCGCTAGGATTCAATGGTTTTCACTTAGGGGAGAGACTTTACATTCAAAAGAGGGGTTGAAACCCACAAGATCCAATCCCACGCAATGCAAGATTGGATGCTAAATGTGTTTCAAGGGTTAAGACAGCAAGGCTACCCTCTTTTGTAAAGAATGTGCATAGGAGAATTAAGCTACGAATGCATAGAAAGTGACAAAGATTCGCTTATAAACTGAGATAGGAATACAGTATGAAGCTGCGGACCTGGAATTAGCAGTAAAATGTCGATACGGCGCTGTCCTGCAAATTTGAGCAAAAGTTGTCGGGATGATGGCGCCTGGCGCCATGGTCCTCTGAAAAATCCGCGAAACGATGGAGGATCTGTTCGTCTCTGCACAAGGATTCCAGATCTTCAATTTCAGCCGCGTACCTGCAACCTACACACAGAAAAGAGAAGATGATTGGGGGGTTAGGGATTAGGGGTTTGCCTTTAGGTCAAACCCCAGTTTTGGAATTAACCAAGAAATGAGCAAGAGCTGTAAATGTAAATGACTGTAAAACAAGTACTAATACCTTGTTCTAAGGATGTTTGTATCCTTATGTGTGAAGGTTTAGATGTTGTATGTTGTATGTTGTAGTAGTATGTTGTATGTAGCATGTAGTATGTGATCTCCTCTTCCATGGTTGAATCCTTGTCTTGAATGCAACACTTAGCCTTGAATGGAGACTTAGAAGGAATGCTTGAATGCTTGAATGCTTGAGTATAGTTTCCACGCCTTTTTCATCATGTATTTGTTATGTGTAAATGAGAGAGAAAAACGTAGTTTATATACTTGTCATTTAGGGCTGATAGACTAATTTTCCCGACCTTAGGCCGACCAGGAAAGTTAATTTCCAATTTGCAAACAAAAAGACCCGAGACCCCTTAGGAGACTGGGCCCAAAATAGGACCCAGGGACCAGGGCACTGGGCGCTTTGGTCCCACCTCTCGGGACAGCAGGGTGCAAGGAGGTTCAGGCCAGGGTGCTTGAAAAATGCAGTTTTCAGTGTCATGAGCAAGTTTCAGGGTCTCCATTCAGGTTGCGTGTTGCGTCACCATCGTGAAGACCGAAATGCAGTCGAAATTGCAAGTGTCGCAATTTTAGGACGCTACATTTAGCCCCCACTTTAGCAGGAGTATGTATGCTCATACTTTCGGTAAAGTACAAGGAAACAGCATTGAAAGACTTTCACCACGTCAAGGAGGCAAGATACACCAAGCCCCTAGTGGACTAAGGATCTTACGACTTCGATTGACAAAGTAAAAGGGAAGATCGCGAGGAAGAACCATGACTGTCAGTAGTAAGGCTCCCTCACTATGAGTCATGCAAGAAAGATATCAAAAATTTTCAAGGCAAGGCTAAATTTTCCAAGAAATTTTCAAGTATCTTGAAAAGATATGAACGGGATGTATGCCCCCCTACGTTAAAGCGATCGCACATGCCTCACCGGGGGTGATTGTTTTAACGTAGTGATACACATAAGAAATGAGAAAGGAAAGGAGCACGTTATCGCAAGGATTTAGCCCCCAAGTGTGAGATAAACCCAAGGATAATAGACACAAAACACAAAGCACGAGGTGACTTCGCTTTCCTTGGGGTCAGTATGTTGTATGATAAGTCATGTATATATATCATATGTATGTATGCATAATTGTTCTTCATTTCCCAATCAAGGAAGGTCACCTAGAAGAAGGGAACACATGTGTCTTTTGAGTCAACATGAGAGAGATCGAGAGATCTCAATACTTTGCATCATCCTCAAGTAAACAACACTAAGGACAACAAATAGAAGAATGAGAATAACATATGGAAGAAGTAACACAAGAGAGGAGGAGAGAATCTGCTATGCTAATGTAACTAGTCTAGCACGTCATCTACCCCCCGATCTTGCTGATCAATGTTTCGGGAAGGCAGGGAACACGCTAGAGGAGGAACATCCAACACAGCAGATGGAGCTATCACAAGATCCAAACAAGGGCTATGTTCATGTTCCGAGCCACATTGTTTTTGTCTAGGAGCTAGGATAAGTGCTTTAGAAAATTAATTAGATAAATGGTTATCGACATCAACAAGTTCATATTCACTATCAGAAGCAAGAGGAGTAACATTTTCATCATGAGTAACATTTTCATCATGAATAACATTTTCATCTATATCATCATCAAGATTTATAAAAATAGGATCTTTAACTCGCACCGGATCAAGAGCATCATGCATCTTATGTTTAGGAGATTTAGGCTCAATGTCCGGCTGAGGAGAAAATGGAATAATGCTTGTTGAAGGTGTTTTTGGAGATTGCAAAGTTTGAGCTCTAAGACGACGCTTTCATCGGCGTTCACGTGCAGAACGATTTCGTCTAGTCTTAGTAGGAAGTGGAGAAGATTGAGGAGGAGGAATGTTCTCATCCTTAGCACTTGGGTGTTTAGGTTGTGGTCTCTTAGGCTGGATAATAGGAGAAGAAGAAGGTCTCTTCTCTCTATAAAAAGAAGGAGGAGGAACTGCTCCATATAAAGGAGGAATATCTGGTTTAGGGAGAAGACCAAGTCCATCATGACGAGGAGGTATAGGTCTACTCTTAGGAAGTTTATTAGGTATAGACATAGTCACATCCATAGGGATGGGTTGAGAATCTTCTTGAGGAAAGTCATTAGTTTTATCTTTCAAAGGAAGAACGTCCTTCTCAAGAATGATAGGAATATCAAGTTTAGGTGCTCTAGGTTCACTTAGAGATAGGATCATATCTGTTTTCCACTTTTGATAAGATTTGAAAAGATGATCACTTCACGGAGGAAGAGATTGGAATTGTTTAGGCCAAAAGTAATCAATAGGAACACTAGAGGTTCTTTCAGCTGGTTTAAAGAGACTATGATTGACAGTAACAACTTCACCATTATGGGGAAATTTCAAACACTTATGAATAGGAGAAGCAATAGCTTTCATGGAAAATAGCCAAGGATAGCCAAGCTTCACACGAAATTGTTCGGAAGATGGAATAATAGCAAAGTTCACATCAAGAGATTTGTTATGGACCTCAATAGGCAATGTAATAGAACCAATTGCAGGAGAAGAAAATGCATCAAATAGTTTCACAATCACATCTGTTTTGTCATATATCACTTGATTCAATTGCAAAGTAAAAAGAAATTCTTCAGTAATAACATTAACCATGCACGAAGGATCAATAAGCACTCCACGGCAAGGTGTATTCTTAACTTTTGCAACTATGTATAAAGGACCATCAGGTGCCCTAATGGTTTCACTGGAATCAAATGTGATAGAAGGTTCTTTAGGGATTTCTTGCTGCTCTACAAAGTTAATCACATTCGGAGTCATAGACACAAGACCATCAGATGAGAGAGAGGAATCATTAGCCTCAATTGCATTAGAGGTATGAGAAGGCAATGGATCAGTGAAAATCTGAAGACTTTGGTTAGGAGGAGCTACAGATGTGTTGCCTTTATCATTCACTCCAGAAACAGAGATAGTATTGTTATCAATCAAATCTTGAATTTTACCCTTTAAAGAAAAACATTTTTCAGTATCATGCCCAGGCTGACGATGAAATTGACAAAAAGCTTTGTTATCAAAATAAGGTGAAGTAATCTTTGCAGGATCAATTTGTCTTATAGGAGGAAGAGTAAGCACATTTTGTTCCAATAACTTATTCATAATACTATGCAGTGATTCATTCAAAGGAGTATACTTTCTTTCTTTCTTGAAAAATTTAGAAATAGGAGGCACACCTGATGTTGCATTCACATTGTTGTTGATGATGTTTTCATTGAATTTGATGGAATCTCTGTTCGGTTTAAACTTCCCAAATGGTTGTTGACTGCTATCACCCTTATCACTCAGAGCCATAGGATGTGATTGTTCCATTTGACTCACAGTCAGTTGATAATTGTGAAGAGTTGCACACAACTGTTGGAAAGAAGTAAAATCAGAAAATAGAAGTTTGTCTCGAATATCTTTTTGTAAATTAGAAATAAAGATTCTTTGAATATCATTGTCAGGTACTGGAAAAGAAATTTGAGCATACAAATGCTTATATCTACCAATGAAATCAGTCACTTTTTCTTTAACACCTTGTTTACAATGCATTAAATCAATCAAAGTAACTTTAGGACTTATATTGTTTTGAAATTGTTGAATGAAAGCATTTGCAAGTTGTTCGAAAGAAGTAATAGAATAAGAAGGCAACGAGCAATACCATTGTAGGGCTTTGTCTCTTAATGTTCTAGTGAACAGTTTTGCAAGCAACCTTTGGTCATAAGCAAAATCAGTACAAATTGTTTGAAAAGTCTTAACATGTGTTAGAGGATCTCCTTTACCATTATAAAGTTCCAAATGCGGGATTTCAACATGTTTAGGAGGGATAGCTCAAACAATGTCAAGAGAAAGTGGGCTCGCAACATCAAATTTGGGCACACTAAACTTAGATTGATTCATAGAGGTAATTTGTTGTTGTAAAGAAGAGACAGTTTGTGCAAGATTGTTAATGGTCGCTTCAGTCGAAGAGTTCATATTGGATGTGTTAGATTGAGATGGAGGTGTTATGTTATTGAAAGAAGGTAGAGAGTAAGGTGGTGGGACTCTATGATAATTAGTCATAGGAGATGATTGGACATGAGGAATACTACAAGGAGGGATGGAATGGTTAAATGAATTGCCCCCTTGCGTCATGTTCATTTGTGGTGATATAATAGGGACACTCATTGAAGGAATGAATGAAGAAGTCGGATTGAATG
The DNA here is from genome assembly GCF_030272615.1 of Cryptomeria japonica. Classification (NCBI taxonomy): domain Eukaryota; kingdom Viridiplantae; phylum Streptophyta; class Pinopsida; order Cupressales; family Cupressaceae; genus Cryptomeria; species Cryptomeria japonica. The sequence goes on along the minus strand of NC_081413.1, from coordinate 177,644,630 downwards.
AAGGAAGAGGGTTAATTGAAGAAGAAGGGTTGCCCCCATGACTAGTAATCACGGGAGGAATGTCTTGTATAGAAGTAGCCATGATGTTTGATGTAAAGGTAGGTATACTAGCAATAGGAGTTGTCAAAGGAATAGAATGATTGACTTGTGTAGGAGGTTGTGTATAACCTAAATTTTCAGCACAACTTTTTATAGGCATCACATTCGAATTCACAATGTGTGAAATACCACGCAAAATATCAATTCCATTCTTATCACTTTGAAGCATACATTTTAGACCCTCAATTAAAGGAAGAGCTTGACTATCAGGGTATTCTTGAGACATCCATTGTCGAAAATCGTCAAATTGGTTATCCAATTTCGAAAGTTGTTCTTCAGAAACCTCATGGAGAGCTTCTTCATCATTAGGAGGATTAGAGGAATTACCCATGTCCTCGTTAAAAAGGCTATTCAAATTAGGTTCCATCTCCTTAGTAGTTAAACCTCGGAAAGACTTAATTCTACGGCTTCGTCTAACGGGAATAGTGTAAGTAGGGCTTATTGTTGTAAAACTCATGCACTAGAAAGAGAGAGAAGATTTTGAATTTAGAGGTAGCAATTTTCAGTAAAATCAGCCAATCTTCTGGATTTAAGCTGTTAAATGCAATCACAACAGTCTCCTGAAATTTCGAAAAAAATGCCCAGGACCGTGGCGCCCGGAGTGCAACACGGTCCTTGCAACTTTTTTCGAAATTTGCAGGGATGAAAGGTATGATGATTTTAGAGCTAATCTGAAAAAATTGAGTGATTTTACGATCTGTAGATAGGCCAAATTAAAGTTGTAATCTCAAAATTGAACCCTACCAAGATTGTCAAAAAATGCAAAATTTGAATTTTGAAAAAGAGAGGGAAACTTGAAATTTTGAATTTTATGATTTTAGAGGGAATGTCAAGAGCAATGCAAATTTTGAATTTTGAAAATTGACTCAATTTCACGCAAAATTCAATTTTGAAAGCGGAAATCAAAGTTGTTGTAATTAAGCACTTAATTTCAAAAGTCACAAAATGCAAGAATTTGAATAAAGCACTGAAATTTTTAATGAATGATAACACACTTTTCAGATTTAGGACAGTAAGAACACAATTTTGACACAAAATTTCAATTTCAATGATTTTTAAATGTTTAGAAGCCTTAATCCAAGCAATCACAAGACCAACTTTGACTGTTATTTTGAAGGTGTTAAAATTGATAAAATCAGCCAAAATTCTGGATTTTAGCAGGAAAATACAGTAAGATCTCGCTCCCGAAATTTTGGAAAAAATGTCGGGGACGATGGCGCTCGGCGCCACGGTCCTCGCAACTTTTTTCTAAATTTTCAGGGATGAAAGATATTGTGATTTTATTGCGGAATCCAAAGTTACAGCTGATTTGGAGATGTTTTGATCAGTGAAATTGTCGGACAAAGGTTGAATCAAGAGGGTTTCAAAAATTAGGGTTTTGACACTTAACCACTTAATTTTCAGAATTAAAGCACAAATATGAATTGAAAATTTGTAATAGAAGGGCAGATCTGAAATAGGCATTAACATTTAGACATTTCGCAGTTTCAATTACCAAAAAGAAAATTTAGGGTTTTTATGCAATCACCTCTAAAATTTTGCAAAAGATCAAACATGGAAATGTAATCAATTTTTTTTTTTTCAGATCTAAGCATGAAAAATCAGAAAGGATGTTCACGTTGGGTTCACCAAAATGTAAAGCGGAAAATCGCGATCGAACCCTAGTTGTTCTCCCCTCTTCCGACTCTGAGGGGAGAGAAAGGAGGTTCGCTAGGATTCGATGGTTTTCACTTAGGGGAGAGACTTTACATTCAAAGAGGGGTTGAAACCCACAAGATCCAATCCCACGCAATGCAAGATTGGATGCTAAATGTGTTTCAAGGGTTAAGACAGCAAGGCTACCCTCTTTTGTAAAGAATGTGCATAGGAGAATTAAGCTAGGAATGCATAGAAAGTGACAAAGATTCACTTATAAACTGAGATAGGAATACAGTATGAAGCTGCGGACCTGGAATTAGCAGTAAAATGTCGATACGGTGCTGTCCTGCAAATTTGAGCAAAAGTTGTCGAGACGATGGCACCCGGCGCCACGGTCCTCCGAAAAATCCGCAAAACGACGGGGGATCTGTTCGTCTCTGCACAAGGATTCCAGATCTTCAATTTCAGCCGTGTACCTGCAACCTACACACAGAAAAGCGAAGATGATTGGGGGGTTAGGGATTAGGGGTTTGCCTTTAGGTCAAACCCCGGTTTTGGAATTAACCAAGAAATGAGCAAGAGCTGTAAATGTAAATGACTATAAAACAAGTACTAATACCTTGTTCTAAGGATGTTTGTATCCTTATGTGCGAAGGTTTAGATGTTGTATGTTGTATGTTGTAGTAGTATGTTGTATGTAGCATGTAGTATGTGATCTCCTCTTCCATGGTTGAATCCTTGTCTTGAATGCAACACTTAGCCTTGAATGGAGACTTAGAAGGAATGCTTGAATGCTTGAATGCTTGAGTATAGTTTCCACGCCTTTTTCATCATGTATTTGTTATGTGTAAATGAGAGAAAAAAATGTAGTTTATATACTTGTCATTTAGGGCTGATAGACTGATTTTCCCGACCTTAGGCCGACCAGGAAAGTTAATTTCCAATTTGCAAACAAAAAGACCCGAGACCCCTTAGGAGACCGGGCCCAAAATAGGACCCAAGGACCAGGGCGCTGGGCGCCTTGGTCCTGAAGGACCACGACGCTGGGTGCTCTGGTCCCACCTCTCGGGACAGCAAGGTGCAAGGAGGTTCAGGCCAGGGTGCTTGAAAAATGCAGTTTTCAGTGTCGTGAGCAAGTTTCAGGGTCTCCATTCAGGTTGCGTGTTGCGTCGCCATCGTGAAGACCGAAATGCAGTCGAAATTGCAAGTGTCACAATTTTAGGACGCTACACATCTTTACAAGCTTCAATTACTAATGTTGGTTCAATTTGAGAATAAAACATACCTCATCAGTTGGCAACCTTCTTCTTGTCATCACTCCTTTTCTTTTATCTCCAATGATCTGATCTTCTAAATTATTCAACCTTACATACATAGGAGTCTTTTGATTTTATGTTCCTCTATCCTGATCTTCAGTTATTGTTGAATTTTCTGATACTGCCAGAGTAAATGGTTTTGACATTTTATTCCAGTGTAGGTTCTACTGGTTTAGTTATGATTATTTCCACTGTCAGTTCTCTCTCATAAGTTCTGATTTGAATTTTGTTCTGCTCATCCACCTTGACATTTGTGTTGTCCATAATTTTTGCAATCTTTTGTTATAACATCTATATGTTTTGCTTTCATTAGAATAACCAAGAAATATTTCTTCATGACATCTAAGATTACACTTTCTAATGGAATCATCTCTTTTGATATAGCATTTACTACCAAAGATTCTAAAATACTTAACTGTCGGTGTATAACCAAACCATAACTCATAAGGTTTCTTACCAGTATCTCCTTTAGTATGAGCTCTGTTGAATGTGTATACCGTCATGCTTACAACTTCTCTCCAGTAGACATGAGGCATATTAGCTTCCATCATCACAGTTCTAGATACATCCAAGATAGATTTGTTCTTCCTTTCCACAACTCTATTCTGCTAAGGTGTCCTGGATGTAGACAACTGTCTCCTTATCCCATTCTTCTCACGATAGCTATTAAATTTACCAGATGTGAATTCTCCACCCTGATCCGACCTTAAACATTTAATCTTCAATCATGTCTCTATCTCAACCTTAGCTTTAAAGATTTTAAACTTTTCAAATGCTTTAGGCTTCTCCCTTAGAAGAGTAACCCACATCATTCTTTAATAGTCATCAATGATTAGCATGAAATTGTTAAACAATTCAAATAGCCAGAAGACAACTGAGAGGGGGGGGGTGAATCAGTTGTCACAGATTACTAGAACAATTAGAAATTTAAACTTTAATATCGAAACCCAAAATATTAATACCAGAATAGTAGTTAATCCAATTAAGCATAAATAATAATCACAAAATAAAGACCATCCACATGACACCAAGATTTGTATGTGGAAAATATGGTAAAGGGAAAAACCATGGTGAGAAGCCTACCCATAGTCAGATAATACTTCTGCAGTACGTGAATTACAATTGAGGGGCCTGCACTTGCAGGAAGACCAACAACCTAGAGTGCACTGCTCATCACAAAAGGACTCTCATTGACTATATAGAAATCCATACTACAGTTCAAAGAAGTTTTTGACTGCAAAAGATAGCATCTCCTATGCCTAAGTACAATTATGGTTAAGCTCAATACCAGAGGACTAAATCCTCTTACATAAACCCAATTTGATCTCCAACGATTAACCAACTCCTCTACCTGAATGCTATTAAATTATTCACACATTACATTCCTTGACCATGACCTCTAATAACAACCATGATTATCTAAAATGAGATCTTACATCTATATATACAAACCCTCGACCATAAACAATTAGGTCAGCCACCAGATAATATACTAATTACATAATTACAAACCATGTCGGCCTTAGACCAAACAAATAATATCAACACATAAGACATCCCTAAAATACATTAATAGGTCCTATCCACACGTTACATTAAAGTTAGTCCATGACCTAGATCAAACAGGACCAACTATAGGTCCACACGCCACAACAATGATCTCCATCTACCAAGTCTCGAACATGATCAACAACAACATCTTGAAACTCCACCAGAAGCTGCACCAACACCACTTATGCAATTCATCAAAGATCTCCATCAAAAGCTTAGTCGGTGAAATCCTCACCGGAACCAGAAACCAATCTTCTAAGCAAGCATGATAGCATCCGTTCTCTAGACCAAAACTAACTGACCAAATATGATCATGAGTATTATGAACAAGCCAATTCCATCACCAGACTATATTGGATCCTACTGGATCATGCCAGATCCAAGTTAACCAAAAACCACTCAACCTACCGGGACCAGAAGGGTGTCAGTAAAGCATCCAAACATCTAGTGTTGGCATCAATGACAAAATATCAATACAACACATAATTAATTCCACCAAATGGCCAACAATCTCCCCCTTTGGCATTGTTGACAACACTAGATGTGAAAAACATCTAAGTACCAAGACATTTCAAACAAGTTAGATGTGAAAAACATCTAAGTACCAAGAAATGACAAACAAGTCTCCCCCAATGAAAGACAACCAACAATCTCCCACATATATCTCAAACTCCCCCTAGATGAATAATATCTTTGTAAAGCTCAGAATTTATTTATTTTTCTCTTTTTCTTTTTCACCTTTTTTTCTTTTTCACATCAATATCAATCCCCCTTTGACATCAATTCCATAAATCTGACATAAATATCAAAGCAACAATATAAGCCTCTAAATCACAAAGCTGACTACTCTCCTTGAGCAGTAGCAACCCACATTAGTGTTAGAATGAAAAGTATCTTTGATAATGCATGTTGGACTGATGCCAAACTGCATCAATCAAGTCTCTACCAGAGGGACAGAAACTCCCAATCTATCTCTCAGGTACTCAAATGATTCCTTGGACAAAGGTTTAGTGAAAATATCTGCAATCTACTCTTTAGTGTTCACATAAACCAGTCTAAGTTCATTTGCTTCTACTTTTCCTTCAAAAAGTTATATGTTATAGATATGTTCTTTGTTTTAGAATGAAATACCAGATTCTTTAATATATCAATAGTAGCAGAGTTATCACAGTGAATAACTACCGGTGCATCACAATCAACATTTATATCCTTCAACATTTTCTTCATCCATAAAACTTGTGTACAGTTAGTAGCAACAACAACATACTCAGCTTCTGCAGTAGATAAAGAAGTACATGAGTGTTTCTTGTTGATCAATGAAACCAACTTCTTTCCAAGAAAGAAAGCTCCATCGAAATTACTTTTTTGGTCATCAACATCTTCATCCCAATCAGCATCTATATATGCACATAAAGTAAAGTTATCATCCTTAGGGTACCACAAGCCATATTTTGATGTACCTTGCAAGTATCTAAAAATCCTTTTCACCTCCATCTCATGATTTTCTCTAGGATCACTCTGAAATCTTGAAACAATACAAACATCATGCATTATGTCATGCCTAGTCTGAGTCAAATAAAGTAGACCTCTAATCATAGATTTGTATCTTGTAGGATTTACCAGTGCATAAACATATTTTCTTGTCAATTTCTAACTTGTAACCATAGGAGTACTTACTAGTTTAGAATCTCCCATACCAAATTTCTTCAACAATTCCTTAGCATATTTTTTTTGATAGATGAAAATACCTTTGTCAGTCTGAGTAATATGAAAACCTAAGAAAAATTTCATCTCACCAATCATAGACATCTCAAATTCTTTCTCCATATTTTTAGAAAATTCTATGCATAACTTATCTTCACCTCCAAAAATAATGTCATCAACAAATAATTCAATAATCAGTATATCATCATCAATGATCTTATAATATAAATTACTATCAACACTGCCCTTAGTAAAACCAAGCTTCAAAATATATTTATTGAACCTTGCATACCAAGCTCTAGGTGCTAGTTTCAATGCATATAAAGCTTTCCTTAACTTGCAAACCATATATGTATCATTTGATAGTGAAAAATGATCAAGTTGCTCAATATAAACTTCCTCATCAAGATCCCCATTCAATAATGCATATTTAACATCCATCTGATAAACCTTGTAGTTTTTATAAGAAACATAGGCAAGAAATAATCTTACACCTTCAATCCTAGCTACAGGTGCAAAAGTCTCTCCATAATCAATTCCTTTCTTCTGAGAATATCTTTTACAAACCAATCTAGCCTTATTCCTTATAACTTGACCATCCTCATTTAATTTATTCCTAAAACCCCATTTAGTTCCAATAATGTCTTTATTTTTAGGCCAGGGAACCAAGGTCCATGTGTTATTTTTCTCAATCTGATCTAATTCTTCTTCCATAGCTTTCAACCAATATTCATCTTACATGCCTCAATTATTGATACTGATTCAACTTGTGAAATTAAACATACCTCATTAGTTGTCATTCTTCTTCTTGTCATCAATCCATTGTTCTTATCCCGAATGAACTGATCTTCTGAATGATTCAATCTCACATACGTAGGAGTCTTCTGACTTTCTATTCCTCTTCCCTGTTCTTCAGTTACTGTATAATTTTTTGATACTATCAAAGTAACTAGTTCAACTCTCTATTCTGGTAAAGGTACTACCGGTTCAGATATAATCATTTCCACTATTGGTTCCTTCTCATAAACTCTGATTTGACTTTTGTTCAACTCATCTACTTTGACATTAGCAATCTCCACAATTCTTTGCAATCTCTTGTTATAAAATATATATGCTTTGCTTTCATTAGAATAACCAAGAAACATGCCTTCATCACATCTAGGATCAAATTTTCCAATAATATCATCTGTCCTGATATAACATTTACTACCAAAAATTCTAAAATAATTAACTGTAGGTGTATTACAAGACCATAATTCATAAGGTGTCTTATCGATTTCTCCTTTGATATGTATTATGTTGAATGGATAAACCACTGTGCTCATTGCTTCTATCTAGTAGATATGAGGTAGACTAGCTTCCATCATCATTGTTCTAGCAGGATCCAAGATATTTTTGTTCTTCCTTTCCACAACTCCATTCTGTTGAGGTGTCTGAGGAGCAAAAAATTATCTTCTTACACCATGCTTTTCACAAAAGTTATTAAACTCACCGGATGTGAATTATCCACCATGATCTGATCTCAAACATCTAATCTTCAATCCCATCTCAGTTTCCAATTTAGCCTTAAAGATTTTAAACTTTTCAAATGCTTTAGATTTTTCTCTCAAAATAGTAACCCACATCATTCTAGAATAATCATCAATGATTAGAATGAAATATCTATCACTTTGAAAAGTTTTAACTATAGCAGGGCCACATAAAGCAGTATGAATAAGATCAAGAACATGATTTGATTTATCTTGTATACTCCTAAAAGAGGTTCTGACCTATTTACCCATTTGACATTCTTTACATACCCTAACTGCTTCATGTATATCCCTAACTGCATTAGTTGAACTGATCTTCACAATGCAATTGAAATTCACATGATACAACCTTTTATGCCATAGCCAACTCTCATCTATCTATGTAATCAAACACGTCTTCTAGTCACCAGAATTCAAATGAAATATATTACCTTTTGTCTATATACCAGTTGCAATCTTTAAGCCAGATTTGTTGATGATTTTGCATTTCCCATCTTTGAACTATAATTTAAATCCCTTATCTACCAATTGTCCTACACTCAAAATATTATGCATCAAACCTTAAACATAATAAACATTGTTAGTATTGTTCTTACCACCCAATGATATAGTTCCTTTTCCTTTGATCATACATGCCTTGTCATCTCCAAATCTAACTAGACCACCATCAAATTCTTGCAAAGATAGAAACTTCCCTTTATCTCCATTCATATGATGTGAACAACCACTGTCAATTACCCAATCATCCTTGTCTTCAATTTTCATAGCAAGTGCCTTCTCTTCAAGCACATTCTCTTCCACTACCGGATCATCTTCAATGATATCCAGGAATACCCATTCCTTCCCATTGCCGGATCCACTAGCAGAGTCTTTTGTCGGTTCATCATCATAATCAGTAATGCCTCCCTCATCCACTATGTAGCATGCTTTGTCTCTATTTTTCTTGTATTTATACTTGTTTTGATATCCAAGATTAGGTTTAAATGATCTTTTAACTCTTTCTTCAAATCTTGAATTTCTTTCAGGAAATCTAGATGCAAAATGACCAATCTTATTACATGCAAAACATTTAAAAGGTGCTTTTCCTTCATACTTACTTCCTACTGGTCTTTTCAGTACTCTTCTAGCAAATAGTGCTTCAAGTTGCTCAAACTCATCATCTTCTCTCTTCATCTCTTCTAATTCCTTTTCATTCAAAGCTTTCCAGTCTTGATTACCAGTTGTAGATGTAGATTCATGAAAAGAAGGTTCATACTTCATAGCTCCAGAAGGTCCAAATTCTTCAAGCTCAAAAGTAGATAGTTTCCCAACCAAAGTATCTTTGTTGACAGATGTATTAACCATTATTCATAACTCATTAATAATAGTAGCCTTCATTTTGTAAGCTGGTGGTAGGGGTCTCAGGACTTTAGAAACAGTTTCATCTTTGCTCAGAGTTCCACCACAACATTGAATTCCCATAACAATCTCATTTACCCTTTCCATGAATGCAGTAATCCTTTCATATTCTTCCATCTTCTAGTTTTCATGTCTCACCTAGTAACCATCAAGTTTAACAATCTTCACTGTAGGGTCACCTTCATTAAGAGTCTCCAATTTATCCCATATATCCTTTCCAGATTATTTGTCGGTTAATCCCATTATTTGCTGATCAGAAAGTGCACACAAGAGGGATCCTCTTGCTCTATAATCATTCTCAAGCTCCTTGTCTAGGTTTTCATGAGGAGGGTTGCCAGATCAGAGATTATAGGGTGTGACACCATTCTATGTGATCTCCTAGATTCGCTTGCCAAGACATCTCAGATGAGTCTCCATCCGAATCTTCCATACTGTGTAATTTTTTCAATCAAGCCTCATAATATCCCTTCGAAAGATAGCTCTAGAAGAACATGATGAACTTGAACTGTTATTCGCCATAGGATCTTCCTCAAATGATTAATCTTTCTACAGAGATGACCAAAGCTCTGATACCAATTGTTAGACAGTTCAAATAATCGGAAGGCAACTAAGAGGGGGGTGAATCAGTTATCACAGATTATCGAAACCATTAGTAATTTAAACTTTAATACCAAAACCCGAAACATTAATACTGGAATAGTAGTTAATCCAATTAAGCATAAACAATAATCACAAAATAAAGACCATCCACATGACACCAATATTTGTACGTGGAAAACACAGTAAAGGGAAAAACCACAGTGGGAAGCCTACCCATAGTTAGATAATACTTCTATAGTAAGTATGTGAATTACAATTGAGGGGCCCACACTTGCAAGAAGGCCAACAACCTAGAGCACACTGCTCATCACAAAAGGAGCCTCACCGACTATATAGAAATCCAAACTACAATCCGAAAGAGTGTTGAACTACAAAAGATAGCATCTCCTATGCCTAAGTACAGTTTCGGTTAAGCTCAATACCCGAGGACTAAATCCTCTTACATAAACCCAATTCGCTCTCTAATGATTGACCAAATCCTCTACTTGAATGATATTATCTTATTTGCACATTACATTCCTTGACCATGACCTCTAATAATAACCATTATAATCTACAATGAGATCTTATATCTATATTTACAAACCCTTGACCATAAACAATCAAGTTAGCCACCAGATAATAAACCAATTACATAATTACAAACCATGTCAGCCTTAGACCAAACAAATGATATCAACACATAAGACATCAAAGAAATACATTAATAGGTCCTATCCACATGTTACATTAAAGTTGGTCCATAGCCTAGATCAACCGGGACCAAGTATATGTCCACATGCCACAACAATGATCTCCATTTGCCAAGTCTCAAACATGATCAACACCAATATCCTAAAAGTCCACCAGAAGCTACACCAACACCACTTATGCAATTCATCAAAGATCTCCATCAAAATTTATGTCGGTGAAATCCTCGTGGACCCAGAAACCAATCTTCTAAGCAAGCAGGATAGCGTCTGATCTCTAGACCAAAACCAACTGACCAAATATGAGCATGAGTATTATGAACAAGTCAATTCCATCACCAGACTATACTGGAGCCTACTGGATCATGCTAGATCCAAGTTAACCAAAAACCAGTCAACCTACTAGGACCAGAAGGGTGTTGGTAAAGCATCGAAACAACTAGTGCTGGCATCAATGACAAAATATAAATGCAACACATAATCAATCCCACCAAATGGCCAACATAAATATCTATCACCCTAAAAACTTTTGATTCTAGTAGGACCACACACATCAGTATGCATAAGATCAAGAACATAATTTTATTTGTCTTGTATACTCTTAAAATAAGTTCTGACTTGCTTTCTGATTTGACATTCCTTACATACAAGATTATAGGGATTTACACTCTTAGGTATATCTCTAACTACCTTAGTAGAAATGATCTTCATAATGCAATGAAAATTCACATGACACAACCTCTTATGCCATAGCCAACTCTCATCAATTTGTGCAATCAAACATTTCTTCTCACTAGAGTTCAAATGAAAGATATTACCTTTAGTTTGTGTACCGGTTGCAATCTCCAATCCAGATCTATTGATAATCTTGCATTTTCCATCCTTGAACCATAACTGAAATCCCTTATCCACCAACTATCATATAGTTAAAAGATTATGCCTTAAACATTCAACATAATAAAAATTATTAGTGTCATGCTTACCATCCAATGATATTGTTCCTCTTCCCTTGATCATGCATGCCTTGTCATCTCCAAATCTAACCAGACCACCATCAAATTATTACATAGATAAGAAATTCCTTTTATATCCACTCATATGATGTGAACATCCACTGTCAATTACCCATTCATCCTTGTGTTCAATTTTAGTAGCAAGGGCCTTTTCTTCAAGTATCGGATCATCTTCCTTGATAGCCAAAAATACCCATTCCTTTCCATTGTCGGATCCACTAGCTAAAACTTGTGCCGTTTCATCATCATAATCAATCACACTTTCCTCATCCACAAAGTAACATGATTTGTCTTTGTTTCTCATGTACTTATGCTTGTTCTGATAATCATGGTTAGGCCTAAAAGATCTTCTAGCTCTTTCTTCAAATCTTGAATTCCTTTCAGGACATCTAGATGCAAAATGACCTATCTTATTACATGCAAAACATTTAAAAGGTGATTTTCCTTCATAGTTACTTCTTGTTGGTCCTTTAGGTCCTCTTCTATCAAATAAGGCTTCAAGTTTCTCAAACTCTGCATCTTATTTCTTCACATCCTCTAGTTCCTTCGCATATTAATCTTTCCAATCACTCTTGGCAGTAGATGATGTAGATGCATGAAAAGCAGGTTCAGATTTTACAGCTCTAGAAGGTCCAAATTCCTCAAGCTCAAAAGAAAATAATTTCCTAACCAAGGTATCCCTATTAATAGAGGTGGTTGCCATAGTTCTCAGCTTATTAATTGCAGTAGCCTTCATCTTATAAGCCGGTGCAAAGCTCTCAGTACTTTAGAAACTATTTCATCTTTGCTCAGAGATCCATCACAACATTGAATTCCCAAAACAATCTCATTAACTCTCTCCATAAAAGCAGTATTCCTTTCGTCTTCTTCCATCTTCAAGTTCTCATACCTCACCTAATAAACCTCAAGTTTAATAATTTTAACAGTAGGTTCACCTTCATTTAGAGTCTCCAATTTGTCCCATATAGCCTTTGCAGTTGATTTATCAGTTAGTCCCATTATTTGCTGATCAGAAAGTACACAAAAAGGATTCTCTAGCTCTACAATCATTCTCAAGCTCCTTATCTAGGCCTACCAAAGGAGCATTTCCATATGTCGAATTAAATGATATAATACCATTTTCAACGATCACCCAAATTTCCTTTCCAAGACATCTCAGATGAATCTCCAGCCGAATCTTCCATACCCTGTAATTTGTTCCATCAAGCCTAGGAATTTCTCTCCAAAAAAGAATTACAGATGTATTTGATGAACTTGAATACTAGATGCCATAGGATCTTCCTCAAGCAGTTAATATTCTATAGAGAGGACCAAGCTATAATACCAATTTTTATACATCTTAGATAACCAGAGGAAAATTGAGAGGGGTGGGTGAATCAATTGTCATCAGACTATAGAACTTTTTGCATTCAAATCCTTATTACTAGAACACATAAAATCAATACTAGAATGCATAAACCAGATACAGGAATAACTGATATATCAATTAAACATAAACATAAATCATAGAATAGTTACCATCCATCCAAAACACATGACACCAAGATTTGTACGTGGAAAACCTAGTAAAGGGAAAAACCACGGTGGGAAGACTACCCACAATCAGATAATACTTCTACAGTAAGTATGTGATTACAATAAGAGGGGCCTGCACATGCAGGAAGGCCAACAACCTAGAGCTCACTACTCATCACAAAAGGAACCTCATTGACTACAAAATTATTCTAGACTACAATCTGGAATGAAGATTGAAATGCAAGTATAGCATCTCCTATGCCTGAGTACAGTTCTAGTTAAGCTTAGTACCAGAGGTCTTAAACCTCTTACACAAACCCAATTTGATCACCTATGATTGACCAAACCTTCTACATATGATTACAACATTATTCACACATAGATCATCCCATAACCTTGACCTATGATCTACAAGGATATCTTACATCATATTTATACCAACTCGAGAGCTAAACAATTAGGTCAGCCACCTAAAAGATAATACAATAAGTTCATAGCATCAACCCGCAATCCAATAATCAACCAAGTCAGCTTAGGATGTAAACCAATCATTAAATCCTATCGGTAACGCATCAAGAACATCCTCCAACATATTACATAAATTGGTCCATAACCTAGATAACACCAGACCCAAAATAGGTTGCCATTAACCAAATCCAACACCACCGATGAATTGGAACACAAACATGATAGCCAATACCATCTTGAGAACCATCTAGAAGCTGCACCAACACCACTTATCATGTACATCAAAAGATCTTCAACAAATATTTGCCGGTAAAACCCTTACCAGTGACCAAAAGGCTTACTAGAAGAAATGATAGGTCCTAAGTCATCAAATACTGAACCAATTGATCATGATACACATCTTAATAGCATGAATAAAAAATCCAAACCAAAACATACCAAATCATATTGGATCAAAATCATAATCCAACCATGTTAGTGTAGGTTTTTTTATTTTCCTTATGTTAGGGGGTATTTATTTTTCCTACACATATATTATTGAGCTTGCTTAGGTTATTAGGTGTGGTTAATATGAGGACACGTGGCAGAATACATTAGCTACATGTGTAACTCTCCACCTCACATGGGTAGTTGAGTTACACACCCTCTTTTGGCTTGTTGTGCCACCTCTCATAACCACTATTTTGTCATTTCCTAAGTGGGTTATGGGGTAGTTGGGTTTCTCACCCTCTTTTGGCCTTATGTGCCACCTCTTATAACTCCTTTTTTGTTTTCATGTAAGGAGGTTATGCCACATGTTTTGACATTTACCAAGTAGGTAAAAACCTCCCACCTTTTATGGGGTAGTAAGTAAAACCTCCCGCTTTTTATGGAGGTGGGAGTTAATGCACCTCTTGGTTGTATATGCTATTATTTTTCTATATAATAAGCAATATACTCTCACCTTCACTAGTTAAGTGATAGCTCGGTGAGAGTCTTCTCTAAATTCTCTTCTTTATCTCTATATTTCTCTCATATTAGATTTATCTTCATTCAGCTATTTTGATCTTCGATCATCCATTGCTTGGAGTTGTATGTGATCTATGACCGACATCAGATCCTGGCTCGATTCTTGCTTCTCACAGAATTTAACATGGTATCAGAGCCGTGTTGTCTGGTATAGCTCATTACTTTTCTGATTTATTTAAGAGATTTGAGATTGTTAGATAGCTAATATTTTTCTTGAAAACCAAGTATGCTCTTCTCCTACATTTTCGTGTGATCTAGAGAATCAGAACAGTTTAAAGGAAAATAAGCTTCTAGTTAAATCTGGTTTTATATATGTGTTCTTTGAGATTTGGGTGATTGCAGCAATTTTTGTAATATTGGAAGCTTCTTTAGCATTTCTAGAGTGTCCAGAAGGCTTGTGAAAATCATAAGTGACTTTTATTTCACCAAATTCAGAGTTTGGAGAACACAGTAAAAAAAAATCAGAGTGAAATATTTTACTAGAGCTATTTTTATTTCGGCCCTAGTGTTCTAACCTCCATTCATTTTCAGAAAAAAAGATTTCTGGGTTTTGTTTCCAGCATCGAAAAACTTCTAGGTTTTGGAGGGTTTTTCTAGAAAATTAATAATTTTTGTAGAAATCGAGTTTCAAAAAGGTTTAAGCCGTTTTTCTATCAGGGAAATTCAGCAACCTTTCTTAAAAGTTGCATAACGTTTGCCTTGGGTGTCAGTTTTTTGCAAATAAGTACTTGACGGAAAGCTGGTAATGAGAACTCTTCATAATTGCAGGTCTTATTGAAATATTCTACCCTTTTTTGTTAGATATTGCAGATTGAATCAGCTGCATATTTTTTTTCCTTCTATAGATCATATCTTTCTTCTCACAACTCTATTTTACAAAAATGAATAGTTGTTGGAAAGGTATTAAGATACATTGAGCAGCTATAAGGCTAATTTTTTTAGATTTTGTGTTAAATTTATATGTATTTAAACTTTTTATTTTGGCCATTAAAGCCTTATAAATCATTGTAATCTGATAAAAGCCTTGTAAATGCACTAATTATAAAGTGCCAACCTTGTAATATTTGGGGGGGTTGATTTCAAAGACTAGTGGAAAGGGGGGGTGTCTATTGTGTCTTCTTTCTTGCACTCTTCTTGACTCTTTGTAATCTTCTTTTCTGCTATCATGGATGCATCTACAGTTCCACTTTTAACACCTTATAATTACTTTGAATGGAAATCTAAGATGATAATATATCTAAAAAGACATGGATATCATCATGTTACTATGAGACTTGAAACTGAACCTCAAGATATTGTAGAAAAGATTAAATGGTTTAATAAATGTGATGAAGCTTTTGGTACATTGTGCATGTCAGTCTCTCCTGACCTTCTTTTTCACATTGAATCTGCTACTACACCAAATGCAGTATGGACTATTTTGGGAAACCTCTTTGGTAAGCAGGATGAACTGAGAGGTCATCAATTGGAGAATGAACTCATAGGGTTGAATCCAACCAATTTTTATACTATACAAGACTTCCTCACTAAACTTAAGTCTATAAGATTGTAGTTGGAACAGTGTGGAACTAAGAAAGATGATAAGCAACTGATCTTGAGTATTCTTTCTAAGCTTGGTCCTAACTATTCAGTGTTTGTTTCTACATTCTATGCTACCAAATGTGCCCTAGGTACCACATTCAAAATGCCTTCTTTAGATGATTTTGTTGCAGAACTCACTAGGGAACAGGACAAATTGGTTCAAATGGGTACAATAAATCCCTCTAAGTCACATGCCTTAGTTGTAAATCAAGGCACAAAAGAACAGAAAGGGTCTAGTAAGCAAGATAAGAAACAAAAGAACCAAGGAGAGAAGAAGAAAGATCAGAAATCTGCTACTTCAAAAGTAGACAATGAGACCTCTTCATCAAAAGGTGAACAACCTAAGAAGGAGAAGGTCAAGTGTTCTTATTGTAAGAGGCCTGGTTATGATGAACATAAGTGTTTAAAGAAACAAATTGATCACCTTTCAAATCTTCTTGAAAAGAATAATATCAAGGTTCCTGATTCAGTCAAACAGAGTTCATCAGAAGGATCTTCTAAGGACATAGATAAGAGTAAGGGGAAAGGAAAGGGCAAGGCCCTAGTTGCTATTACTTCACAACCAAATTTTTGGTTAATTGACTCAGGTGCTTCACACCACATGGCTTCTTCAGAAGATGATTTCACATCTTTAGAGCCATGTTCTATGCCTTCCATCCTAATGGGTGATGACACTCCTATTGAAGTGCATGGGAGAGGGTCTGTTGATGTGGGTGAAGGAAAATTTCAAGATGTCCTTTGTGTTCCATCTTTATCAACTAATCTCCTATCTATTTATCAGATCACTCACACTAGTTCTGGCAAGTGAGTTGAGTTCACACTAGATGCAGTGGTAATCAGCGAAATGCATATTGGGTCTACTGTTGCTGTGGGAAAAGCAGATCATCATTCTAGATTATATCAGCTTTCTCACTTTGTTCTTGACTCTCCTTCGACAGTTTTACTCACTCATGTAGATGAGGTGAGTTGTTTGTGGCATCAACAGTTTGGCCACTTGAACTACCGTTACTTGCAACAACTTAGTCAACAAGAAATGATTTCAGGTTTGCCTTCTATTCGATTTTCTGATGGAGTTTGCTAGGGGTGCATTCTTGGTAAGCATCTAGAGGAGAAGTATGATAAAGGTAAAGCTTGGAGAGCTACACAACTATTGGAGTTGGTACATAGTGACTTGGTAGGACCATTTCCACAACCATCCTTCAGCAAGGCTAGATATGTCTTGACATTTATTGATGATTTTTCCAGATATACATGGGTTTACTTTCTCAAACAAAAGTCTGAAGTCTTTGAAAATTTTCTAGTTTTCAAAGCCTTTGCAGAGAAACAATCTGTGAAGTTCATCAAGATTCTGCATACAGATAATGGGGGTGAATATGTTAATAATCAGTTTGAACAGTTTTGTGCTTCAGAAGGTATCAACATGCAGCACACAGTTCCATACAGTCCTCAACAAAATTTTGTAGCAGAACGAAAGAATAGGTCCTTAACGGATATGGCTAATTGTATGATTCACTCCAAGTCTTTGGCACCTCAGTATTGGGCAAAGGCCATCAACTGTGCGTGTTACATCCAGAACTGAGTTCCTCATAAAGCTGTGAAGTGGGTAACTCCCTTTCAAGCTTGGACTGGTCGAAAACCCACAGTTAAACACTTTAGAGTGTTTGGTTCTCTTGCATGGGCCCACATTCCAGCTGAAAAATGCAAGGCTATGGATCCGTAGAGTAAGTCTTGCATATTTGTTGGATATCCAGATGATGTCAAAGGGTATAGGCTTCTCCATCCCACTACTCATGAGTTGTTCATTGAGAGGAGTGTTCGTTTTGAGGAGAGTTCTTCTAGTTCTTCTCATACCACTTCTCCATCCACTATCACATTGGAGAAATTGCATTATGATGACAGTTCTTCAGAGGATCTTAATCCTCCTAATCTTGATGAGGAGTCTTCTTCCTCTACTTCAGATGGTGACAGTGATGATGAGGATTCACATTCCTCTCATAGTCATCATTCAGAGGTTGATGATTCTCCCCCAGACTCTCCAGCCTCAGTGCCTCTTTGGGCTCGACAAACATTTGAGTCAACAGGAGATTGGCTTGGTGATCCATTAGATACTAGAAGAACAAGGTCACAATTTCAGCAAGCTCCACATCTCTTCATTGCTTCAGCCTCTGATCCACAGTCCTTTCGAGAAGCTTCAGGTGTTCCTGAGTGGGATGCTACAATGCAAGAAGAGTTCAATTCCTTGGAAAGGAATCACACATGGGATTTAGTTCCTCTTCCTAAGGGAAGGAAACTTGTTCGATGCAAGTGGATCTATCGAACAAAATTTGTAGTGGATGGGCTGGTTGATAAGTATAAGGCTCGCTTGGTAGCAAAAGGTTTTTCCCAAGTTCCAGGGGTTGATTACTCTGAGACTTTTGCTCTAGTTGCTAAGATGAATTCCATCCGACTTGTTCTTGCTATAGCTACAGCCCATCATTGGGAAGTTCATCAGATGGATGTGAAGAGTGCATTTCTTCATGGTGACCTTCAGGAGGAAATCTACATGGAGCAACCACAGGGGTTTGTTCAGGATCCTTCACTTGTGTTTCGACTTCGAAAGTCTCTCTATGGCCTCAAATAGGCTCCTCGAGATTGATATGCCAAGATGGACTCATTCCTTCTGACAGTTGGTTTCACTCGGTGCCATTCTGATCCGAACGTATACATTCTGCAACAAGATGAAACTCTCACATTTCTAGTTCTCTATGTTGATGACTTGTTACTCACAGGAAGTCACTCATCCACCATCAAAGCAGTGAAAATTACTCTACATGATAGATTTTTGATGTCAGACTTGGGTCTTCTACATTACTTCTTAGGAATTGAGATCACTCAATCATCTTCAGGAATCTTCCTTGGACAACCCAAGTATGCACTTGATATGCTCTCTAGATTTCACATGGCTTATTGTAAGCCTGCACCTACTCCATTTTTGTCAGGGGTCAAACTTGAGGCTAAGTGCTCTTCACCCTTGGTTGATGGCACTTTATATCGACAGCTTGTTGGAAGCCTCATTTATTTGACTCATACGAGACTCGACATTTCTTATGTTGTGGGTATGGTCTCTAGATTCATGTAGGAGCCACATGAGTTGCATTGGAAAGTAGCTAAGCGGATCCTCCACTACATTTAGGGTACTCACAATTATGGAATTTAGTATGTAGCAGGTGTGGATATTGACTTGGTAGGATATGATTCAGATTGGGTAGGTGATTCTCACTTGGTTCTGGTCCAGTTTTTTGGTTGAGCAAGAAGCAGTCTGCAATTGCTCTTTCATCGACAGAGGCTGAGTATCGAGGGGCATTCAATGCCACCACTGAGGCTATTTGGCTTCAAAATATTCTTACTGATTTTGGTATTCCAGTTAGAAAGCCTACCATCATCTTTTGTGATAATCAGAGTGCTATACAGATCTCAAGAAATCCAGTTCATCATCAGAGGATGAAACACATTGAGATACATATGCACTATATTTGGGAGCTCATTCAGGAAGGCATCATTGATCTTAAGTATTGTTCTACATCGGAGCAAACTGCAGACATCTTCACCAAACCTTTCACTGAAAGCAAGTTCCTTCATTTGCGATCTTTGCTTGGGATGCAAAAGGTGTCTACTTTAGGAGGGGCTTCTTAGTCCTTCATTCTTTCTCTCTCTATTTAGGGGGGTCTATTCCTCTTATGGGGGGCCTTCTTCTTTTGGGGGGGATATTTATGTACATGGGTACCTAACATGGCCTCATTTGTCGGGACCCATCTTTTCACCCACCTAAGCTACGCTTAAGGGGGGGTGTTAGTGTAGGTTTTTTTATTTTTCTTATGTTAGGGGGTATTTATTTTTCCTACACATATATTATTAAGCTTTCTTAGGTTATTAGGTGTGGTTAATATGAGGACACGTGGTGGAATACATTAGCTACATGTGTAACTCTCCACCTCACATGGGTAGTTGAGTTACACACCCTCTTTTGGCTTGTTGTGCCACCTCTCATAACCACTATTTTGTCATTTCCTAAGTGGGTTATGGGGTAGTTGGGTTTCTCACCCTCTTTTGGCCTTATGTGCCACCTCTTATAACTCCTTTTTTGTTTTCATGTAAGGAGGTTATGCCACATGTTTTGACATTTACCAAGTAGGTAAAAACCTCCCACCTTTTATGGGGTAGTAGGTAAAACCTCCCACTTTTTATGGAGGTGGGAGTTAATGCACCTCTTGGTTGTATATTCTATTATTTTTCTATATAATAAGCAATATACTCTCACCTTCACTAGTTAAGTGATAGCTCGGTGAGAGTCTTCTCTAAATTCTCTTCTTTATCTCTATTTTTCTCTCATATCAAATTTATCTTCATTCAGCTATTTTGATCTTCGATCATCCGTTGCTTGGAGTTGCATGTGATCTATGACCAACATCAGATCCTGGCTCGATTCTTGCTTCTCACAGAATTTAACAAACCACTCTACCGAAACCAACCGAAAAATGGTAAACAACCAAAATAGTTGGTGTTGCCATCAATGACAAAACATTAATGTAAGACATAATCAATTCTTCCAAATTTCCAATAGTCTTCAAATCCAGGTATATATTTGTCTTACATAGGGTTACACATTCTAGAAACTAGAGAAAACAAACTCTTATACAAGATGCTTAACACCTAAAACTAGACAACTAGATACATAGCAAGATGAGTGGAACTAGCAAAACACAACTAGACTATTCCTACTCTCCTCCCCAATATGGTTCACCTAGAAAAACACTACTAGTCCATGGTATTCATGTTTTCTCTTTCTCTTGTTCTCATGGATCACCTAGTAAAACATAACTAGAATGTGATATCCATTTCTTCCCTTTTTTCTAATCATGATCTCATAGATTTTGTATTTGTGGTTCATTGTTTGATGCACACTCTTGCTCTTTTTGTGCGATTTCTTATGTCCTTGTAATGGCATTTCAAGGATGATATTAGTGGTTGAGATATTTTGATTATCAAGGTCTCTTTGTCTAGTTGAATTGAGGTCTTGTTTTGGTTTTTAGCTTTTGTGTGGTGTGTCTTTTTCCTTTTTCCTTTGTTTGTCTTTCATCTTTGTCTTTTTTTTGTGTGCCCTTGCATGTGATTGTGTGAGTTAAGCTCCTAATATTAGGGCCTTGGTTCCTCAAAATTAGTGATGTCTTATCTCCTTGTGGTTACCCTCCTAATTGCTTCTCTCTCTCTCATATTTCATCTACTTTAGTGTAAGTATTTGCATAGGCTCATACTCCCGTTAAAGTGGAGACTAAATGTAGTATCATAAATTGTCACTAGTCCAATTTACACCTCATTTTTGTGCTCCTACATTAGCGTGTTTTATCTCCATCCCCTATTTAGGTCTGATTTGTGCTTATTACCCAACTTTGATGTCATGAAAAACTTATTATGGGTCATGCATAGGGGTACCACCTCCTTAGCACCTTATTTTGGTCCCTTTGGAGTGGGACTGGAGCATGGTATGTCCTATTCTGGGCCATGGAACCCTAAAATTCCATGGTCCCTCTCAATGGGGCCCAAATTTGAAATAGGGTAGGTGTTGTATTTCCCCAACGAGAATTCATCCCCATGGCTATACATGATCGTTGGTGTGTATGGTGAAAATGGATAACAATAATAACAATATTGAAAGGCTAAATGAATTCAACCACCAAACCCTAGCCTAACAATCAACAAAGATCCACCATAACATATGAAGATTACCTAAGACAATGCAAATCAAATGAAATCACAAAGATTATACCATCACATGTCCAATAGGGTTTTGATCTCCATTCTTCCTATCTCCATTGATCTTGCTTGATATATTTGCTCTCAGATTTTATATGCACAAGAGCTCAACAAAGAACGGAATGTGGTTGCAAGTAGGATTGTAGTGTAGTCTTCAAGATTGTCGATTAGGGTTTGATAATGAGGGAAGCATCTCTTTATATAGAAGACACAATATGAAATGGAGGGATAAGATTGAGAGGTGTAAAAAAGGAGGTCGGCTAGGATTAGAGGGTAGGTAGAAGAAATAGTAAAATAGTGAAAGGGGTAGGTAGTGTAGGAATTAAGAGATGAATGACATGTGTCATGTGTAAAAAAGGCTAATGAATTAATTAAATAAATAAAAATTTATTTAATTAATAGAAGAAGTAGGATCAATTAAATAAATAAAATATTTATTTAATTTAGGAAAAGGATAATTTAAATAAATAAATGTATTTATTTAAATGAGAAATAAGGCTAGAAGAGGATAAATGAATTAATTAAATAAATAAAGATTTATTTAATTAATAGAAGAATTCGGCTTAGATAATTAAATAAATAAAATATTTATTTAATTAGAGTGGACAATTTTGAGTGTCTACATTTTGCCCCTCTTTGAGACAATGCGGCTTATCTCGTTGTTTCAAAGAAGATAAGATGAACTGATACAGAGTTGCCCCAGAATGGGAATGATATGCCCCCTCGAGAGATTGGATGAAAATGTCTGGAAAGATTGCAGACAATCTCTCGATAAGAAAGACAAGATAGAATGGATTGACCGGATAAAGTAACAAAGTCACAGGATAATGAAGACTGACTCGGAAAATGAAGGCGAGGGCTAGGGTAGGCTATAAGATAGACCACAGGCAAAAGACATCCTCATTGTCATCTACACCTTCACGAGATCAAAGTGCAGAGCGAGAAAAAGAGCAGCAGCAGTCAGCAGCGATGGCTTTCGTACACAGATTCGACCGCGTTCGTCGATTTCAGAGACCAGCAGAGGTAGGAGAGCCGGTAAGTACCACCAAACCTCCTCGTACTTTGACGCATTTAATTTTGTCATTAATGCTTGTCGAATAGAGCAATAAATGTGCCTAGGAATAGTGTACAAAAAAGTGCAAAAACATGAAATTGCGTCTGCATCGGTGCCAGGCACATCTGTGTCTGACAGGTGCGTCTGTGTCGGTGCCAGGCACGTCTGTGTCTGGAACCGCATTTGTGCCAAATGTGGGCACATCTACGTCCTTCAGGGGTGTTTATGTTGCAAAGTGGCGTTTGCGATGTCTAGTTGCGTTTGTGCCCAGCATAGACACGTTTGTGTCAAACAGGCGCATCTGTGTTATCTAGGCGCGCTTGTGCAGTCAATAGGCGCGTTTGTAAGTTAAAAACGTGTTTATGTCTGAAAATGCAAGGTTTGGTCTTCTAGGTCAAATCGGCAGTTCTGTGATGAACATACGCTGTCGATTGGATAAGCTGCTGAGAGGATACACTCAAGCAGGTCCTCTAGGAAGACTAGGATAGATCAAGGCACTTTGTGATGAATAGGGAGCACCAAGATAGAGTACTTTGTGATGAACAGGGAGTACTAAAAGTATGAGCAACACTTTGTGATGAACAGGGAGTGCAAAATGTGAGTAACACTTTGTGATGAACAGGGAGTGTCACACACGTAGTACTTTGTGATGAATAGGGAGCACTACTAGGATAGATAGCAACACTTTGTGATGAACAGTGAGTGTCACTAGGGTAGACAGCCATATGCATTTAGATAGTGAGTAGCATTTTGTGATGAACAGTGAATGCCACCATGACTGACATGATTGATTTGTTTGACTGCAGGAGTATTTGCCTATGCTAGAGTCACGGGAGAGATTCCCGTCCACATAGAGGTTGCGACCAGAGTTGTATTTTCAGGATAGAGCTGCCATCAAGGAGATGGGTTTGAGACACGTATTGTATGTGCCTGAGTTTCGGGCAAACATGGGTTTGCTGACTGCGCTGGCCGAGAGATGGCATTCAGAGACTTGCACATTTCATTTGCCGATGGGTGAGATGACAATCACCCTTGAGGATGTTTATAGGATTCTGCGGATACCGATCGATGGAGAGCTGATTGCATATGATCGCGATGGAGACAGAGAGGCTTTGAGACAGGTGTTTCAGGATCCTGGCCTAGAGATAAGAGCAGGACATGTGGCATGGGACACCATGACCGCGACAGGATTAGCCTTGCCAGCTGTGATTGGAGGAGCTATCAGTGGGTTCCTATGTCCGAACAGAGCGACACGGGGGTTGGCAGTGGGCTGGAGAGGAGCACTGGAGATATTAGTGATGCAGCACACCAGATATGCGTGGGGTCCATGTGTTTTGGCCCACCTATATTATGAGCTTCACCAGTTTGTCTACCATG
Source organism: Cryptomeria japonica (assembly GCF_030272615.1). Classification (NCBI taxonomy): domain Eukaryota; kingdom Viridiplantae; phylum Streptophyta; class Pinopsida; order Cupressales; family Cupressaceae; genus Cryptomeria; species Cryptomeria japonica. Next base: position 177,620,300 of record NC_081413.1, on the reverse strand, counting down.
GATCAGTGGGACTGGGTTGTGGAGTGACACTTCTACAGGTTTGGGCGTATGAGCATCTGCCTATCACTCGGCCGATACATTTCAGAGGCAAGGGTCATGGACGGAGTTTTGTTCATATGTACGACATGATCACTTCACAGCCTCGGATTGGCAGGTTAGAGCATTGGCGGTGAGTGATAGATGACATTGACGTCATCATCTGGAGGCCATATCTGGGATGCGAGGAGTGGGAAGATGACACAGTGGAGCTGCCTTACACCTTCCAGAGCAGGTATTTGATTAGGCGGATGCCCTATATACTGGAGAGGCAGCTGGTGGATAGAGTATGCAGGCAGTATGGCAGGATCCAGAGGATGCCACGAGGCTCGGGTATGTATGCCCGTACAGTGAGGGATCAGGCGCAGTTCGGACCGTTATTGTCATATGATCAGGCAGTTACACAGCTGGCAGAGATGGTGCCCCTACCCTAGGATATGTGACCGGAGATCGAGGACGCCGGGATGGATGCAGAGTATTCAGCATATTGGGCCGAGCATCCATTCCCTCGACTGACAGATCCAGGAGAGCTACTGGAGGGCGATGGAGGAGGAGATGATGATGAGGATGGTGGGGGTGATGGAGGCCGAGGCCGACGGAGATGGAGGGGAGTAGTTGGGGAGAGGAGGGTGGCACCTCGGAGGGAGGGTGGATAGGAGGGACAGGCCCAGGTGGTGAGGGGTCACGGTGGAGTGCCCCTGCAGGTACCAGCAGCACAAGGACAGAGACAGGTACAGGGACCTAGGCACGTATCGAGACAGGTACCCGTTTAGGCGCCAGTACAGGTACAGGGACAGGTACGTGGGCAGGCACCCGTAGAGGGAGAGCCACAGGCAGAGGCAGAGGGTGGGGATCCAGAGGAGGATGAGCTGATTGAGCTCAGGGAGATCTGCCAAGGCCAGGCAGACGAGATCCAGGAGCTGGAGAGGGAGAGGGACTGACTCAGGATCAGGCTCAGGGATACTGAGCAGGAGAGGGATCAGGCGATTCAGTGCTACACTGAGGCTGAGACAGCGCTGAGGGTAGGGAGGCAGGTGGCAGAGGACACAAGAGTAGGCTACGCATATGTCCTGCGAGCCGAAGAGGAGATTGCCTACTGGAGGGACCTATATTATGGTGCCATGCCAGCAGATCAGCGGGCGAGGAGCTTCCATAGACCATCGCGGACAGCGACAGCTATGGGAGGGAGCCGGAGGAGACAGGCATCGAGTGGTGGGGTCATGGGTCCTCCACCACCACCAGATAGGGGGGACAGGCAGGATGATCCTGGAGCGGGTCCTTCTAGGGCTCAGATTCCATCGAGGCCAGGTGGCTCCGAGGGAGGGAGTTCATCATAGCCATAGAGGGCTCCCTTGTATCAGTATTTGTACCATTTTTTGTATTGTAGACACCTGCGGGTGATTGTAGCCATATGAATTTTTTTTGACATCATTGTATCATGACACTTTTGATTATATATATGAGAGATGATTCATTTTTGCGACAGCTATATGCATGTGTACCTATGTGATGAGATGTTCTTATAATGTATGTTTTATGATATGGATGCTTATGATATGGATGCAAATATGTACATGATGCAATGCAATATTTTTGTTCTTTTATGTTGTATATGTGATGCATGATGCAAATGTGAATGTATGTGATGCAGATGAATATAATAATGTAAATGTAAATTGTGCTAACAGGTGTTGTGTGCAGGATGTGATGCAGTTGTGATATCTATATGTATGTATGAAATGCTTATATGTGGTAATGTAGGTGCAACTACATGAAATGCAAATATTTTTAGTGTGTCATTATACTCAGTCATGTGATAGCGAGCTACGTGGACTCAAGAAGGACGATGGAAGTCAATCAAGAAAGGGGGATGAAAGACAGAAGATATGAAAGTGATAGAGCTTCTTGTGCGTTATCATCATTGAGCTTATTATGGCAAGTAGGTTATGACAATCGAGGCATATGTTCGACCCAGAAAGTCATTATACCCGTTTGCATGGAGATAAGACAGTCACAAACAAGGAATGCCCCAGTTCACACTAGACTCATAGTGTCCTCATATCCTTGGACAAGTCATAGCATTACTAAGAGACAATCCACAGACAGCAAATACAAATAAGTGACGATACCCCATCCTCGCCTTTCTAGTCAAAGACATCCTGGAGATAGAATCTCTAGTCAAAGACATCCTAGAAAAGCTAAAAGGCATGTCACTAGAAAGATAAAATCCAAAGAAAACCAAGACTCGACACCAACACCCACTGTAGTTCTCAAGTTTAGTGTCTCTTGTCACCTGTATAAGTCTTATTTGATTGTGGTCACAATGTTTACTTTCACAGAAAGGATAGATAGCACTGAACCATATGTTGTCTGAGTCTATTGAAAGATTTGATTTGTTGAAGCTCATTGTTGCTGCTGTGTCTCATCTAAAACTGACTGAATCCATGAAACTGATACTTTATTGCGAAGAAGATGAAACTTTATTGCGGATATGTGATGCAAATGTTACTTTATTGCGGATTGTGCGTGGATAGACTGAAGGAAGCTGGAAGAAACTGTACTCCTTGAAACATGTGATGTTCTCAGTTCCACACCCATCACTAGATGTAGGATTTTGCCTTAGCCACAGATAGGATCTGATTTATTATGGATGGAAAGGGAGGCGAAAAGGGAGGTTTATTATGAATGGCTAACCAATCTTGGGTAGATCAATAACAATCCATGATGGGAATGGGTAAGTTTATTATGAATGAATAGGTTGTGAGTGTGTGCAAAGTGAAATGATGAAGAGAATCCTGAAGGAGGGAGGAGCAATGTCTCTACACATGGCGCTGGTGACCCAGTTTTCACCATGGTACTTGCCCAGGGCACCACCGAAGTGGTTTTCACCATTGGACAAATTATTTCTCTTTACTTTTTTCGATTTTTCAATGTTTTTTGTGTCACAAGGCACCTGTTTGCCAGGTTTTCACCAAGTAACGATTTTTTTGTTTTATAATAATTTTTTTGTATTTTTGAATTTTTTGATTTTTTTTTTGTATTTTTGAAATTTTTGATTTTTTTGTATTTTTTGAATTAGGATACTCTGAAGAGCTATGTATAGAACCTGTGAAGGTGCATGCTGTTGATAGGATCCTCCAAAGGTTCACCTTCTGTAGTTGAGAGCTGATATGCCCCAGATCCATAGGTTGCTGTAACGATGTAAGGACCCAGCCAGTTGGGTTCGAACTTGCCCTTCTTCTCTCTTTCTTGCTGATTTTTGGGATTTTCTCTGAGAACTAAGTCACCTACCTCAAATGTGCAAGGCTTGACTTTGTGGTTGTAGTTGCGACTCATTCGTTGTTGGTAAGCCTTGAGATGATTAAAAGCAATTTGTCTCCTTTCATCTAGCAGTTCTAGTTCTTGTAAGCGAGAGACCCTGTAATCTTCATCGCTGATGATGTTTTTCAAAGAGACCCGTAAAGAAGGTAACTCGACCTCAATAGGCAAGATGGCTTCAGCGTCGTAGACAAGTGAGTAGGGTGTAGCTCTTGTAGGTGTGCGGGCACTTGTGCGGTAGGCCCAAAGTGCAGGATTGAGTTGGATATACCAGTTACGGCTAGCGTCGTCGACTGTCTTTTTGAGGATTTTAAGAATTGTTTTATTAGACGCCTCAGCTTGGCCATTACCTTGGGGGTAATATGGTGTGGAGAAACGATGGGAAATATGGAAGCGGTCACAGAGTTCACGAAGATCCTGATTTTTGAAGGGACGCCCGTTATCAGTAATAATGGACTTAGGAATACCATATCGGCAAATGATATAGTTAAGGATGAAGGTAGCAATTTGTTTCCCAATGACTTGTGTGAGAGGCACAGCCTCAATCCACTTTGTGAAATACTCTGTGACTGTGATAATGAATTTATGACCATTGGAAGAAGGAGGGTGAATCTTGCCTATGAGATTGAGTCCCCACTGACAAAAGGGCCAAGGAGACGCAAGTGGTTGTAGTTCTTGTGCTAGTGCATGTATGAGGTCTCCATGAATTTGACATTGCTTATATTTCTTGACGAACTGATATGAGTCTTTTTCCATATTGGGCCAGTAATATCCAGTCCTGATGAGTTTCTTAGCGAAGGTAGGACCACTAGTATGCGGACCACATATCCCTTCATGCACTTCACGTAATGCAATCTGAGCTTCGTCGCTTTCTAAACATCTAAGAAGAGTGCCATCTAGACCTCATCAGTATAGGATATCAGCTAGAATGACATATCGAGAGGATTGGCGAATGAAAGTGCGGCGTTGGTTGTTTGATAGATCAGGAGGTAAGATATTGTCGCGAAGATATGTGAATATGGAACCATATAACTGGGATTCAGGACCAACAACGCATATCATTTCAATAGGAGTGATCTCATATGAAGGAACCAACAGATTGTCTACCAGGAACTCATAGCAGGTTTCATTTTGAGGTAGGTCAATTAGTGAAGCAATTGTAGCCATGGCATCTGCAGCACGATTCTGCTCTCTTGGTATCTGCTCAAAATCTATCTTTGTGAAGTGCTATTTCAAATCATCTACCAGTTGCTTGTAAGGCATTAATTTTTCATTTTTTGTTTGGTAATCATCAGTTACTTGATGGATGACAAGTTGAGAATCCCCAAAAACACGAAGTTCTTGGATCTTCCACTGAACTGCAATTCGTAATCCAGTTGTTAATGCCTCATATTCTGCTATATTGTTAGTGCAAGGAAATGATAAGCGGTATGATTTTGGTATAGAATCGCCTTGAGGAGTTATAAAGAGAATACCAGCTCCTGCCCCATGTTGTGTGTATGAGCCGTCAAAGTACAATTGCCATGGCTTTGCCTGTGATATTGTTAAAATGGATTCATCTGGAAATTCTGAATTTAAAGGAACATCATCTATCATGGGAGCCTCTGCTAATTGATCCGCGATTGCTTGTCCTTTTATTGCTTTTCTGTCCACATACTCAATGTCGAATTCACTCAGGATCATTACCCACTTGGCCAGTCGCCCAGTAAGTGTAGCTTTGTTAAGAAGGTATTTTAATGGATCAATTCTTGCAATCAACTTAGTCTTATGAGTGAGCATATAATGTCGTAATTTCTGTGAAGCAAAGACCATAGCGAGACATGCACGCTCGATTGGTGTGTAATTTAGCTCATATCCCACCAATGTGCGACTGATATAGTATACTGCTTTTACCTTGCCGTCAGCTATTTGTTGCGCTAGGAGTGCCCCCAGTGCTGTTGGAGTAGCTGATATGTATAGTAACAAAGGCTGATCTAGAATTGGTGGCATCAAAACTGGCGGATTCAAAAGATAATCTTTGAGCATCTGAAAAGCTTGTTGACAGTTATCATCCCATTTGAACTTGATATTTTTATGTAGCAGGTGTTGAAAAGGACTACACTTATCTACAAGTTGTGCTATGAATCTTCGTATAGACTGGAGTCTCCCTTGTAAGGATCTAAGTTGACTGATATTTCTGGGTGGCGGCATGTCTAAGATAGCCTTGACTTTTGCTGGATCGGCTTCGATTCCTCTTTTGGACACAATGAATCCTAGGAGCTTCCCGGAGGTTACTCCAAAGACACATTTCTTGGGGTTTAATCTTACCTTGTACTTTTCCAACCGATCAAAGATGACTGAAAGTATGTCCAAATGTGTATCTCTGTCTATTGATTTACCCAAGAGATCATCAACATAATCTTCCACGGTTATGTGCATGAGATCATGAAAGATAGTGGTCATCGCTCTTTGATACGTAGCACCTGCATTTTTTAGCCCAAAGGGCATGACATTCCAACAGAAAGCTCCCCACGGACAAGTGAATGATGTTTTGTGTTGATCCTCGGGTGCAATCCTGATTTGATTATAACCAGAAAATCCATCCATTAAAGATAACATTTCGTGACCCGCTGTGAGATCAACGATCAAGTCGATATTTGGTAATGGGAAGTCATCTTTCAGACAAGCTTTGTTGATGTCTCTGAAATCTGTACATATTCTGATGCTGCGATCTGGTTTACTGACAAGTACTAAATTGGAGATCCATTCGGGATAATCAATTGGGCGTATGAATCCGACATCCAGTAATTTTTCCAGCTCTGCTTTGACTAGTAATGCCACTTGTGGATGCATTTTCCTTAATTTCTGTTTCACTGGCTTTGCCCCTGGTTTGACTGTCAAATGATGCATTACCAAATCCGGATCTAGTCCAGGCATATCAACGTATGACCATGCAAAGTTGATTTGTCGTTCTTTGAAGAAGCTTATGAATTTTGATTTTTCAGACTCTATTAATGATTGAGCCAGGAATATGTTGTGTGGAACCTCTTCTGTACCAATGTTTGTTTTGATAGTCTCCTCTACCAACATAGATGATTTTTCCTCATATGATGCTGGGAGAATGTCGAGCCTTCCATCTTCAAGTGCCTCAAAGAGGTTTTCGCCCTCAGATACGTCCTTTCTTTTTACTTTTTTGGGATCAGATAGCGCCACAGTGTGGTTTTCGCCATAAGACCCTTGATTTGTTCTTATTTTCACATTTTTGCGACTGGAAGGTCCGACACCCTCACCAAAATATGCCATGTTGTTAAGTTCTATGGTGTATCCTGCTTTGTGCTCCCCAGGGGGAAGATCATCTCGTATGCCAAGATAGTCAATAATAGCTTCGTCATTTTGAAATGTGTCAAATTGTGCTGGTCCTTCATAATCCCAGTCAATGAGTTGGTGGTGAACAAGGGGAAGGCCTTTAATATTTTCGGAGTTTGCAGGGCTAAGAGTGAAGATGTGGTTATATTCGGGTATATCGAGGCAATCGTCGAGGTCATCGATGGCACTCTCCTCATCTGTTTTGATCGCAAGCGAATCCAAATTGTCGTCACTAGTAGCGCCTTCCGAGACAGGTGTCCTCATCCTATGTGATTTCGACCTAGAACCTTGAGACGAAGACTGTGCGGAATCCTTATGGGTTGTTTCTTGCCCAACTCTGAACTTTTTATAAAATTCCTCTTCTTCTGTGGGTTCAGCTGGCTCTCTGAATGTCTTGGTGAGCTCATAGTCACTGGAGGATTTGTCTGAACCCCATTCCCATTCGTTGGAATCTATGGAATAGTAATCCTCTTGTTGAACTTTGGCAACTTTGATTTGTGATGCCTCTCCTGTCCTTTTAGTGTGGATCTTGGAAGTCAGAAAACCAAGTCCCTTTGAGCGCTCCCTTTTTACAGTCAATTCAGGTTGTAAGGGTTCCATGACGCCTTCTTTGCGTAACCCAAGAGGGCTTTTTCCATCATACCTGAATTTTTGTAGAATCTTGAAGCCTTTGCCATATTTCTCACAAGGTATATTGATCTGATCATGTGTGTGTCCTCTTCAATGTCTTTATAGAGAATCTTGTATAAATCTTCCTCTTCTAGTTCGCCCCATCTTTGAAAGGTAGTAGGATCCCATTTGAGTATCATGATGGATATTTGCTTGTTAGGATGTGGCCTTCCGTATTCTTTTGGAGAGCTCATGACTTGTCATAAATACATGGTCTGATTTAAAGTGTATTCTCCCATGCCTTTGTCCTGAAATTTGTCTTTAAGTTCACCTTGTTTTGATGTCGAAGGTTTCAATGACTCAGGATCAATGTATGCCGAAGAAGGAACAGCTTCACGATTACTGGGAATGATGGTCTCAGTATGTGATCTCAAGTTATTGCAATATATGAACGGATTAGGATCACCGTTAACTGTTACCTCGACTTCGTTGTGAGGAAACTTAATGCATTGATGATATGTCGATGGGACTGCCCTCATTTCATGAATCCAAGGACGTCCTAGCAATATATTATAAGTGAGGTCTAGATCCAGGACTTGACAAACCACATCCTTTATGACTGGCCCAATTCTTAGAGGTAAGGTGACTGTGCCCTTGGATGAATGCTCTTCATCATCATATGCCTTGATGGTGATTTGATTTGTTGAATTCACAGCTTTATCAGAATATCCCAATTGTTTAATGGTGCTCAATGTACAAATGTTTAGATGAGCTCCTCCATCTATCAGGACTCACTTTATTTGATGTTTGTGTATGAAGGCTTCAATATGTAATGGTGCATTATGTGGCTGACTTACAGAGGCGTCATCGGCTTCTGTGAATGTAAGGGAATGTGGAATGGAAAGGTATCCCACCATGGCTTGAAATTGGTCCACGTTCAGATCAGTAGGAACGACAGTGTCTCTCAAGATTTTGTCAAGAATAGCTTTATGAGCGGGGGATATACGTAGGAGCTCAAGGATGGAGATGAGCGCGGGTGTCTTCCCTAACTGTTCTATAAGGTCATACTCAGGTTTAGTAGATGAAGAAGAGGCATTTTTAGTGGAAGCACCTGGCAAAGTAATTTTACCTCGACGAGTTGTAACATGACATTCAGAGGTAGGTTCAGAAGAAGATCCAACACCTCTTAGAACAATCTTGGGTCGCTGAGGAGGATTCTCAGGGTTTTTGTTCTTGATGGTAATAGTAGAGATATGATTGTCCATCGAGATATGATTGATAGTTGAATCATAGTTGTAAGGTGCTCTAGTATAGTTTGCCTGAACATCTGTGACTTGGGCTTTTCCTTTGTCATGCTTTGGGAATGGTTCCTTAAACATCTCATGTTCTTGATTGGATGAGTGTCCCTCAATCTCAATGTCACCTCTATCAATGAGATCTTGCACAATGTTCTTCAGTCGATGGCAATTACCTGTCGTATGACCCTTGCTCTTATGAAACTCACAATACTCATCATCATTCCACCAATTTGGTTTGACCTTTGGTTCATATGGAGGAAAATCTGGAACTGTGATCACTTTGTTTGCCACAAGCTTTTTGAATACTGATTCAAGTGGTTCTCCCAATGGGGTGTACTTCCTTCATGGTCTAGAAGTTGTTTGAGTATTCACTTGATTGTTTGTAGAACTTGATCCTGAAAAGATGAACTTGGGTCTCACTGTATTGGCATTAACAACACCATCATTGACTGTGTTCTTGTTTTTATTCCAAAATCTTGGCTTGTCTTTTCCTTTAAAGTCATCTTTGTTTTCTTTGAATATTTTAATGACTCCTTGTTCAATTAAGACCTTTTCTGTTGCTAAGCCCTTTTCAATAACATCCTTGAAGGTGGACAAACAAGCTTTCCTTAGATCATAGCCAATATCCTTGTTAACGTTTTGAGTGAACATTTCTACCATTTGTTTCTGTGGAATTTCACAAGAGCATCTGCTGGCTAGATTTCTCCATCTTTGTAAAAATGATGCAAAAGATTCTCCCTCCTTTTGCTTAATATTGCACAAAGTAGTGATTGAGATATCTGTCTCAATATTGTAGGAGAAATGCTGAATAAATGCCTCTGCTAAGTCACCCCATGACTTAATACCAGGAGGTAATTGAGAGAACCATTCCATAGCTTGATCGCCTAAGCTTTGCGGGAACAACCTCATCAAATATGTTTCTTCTGCCGCTACCTCTATGCAAGCTGTGAAAAATTGTCGTATGTGTGCCTTGGGGTCTCCTTTTCCTCTATACTTGTCAAATTTTGGCGTCACAAAGTGTGTAGGGAATGGAGGCATTGGAATGCTCTTATCAAATGGATAAGGACATATGTCTCTCATTGTGTATGTTGGTTTTGGTGTACTCATGTCCTCCATTTTCTTTTGTAAATCTCTGATTTGTTGCTCCAAATTATTCTTAGGTGGCGATCGATTTCTTGTAGCATACCCCATGTTTGAGACACCAATTTGAGGAGGTGCATGTTGCATTTATGGATGATATTGATCATAGACATGTTCATATGGAGGAGGTTTATATTGATGTGGCATATAGGGAGCACTTGGTATAGCTTCATGTTGAGGAACCCCATATCTATTTTGTGCATATATACCATATTCAATAGGCACGTCATGTTCTATTGTGTTGCCCCCAAATTTGACATGAGGTTTCCTTGTGTCCAAATTTTGAGCATGCCTTTGAATGTCCACTTATTTTGATTGATCCATAGCTTGAGCATGTGATTGAGCATATCTATCTGCATAAGACTTCCATAATGGTCTTCGAAGGTAAGTATCATATGTTTGACCGTGTGTATGTGGGATTTCTAGTTTTTGAAGCAAAGCTGATGGTGATTTAGGTACCATATGTGGTCCTCTATTTCCTCCACTATTGGGTCTCCTTTGATCCATGTTGGAGTGAGTTTGTTGCGAGGGTCGGTTTTCCATAGGTTGAGACATGTCAAAGTCATGAGGTATTTTAGCTCCACTTTGTGCCATCATGTGTAAGAAGTATTGTCTATCCCTCTTCATTATCTCTTCAACCAATCTATTGAAATGAGGATTCATTATCGATTCTTCTACATCTGCTGATTGTATTGAAAAGTTGTCCACATTGTCATTGTGTGTAGGCTTGTTGTTTGTAGTGTCTGCATTTTCCACATTTGGAATGTGTCTATAAACATCCATGTCAGGTAATGTAGTGTGCTCAGGATTGAAAAATAAATCGTTGTCATACTCATAAGAACTCATGTTTGCGGACTCTTGAGCTTCTTTAGCTTTTCTCCTAGATTTTTGAAGATAGGTTTCAACCATGAACTAGGTGTTTGACCAAGATGTGAGAGACTAGATGAAAAATGAAAAGAGTATGGAAGACCAAGAATTGTATGGAGTGTAAATGAATCTTGAGGTGTACTTGCAATGTCCAAAGTGTAAGACCAAGTATGTAAGTAGTAGAGTAGGTGTGACTTCCAAAGAGAGGATAGTTTCTCTTGATGAGGTGAGCTGACCTTGACTCTAAGTAAGACCAAATGAGACCCAAAGTTAAGAAACCTTGATGAGGGACCACTTAGCAAAGTGTTGTTGTATGTAGTGTGTTGACAAAGTATGATGAAGACAAGCAAGTGACCTTTTGACTCAAGTTTAGACAAGTATGAATGTAAAATGAGATGTGAAGCAATGATGGACTGTATGAGACCTAGAGACAGGTTGAATGCTAGATGAAACCTGAAGAAACAACCTAGGAAGCTCAAGTATTCCGAAACTGATTTCTCTTGTTTGCTGGATTGTGAAATTTTTCAATTCTGAACACAGACGCTTCTGTATACTTCACAGACGCGATTCCCAGACACAGACGTGTCTCTGTTCGACACAGACGCTATTATGCCCTTCATAGACGCGCTTAGATGACTCAGACGCGGTTAAAACAAACATAGACGCGTTTCTGTAAACTTCGTGCAATTTTTCCAATCTGTGAAGTTGTTTTGTTGTGACCAAATCCGACTGTGTGACTGTTTTTCTTGACAAGAGGACACAATGTTGATGAAGACTCAATGTTTGCAAGTGTTTAGACTCCAAAAGTGTGTTGTTTGATGTAAAAAAAAATTGCATACACTTGAAGACACAAAAGACACAATGTTTTGTTGTTTGGTCTTGAATGTTTTGAATGTTTAACACAAGACAAGCACAATTCTTATGGCTGGCCAAGACAATAGTTGTTGATCCCACATAGGGTTTTACCCCCGAGGCTACGCTATTCAGAGCGGATACTTAGATGCTTGACCTCACTGGCTCCACCTTCGGTACTCACTTCTCGGGTCAGCCAAGCATCAGTCCCCATGAAAACTCCCCATGGCGAACTTTGTATCTCTACTAAGAACCGTATGTGTGTGGGCCGCTACCAGAGGTCTGACCTCCTGCCCCAACAACTAGAAGGATTTGGGCTTCTAAAACAACTAGTAAGGGCATCCGCTCATGTGGCCATACATGCGGCACTTTCAGCTCTGTAAATACAGAAGGCTCCCAGCCGGTAGGGGTTACGCCCTACAAATGATCAAATAAATTTGATCAAACGGGTTTATGGGGAGACATAGTGTCGGTATGAACTAATCAGCACACGTTATTCATAGTTTTCACCATGAATACATTTGATTATAGTGGTTCGGATGAGGTGGGTTTTCCTCGCTAACACTTGGGTCGTTCTCTTCTCACTAGTAGTCCTAATGACCACACGGGAAGACAGGCCCTCTAAAGATTAAACAAAAAGAGCCTATTGCTCAAGACACAAAAGACAATGATTCAATTTTAGTGCACCAATGGAAGTGTTTGCTAATCTATGAAAACAAGGCACACAACAAAATTTCAAAAACCCTAGCCAAGGACCTGCAACAAAATTTGTTAGTAGTTTGGGTTGTTTCAAATGATCACCCCTTCCTGCAAGCACACAAGTTAGGTAAATTTTAGAAACCCAAAAGACTTTGTGAAAGAGGGGCCTTCAACCAAAACGTTTTTGATTCCCAAAACAAGCTGCACAAACTTAGTTAGCTAGATCTGAAAGGGTTAGTCCAAAAATAAACCAGATCTGAAACCCTAAGTACGAAATCCGAAAATTGAATCAAAGAAAATTTGAAAATTTCGAAACAGTAAAACACAGACGCTTTTACCCCAGACACAGATGCTTCTGTATGACACAGACGCAGTTCTGTGATGCACAGACGCGGGAAAAAATCACAGACGCCCTTCTCTGACACAGACGCGAACAGAAACAACACAAACGCGCTTATAAAACACAGACGCCCCTGTCTAAAACCTGTAAAATAAAATTTGTCGAAAACACAGACGCGACCCTAGATTCCTCAGACGCGCTTGAAAATCAAAGACGCGATCCGAAAGTTCGCAGACGCGGAAAAACCTAAAATGTCGTCGAAAAATGTCCGATCTGCAACTTCAAAAACGCAAATTCTGCAACAAAAAGGTTAAATGCAAAGGGACAAGTGTCCCACCGGGCATGCCAAAATGTGTATGGTGAAAATGGATAACAATAATAACAATATTGAAAGGCTAAATGAATTCAACCACCAAACCCTAGCCTAACAATCAACAAATATCCACCATAACATATGAAGATTACCTAAGACAATGCAAATCAAATGAAATCACAAAGATTATACCATCACATGTCCAATAGGGTTTTGATCTCCATTCTTCCTATCTCCATTGATCTTGCTTGATATATTTGCTCTCAGATTTTATATGCACAAGAGCTCAACAAAGAACGGAATGTGGTTGCAAAAAGGATCGTAGTGTAGTCGAGTCTTCAAGATTGTCGATTAGGGTTTGATAATGAGGGAAGCATCTCTTTATATAGAAGACACAATATGAAATGGAGGGATAAGATTGAGAGGTGTAAAAAACGAGGCCGGCTAGGATTAGAGGGTAGGTAGAAGAAATAGTAAAATAGTGAAAGGGGTAGGTAGTGTAGGAATTAAGAGATGAATGACATGTGTCATGTGTAGAAAAGGCTAATGAATCAATTAAATAAATAAAAAATTATTTAATTAATAGAAGAAGTAGGATCAATTAAATAAATAAAATATTTATTTAATTTAGGAAAAGGATAATTTAAATAAATAAATGTATTTATTTAAATGAGAAATAAGGCTAGAAGAGGATAAATGAATTAATTAAATAAATAAAGATTTATTTAATTAATAGAAGAATTAGGCTTAGATAATTAAATAAATAAAATATTTATTTAATTAGAGTGGACAATTTTGAGTGTCTACAGTTGGAGGTCAGCCTAATTGATAATTTACCTAGAGAACCCTATATAAAGACATTTTATCAACCTATTTTCAGCTAAGCAATTTAAGTCTCCATCCTTAATATTCATGCATCCACGAATCATTCATTATCAAGCATTTTTAGAGATCTTCAAGGTTGCATATTCATCATTCAACCATTATGGATCAAAATTACACCAATCTTATCAAGCATGTGTGTGTGATTAGGGTTTTGTGTTTGTCATACCATTTCATACAATATATGTGATTACATTCAAAGAGAAAAGCATAATCATCAACAATTGTAGATCTAAGGAAACCAGTATAGAGTTGCGTCCGGGTGGATCAACAAGATTCAGAGAGACGAATAGGTTAACGTTTTGATGGTGTAATATTTAGAGGACGATGGAAAATTGACTCTACTTGGTCCCGAAAAATTTGGCTGAACTTTTGGGAACAGATTTGAAACATATTCTTTTGCTCAGATCTAGGTTGGTGGCTTCATGTGACGTCTATAGCTCACCATTTCTACCCGATCTCTTCAATAAGGAACCACAAATATGATCAAAATCTTGGTCTTTCAAGGATAGATCTATTAGGTTCCTCTCCTCCCTAATATAATGGTTAATTAGGTCATTTAGTGGTTTGATTATCTTAATTTAACCTTAACCCTAATTTTTGACCATTATAACATAGTATATTGTTAGTCATAAAACAAAAGGATATGAGGGAATGAAGGATAGGAGTACATATGCATCAAAATTTAAAATGCACAAAATTGGTGTGGTATGCAATGATAGACCTACAAAATTTAGAGGTCTATACTCGAATACATGACAAATGAGTGGCAATAATGCCCAAAACACACAATGGTAGAAGTATAGGGATCAAAACTTTTATATAAATAATGAGGGTCAAACCCTAATTAAAATATAATAGTGAGGAGAAATGACGACGTTCAGAGATGATCTAACTAAATATGATCACCTCAGTTAGACTATAAAACAACGTCACATCTTCACACAATTGAATTTATTTATACAAAAATCTATAAAAACAATGTTTTATTAATTCAATATGAAAATACACCAATACCTTATAAATAAAATTGAATTCAACCTTCAATTATAATAACTCATCAGTTATAACACACATGTTCAAATCTTTTATCTAGTTCTTTCTTGATCTTTAGTTTCTTCTTTTGAATCCCTTTCCCCTTCTCTATTCATAATTTAAATGTTGACCCTTCTTATAGAGAAAGGTGATGTAATACTTAATATCACTAGTCAAAGATATAATACCTTTCCTTATGATCCAATGCTAAATGATTACTTGGACACATTGTTATGAAACATATATGTGACCCTTCATTCATGAATTCAAAAAGATGTAAGCTGTCATTTCCAATGCATCCTTGACCACATACCTCGTTATATATAAACATGGGCTAATATATTGTTGACAAAATGTTAACCTAGAAAAATATGTGATCATGTGAATCATACGGGAACCTGCGCTGAAGATGAGTTTTGGGTTTCACACTGACACAATCAGAAAACTTATTTGTCTGGATCTACCAATTGTTAAACGCCTAAAAGTTTTTTAAGTTCATTCTGCCAATTCAACTCTATGGCATGGAATTCAAAGGCTTGAGTTTAATCAGTCGACACCGGCCATTGAATTGTATATGAATTGTACTCGCTAGTGTTGAGATTTTCACCGTCCACTCCACCAACCACATTTCAAATAATCTTCTCCATCCTTCCAAATGTGGATGAAACAAACGAGAGACCAAACAAAATTAAAAGTCGGCCCCCACATTCTGCAAATTCGATAAATATTCTTATGTTTTTAAACTATGTATGAAGAGATAAAATCATAAGATCTAAGAACATTTAGGTTTATTTACTACTTAGTACAATTAAATCAACCAATTTTTTTTATTATCTAGTCTCCATATTTAAAGAATGTTCATAATACAATTTTATTTAATTATCATCAATTTGTAATTTTTTAATTAACAATACTTTAAATTTTATATTTCAACCTAATCAAGATTTATAGGATAATTATAAATATGATAATAAGAATATTTTTTTTCAAACTTATGTGGTATATATGTAGGCATATCTATTTAGCTAGAGGTAAAGTGATAAATTTTCGTGTCTAAAGTGTTCAAATATTTGCGTGTTCCGTCCTGTGTGTTTCAAACCGCATTTACTACAGGATTTTTTGTGTTTATTATGGCTCCGACCAACTTTTGCCCAACAGTTTATGCTGCTGTTGGAGTTGTTGCAACAGAACCTCATGGCACCACCGAGCAAACGCCCTCGCAAGTTTGTCTCGAAAATGTTTCACGAGGTATGTCCTCGCCTGATGTTGTACTTCCTGTTCAGGACTTTGACAATGCCTGTGACTGGCTTGAAAAATGTACTTTGATAGGATATTTTGTGGGTAGGATCCCTCTGGAAAGCATGCTTCGAGACTGAGTCGCCAAAGCTTGGTCTCCTCACGGAGTCAGGCTTGATGGTGTCCAAAGTCTCACGAAAGGTTTTTTTTTGTTTCTCTTTTGAAACCCTTCCCATGTCGAGGCTATTCTCTCTCATGGTCTGTGGACTGTTAGGTTGTCCCTTCTGGTCTTCCAGCGTTGGTCTCGCGATTTTTCTGTTTCAGATGACAAAAAAATGTGAGTTCCAGTCTAGGTTGAGTTCCCTGGTCTTCCTTTGCCTTGTTGTCCCTTCATGCAAACCATTGCTCAGTCTGTTGGCAAAGTTGTTTGCCTCGAGCCAGGCCATTTTTTTAATGCTTGCCCTCAAAAGAGGGTATGTGTTGAGGTCGGCCTTTCTCGCAACTTGAAAGAAACTATTGATCTGCTTTATCTGAACTTACCCAACACTTGTTATTGATGCCAATCAACGGATCACAAGATCAGGGATTGTCCCTTGGCAACTCCGAAATTAAAACCCCTTGTTAAGGAATCTGGCTCTCGACCAATGGAGGGAGCCAAGAAGGATGAATTGACCACGGCGGTTCGTAAAGGAAAAACCCCTGTGGTTTCGGCCCAAAAGACTCCCGTCGGTTCTAGTTCTCAACTGACAATGGGTCCTCCTGTGTAGTCTCTGTCTTCCTAGGCCGCTCCCACTCCGGTTTCAAACCCTGCTCAACAGGGGAATGCTTCTTCTGAGGGTGTTGCTCACCCCCCTTGGGTGCACACTCCTCAAGCTGTGTCTGCAATTCTGCTCCACACTCTCTACGTCGTTCTTGCAGCCCTTCAGGGCGTGCTGAGACTATAGATGGTGGTTCAGAAAAATGACAAGTCATCTCCAGTGGGGAACAATATTTTTTACGCAATAGTTTCTCCTCTCTTGGGGACAAAAATGATATGTTGGTTTTGTCATGAATTACATCTCATGGAATGTTCGAGGTCTCACAGACCTTGCCAGAAAGTATTCTATTCGAGATTTTCATCAACATATTGTAGGCCTGGATGTTCTTTGCCTCTTGGAAGTTGAAATTATAGGTTTCATGCTTAATGTTGCATGCCATGTTATTTGGCTAGATAACCTTGTTTTTTCATTCTAGCATGAAGCTGGTCGAGGGAGAGTTGTCACTCTCCTTTCACCTCGGTGGTGCTCTACAGTTATTTCTCATGGGGTTGATCCCATGCAATGCATCGTCTGGGTTTTGCTTTCTATTGATAATCATTCCGTTGGGATCGTTAATGTTTATGCTCCCAATGATTCGCTTGAAAGATCATACCTCTGGCAATGGATTGCGAATAATCTTCCACTTGCCACATGGTTCATGTGTGGGGATTTCAATATGGTTGAGGTGGCTTCTGATAAGGATGGTTTTTTGCCTTTCCATTGGACAACTGGAGAGAGGGAAGCTTGGTATTATATGCGCAATAAATTGGGTCTTTTCGATCCCAACACCAATCGTTGCCATCCTGGTGGGGTGTGGTACTCTTGGTCTAATTTCAAAGCTGACTTTGACAGAATTCTTAAAAGGCTTGATCGTGCTATGATATCTGCGCAATCTTTTTTCTCTTTTTCTGAAGATCTTGGTCTACTCGTCACTCCTCTGGTTGATGTGACACTGCTAGACCACTTCCCCATAAATTTTAGCATTGAATGGCAGACAGCTAGGTAGCGTCTTTCCAAAATGCAATTCTACCTCAACAAGTCTCTTCTTCACCATCAGTCCATGATGGGCCACATTCAAAGAGTGTGGAATCTTGAGCCAAGGCCCTGTCATCACGCTGGTTGGATTGAGTGGTGGCATGACGCCATTTCCCACTCTGTGAGGTTTTTGCGCATTTATGGTAGGCAACTTGCCATCTACTGCAGGCAGTCGTATGATGTGACCACCAAAGCTCTATGTGTCGCCACAAAATCTTTGGCTTTGAATCCTTTTGATTCTACCCTGCAACTTCATTTAGCCCAACTCCATCATCAGAAGCAAGTTGCTAATAGTCACTCTGCTAGAGGAGCTCAAATCAAAGCCAGATTACACTGGCTTAAGGTGGGTGATAGAGCTTCTAAGGAATTCTTCCTAGATATACATGCTCATCATACCTCTATTGGGATTAAGAAAATAAAAGAAGGACAGGCTCTTCTCACCGAGCTTCCTAACATATTGCAAGCCTTTGTCCATCATTATGAGAAGGTGTTCACAGTGCAGGGAGATTCTCCAGCCAGAACCCAAGCCTTACAAGATTGCTTAGCTGTTGTTCCCAAATGACTCTCTGACTCACAACAAGCCTTATGTGATCTCTTACTAACCATTGATGATCTCAAAGAAGCCGCTTTTTCTATGGCAGATGACAAAGCCCCGAGTTGTGATAGCTTCCCCTATTAATTATACAAAGCTCTTTGGCCTTGTGTTTGTCCTGACCTTCATAAGGTCTATCTGGAAGCTTTTCATTCCCGCTCCTTGGAAAAAATGATTAATTGGGGTAACATCAAGTTTATCCCTAAGGCTGGGGACCCAGAGGACATTTGCAATTGGTGGCCTATCACCTTGCTTAATGTCTCTTATAAGATCATTGCCAAAGCTTTGGCCCTTAAGATTTGACATCTCCTACCACTTATTGTCCGCCCAAAACAGACTGGATTCATTAAATCCAGGTTTATTCTGGATAATATTATTGTTGTTTGGGAAGGTATGGATTGGGCCAGATGCTCTCAACGATGGGCAATGTTTCTTAAGATTGACTTTTCTAAAGCATATGATCGCACTGAATGTTCTTTTATCTTGGCTATGCTCAAAGCCCTAGGCTTTGGTCCCCGATTCATCCAGTCTATGCAGATGCTATTCGGGGATGCCTTGGCTTGCATTACCATTAATGGCTTGCAGTCTGAGGCTTTTGGCCTTTTCAGATCCATTCATCAGGGGTGCCCTTTGGCTCCTACCTTATATGTTCTTGTTGCAGAAGGGTTTGGTTACTTACTTGCTAATGCTATCGCTTTTGAGCGTGTCTGTGGTATCTCCCCACCTAAGTCACCTTCCTAGCTTGTCAATGGCCACTTCGTCGATGATTCCTTTCTCACTCTCATTGAGGATGAAGATAATGTGCAATCCGCTCTTCAGTGTCTTAACACTTTTTTCTTGGCTTCTGGTTCGGCCATTCAGTGGCACAAGACATAATGTTATAGATAGTCCTTTCTTCCTGCTCGGCCTTGGATCCTTCAGTATGACTAGAAATGGCTTCAGTATGGTGAAATATTTCACTTTCTGGGCATTCCTTTTGCCTTCCAAGCTTCTCCTTCGGATCTCTGGCAAGCTGTCTTAGACAAAATCGAGAAAAAGATTGCCTACTAGATCACCAAGCCTCTTTCTTTGACTAGTAAATTCCAAGTATGTTCCAAGTGTTGGTCGCCACCCATGTTTACTATTCTTCATGTTAGGCTCCTTCAAAGACCTCTTACATGAAGTTGGAAAGACTTCTGCGGACCTTTCTTTGGGCCTTAGAGTCTAACCATCATGATTTTCATAGGGTTTCTTGGGAGTACTGTTGTCTCCCCAAGGAATCCGATGGTCTCCGCCTTATTTCCACCCAGAACCAAGGGCTGGCCATATGTGTTAAATGGGTTATTAGAGCCTTATCTGGAGATGAGGCCTAGAAAATTCTTTCCAACATTGTATTTCTTTAGGCTTTCCTTCTAAAAGGCCAACCTGGATAGGGATAGGCTTGCAAACCTTGCTCACCATGACAGACCCTGTTCAGATACAGGGTTCTTTTATGGTCAAAAGTATCTGGCATTCTTGGGAAGCTATCAAGCCTTGGCTGTGGTGGGTCGGCAATGGATTTCAGGATGGGTTATCCATAAATCAACACAACCTCTGGTGGTCCCCTCCTTTTTAGGTGCAAGGGTTACCTTTGGCCAAAATTCAAGGTGTCAGTGATCTACGCTTTCACAAGCATGACATTTGTACCTCTAAGGATATTTTTTCTAGATCTACTATGAGCCTCCGGTCTTGGGAGGACCTCTAGGACCAATTTCGCGTATCTCGGCCAGATCGACAGACTTATGACCTTTTGGTTTTGGCCCTTCCCTCAAATTTTCTTCATAAGCTTGGTATTTGGTTTGTTAGACCTTGGTGGAAAGACTAGAAGTGGTATCCTTGGACTCCTTTTACCAACTACAAATCCAAAATGGGTTATCTCTGGTTGGTTCCTCATTTGCCTATGGTTCATACTCTCAACCAGTGGTGGCACTTGCAGTCTTTCTAGACTGCCTGGAGATTTAGGTTTTTGGTTGTCTAGTCTGCCATCATCGAGCCTAAGATTGCTCACTTTTCTTGGTGTGTTCTCTTTCAAGGCCTTACTTTGGGTTCCAGACTCAAACATTTGGGATTTCCTGACCCTCGATGCCCTTTTTATGGTCACCTAGAAACTTTTATGCACATCTTTTGGTTCTGTAGAAGAGCTCAACGGTATTGGAGCTGGATTCATGACTTTTTTCGACCTTTTCAGCTTGAGCCATTTTCCTGAGACATGGCTCTTCTAGGTGATTCGCCTATAATCCCCTATAAATTCTCCCAGATATGGCATGCTTTTAGAATGGAGATCTTTTTCACTCTTTGGAAGGATAGAAATGCTGTTATTTTTTCTCACAGCTACTTGGATATTAATGTTTCACTTTATGCTAAAGCTTGCCTTTGTAATAATGTATTAATGCATTTTCAGGTTCAAGCTGACAAGGTGGCCCTTGAGGTGGCCCACCTTTAGGAGCTCCTTCAACACTGGGGTAATTCCCCTTGTGCGATTTCCCAAGCACCGCCGGACTTTGTCTCTGTTGACCGTACTCCGGCCCGTGGCCACTGACGCGGTCCTAGCCTCCCCGCTGCCCCTCGGGTGGGAGAGATGTTCCTTGGCGTCGTTACTTGGCTTCCCCTCCGTGGCATGGCTTTGGCTCGAGGTGGCCCTCTGATGCTCTCGTGGCCTTTTCTCCTCCTGCTGCTGATTCTGGGTGGCCATCTACCACCACCTCTAAGTTTCCTCACCTGGAATTGACGATCTCGCCTCCCAAGAAGGAGGAACAAGAAATTGAAAAAGATCCTGAAGATGGGTGGTCTGTTCCAGACTGGACTCCTGGCCCCACTAATGTATGGGGCAAAAAAGATGATCTTGTTCCTCCTCCCTCAGCTGCCACTGCTTTGGCTGCATGAGGAATTTTTTGATGAATATCTTGTTGTCATTTTTTTTTGTTTTCGGCCGCTGGCCAAGTGACTCTCGCGGGGTGATCTTGTATCCCCCGACCTTTTTTTGTGAATATGTACTTTAATATTTCTTATTAATAGAGAAGGCCTATTCATCAACAAAATATTACATCTGGGTTTCTTTTGTGTAGTGAACTATCCTCATCTTATTTTTTTTGTTTGATCATGATGATTCTAATTATGATAAAAAATAGGTGATTCTCTCTTCACGTTGGAATGAGAAGAAGTGTTAACAACATAATGAGACAATCTAGTATTTTTCAATAATGTATGCTCATATTTGTATATAACAACACATAAATCTAAAAGTAAATGATAAGGCATTCAAAACACTTATATTTTCATGAGTGAAAATAAACTATCAATAAGTAAACTTTAAAGATAACCATTCAATAGTATAAAATTTAAATTAGTAGTTGAGGTTAAAGCCATCACTAACTGATATATTTTTTTCTTCGAATGTATGGTAATAAGTTATCTTAGGTCTAATGTTATAATGAAAATCTGCAATGAAATTAATAACTAGATCCACAAAAGAAGTTATAGGAGCATCTGGCGTATCCATGCAAATTAATGACTACTAGAGCTTGTTAACAATAATTTAGCAATAAACTTCTCATGAATTTATATGAAAAAAGAAATTTGGAAGGTAAATGAAAAAATGGACAACCTCTACTATCACACCTTATATTAAGAAAATGTGTTATAAAACTAGTTGGTGATGGATAAGACATGATGCAATATGACAGTAGCTTATGCAATATGTAATTAGTTAAATCTTTGATTTTTAATTCTTTCCTATTTATCAACAATGCAACAATATAAATGGTTCAATCCACCCATGATGTAGTTTAAATAATATGAAAGATAGTACTCTACTACCCTTTGGATTCATGTGTGAATGCATATTATATTTATAGTGGAGGTGGATGGAAAATACATATTATCAATATATGACACATTATCCTCACACTTACAAAATAAAAATTGTAAAAGATCCTTTTGTTGTTGTTTTCCTTACGCATTCTCTCTTCATGTGTTTTCTCAAAATGAGATGTATAATATAGGCCTCTAGAAGTATTTTCTCCCTCTCGACCCTTTTCCCTCCCTCCCTCCCTCCCTCTCTTACTCACACACACAAACATAAATATAAACATGTGAATGAATAAAAGGATCCAAAAAGGAAATATCATGTGTATTAAAAGGCATATAAGCCATGATGAAAATAAGAATCTATGGGAATTGCTAAAGGAATTGTAGAAGATGTATACAAAAATAATATGCAATAATTAAATAGTAAAATAACATAAAAAATTACATACAAAGCTTGGAAGTATATCAAAAATCCTCCTTGGAGAAAATTATTATTAGCTTTTTTAACTAGTGTATCACCAAACATATATATTAATGCATCAATAAATTATGTGTATGAGTATAATATGAACATAAAACTTTGATCTAACATCTTTTAGTTTAATTCAAATTCATCTAGCCTAATTCTTCCTATTCTAATAATTAATTAAATTATATTTAATTAATTATTATTCCTAAGAAATTAATTGATATTTAATTATGTTTCTAGTTAATTCTTCCTAAAGGTTGATTAATTTAATTTACCTAAACTCAACCATAGCCCAAATCCTTAAATTCTTCTATCTTGATTAGTTAATTAATTCCTTTATTAATTAACTAATCATCCTCTTAATCATCATTAACATTTTCAGCAAATATTTAATTCTCCAAAATCCCCAAACCTATAGTCATGTGTCAGGAGTCCTCCAAATATTCATAGATGCATGCATGCACATGTCAATTTCCCACTTCCAAGTCTTCTTTTGACCAAATATTTTATATAGTTCTCTCTGATGTGTGAGGATCTACTCTTCCCAAAACTCTTATCTTTTCTCCATTTGTCATCTTTACAATCTTATACGTCTTCCACTTGTCATCTTCTTTTTCTTCTCAATAGGTGCTCGCACATGTGTGAGCACACCTTACTCTCTTTCCCATGACATTTGCTTTCTTCACATGTCCCCATCTTGTGGAGCTTGTTGCAAGGCTAATTGTTCAATCCATTTCACCTCCTCTCATGCAATCTTATCCCTTCATGCCTCATTACAACTTGACTCTCTATTCTTCCAACAACAAATTATAAATTGGAGCATCTTCCCTTTGCTTATCCATTACTTGAATGCAAACTATCATTATGCTCAAATTTATACCAGAGAATCATTGTCATCATGCTGATATACCGAGAAATCCATATTCAAATCAACAAAGTAGAAATTCAAGTGAGTTGGGTGCATTACTTTGGCTCAAGAAAGAAGAGGAAAGGTAATTGATTTTTATGTTTAATTCATTTAACCTCTACATTTTATCATCTTCGTGTACAATCTTTAATATCTCTATAAAAATATACAGTCAGTGCTTTTAAATGATGTGCGCCATAAAACGAATCATCATGAGAAGATAAAGAACTATCACTCTACTCCTCTCTAAAGTTTAAATGAATAGAAATTAATTCAAAATATATAGAAGGGCCTTTATGAATTGCATGGGGGATACAAAGTACAAACTCAAAGGAATAGGAAACATGTGCATCTACATCACTGGAGTTGAAATAAAATGTAACACCAACAAAAACACCATGAATAATAATTGAAATATAATAGAGCCTAGATATACACATGGAATTTTTGAGTAGGTTTTCAACATGGTACTTTTCTAAGGCAACACGAAAACGTTGTTTTCACTAGAGGAATTTTTTAAAAAAAAATTCAGTTGGAATGATTCATAGATGACATATATTCAAAGGTTCATCTATGTCTAGTAGTAACATTTTCTTAGAAGCTTCTTATCTAGGATCATGCCACTAGTATATAAGAACTACAAATGCCATCATGAACCTTTCCAATTATAATATTAGCCTCTACTATGTACTTAAATACCTTAGTAAGAAGCCACCAAATCCATTTTCATATAAGGTATCATCAAGGATAGTAAAATGACACATGGATTAGAGGACTTTTTCATATTGTTCTGTGAAATATCAGGTGCCAAAGTTTGACCATAGATATAAGTGTAAATTATGATACTAGGATGAAACAAGACCAAGAAGATCATATATAAATTTAGAATGGGTCCATCGTACATGAGTATTAGTAAATTATCTACGAAAAATTTATATGGGTAAGTGCTACAAAAAGATGTACAATCAAAAAGTGGCCAAACCGGTTTTGGTCCCATCCAAGACATAATGTGAGTGGATTATGACACACTCAAATTATGGCTTGGTAGTGATTGAGCCTAGGCTCGATAACTACCAAGAAATAATGCACTCATATTATAATGAGAGAATATTATAGGATGCTAGTGCTATACTATGAAGTTTACATTATGTCTTGGTAGTGGCCTAGCCTAGGCTTCAAGGTCAGTACAAGGCAATAATAGAAATACACTATAACATGCTTGCATTGTGAAGAAGAAGAAGTTCCTTTGACCTCTCATCTTCATCTAAATATTAGACTCATTATCTTTAGTAAAATAATATTTTTAAAGTGTGAGAAAATATTTCAATAAGCATAATAATTATTTATATATTGGTAGGATGCTTGAGAGTGGTTTGAAATATTTAGGAGTAATAATGAAGATTCTAGGTTTAAGAAGATTTTATAAATTTTTAGTCAGTCAAATTTTAGTAATCAACAAGATCCTATCATCATTCTCTAATTCCTTCCTCTCTCACCCAAACCCTAAATTTGGTAATTTTTTAGACTTAGTTAAATTTTAGTAATTAGAAGGCTTCTATCGTCTCTCTCTCTCTCTCTCTCTCTCTCTCTCTCTCTCTCTCTCTCTCTCTCTCTCTCTCTCTCTCTCTCTCTCTCTCTCTCTCTCTCTCTCTCTCTCTCTCTCTCTATGTCTATGTCTTTGTCTCTGTCTCTCTCCATCACTCTCCATGTCTCCCTTTCTCTCTAAATGTCTCTATATCACACTCTCTCCTCTCTCTCCCCAAAGCCCTAAACCTATCTCTCTACCTCCCTCTCACCCTTTTCTCTCTACTCTCTATCTACCCTCTTCCTCTCTCTACCCACCCCACACATAATATCTTCTCTATGTCTCTGTCTCTTTCTCGCTCTCTCTCACATGACTTCTATCTATCTTTTTATCTCTATCTCCCATATCCCTCTCTCTACATACCTCCTAATCACTACCTCCCCACCTCTATTTATCTACATATAATTTCCTATCCCTACCTCCTCTCTCTAAGACCTTCCCTCTATATATTTATTTATATCTCCCCTCCTCCTCTCTCTACATATCTCTCCCTCCCCCCCTCTCCATTTCTCTCTATATTTCCTCTCTTTATCTTTATCTCTTGATATTTCTCTCTACTTTTCTCTATATCCTCTTTTTTTCTTTCTCTTTACCTCTATTCTTTCTTTCTATCACACACTCTCCCCTCTTACTCTTTCTTTATATCATCTTTCCCTCTCTCTAACTAGCTCAACCTCCCTCCCTCTCTACTTATATATCTCCTCTCTACCTCCTTCCATCTATTCTTATCTCTATCTCACTTCTTCCTCTCTCCCTTCCTTTCTCTCCCTCTAAATCTCTCTACCTACCTCTCTCTAACTTTCCTTTCCAAACTAGTTATCTCTATCTATTTGGTCTAGAGCCCTTTGCAAAATTTTGTAGGACTTACTCTCCTTAAACCCTAGAAATTTTTTACTAAGTGTTAAACCCTTGGCCTATCCCTACTTTCATCTTTTCCCTGCATTATATTTTTAATTTGACTTTAGAATCTTAGTAACTAATCCTTTATGTTACAACCTTATGTATCTAGGATGAGCTTTACTAGCCACCTTGTCCTAGCAACCTGTTAACCCCATTAAATCTTTAATTTTTTCTAAGGTCCTAAGCCTTAAGTATTTATAAGAGAGATTGAGGAGTAGCAGATATCCATGAGCTCTAGACTTGTCAAATCTCCTAGAGTCATAATGTCATGTGTTAGCTAGGTCGGGCCCATTATTTTACGAGGATTTGTATGTAGTGTGTCCTATAGAGAATCATTTGATTGGAGAATAACCCCATGATGTAAAAGTTGTTAGAATTATAGGGAATTATTATAATACATGATTGTGCCACATGAACGTGGTCTCCTATGGTTTGGTGAGCAAAGGAGAGCCTAACATTGTCTTTTAGTGGGAGAGTGTTGGGTCCCAATTTTGACTACGTTAGTATGGAATTGCGACACATGGTATTAATTGTCACTTATGGTGGAAAGTGTTTCCCCGCATGAAATAATTTTATTGGTCCATATATATTCTATAAGCGTGAAGGTTTTTCCAAATATGTCTAGATTAATCTGAAGTTTTGATCTTTGCCAAGATTTGATCACATCAATAATCCATATTCAAAGTTCAAAACAACTAGTTCCAGACTCCATGGGGGGTAGAACATACATAGAGTAAGGGTGAGGTGACTAGTTTTGGTCAATTTATCTTCTCATTTGGATGAAATAAATACATCTTTAAGACCATTTCAACAAAAAAAATTGATTACTACTAGATTTTTTTGTCAAATTGAGCTCTTTGTGATGATTATCTCAAAGTTAGGATTTTCTACAATTTAATCTATAAATGCTTGTTTAAATTTAAATTTTACTTAACACCATTAAATTTGATGAGATTATATTTTCTACCATGATTGATTTTGAGTGAATAATTGAAGTTAATTATTGAGAATTGTTAAAAATTAACCTCGACTATAAACCCTAAGTCTATAAAAATGAGTAAAGTTATCAATTCTTCAACAATCAAAAGGGGGATTGAAGAGGACCATTTCATGCAATGTTCTAGTCCATCTAAAATAAATTCCAATGTATATGGCCTTGGGGGGAAAGTGACAAATTGATAGATTCCCCAAGAGGATGCAAGGATGTAAAATTGCCAATGTCTAGGTGGTCTCTTTTTAAACGCTAGTATATCTAAAGAATTTACACATTTTCTCTCAAAAATGCTTAGGTGTTATATATGGGAAAATTGGTGATTCCCCATGTGTTCATCGATACTCACTTTATGAAAGCTACGACACAGACATATAATGCTAGCACAAGGAAGACTCTATTCATAAATGAAAATCAAATGATTTTCCTCACAAATGAGCTCATTTTAGATGTTTTTGATCTCAATAGAGTAGTAAACAAAGTTATTAATTTTCACACTTTTAGAGACAAATAATAATCTGTTAGAATCAATGACAGTCCCAAAGACACTAAGAGGGGGGGGTGAATCAATGTCTAACCGGTTAGCAGAAGATTTAACCTTATTAAGAACTTTGCACCCCAAAACAGTGTACCGGTAAATAAGAATTAATATAGTAAACAAGAACAATAGAAACAACATAGAAAACACACCATAACACAATATATTTAACGAGGAAACCTGGTGTGGGAAAAACCTCGGTGGGATTTGTGACCCACAATATTCACTCACTGGCCAATGAATAAATATTACTTACAATGAGGGGCCTGGACATGCAAGAAGGCTAGCAGCCTAGAGCTTACTGCTCAATCACAAAATAGAAGTCTCACTGACTTACAAAATGGATTATCAAAATCCAATACAATGTACTGCTTTAAACCAACATCAACTATGCTAGGTCCACTACCGATTTAAGCTCAGTCCATTACCAAAACCTTCGTTGTCAACTATATCACCTTATACAAAAATATCAACTATCATGTATCATCCTTTCTCCTATACTACATATTCACATATGAAATGACCTATAATATCTCATAGATATATATATGAGTCTTTTACAATATGCCATGTCGAATTTTACAAAAGATAAAACAATAAACAAAAGTTTATTCCATGTTGGCTTGAGTGTCGGTATCCATTATTGCAGCTGCCGGTGAAGCGCCTGTCGGTGAATGTAGAAGTCTATTGCCAGTAACTGTCGGTGGGTTGACAGATGATTGCCAGGTGGTTGCCATCAATGACAACATCAGATATTCTCATAAGAGTGTAGACTGCCAACACAAACACATAGGGATGTGTTAAAGATTTTTTACATCGCAAGACATCAAATCAAAGGGTTAGATACAAAGGCAATCAAGATTTAACATATGGAGAAAGAGTCTTTAGGCCTCGAGACCTTTGAAGATTACTTCATAAATAAATATCATTCTCTATGTTAGCTAACTTATGAGAAGAGAAAAAATTGAAGGTTTCTATTCATCTAATATACATGGTAGTAGATATTAAAGATTCTATGGTGAACACAAAGTTTGGTTTTGCAAGATTGATTTTAGATAAAATGCAAAATCAAATGGTGGCTATCATGGACAATGACAAGAATTTTGATTTCAAATAATATTATCTCATGCGCCATATGTTCTCGCATGTTGGTAGAGGCTTATGGGATAATTATTTCCATGTCAAAGATGTTGATGAAAATAAGATTCTCCTCGTTATTCAATGTTGGACCTACATTGGGACCAAGATTGTGAGAATTCAATTTTTGTGGTCTTTGAAGAGATTTTTGTCAAAAAGATTGCTTGGATATTTTGGTGAAGAAGTAGAGAGAATTCCAAGGTAGATCATGAATTTCTCAAGACCTACTAAGAGAACTCCACAACCTATGATTAGACACAACTAGGGAAAATGACACTTACATACATACACTACTTCTTTCAAGATATATGGGTGCTTGATGAAGGCACACATCTTGCCAGGATATATACTGTTGGTGTAAATAATTATTCATCTTGGATATTATTACACTTACCTAAGTTTACTTAGGAAATGCATTTCATAGTAGTTTGGGTATGAGACACTTGGGTGTTTGTGCCACATTGGGATAGTGTGTGTAGGAGAAATTCCACCTTTTATGGTGTTGATCTTGTTGTTACACTCCACATTCAGTGGGTGATCCACCTCATGTGGACTATTATATTGTTTCTCCTACCTATCCACACCTATTTCCTACCTACCCTTGTTTCTTATTGAGCCACATGTCATGATTGTGTGCTCACATATCCATATAGCCTTGCCTATATAAGAAGGCTTAAATTCATTGTATGTAATGCTTAATGATCCAGTTGATCATATTTTTCATCTTGATAGAATACAGTTTATTTCTATCATCTATTTTGTTCTCTCTTATTTGTGTTTTCCATTGCCTCTTGATCTTGGCAAAATCTCACATATACCATAGAAAATTGATATCTAGAAACTATTTGGCAGTTGAATGAGTTATATAATGTTGATTTGGCTACTGTCATTTACCTCATGGTAACCTCCTTTAGTGTGTACCAATGTTTGCATCTTGTCAAAAATCTACCTTGCCTTAATAAAAAACATGTAAATGTTAAGGAATCATTCTATTTTTAAAAATTGCAAATATTTAATGACTAAATATTCAATTTCAATCAACTTTTCGGTCCCCATCTTACACACATACCCTACTATACATATGATTAGTGTGTACTCAAATGGGTATGTTTAGATTGAATTGATAATGGGTGTTGTAATTTTCTTCTATCTTTTAGTATGCTTTCTTGTTTATAATAGTTTACACAAGGTTGCAATTAGGTACACATAAACTAGAAGAATATATTTCACAAAAAATCTAGAGTTTTCTCCCCCATAAAGATTAGTAAGATTGAATCTAGTCCAAGTAAAAAAAAGTTGCACACTTGGAGACAATGAGAATCCAACTAAAAAATATAGAAGGAACCTAAAAAGTCACAAGATTAGGTAATGGCTATGCAAATGCTCTAAATTTTGATTGATAAACTTAGAAAGGGTTTTCCTATAGATGGTATACATATTTACATCGAACTTCCTCTTTTGCATTTGTAGGATAATAATCTCTATGATTATAGGAAATTGCTTATGTAAATATGCTATTTTTCTATATGCATATCTATATAGTTATTCAATCTTCCAATTCGCTAAATTTACTATAATTTGAAAGAATATAGAAATTTCCTAAATTTGATACATGTGTAAATATTAATGTGAAAACATAAATATCAAACTTATAAATTAGGGAGCACAAATAAATTAAATTATAGTAAAAATAATAGATGGCATATTTATGTGACAATGCATGAGGTTTTTTGTAGAATATTCCAATGTCATTTTGTTCTTGCTTTCTCTCTCCCACTCTGCTCCCTACCATACTCACACCAAAGAACACTATAAACAACGTTAACAAAATAATGATTTGAAAAGAAAATGTTTATCTTTATGAAGAGTAAATAAAGGAGATAGTTGTCAATATTTGTCAACAACAGTATAAATGAAGACAAATCACAAAATATATTGAAACTTTAACGTAGGTAAAAAATAAAAAATGTTATGATTTGTTAAGTTGTCATGTCATGTGACAATCTAATAAGACTCTACATGAATATGAATTATAAAAACATTAATATCATAAAATAGCTATGATGTCTACTAGAACTACTACACTAAAAAAATATATAAAATTGATATATACAATAAATCTAATGGAATTAATGATATACTATCTCTAAAATAATACAAATTTCCAATCGTGAATGGTCCAAATAAATTTTATAAATTTTGACATACGTGTACAATCTCCCATCAAATATTTTTGATAAGAAATTTACAGTAATCTAAATAACTCCACACGTAATTACCTGCTAAGACAATGACAAATAAACCCTTCAATGACGAACACATCGATGAAGGCACTAAAAGTAGCAGAACGAGGGCGTGAAGCATTCTAATCCATGTAAAATCTACGTTAACAACCTCAAATTCAACAAATGATTCCATCTTCAAATCACCAGAAAACAAAACTTCAAATCATTAAAATCTTTTTTCACATCATGAGAAACATGTTCTTGACCTATCACAAGGAGACAAATTCTGAGCTCATTTTGGCTTGTCATTTGTTTTAATGGATACAACTATGCCACCGATTGGGTTGTTGGATTCGACGGTGCAGGTCACAACAAAGGACCGTCAAAATGGAAAATTATCACTGAATCAACCAATCGTAAATCTCCTGCAATCTTTTTCCCTGTTCGTGCAACGAAGACATCTCTTACCTTCTTCCCAGATAAAGTTAAATTTGTACTTTGGATCGGCCCTTGACTAAAAGGCCAAATTTGTACGTAGCTCTAAGAACTGATGCACTAGATTGATCCACGTTATTGGGAAAAATTTGGGAAGCTTGCTTTTAGAAGAAGTAATGTAGTTGATTGAATCGTACGCAGGGAAACGCATTGCTGACATATGTTTGTGATGCATCATGAGTGATGTCAAATTTTAACCATTGCTTTTAGGTTAAGTTGTGTAAGTATTTCATTAAAATTTGAGATTATTAATATTTGGGATCACGTTTTAGATGGATCACAAAATGTGATCTAAATATTGAGACAAAAACATACACATTTTAATCTAAAATCGACAATAATCTAAATGACGCGTCTTGTAGTAACGGCTTAATTTCGGCAAGCCTTAAATCACACACACTAAGCAACATATTAGGCCTAGAGAATGTTAATCAACCCTAAGTGTTTTAACACTTTTAAGCCACGTGACCACATACATTAAGCAACATATTAAACCTAGAAAATGTCAGTCAACTTTGAGTGTTTAACACTTTTAAGCCTAGAAGTGTAAGCTTAGTGTGTGGTTTAAGCCATTCCCCTAACTCCACACAGACCCTTGAGTTGGTTTTGTTAACCAAATTCTAAATGTTCCTCTTTGTCCAATTATGATCTTGGATTAAGTTGCATGATTCTTTCATCAATATTTGAGATTATCAATATGTCAGATCGCATTCCATGATTCATTGACCATCCTTCATTTTGATAGCCCAATTCTCTCGATGATGGATCACAAAATGTGGTCTAAACATTAAGACAAAAACCTATGCAATTTAATCAAAAATTGACAATAATGCATGTTATCTAACCCTTCCCAAGTTGGTTATGTTCCCTAGATTCTAAATTTTCCCCCTTGTCTAATGTTGTGGGCTTGAATAGTTAGAGTTGGTTTTGTTCCCTAGATTCTCAATCTTCCCCCTTGTCTAATGCTGTGGGCTTGAATGTGTGTAACCATCGATTTGTTCTAAGGCATGTATTTGGAGGAGTTAAATTTCTGCTGTGAGAGTGATATAGGTGGAGATAGCGTATATTCGATTTGAATCACTGGTACTGCAGCTTTATCCCAATGGGCATGCAAACCGTGCAACTCCTGCAAAGCAATCCAGCTGTGAGCTTGATGATGATGTTTTGGTAATATGCGAGCTCCACTGGTCTATAAATTTATTGGGTATTCCCATAGTTTGGAGCATGAAAAATTAGGTCATTTTTCACTAGTGGAGTGCATTAAAGCATTTGTGTTTTTATCGTCATGGATTCGAGCAATGAGATTATAGATTGTGATGGCGAGAAGCAAAGGATTCCCATGTATAGAGGCGTGAGACGCAGGAGCTGGGGGAGATGGGTGTCTGAGATAAGAGAACCCGGGAAGAAGAAGAGGATATGGTTGGGCTCATATGCTACGCCTCAAATGGCGGCTCGAGCTTACGATGTGGCGGCTGTGAGTTTGAAGGGCAAATCTGCGCTGCCCAATTTCCCTCATTTGATTAACTCGCTTCCTCGCCCGGCTTCTCTTCATCCTCGTGACATTCAAATGGCTGCTGCGGAGGCCGCATTCTCCTTCGCACGCTCTTCCAATTCAACCACCTCTCTTGAAAATGTTGGCCATTCTGTAAACTCTGCAACTCATTCTGCTTTAGCAAATGTAATCGATGTTAGCGATGAAAATAGCAAGGAGTCCCATGATGTGAGTTCAAGTGACATGGATGAAGTTGAGAAGCAGACAAGTTGTACGAAAGATGATGAAAATGGTGAAGTGGGCACCAGCCTAAAGAGGATAAGAACCGAGCTTAAGTACTCTGATGAAGAGCTGCATCAATTTGATTCGCCAAATTTACTTATCAACATGGCTGAAGCTCTTCTACTCACTCCTCCTCGCTTAGATGAAGTCTCTGGTTATGGCAACTCTTACGTTGATGCTGATTATGACACCGAGGTGGAGGGCTTGGAATTTCTGTGGAGTGGCTTTTGATGGAGTCGTAGCAAAAGGAAATAAGTTTCAAACTCAGATTGGATTTATAGGTCGACTGGTTGGGCGTACGCTGTCTCATTCTGTGTTCGATTCGGGCATATAAATCTACTGGTTTGGTTCATGTTTATATAATAATGATGTTCTTCTTCTTCTGGTTTACCTTATTTCAGCTCTATTAATGCAATCTACATAATTGATGGAATTGTGAGTATGATGTATTTTTAAGATTAGTCATCTTTAATAAATAAAATTCTGTTGGATTTTATCATGAAAATTCTCTTGTTTAGAAATGTAAATAATAGTTGTTGTGCTTCTGGATTCAACTGTGTGAGCTTTTTTTGGCATCATTGTTTTGGATCACACTCCATGATCCATCATCAGGATGAGAGAGCTCGCATTTTTTGGCATCAACGTTTAGGATCACATTTTTTGGCATCCTGGTGATGGATTATGGAATGTAATCTGAAACATTGATGCCAAAAAAAAGCTCATACAATTGAATCCAGAAGCACCACAACAACTATCATTATGAACTGTGGAAATCTAATGTCTCAAATCCAAATAACAGATGGATTTTATCATGAAAATTCTCTTGTTTAGAAATGCAAATAACAGTTGTGCTTGTGGATTCAACTGTGTGAGCTTTTTTTGACATCAATGTTTTGGATCACATTCCATGATCCATCATCGGGATGAGAGAGCTCACATTTTTTGGCATCCTGATGATGGATTATGGAATGTAATCTGAAACGTTGATGCCAAGAAAAGCTCACACAATTGAATCCAGAAGCACAACAACAACTATCATTATAAACTGTGGAAATCTAATGTCTCAAATCCAAATAACGATGCACACAGGATGTAATAATATAAAAATTTGATTTGATAATAAAAATTAAGTGAATTTTTTTTTTGGTTTTTAAATTTGACTTAAAAAGACTAAACCTGTATATTAAAATATTAAAATAATACAGCATGACAGCTGCTTGAATAATGGAGGGCCAGCGTATAAAACTAGGGAGATGGTATTCAGAAAAAGTGCCCTGTCGAAAAATTTATTGTATGTCATTGCTACAAAACTGCTATTTTTTTTTCATTTTTTTTTGCATTAATCACTTCTGCTTTCGATCAGTTGCCAACATTTATTTTATAATAGAGCTACATCTTTCAGTTATTTTCAGAACAATTTTTTTATAAGAATAATTAATATAAAATTTTAAATTAATATATTAATATTTTGACAAGTTGAACAAATTATCAAGTGCTTTAAAATATTAAATAGGTTTTTGTAAAGATTATGTATTTGTATTAATTGTTTTATAGGTAAAAATTAAAATATAATTGAGCTGATATATTCAAGGAATATGTTGTTTTTAATATTAAGTATAAAGGTAAAATGATATACGTCATGACTTTAGGTCTTAGCTAGGCAATTCTTTAGAAATTTATAAAAATTAAAAGGAAAGTGCATTACTTTGCACAATTAAAAAAAATCGTGTAAATAAGTCACTATATTAGAAGGCTATATCATATATAAACCATCTAATACAAAAAGATTCATATCTGAAACTGTCCTAATTATGGTTTGGCAGGTCCTTGACACAAGCAGTCCATCCCAATGGTCCTTCCATCCATATGATGGACTTGTTCTAGATATCTGGGTTAGGTGCTCGTTGGAGTCCAGTGGGTCTCTCCAGGTCTTGAAGATACAAAATTACACATGGAATATAGGACATCAGTTGTATAAATTGGCTTATACCCTTGTTGTAGAAAGCTTGGTATGGTTGGTCCAAATTTACAAGCAAGTCAAACTACGAAGTCTGTGCACTTTCATGTAGGCAAGGTCATCTATGATGAGCCCTTGAGACATTAGGTCTGGCCCTAGGTCTTTTTCTTTTATGATTTGCTAGGAGTTGCCCTTTCTTCTTAATGTTATGCATCCCTTATCCCTCTTTTCATACCCAATTGTAAGACACCTCCTAGTTTGCCTAGCTAGGGTATTGAAGTGGCTTATGTTGAGGTTCATGTATCTAATGATCAATTGACTTTGTGTGCATCTAGATGTGAAGATTTGTTGTAGGAATCAAGATTGGGTTGAGATGAATAATAGAGGAAAAAGTGCATGGGCAACATGCACAAGAGAAGGTATGTCAAGTTGATAACTAGATAAGTATTTATTTATCGTATTTTAAATTTTTTTCATAGTTAACCTAACTTTTTAATATCAGTATTGATGATGTAGTTTGAAAGATGTAATAAGTTGTTATGAGTTTTGTTTTAGAAAAAATAAAAAAATTACGACTTAGTCAAGATGATATAAAAATGTATGTTATTCTCTGCTCATTTTGGTGTGGTAGTTTCGTGCACGAAGGTCTCAAGTTCTATGATGAATGGAGTCCTCTCTTCCCTATATCAAGACCATATATATCCATGTGGTAGCTATGAGGTGTACACTCTAGTAGTTTCATCTTGCACAAATCTTTCAAACTTCTTCTTGGCTAGCCTTGTGACAATAGTTACTTACGATTCAACATTTTAAGGTACGAGTCTGTGTAAAGACTCAGTAAGAAACCTTCCTTTACTTTGATATTTATCCTCACTTCTAAGAGTCCATATTTTCCATAAGATTTCACAACATAAAATGAACCAAAATAAATTGCAGTCTTTCTTAAGCCATTTTAAATATCCATAAACAAGGTTATTAATAGATATATTATTAGAGAGATTGATACAAAACAAGTTCCAAACCTCCTTAGGCACAATACAATTATAAAAGATGTGAGCAATTGAGTTAGAGACCCTACAAACATTGCAGAAATCAATGCCCTACTCTATTCTTAATAGGCAACCTCTACAAGAGTAGCAGCCATTTGAAACATTTCTTTTTGGGCATAACACTACTTCCCCAAATAGTAGTAAAAAGAATAAGCCAAATTTTATTAGAATGATTCCAAGGTATCTACATTCATATTTGATAATTGCAAAAGGGATTCCAAGGTATCTAACTTTCTTGTTGGGCCCTCTACACTAATAGTTATATTTGTTAGACCATCTAGTGGGGGAGTCCTCCCACCCAAACAAAATAGACTTGGAAGTGGATACTTTTTCCCTATAGGTATCACAAAATAATTTCATTTTTTTTAGCAAGGAATCCATATTCTCTTCCTTAAGTTCCAAGAAGAGGGAAGTATCATCTGTAAACTAAATGTTGATCAAGTATTCATTGTTAGGGAAAGAGATACCCATTATCCTTGAGGAATAGGAGAAGTTTCTAAGAAGGTAGAAAATTGAATCAGACACAATGAAAAATAGTGTTGGAGAAAGGGGCCAACCCTATCTAATGGATCTCCCATGGGTGAAGCTATGGGTGTGGGTTCCATTGACTTCAACCTGGGTAGAGGCATCCTTTAGTAGGACTTGAATAATATGATATAATTCCATGGGCGAAACAAAACCTTCCAAAATCATGATCCAAAAAATCCATTCAACTCAAGCATATGCCTTTTCAAAATATAATAGGAACACGACTACATTTTGATTGGTTCTATTAGCCCATTGCATGGCTTCCCAACTGGTAATGACATATTCAAGGATATATCTATTGGTGGAAGACACTGTTCTGGTGATGCTTCGATGAGGATTGATGGTGCTAGATGCATGTAGATTTCATAGGGGTTGTCATTGATGGTAACTCATCCTAGCAATCCTATCTGATATATGGAAATTGGGTTTACGGGAAGTCTTGAGTAAGTTTGGTTATTCATGCAGCATAAGTATGGTTGGTGGATCAAAGCGTATAGATTTGGTGAGCATTATTCATTTCCAATGATGAAGTTTAAGTTGCGGTGATTGGAATAGTTGATTTGATGTATGAGACATCTTGTCATGCAATTCTAGCCTCTGATGATGATTCTAGAGCAAGTTTCTTGG
The DNA here is from genome assembly GCF_030272615.1 of Cryptomeria japonica. Taxonomy (NCBI): domain Eukaryota; kingdom Viridiplantae; phylum Streptophyta; class Pinopsida; order Cupressales; family Cupressaceae; genus Cryptomeria; species Cryptomeria japonica. The sequence continues at coordinate 177,582,899 of NC_081413.1, read as the reverse complement.
TCTGATATACGATATTGCACGAAGAACAGAGTTATCATTATGCTTTATGGTGTAGCATGTGGTGTAGATTCCTTGAGGTGATTCCAGTGGACGTTGATGATGACAAGTCATAGTTTTATGGTTCTTTCATAGATAGTTTCACACCTTTAGGGGTTTTTGTATTTGATGATGGACTTCATAAACATACTTTAATCGACCTTATATGTTTATTTTGATAAGTCTTATTACCTGTAGTTGAAACCTTTATTTTGATAGAACCATGAACCTTATAAATGCAATTATAAGTGTTTACTATTTTTATGTGTGACTAATGAATGTATTAAAAAAATGATCATGATGTGTGGATAGAATGTTTTCTCTAAACTTTGCATGGAAGCCATATGGAATGATCTTTAAGAAGGAACAAGGTCTCATTCATAGCAACAAGGTAACGTGGACAAAGGATGGACATCAAGGTAGGAAGAGTTCAAAAATATGTTGAAGACTTGGTGACTATTGTCCTTGCTCAATAATGAGTGCAAATTAATCCTGATCCATTAATAAAGATTGTTAGTTGTCATGAGGGATGTTAGAGAGGATATAGGAAAAATCTACAAATGTTCAAAGAAGGATAAGAGTCCTGATTATCTTAGCTTTCCTAGATTTTATGAGATTCAAATAAAGCTTCCACCTAGATAGTAGGAAGTGGAGTGAATATTTTGGATTATTGTTAAGGATGAATGTTATAAATCCTTTGTGCATTCCTGTGTTAGTCGGTTCCTAATTTTGTATTAAGTAATGTTATGTTGTCAAATTGATTTCTGAATAAAGAAGAATATCTACTTTCCAAGGTAATATGGCATTTATGATATGGTTGTGGGCTTACTCAATTAATTTTTGTTATAGTTATTATTCCAAGAGACTCATCCAAGGGGGCCCACTTGGTGAGAATTCTGCATGGTTCTTCTATGCACTTTGTTCTTTAAGTTGCTTAGTTTGTTTCATTGACTTGCTTGTTGTTTGTTCCTACAGCCACAATCTATAACTTTGTGACTATTCCTACAGCCATAGCCTATAACTCTGTGACTATTCCTACAGCCACGATAGGGCAGAATAGTTATTTCTGTACAAGTTCAAGAATTGGTATTTTGTTAGAAGAAATTAATGTTATCTTTAAATTCGTGATTTCAAGCAAATTATTTTTCTGTAAACAGTTGTTTAATCACTTTCAATTGCCTAAAAATATGATAGACTTGTTCCTATATGTTCTTAGTGCATATACTTTGTAGTCCCATTTCAAGTTACGCATCCTCAGATTGATGAATAAATGAGTCAGAAGAATGTAATTCAGATAGTTGCTCAATGGAAACTTGTGTCTCTAGTCTAAGTACCTAGCTATGTGTAATAGCCATTGTTTTGTACCCATAGTTTTGGAGTCGTTGTCGAGGATGGCGATAGTGAGAGTTTATGGGAACAATAGGATTTCATTTGTCAAAACAGTATATTAGTAGCATTTCATCTAGAGTATAGTATAAGTCATTTATGTTTTTGAATGCAGTATAGATGTTAACCTTTCAAAATCTATATGCATCGAAGAAGAGATTCCCTTGGGAGATTCCTACCTAATTTGGATAACACTAATGAATATCCACCTGAAAATCCCATTGAGCCAAAACTTGACCATTTTGTGCAACTCTTTGTAGACTTGGATAATTTAATTCTTCCACTAGAACTACCACTTGATGAAGATCTAACCATTGCATTAGTTGTTTGCCAAGGCATTATAGTTAGCAGAGGCAGTGGTGGAAATAATCCACCCCCACCCCTTGAACTAACCTTCAAATTTCCCATACCTCCATAAGGAGCCAATGGCAATTTGAAAAACATCCCTCCTTTTGCTCTTCATCATTTTTATAGCCTTATTACAAAAGATCCAGATACCTTTCTCTTTGAATTTTGTGTCCTCTGCAGAAGCTATGATTACACCATAGATGCACAATGCCTCAAATTGTTTCCATCCACCTTGAAGGATTCTGCTCTTCGATGATTCATATCTTTATGAGAAGATTATGTCACTGACCAGGATAACATGAAAGAAAAATTATTTAAGAAATACAAAGATTATTATAGGGGAAGTGATATGAGGGGAGATGATATTTTCAGGATGCAGCAAAAAGATGAAGTGTCCCTAGAAGATTATGTAGGAAGGTTTCTCTTTTGTTTGAAGAAATCTCAACATAATCAGCTGAGTGAAGATTCATAGAAATTGGTCTTCTTAAGGGGATTCAATGAAGAATGTATGGATTCTCTCAACCTCATGGCTGGAGGAGATATTACTGAAGCTACATGGAGTGACATACAACTACTTTGTCATAATTATTCAAGAGCTTCATTAAGAAAGCCTAGAGGATCCAAGTATATGTCATCAGGAAGCAAATATAACTCTGGAGTTTCAAAAATTGAGTTGACCAATCTGCTCAAATATTCTCAGCAGGACATCATCAACAATATGGCTACACAAATTGAGACTCTCCAAGATAAACAAAAACAAGAAGCTGCAGAAGCAATGTTGTCTGAATTCAATCCACATTGCAGACGGAAGAAAAAGGAATCCAAAAGTAAAGAGTTGGCCAGTATTGACAACAAAATGTATCAACCAAACTTTCATCAAATTGAGGATGATGAAGGACAAATTTTCTTTGTGGCATAAAGAAAACCATGGGTTCAAAGACAAGGTATGTCCATATTCATATGCATCTAATAATCAATGTCAAAACCAATATCCTCCTAATATTGGCAATTATGGGAGTCCTCAATGGAACTATCAACCTAATTCTTGGTCTAGACCCCAAGATCAATGGCAGCTACCTCAAGGAAACTGGCAGTCACCTCAAGCGAATTGGTGGGCTCAGCAATCTAGCTATCCCCAACAACAACCTTGGAGAGGACAACAATGGTCTAGCCAGGTTAATCCACCTCCAACCTCTCAGCCAGCTATTATGCCACCTGCAAATGTTCCACCAAGACCTACACAACTTCCTACCCAACCTGCCCCTAATCCTAGCAATAAACCATAGCAGCAACCTGTGTATTCATCAGAGTTTAACCAATATCCTTCCTACTGAGTTAATATCAGTGATGTTTATCTAAGGTCAGGAAAAACTTTGTAATCACCATCTCCTCTAGTAATCACAGAGTTAACCAATCAGGAGAAAGAAATAGTTGACTCTACCCCAATTTCTCCACCTAATGATCCTAAACATCCAGACCCTCCATTCCCTCAAATATTGTCACGACCAAAATCTATTCTTGAGCCAACATTTGATTTTTTGTATCAGCTTAAGCAAGTCTCCATAAAAATTCCTCTTTTCCAGGCCATTAAGGACATACCTATATATTGAAAATCTCTTAGGGAAGCTTGTTTAAAGAAACCTGGATAGAAGAAGAAGGACCCTACAATAGTTCATATCTTGGGTAAACTAGCTATCATCATGCTAGGAAAAGTGATTATGCCTAAATACTCAGACCCTAGTAGTCCAGTTGTTTCTATTATGATAAATGGAGTGATGATTCAAAATGCTCTTATAGGCCTAGGATATGCTATTAATGTAATGACCAAGGAGATTATGCAAAGTCTAAATTTGGCCCATATAAGACCTACTCATACAATACTCCAATTAGCTGATAGTTCCATAGTTAAACCAGATAATATCATAGAAGACACTGTAGTAACTCTTGAATCTTGGGAGTATCTTGCTGATTTTATGATTCTATCACCTAAGATTACTTTAGGAGGCTATCCAGTTATTTTGGGAAGGCCTTGGTTGGCTACTGTAGATGCTTATATTGGTTGTAAATATGGGAACATGGCTATTTCAAATGGAGATATTACAAAAAAATTGACACTCTTTCCACCTGCTCAACCTCAGGAAGAATCAGAAAACTTCGTTTGGCCTAATTTGGGAGATGAATTTGAAGAAGATGTTAAATCTGTGATAAAACTTATGATGATTGATAGAGGTACTCTTCTCCAACTCTATGATGAAGATCAACTATTGATACATTTGTTGAATAATACATATACACAAGAAGATCCAACAAAAGATACTACTAGCAATTCTAAATGCTCTTCAAAATAACTATTACAAACATATGATTTGCTTACTCCAACATTTATTCACACCTTGTTACCTCAAGAAGTCAAGATACCTAGTGCGAATGAAGCCTCAATGAAAGAAATGACTAAACAAATTGAAGTGGCAACTGGAAAGCAACTCATTATTAACAATCAACTCTCAACACAACAGGAGTAGTCATTGAGAGAATTGTTGCAGGAAAAGAAATCTACCCTTTTTTGGTATTACACTGATATGGTGGGCTTAGAACGTATGCTATGTACTCAGAAAATTTACATTCAGGAGAACACTAAGCCAATAAGATAGCCTCAAAGAAGAGTCAATCCAGCCCTTAGAGAAATTGTGAAGACAGAATTACAAAAGCTATTGGATGTCGGATTCATCTACCCCATCTCAGACAGTCAATGGGTTTGACCATTGGTAATTATTCCTAAAAATAATAGTAAATGGAGAGTATGTGTATATTACAGAGAATTGAACAAAGCTACCAAAAAATATCACTTTCCACTACCTTTCATTGATCAGGTACTTGACACTCTGGTAGGTAAGAAATATTTCTCATTTCCTGATGGGTTTAGTGGTTATAATTAGATACAAATTGCACCGGAGGACAAGGACAAGACAACTTTCACTTGTCCCTAGGGAACCTATGCTTACTTTATCCTTCCATTTGGGTTATGTAATGCTCCAATAACATTTCAAAGAGTAGTTCTAAGTATTTTTGCAGACATCTCACACAATTGTATGGAGATCTATATGGATGATTTCACCACATATGGTGGTGAATTTCAAGAAGCACTTGATAATCTATCTAAGGTGCTACCGAGGTGCCAAGATCATAATATGTCCCTCAATAGCAAGAAATGATTTCTTATGATGCAAGAGGGAGTAGTCTTGGGACATTATATTTCAGCTAAAGGAATTCAAGTGGACCTTGCTAAAATTGAGGTAATTCAAACTCTTCTAGTCCCTACCAAGCAAAAATATTTATGTAGTTTTCTGAGGCATGTTGGTTATTATAGGAGATTTATCAAAAAAATTAGTACAATTGCAATCCCTTTAATATTTATATGATCTTTTGTTAAAAGATTTCGACTTTCAATGTACACCATTGTGTGACAAAGCATTTCAAGAGCTCAAAACAATACTCACATAGGCACCAGTCTTCCAAGGCCCCAAGTGGAACCCACCTTTCTATATATATACTGATTCCTCTGACCATGTAGTGGGTGCAATTCTTGCACAAAAAGAAGGAGCCTTAGAAAATAGAGTCTATTTCATTAGCAAAAATCTGTAGGGAGTTGAACTCAATTACACTATCACAAAAAAGGAGATGTTAGGAGTCATATATGCTCTCAATAAGTTCAGACATTACATTACAAGATACCAAGTCTTTGTTTATACTAATCATACAATAATAAGATACCTTATGAACAAACCAGTTGTTTCAGGAAGACTGGCAAGATCGCTTCTCTTAATGCAAGAATTTGATATTACCATCGTTGAAAAACCAGGAGAGACAAATGTTGTTGCTGATTTCTTATCTAGACTTACACACCAGCCTGATCAGCCTATAATAGATGACTCCTTTCCGAATGAGAATTTGTTTGCAATCACAGTACACATACCATGGTATATAGATATAGCTAATTACTTAGTTACAGGTAAGGTACCTAACTCCTTTTCCCTAAAGGATAAGAGAATTTTGATTGAAAGATGCTTTCCATACACATGGGTAAATGGATTTATTCTATACTGGACCAGACAATGTTATGAGAAGATGCATTAGAGAAGATGCAAAATTTGACATCCTCCATGCATGCCATGATGAACCTTGTGGTGGTCATTTTGCAGCCAAAAGAATAGCCATCAAGATACTTAACACATTATATTATTGGCCTACTCTACATAAGGATGCAAATAACTATACTAGAAAATGTAATAGATTTCAAAGGATGGGGCACCCAACAAAGTCAGATGAGATTCCATTGCATCCATAGGTAGTTGTTACCCCATTTGATAAATGGGGTATGGACTTCATTGGTCCAATTGATCCTCCATCTAATGGAAAATCCTACATCTTAGTCTGCACTGACTACTTAACTAAATGGGTTGAAGTCAAAGTAATGCAACATGCCAATGACAATAAAGTTGCAGAGTTCTTGTATGAGGATATATTTACCAGATATAGAGTACCTCAAGAACTTGTAACTGATCAAGGTGCACAATTCACCTCTAACCTAATTACTGCTATGATAGAGGAGTATAATACTAGAAATAAAAACTCTACAACCTATCATCCTCAAGCCAATGGTCAAGCTGAAGTGACTAATAGAGAAATTGAGTCCATCCTCACAAAAATAGTTGCACTACATAGGAAAGATTGGGCGAATTGCCTCCCAGAAGTAGTCTAAGCCTACCGCACATCCTAGAAAACAACAATAGATTTTACACCCTTTGAACTAGTTTATGGTAAACATGTTGTCATACCCATTGAATTTGAGCATAAAACTCTATGTACAATAGTACAATTGGGTATGTAATTATCAGAGGCATAAGAAGAAAGAATATTGCATCTCAATCAGTTGGATGAATTGAGGAAATCGGCATTGCAGAATACACTTTTAGTCCAACAACATTGCATGAAGTGGCATGATAAATATATCAACCCTAAAAATTTCATGTTGGGGATTGGGCTTTATTGTATGATTCAAGATTTAAGGATAATCTGGGGAAGTTACAAACAAGGTGCCTTGGACCTTATGAAATTGAACAAGTGTTTGATAATGGCGTAGTCAAGTTGGCCACTATTGATAATGCACAATTCAAAGTGCTTTTCAATGGCCACAGAATCTGCCTATATCATAAACCAAGCACCAAGGAAGAGTTTCTTCAACAGTTTCAACCACTTACGACTCTTCCTCCAGCCACTAAAGGTGAGCCTCTAGGTCCACCATTTGCTTGATGACAGTTGTCAAAAATCATAATAAACACTCCATGTCCACCTGGAGTTTCTTTTTCCATTTCATTCCACATCGTCTCCATATAATTCTTCTTTCTTGTCTTTCATTTCACTTTCGCCACCAATATTCTTCTTTGAACATTTCAACAACAATTTACTCTTACATCGCATGTGCCAACACACATCACAATGCGCCACAATCACATCTGAAAGCATGTAAGTATATTTACACTTTCATGATTATGACTTTTGATTCATACTTTTCGTTATTTAATTCAAATTTTAAATAATTATGATTGCATTATGATTTTCTACCCTTACGCATGTGTGGACACTACTTCTATCTTCAATTGGGGGGGGGGGGGGGGAATTGATTGTGAGATAAGGTATTACCATTATTAGACTTGCACAAATTTGAATAAGCATGTTAACTCAAGCTAAAGAAAAGGGTTAATTTTTACTTGTCATTGTTAAAGTCTACTTTATTCCTAATTTGGAAAAATTTCAATCTTTTTCCTTTCAAGCCGAGTCTATGTAAAACCTTGTTCTATCTGGAAGTCTTCATAGTACACACTGTTTCCTCTTGTTGTCTAAAAGCAGAAAGCTTCATATTTTCGGGTTTAACAGAAGAATATTTTCTCGAAGAAAATAACAGATGCAGTAATGGGAGGTTCGTCTATTAAAAGAGAGCCTATAAACCACACTTTGATATTACAAGATGAGGATTGTGAACCTTTGTATAAAGGATGTGGGTGGTTAGATTATTTCCTAAAATTGCATACTTATGATGATGATGTAGCCCTAAAATTTGCACAATATTTGAAGGATGGTATGGTTGTGGTGAAAGGATTGAGGATTCTTGTTATAGAGGAGCGTATTTCTCAAGTTTTTGGTTTTCCTAGGGATGGTGAACCATTTCCAGAAACTAACGATGCTAGGTCTTCTAGAGCACAATTTACAGAGCATGGTGACCCTCCTTTGGATGTCACTAAGAAAGGAACTAATAGGTTGTCTCTTCCACCTCTCTGGGCTCATAGGGTAACCTATATTATTAAGTACATTACTTGTGAGCGGAGAGAATCTCAATTACATTCTGTTCATTTAAAATTGTTATGTCATTTAAGACATGGTAGACGGATGAATGTTCCAAATTTCCTTTACAATATACTTAAGTAGATGGCAACTCAGGTACAAAAAGGTAACCTTCAATATGTGTCTCACCATTACTTAATTCAGCTATTGGTTGAGCAAGCCCTAGTAGAAAAGAAATCCTAGGATGGAGTGGGTGGATTTTCTGGCTATAAGCGGGGCTCGTCCATTAAGGCAAATTTCCATCTCTAGAAAAGTAGCAGGGGCTTCATCCTCTAAAACTACTAAGGATCACAGTGAAAAATTTTCTAGTGAGGATGAAAATGCCACTCAAAAAGTCTCTCAGAAAGCTCCTAAAAATAGAAACCCTCATCCAAGAGTAAGAACAATGAAAAATTAGTTCTAGGAACTAGGGTTCAGAAGAAGTAGGGAAAATTTTCTAAAAAGAAGGAAGCAAAAAAATCTACGACCTCTGCAAAAACTTAGTAAATGGGAAACACTACCACAAAAGGTGGATCACCTAATCGAAAATGGAAGGAAATGGAAAGAAATTTTGTAGGAAAGAAGACTACAAGAACTAGTCATAGGCTGAAAAAGAAGTTTAAAGGGAAAGTAGTTGAAGGAGAAATAATTGAAATTCCAAGGTCAAAATCTGATGAGGAAGAGTCTCCTTGAGAAAACTCTCCTATGGTATTGTCTCAATTATCTTTTTCTAACGAAGAAGAAGAGAAGGAATATGAAATGTCCCATTCAGAAGAGTTATCAGAAGAAGAAGAAGTGGATGAGAATCCAGGAGCCAATAAAGAGTTGGGAGGAGAAAAATTGAATGAAACAAAGCATGAAATTCAAAACGTGGTTCAAACTAATGAGGAGGAAGAACAAAAAGAAGAAGAGGATGAACAAGAAGAAATAGAAGAGGAAGAGGAAGAAGAAGAAGAAGAAGAAGATGAAGATGAAGAAGTGCCGAGACATTTTGGAGAAATAAATATAAATGTTGATTTAAACATTGGTGATAATACTTCTAGAGGTCAACAAACCAATCAGGATAAGCCTGATAATGAAAGAACTATTGCAACTGGGTTAGCAAATCTAGCTGAGGCTGCTAAGAAAGTGAATCGGGAAGCACAAAAAATAAAAGATAAGGTAAGTGTGCATGTTCCACCTTATTTTTCTTGGGGATCAATTACTTTTGGATTATTGCAATTATTAGAAAATAAGGAGGAAGAATAAAAAAGGGAAAAGGAGGCATTAGAAAGAAAACTGCAAGAAAAAGATGCAGTAATAAACAAGCTATAGGATAGGATAGATAATTTAGCGACTTTGTTACCTCAGGTAATAGAATGTAGGCCCCCTCCAAGAGTATATTCTCTTTATTTTAACTTTCCTACAAGATAGGTAGGGAGCTTCCAGGACTGAATTCATCATTAATGACTCTCAATGAAATTTCAAATGCCTATAAAACCTCTCCTCTAGAGCAAAAGAATTTACTTCATGAATTCCATCTTCACAACTATGCTATTCCATACACTCCTCAATGGAACCCACTTCTTTCTATCAGAGATGTTCATCTTAGGGCATTTATATCCAATATTTAGAATGAAAATATGAGGTGCAAACATGCTGGAGAATATATGGATATAGAACAAGTTCTCCCATTACCATTGGGGGATGAAGTAGGGGACCCAAATGAATTTTACTATAGATGGAATCAACTTACTTCGGATCCAGGGGTCAAAAGAAGGATTTTATCATTTAGAGAAAAATTTCTCACTGAATTTAAACAAATGGCTGAAACATCTGCAAGAACAATGTATGGGCATCTGGCTCGGAGATGGAATGAGTTACCTAAGGACCTGAAGAAAGTAGAGCCACATTCTTTGAGAAAATATCATGCAACACTTAGGCAAGCAACCACCTATATACATTTGGGGCGGTCACAACAAGAAAAGTGGATTCCTTTGATCTTCCAACCACCTATGTTATGGTGGCCTATTCCTCACTGGGAGGAATTACAGTATTATGATTTGCAATAGAAATGGGAAAGATGGGATAATCTCAGAGAGAACTAGGGGTTCTACTGGAGTCCTATTTCTAAGACATGAGGGGAGACTTTTGCTACTGACTTAAGGCTACTGACCTAGATTGAAAATCAAAAGGCATTTGCTGGTGGACCAACAAAACCTTCAGTTGGGGGGTATGAAGAGTCATATTTTTATGGTTCTTTCATAGATAGTTTCACATCTTTAGGGGTTTTTTGTATTTGCTGATGGACTTCATCCACATACTTTAATCGACCCTATATGCTTGTTTTGATAAGTCTCATTACCTGTAGTTGAAACCTATAAAGACGTAAATTACTCTATATGACATGGTCTACTCTTTATTCATAAATAAACTCATAAATCAATTAAGAAGTCTATTTCATACATAATATAAAACAAGTTTAATAAATTGATAAAAAAAATCATAGATATCAAGGAGTTAAATAAAATGTTCATATACAATGGAAGGTACAAATTTCTCATTACATATCATTATATCGTACTTAGGCTTTCTAATGCCTTAAGTTTTAAACAAACATAAATAAAGTGAGATACATCCGTCAATCTCCAATCTGAGTCGCTTCCTTTCAGTCCATCGAATGAAGATGAGAACAAGATTCAGGAACTTTTTCTGCCCAACCTTGAAGCTTACGCTTCCCCAGAATTCTTGGTCAATCAAGAATACCCGACCCTGCACGAATTGCTTTAACAAAAGAATTTGAAAGACAAGATGAAATTTGGTGCGTGCCTAGATGATACAAGAATTTTCATTTTTCTAATTCTTTTAAGAAACAAGCATTATCAATCAAGGATATGGTAGAGAGCATAAATAAAAGAATTCCATCTATTTCAATGGATAATTCAATTCATTACTCGGCCGAGTATAATGCCATGCATAGCAAAAATAAATATTTTGGAAAAAGGAACTATTCTCTCTAAGATTCCATATTCGGCACCCATCCCAGAAGGTAACTTTCCATACACAAGCCTATCTAGCTTGGTTCTCATAAAACAAGAATACATTTCCATAAAGAATACAATATTTTGACTAATAGAACTAACATCTTTCCTAACACTTTCATAAATTAAGCTCTATTTCATTACTTTCACCTAATTGAAAACAATCTTTCGTAGAATAACAATTTCACAATTTTGATAAGCAAACATATTTTCATCAAATAAATCAAATAAGTACAAGTAAGAAGAAGGTGTAACGCAAGTATGATTCTTTTCATATAAATGAGTGAAATTTGAGTACACATTCTTTAAATGAATATCTATCCTAACCCATTAGCATTATTTACCATTCTTAAACAATATAATTGCATTTCTTAGCTATTTCAATATATGTACCATCTAATGCTTTCCCTCTATGTCTATTCAAGTAATAATTAAAAAAAATCAATAAAGACATGGAATATCATAAATGAAATCTTATGCTACAACCATAGCTCTATTTCACTATCATTTCTTAGTGCAAAATAACCAAAACGAAATGAAGATCCTACCTCCTTACGCTTTGATACTGGCTTGGAATGAAATCTTTCATGCCTCCTGTAGATCAGCCTACTTCTTCCTTGATGGTTTAAGAGTTCTCTATCAGATCTTCCTCTAACCACCTATCTATTTTCCTTCTCTCTTTTCTCTAAAGTGATCTCTCTCTAATCTCTCTTCTAACTTTACTATCTTTCTCTCTGCTCCAACTTGCTATTTTCTATCTTTTTTCCTCCCCCTATCTATCGAACCTATGCATCTATATATACTACTTTTCTCCTATGAAATATGTTATGTCTAAGGCTTAGTTATTACTATGAATTTGTCTTCTTGGCTTATTTATAGATAGGTATGATACTTAACTAATCCACATCTTCTCCTTCCCAAAGTATTACCAGTTTAGCGGTGTCTCTTGTCAACACATCTTGGAGTGGTGGGAGGCCAAGTAATGTCTACTGAAGTGATCGAACTTGGTCCTGGAGAGATGGTTGGTGTTCTCCACCATCATCGTGGAGTTTGCAGTCTTCCAACTGCCTCCGTGGATCATGGAAAATCTGCATTTACTTAACTCCATGACACTATGTGCCCATTTACTCCTTCCCCCCGCCGGTCATGAGCCATTAACAATGGTCATTCTGCAGTCCAAGCAGAGTGATCTACAGTACGTGGGGTGTGATTGTTGTTTGGTGGGGGAATTTGACTTTTTCGACTTCTACTAGTCGACCAATAACCCGCCATCGCCACCTTTTTTGGAACAAACATCTACCACCACCACCTTTGGTAAAATAACATATTTATAATAAAAACTTGCATTTCAAATCATTAGTAATTAAATTCTAATTTTATTTTCTATGATTAATAAACTAATAATGTATATGGATATATATATATATATGTATATATATACATATATGTGTGTGTGTGTGTGTGTAGACACACACACACACACACACACATATACATATACATATATTGATCGATTTCATTAAACTAATTATGAAATTTATACTCAAATAATTACTTAAATCGACGAAACCATTATTCTCATTTTCAAACGAACAATAACTTATAAAAACAATAATCAACTTCATACGATTGAAATCATGTCAACATAAAGTTTGCATTCTAAGTCATATTTAATAAAAATGTTAAGTCGCTAATTAATTAACTCTAATTTTTCAACTAATAGTCACTTATATATATGAAATCAACGTAACAACTACTTTTACTCAAATCATTTCAATTTTAAATAACGCATCGACAAAGTCATAATACAAACAATTTTTCTATTGTGGTGTGTGAGATTCCTCTAGTCTATCGAAGTCATAAGCTAAAAACAACTCTACCCGAGTCTTGTTCTCGCCTTCATCTTTGTTCACTTGTCCCTGCATCACTTGCACTCAATAGTTCATCAGTAATGACGATCCCCAATTAAGATAATACTAGCTATCTAATTACATATTGCATGAGTAAAATGCATACATCATTTCTTATTATTTGCATACAAAGTGCATTATCATCAAAATGAATGTTCATATCTGTTTCAATTTCAATTCATAAATAAAAACCTACATTATTTATCCTAATAACACATTATCAAAAATACGGTTTGCGACAAAACCTTTATTTTGACAGAACCATAAACCTTATGAATGCAATTATAAGTATTTACTATTTTTATTTGTGACTAATGAACGAGTTCAAAATAAATGATCATGATGTGTGGATAGAATGTTTTCTCTAACCTTTGTGTGGAAGCTATATGGAATGATCTTTATGAAGGAACATGGTCTCATTCATAGCAACAGGGTAACATGGACAAAAGGATGAACAACAAGGCAGGAAGAGTTCAAAAAATTGTTGAAGACTTGATCACTATTGTCTTTGCTCAATAAGGAGTCTCAAGACTAATCCTGATCCGTTAATAAAGACTATTAGTTGTCATGAGGGATGTTAGAAAGAATATAGGGAAAATATACAAATGTTCAAAGAAGGACAAGAGTCCTGATTATCTTATTCTTTCCTAGATTTTATGAGTTTTAAATAAAGCTTCCACCTAGATAGTAGGAAGTGGAGTGAATGTTTTGGATTGTTGTTAAGGATGAATGTTATAAATCCTTTGTGCATTCCTTTGTTAGTCAGTTCTTGAGTTTGTATTAAGTAATGTTATGTTGTTGAATTGATTTTTGAATAAAGAAGAATATCTACTTTTCAAGTTAATATGAAATTTCTAATATGGTTGTGGGATTTATCAGTTAATTTATGCTATAGTTCTTATTCCAAGAGACTCATCCAAGGGGGGCCACTTGGTGAGAATTATGTATGGTTATCTTTTATGCACTTTTTTCTTTAAGTTGCTTAGTTCTGTTTCATTCACTTGCTTGATGTTTGTTCCTGCAGCCATAGTCTGTAACTGTGTGACTGTTCCTATAGCCATGACATGGCATAATAGTTATTTTTGTACAAGTTGAAGAATTGGTATTTTATTAGCAGAAATAAATGTTATCTTTAAAGTCGCGATTTAAAGCAATTTACTTTTCTATAAATAGTTGTTTAATCACTTTCAATTGCCTAAAAATAGGATAGACTTGTTCCTATATGTTCTTAGTGCATATAATTTGCAGTCTCATTTCAAGTTACATGTCCTCGGATTGATGAATGAATTAGTTAGAAGAATGGAATTTAGTTAGCTGCTCAATGTAAACTCATGTCTCTAATCTGAGTACCTAGTTGTGTGTAATAGTCATTGTTTTGTACCCACAGATGAGTTCGAGGTGATTGGGCCAACCTATGGGAAGCTTGTGATCACATGGTTTAGGTCCGGTATATGTATTTGTAGAGGATTGAGCCGACATGAGCCTACACTTTTCATATTTTGCTGATTTGAGAAGCCGACTAGTTGGAGATCTATTTTGGTGGTGTGGATATATAAGACCGACTTGGATGATCATTTTAACAAACTGTGCATATGTGAGATTTTGTTAGAAGTGATTGAGCACAATTTCATGTGTGCATTCTAAGTTGTCATGATCTAGTATATGGACCAGAGGAAAACATAGTAGTTTTCCTGAGCAGTGACAATGGGTCATTCTTGATCCTATTCAAAACTGTATTTTGGCATAGAGATGCTATTATTTAGTTCATTTATTATTGTAATCATTTTGTAATAGCCTGTAAGGCAATGAGCCTTCCTCTTCGGTTGCAACCCTATTTTGTAATTGAGTAGTAAGCTCTAGGCACTGTGCCTGAATGCAAGTGCATTCCACTTTTGTAATATTGTTTTACTACTAGCCATAGTATAATAATATTGTGGGTACTCAATCCCACCATGGGTTTTCCCTTTCCGAGTTTCCACATAAAAATTTTGGTGTTATGGTTGTGTGGATATTTGCTTTGTGTTTCTGCATTATATAGTTTTTGTTCTTTGCATCTGGTGGTTAAAGAAGTAGCTTAGCAATTTAGTAAGTAGAAAACACTGATTCACCCCCCCCCTCTTAGTGTTCATTGATTCCAACAATTGGTATCAGAGCCTTGTGCCTCAGAAGAAGCCTAACAACTTGAGGAAGTTCCAGAAGATTGAATCAATGGACTCCAGTTTGCAGAGACAACTTAGTATGGCACTTGAAGATCTTGATGCAACGATGAATGAAAAGAGTAGCCTGAAAAGAAGTTTGAATGCAACCGAAGACTTCCTTAGGATATTGAAAAATCAATTGAACACTTCAAGAGAAAAGAGAAAGGATTTGATGGATAAGCTGCAGGAAAAGTAAGGACAAAGCATTGAGAATGAAATCCTACAAGATAAGACCAATAAATATGAGAAGTTGGCCAGGGAGAATGCAATTTTGAAAAATGAGATGCAATCCATTGTGGTGAAGCTGACAAAGGAAATTGAAGACTGGAAGAAGAATGAATAAACCCTGACTCAATGATTGAAGGATAGATCTGATGAATGTTGCAGATTGACATATGACAATGATTAGTTGAAGCTTGAATTTGTGCAAACTAAGAATGATGGGCAAGAACTTGAAAGGCAGATCATAATTCTAAGAGATAACCTGACTATTGCAAATGAATATAAAGAAAATTTCAAAGCTAGTTTATCTTGGTTGGATGAGATGCAGGAAAGTCGAAGACATGGAAAAGACATGCGAGGACTTAGATTTGAGAAAGGAGAATCCTCTAGTTTTGGTCAGAGCAATCATCAACAAAAGAACAAGAAACCTCTGGTTCTAGTCAGAGCAATCATCAACAAAAGAACAAGAAACCTCTGATAAGACAACCTAATGCCTATAAATTCAATGGTAAATTTGGTCATATGGAAAATCAATGTCGAAGTAGGATGAATAATAGGATGATGAATAATATGAACAATGGTGTTTCATATGCAACAACTTTGGTCATAATTCAAATATATGCAAAATGATGAACAATTTCCAGAATAAGAGATGCTAATCTTGTAGAATGTTTGGACATATATCTAATCAATGCAGGATGAGACCAAATCAAATGAACTTTAGGCCTATGTAGAGAAATGTTGTTTGTCATGCATGCAACAAACTAGGCCATATTGCAAAACATTTCAAAAGTAGGAATACACCGGTGAACAAGAATAATCAAGATGAGAAAGTAAAAGCAAAGGTAGATGAAATTAGAGACCAGCATAAGAAGATGTGGGTGAAAAAGGAAGATTCAAATGAGAAAAATGGCTCCATACCTAAAACCAGTGATGGAACCTCATCCGGTAACTAGGACCTTTTTTCCTTAGGGGGCAGATTATCATGCAGATCTTTAGAACCCCCTTGTGGAGATCTATAACCCATTAAGGAAGGTTGAAGATGATGGAGATCAGTTATTTAGTTGATAACCAAAAGATTTGTGGTGGTCTGGTAATCCAGTAAATGAAATGATGAAAAATAGTGTAACCAGAAGACTTTAGGGATGAGCATTTATTACAATTCAAAGAGGTTAAAAAGGGTATTTTAGTCTTTCATTTTTCACACTGTGAACAAAGAGAAAGGTGATTGAGTTTGAGCCTTGAGAACCAAGCTAGAAGTGATCATTAAGATATTTATTGCGTCCGGTTGTGATCGAAAGAGGTATTTATCCATTTGCAGGCAATATTTTCATACCCTAAATTAGTCATGACATCTGCTTCTAGTGTTGCTACTCCTTTGGTGGTGGTAATTTCTGAGAGAGCCTGGCCTGCATTCAAAAGGAATCCATTTAAATCCGTTGAAGATGATCTGAAAGGCACATTTTCTTCAGTCTTGTATGGTGTGCTTCACAATGAGGATATTAGAGCTTATATCCATTGTAGAATTGAAGAATTGGGCAATGTTGATATTTTATCACTCTATAACAAGCATCTGTCAGATAGTTTGGGCAATTTGAAGCCCGATTTCAAGGCACTTCAAGATAAGGGTTTTGTGTAGTTTATTTACTTTCCAGTACTTGATGAAGCATAATAGGTTTGTTACATTTTGAGCAGAGTTCAGGATGAATTCATGTGGCTGGATCAACCTTACAAGATAACCAAGCAAGTCATTGAAGAAATAACATGTTTAAAGTTAACTGGTGAAGTTCCCGAATTAAGGAAAATTCAGAATACAACATTGACAAAGATTATTGGATCTTAGTTTGACAGCCTGTCAATGACTATCAATGATATTATTGAGCACGATGTTAAATTTGCCTCAATGGTGACTGGATACAAGGTATATCAATCGAGCAGGCTAAATTTTCTGTCCGATACGACCATATTTGTAGCCTATGAAATGTTAAAAGAGGACAAAAGGTATGATCTTTGTACAATACTCCTGAATGAGTTAATAAGCAACTTGAAGAAAATAAAACAAGATAATAAACATGTCTTCAAGTTTGGATCCTTAGTTATCTATGTAGCACTTTATTTCATGAATGAGATCCCCAAAATTGGTAAAGTCCAATGGGCTTACGATAAGCCAGTAGCCATGAAAATCAAGGAAGGATTGTTAGGTTTGGGTGACAATGTGATGCAAAAATCAGCCTTATGGGGCTATTTCAAAACTTTCCAAGCCACTATGAAAAACATAGAGAGAATAGCCAAAGACATAGTGGAGAAGTATGAGAAAACAATTTTTTTTATGGTTGACAAGGATCAATGTCATATGGAGGAAGTTGAGCCAAGAACTGTCTGGATCATGCCCATGGGGTATGAGGTAGATGCAGTCACACTCAATGCATACACTCAACACCTGCTAAGTCAATTGGTGGAACAAAAAGAAGAGAGATTTGGTACCTTTCAGGAGAAGGATCTGGACCTACATAAGAAGTTTATTGGGCTTGGAAGAAAAAGAAAAGTTAGAAAGGAAGTTGAAAATCTTGCTAAATAGATGGGCATAACTCGGGAAGTAGTGTAGAGAGCCAGAGAGAAAAACATACTGAAGGAGGAAGATATGGTGAAGCCACAAGCTAAACTGGTTCCCACTCCTACCAAGCAAGCTAAGGCCAAGCAAAGAAAGTCTACACCTACCTTCAGTGTGCAGAAGTCGGTCCCTCCACCTAAGCCACAATCAACATAAATTGGTGGAGTAGAAAAGAGGAAGAAAGAAAAATTTGAAAGGAAGTATGTTGTAGCTGAGGAGGAAACTGAATCAGATGAAGAAGTTAGAGAGGTGAAGAAAACTACCACATTTTTCAGGGTAGTTAGAAAACCTGTATCTGGTGTTGCTCCATCTGCAAAGAAAGCTAAAACACAAGGAGTGCAATCTGGAAAAACAAGAGCAGACAAGAAGAAATATGAGTTAGATGAAGCTCTTAAGTCCAGTAAGCTTGAAGGTCATTACACCATTGTGCCCCCATTACAGAATATTGTAGATACAATAGTTAATAAAGGTAATTTGACAAACCTTTCTATATATTATGAGCATTCTTTTGAGAAAGTCCAAAGAGCTATTGAAGAGGCAATTATACATTATATTAATTCTTTTAGTAAATAATTGATTTGACTGCCATCTCTAATTCCGAAAGAGTTGTATGATATCTTGGATGCCAAGAGACACACAACAAGTATAGAAGATGAAAGATTAAAAGAGCTTACCTTAGTTAAGTTGTGTCCTAAAATAAAAATAGAGGAGATACCAATAATTTTAGGACTTGCAAAGGAAGATTTCCGAAGCAAGCACAAAGTAAACAAAATAATTTTTCAGAAAAGTAGAGGAAGTGGTAAAGGATGCAAAAGGTATTTTGAGGAAAATTTTGAAAGAAAACAATTATCAGGTATTTCGGAGAAGGGTTAATCCCAACCGGAAGGAAAATCAAGTAAGTATACTTCTCCTCTGGTGGTTTATGTATAGACAAAAGTTTCTCAGGATCAACCATCTGTATAGATTGATCCGGTTGAACAGGAAGTTGCAGATGACATCACTGACAATCAAGCAGTTGACAACTCTAGTGAAGCTATGCACGATCCTCCAAAGATAGAAATCATTTTTGAGATGATAGCCGAGGAGTTAGGTAAAGAAGAGAAGGGTGAAGGAGACAGTGGCAAAGAAGAAGAGAATGTAAATACTGAGGAAGTTGAGAAGGAGATGGGTGAAGAGAAAACTGATGAGGCTTTGGTAACCATGACAAAAGCCATTGTTCTTGATAAAAGAAAGTGAATTGCAGAAGATGAGGATGACTTCTCTCATGGTCTGGTACACTTAAGTACCATGTCCCCTCTTCAAGCACTAAAATTAATCACCCTCTCTTCGATCAAGGCAAGTGAGGAATTAATTAAGTCTGCATCAGAAGAGAAAGAGGTTATATCTTTGGCGAGTGCAGTTTTGGAGAAAATTTTGCCTAACCTTAAGCAAGTTTCTAGTGAAACACCCTTCGGTAAGCTTAAGGGTATGCTGAATAAAGTTGAATTAGATTTTGTATCATTAGAGAAAGAAAGAGATATAAAAGTTTTGAACAAGTTTAATGAAATGAGGCTCCAAACATTTTTGAAAATAATTGAGGCTGATAGGGCAATTTTTAAATCTATGGTGAAAAGTGTTGAAGACGCTTTGGATGAAGGCGGTCAAATCTTTAAGTCATGTCTCTTTTTGCCTAAGTTTTCTACAGACACTAACAAGAAGATTAGAGATCTTGAAGGGAAACTTGTTGGTATAGCATAATCATTTTCCCCGCATTCAGTTTTTCTGAGTAGCATTGAAGCCCAGATAATGGATCTCATTGATATAAAAAAGTGTCCGAATAAGGAAAAGGAATAGATGATGAGCAGCGTGGGAGAATTGAGAAGTCTAATCATTCCCCAGATGGATACTTTACTTGGTACTCAGTAGGATGCAGTAACAAATTTAGGGAAAGATGTCCCGGTAGATCTTAAGGTTGTAGAGGTTCATCCATATATGTTTAGCACCCTAATTATTTTTTTGGATTGTTTCCCGAGAGGATAGAGTGAGTATCTGAAAGCCTTGAAGGTAACTTATGCAGATATTTTCAAATTCCTGTAAATTATTGTATTTATTATTTTGTACATAAGTTTTGGCGGATCCCTACCTTTTCCATTGATGTCAAAGGGGGAGAGAGAGAAGTGAAAAATGGTGCACATTCTTAGGGGGAGTCAAGTGAGTGTGTAGATTGATTGCAGTTTTGGTTTTCTGGAACACTTGTCATTTTTCACAATGTTGCTATCAATGCCAAAGGGGGAGATTGTTGGCAAAAGACACTATTCTGATCTAATGTTTCAATGAGGATTGATGATGTTAGATGCATGGAGATTTCTTAGGGGTTGTCATTTATGGCCACTCAGCCTAGAAGTCCTATCCGGTATATGGAATTGGGTTTACCAGAAGTCTTGAGTAAGTTTGGTTATTCATGCAACATAAGTCTAGTTGGTGGATCGCAGTTTATAGATCCGGTGAGAATTATTCATTTCTGATGATGCACTTTTGGTTATGATGATTGGAATAGTTGATTCGATGTATGAGATAGCTTTCCATGCAATTCTAGCCTATGGTGATGATTCTAGTACAAATTTCTTGGTCTGGTATCTGGTATTGCAGGGAGAACAAAGTTATCATTATGCTTGATGGTGTAGCATGTGGTCTAGATTCCTTGAGGTGATTCTGGTGGATGTTGATGAGTTTGAGGTGATTGGTATGACCTATGGGAAGCTTGTGATCACATGATTTAGGTCCAATATATGGATTTGTAGAGGATTGAGTCGATATGAGCCTACATGTTTCATATTTTGTTGATTTGAGGAGCTGACTAGTTGATATATTTTGGTGGTGCGGATATATAAGACTGACTTGGATTTTCATTTTAATAGAGTGTGTGTATGCGATATTATGTTAGAAGAGATTGAGTCCAGTTTCACGTGCACATTCTAAGTTTTCATGATCCGGTATATGTAGCAGAGCAGAACATAGCAATTTTCCTGAGTAGTGGTATAGGATCATTCTTGAGCCTATTCGGAATTTTATTTTGGCATAGAGATGTTATTCTCCAATTCATTTATTATTGTAATCAATTTGTAATATCTGTAAGCCAATGAGCCTTCCTTCGGGGTTGGAGCCCTGTTTTGTAATTGAGTAGTGAGCTCTAGGTAGTGGGCCTGAATGCAAGTGCATTCCACTTTTGTAATATTGTGGGTACTCAATCCCACCATGGTTTTTCCTTTCCATGTTTCCACGTAAAAATTTTGGTATTATGGTTGTGTGGATATTTTCTTTATGTTTTCGCATTATAGTTTCACGTCTTTGCATATGGTGGTTAAAGAAGTATCTTAGCAATTTAGTAAGTAGCAAAACACTGATTCAACTTGCCCTCTTAGTGTTCATTGATTCCAACAGTATCTCCCCTTGATAAAACCAATTTGAGTGCTACTAACAAACTTGAGAAGTATATTAACAAGTCTTAGTGCCACAATTTTAGCAAGAATCTTATATGATACATTCAACAAAGTAATCGGCCTCTAGTTCTTGATAAGGGATTTGTCTCCTTCCTTAAGGAGAATTCTGATGACCCATTTTTTAATTTTAGTATCCAATGATCCTACTTTAATAGCTTTCTCATATACTTGGTATAAATAATTACCTTTCCACCTTTTAGCATCTTTGTAGAACTCAATCTGTAACACATCAGGGTAAGGCACTTTATCATTATTAAGTGTTAATGGCCTTGAAGAATTATTCCAATGTAACTAGTTTCTTAAGTATGCTTGCCTCATCTTTAGATATCTTCTTTGGGATGATAGCTTTACATATCTCTCTAGCTTTTTAGTTGTTAGGCAAAAATCCTTCAGAAGAGAAGAGTTTTTGATAATATGATAGGAAGGAATTTTTTATGTCATCATTTTGAGCCAATTCTCTGCCTTCCTCCCATATTCTATCTATTCTTTCTTTGAATTCCTTATATCTTAGAAAATTAAAGAAAAACTTAGAGACCTTATGTCCTTTCTGTAGCTAATTGATTTTGGCCCTTATTTTTCGGCTCAAGATCTTCTTAGTCTAAATGCTCCTCAATTGATTTCTGGTGAGAGCAAAATATTGTAAAACTATTAGGCTAGTATGATCCAATTGGATTTGGGAGTCAAGAGTCAGAAGGTTATCATCGAGTTCTCTTTCCACTCTCCTCTCATTTTTAGCCTTTTTCCTACCTACCATTTGAAAAAGGGTTTTCTAGCTATTGACACTCTTGTTCCACTTGTCAATAGTATATGTGATGTTGTTATCCCACTTGTTAATTTGTATTGTCATGTAGATTGCACACATGACATCCTAATCTCTAAGAAAATTGATGTTGAGCATGAAGTTATCCTTCCTAATCATAGGCTTATTGGGAAGGCTATTCATAGTGATCACAACCTTATTGTGGTCATGATCTAAGAGAGTATAAGGGCATACTGTAACCATAGTACTATCTTCCTCCAATTTGAAGGAGCAATGTTCCTTGTTGGTATGTAATCTATCAAGATAACATTATATCCTTATATTACCTTGTTGAAATTTACACCATGATTACCAAATAGACTTGTAATACTTCTTTTTTCCTTCTAAGGGATCATAAATTCTAAGCTTCTCTTTCATCCTAGTCCAATAAAAAATTTCTTCTTTTCCATTCAAAGTCTAACCCCCTATTTTATCTTCTTGGTGCTGAACCATCTTAAATTTTCCTCCTATTAGCCTAGGTACATCAGGGATGTTGAAGGGCCATTTACAGAGTTTTATTATTTCTCTCTAGTCATTAGATGGATATACAGAGCATAGGCCTAACTTGGACCCTTTATCATTAATGACAACTTGTATTTCTCTGTTGAATGGGGAAGTCTTGTTGTCTGAGATCAAATTTCATCATTTGTTGGCTATGAGGATGATTGCATCCCCTTTTTCCCGACTATGTTTAGTAGCAAATTGGGTAGAATCATTCCAAATATATCACAGGTTAATATTGATGGTGATGCTTGTGGCTTTGACTTCCTGCATATATACAACATCAGTGTGCTTGTGTTGATTTAAAAATCTCTTGACTACAAATTTCCTATCTAGGGATTCAAGCTCCCTGACATTCCAAGATACACAGTTTAATTCCATATGATAACTTTAGAGGGAGATATCCATAACAACCTTAAAAATGCCAAAAACTTTGGGTAGATCCTTGTCCTTATCCTATTTCTTAGGTAGAGGAGACATATTATTTTTCAATCTTCCTCTCTTTTTATTAAACATAGTGTTGACCATTTCTAGTAGGAATTAGCTTATCTAAATTCTCCTTTTTAGATATTTTGCCCCTATTTTTCCTAGGAGGTTGCCCCTCATTAGTGAAAAGAGAACAAGGGTATACCCTTTTTATCTAACCAGGTTCCAAAGGATGGGATTCCTCCATATCAATATTGGAGCCTGCAAATTCATTATCATAAGAAACAATGGTTAAGTCAAGGTGATCATTCAAATTCTCATTACCCACATTTGGATCTACATTCTTCAACTCAGGCTCACACTCATTCATCACATCCCTAGAATATAGGAGGCCTAGATAGGAGTATATTTTTGAGGTCCAGGGTTGAGGAGATTGGGATTATGGGACATAGTATTAGGGGATTGCTCATGGATGGTAATCTGATTCTCCCCACGATGAGAGGAGGATAAACACTCACCATAATCAATGATATGGGAATCTTCAATAGATGGTTTCATAAGGCCATTGAAATTGTTAGTAAACTTCAAAGAAGAGGTTCTCCCCTTGGGGTTAACCAAACCATCTGACCCATTCAACCCCACAATACTATGGCCCTTGTTCTCAAAATCCCTAATCATGGATTTAATAGAAGAGTCTCTATTATTCTCAGACACATTAATCACATTCCATTGTATGTTAGAGATAGTATCCAACTGGGTGGTATCTCATTCGATGGGTAACAAGCTAACATTGACATTATTCATAGTAGTCACATTCATCATGCTACCTTTATTCTTCCTTATATTTTCCAATACCAATTGTTGATCATTTTTCGTTCGAACCTTATGAGGTTTGGGCATGGTAAATTTACCAAGCTTATCTTTTGATTCTTCCCTAATTTGGGAAAGAGAAATAGAGACAATCAAGTGGAGAGGATGATCAACATTAAAACCCCCTATTTGTAGAAAATTATCAAAGGTGGGTAACTTAGTAGGTGTGTCCATAGACGCAACCTGAATGACTTCTTGCAATTATTTAACCTTGTTAATTAAGGGTTCTTGTTCTCTATTAGTGCTTGGTGTGCCAAAGTTTGAGGGGGGACTATCTTGACTGGTTAGAGTAGCTTTGATAGTAGTCTTGATAGGGAGATTATGGTTATCCCCTTCTACAAATATGGCAAGTTGTTTATGCTATGTAAGGATAACACATTTCCTTTTGATGTGGCCCTCACAATGATACATTTCTACCACCAAGCAATTTCTATCTCTTCTCTGAATCTATGGTTTCTTAATCAACATCATGCCTTCTTCTCAAAGTGTCAAATACAATAGTAGAGTAAATGCCCCATCCCTCAATAAGGAGTACACCACTTTTCTTCACCACTTGCCTTCCCATCTCAAGGGTTATGATGGCTAATTGTTCCTTTTCACTTCTTAAGAGTTCATCTTTTCCCCTAAGTCTCTACTCTTTCCCTAAATGGTCAAGTTGAATACCTTTTCTTCTCTACATCTCCTCAACCATGTTCTTAATCATGAATTATTGGAGCTCCTTTGTATGGATGAAATCATCATCATTCATAAACTCCTCACATGTATTAATCCTTATATCATTAGTAGGGTCTCCTCCCAACTTGAATGCATCAAGGGCCCATTTTTGAGAGGGGTGTTCAATCCTCACAACAAGTTTAGTGTCAAATCTATGTGGAGGCATGGGCGCTTCTCCTTGATAATCAAATCCATTATTAATTGAAAAGGGATGTCTCTACTATGAGACAAAGTATGGAAGGGGGTGATAGCTCTAGGGCTCTCTAGGACAAGGAGATGTTGTCCATTAGAGGAGGAAGAAGCAACCATAGGATTCTTCATGGAAGCTTCAACAAGCAATCTTGGTGGTGGATGGAGCTCTTGATATGGGGGCTATGATATTTGATCAGCAGTGGGAGGAATGGATGATGACTCATCAAAATCAGGTGGAGGTGATGGTGGAGGGGAAGCAAGGCCAATAGGAGAACCAATAGACTGAGGAGAATCGGGTTCCTCCTCTTCCCCTTGTTGTACTTGGGGTTCTATCACTCTAGACCTTTGATGGGCAAAAGACATCTGATCCACATCTATATATAAGCATTAAAAATACATTTCATCCTTTTTTCTAGTATTAGAAGTTGTTCCCATGTAGGGGAGTATGAGCTATCAGCTTGTCTCTTCCTGTTCTCCTCATATTGTATTGTATACCATCTCTCCTTTCTCTTTAGAAACTTACTATAATCAGAGGCATTCCTTATGAGGTCTTCCTCATCATCCTATTGATGTTGTTGGGTCTTTACTTTTCCAAGACCTTGCACAAACCACTTTGAATCATAATACCTATACTTGTCCCAGAGGAGATTGTATCTATTCAACATAGCATCCAAAATATCATAAGCCTTACTATTAGTGAAATGGTACATTCCCAATTTAACTTGTGAAGGGAGAAGTGAGACCTTCTTGTGAGCTCCCCCAATAAGGTACCTCTCTACCTCAACCAATGGATGCATATTTTCTAGAAAAGAAACCTTGTGAGGCACTGTTATAGGAAGGAACCTAGGGACCACAGGGCTACCCAAGATTATACTAATTGTATCGTCTTTAAAGTAAAATCAAGACCCCCAATTATGATCAATGCATAACTTAGGAAAAATCTCTTTAGGCCTTAGGAATTCCTTTGCCTCTTTACTCAGACCCCAGCATACCACCCCTTGGAGAATACTCATCAATTTCCTAACAAAATGATTTTAGAGTGCAAGATAATTGAATTCCTTTAAATGCATATCCCAAATATATGTCCATTCTTGGATAGGGAGTGGGTCACCCTTCAGAACTAGTACAACCTTCAAATTAGGGTGCCAAAACTTAAGGATTTTATACAATAAAATATGCATTAGGATAGAATAATACCTAAATTTCAATGAAGGCTTCTTCTTCAAATCACAAAGGGCTTTGTGAAGTCCTTCAGACAACAATCTTGCATAGTCAAAAGTCTTGTTTGTATCCCTATTTTGAATATGGATGCACAAGATAAGCATCCAATTAGGGATCATGTTCGGAGAATCGACTCCACAAACTTGACATAGAGGATAGAATGCATCTTTGAAATATCCAGCAAACATGTTGATATTATTGGGTGCAATGCCTTTTAAAGTCAAGGCCCTCTCATCCCTCTTCAAGTGTGGGAGCCTAAAGGCTGAAATTTTATCTCTATACAAGTTCTCATGTGTCTTATATTCCTTTTCTATTTCCTCTGGATTGATGGGTCAATTAGTATTGACATTAAGCATGAAAACCTCTTCAATCACTTCCTTGGGAATAGCCACTAGTCTCCCTTCGTCCTTAGCTACAATTTCTCTCACACCTGGCTTGTAGTTACGAGCAATTGCAAAAACCAAATGAATATTCACAAATACATTTGGGTCAACCAGCCTTCCCAATTGAGATTCAAGATGTTGCAAATAGGCACCTATTTCTTTTCTTATTATAGCCCCTCCTTCAGAGGCTGAATCCCCAGTGCCTAATTATAGGGTCCTTGCATCCACTTGTATGGTCAATTATGAATTCATATGGCCGAGCACCAAGATTTGACCTCTTTTGAGTTTTAGTTGATCCCAAGAGTTGTGCAATTTGATCTCTTCTAAAAATTTCCTCTTTTCCTAGCTAGATGATTCGACCATCTTCTAAGTTTAGAGTTTTAGACAAACAAGGAATGCAAAAAAGGACCCCTTGAAAATCCCTTTACAATACAATAATTAAAAAGGCCAAAGGCCAAAGCATCCAAAGAGTCCATAAAGATTATTAAATGAAGAAAGTATAATTGCTATTGTGCAGTTTCTTGAGGCCAAACTCTAATAATTGAAAATTGAAATTGCAAAAACTATATAGAGCACACTAGAATAAAGAAAGATTAGAGTGGAATGAATTCGATCAGAAATCCAGGCTTTAATGACAAATTTGAACCATTTAGTGCAAGCACGTATGTGGTGGGTTGGCGCGAAGTAGTTGTTAATTTTCATATTTGAATGTTGCGGTTCCAACAACTAATTCCCTCTTTCAGGCAACGAAAAATAGGAGAAGAACACATAATTTTCCTTTTATATTTATAAAATGGAAACCTCTTATAAGATTTTCCGGGCTGCAGAGTTAGGCTTTACGAGAACCTTTCATTAGTTGCGCAATTGAACATTCGATCTAAGCCATTTATTTCTTCAGATATAAATACTCATTACCTCGGCTACACGATGTATGCAGGGCCCATAATTCTACTGTGTCACATGACCAAGATATGTCATAACTTGATTAGTTCGTGTGTGATGAATCATCCACGGCGGGGCCCTCATGCCACGTCCCTGAGCGAGGTTTCAGAGTTAGCCTGGGCGAGTAGTTTAGCTTAATTGTGCAACTAGGCGAGGATCCTGACCATTGATCTTTCGGAACCTGCACGACAAATGTTACAAATGTTGGGCCACGATGACGGGAAGGATAACGTGTGGGGCCGATCAGAGTAATGACTTAAAAGGACACAAGTTCTGACTAAAGCGACTGAAAATGGGCTGCAGTAGCTCAACGTAAAAGCATAACAAAAGGGAGGGAAGGCATTGGCGCCAACACTAGGGTTTAGGGAACTTAAGGGGTAAGATTTATCCTATCACACCTTAAACCCAAACAACTCTTGATAAAAGAAGCAAAATATTTTATCCCAACACTACCTTGCGGCCTCCAAAGATTCATCAAAGACATCAAATAGATAAATTGTAAAAGAGGTCATTTGTAGGTTGGTGGCACTAGACGATGGAGGATTTCCATCGCCTCAAGTTATCTTCTTGCTTTGAGATGGTGTGACATCAAATAGATAAATTGTAAAAGAGGTCACTTGGAGGTTGGTGGCACTAGACGATGGAGGATTTCCATCACCTCAAGTTATCTTCTTGCTTTGAGATGGTGTTTCGCATCAAAAGAATTTTTTTTTTTTTTCTTTCTTCCTCTCTTTTTAATTTTCCTTGTAGATGTTGATAGATTTCTAGAATACATGTATTGTGTAGTTTGACTTTTGGAGACAGGTAAGGGGTTTGGTGTAGATGTGAGTATGGATGGTTGCCTATAGAGTTAATGAGACTGTGATAGAGAATTATACACTTACGAGGGTTAAGAGAAAACTTTGTGGATGGTTTTTCAATGGTTTGGTGTTTTTCATTCAAGAGTTTGAGGAAAAGAGAACTCGAGAATTTGGCTTGGAGCTTTTACAAGGGTCATAAGGTAGCTTGGTGGAGTTTCGATTGATTCAAGATTTAGTTCTTCAAAGAAAGTTCTTATCAATAATATGTATTTATTTTATGTAATCAACAAGTTTTTTTGTGTTACCTTAAGGGGGGTCTGATTGCTATGTCAAATTTTGAGATTTGAGGTTTCCATGATAGATTTGCAGGAATAATGTAATAAGGGGTAATTTAAGCAAATATTAGTACAATTCAACTACTATAGGAGTTATGTAGTTTCCTTGTACCATTTATGGTTTCATTATAGTTACATCAATTTGATCTCTCGATTATAGTCTAGTCATAATTGCATCAACTATTGTAGCGTCGTAAATTGTACGCACTTGCTAGGGTGGTACAATTTCACACCTAGTTTAGCACCCGCCTTGGCGCATTTTGCATTTTGCATTGCATTTCCCCTTTAGCACTTAATTAATTAAATTAATTAGGTCTAAGGTCCTATTTTATCATCTCCCATATCATAAAGTTGGGCCCTTTCATTAAAGTGTGCCCCTTTCATTTTATTCTTCCAATACATCATTTAATCAAAAACCCTAATTAGGTCCTATTTTGAACTTGGGGGCTTGGTTTCGGGGGTCAAAACAACTCGAAATCACCTATAACTTCGGGATTCTCTCTAAAATCATCATATCTGACGGCCTTGAAAATTTGGTGAAAAGTTGTCGGGACCATGGCGCCCATGCAACATGGTCCCGGACATTTTTCCCGAAATTTTGGGAGCACGATCCAATCATAAAATAAAGCTTAACCCCAAGAAATTGGCAGGACATTCAATCTCTAGGTCAGCCAAAATACGAATTTACAACCTAGGGTTTCATACATAAAAGCTCTCTTTCCTCATTGGAAGGGATCCGATTTTTGTTTCCAGGAACTTCATATGCAGCGAAAGAGCAGATCTTTGAAGACTTCAACAACACTCAACATCATTCTATCAAGCATCTATCAAATTCATTCATTCATCCAATTAGGGCTTGGAAGACATTGAAGAACAATAGGAGATTACCGACTGAAGATTGGCTTGTACTCCTCCCTTGAGGGTTGGGTATGATTTCATATTGTTTTCATGTCCTTACATAAGCTTTGATATATCATCTACTCATGCTTTAGATCACATTGCATCTTGATTTAGAGCATTTGCATTATCATTTACAAGCAATTAGGGTTTACTTTCTAGGTTGCTCTAGTTTGCTTTCTTGCATTTTGGACCTTGCACACACACTAGGTCTGCACACACAATACATTTTACAATACAACTTGGCTATTCGTGGAGGTGGAAATCACCGAAGCGGGGGTTTGACTAAGGCAAAACCCTATATAGCCGCCCTTCCCCCTTTTCAGATATTATTGCAGGTTTCGGGATTCGGACGACGCCGCAGGACACAGATCCGGAAAGAGGAGACTGAGACAGAACTCTGTGTGCAATTGCAGCTCAGAAGACTGGGACAGGGGCGTTGGGCGCCCTGGTCCTGCCAGGACAGGGGCGCTGGGCGCCCTGGTCCCTGGGACAGAGGCGCTGGGCGCCCTGGTCCTCCGGACAGACAACTTTCCGACAGTTTCCAGACAGTGTTTCAGGGTGCAAAACAGTGGTTTCCGGTGCAGTTTTCAGGACAGTGGCGCCCGCGCCCCCGTCCCGAACATTTTCAGTCAGATTTTAACTCCGGGTACGCATTTTCATTCTTGTCTTATCCTTATGTTTACAGCTTTCCATCATTTAAGTTCAATTCTGCAATCTTGTCATTAGTTCCTACTTGCATTTTGAGGTTAGGGATTGAACTTGCATCATTTTATCTTTCAATTTCAACAAGGGAATAGAAATCCTAATAGATATCCCGTGGCTCTCTCTTTCACAAAAAGAAGTAGCCAATTGTGCGATATCTCTAGGCTCTTTCGTATTCCGTAATGTGTGTCAAAAGGTAGGATTAGGGCATGTTAACCTAGTCTCGCTTTTTCCCCTACACATTTTGGTGAACCCGACGTGAATCTATCATTGCTTCCTCTTGCATTGCATTTGTTAGATCTAGATCTAGATTTAGTGTGTTTTCATTTCATTTTCATTAAAAAGAAAAAAAAAAAGTGTGTTTCTTTGCATTGTGTGTTTAAATTTTATGCAATTTCAAAATGTTAGATTTTTATTTGCAAGATGATCATATTTGTGATGATTATGAGTTAGATGAAGCTTTAGATGAATTTTTGAAACCTAAATATACCAAACCTTCATTTTACCAAAAACTCATAAACCTTGTTACTATGCCATTTAGATGTGATGAGAAAGATAAGTCAAATGGTTCCTCTCAAGGGTACATTCCTATCAACTCTTCCACTGAATCTAGTAACATGGTTGTGTTCAATAATCCCCTCTATGAGGAAATATCTCCTTTTGAATCAAAAGATAAACCTTTTAATAGATATGATCATGCTTTGTGGGATGATGCCCTTGATGCCTTTGTGTCTCCTAAAAAACACTCCCTTCATGAGGATCCTTTTGTGCAAGAAGATGACATTATCCCTACATTTCCTAGTGATGGCCTTTCCTTTTCCAACAAAATTCCCACTAGAGATGATGAATTAATGATAAATGCTTACCCTTCTCCTAAAGTTTGTCTTACCCATAAGCATCCCTTAGAGAAAGAAGATGAAATAATAAGCAATTTCCTTAATTCTCTCTCCCCTAAAGATCATATTGAACATATTTTGACGAAAGAGGATGAGTTTAACACATCTATTGATGCTCTCCCTTCTAAGGATGAGGAATTAATAAACAATGTTAGCTCCTCTCCCAAAATTGACAATACTTTAAACATTCCTTTCAACAACCTCACTATTTGGGATGAACCATTAGAAGAAGGTATAGATTATTCTCTACCCCTAGCCAAAGGGGATGAAATCAAGATTGGAAACTCCCTTGATAGTTTCTCCTCTTCCTTGAATCTCAATTATTCTCCCTTTCCTCAACTTGGTTCTACTCATAAGGAAACCCTAGTTCAAAGCAAGATGGTTAACATTTCTTTCAAAGATCTCCCTCTCAAAAGTGAGACTTTAGAGAGTAGTGTTGATCCTTCTCCTAGAGAGTTTATTCCCCATGTAGATCCTTTGATGATAGAGGATGATATGACCTTTCCTCTTCCTACTAGAACATCAATGCTTACCCCTTGTCTCTCTCCTAAAATTGATTTATTCCGTGATAAGATTTTAGTGCAAGAGAAGACTATCAATAATTCTTCCAACACTTTTGTTCATTCCTCTAAACCATCCTCAATCAATTTGATACATGTGAATGAGACACCTAACAAACCTCTCTTCACTGTCCAAGGTGCTCGTCCTTCTCAAAATTCTCAACCATTAAATAAGCCTATCTTAGTGGTTCAAGGTCGTCATGCTAATGATTCTTTTTGCACTCCTAAGAAACCTATTATTACTGTGCAAGGTGGTTATTCTTCTAAGAGCCCTTATGAGTATGCTAAGCAACTAACTAGAGAGAGTTATCATGCGGTTGCCCATACCTATAATACAAGAAACAATACGCAACCTAATCCTCCTCCAGTTATCCCCACTTTGCTTCCTCCTTCCCAACCTATTCTTCCTCAAGCGCCTCGTATTTCACAAATGCTTAGTAAGGACTATGATCTCATAGAACAACTTAAAGCTACCCCTGCTAAGATATCCCTTTGGGATTTGATCCAAACTTCTTCCGTTCATCATGGAATGTTACAAGATGCCTTGAAAGATTTGAATGTTCCTCCACCTAATACATCTAGTAATATAGTGTCTTTGGTTAACTCTGTGATGAATCCTAAAGCTCAAATTGTGTTTACCCAAGATGAGTTGCCTACTAGTGAAATCCAACAACAATATGATCCCTTGATGATTGTGGTTATCATAAATGACACTGCTATAAGACGAACACTGGTAGATAATGGCTCTGGCCTTAATGTGTGTAGCATTAATCTATTGCATAAGATGAATGTGGATACATCCCTTATTGAGCCTGACTCTCATCCCATTCGAGGCTTTGATAATGTGGCTAAGTCTTCATTAGGTATTATCACCTTACCCGTCACAGTGGGACCTGTTACTTTGCCTACTCCTATCCATGTTATGTCTGGAAATCTAACATACAACTTGTTATTAGGGAGACCCTGGATTCACAGTATGCAAGCTGTCCCCTCTACATTGCATAGACAAGTTAAATTTATTTATAACAATAAGACATATACCTTGATAGGTGATACTAAACTTCAGGCTTGTTTGCAAACATCTACTTCCAAAGGGAGTTTTTCTAAATCTTCCTCTTCTAATGATGACTCTTTAAACAAGATACCTATGGATGAATCATTACCCTCTAATAATCAAAATTCTTTGGATGAGCCTAAAGCTCCTGAAGAAGATCCTTCTGGACTTGAGTCTACACATGAAAAGGCTTTTGATCCTGAGAAGGTTCTCGCGGAAGACGATTGGGGATCTCTTGATTTTAATCCCACCTTTGTAGGTGAATATAGGGTTCCTCCTAGAGATCTTAAAGGTAAAAAGAAGGAAGAAACTAGAGATCAATTAGTCTTACCTGAATCTATGAGCAATAATTTTGTGGCCGCTTCTCAAACTTCTTCTCCTCACACCTCTAATTATGAAGAGTTTGATTCTTTGTCTTATGAAAAACCACCTTCTCTGCCTGAAATGGCTGATCGTTATGATCGTGGTTTTCGCATTTTTGCTAAGCATGGGTATCATGGAAATGGTTGTGGCGCTCATGAACAAGGGATAAAAGTTCCTCTAGAGACTAATTTTCACAATTATGCCTTTGGACTTGGCTATAATCCCTGCAAATGCACTAAAGCATCTAAAAGACCATCTCTCAATGTGAATGCTATATTTAGTAGTGATGATGATCTCACTTCAACTAAATCATCTTCTACTTCTATCAACTCTCATTCCCCTCATAAGGAAATCTTGGCAATGAACAAATCTCTTTATGAATCCCCTCAAATTTCTAAATCCACTTATGAATCTTTATCTCCTATTCATCATAAAGTCCTTTCCTCCAAGGAGAAGGCTCTAATAAATTACACTCATCCCTCTTCTAAGATTTCTTGTGACTTTTCTTCTTCAATTTTTATCATTTTATACATGTTTTTGATCTCACCTATAGTTGAGCATTTAGCATGTCATATTCAAATACCTCATTCAATCTATCATGTCTTTAAATAACATTAATGGCTATTATGTTGCTCATCATTATGTGACATTGGTAGCTCATTTACTGGGGGCTCATTGTCATTCGTGATGGTACAATTTCAAGTGCAATCATATTTTTTTTTGAAGCAACATAATAGCCTAATTTTCTTGTTCTTATGGGGACAAGAGTGATTTCATATATCTCTTCTTTTGCTTATGTCCAAATCTCTCCCTAGAAGATTGTGTAAGTCCTTCTCATTGAGGCAATGATCTCTCCTTATTTTTTATCTAAGGATCCACTTTTTTTTTCCTATTTCGTGGATGGTGTGAACTTTATTACTTGATGTTATTCCTTGTAGGCATTTGTTGTTTGTTCAAGGATTCTCTCTTACAAGAGGACTAAGTCCTTGACTACAACCTCTTTTGCACTTGGTAAAATACATCTATAATGAATTCACTCTCCCAATTGGGTTAAAAGGAGCATCATCCTTCATTAAGAATCACTTTCAACTCGCAAAAGAAGAAAGTATTGTATTCTTATTCTCTTCTTTGTCTTATTCTAGAAGATGTTATATTTGTCTAAGACAATTCCTCTTGGGGATAGGTGTCTTTTGTACAAAGATCTCTTCTCCTCTAAGGATCTCCTTTACACATACTACAAGATATCCCTTTTCAACTATCTCATCCTTGCTTAAAGAGTGCAAAACTCTCTTGCTTGGATCTATGACATTGTTGCATTTTTGGGGTATCTTATTTTGTGATGAAGGTAGGTATCCTTGTTCTACTTTGTTTATGACATAAACATTACACTTTTTGAGCAATGGGTCATTCTCGACACAGACTCTTAGAGCGAGATGTCACCTTTTTGTACTATACATATACAGGTTGTAGCATACTCGGGCATAGACTCCTATGAGGTGCTTCTAACCTCCCTTACACACACATGCACGAGGTTGAGTGGAACTAGCGGCATAAGGCTAGACTTTCTCACTCTCCTCCCTTACATGGATCACCTAGACAGACTCTAGGGGCTAGTTTTCCGTGTCCTTTCTCCCATGGATCACCTAGACAAGATCTAGGGGCGAGAAGTCCATGTTTTCTCTCTCACTATTCTTCTCATGGATCACCAATGTGTGTATTCATGCTTTTTTTTCCTTTCTTTCTCTTTTCATTTTGTTTCCATTTACATCCTTCATCTTGTGTTAGAGAACTCTCAAATCCTCACACTCTTTGTTGTGTTGGAATTGAGATTTAGTCCTCTTTCTTACCAAATGATTCTCCATTAGTTTTTGATCTCATATCAAATCTTCTTGTGAGCATTTGTCATCAATATTCTTTAACAATTCGAAGTGGTAAACATGATACCCTGTTTCAACTCACTAAAATTAGCAAGCCGAAACAGGGGGGGGCATATAGCTACCCTCGAATTTTCATCACCTTCCTTAGTAAGCATTAGGTGATTTTGTGATCTAACGTGTGTTTTGTAGGGTGTGGTTCCTAACTGTGTACTGCAGATACCGCTGGGGGCTTCGTTCGACAGACTTATGGATATATCCTTTTTCAAATAATGTTTACTTTTCTGTACTTTAGCTTGCATATGCACGTAGTGTTCATATGACCGCTAAAGTGGGGGCTAAATGTAGTGTCGTAAATTGTACGCACTTGCTAGGGTGGTACAATTTCACACCTAGTTTAGCACCCGCCTTGGCGCATTTTGCATTTTGCATTGCATTTCCCCTTTAGCACTTAATTAATTAAATTAATTAGGTCTAAGGTCCTATTTTATCATCTCCCATATCATAAAGTTGGGCCCTTTCATTAAAGTGTGCCCCTTTCATTTTATTCTTCCAATACATCATTTAATCAAAAACCCTAATTAGGTCCTATTTTGAACTTGGGGGCTTGGTTTCGGGGGTCAAAACATCTCGAAATCACCTGTAACTTCGGGATTCTCTCTAAAATCATCATATTTGACGGCCCTGAAAATTTGGTGAAAAGTTGTCGGGACCATGGCGCCCATGCAACATGGTCCCGGACATTTTTCCCGAAATTTTGGGAGCACGATCCAATCATAAAATAAAGCTTAACCCCAAGAAATTGGCAGGACATTCAATCTCTAGGTCGGCCAAAATACGAATTTACAACCTAGGGTTTCATACATAAAAGCTCTCTTTCCTCATTGGAAGGGATCCGATTTTTGTTTCCAGGAACTTCATATGCAGCGAAAGAGCAGATCTTTGAAGACTTCAACAACACTCAACATCATTCTATCAAGCATCTATCAAATTCATTCATTCATCCAATTAGGGCTTGGAAGACATTGAAGAACAATAGGAGATTACCGACTGAAGATTGGCTTGTAATCCTCCCTTGAGGGTTGGGTATGATTTCATATTGTTTTCATGTCCTTACATAAGCTTTGATATATCATCTACTCATGCTTTAGATCACATTGCATCTTGATTTAGAGCATTTGCATTATCATTTACAAGCAATTAGGGTTTACTTTCTAGGTTGCTCTAGTTTGCTTTCTTGCATTTTGGACCTTGCACACACACTAGGTCTGCACACACAATACATTTTACAATACAACTTGGCTATTCGTGGAGGTGGAAATCACCGAAGCGGGGGTTTGACTAAGGAAAAACCCTATATAGCCGCCCTTCCCCCTTTTCAGATATTATTGCAGGTTTCGGGATTCGGACGACGCCGCAGGACACAGATCCGAAAAGAGGAGACTGAGACAGAACTCTGTGTGCAATTGCAGCTCAGAAGACTGGGACAGGGGCGCTGGGCGCCCTGGTCCTGCCAGGACAGGGGTGCTGGGCGCCCTGGTCCCTGGGACAGAGGCGCTGGGCGCCCTGGTCCTCCGGACAGACAGCTTTCCGACAGTTTCCAGACAGTGTTTCAGGGTGCAAAACAGTGGTTTCCGGTGCAGTTTTCACGATAGTGGCGCCCGCGCCCCCGTCCTGAACATTTTTAGTCAGATTTTAACTCCGGGTACGCATTTTCGTTCTTGTCTTATCCTTATGTTTACAGCTTTCCATCATTTAAGTTCAATTCTGCAATCTTGTCATTAGTTCCTACTTGCATTTTGAGGTTAGGGATTGAACTTGCATCATTTTATCTTTCAATTTCAGCAAGGGAATAGAAATCCTAATAGATATCCCGTGGCTCTCTCTTTCACAAAAAGAAGTAGCCAATTGTGCGATATCTCTAGGCTCTTTCGTATTCCGTAATGTGTGTCAAAAGGTAGGATTAGGGCATGTTAACCTAGTCTCGCTTTTTCCCCTACACAACTATATTTCTCCTTTATGCAATTTTCTTCACCTTATTTTTAATGAATCATTGAATCGTCAAGATTTTGACCATTCTCTTTTAGGTGGCATATAGACATTAAGGGAAGGGGGCATACAAACTATGTCTAACCTAAGGTATAAAGTGTTGGAATCAATGAACACTGAGAGGGGTGGGTGAATCATTGTTTTATAATTTGCAAACTTATTAATCTGATTTTTAATCCACCAGAGGCACAAGAAAGAAAGTAATATGCAAAAACTCAAAGCAAACAACCAAACAACTATAAACACCAAAAATTTTACGTGGAAACTCGGAAAGGGAAAAACCACAGTGGCATTCGAACCCACAATATTAGTATACTATGGCTAGAAGTATGATAATATTACATAAGGGGAATGCACTTGCATTCAAGCACACTACCTGGAGCTCACTACTCAATTGCAAAGGGGCTACGACCCGGAGGAAGGCTCACTGCCTTACAGACTGATAAAAATGATTACAATGATGAATGAACTGAAGTAGCATCTAACTATGTCAAAATACAGTTCTAGTTAGGCTCAAATTCTCTCCTGTACCTGATATGTCACTTTTCTCTGTTTTCCTGCTCTGTCACTCATCGAACCACCAGAACCTTCAATCGCATTCACCAAACTCTCAAATTCACTCATACAAACTCTCTTCACTAATAACATACACCAAAATGATCAACCAAGTTGATCTTATATATCCATACCAACAAAAGGAATCATTAACCAAGTCGGCTTCACAAAACTGCACAATATGAAACGTGTAGTAACATTTCGGCTCAATCGGTCAACAAAT
Organism: Cryptomeria japonica; assembly: GCF_030272615.1. Lineage (NCBI taxonomy): Eukaryota > Viridiplantae > Streptophyta > Pinopsida > Cupressales > Cupressaceae > Cryptomeria > Cryptomeria japonica. Next base: position 177,544,952 of record NC_081413.1, on the reverse strand, counting down.
GCATATATGGACCCAAAATAGATGATGACAAGATTCACATGCAATGGCACAATTACCTCAAACACATTACCAATAACTGAAAACAACTCAAGCATTCTGGATCACACAATATCAAACTATTCAATAAATTATCTCTGTTCTTTCGGAATCATCGAATATCGGACCTTGAATCTTGCATTAGAGTTGACACCGAAGGTGCCTCAAATCATGAATCAACTGCCCTAATCATCGCAATGAGAGTTACATCACCAATAACAAGATATGCACCATTATTTGATGCTTTATCAGTTACTGTGTTCCACCTTCCAGACTTATGCCTGATAAACAATATGACTTCCAGTAGACATAATCTGCATATACTGGATATATTTTTTTGACTGAGTTGCCATCAATGATAACCCATAAGAAATGTCCATACGTGAATCTTCACCAATACAGTGTCTCTTGCCAACAATCTCCCCCTTTGACATTGATGGCAACACTGTGAAAAATGAACTGTACACTCAAGACAACAAACACCAAATTTTATGTCTCTCTAAAAATCTACAATCTCCCCATAAGAGCATGCATCATTTTTCACTGCACTCATTCCCCCTTTGACATCAATGATAAAGGTAGGAATCCACCAAAACTTATGTATAAAAGAATATATATAGTGATTTACATTAATTCGAAAATGCCAGCATAGGTTGTCTTTAAGGACTTTAGATACTCATTCCATCCTATCAGAAAACAATCCAAAAAATTTATCAAGGTGATGAACATATAAGCATGTATTTCTACACCCTTAAGGTCTGAGGGGATAGCCTTACCCAAAGCACTCATTGCATCTTTTTGACTGCCAAGCAAAGTGTTTAACTGCGAAGTGATAGGGCTTCTCAGTTTACCAACTCTGCTCATAATCTGGTCCCTTTCCTTATACAAGCTCTAAATTTTATCTGTTAGATCCATAACTTGAGCTTCAAGACTGCTAGCAAAAACTGAAAGAGGGGCAAAAGATTGTGAGATTGCAGCTAACTGCCCTTCATATTCCTTAAACTTCTTGTCAATGTCTAAGGTAAACATTGGCAAAATAAGACATGACTTATATATCTTGCCACCTTCATATAAAGCATCCTCAATACTCTTTACCATAGATTTCAAAACTACCATGTCATCCTCAACCTCTTTCCAAAAGGTTTGGAATCTCATTTCATTAAATTTGTTCAAAACTTTTATATCAGTAGCTTTCTCCAAGGACACAAAATGAGAATCGATTGCCTATAACCTATTTTTAAGCTTACCGGAGGATGAACCACTAGAATCCTTCTTAAAAGAAAGCAAAATTTTCTCTAAGATAGTGGTTGCCAATGATGTAACCTCCTTGTCGTCAAATTGAGATTTCAATAAGTCCTCACTTGCTTTGATTTGGGCTAGGGTGGCTAACTTTAATGCTTGAATGGGAGAAAGAGTACTCAAATAAATTAGTCCATGGGAAAAGGTCCCTTCATCTATAGCAATTTTCTTCCCTTTGTCAGGTACATTGGCTCTTGCCATGGTCACCAGAGCCTCTTCAAACTTCTCTTCTCCTTTATCTTTCTCTACATCTGCACTTGCACCTATATCACCCTTTGTTGCATCAACTTCTTCTCCTGCTTTCTCACTTACTCCCTTGTTATTTTCAATTTCCTTGGCTGCTTCCTCAGAATGAATCTCCATAACCAGAGGATCTTGCACAACTTCACCAAAGTCCCCAACTTCTTGATTATCAGGGGTATCACTTGCACCTTCATGCTCAATAGGATAAATCATAGATGGCTAATCTTTATGCTCATGGGAAACCTCTATCTGAGTGTGAACTACCAGAGTAGAAGTTTCTTTGCTCGATTGCCCTTCTGGTTGGGAATCATCCTTCTTCGGATTAATCTGAAAGTTATTTTCTTTCAAAATTTTCTTTAGTATACCTTTTGTTTCTTTAACCACTTCATCAACTCTCCCAAACATTATTTTATTTACTCTGTGTTTGCTTCGGAATTTTTCTTTAGCAAGTCCCAAAATTCTTTTTATTTCATCCTGTGTTACATCAGGACATAGATTAACTAAGGTATATTCTTTCAATCTCTCATCCTCTAAATTGGTCGTGTGTCTCCGGGCATCCAAATTCTCATATAACTCCCTTGGAATTAGAGATGATATAGCAATCAATGCTTTACTAAAGATGTTCATATATTTTACAACTACTTCCTCAATAGCCCTTTGATCTTTGTCATCAAAGTTTTCATAATGTATAGGTAAATTGTTCAAGTTTACTTCTTTTATAATTTCATTAATAATCTCATCCAAATATTTCAAAGCCACAATAGTAAAAGGACCTTCAAGCTTACCCGATTTAAGAGCTTCATCAAGTTCTGATTTTTGTCTTTTACTTGGTTTGGCTTTTTCCGAATGGCTCACCTTGAGTTTTAGGCTCTTTTGCTGGTTGAGCTTCACTGGAGGGAGGCTTCCTCACAACTCGGGCATAAGTGGTTGTCTTGTTTACTTCTCTGACTTCTTCATTTGATTTGATTTCCTCTTCAACAACAGCATGTGTTCTGACTGGCTTCTCCTACTTTCTCTTCTTTGCTCCACCGATTGATGATGATTGTGGCTTAGGTGGAGGGACTGCCTTCTGCACACTAGAGGACCTATCACATGAAATTAAGTACATGTAATAAATATGATATAAGGTAGAACCTAAATTATGACATAATAGGTCTTATTAATTTTATGACTTAATAGGTCTTATCTATTATAAATGGACTTAATTATATAGGAGAAAAAGTCAATTACACAACAAGAAAGTTAATGGAATTTGCAAATACACGTATTATTTCAAATTAATTATGATTTCCAATTAAAATGAGATTATTTTTAATCCTACTATTTCCAATTAATTTAATAAAAATAACATCATTTAGAATTAATTAAGATAGAATTATTAGATAAATTAAATTAATTAAATTAATATTTTTTAAATTAATTTTCATTAAAAATATTAGATAAAAAATATTTAACTAATTAATACTAACAAATAAACACTATTTTTGGTACATAATACATAAAAAATTAAATAGAAATAAAAATAAAAATAATTACTTGCATCATGATATCTTTGTCTTCTTTGTTCTCGATATCTTTGTTCCGTTTCGGGAGAATAATTCCTTGACGTCTTATTTTACCTTCTCTTCTTGTTCCCCATGCTTTTAAAAAAACTTTCAAATATCTTCAAATTATTGCCCTCAAAATAATTTTCAAATGTCTTCTTTCATCCAAAAATGCAAATTGTTTTAATCATTTGTGTGTTAAAAATGAAAAAAATTATGTATATTTATACAACTCTACTTAAATGTACAAAAAAAAAAAAATTGAGTCGGCCAGGGTTCGAACGAATGCCGACAGCTAGAAAAGGTTGGCTTCGTTCGAACCTGGTTGTTACGTAAATGTGCATGTCATAATTTAGCATGTGGGTTCGAGCGAAGGGGGGTCTGCTCGAACCCCTTATGGTTTGAGCAGACCCCCCTTTGCGTGAACCCGTGTTCATTCGAACCCTCTTGTTAGAGGTTTCTCCCAAAAAAATTCAGAGTTCTAAGGAATTTTTGACTTCGGACCTCTAGTTCAAGGCACAAATGAAATAATCTTGATAACCCAAAAATATTAGATGGTAGTACTTGGAGCAAGCTTTCCAACGAGTATAATTTTATTACATTGTGAATTTATTATGTTCTTGTTTTTTTTAATTTTATGGAATATTGGTTTTTCACCGAACATGAACTTCTCTGTTCAACGCATTGGGAAAAATAGGAAACTAATTCAAAAAAATTCTAAAAAATATCTATGCCCAAGGTATTGATGTCTTCTTTCTAACAAATAAAATAAAATTGAATTTCGATATATATAGAACAAGTTATGTGTTCAAACTTAAACCTATGTCTAAATTATGACTAGTCAGAAAATATTCAACATATCACTATCAAACCAGTTGTAAGCCCTGGATATTGATGTTACAAACCAAAATTCGAAAGAATTGAGTTTTTATCATTTATAGAAAAAAAAGTTATGCGTTTCAAGAGGCACAACACTCTTGAAAAATGTAGTTTGTTGTAAAAGATTACTTTTTGAGGGAGATGGAAAAATAAATAAAAAATACTTTAAAAAAAATTGTAAAAAATATATATAGAATCTACAGACAAAATGCTACAAATCACTAATTTACATCATCTTCAAATTTTTAATATTTTAAAAGTTATAGTTCTTGGAAGTTGAAGATTATTTTAAAAATGTTCATCTCAGTGTCAAAAGTGGCAAAAAAGTGGGAACCATTATTGTGAGTTCACCCAGAGGTAGGTGCTGACTTGCTCGATTTATCCTTAGTCCATTTGGGAGGAGTAGAGACTGGTTTATCCTGCTGCTTTACCATGTCTTCCTCCTTAAAAATATTCTACTCTCAAACCCTCTGCACAACTTCTTTAGTTATACCCATCTATTTTGATTAATTAAAAAATAGGTTTCCAGGGCCCAAAACCTTTACAACATAGCTAGAGAAAAAGCACCGAGAAGAACAGTACAAAAGAGACCGCAAACATGAAGACTGGCCAAAAGACCAGCAAACAGAAAGAATAGCTTAACAAAAAAACAACAAAGAAACAAGGAAGGCGCTACACAACAATTTTCTTTATCAAATCCCCCGCCTTTGTCACCAGCTCGTCATAGGTGGCCCCGACAGCTTTCAGGTCTTCCAGATCCTTGTTCGGTTTCTTATCCTTCCTCTTGCCTCTGGTGTGGGTTCTAGGACCTTGAGCTTCCCTTATTCCTTTAGCTTCCAGTTCTAAGTCCTGGATTTCCTTTTCATCATCCATCTTGTTGATGAGGGTGTGGGTGTTATTGGCCGAGATCTTCAAGATACTTAGGCTCTGTTTAGCAATGTTCTTCAGACACTCCTCAATTTTATTAACTTTGGTAACAGTGTCCGAGAGGGTTTTTTCGCTAGTGTCTGCAAGGCTTTTTCTGTCCAGCATCTCCTTTTCAATCTTCTCAAACCTGGGGTTGAAAGCATCTCTGATGTTTTCAGCTTTGGCAATGGTGTTTTTTCAGGTCCTCAATATAGTCGGCCATTGTGTTCCCCTCCCCTATATTAATGGTTTCCAGAATCAAGACTCTGTTACAAAGTTTCTTGTATTCATCCACAACTTTCTTGTAACCATTAATGAGCCACTCCATTGTTTCCATGAAACCATGCAAGCCCTCAGGAGGAGGGCCAGATGAGGGAGAAACTTTTCCAAGGGTAACCTGTTCATCTTTGGGGATGTGGAGAGCGGAAATTGTGTCGGCGGCCCTAAGAGTCTCTTCCATAGTCTCCTTTTCCAGGCTGTGCTCCACTTCTAGGGTCTTTGCTTATTTGTCAGCTTCTGGTTCCTTACCAGTCTCCTCTTTTTTCTTGTGCTTTTTCCGGGTCTGGGTGTGGATTTTTGTTTTCTTCTTCAGCAGCCCTTTAGGGTTCTCCTTCTCAGAATCTTCCAAGTCCTCCCCTTCCGAAGAGATGCTGATCAAGGGTTTGCTTTGAGGCTTTTTGCCCTTGGATGAAGAGGGTCTTATTTTTCTATATTTCCTCTTCTTCCCACTTTCATACTCCGAGTCATCAAAACTATCCTTTGTGTCAGATGAAGAGTCACTATCGGATTCCTCCTCAGAAAAGGCAGAATCAGACATCTCTTCCTCAGAGTCCACAGAGGGCTGCATTCGAGCAATTTGAATGGCCTTTAAATGGCCATAAATTAGGACCATTAGGCCTTGGTGCATAGCAGTATCACCCAAGGGATTCTCTTTGTAAGCCTTAAGGGGTGCGTTCATCGAACAAAGCAGGAAATAAGGAAAATTAACCTTATCATTGTGCCTAAAGTGATTTAACAGAACAAAGTGATACCCATAAACTTTCGTATACCTACCATCTAGAGTAATATATCGCATTAAAACAAAGAGAATCTCCCGCCAGGGTTTGGCAAAAGCCCTAGGCGGGTAGTAGGTTTTGCTCAATTTTACCAGTCATTTTTTCTCTTTCTCAGTTACCGTGTAATGCCCCGCCAGGAAACCCTGAAGGGATTAGCCAAAAAAAACAAGAATAGAGTGCAATAATTTTTTTTTTTAAAACTACACCACATAAGATGCAACAAGATATCAAGGATTTAGAATTACAAAGCGGAAGACATCAACTAACACCTAAAGAGTTTCCCAATGAGATTACTTAAATTTCACAATTCACTTAACTCACACAATTAATCCAATAAGCTGATTACCTTAATAATTAGAAAATTCTTAATCAGGATAATTTCTTTCAGAAAATGGAAATATAAATCACAAGCAAAGATTCATCCATTAAGATCTATTCATAATCTTCATTCAAGCTTTTCATTTAAAATTACAAGCCAAACATCTAATATTCTAACACACTAGAATTTCATCATATACATAAGAAATCTTTTCAAGCATATTTAGTTTTCTAACCACAACTGAATAGATTCCATCACTCTAAGTTACATTCTTTCATACTCCAATTTATTGCATTTAAAAAGATGATTACATACATGCATCAACGATAAATCTCATCTAAACCACTTATGCATTCGATCAACATGGCTTTCAAGAAGGGACTGAATATAAGCATTTAAAGTTAATTCCATTTATCCACTTAACCATTCTAACAAAAGCTAATCATACATGATAAAGCTGAATAAAGGAAACATGAGAGAATACATCACATAACACCATAATGATCTCGGAGTTCACCCCTAACGGGCTACATCTCTGGGTCTGCTCAACTGCAAGACCCCTCTGATAATTAATAAAGTTAAGAGTACAAGGGGTTACACCATTACAATCCGGCCGATAAGGCTAAATATAAACAATATACAAATGACCGCATCGGTCAATAATACATAAACGATCCTTGATAAGGAAAGGATCCAGCTGAACATAATCAAAGCTAATACAAAGGTCCAGGAGAGCATCCACAAAACTGAGTCATCACCACCCAAGGTCTAACATGAAACCGATACTCACAAGGGCAGAGACAAAAGGACGACCCACAAAGGTACTCCTAACAGGACAAAACGACAACACACTAGCAAACGTAGGGACAAGTGTCATCACACAACCTGGTATGGATACCATGGCAGGTCTTCATAGGTCCCGGCCCCATACACTGGGTTACCCTGGCAACCTAATCCGAGCTTCCGGCCCATCCAAGCCTCATGTGGACCCACACATCCTCTCGTGAAGACAAGGATGGTGGTTTGCCATTTCAGGCCTTCTCACAGCATGTCGAGTCTATGTTAGCACTCCTCCCATGTGTGAGGCACAATTATCTTACTTAGAGATTACATTCTAATCTACTTAGGTTATCACTTATTAGACTCACTTTCGACAGGTTACCCAGCAGCCACTTTGGGCGCGGCCCCCAATCGAAAGCCACTTTCCCATACGACACTAGACTATACTCAGACGAACTCAAAACCAAGGAATAGGCATGGTCAGACGAACGGAGTTCAAGAAGGGAGAAACAAACATCTGGTCAAACATGACTCACAAATGGTACACTTACTGACGGTACTCTAACTAGAGACCCGACAAACTAAGGTCAACCACGAATCATCATTCGACTCACACAAAGAGGATATGACCAAATACGACACTACCACAAGACAACAGTCAACTCGGAATCGAGGACTGAAACAGGTACCCCAAATCATTCCATACGACAGGGTCCTAACAAACAAAGCACGACTTGCCATTTCATAATTAAGAGCGAATACAGAAATTAAACTCGCAAAGGCAATAAACAGAAAGGACAATATTCAACAGATGCAATCTTTCCGAATTGATCTAAACAATAAATGTCGATCAAGTTTCCTACAAGATCTATATCAGATAACAGTTATCTACCTCATCTAGGGATAGGTTGATCTTGGATTTCTAACTCTCTAAGGTTCAAAGCATCGAACAGACATTACGCCATAATAAATTCTTAAACCAAATTCATATTAATAAAACTCAGACAACCATTAATCATTTAAATAAGATATTTAATCTCCAATCAAGACGTCATTGACATATTGGTTCAAAACCGACCTCTACAGTTTCATATTTTTTTTCCAAGTCCAGATGCACTATACGGATCACGGAAATATAAATATAAAAAGAGAGTCTAAAAGAAGATAATCATTTCCAAAAGCATATTGTTTAAATTTCTAATGTCCCATGGTTAAATATTCGTTTCTAATATCTCTAGATGGCTTATAACATTAAAAATCTTCAAACAACATATTTATTCATGAATAAAGTATATTTTAACTCAAAAAGATTCTCCAATATAACAATATTTGATCTTCCCAAACTATACACAATTAAAAATTCAAGTCTTGCATAATAATCTACTAAAATTTCATCAGCATATGTATTTATGCCACATTACCCATAATTAAAACTTAATTAAAAACTTTCCATTAAATAATATTTAAATAATATATATATATATTTTTTGAATTAAAAAAAAAAAACATAAAAAAAAACATTTTTAAAAACTAATTTAAAACAAAGCATTTAAAAAAGGGCGAAGGCGGGGCCCACCTCCCAATGGGGACGACTGGGCGCCCAAACCCTAGCCGAGGGCAACTCCCGCGCAGGCGGTGCCCCTGCGGTGCCCGCAGGTCCCGCGGCGCCCTGCGGTCACCACAGTGAGCCACGGCCGCTGAAGAACGACGAGCAGGAGCGGGGGAAACAAGCGGGGGAGGGGAGGAGGAGCGGGTGGAGCTCCGCTCCCCGCCCTCCAACCCCAACCAACAGTTAAAAAAAAACACACGCACAACTCGGTAAAATATATATATATATTTTTTTAAAAGAAACGCACAGTTCGATTAAAATACGTTTTACACAACGCTATTTTATTTAAAACACAGTTCATTTTTTTTCATAAAAAAAAATGGAAAACACGAAATGCTTCGAAATCATATATTTCGATTCAATCATACACGAGGTCCATATTATTTTTTTTTAATAAGAAACGTGGGTTTCAAACACTCCCACCCACAATAGCAAAACCCCATAATAACATAAAAAAAACAGTCTTAAAAAGAGACTTACAAGAGGATATTGCAAAACCCAAACCATTTCCATAACAACAAGGAAGAATAGTTAAGGTAAATCCTACCTTCACACGCATTCCTGGAATAACTGAAGGAGAGCCCAATCCTGCCAGATCCAGAAGCCCTTCCTTCCTCCCAAAACCCCCAATTTCATCCAAAAATATTTTCCAACCAACCATTTTCCAAAAAATATCCATCCTCCAAAATCTCCCCAAAAATTAGGTTATATGGAAGAGTTGACCAAAATTCCATTTTTGGAATTAAAATTTTTATTTAAAAAATTAATTCTCAAAATTAATTCTTTTCTAACTATAACAACAAATTAAATTGTTTTTCCAATTCAAAATCGATTCTCATTTAATTCAATTTAACCTTTCTAATTAAAATCCAACAGAATACAATTTAATCTATTGCAATTAAATACAGAACTTTCTTTTCAACAACATATCCAAAATGCATTTAATATACAAAATCAGTCATTTAATTGAACTTGCTCCCAAATTAAAACGAGCAATCCAATATCAACAAAAATCGCATAACGAAATCCCGATTAATCAAGTCCATTAATCTCTAATGCACAAATACATATTTAATTAAAATAATTACTAAGGATTAATTAATCAATTTAGCCATGCACACCAAGCACGCAAATCGAGAAGGTCAACGAAACAGACGACTCGCAAACCCAACCAAAAAGGGATTACCGACGACGACTGACGATGCTCACTTGAGCATGACTAAGGTCAACTAGGGTCTTACGACCACCTAACCCAACTCTAAGGATTAAAGAGGTACACTCAAACCTGCAATTCCAGGTGAAGACGAACCTCGCACTCATGCGGCGTTGTACCTGAAATCTCCTGCAACCAAGAGTCATACATGCATACATATATAAAATTTAATGAAAGCGTTAGCCCGATATTGATACCATGAAATAGGAACACTAAACAACTTGCATACAACTAGTGTGAAAACCACATCAACAGCTATGCGTTAAATCAACATCTGGCTATAACATAATATTAAGATAAACTAACCATGATTAAACCAAGATTAGAAACTGATTAGGGTAGGGGTACTACATACTGAGTACCTTTCAATAGCTTCCCTGCTGACCTTCCTATCTCTGTAGAAGTTGCACCCTTCCCTAGTAAGGCCCGTGGCTTGAGCAATTAAATCTTAGTTGATTTCAACCATTTGATCGCCCATTTTTAGCATACCCTTCTTCTAGTTCTTGTAGAAAAACTGGTTACCATACCATCTCAGCCATGGAGTCTCTCCATGAAGTTTGATAGACCACCTTGCTACAGAATACCCCAAACCTCTTCCTTCTATTTCCATTCTTTACAACTACTTGGTTCATATCGCCTCCTATTTCCGCCCATGTTGTCTCTACTCACGGCCAAATTTTGAAACTTACAGAGGTGATTAAACTAAGAGCTTTTCGGAGCTATAACAATTACCCAGAAAGTGTGAGAGTTTATGGCATTGATGTTGTAATGAGTGATTTTCTCATTATTAAAATAGCTCGAAGTACTCACTTCATTACTTTTCATAATTATCCTGTCCACCAAGAGTCTTAGGAGTACTTCTATATCGCTCATTACTAATGATTTGTCTGACATCTTTGGGGAGTCCACATTCACCTATCCACGTGGTAATTGCCTCACTTTTAATCACCGCATTGGCAGCCCAGTTAGCAGAGCCGTTGGCCTCCTGGTAGATGTGGGAGATATGGCATTTTTTAAAGGTGTTAATGATGTCAATAGCAGAGGTGATTATGTTGTGAATCGACCAAAAAGGTTTTGAAGTCCCATTAAGGCACTTTATTATATTATTTGAATCCCCTTCTATCCATAGATAGGGGCATTTCCATTTTTTGGCTAGGATGATGCCTTGAAGAGCTCCCATTGCTTCAACTTTATGGTTGGTTTGGGTTCCAATAGAGACATCAATCATTTCCTTACAAATTCCTCTATGATCTCTAAGAATAGCTCCACACCCTGAAGGACCTGGGTTACCTTTGGCAGCATCGTCAAACTTAACTTTGAGCCAACCTTGAGGAGGGGTTTGCCATTTAGCTTCAAGCCTTTTATCATGATTGAGATTAGGACCATCAGTGATCTTCATATTCCATACCCTTAAGATATTTGAATCCTGTGGGTTGTTCGAGTAACAAGGACCCTCAATGATCCCTATATTTTCCTGAACAAACCATTGAATTTTCTGGAACACTATATCTTGATTGAGGAAGACATCCCTGAAGATTCGGTTGTTTCTTTCTTTCCATAGACCCCACAAGATGTGAGGAAGAGAGAGCTACCACAAACATCTCAAAAAAGGGTTTGCCCATTGAATATTCCAGGAGGAGAACATATCTCTGATGTTATTAGGAAACACCCAAGCAATACTAAAGCTCTTGAGGAAGCTTTCCCAAATAGAAGCTAAGAAGGAATAGTGGAGAGCAAGGTGGTCCACAGACTCTTCCTCTTGAAGGACACAATACATAGAAGACACAATACATAGAAGACACAGATAAAGTTCCTTTGGGATCATGTTTCCAAACAAGGGAGTCCTCTTCATTATTCAGCCATATCGCAGACAGATGGATCTTGAGCTTAGAAAGGCTAGGGTGGATACTTTCAATGTTCTTCCATTCATTACCATCCCAGTACTCAGCAACTAAGGAGCCAAAAGATCTAATATAGGAGGGAGCATGGGGGGCCCATTCATTGAGTTCCATTACAGGTTTATCAAAAAGCCAGGGATCCTCCCAGAATTTTACTTTCCTACCATTTCCAAGTTTCCACATCACTCCTTTAGCTATACTTTCTTTACATTTAGAGGCATGATTCCAAATGTGGGATCCATTAATACTGAGATCCAAATTGATAAAAGAGGAGAGAGAGGAGGACAGAAGAGATTACTTACTTCGCCAAATTTTGCACCATTCAGAGTCGGAATGAAACATTCTCCAGATTTGTTTGGACAGGAGAGCTTCATTTAAAGTACGAATCCTCTTGAGGCCCAGACCTCCTTTTCTTTTCGGCCTACAGACCTGATCTAGGCCACCAAGGAAATTCTTTGCTTATCCTCAACCCCAGACCATAGGAATCTTCTTTGAATTTTCTCAATTGCTTCAACATACTTAACTGGAATTCTGAAAAGACTAAGAGCATAAATTGGAATTCTTTGAAGAGTAGCCTTAAGGAGTTGGAACTTGCCAGCTTGACTTAAGAGGGCCCCTTTCCAACTAGCAAGTTTTTTATGAAATTTGTCCACTAGAGAACTCCAGAAGGGATCAGGAGGGGAAATTTCCATGGGGAGACCAAGGTAGGTTGTAGGAAGGTCAACAATCCTACACTCCAAGATTCTGCTAATCCTCTGTTCTCTTCTCTCTGGAGTATTAATGGAAAAGACTTCACTTTTATCCCAGTTGATAAGCTGACCAGAAGCAGAGGCAAATTTACACAGGGTACTCTTCAAAACTTTATCTTCTAAAATACTTGGTTCCCCCATAATAATAGTGTCATCAACAAACTGTTGGTGGGAGTAGATAAGGTCAGCAGAGGATGGTTGGAGGCCCTTAAAGGAGCCTTGCAACACCATTTTTTCCATGGTCCTTCCAAAGTATTCAGCCATAATAATGAAGAGGATGGGGGAGATAGGATCTCCTTACCTAAGACCTCTAGACGCTTGGAAAAAAGTAGAAGGAGAACCATTGACAAGAATAGAAAAAGTAGCAGAGGTGGTAAGTTGGGAGAAAAGGTCGACAACTCTAGAGGAGAACCCAAAAGAAGTGAGGATTTTCTGAAGAAAAGACCAATCAACTCTGTCATAAGCTTTGGAGAGATCTAGCTTTAGGATGAGACCCTGCTTCTTTTCTTTAACAAGAGAGTGAATGTTCTCATGGACTGTAATAATGGAGTCAAGAATTTGTCTTCCAGGAACAAACCCATTTTGCTAGTGTTTAATTAAGGCAGGAAGGACAACCAAAATTCTAGAGGTAAGGACCTTGGAAATAATCTTGTAAAAAGAATTGCAGAGGCTAATAGGTCTAAATTTTTCCATAGAATCAGCACCTTGAATCTTGGGGATGAGAGCAATAAAAGTTCCATTGATTTCTTTCAAGAGTTTTCTAGCCCCAAAAAATTCCTTAACCCCATTAGAGACATCAATTCCTACAATCTCCCAAAAATCTTGAAAAAGAACATTGGGAAGCTGTCTGGGCCAGGCGCTTTGTTACCATCAAAGGAAAAAACAACATTTTTAATTTCTAAGTTAGAAGGAATGGAGGAGAGGGAGGCATTCTTTTGAGCATCAATGAGACAGGGAATGTTCTGAAGAAAAGAGGATTGGGCTTCAGCATCCAGATTGTGATCCCTCTTGAGGAGGTCCGAAAAATACCTCTTAGCTTCGTTCCTTATTTCATCCTCCTTGACCAGCTCCCCATTCTCCACAACTAGCTTGTTCACCCTATTAACTGCTTTATGCTTGATAGTTGACATATGGAAGAATCTTGTGTTCCTATCTCCTTCCTTAAGCCAAATGCATCTCGATCTCTGCTTCCAGAACATTTCCTCTTTGGCAATAATATCATGGTATTTTTTGTGAGTCTCATTTTCATCAGCAATAGACATAGTACTGAAACCATCCTTCTAGATCTGATCTTGTATTTCTTTAAGGTCTTCCTGAATTTTACTCTTAGCCTCAAATATATTTCCAAAACTGGTTTTGTTCCATAGTCATATATTGTCCTTCACACTTTTAAGCTTCTTGACAACTTTAAACATAGCTATTCCCTCAACTTGGATGCTCCACCATTTCTGAATATTTCTTCTAATTTTGGGGTGGAGGGTTCACATTTTTTCAAATCTAAAGGGAAAGTTTCTCTTTCTATTGATTGAGTCAGCAATGAAGGTGATAGGAAAATGATCAGATCCAACTTGAATGTGGGCCGACAAAGAACAGAAGTATTGACTATACCAGTCATCAAAGATGAAAGTCCTATCAAGTTGCACTTGGATAAGGTCATTACCAGTTCTTCTGTTAGTCCAAGTGTAATTACAACCCTGTATTTCCAAGTCATGAGAGCTTGAGAATTAATAAAATCCATAAGGGCCATCCTACTTTCCAATTGAGGAGGACTACCTCCAAATTTTTCCTCCTCTCTCAAAGGAGTGTTGAAGTCCCCCATAACCATCCAACTAAGATTTTTGAAGCTGTCCCTAGACTGAATGATTTTTTTCCAAAAAGAGTTTCTAGCCTTTAGGGTATTAGGAGCATAAATGTTAGTAAGAACCCATGAAGTACCATCTTTTAAATGCTCAAACTTAATACAAGAGAAATTACTATCCTGAATTATGACCTAACCTTTAACAGTATTAAGGTTCTAGATGGTAGCAATACCTCCTGAAGCACCTTCGGAACTACCACCACCACTAACATTACCATTTTTGAAAAACTTCAAAGATTTGGCTTTTTCTCTACTCATTTTGGTTTCTTGAATTAGAAAAATATCAAGATTACTATCTCTTATCATATTCCTAATAATATCATGTTTATTGGGATTATTGAGTCCCCTAATATTCTAAGAGATTATCTTCATAGCTACTTATCAATTCCCAACTCCTTGAGAGTCTTTTGGGTTCCATCTGCAATGTTTTTGCTGGTCTCCTTGTCTCTGACTTTGTGGTTAGAGGGTCATCCTAGGGAAGAGGAAATATACCCCACATCGACTTGAGCTATTCTGCTGGATTTCCTTAGTAGAGAAGTCGGGGGAGTAGATCCTTTCTTATTCTTATATTTTGGTTGCTTCCATTCAGTTTCTATCACATGAGCCACTTCCATGTTGTTGAGGATTTTGGAGATTTCTTCTTCATTGCCCCAGTTAGGAGTTCTGGAATCAGTTGAAACATTGTTCACTATTTTTGAGCTCTATTCTGAGTCCGAGAGGTTCATACCCAAAATTGCACATTTTTGGGCTTCTTGAATTTCAAAACTTGGCATGGCTAGAGAAGAATCAGTCCTTTCTTCTTGGGGATCAGGGATCTCTCCTTCCTTAGGTTGGTAATCTTTTGTTTCCAGTTCCTTGCCTTCATAAGTGTCAGCAACCACTTCAACTATCTCATTTGAAGGATCATTCTGATCTTTCATTTCCTTTTTTTGAGTTCTACCCAGGGGGCTGACTTTGGTTGGTTTGTTTCTCACTACTTCCTGGGTTGAGGGGCTAGAGATAGAATTTGAGGTGACTTCCTTATTTTCCCCCAAAGGATTAAAGTGATTGGAATTTTCTTCCTTATTCCCTAGATTTTTGACTTGCCACACCATTTTCTCTGGCAATTTTTGATTTTCAATCTGGGGTTTAGGCTTCTTAAGTTCCACCTTTGGCTTGATTGGGCAGGATTTTGCCCAATGACCTTCTTTTTTATAGTGGAAGCATGCAAAAGGGATAGATTCATATTTGATGTGTTGTTTCCAAGTTCCCAGCTTTGAAACCAGATCTATATGTTCTGGCATATCTGCTTCAGGGGCTACTACTACACAGAACCTTGCATGAGTTAGTCTTCTTTTTGAAGCAGTGACTGGGTCTATTGAGAGAAACTCACCAAAGGAGCTTGCTATTCCAAAGAAAATACTTTCTGCCCAATATTCAAGAGGCAATCCTAGTAGCTTTATCCAGATTGGAACTTATGCCAGGAGAGAATCATTCATGTTTAGGTTCGGATGCCATTTTCTAAGGACCAAAGTTGTCTTTCCTACCATCCAGGGGCTCCTGCACAGAATCTTAACCTTATCTTCTTTGCATGAAAAAGAAAAAGACAGAAGGCCTTTAGGTAAAGCCGATACTTCAACATTTCCCTTGAGGACCCATTTTCGTTTGACAAAAGGCCTTACTACTTCAATATTAGGACACGAACCCATAAATTTCCCTACCAAGGAGTTTGACATACTATTGATATTATGGTCCAGAACTTGGTCAGGGATAGAAATAGCGAACTTACTGTCAGAAGGGTCAGAAATATTCTTAATAGGAGGAAGGGAGGATTTACCAGTAGGTCTAGTTCTAAAAAGGGATGACCATTTCTTTTTTTCCCTTCCGCTGTCAATGGAGTCATCACGTGGAATGAGCCCCCCATTGGACCCTTCCCCCAGAAGCCCAGATGAACCCATTGTCTCCTCTGGTAGAGTACCATCAGACTGTAAGTCAACAACAGCCTCCAGGATGTCCGGAGGCTTATCCTTATCGTCTATGGGACCAACAGCTTTGATCTGGCCACTCCCACCATTGGAACCAGGGTTCCCGCCTTGCTAAGAATTTGAAATTTGAGATCGCCCATTACTGCTAACTGCTCCCGCTTCCACCATGGTGTGCCCTATACCCATCCGTTATGCTAGCTATTCAACCTCCTTTGTAACCTTTCTCTTCCTTTTAGACTTAGTGAATTTCTTATGTAGGTTCAAGTCCTTTTCTTTAAAAGTGCCAAATCTTTCCTCCTTTTCATCTACTGGCTTACTGAGGAGATGCTGAGCATAAGTGTCAAGAGTGATCTCATCCACCTCATATCTCATAGGTAGAATCCAAACCGTCCTAGGCTCAACTTCTTCCATGTGATATTGGTCCTTATCCACCATGAAGCAAATTGTATTTTCATACTTCTCAACAATAGCCTTTGGACTTCTTTCTCTGCCTTGCATCTGCTCCTAAAATATCTTGAAGTAACCTCATAAGGCTGATTTCTAAGAAACTACATCACCCAAACACTTTAATCCTTCCTTTATCTAAGCTACCACTGGCTTGTCATATGCCCATTGTACCTTTCCTATACCAAGGATCTGATTCAAAAAATACAGTGACAAACAAATGGTCAAGGAACCAAATTAAAACATGTGCTTCTTGTCTTGTTTAATCTTCTTTACATTACTCATTAGCTCACTTAGAAGCACTATACATAAATCATATTTCTTATCTTCTTGCAACAATCTGATAAGTTTCATAAATAGTTGTACCAGATACTGAATTCTGTCTACTTGACTGATAAACCTTGTAACCAGTGACCATTGAAGCAAATCTCACATCAAATTCCACAATGTCACTAATGGTCATTGACTGACTATCATGCTTGGAACCGGTTACCTCCATTACAGTGGTGTTCTTCACATTCCATAGGGAAAGAACTTAACCAATAGCGTTCAAACATAATGGCTTTCTTTGTGATTTTGTGGGGTTTTTCCATCCATAGAAATTCATCGTGGATTCAACTTAGAACATACCTCGCCCATTTGGGTTCGTCAAATACTGAGAAGTGAACAAATTGAATAAAACCCTTATTTTATATTCAATGATAGTCCCAAAGACACTAAGAGGGGGGGGGGGTGAATCAGCGTCTAACCGGTTTCTAGAATATTTATACTTATTTAAAAATTTGCATCCCAAAACAGTGTACCGATAAATAAGAATTAATGCAGCAAATAAGAATAACAGAGACAACATAGAGAACACACCATAACACAAGATATTTAATGAGGAAACCCGGTGTGGGAAAAACCTTGGTGGGATTTGTGATCCATAATATTTACTCGCTGGCCAATGAATAAATACTACTTACAATGAGGGCCCTACACATGCAGGGAGGCCAACAGCCTAGAGCTCACTGCTCAATCACAAAATAGGATTCACACTAACTACAAAATGGATTATCAAATCCAATACAATGTACTTCTCAAAACAACATCTCATATGTTAGGTTTAGTACCGGTTTAAGCTTAGACAGTAACCAAAACCTTTGTTGTCAACTATATCACCTTATACAAAATTGCCTTATACTTCTCATCCATCTTCATCCTAAAATGACCTATAAGATCTCATAGATATATGGGTCTTTTACAATGTACCATGTCATCTTTCAAAAGATAATTACATTACAAAACAATAAACAAAAGTTTATTCCATGTCGGCCTAAGTGTCGGTATGCATTGTTGCCGATGTCGGTGAAGTGGCTGTCGGTGTATGTAGAAATCTATTGCTAGTGTCGGTATCTATCAGTTGGTTTCCAGATTATTGCCAGTTAGTTTCCATCAATGACAACATCAACTATTCTCATAAGAGGGTAGAATTCCAACAATCTCCCCCTTTGGAATTGATGGCAACACTCATGAGAAAAATCCAAAAACTGTTTCCAAAAACTGAAGTCCAAAAAAAAAAGATTCAAAAACGATGTGCTCCCCCTGAGCAAGTGATCTCCTATGTACATGTATTTTTATTTCCATTACTCCCCCTTTGACATCAATGACAAAGGATGTCAAAAATAATCAAATGAGTTCAAAAATTTCACCTCAAAGTTTGTAACCAGTTGGTTACAATTTGAAAGATATTTGCCAAAATTAAATTCAGACTCTGCATAAACCTTTTTCTATCATTCAAAGTTGTCTCAGTCTACTGGATCATGTCGGTGAGATAATGCATGTGTTCCTCTAGTGATCGCTCTCCTTGAACTAATGCCTTAGATATTTCAATTCTCTAAGTGATAAGATTGTCCAACTTAGGACCAAGTTTATCTTTAAGTTCCCGGGCATTTGACCTTATCCTTGCCTTTTCTTTCTCAAGTTTCTCTAACTTCTCCTCAAAACCTGCCATTTCCTGCTCAAAAACTAATATATGTCCAGATGAACCAATTATATTATTTGCTATGTCATCAATTTCTTTCTGTGTTTTTTTTATCTCCTCATCTATGTCTGCTGTCAAATGGTGAGGTTTGCATGTTTCCCTATATAGATCCTTGTACTCCAAAATTGTAGAGTTAAGTACCGGTAATAATGTATTTACATGATCTATACATTTCTTTATAGTGTCTTCAAAGAATGTGTTTTTCTCTTTTTCAACTCTCTCCTTAATTGTGTCCTCATTCACCTTGTCAATAGTTATTACATTATCAGCAATAAATTTGGACAATGTGTCCAATTTACCTAAAGAATCCTTAATGTGATCTATGTTGCAATTTGGTGCAATCAACTTAAGAATAGGTAATGTGTTATCAATTGCCTTATAGGCCAATGCATTGCAATCTGTTATCTTCTTAATTGAATCCAAAAGTACCTCTGTAACATTGGTAGGTCTGAATTCACCTGTAGATGTGCTAGATGTCTGGCCAATCATTTTTAATACCTCTTTGCTTCCATCAGATGTGTCCATTTTTCTTGTATTTTGTTTTGGTGGGTCAGTCTATGTTTGCATCTCAACCTTTATAGGTTTCTCAAACTATTGCAATGTTTCAGTGATTGTCGGTTTATCTATCTCTGTGTGCACCTCTACTTCTATTTGTTTCTCTACAGGTTCAACTGTCGGATTCTTAGTCTCTGGTGGCCCTGTGCTAGTACCTTTATCTTAAGTAGGTTTTTCGGTCTGTGTCAGTTTCTCTATTTGTGTTGATGTCTCAGTTTCAACAGTTTGTACCATTTCCTCTGCTATGTTGCTATTGTCAACATTGTCTTCCTTAACTTCAGAGGTTTCCTTATCCACAACAATGTTTACCTCTTGTGTATCTGCATTCATTGTAAAAAGTATCTTTAACTCAGGATTAGTATAATCATGTCTTATTCCTTCAGTGTCAGTAACCGGTGGATCTTCTGAGTGTACCGGTGCAGTATCCAAAGGTGGCGGTGGAAGATTGTCAGTAATCTTAATGTTTGGAACTCTACCAATTTTTCCTTTACCTTTGTCCTTTTGATAAACCTTAAATGTCTTCTTGGGTCTTCTCTTTTCCTCTTGTTTTTCTTTCTCTACAAAGAATATATCCCAATTGTTCATTGTTTCATCTACAATTTTCTTCACTCTTCCTGCCACCGGGCTCACTTGCTGGTGTCCACTAGCAAATACTGATCGGTTAGCCTCATAAATAAGTTTGTTGGATTTTGCCAAGATCAAGGGGTCAATGAAATGTACAAAATAGAGACACAATATAGGACAAGAATAAACTGTATTCTCATCAATAGAAAATGATTCAAAAATCAACTGGATTCAATAGTCGTTACATACAATGTAGAAGAGCCTGCTTATATAGGCAAGGCTAGGGATATGTATGAGCACACAAACATGACATGTGGCTCAATAAGAAACAAGGGTAGGTAGGAAATAGGTGTGGGTAGGTAGGAGAAATAATATAATATTCCACATGAGGTGGATCACCCACTGAAGGTGGAATTATCACTCCACAATAAGTGGATATGATAGTGTAATAACAAGATCAACACCATAAGAGGTGGAATTTCTCCTACACACACTATCCCAATGTGGCACAAATACCCAAGTGTCTCATATCCAAACTGCTATGAAATGCATTATCCTAAGTAAACTTAAGTAAGTGTAATAATATCCATGATGAATAATTATTTACACCAACAAAGTTCATCAATTTCTTCCTTGGAGTTAACCGGGTGAACAACGAAGAGTGCTTCAACTTTAAGTTTCTTGTCTAATTTCATCACTGATAGCCTTTTAGCTTCTAGTCTCATGTAGAGAATTTGGTAACTCATCAACAACTTCAATCAAAACTTTCTTATAAATGTCTAAATGAAGAACAATGCTTTCTTCAATAGTTTTTCTATCAGTATCATTTGAAGAAGTATACCATTTATTCACATTAGATAAATTACCTTCCTATGTTATTTCATTTAGTAAATAATTCAATGAATGGGTAATCAGTGTCTATTTTCTCTTTGGAGTAAGCTTCTTCTTGGGTTCCCTAATGGGTTAGTGCAGGATCATGGGGGGCCAAAAAGTGGTGATGTGAAAAAAATAGCCTTCTTCACTTGCCTAAAAATGCGGAAATCCGTGTTGACTTTTTGCTTGGCTTGGGTGTTAGTACACCTCGGCATGGTAATTACCTATGGAAATGGATATTCGATAAAATTAGATATCCGATTTTTATTTGTAATTTTAAATTAAAAAATATATTATATATTACATATTATATAATATATAATATATATAATGTAAATATATTATATAATTATATAATATATATTATATAATTATATTATATAATACGTGTTATATAATATATTATTATATTATATATATTATATTATATTATATTATATAATATAATATAATATAATATAAAATATATAATATAATAATATATTATATAACACGTATTATATAATATATTATATAATATATTATTATATTTTATAATATAATACAATACGTATTATATAATATAATAATATATTATATATTATATAATATATTATTATATTATATATGTTATTTTAAAATAATTTAAGTATAAAAATCGGATATCCGATTTTCTAAGACAAATATATTTTGACAGTGATAGCCCGTGAGTCATTTTTAACTCACGGGCTGCACGATTTTATAAAAATCCGATATTCGGTGCACCCGATATCCGGTGTTTTGGCCAAAAATTGCTAAAAAATAGATTGAAAGGTAAGAATTTTATTGTTTTCAATCATTTTCATTCATTTTTTGTATTTTTTGTTAATGCATTTGATTTTTCATTGAAAATATGGTTTTTTTCATGAACACTAGGTTTTTTAAAATCAAATACCTAATTGTTTAAATTTGTTAACTAAATTTAATTGTTTACATTCAATTAGGTTAAAAATGGGGGATAACAATGAAAACATTGATCAACCACAACTACAACAACCAGACCCTCCTTTGCCAAACCCCCCCTCAATTCAGGATTTGATTGCACAAAATTTGAATGAATTGAGGGGGATCGCAGAAGTATATCGTAGGATCCCTCGTCTAAACCCAATATTTGATCCTCTGACGTCGATCATAAAGAGTATGGAAACCATGACTGAGGAGCACAATGTCACCCTTTTGTGATGAGATTCTATGAGGGAAAAATATGCAGATGGCTTGTCATATAAGGATATCAAGGATCTCAAGATATCCAAAGCCGATATCACCTCATTGTTTGTGAATCCCCGCACTGGTCAACCCGTAGATCCCAAAAAATAAAAATTTCTATTAAATGGTGCACAAATGATGGTATTGTGAAAAAATTTTGGGATTGTTGGTGGATGGTTTTCAACAAACCACCCAACAACAATCTTGATGTCCCCTTCTATTTCATAAAAAAATTGTATGTTGAGTTTTTTTTATGCAAACATGTTAACTACTTTGACATCCAACTTTTCTAGGGTGTAGATTTAGGTATGCCCCGAAATAGACCTGAGGCAGTCAGAGTAGTTCAGGGCCCATATGTCCCCCCTCCTCTTGTTGATTCCCCACTTGTAGTGCAACATCCTGATATCATTTGTGAGGCGGCTTCATGGACCATATCGGCTATTCACTCTTTGAGTAGCCTTTTGGTTTCTCAGGCTGGGTCAGTAGCTCAGCCTACTCTTGATGGTAGCGGTGCATCTGGTGGGGCTGACACATCATCCTTAGCTCCACACATATGCATGCCCCATAGTTGTGTCATGTGTGGGCACGTAAGCTTGGGTCCAGTTGGACAACCCGTTGATCCTCCTGCAAACAGTGCAGATTATGAGGTGCATGAGATGCATGATGCAACATATATTATTACACAGACTGGAGGATACCCTGGGGAGTCCTCACATGCTAGAGGCAAGGAGGCACTGTCATCATACATTGATGATGTAGTGGTAAGATTTGTATTTTCACAGTTCATGTTATATTTTAAATGAATATTTAAAATCTAGATAATATTAAGTACTAATTTTTATTTACATGGTCTATTTAATAATTGATGACCGAGGAGGAGTTGAGACAAATTTAGGAGGGCACCTTGTCAGCCATTTCATTTGGCCTTGATAGCTTGATGGTACATATATTATTACACCTAGTCGTTTGTATTTTATTGTACATACATGCTCATCATTTATATTGGTATTAATTAGATTATGTAGTAACTTCCATGTATATCTTATTTTACTCTTGTAGGGCACAAGCAGCACGAGTGCGGGGCAGTGTGATTTAGGATCTAGTAGTGCAGTTGGAGACAAGGGAAAGGTAATTGAATGCAAATATGATTGAATGAATAATTTAAATAACTTATAGTGACTATACACATCTAGACATAGATTGATAGTTTCATATACTTGTTGTGTATATATACAGAGAATTCTTGGCTTCACATCCTTCATGACTACACCCAGTATACCTGAAGAAGAAGAAGAGATGCCTTGAGTAGATGTGTGCTTATTTTATTTTGTGATTAGTAGATATAATTTGTTATTATCAGTGACAATTATATGCTAACTTGTATCAATGTCATATTTTTTAACATATGTAGGTTGTGTATGAAAATATTCAAAACATACCTCCTCTACTGAAGACATACATCAAGAGTCCTGCAAAGCCAAAGAGAAAACACGGAGATGAGGTAAACATGAATAGTTCAATTATAGTTCATTTTTATGTTAACTTTTCGAATGTGAATTATATAATATAACTAATATTAATCGTGGTTTGTTTTACTTGTGCAGGATCCTTCAGAGCCGAGCAGTGCGGCGAAGAGGATTGATTTTGATGATCCATCAATAGCTTAGGATGTTATAGATAGTTTTGGGATGCTTACATGTCTAGTTGGCATGTATATTTTGTATATGGACATACATTCACGTATTTAGACATACATTTTGTTTCAGTTGGTGTTTATGCCATATTTGTGTATGGACATACATTTGTAATCATTTGACATTTTTATATATACAAAAGTTGATATTTGTTCATATAAATTGTTGCTCATTTGTGCGTGGTGTTATCATGGAAATCTTTAATCTTCATTCCAATAATTAACAATGGTTAATAATGGTTATTTAATGAACAATACAATTCATTTCATCATAAGTCTTGTTTGTATAATGAACAATACAATACAATTCATTTAATGAACAATACAATTCATGAACAATACAATTCATTTAATCAACAATAGAATACAAATCATTTAATGAACAATACAATTCATTTAATGAACAATATAATACAATTCATTTAATGAGCAATACTTGATACAATTCATTATTACCCTATGCATGGTCCTATTTTTCCCCCCACCTTGGTCGAACACTTGGGGTTTTATTAGGGCAGCAATTTTTCAGTTGGCGAAAAAATCGTTAGTCTCACTCAATCGAATGTTGTCGTGTGGCCAATTTCTCATTCTGCTCATCGCGATGATGAACCGTCAACTCTGACATGTCTAGTTAGGCATTATTACCCCATGCATGCTCCTATCCCCCCCCCCCCCACTCGATCAAACACTCAAGGTCATACCCTACCAGCGTCGTCCCTTGAGCAACCTAAGTGCTAAAAATTGTCAAACTTTGATAGGCCCTAACTCAGAATCTGTGGCACCTACAAATGATCTGTTTGAACATACATGGTCATGAGAGGGGTCCCTACAAAAGCCTATCTTGGTTTTTCAAGTTTCCCTACAGTTTTATTAGGGCAGCAATTTTTCGGTTGGTGAAAAAATCGTCAGTCTCACTCAATTGAATGTTGTCGCGTGGCCAATTCCTCATTCTGCTCGTTGTGATGACAAATCATCAACTCTGACATGTCCAGTTAGGCATTATTACCCTATACATGCTCCTATTTCCCCCCCCCACTCGATCGAATGCTCAGGGTCATACCCTACTGGTGTCGTCCCTTGAGCGCCCTAAGTGCTAAAAATTGTCAAACTTTGATGGGCCCTAACTTAGAATCCGTGGCACCTGTGAATGATCCATTTGAACCTATGGGGTCATGAGAGGGGTCCCTACAAAACCCTATCTCGGTTTTTCAAGTTTCCCTACGGTTTTATTATGGCAGCAATTTTTTGGTTGGTGAAAAAATCGTCAGTCTCACTCAATCGAATGTTGTCGCATGGCCAATTTCTCATTCTGCTCATTGCAATGACAAATCGTCAACTCCAACATGTCTAGTTAGGCATTATTACCCTATGCATGCTCCTATTTTTCCCCCCCACGATCGAATGCTTGGGGTCATACCCTACTGGCGTCGTCCCTTGAGCACCCTAAGTGCTAAACATTGTTAAACATTGATGGGCCCTAACTCAGAATCCGTGGCACGTGCAAATGATCTGTTTGAACCTACTGGGTCATGAGAGCGGTCCCTACAAAATCCTATCTCGGTTTTTCAATTTGCCCTATGGTTTTATTAGGGCAGCAATTTTTCGGTTGGCGAAAAAATCGTTAGTCTCACTCACTCGAATGTTGTCGCGTGGCCAATTTCTTGTTCTGCTTGTTGCGATGATGAACCGTCAGCTTTGACATGTCCAGTAGGCATTATTACCCTATGCATGCTCCTATTTTCCCCCCCCACTCGATCGAACGCTCGAGGTCATACCCTACCGGCATCGTCGCTTGAGCGCCCTAAGTGCTAAAAATTGTCAAACTTTGAGGGGCCTTAACTCAGAATTTTTGGTACCTGTGAATGATCTGTTTGAACCTACGGGGTCATGAGAGGGGTCCCTACAAAAGCCTATCTCGGTTTTTCAAGTTTCTCTATGGTTTTATTAGGGC
Source organism: Cryptomeria japonica (assembly GCF_030272615.1). Lineage (NCBI taxonomy): Eukaryota > Viridiplantae > Streptophyta > Pinopsida > Cupressales > Cupressaceae > Cryptomeria > Cryptomeria japonica. The sequence goes on along the minus strand of NC_081413.1, from coordinate 177,519,273 downwards.
AGCAATTTTTCGATTGGCAAAAAAATCGTCAGTCTCACTCAATCGAATGTTGTCGCATGGCCAATTTCTCTTTCTGCTCGTCGCAATGACAAACCGTCAGCTCTGACATGTCCAGATAGGCATTATTACCCTATGCATGCTCCTATTTCCCCCCCCACTCGATCGAATGCTCGGGGTCATACCCTACCGACGTCGTCCCTTGAGCGCCCTAAGTGCTAAAAATTATCATAATTTGATGGGCCCTAACTCAAAATTTTTGGCACCTGCGGACAATCCGATTGAACCTACGGGGTTACAAGAGGGGTCCCTACAAAAGCTATCTTGGTTTTTCATGTTTCCCTATGGTTTTATTAGGGCAGCAATTTTTTGGTTGGTGAAAAAATCATCAGTCTCACTTAATTGAATGTTATCGTGTGGTCAATTTCTCATTTTTCTCATCGCGATGATGAACCGTCAGCTTTGACATGTCTAGTTAGGAATTATTACCCTATGCATGCTCCTATTGTCTCCCCCCACTCAATCGAATGCTCAGGGTCATACCCTACCGACATCGTCCCTTGAGCGCCCTAAGTGCTAAAAATTGTCAAACTTTGACGGGCCCTAACTCTGAATCAATGGCACCTACAAATGATCCATTTGAACCTACAGGGTCAAAAGAGGGGTCCCTAAAAAATCCTATCTCGATTTTTCAAGTTTTCCTACGGTTTTAGTAGGGCATCAATTTTTTAGTTGGCGAAAAAATCGTCAGTTTCACTCAATCGAATGTTGTCGTGTGGCCAATTTCTCATTCTGCTCATCGCGATGACAAACCATTAGCTTCGACATGTCTAGTTAGGCATTATTACCCTATGCATGCTCCTATTTCTCCCCCCCACTTGATCAAACGCTCGGGGTCATACCCTACCGACATCATCCCTTGAGCGCCCTAAGTGCTAAAAATTGTCAAACTTTGACGGGCCCTAACTCGGAATCCGTGGCACCTGTGAACGATTCAATTATATATAAACAAGCATTACATTGTAGACAAATAATGATCATCAATATTTCCATGTATTGTGTACACATAATTACCATTACACTTGCATGTGACATCCATGAAGGGATATGCAAACATGATTTTTTTTTTCATTATCAATACAACTACACCAATGTTCTCATGTACAGATACATGGACATAATCATCAATATAACTAAACCAATTTTCTCATGGATATTGTATATCATCATAACAATGTTACATCAATTCACATCCATATACAAATGCAACATCCCACTTCATCTGCATCAGACATCTTCATGTCCTAAGAGAAAAGCTTACATACAGCAATGTCTGCATATAAATGAAGACCAAAATAAGTAAACTTTTTATGCGGAATGAATGTGCTACAAGAAAAAAATTATAACACTTAATACAAATTAGTTTGGTAAATTATAAATAGATCATTCAAAACATTTTTAAGACGTACAAGATTGTATAATTACGAAACTTACCAGTTTCTCTGTAAAGTATACAAGCATAACTTTGAAGAAAGACACATGTTGATTAAAGCCTTTCTCATTGCATTTCTCTGCATGGTTGAAGACGATGGTAGATATGGTCATTTCTAAATAGAAATACATTCACTTGACTTAATGTTTATGCACAAAATTTTATCTCATTAATGCACAAAGGAATATGTACCATCACCAAGAGAGGGTCTTGTCAACGACGAATGATCTAGCATGAACCTGTATTTTTAAGAATTGTCAGTCTACACATAAAATGCATGGATGAACATAAAGGATTTATGATAATCACTTCAACTGAAATGCACGATAATAAATGATAAGGTGGGATTATATACCACAAAAATACGTCCCTTCGAATTATATCAACAGAACCCACTATGTTGACGCAAAAATCATAATGTGATACTGTTGTATATCATTAAAAAAGACCTGCATGAGCATAAAGGTTTTGCGATAATTATATCATCAAAAATTGTCAAATAGTGTTCTCTAATAACAAAAATTGTAACGCTCATCAAATGCATGATAATAAGTCGTGTTGCAAAAATACATCCCTTCCGATTATATCGAGTGTACTAGCTATGTGCATGCAAAAACAGTGTTGCCAAAAAAAAATGTTCATCAATAGACCTGCATTTTGAACACATCCTTAATATACACGTAACAAAATTGAACATTAAGGTTTAATGATCATTGTTTGAAATGAAATGCATGATAAAAAAAATAAGGCACCATTAAAGACCTACTACTCAAGTGTTCCTGAAGGGTCATCTCTTTGCTTAAGAGTATCCAGTATTGCTTCATGATCAATAGTAGTCACTATCCATAGCTCTTTGGTCTTCGGTTTTTCTTGATGCTTCAACAACTTGACATTTGTAGCTATAATAAGGTGTGAATACATTATAATGGTTTTGTGTCTCTCATAGTCTTCAAATGCAGGTATGCCATTCTTTCTAATCATGTATGTTCGCAACCAAGTTCCCACAATAACAACTGAACCTGTAGGATATGTGAACCCATCATATGTCACTGGTTGTGTTAGCTTTTGTTTTCCCTGTACACATCGTGCCAACCAATATTCTGATCTCTCTTCATTCCCTTGAGGTGCGACAACTGCAAAAACATGTCCTCGTTGTAGAAGATTTGATAGACTGTCATACTCAAGTGAACTTTACATGTCATTGTTTGACAAGGATATTGTTTGAGATAAAGGAGTTAGATAGTGGGAACCCACATATCAACCCACTTACTTGACTCGAACTAATCCCAATCACACCAAACACAACTCTGACAAAAACAAGCCAATGCTCGTGTCCAAATGGTCCATGTACTTGCATTTGAGCTGAGAAATGAATGCATCTTTGAAGAATCTTTAATTGTTTGACAATCTAATCTATCCCACTGTTCCCTCCTCAACCAACCAAAAGAATCTAGTCACTACTAAATCAAGAGTACCTCCATGTGACAATGCTAAACTACACCAATCAACAATAGAATGTGCATCAGAGAAATTTGTACCTGAAATCCTCAATTGCTCCTTAACTAGAGCTCTCTTCAAACATGCACCTACTCCATCATGCTCTCCCTTCCCATGCCCTGCCTCAAAAAAACACCATATATGAGGTATACACCTCTCTACATGCATTCTACTCAACCAATAAAACATACGAGCATTCTTGAATTGACCCATACAGTTATCTGACCATAGTATATGTTGGTCAATTGCAATATCTTTCTCGTGCAAGAACTCAAAAAAATTCTTGAAAGAATGTTGCACATACTCGGAGGAGTGTGATCTATCATCACTCATATAAAAATGATACTCCCTAATTATCTTCCTATCCTCTTCTAAACTATCAGGAGCATGTCTATATGTAATGTGAACAAAAATAGCAATCTGGACTAAATTGTAGTACTGAGACTGTACCTCATTCTGTGGTTGCAATGTATATTTCTCTGCAAAGTCAACCACTGATACAATAGTGCCAATCGAGAAAGAGTTCTTACACATCCTGAACTATTGATCCAACCACTAAGACCTATGGGTGTGCCTTGCATACTTGTAGAAAAGATTTTCCTTAAAATCCAAAATAAAATCAGCAATACTCACTTCTCTTGAGACTAATTCGCATCTAGAACCTTCACCTCCACTCTTCAAAGTATATTTCACTGTCTCATATCTTTTTTTATCAACATAATTCTTTCCAAACTTGTGTTTGCTGCCCTCATGAAAACATGAAACAAACTTTGACAACCCACCACATTTTGAGCACTTCACATTCAAACAATCATTTCTATAGAAATAGCAGCCATCATCTCTAGGGCATAAAAATAGATCTTACAAGTCTCTTGATGATCTCAGAAATAGTATTGCACCACACTCCTGCAACATCTCATTATTATGCATCATAGAACGAATATGACATAAAATTTCATGGTACATTGAAAACTCCACATGGTACTTGCAACAACAAGTATTGCGAATCTTAAGAGGAACACAATAAAATGGTTTCAAAGATTCAAAGTCCCTTTGTGATATTTGCAAAGTTGGATGTAATTCAAAAAAAAATTTGTACAACATTGTTTGGCTTGATTCCAAGAAATGTTTGGGATGCGGTGTGTGGTCTTGGTTGTCGATTCTTAATTTCAAAACGTCCTTTACATTGGGTGACACTCTAGAATTAGAGTGCCAAAATTGTTGAATCTCCTCCTTCACATTGTTAGTCAACTTTGTATCAACAAGTGGAAGCCTCCCACCAAAAGCCCATGTATCTTGTTGAAGTGGATCGTCAAGTCTTTGTCTTCATGCAAGTGCTCTATCCAAAGTTTTGTGGTTTATGTTAAAATAAACACAAGTTTGTCTCATTTGATGAGCCTTCCTCAATTGATGGATTACTAAGGAGGTTGTAATCACTCTTCGAGCGGCTTTCTTATCTCTTTCTTTGGTATTCTTTCCAATAGAATTGAGAGTGTCAAATAGATTTTTTGCAATAATAGAATTTCTCTCCATCTTCTTGTTCATACGAATCTTCAATTTGTTTAGAAATGGTCTCATCTTTATCATCTTTAGAAATTGAACAAAGAGTTGGCATTGCTCGGTCAATGTCTTATTGCTAAAATTTTGGTTGAAAAGTTGTGTAGCCCACAACCGAATGGTTCTTGTTGACCTCTTGCCTTCAAGATTCGCAATAATGTTCTCATCGATTTCAAATAACCATTTTGGGGTTTTGAAGGTCTTGGATTTGGAATTTGTCTTTCATCCATGAGAGGGTCTTCATTTCTAAAGTAATTAGGTGTTATATATGGTTCACTTGGTTGAGCAATTCCACCTTCAATGTCAAAGGGGTCCACATTTTCACCTCCTATGTCAAAATTTTCCACATGTTGAGCATTTTCATTATCACTTTCAACATTTTCAAAATTTTCACTTTCAAAATCTACATTTTCATTTTCAATAACTTGTGGCACATTTTCAAATTCAATTTCCTCTTCACTTGAAGTAACATTAGCAATATTTAACATACCTTGTCTTCTCCTCCTATGACATTCTCTATCTCTATCTCTATACACTTCAATTTGGTCATTTGAAAGTTTTCTTTTGTGTTTAGACTTCCGACGACTACTACTCCCCATTTCCCTCCACACAGATGCTCCTACATGATTAACAATGTAAGATTTGACTTTAAGAATCTCCCAAAAGCACAAATTTGTCTCAACCTATCTGAAAACCCATGATCATTGACAGAAAATAGAATATGCAGACTGTGGGCCATTGGAATCCACAAGGATCTTTTTTATGTAAATTTAAATCAGATATCTGATTTTAATGTATAAATTTGTGGTCCCCAAAAATTTTCCCGTTGCCACCTTTTTTTTACTCGCATTAATGGCAATGGCAGAAACCGGATATCCGATTAAATCTGATATCAAATTTTATTAGTCATATTTTAGAGAGAGAGAGAAAAGGAGAGGGAGAGAAAGAGATTAGGGGAGAGGGAGCGAGAGAGAGAGATTATGGGAGAGAGAGAGAGAGAGAGAGAGAGAGAGAGAGAGATTAGGGAGAGATAGATTAGGGAAGAGGGAGAGAGAGAGGGGGGAGAGAGAGGTGCCATATTGTGTCCTACGACCCCTTAGGACACCATATGGCCCCTTAAGACACCATATTTGGTCGTTATGGGCCATATTGTGTCCTAATGGGTCATATTGTGTCATATGACCCTTTTAAGACATCATTTGACCCCTTAGGACACCATATGACCCCTAATGACACCATATTGGGTCGCTTTGGGTCATATTGTGTCCTACGACCTCTTAGGACACCATATGACCCATAACGACACAAATTGGTGTCTTAAGGGGTCATATGGTGTCCTAGGACACCATATGACCCCTAATAACACCATATTGTGTCCTAAGGGGTCTTATGTTGTCCTTAGGGGTCATATGGTGTCCCATAAACCCTTATGAGCCCTTAGGATGCCATATGATCCGTTATGACACCATATTGGGTCTCTTTGGGTTCTATGGTGTCCTAAGGGGTCATATTATGTGCTACGACCCCTTAGGACACCATATGACCCCTAACAACATAGTATGGTGTCATAAGAGGTCCTATGGTGTCCTACAACCCCTTAGGACACCATATGACCCATAACAACACAATTTGGTGTCTTAATGGGTCATATGGTGCCCTAGGACACCATATGATGCCTATGGACTCCATATGACCCCTAACGACACCATATGGTGTCATAAGGGGTCATATGTTGTCCTTAGGGGTCATATGTTGTCCCATGAAGCCTTCTGACCCCTTAGGACACCATACGACCCGTTATGAAACCATATTGGGTCGCTTTGGGTCCTATGGTGTCCTAAGGAGTGAAATTATGTCCTACAAACCCTTAGGACACCATATGACCCCTAATGACACCATATGGTGTCATAAGGGGTCCTATGGTGTCCTACAATCCCTTAGGACACCATATAACCCCTTAAGACACCATATTTGGTCGTTATGGGTCATATTGTGTCCTAGGGGGTCATATTGTGTCATTTGACCCCTTTAAGACATCATATGACCCCTTAGGAAACCATATGACCCCTAATGACACCATATTGGGTTGTTTTGGGTCATATCGTGTCCTAAGGGGTCATATTGTGTCCTACGAACACTTAGGACACCATATGACCCATAACGACATAATTTGGTGTCTTAAGGGGTCATATGTTGTCCTAGAACACCATATGACCCCTATGGACACCATATGACCCCTAACGACACCATATGGTTTCATAAGGGGTCTTATGTTGTCCTTGGGGGTCATATGGTGTCCCATGAACCCTTATGAGCCCTTAGGACACCATACGACCCGTTATACACCATATTGGGTTGCTTTGGGTCCTATGGTGTCCTAAGGGGTCATATTATGTCCTACAACCCCTTAGGACACCATACGACCCCTAACGACACCATATGGTGTCATAAAGGGTCCTATGGTGTCCTACAACCCCTTAGGACACCATATGACCCCTTAAGACACCATATTTGGTCATTATGGGTCATATTGTGTCCTAATGCATCATATTGTGTCATATGACCCCTTTAAGACATCATATGACCCCTTAGGACACCATAAGACCCCTAATGACACCATATTGGGTTGCTTTGGGTCATATTGTGTCCTAAAGGGTTATATTGTGTCCTACAACCCCTTAGGAAACCATATGACCCATAGCGACACAATTTGGTGTCTTAAAGGGTCATATGGTGTCCTACCCCTAACGACACCATATGGTGTCATAAGGGGTCTTATGTTGTCGTTAAGGGTCATATGGTGTCCCATGAACCCTTATGAGCCCTTAGGACACCATACGACCCGTTATGACACCATATTGGGTCGCTTTGGGTCCTATGGTATCCTAAGGGGTCATATTATGTCCTATGACCCCTTAGGACACCATATGACCCCTAACGACACCATATGGTGTCATAAGGGGTCCTAAGGTCTCCATAGGGGTCATATGGTGTCCTACAACCCCTTACAACACCATATGACCCCTTAAGACACCATATTTGGTCATTATGGGTCATACTGTGTCATATGACCCCTTTAAGACATCATATGACCCCTTAGGACACCATATGACCCCTAATGACACCATATTGGTGTTGGCATTTTTGTTGTTTATGTTGTGATTGTCATTGATGGACACACACTTGTATTGAGATCCCCTTTATATGTATGAGCTAGGGCTCAACCGGTATTTGTTCCAACCAGTATGTTGTATTCTAGTCTTTAGACTATTGGTGATTTTGCAGAATGTGTTTCCCGATCTGAAGCGGCATGTCGACCCCAAGTGGTTCGTAGATCTCAAGCGGTACGAGGGAGAAAAGTGGCACAACACATTCTTACTAGTCTTCATTTTTGTCAAACTGGCAACCGATATTTTGTATGAACCGGTAATACTCTGTGATGAGTTACCAACCGATATTTTGTGATGAGTTACCAATCCACCGATTGTTTGACGGTGCCGACACATTGACGGTGCTTTTTGTGTCATGTTATTTAGTATGTCTAGATTAATTGAACCTAGGAAATTGTAATGTAATCCTATTGGACCGACATGAAATCAGATTCCTTTAAAAGGACATCATGTCTATGGTTTTAAGTTGTTGCTGAAAGGGTTAATGTTGTGCTAGGGTTTAAGGTGGTTGTTGAGTTGTTGGAAGAACGATATTATCTGAGAAGATCAAGTTGTAACTGAGAGAGAGATAGAGAAGACTAAAGTAATGTTGGAATGCATTAACTATGAGCAACACTAGATCTAACCAAGCAGTTTGTGCTATTAGATAGATCAAACACTTGTTGATTACTCACATCTTTGACAAGTCTGTAGCCCTTAACCGGGTAGGCCTCAAAGCCTTTGTAAAATCCTCTAACAAGGTGGTTCACTTCTGTGAATCTAAAATCCTCTAACAAGGTAGTCTTTAAATTGGACTTATCTCCTAACAGAGATTGAGATTCCTAACAAGATCTGTTCCAGTGAAGAACATTGTAAGACCTTAACCAGTCTAACCTTAATCGGTCTGGTTTCTATTCTGCAGATAGTGACTTGTGAGTTCCATCTCACCGTGGTTTTTCCTAGTTAGGTTTCCACGTCAAATATCTTGTGTTATGGTTGTATTTCTTTTGTGGGTGAATGCTTTATTCGCATTTTGGTTTGCATGTGTGGTAACCGGTTTGTCTGTTAGACTATTTTACCGATTTATGTTTAGACTATGTAAGTGTTTTAGTGCAGTGATTTTTGGCATACTAATTCACCCCCCCTCTTAGTATTCATCAATTGGTATCAGAGCCTACCTTTCTATATGTTTAACCACTTGGAAAGAGATATGGGGGAATACACCATGAGGGAACTTACTCAATGAATCACTCAGTCTAAGAAAGCCTATGATGATCTTATGGTCAAATACAAGGCATCTCAAGCAAAAAGGAGAGAACATGCAGAGAGGCTGATGGAGCTATCTGAAAGTAGTTTGAAGATGAAGCTAACATGGAAGCCATGATTGTAGAAGTGAACAAGTTGAATGATTCAAACTCCAATCTGAGAAAGGAGTTGGAAGGATTGACTATTCGGTTTAGTCAAGAGCTTGAGAACTGGAGAAAAGCTGAAGATCTGATAAAGGACAGAGATCATGAGATCTCCAAGTTGAAACAAGAGATTAGTGCACTGACTGCTCACCTTCATGAGAGAAGAATGGAAAAGGAAGACATGCAAGGTGAACTGAACATAGGCATCCCTGAAAATGCAAGTCTAATGGAGACAAATACTGCTATTTCCAAAGAACTCTCTGAGTCAAAGGAAATACTTGCTAAGTTTGGCAAAAGTATTGTCAAGCTAGAGAAAAAGCTTGAGTCATCTAGACCGGCAAAGAATACCAATGGTCTTGGTTTCTCTAGACATGAGGAAGGAGAATCCTCAGGAACAAATGTTGAAGCATCAAAGAAGAAACTGACACTCAAAGGAAAAGGTAAGCAAAAATTCAAACCTGTTTGCTTTAACATTCTTAAAGAAGGACACACTACAAATGTATGTAGGAGCAAAGCCTACAATAATTTTCCATATTTTATCAACAATGTACCTAGATCCAATAAGTTCAATGGTCATTGTTATGCATGCAACAAGTTTGGGCATAGAGCATCTAAATGCAGGTCTATCATGAACAATACCGGAAGATATCCTTAGAGGACCCAAGGAGCTGGTTCGGAATCTTTTGTAAACTAGAACCCCAATCGGTTCAATGCCTACAATTATCAGTCAAGCAACAATGGTTATCAATCGGCAACCGGATGGAGAGAAAATTATTGGATTTGTCATGGACATGGACACACTGCAGCTATATGCAGAAGGAAGAATGGAAATGTGAACAATGGACCTTGGAGAGAACCCGGATTGGTTTGCTATCACTGCAACAAATCGGGTCACATTGCAAGATTCTGCAGAAGCAGAAAGAGTATATCTGATGATATACCGGTCACTCAGAAAGGAGAAGTTGATGTTGAAAAAGTTCAAGCGGACATGAACAAAACCTGGAGGAAGAAACCAACAATGTTGGAAGAGGAACCAGTTTCTGCACCTAGTGTGGAAATATCGGAACCAGCAAACTAAGCTCCAAAGAGGCTTAGGGGGAGCAAACGGTGAAATGATTGTGAACCCCTGGTTTACACTGGTAAAAGACCTTAATCGGTATGTGATACATATCACTTGGTAGAAGACTAGAAACAGTAAAAAGGCAAATTAGGGTTTACGCCCTAATAGAGGAGCATTAATGGCGGTAGGTGAGAGACATGTATAAAAGCCTATTTCAAATCATTTCTCACTATCTGTTTTTGAGCGAAGAAAAGTTTTCAAGTGCAGAGCAAAGAAAAGGTGATTTGAGCTAAGATTTCAAGAAATTGATAAACCTTGAAGGAGATTCAAATTCAGTTTGCGAGTGGTCGTGGAGAATACAAAGCGGTGATTTGGCAATCGACAGAGAGTGGAGTGAAGTAGAATCAGGAAGCCCTAAATTTGCGTTTCAAAGGTATTTTTTGTGTTCTTGAAATAATTTACAATGGCTTTTGCATCTCATACCAGTTCGAGTACATCCATTGAGTTGGAAAATTTTATTCAGAGGAAGTCCAAATACAATGCCTTATCACAAGTTCCGGCTGGAGTCATAGTTGAAGAGGGAATTTCTGATTATATTGATTGCAAAATAGAAGACCTAGGGTCTTTAGCTATTCACACCTAGTTAGGTCTATTTTGCAGCAAGGACAAAAAGATCAAACCAGAGTTTAGTATCTTAGAGAAGAAGAAACTCCATAATGCAGTATATTTTCTAGAAGATTTTACGGAGGATCACATCAGGATCATTTTGAGCAGAGTCCACAGTGACAAGATGTACCTAGAGAGGACACATGATATTACGCCTTAGGCAATTCATGCAGTCACTGGTTTTGCAACACAGGGGAAGTGCCAGCCCTAAGAACGGTAAGCAAAACCGAAATGGCCAAGCTCACCCGTTCAACAAGTGACTCATGGGGTATGATAGTTAATCCTATCAAGGATGATCTGGTGAAATACGCCTGCATGGTGATAGGCTACAGAACATTTTCAGCTAGCAGGATTAATTCTGTATTTGCTGCAGTGGTAAATGCCTCTTACTAGATGATTAAAGAGGATGCATCTTTTGACTTATGCACCGGTATGTAGAGGAACCTCCTGTTTAATCTAAAGGCGATCAAACAGGACAATGCACTAAGGTTTAAGTTTGGACAACTGCTGATAGGGTTGTTCTTCTATTTCCAAGGCTACTTTCCTGGAGTAGGAGATGTCTAGTGGTCTCCTGACCAACAAGAAGATTAAGGAAAGCATACAAGCCATTGGAACTAGTTACCTTGAAGTACTGAACAAATATTTTGATGAGTTTAGAAGAAAGATGAGTCAAAAGGTAAGAATCTCAGGTGATATAGTAAAGAAATACGAAGATGACATCTGTTTCACCATCCAGGTGGACAAATATTTAATGGAGGCTGTAGAGCCAAGAATGGAGGAAGTGGAGCCAATGGGCTATGAAGTTATGTATGACATGCTGGAAGGGTATGCCTCAACCCTTATTGCCTCGCCTCTTGATCCTAAGGCTAAAAGGACCGGAACCTACTTGGAGAGGATTGCACTAGCTGAAGAACCATCTGTTAAGAAGGGAAAAGAATCGACAGCAAAGAAAGCCAAAGCAACGCCTGCAGCATCGGCACTGGCTACCACTGCAACTCTAAGAGTGACCAAGTGGTCACCAACAAAGAAGCAACTGGAGGTAACACTGGCAAAATTCTTCGAAAGAAAAAGGAAGACTAAGACAAATGAACCGGACTCCAAAGAAACCGAGTCGGATGAAAAGCAAAGAAGGCCAGACAGACAAAGAAGATGAAGAAGAATGAACTGGCAGCATCCGCACTGGTAAAATATTGACATCTCCTCATACAAACCTTTGACACATTTTCAAAGGACAGTTAAGAATATTAGGTGAAAATTACTTCATGATTTAGTAGATTATTATGATGATTTTAGTGATAGGAGAAGGAAGAAATATTACAGGAAATCATTATTTATTTGTGCAAGAATGACTGGTCGCCATCAGAGATTAAATCTCAGACATCGGATTCTTTATTTAAAGCATTAGATAATAAATGGCGCATTGCCATTGAAAAAGAATAGGAGATTAGGGAGAAATTCTTTTCATAGTTTTTTCCCGACCTCTCAAATTCAGAATTATTTGATGTCCTGGATCAAAATAAAGGTCTCTTCTTCATAAGGAGAAGAAGACACTAGTTGTTGGAGAAAAGAATTGATGATGTGGAAAAAGACACTCATCAGCATATGAATCATGCTGTCCTAGCTCACAAAGCATGAATGGCCAACCTCCAAGCGGAAAAAGAACCGGTTACTTCCAAACCAGATGAAGTTTTTGATGAAGAAGGTAACCTGGTTGAAGAACCAATCGACACTATTAATGTCGATGCATTGGATACAAAAGATGTCACTCAGGACATACCTTCTGGGGAAACAGGATGGGGGCAACAAGCCAAACAGGGGTGGTGAGCAGGCTAAGGACACACAGGAAGTGGCTAAGGAATAGACAGAGAAGAAGAAGAGGGATGAAGATGAGAAAAAGAAGAAAGAGGAAGAGAAGAGAAAAGAGGAAGAGGAGAAATGAAAAGATGAAGAGAAGAAGAAGCAAGAAGATGATAGGAAGAAGAAAGAAGAAGAAGAGGATAAGGAAGAAAGAAGAAGAAAGAAGGAAGAGGAAGAGAAGAAGAAGAAGGAAGAGGAAGAAAAGAGAAAGAAGGAAGAGGAAGAGAAGAAGAAGAAGGAAGAGGAAGAAAAGAGAAGAAGGAAGAGGAAGAACATAAGAAGAAGGAAGAGGAAGCAAAGAAGAAGGAAGAAGCAGAGAAGAAGAAGACAGGAAGAGAAAGAGAAAGAAGAAGAGAAGAGGAAGGAAATAGAGAGGAAAAAGAAAGCCGAGGGAAAATAAGGCACACGAACAGAAGTAGGAAGCTAAGAAAAAGAAGAAGGAAGAAAGTAGACAAGGTAGCTGAAGCAATGAAGAGCACACAGATGGAGACCCTTAAGGCAAAACTAAGAGCCAAGCCAAACCGGCTGATATCTTGAGTCCTATTGATCTCCAGTCTGCAAGTGAGTTGGAGCTTATGCAGAGCATCAAGGTTGCCCAAGACCACCTTGAAATCATTCGCAGGAAAAAGGAACAGGACATAATTCAGGCGGCTGTAGACACCCTTACCAGTTTAATCCCTGGTACTAATCTTCCTAACACTGAATCATCACTAGCATAAGCTCAAACTACTATGTACTATAGTGGATGATCAGGTGCAGAGCTTGGAAGAAGCAGCTGAGGCCAATGTCAAGAAAGAGCACCAAAAGGCTCTTAACGTTGCTCTGGTGAAAAAGATGAATGAGGCTTAGGACTGAACTGCTGAAAGACCAAAAGGACATAAGGAATGCCTTGGATGAGGGAAACTTGCTACTAAGCAAAATTTGTCAACCTCATCTGTTCTGCTATGATGTGCTAGCCAAGAAGCAAAAGCTTCAAACGGACTTACAGTCCTACTTGGGCACATTTAAGACACCCTTTATGATTCCTTTGAAACATATGGGAAAACCGTTCACCGGTTCCAGATCTAGTCAGCCAAGATGGAGCAAGAGATCAGTACACGGTCTAGGGATTTGCAGGAGCTTCAACTAGTTTTACTTCCACGACTGCAAATTCTTCAGAAGTGCTATCTGAACCTAGATGCCCTGACAGTCACGCGGGAACTGAGCACAGTTGATGCCATGAGGAACAGGTATCCCAGATACAAATAGAGAAAGAAGTGGCAACCTCCCTACTTGAGTCCTGGTCTCTATCCATGAAACAATTTTTGCAGGACTACAAATCGGTTTTTGACAAGTATTATTCATTGTTGTCATAAAATTTTTATATATATCAAATGCAAACAGGGTTATTCAGTGGCACTTTGTCATTATTGGCAAAGGGGGAGAAGTATCTAGTTTTGGTTTTAAAATTTTGATCTTCTGAGACAGGGGGAGAAATATTTGGTTTTGAAATTTTGATATATGTTTTGATATATGCTATATGCTTTGATATCTCATGTTTATGCTCTGTATGCAAACTTGCTATACATTTTATTGATTAAGGGATAGTGTATATGCTTAGGGGGAGCAATTTTGTTAATGGCATGTTTTGATTGTAAAACACTTAGACGTCAAAATTTTATTTTCCTAAGTGTTGCCATCAATGCCAAAGGGGGAGATTGTTGGCATTTTTGTTGTTTATGTTGTGATTGTCATTGATGGACACACACTTGTATTGAGATCCCCTTTATGTATGAGCTAGGGCTCAACTGGTATTTGTTCCAACCAATATGTTGTATTCTAGTCTTTAGACTATTGGTGATTTTGCAGAATGTGTTTCTTGGTCTCAAGAGGCATGTCGACCCCAAGCGGTTCGTAGATCTCAAGCAATACGAGGGAGCAAAGCGGCACAACACATTCTTACCAGTCTTCATTTTTGTCAAACCGGCAACCGGTATTTTGTATGAACCGGTAATACTCTGTGATGAGTTACCAATCCACCGATTGTTTGACAGTGCCGACACATTGAGGGTGCTTTTTGTGTCATGTTACTAAGTATGTCTAGATTCATTGAACCTAGGAAATTGTAATGTAATCCTATTGGACCAACATGAAATCAGATTCCTTTAAAAGGACATCATGTCTAGGGTTTTAAGTTGTTGCTAAAAGGGTTAATGTCGTCCTAGGGTTTAAGGAGGTTGTTGAGTTGTTGGAAAAATGATCTTATCTGAGAAGATCAAGTTGTAACTGAGAGAGAAATAGAGAAGATTGAAGTAATGCTAGAATGCATTAACTGTGAGCAACACTGGATCTAACCAAGCAGTTTGTGCTATTAGAGAGATCAAACAGTTGTTGATTACTCACATCTTTGACAAGTCTGTAGCCCTTAACGGGGTAAGCCTCAAAGCCTTTGTAAAATCCTCTAACAAGGTGGTTCACTTCTGTGAATCTAAAATCCTCTAATAAGGTAGTCTTTAAATCGGACCTATCTCCTAACAGAGATTGAGATTCCTAACAGGATCTATTCTGGTGAAGAACATTGTAAGACCTTAACCGGTCTGGTTTCTATTCTGCAGATAGTGACTTGTGAATTCCATCTCACCGTGGTTTTTCCCAGTTGGGTTTCCACATCAAATATCTTGTGTTATGGTTGTATTGCTTTTGTGGGTGAATGCTTTATTCATATTTTGGTTTGCATGTGTGGTAATCGGTCTGTCTGTTAGACTGTTTTAACGGTTTATCTTTAGACTGTGTAAGTGTTTTAGTGCAGTGATTTTTGGCATATGAATTCACCCCCCGTCTTAGTATTCATTAATTGGGTCGCTTTGGGTCATATTGTGTCCTAAGGGGTCATATTGTGTCCTACGACCCCTTAGGACACCATATGACCCATAACGACACAATTTGGTGTCTTAAGGGGTCATATGGTGTCCTAGGACACCATATGACCGCTATGGACACCATATGACCCTTAACGACACCATATGGTGTCATAAGGGGTCTTATATTGTCCTTAGGGGTCATATGGTGTCCCATGAACCCTTATGAGCCCTTAGGACACCATACAACCCATTATGACACCATATTGGGTTGTATTGGGTCCTATGGTGTCTTAAGGGGTCATATTATGTCCTACGACCCCTTAGGGCACCATATGACCCCTTAAGACACCATATGACCCCTTAAGACACCATATTTGGTCGTTATGGGTCATATTGTGTCCTAATGGGTCATGTTGTGTCATATGACCCCTTAGGACACCATATGAGACCTAATGACACCATATTGGGTTGCTTTGGGTCATATTGTGCCCTAAGGGGTCATATTGTGTCCTACGACCCCTTAGGACACCATATGACCAATAACAACACAATTTGGTGTCTTAAGGGGTCATATGGTGTCCTAGGACACCATATGACCCCTAACGACCCCATATGGTGTCATAAGGGGTCTTATGTTGTCCTTAGGGGTCATATGGTATCCCATGAACCCTTATGAGCCCTTAGGACACCATACAACCCGTTATGACACCATATTGGGTTGCTTTGGGTCCTATGGTGTCCTAAGGGGTCATATTATGTCCTACGACCCCTTAGGGCACCATATGACCCCTAACGACATCGTATGGTGTCATAAGGGGGTCATATGGTGTCCTACAACCCCTTAGGACACTATATGATCCATAACGACACAATTTGGTGTCTTAAGGGGTCATATGGTGCCCTAGGACACCATATGATGCCTATGTACACCATATGTCCCCTAACGACACCATATGGTGTCATAAGGTGTCATATGTTGTCCTTAGGGGTCATATGGTTTCCCATGAAGCCTTATGACCCCTTAGGACACCATACAACCCATTATGACACCATATTGGGTTGCTTTGGGTCCTATGGTGTCCTAAGGGGTCATATTATGTCCTATGACCTCTTAGGACACCATATGACCCCTAACGACACAATATGGTGTTATAAGGGGTCTTATGGTGTCCATAGGGGTCATATGGTGTCCTACGACCCCTTAGGATACCAAATGACCCCTTAAGACACCATATTTGGTCATTATGGATCATATTGTGTTCTAGTGGGTCATATTGTGCCATATGACCCTTTTAAGACATCATATGACCCCTTCGGACACCATATGACCCCTAATGACACCATATTGGGTCACTTTGGGTCATATTGTGTCCTAAGGGGTCATACTATAACCTACGACCCCTTAGGACACCATATGACCCATAACGACACAATTTGGTGTCCTAAGGGGTCATATGGTGTCCTAGGACACCATATGACGCCTATGGACACCATATGACCCCTAACAACACCATATGGTTTCATAAGGGGTCATATGTTATCCTTAGGGGTCATATGGTGTCCCATCAACCCTTATGATCCCTTAGGACACCATATGACCCGTTATGACACCATATTGGGTCACTTTGGGTCTTATGGTGTCTTAATTTCTCTCTCTTCCCCTCTCCCCTAAGCTCTCTCTCTCTCCCCTAATCTCTCTCTATCCCTCTCCCCTAATCTCTCCATCTATCTCTCTCTCCCCTTATCTCTCTCTCTCTCTCTCTCTCTCTCCATCTCTCTCTGTCTCTCTCTCTCCCTCTGTTTGTTTGTCTGTCTGTCTATTTGTCTATCTATCTGTCTATTTGTCTGTCTGTCTATCTCCTAATCTCTCTCTCTCTCTCTCTCTCTCTCTCCCTTCCCTTCCCTCCCTCTCTCTCCATCTCTCTCTCCCTTCCCCCTCCCCATCTCTATCTGTATGTCTGTTTGTTTGTCTGTCTCTCTCTCCACTAATCTCTCTCTATCCCTCTCCCCTATTCTCCCTCTCTCTCTCTCTCTCCTCTCTCTCTCTCTCTCTCTCTCTCTCTCTCTCATCCTCTCTCTCTCTCTCTCTCTCTCTCTCTCTCTCTCTCTCTCTCTCTCTCTCTCCACTATAATTACAATAGAAAAATTATGGGCAAATTTAGTTAGAGAATTTACTTATTAAAATCAGATATCCGATATAATTGGGTATCCGTTTTTTGTAGTCAAATTTTCAAATTTCAAATTTCGGCTCGGGAATGCTTTGGTATTTGGCTTGGAAGTGACAATCCTGGAAAGTCAATTGAAAAAACATGTTTTTCAGTATTCCTTGATTTTCCAGACTTTACAGTACTGGTGGCTGACGAATTTTTTTGTAGCCAAAATTGATAAAATGAAAAGGGTTTTTTAAGGATGTTCCCAACTTTCCAACAATATAAGGCTTGTCTTATTTTGACTTTAATAAATAATTTTTTAATTTTCTAATTGAATTCTGACAATAGTCCTGATTGATAGACTGATTGAAAAACACTCATAACTTTCAAATGGTATAACATTTTTTGAATCCGAAATGTGCATCACATCCTATGCTTCATCTACTATAGGGAAAAATTTTAAAAAAAAAAATTCATAAGTTTTTGACCAAGTTAAGGTGGTCAGACGTAGGAGTTTCTGAATTTCTGAAAAGTTGTAGTAAAAAATTCATAAATAATTATTTACTTTAAAAAAAATTAAAAAAAATATGTGTCACATCCGGACATGAGTCTAATACTTACATTATAAATATTATAAAAAATAATTATGATTTGATTGTGATTAGGGTGGTCAGACATATGTCTACTTCTTATTTTTTTCTTGAAATTTTAGTACCACTGCATTGAAATTTGAAATTTTCATCAAATAGGATTTTTTTTCCAAAAAACAACTAGTAGCTTAGAAACTAAATTCAATTTTCTATATATTCTCTTGTTAAATATTTTAAAAATAATGATCACAACTTATTCAAATTTTCATGTCAAGTTGCATAACTCTGATTTTCTGAAATTTCATTGCCACTTAAGGGCCTGTTTTGGCACACCACGATCTTGCACATACCCTAACTGCTTGTTGTTTCTTCCTTAAAGTTCTTGCTTTCTTTGGAGTAGGAGAAGGTACCGGTGAGGCTTTCCTTTTCCTTTCCACTCTTTTGAGCTTAGCAACCTTCCCACTGTCATTGTCAGAAGATGTGTCAACCGGTGAAATATGTGCCTCCGGTTGAAGTCCTTCAAGCTCACTAGCCGATATGTCACTAAGGTTCATGACATTTTCTTTGATTTCTTGTGCTTTCTTAGATGCATCCCTAATGAATTTGCCTCTTTTCTTCTTATTTTTCTCCATTGATACTTTACTAGCTATGGTTTCAACACTTCCAAATATTTCCTCTGATGGATCTCTAGGTGCTTCAAGCAATGCTTTTGCATACATTTCTGGAACATGTAGATCAACCTCATATCCCATTTCAGCAACCCAAATAGTTCTAGGGCTTACTACTTCCATCTAGGTTTCATCTCTTTTAATGACAAAACAAATTTGCTTGTCATATTTCTCAACTATTCTCTGAGGAATCCTTTCCCTAGCTCTCATTTTAGATTGGAAAGTTTTAAAGTAATTTGTTATGTTGTTATCTCTATTAGCTCCCATGCCGGTAAAAGCTTCCTGTAGTTGTTTTCCTACTGGTGTATCATAACCAAAGTCTTTGGGTCCTGTACCACGGATCTCTTTGGTGAAATATAGCATCAAACATACCAGAAGGTTTCCAAAGAGGAAAGTACCCTTTTTGTCTCCCTTAATCTTTTTCAGGTTATCAATAAGCTCATCTTTTAAGCATTCACACATGTCTATCTTAGCATCATTGTTTATCATTTCATGTGCATTGTAAATGCAAAGACTGGAAATAGAATTGAGTCTGTTAGCATGTGTCGCTCTGTATCCACGGACCATACTTACATATCTCACATTAATGTCCTTAATGTCATTTAATCTAAGTGATCTCTTGTCAGATGTTGCTCCGGTTAGGCTTGTCACCATTTTGTTGGGAATCTTCTTTTTCTTATTCAGGTCTACTACGGTTGAGGGTAAACCAGTAACTGCCCTAATTGCTTGTCGAGTTATCTTACAAACAAAATCCAACCATAAGAACTCTCCATGTGCTCTACTCAATACAATCCTTACCACTTCATCTCGAAATTGAGGGATATTCAGTATCTCCACAAACCTAAAGTTTCCACAATCTTATGTTCGGGTTTAACAATTCATGTTCATCACAAATGACCTTATTAAACATTTTCATTAACTCCTCAGATCCTAGATCTTCTATATTGCAATGTTTGTAAATCCTAGGGTCTTCCGCAAATGCTACACCCTTAGGTATTTTTGAAAAAGCTCCTACAGAGTCGTCTTGCTTCGTGATCTCGAGAATTATTTTGAATATGGGCCTAGGGCGTTTCACATTCTCCACAATGGTAGGGTTTGGAATAAATTCAGAAATAGAAGATGAAGTAGCCATTATGAAAAATACCTCTTATCTGGATGTTTGTTGAATGCTTGAAAAACACTCTCTGATTCATCTTGAATTCCTTTTCTCTTCGCGCTCACAAAAAGTTTGAATGCTCGGTGAGTTTGAAATGAGGGTTTCCTGATGCTTTATAGCCAAAAAGTGTTCTCTAAAACATCATTAAATGCTTTCCGGTTAAGTGAAAACTTAACACACCTGTCGGTAAAGAAGAAATGTATCTTCTCACCATCAACCGAGGGTAGAATGCATGTTTTTCAATTCTCTTCCATACCCACAAGGGATTATTCCTCAATTAGATGAAGAATATCCTTCCGGTGGAGAGTTATTTTGTTCTACCGGTGAAGATATAGTTTCATCAGTTCTCTGATCTCTTTTCTTAATCCATTGTTTAGAAAACTCTTGCTTTACTTCTTCTACCTTCTCTTTTCCCTTCAAGCTTGATCTCATATTGTTTGTCGATGCATTCTTGCTTCTATAGAATTTTGCAATATGTCCAATCTTGTTACATGCATAACAAGTCACATTATTTCTCTGAATAGCCTTTCCATATCCTTGACCGGTTTGTGATTTGCATTGATTAGATAAATGTCCATATCTTCCACAAACATAGCATTTCACATTCATTCTGCAATTTCATAATTATGACCAACTTTGTTGCATTTGGAACATTGACTGGTGGGTCTGTTCATATTCTGATTATTTCTAAATCTACACTAATTTTCTCTATGACCATATTTGTTGCAATTGAAACATTTGCCATTAAATTTGTAAGCATTAGGTTGTCTTACCAATTTGTTTTGATCTTGATTGTTTGCAGTACCGAAACTTTCTCCAACTTCAAATCCAAGTCCATTTGTATCTCCATTAGGCTTTTGACTTTTTAGCATGTCATCAAGTTCCTCTGAATTTTTCTTGAATTTGTCTTTGTTCTTATTTGCAGTAGCCAACTCATTTTCCAAAATTCCAACTTGTATCATAAGCTCAGTTTTATCATGTTGCATGTGAATCAGGTCTATCTTTAACATATCATTTTCATGACTAAGTCTCAGATTTTCATTTCCAACATCATTAAGTCTCCTAGTCAAGTATTCTTCATTCTTCTTCCTGTCTTCAATATCTTTACATAACCTCATAGTCATATCTTGCATTTCATTCTTCATATTACCGTTTTCTTGTCTCAACTTGTTTAAAATGTCTCTAAGAGCTTCTTTTTCATCATCATCATTCTGCATCTTTTCATGAAGTTCTTTTCGTTTATTTTGTGCTATAGAAAAGTTATCCTGAAGTCCTTTAATAAATTCTTGTGCAATCCTCAAATCATCTTCAAGTTTGATATTCTTCAATTTCTCTGCATCAAAATATTCAAGAGCTCCTTCCAACTGTTTTCTTAAGTTCTCCATCTGTACTGGTGTCAAAATCTTTCTCAAGCTGTTAGGCTTTTGAAAATAGAGGACCAAGATCTGATACCAATTGTTAGATTCAATGATAGTCCCAAACACACTAGGAGGGGGGGTGAATCAATGTCTAACCAGTTTGCATAATATTTATACTTATTTAAAACTTTGTATACCAAAACAGTGTATCGGTAAATAAGAATTAATGCATCAAATAAGAATAAAAAATACAACATAGGGAACACACCATAACACAAGATATTTAATGAGGAAAATCGGTGTGGGAAAACCTCGGTGGGATTTGTGACCCACAATATTTACTCACTGGCCAATGAATAAATACTACTTACAATGAGGGGCCTACACATGTAGGGAGGCCAACAACCTAGAGCTCACTGCTCAATCACAAAATAGGAGTCACACTGACTACAAAATGGATTATCAAATCCAATACAATGTACTACTCAAAACAACATCTCATATGCCAGGTTCAATACCGATTTAAGATCGGACAATAGACAAAACCCTCGCTGTCAACTATATCACCTTATACAAAATTACCTTATACTTCTCACCCGTCTTCATCCTAAAATGACCTATAAGATCTCATAGATATATGGGTCTTTTACAATGTACCATGTCATCTTTAAAAAGATAATTACATTACAAAACAATAAACAAAAGTTTATTCCATGTTGGCCTAAGTGTCGGTATGCATTGTTGTTGATGTTGGTGAAGTACCTACTGATGTATGTAGAAATCTATTGCTGGTGCCGGTATTTGCCGGTTGGTTGCCAGATGATTTCCAGTTGGTTGCCATCAATGAAAACATCAACTATTCTCATAAGAGTGTAGAATTCCAATACCTTATCCTCCAAATTCTTGAAATCTAATTTCAAATTTCCAAAATCATCAACCATGTGCTTAGCATACAGGGATAACATGTCTAAATTACCCAATTCTTTGATATTGTAATGTATGTATGCCCTAATGTCTTCAACTAGCTTAAACGGATGTTTCTTGAACACGGGCCTCTCTCTCTCTTAGTGATTTGAACAACAAGTGGAGTTGTAATGCCAGAAGATGATGCCATTTTTAAATTTAGGGTATGAACTAATAGCTTCGAGTACAAATAAATACCTTTTCAATCACAACCGGATGCAAGGAATATTTGTCAAATCATTTCAAGCTTGGTTTTTGCTGTTATATTTCTTTCTCTCTACTGCTATGCTCTTTTATGCTTCTGAAACCTAACTTTTAGTTGCAATAAATGCATAACCCTAAAAGCTTTCAGATACCTTATTTTTCATGAATTCACTCATCAGATATCAAATTGCCATGAATTCTTCCGATTATCAACTGCATAACTGATCTCCATCATCTGCAACCATTCTTAATTGATTACAGATCTCTGAAAGGTGGTTTTAAAGATCTACATGAAAATCTTCCCCCTAAGAAAAAAATGCCCTAGTTATCGGATGAGGTTCCAACATCGGATTCAGGTGTGGAGCCATTCTGCACATTTGAATCTTCCTTCTTCACCCACATCTTCTTATGTTGACCTCTGATCTCTTCCACCTTTTCTTTTCCCTTTTCATCTGATTTGTTCTTTCTCACCAGAGCATAGTTACTCATGTTCTTAATTTTTCAGTATTTTGCAATATGACCGGGTTTGTTGCATGCATAGTAGACAACATTCCTCTACATAGGATTGAAGCTCATTTGATTTGGTCTCATCCTGCATTGGTTAGATATATGTCCAAACATTCCACAAGCATAACATCTCTTGTTCTAAAAATTGTTCATCACTATTTTGCACATGTTTATCATATGACCAAAATTGTTGCATATAAAACATTGACCGGTAGAGGTAGGGCCATTATTCATCTTATTTCTGCATTGACTTTCCATATGACCAAATTTACCACAAACGAAACATTTACTATTGAATTTATAAGCATTAGGCTATCTTACTGAAGGTTTTTTGTTTTTCTGATGATTTCTTTGACTAGAACCGAAGGATTCTCCTTTCTCAAATCCAATTCCTCGCATGTCTTTCCCATGTCTCTGACTCTCCAACATCTCATCCAATCGGGATAAACTATATTTTTATTTTTCTTTGTACTCATTAGCAATAGTTAGCTCATCTCTCAAAATTATGATTTGTCTTTCAAGTTCTTGTCCATCATTCTTGCATTGCACCAATTCAAGCTTCAACTGATCATTCTCATATGTCAATTTGCAACATTCATTAGATCTATCCTTCAATGACTGATTCAAATTTTCTTCATTCTTTTTCCGGTCTTCAATCTCCTGTGTCAGCTTCATTACAATGGATTGTATCTCATTCTTCAAAACTGCATTCTCCCTAGCCAGATTCTCACATTCATCTGTCTTGTCTTGTAGGGATTGATTGTCAACACTTTGTTCTTCTTTCTCCTTAAACTTATCCATCATCTCCTTTCTCTTTTCTCTATAAGTTCTCACTTGATCTTTTAGGGTTTCAATGAAGTCTTTAGCTGCATTCAGTTTTCTTTTCGGAGAACTTACTTCATTTCTTACTGCATCAAGATCTTCAAGTGCCACACTAAGCTGTCTCTGCAAACTAGAGTCCACTGATTCAATCTTTCGGATCTTGCTCAATTTGTTAGGCTTCTTCCGAGGAACTAGGCTCCAATACCAATTGTTGGAATCAATGAACACTGAGAGGGTGCGGGGGGGGTGAATCAATGTTTTATAATTTTCAAACTTATTAATCTATTTTTTAATCCATCAGATGCACAAGAAAGAAAGTAATATGCAGAAACTCAAAGAAAACAACCAAACAACCATAACACCAGAATTTTTACATGGAAAATTGGAAAGGGAAAAACCATGATGGGATTTGAACCCACAATATTATTATGCTATGGCTAGAAGTATGATAATATTACATAAGGGGAATGCACTTGCATTTAAGCACATTTCCTAGAGCTTATTGCTCAATTGCAAATGGGCTACAACCAGGAGGAAGGTTCACTGCCTTACAGAATGATAAAAATGATTACAATAAATTAATGAACTGAAGTAGCATCTAACTATGCCACAATACAGTTCCCGTTAGGCTCAGATTCTCCCCTGCACCTGATCTGTCACTCTACTATGGTTTCCTACTCTATCACTCACCGAACCACTAGAACCTTCAATCACATTCACCAAACTCTCAAATTATCTCATACAAACTCTCTTTGCTCATAACATACACCAAAACGATTAACCAAGTCGATCTTATATATCCACACCAACAAAAGGAATCATTAACCAAGTCAGCTTTACAAAACTACACAATATGAAACGTGTAGTAACATGTTAGCTCAATCTATCCATAAATGCATATGCGAACCCAAAATAGACGATGACACACTTCACACACAATGACACAATTACCTTGAACACATCACCAATCACCAAAAAAAACTCAAGCATTCTGGATCACACAATATCCAACTATTCAATACATTAGTTTTGTTCTTCCGAAATCACCAAATACTGAACCTTGAATCTTGCATTAGAGTTGACACCGAAGGCTATAATTGCAAAGTAAGCTACCTCAAATCATGAATCAACTTCCTTAATCACCGCAACCAGAGTTACATCACCAATAAAAAGATATTCACCATGATCTCATGCTTTACCGGTTACTGTGTTCCACCTTACAGACTTATGCTTGATAAACAATATGACTTCCGGTAGATCTAATCTGCATATACCAGATAGAGTTTTTTGACTGAGTTGCCATCAATGGCAACCCCTAAGCAATCTACATACATGAATCTTCACCGGTACAGTGTCTCTTGCCAACATAAAGTATACTAAAAATTGTCCTGGCCAAGGCTTGGGTATTTTCACTTGTGTTGAGCATTGTTTTTTAAACTAGTACTTGTGTAGAGTGCAAGAGTGAATTGTGTTTCGATAGGAACTAGCTCCTCCTAGATGTGCCATAATTATGTGGGCCAAGACCACTGAAGTCTTCTTAGAGCAAGAATGATTATACCAAGAATGTAATATATGAATTTGATGATAATATAATGAAATTATGTGGTTTTGTTATTCAATTTGCCATGTTAATTATTTACTTTAGATTCTCTCACGAAATAATTAAATCATGTAGTTTACACTGGTTGTTATATATTAACTATTGATATCTATTTTAAAAACATTACATCTTATGAATGATATCAACTCAAATATTTAATCTACTAAATTTGTTGCTAATACTTAAATAAATTTGAAAGAAAATTGACGTTACATTTGATATCAGAACATAATAATATTCAGGACTTCTTATCTTTGAAATTGAACTTAGTAAAATATTCAATTAAAAATAATGAATGTGAACCTTTACATTGATGAAAATGATATTATTTTAATTGTCTAAATAACTACAACCTAAAATTAAAAAGTGGATCTAGAATTATTATGCTACTCAACTTCTCAATTTGTCTATAAACCTAGGTCATTTTTGTGCATTAAAAAATAATCATTATGCAAGCAGATGTATTATTTAACATTCTTGTGTGAATTGTCCTTGATTTATTTGGATCTTTTATACCTAATAATAAAGATTCTTCTCACTATTTAGATAAAAAATAAAGAGTGAGGTTTCAACAAATCTATTTGGAAATGTTTTTCTAAGTGAGTATCTTCTTCTTTGTTAGACTTTTATACCCTATTAAATAGTTTTAAAAATATTTAAAAATACAATAAGAAGCAATGAAAGTGATGTTTGATGTGGCTATGATAATGCTCAGTCAGCAAAACTCGTGTCTTTAAAATGATCTAATGCTAAAGTTGTGATTTTTCCATGCATTCAGACCATATTTATATAGGTTTTTACATTCAAAATCATATCTTGTTTTTATATATGTTTTAAGATTCAAAATCATATCTTGTTTCCATCAGTTTTATTTGTTTACCATCCATAGTGTTAGGTACAACAAGCAAAATCCGAAACCGAAAGTAAGCATTTAAACTATTGGCACAGTTTATGAATTCAAAGAGAATAAAATTTAAATTTAGAAAATCTCAAAAGAATTATTTCTATTTGTAAATACGGAAGAAACTATTGTAAGGAACGGTAAAAAGGTAAGGCGTACAGTTCTCACTAGTAGAATATTTATTCCCAATAAGGTATTTATCATATCTTACTTTCAAATTCACACCTTGTTTCTATCATATGAAATGCGTTATATGGGTTTCCGGAAGTCGTGGATAGGGATTCAAGAATAGTGAATGAAACTACGTGCATACAGCCTTGTGGACCGAATGGAATGTGATAAATCTTGAGTGTTTAATTTCTTTAAAAAATTAAAATATTATATTTAACTATATTCTGTCCTCGTTAATTAAAATATTGACAAGTGTCAAAATTCACCATGGTAGAAATTCAATAGTATATTTGAGATAAACAAAAATTAAATTCATTTTTTCTAAATATCTATTTACACTCACATTACTCAATTAATTTAAACCAAATCAAATACTCAATAATAATAAAATAGTTCTTTTACAAGTATCTAAATCCTTTTAGATTTTTCCAAATAGAACATATGATATATATTATCATCCAACATTCAAATTTTGGAATAAAATAAGGATATGACAATTTAAAAGAATCTAAATTACCTTTTTAATTAAATTTAACCCACCTGTTATTATATTATGATATAATAATAAAGTGAATTTTAATCCATTAAACACACATATACATGACACGATGACAGTGTACTAGATATACACAATGAGAGATCATAAATCAAATTAAGTTTAGATACACTCATTATATTGGTATAATACAAGTCATAATTACTTACCTTGTCATGAAGCAAGATAAAAAATTATTCAAATCAAATTCATAATCTCCTAGTTAACCCATTATTTCCCTATATCGATATTCTTCATACATGATTTACATATCACTCATATCACATATATCATGTGAAAGATATGTGTACCAATATAACAACCAATGAGTAAATTCATTTATGAAAGAGACTACATGTCTAATAGAATCACACTAAAACAATCACATAATAAAAGTTATCTTGTAATTATTAGCATAATCAAGCACCTATACATGACTAAATATCATTTAAATGTGATAAATAAATAGCACTTCATTTCTAAAGCTTGTATGACTACAATAGTATTATGAAAATATAATAAATCATTAGTATATAATATCATGTTCCTATCTTGAGTGAGACCTTTTAATTAACTCGTTGTCATCTTCTATTGTAATTATATTCTAAGCCCACTTGTGTTTAGTCCCTTAATATTTTTAATATATGCATGTATGTGATTTATTATAATTTAGTTTATACTTATTATATATTTAAGTTCTCCCTTATTATTGCATCACACCAAGGTTGATTACTTATGATAGAATATTAAACCTTACACTTGTGTCAAGGTTTTTCTATCAACGTTGGTTTTCTTGTGTGACCTTGGTTGTTGTTTCATAAGGAGTGAGATTATAGATTAGAAGAATTGTTTAAAATTTGAGAAGTGAAAATTTTGAATTTTTTTCTAAAATGAATTTGTTTCAATGGGGAAGCTGGGAAAATAAGTGAAGAAGGAAAATGAGAATTTAATGTGAGGAAAAAATATTTTGGAGAAAAAATGATGGGTATTAAACAATTTAAGTAAGTATTGATAGAAAAGATAAAGGATTTAGAAAATGGCAAACATGAAATATTATGTGAAAATAATAATCTTGAACAAGAATTGAAGGAATTTAAATTAGATAGTGAAAACTATAAAAAAAAGTCAAATTTGTTTTTTGAGTTGGCTAACAAGATGATTGAAGATGTGAAAAAGGAAAGAAATATAGAGAAGGTTGAAATATTAATATCGAAAGAAGAAAATAATCATTTGATTCAACTACTTGCAACATGTCAAAAGGAAAATCAGTGCCTAAGATCTAAGCTTACACTATGTAATGTCTCATGTGATACAAATAATTTGTGCTGTTCATTTAATAAATCATCCGACAAGTTTGATATAGCTAAAGTTTCTCTTCATAAAAGGTGCAACATTAAAAATAATGATGATTTAGAATCTACAAGTATTAATAGTTGGGATAATAATGAAAAGGGATGTTATGTAAATAACGTTGGATGTAAGACAATTGGAAGAATAGGATATATGATAAAAGTTCCTAAGAACATTGTACCAATTTTTATAGTAAACAATGAAGGTCTTTGAAACAGAAAATAAGATGATGTTACAAGTACAACAAGTAGTAACAAAACCATTCAAGAAATGAAATGTTCTCATTTCCATCGAAAAGGACATAGGAAAGAAATGTGTTGGGATCTTCATCCTTGTAGTATTTGTGGATTGAAGGATCATTTTGAAAAAATGTTTTGGAATAGAAAGTGAAAGAAGGAATCTATTATATAATATATGCAAATGAATTAAAGATGGATTAATGAATCCAATTGAAAAAAGATACCAGTGGTTTTGCAAAATAATGAATTTGTGAAATCTTTTAGTGAATTGCAGAGATTGCGAGCTTTTTATCTTTTTAGAAGTAAATTTATTTAAAAAATACGACCTTTTAGTGAACCTAGAAACTTGTGAATTAACATATTTGTTGAAACAAAAACTTGCAAGGTCTCCTTACTTTTGGGTAGATCAAAATTTTGGTGAACTTGTGTTTTAGTGAACTCCTTTGGCAAACCAAGTCGTTTGTGAGGTCTTGAGACTTTACTGACAAGATTTGTTCTCAAATTGCATCACTAACTTATGATTTGACCAAATAATTGCATTGGCAAAGTTGGCTTTCAACAAACTCAGTTTTCAGTTAACTTGGACTAGAGTTAACCAATTTTTTCCAAATTTAAACTATGGATTCCCACTTCAACCTTCTACATGATAGAAACTTCATTTGGACAAATTTATTATAAAATATATTTTTTTGGTTGATGTCGATTGCTCATGCATTTGGATGCTCTTGCATCACTAGGTCACTTTTGTGCATGTAGATTTTCCATTCACTTTTGTATTTAACATTCAAAAGATTTGGAAGGTAATAAGAAGTAATGTAAGTGATGTTTATGTGGCTATGACTATACACAATTATCAAAACTTGTGTCTGCATGTAAATAGACTAATATATAAAATATATTGAAATGATATAGTGTAAGAATATTGGTTTTGTCATATGTTGAGAAAATGGAAAATGTAAAATATAAACAATGAATAACATGTGATCCTATGTATGTGTAAGTGATGAGGCTATCAATTTTAATATTACATAAAAATTAAAAATAACAATGAATTGAATTATTATGTTTAAATCTAAAAAAATAAAATTTGAAAACCAAATCAAATCTATAACATAGACTTGACCATGAAATATAAGAATCCATATTTTAGAAACTCAAGATTATAAGAATCCATATTCTTCAAGCTCAAGAATAAGTCAAAAGAATTATGTTCTATTTGCACAAGCTCAACAATATGATGAAACAATCATGTTCTATTTGCAGAGAAAAAAGAACTATTAAAAGTAATTGTAGAAAGGTTGGATGTCTAGCTTTCACCATTACAATATTTATCCATGTAAGGCATAATAAGCATGTTTTCAAGGTAAACACTGAGGTCAACGATTCATATTCAATAGAAGATATTTATCACATCTTATTTTCATTCATATTTTTTCTCTCTCAGTATTATTTGCCTATCATCTCAATTGTTACAGCTTGCAAAATCCAAAAGCGAATGTAAGCATTTGAACGATTGGCCGAGTTCATCAATTGAAAATGGGTTCGGAGTAATGTTGCGCTAATGAAACAGAAGAGCTATGTTATGATCACACAAAAGCTATATACAATGGAGGATTGAGGCAGCAACATGTATTATATGGGTTTCCTGAATATTGGTGTGCGTCTATAAAAGACATGGAGACAATGTTAGGGTTATATTGCAGCTGCCCACTGTCCGATTCTCATTAAAAACAGGTTTTGGGATGTTGGAAAAATCTCCTTTTAAGGCCTTTGCATCGAATCTTTTAGTAAATTTTAAGGATAGCATTCCAAAATATTCAACAAAATAGGTTGAACTGGGTGATACTCCTCATCTCTATAGTTTTTATTATGTCAGATTTTTAAACCATTTAATGTGCAATGTTTTAAATCAGACATTCAAGAAATAAGCATATTTAATATTTGTTTTGAAATAACAACATTCTCAATTATATCATAATAATAATATGTAACATTACACACATAAGTGTTGTGCAATCATAACATGCACAAGATAACTTTGTTAGAAATGGGATTGTAGAAAAATATATGATAAAATAAATGCAAAATAAAAATAGAAAATTGACACAAAATATAGACATAAATATCCATGGTTCACTCAATATGAATTACGTCTATAGAGAAATATCAAATCCTTCCTCTTTATTTGTCCACCAAAATGATGATACTACAAATTCATCTTCTCTCTACTATAGTCTCAACCCAAATATATAGGTGCGATATGGTGCCCTTGTAAAGAGAGTGTTCCCTTCTAGAAAGAATACATACATAAGCTCTACCATCATATTTTTTACCTAATGATAAATGGTCCAAATTTACTACATAAAAGTAACATTTTTATGGTTTAATTTATGTGTCTAAGTTCAAGGATCTAGATGATACTACATAAAACACCTAAAATTAGACTTTCAATGATATTAGACTCTATTACCAAGAATATCCCACTTGCAAATTAATTAAATAACTATATTGCCTCTAAATTTGAAAGATAATCAAGATCCATACAAACAATATCCTGCATGGATCTACTAATTATAGAATCTCCACTATTATTGCATCCACTAGATGAGGCTACAACTATGGAGTTGGATTTTTCTTTCACCTATATATCCATCATAATTATAGGTAAATGAAAACTAATAAGCCCAAATTAGTTTCTTTAAAATTATTACCTTTATCAACACATCTACAAAATTTTGGCTAGTGTGTATCTTTTATGCATCTTTAACTATAGTTTTTCATAAATTAATCATATGAAATGACACCAAAGCTATATGTATTTTGTCTTATAATGAAGGTTTGAGTTCTTTACATGATGAATGCAACCTTGGCTATCCCTAAACAACTTGTTATTTTTCCACTTCTTTCTTGATTCCTCCATGCAATTTTGTAATCAAGTCATCTCTTTAATAACATCTATAACAATGACTTACTTTTATTTTATTATTGAAAATATCACAATAATTTGGAATATCAAAATCCAAATTATTGTTGTTTCATCTATAATAAAAGCATACCTTGTGTTACCCCTCTTGTTATATATATCAGCTACAAAATCCACATCAATATATCTCTATAGAGTAGAGTTTGGACTTTCAAAATATAACTCATACGTAGTAGTATAGACATTCAAAATTAATTAAATTAATTATCATTTCTCACATAATTAATCATATTAATTATGTTAGTCCTTATTCTTCTAAAAATTAATTAATTATATTTTATCTAATTTTGTTACTTTATCCATAGAATTAATTTGATAAATTCCCAGTTCTTCTAAAATCTACTTAATTCCCAACCTTAGCCAATTTCTTCAATATTCCTTTCCAATCCTAATTAGTTAATTAATTCCAATTAATTAACTAATATCCCAATTCTTACAAACCCTCCTCCTAATCTCTATCATTTAGCCTAATTAATCTAAGCCTAATCATCATTATCATTTTTTTCTAGTTTTAAATTCCTCTGGACTCATTCTCTCTCCTCGTGTCACATCCTCCTAACTCACCCACTTACTCTCATAATCCCTCATTATCTCATCTAATATCCTCATTAACCACTTGCACATTCCTAATCACCATGATTAGGAAGTGGTCAACCTCTTGCCATAAATGACTTTTCCATCTCACCTTTTAACCTTAAATGCTTTCCTTCTTTGATCTTCTCAAGAAAATTTAAATTCCTTTTATCTTCCCCATGTTCCTCCTCCCAAGGAAATTTTAATTCCTAAATCCTTTATTCTCCAAATGCCCCCTCTTTCCAAAGAATTTTTAAATCCCTTTCTCCTTCGCAAGGAATTTTTAATTCCTTTCTCCTCTTCCTAACGTACTTGGGGATCTCTTCCCCATGTACTTGAGAAGTGGGGAGACAAGAAATGCCTCTATGACAAGGATATCTTGGATCTCCCACTTGTCCTCTAAAAGCCATCTCACCTTCTTTCAATCTCAATTGCCCATCCTTGGCCCCTCAAATCTATAAATTGGATTCTCCTCCCTTCACAATTTATCCACTTCATTTGTATTGTCATGTTGTCAAGTTGAGTGCAAGAATAGATCAATAATACCTACATTATGCTCAAATCTATCCCCATCCAATTCTCATAATCCATAATATTGTTGTGTATCTTGGAGAGAAATCCACATCTATATACTCAAAGGAGAAAATCAAGTGGAGAAAGGGCTCATTCCACTTCAAGCTCAATCGAAGGGAGTAAGAAAGGTATAATATTAGTTGTTTATATTCTTTCATTGGTTGTATAAATTTTATATGCTCAACTAAGGGCAAGTGCACCAAGGTGGGGGACCAAAAAAGTGACAAAAAACTTTTTGGCCCGCATCGGGCCTTATGGTAGGCACCAAATAAGGCGTGCACCCTATTTGGAGTGCGTCAAATAGAGTGAGGGCCAAATGGATTTTGGCCAAATGGATTTGCATTATGACAAGTTCATTTTCATTTTGGAAACTGCAAATTTGTCTTTGTCTTTCTCTCTATTTCTTCAAATATATACATAAAATATAACATTTAAGTATAATAAAGGAAAAAGACAAATAGAAATGAAAAATAAAAATAGAAATGTGAATTATACTTTAAGTTATATTTTATGTATTTATTGGTAGGATGTTTGAGAGTGGTTTCAAATCTATAGGAGTGATAGTGCATATTTTAGTGTTTAGAGCATTCACATAAATTTCAAACTTAGTCAAATTTCAACAATCAGCATGCTCATATTAGCACTCTCTCTCTTTTGTGTCTCCCTCTCTTTCCTTGCATTCCCCCCCTCTCTCTCTCTCCCTCTCTTTTCCTCCTCTTGAACTTAGGCTTTCTCTCCCTCTCTTTTCCTCCTCTTGAACTTAGGCTTTCTCTCCCTCTAGTCTCTCCCTCAACCCCCATCTTCCTCCCTCTCTCTCCCTCACTCTCTCTTCATCCCTCCCTTTCTTCACCCCTCTATCTCTCCATCCCTCCCTCTCTTCAACCCTCTATCTCTCCCTCTCTATGGTTGATGGAAAGAAAGGAAAATACCAAAGAGAGAGAGAGAGAGAGAGAGAGAGAGAGAGAGATGGAGGGAGTGGTTTATGGAAAGAAAGGAAAATATCAACCAATTATAGAGAGATCCCAATGGGTAGAAGGAGAGAGAGAGAGAGAGAGAGAGAGAGAGAGAGAGAGAGAGAGAGAGAGAGAGAGAGAGAGAGAGAGAGAGAGAGAGAGGAATAGGTTGAGGGAGATACCTAAGAGAAAGAGATCAAGTGTAAAATATGGAGGGGCTAATTAAAAGAGGGGTATACCAGGGAGATAGGGAGGAAGGGATGAAAAAAGAGGGAGAGATCAAAGGGAGAGAGAGATTAAGTGAAAGAGGGAGGGAGGGGTTGAGGGAAAAGAAATAACCCAAGTGAGAGAGATGGAAGGAGGGAGATAGGGGTTGATGAAAAGAGAGGGAGAGATCAGAGAGAGAGAGAGAGAGAGAGAGAGAGAGAGAGAGAGAGAGTAATAGAAAGAGAGGGAGAGAGAGAGAGAGAGAGGAATGGGTTGAGGGAGAGATAGGGGTGATGGAAAGAGAGGGAGATACCTAAGAGAGAGAGACCATGTGAGAGAGGTGGAGGAAGGGGTTGATGGAAATAGAGGGATACACTAGGACTAGAGTTCAGAGAGAGACACTAAGTGAGAGAGGGTCAGAGAGAGGGGAAGGTAGGGATTGAGAAAAAGAGAGGGAGAGACTTGAGAGAGATAACACTACCTTCCTCCTTCCATCTCTCTAACTTGAGCTATCTCTCTCTCTCTCTCTCAACCCCTCCCTTCCTCCATCTCTCTCATTTTGACTCTCTCTCTCAATCCCTGTCGTCCTCCCTCCCTCTATATCACATGGGATCTCTCTATCCCATCTCCAGTATCTTCATCTCTTTCCATCAGCCTCTCTCTATCAACCCTTCCTCCCTCCATCTCTCTCACTTGGGCTCTCTTGGGTCTCTTGCTCAATTTTCATCCCTTCCTTCCTCTCAATCAAGCTCTATCTCTCTTGCTCTCTCTTAGGTTAGGCTTGGGAGGAATAGAGAGAAAGGGAAGTAAGAGGATGGGGAAGGGAGGAAGGGAAAGAGAGGGTGAGAGGGAGAGATACTTGAGAGAGAAAGAGAAAGGGATGGGGAGGGAGAGAATGTGAGAGAGAGACAGTTGAGAGATGGGGAGAGAGAGGGGGGGAGGGAAAGAATGGGAGGGAGAGAGAGGGAAGAGAGAGGATGGAGGAGGGAGATAGAGAAAGAGGGAAAGAGAGATATTGAATAGGTGAGGGAGAAACATAAGAGAGGAGAAGAGAGAGAAAGGGTGAGAGGAGGAGAGACCTGAGATAGAAAGACAAAGGGAGTTGGAGGGAGAGAGGGAAAAATAGTTAGATGGAAAGAGAGAAAGACTTGAGGGAGAAAGATAAAGGGAGGGGGAGGGGGAGGGGGAGGGAGAGAGGGAGAGATTGTGAAAGAGAGACACTTGAGAGAGGGTGGAGAGAGAGAGAAAGAGGTAGAGAGGAGGATGGAGGTAAAGAATGAGGGAATATTTAGTATGAGGGAGGGAGATATGGAAAAAGGGAAAGAGAGACACCTGAGAGAGAGGGAGAGAGAAAGAGACAGAGAGTGAGAGGAAGAGAGACTTGGAGAGAAAGAAAAAGGAAGTTGGAGAGAGGGAAAGAGAGAGATACTTGAGACAAAGAATAAGGGGGGAGGTAGAGAGGGTGAGAATGAGAGAAAGAGAGACACCTAAGAGAGGGGGAGAGAGAGAGAGATAGAGGGAGAGAGAGGAGGAGGAAAAGAATGGGAGGGAGAGAGGGAGAGGAAAGAGAGAGGATGGCGGAGGGAGAGGGAAAGAGGAAAAGAGAGGGGGAAACCTAAGAGAGGAGGAGAGAGAGATAGAGGGTGAGAGGGAGAGATACTTGAGAGAGAAAGAGAAATGGAGTGGGAGGTAGAGAGGGAAAGAGAGAGATACTTGAGAGAAAAAGAGAAAGATAATTGGAGGGAGAGAATGGGAGGGAGAGACACCTAAGAGAGGAGGTAGAGGTAGATAGAGAGATAGAGGGTGAGAGGGAGAGAGACTTGAGAGAGAGAGATACTTGAAAGAGAGAGGGGGGAGGGAGAGGGAGAGGGGGATAATGGGAGAGAGAGAGAGTGAGAGAGATATATACTTGAGAGAGAGAGAGATATATATATATACTTGAGAGAGAGAGAGATAAAGAGAGAGCCCAAGTGAAAGAGGGATAGAGATGGAGAGATGCCTAAGAGAGGGAGTAAAAGAGAGGTAGACACCTAGGGGGAAAGAGAGAGAGAGGGGGGGGAGGTAGGGAGGCAAATAATGGGAGAGAGAGAGACTTGAGATAGGGAGAGAAAGACTAGGAGAGAGATATACTTGAGAGAGAGAGATGGGAAAGAGCAGGAGAGATACTTAAGAGAGAGGGATGTAGAGAGGGAAAGAGAGGGAGAGGGAAGAGACATAGAGATATGGGGGAGGGAATGAGAGGGGAATATATAGAGAGACCTCAAAGGTGGGTGGAGGGATGGTGAGAGAAACAGAGGTCCAAAGACAGTGAAAGGGAAGTATGTGAAGAGAGGGAGGGAGAGAGAGAGATTTAAGGGGAAGCATGTGAAGAGACACTAGTGAAATGTGAGAGAGAAACAATGGGATATATATATATATATATATATATATATATAGAGAGAGAGAGAGAGAGAGAGAGAGAGAGAGAGAGAGAGAGAAGGTGTGTGTGTTAGAGAGAGAGAGGGATGGGGATATAGAGGGGGAGAGGAAAAAGGGGGATGGAGGGAGATAATGCATGTTTATGAGAGAGAGAGAGACAGAGGTAATGAAGGATGGGGAGATGGAGAGGGAGAGGAAGGGAAGCAGAGGAAGAGAGGAAGAGAGGGAGAGGAAGAAGGTGAGGGAGGGAGATGATGATGATGATGTGTGTGTGTGTGTGAGAGAGAGAGAGAGAGAGAGGGGGGAGGAATGGGTAGATAGAGAGGGGAGGGATGAAGAAGGTGTGAGAGAGAGAGAGATAGAGATAAAGGGTGAGAGGGAGAAGGGGACTAGGAGGGAGAGGGGAAAAAATAGTTATAGGGAAAGAGAGACAGACTTGAGAGAGAAAGAGAAAGGGAGGGGGAGGGAGAGAACGGACAGAATGGGACACATACACTTGAGAGAGAGAGAGAGAGAGAGAGAGAGAGAGAGAGAGAGAGAGAGAGAGAGAGAGAGAGAGAGTAATAATGGGGTAGAGACACCTGAGAGAGGGGGAGAGAGAGGGAGGGGGAGATATAGAGAGACCTAGGAGGTGGATTGAGGGATTATGAGAGAGAGAGAAATGCCTAAGAGGTGGAGGGAGGGATGGTGAGAGAGAGAGAGATATAGAGAGCCTGAGTGAGAGGGAGGGAGAGATGGAAGGAGAGTAAGAGTCTAGAGAGAGAGAGTTGAAGAGAGGGAGACAAAGAGAGAGTGAGAAAGAGATATAATGAGAAAGGGAGAGAGGGGAAAATGGGAGAGAGATACACTTGAGAGAGGAGAGTGAGATAGAGAGATAGAGGATAAGAGGGAGAGACACTTAAGAGAGAAAGAATGGGACAAAATGAGAGATGAAAAGAGTTTGAGAGAGAGAGAGAGAGAGAGAGGCAAGGGGAGGGAGAGAGGGAGAGAATGGGAGATAGCTACACCTGAGAGAGGAGGAGAGTGAGATAGAGAGATAGAAGCTGAGAGGGAGAGAGACTTAAGAGAGAAATAATGAGAGGGAAAGAGAGAGGGTGAAGCAGTCACCAACTAGGAGGGACCTCAAAGAGATCAGTCTAGACTAGTTAGCAAGAGCAAACACAACGGAAACATAGGGATATGATGGAGGTAATGCAGAATAGATTGAATTATATCATAAAAACTGATTACAACCAACCAATAACAACTGGGTTACAAAACCCGACTCACAGGCCTGCTAAAACATTCTCAAAATACAGAACATGTCACAAATAGAACCTCAAATCTTAAGATCTATCTTCTATGCTTAGTCTAACTTCTTGATTACATTATAATTCTCTATTACAATGATTTATATGATCCAAGGGGATCCAGTGGGCCCACAAAGGGATAAAAACCCGAAGAACAAGACCTAACATGCAAAACCAACGAGGTCGGCCTCCGCCAAAGAAATTCCTCCACAAAATCAAAAGGATAAAGTGTAGATCATGGGAAAAGGTTGGCCACATGCCAAGGAACATCAGAATCAATGCTCAGGGCTCCGCAAGATACGAAAGGGGATCCGATAGATCACCAATGCAAATAGGTCTAGGCAACTGGTAACAAAAAATTGTCTTAGAAACTGGTAGCAATAACTTGCCGGAAAATGATCCAAATGCTCCATGGTTTGGGAATAAGGAAGATCAAATTTTCAAGTAAAATCCAACTCCACAGATTCTGGTGAGCCAAATCTGGGACACACATAAAGAAATTTTGAAATTGCAAATAGAAAGGAAAACATAAAGGAAATATTCTTGGTTGAGGCAAGATTGCTATGAATCGGGGATGCTCCTACATTAGAGGGAAAGAGAGTTAGAGAGAGAGAGAGATAGAGAGAGAAGGAGATAGGGAATGGGACAAAGAGAGGGAAAAATAGATAGAGGAAAAGATGGAGATAGAATGGGAGAGAGAGGCATTTGAGAGAGGAGGAGAGAGATATAGAGAGAGATAAAGGGTGAGAGGGAGAGAGACTTGAAAAAAAGAGAAAGGGATTGTGAGGAAGAGAGAGAGAAAGAGAGATAGCAGAGGAGAGAGAGACACCTAAGAGAGGGGGAAAGTGAGAGATAGAGATACTTAAGAGAGGGAGAGAAAGAGAGAGCCCAAGTGAAAGAGGGAAAGAGAGGGATAGAATAAAGAGAGAGAGAGAGTGGGTGAGGGATATGGGGAAGAGAGGGAGAGATACCTGATAGGGGGAAGGAAGTAGAGAGGGAAAGACCTAAGAGAGAGAGTGTTGGAATCAATGTGTTAGGTCCTGGAGACAATTGAGAGGGGGGGTGAATTAGTTGTCAGATAAATTCAAACCAAAAACAACTTAACCAACTTAATGCTTAATACCGGTAAACCAGTCTTTTATACTGGTAGATAGTTTTATTAGTTAATTGCAATACCGGTAAAGATTAATGCATGAAACAAAAGGAAAAAGTCATCCACAACACATAACACCAATATTTGTATGTGGAAACCCTGTAAGGGAAAAAACCATGGTGGGAAAGCTTACCCACAATCAGATGATACTACTGCAGATAGTAAGTGTATACAAATGGGGTCTGCACATGCATAAAGGCCAAGCACCTAGAGCTCACTACCTCAAACACAAAATAGGAGTCACACTGACTACAATTGGATGGTTAAATCCAATAAGGATGTATTGCTCAAATTAGCATCTTTCTATGCTGGATTCAGTACTGGTGTAGTTTTGATTGTCTTCACAAAAACCCTCCTTTAACCTTCAAATGATGTCTGTGTGTATAGCTCTCCTTATTCTTGCATATAACTTCACACAATCCTTTTTCACATTCCACATCCGATCTTACAAATAAGATCTTACATTTATATCATAACCTAGGACCAATTTTAGTAGGTCGGCTCTAAAGGATATTACAATAAAATCAATTTACAAATAGATTAATGCCTGATGTAATAACCGATTCAACATGTCAGCTTAATGCATTTACAACAATAATAAAAAATCTCCATGGTGTGTCGTGCTAATCTGGAATAGATAAGCCTACCAGTGTAACCTAGACCTATTTGCCGGTAACAACAAATATGCTAATACGAATATGCCAATAAACAAATATTCAAGACAAAGTGTCCAAACGATGTCTTCGACATAACCAAGTGTTTTCCATGCCATTCCAAGTGCCGATGAACATTATATCCTACCAGTGTACCAGATACCAGTGACTATGCATAAGTCACTTGCTTGCCGGTGAATGTTGCTGATTCTCCAAAGTGCCAGAGTTGATAAGTGTTAGTAGGTGTTGACATCAATGAAAAAACCATACCAAAATACCAACAATCTCCCCCTTTGGCATTGATGGCAACACAAGATGGAAAAACCATCAAAGTTCCAAAATAGAAATGCCAAATACCAAAAGCCAACAAAGGCCAACAATCTCCCAAAAGAGATCATAACCAGAAATCAAAATACAGATACAGAGAGTAACAATCTCTCCCCAAAAGATAATGTGTTTTTCCATATCAAATCTCTCCCCCTTTGACATCAAATGACAAAGTAGAAAATAAAAAACCATTTTTCAGATAAAAAATACCAACCAATTCAATATACCAACTACTCCCCCTGAGAAGTAGCTTCCTCACCAAAGCCGGAGTAAGAGATCTTTGTTAATTTTGCCGGTTGATGACTATCATCAATTGTCTAAGTCTCTACCGGTGGGGGTATGACCCCAAGCTGATTTATAAGATATTCAAAAGTCTCCTTAGGTAGAGGTTTAGTGAAAATATCTGCAATCTTCTCTTTAGTATTCACATAAACCATTTTAATTTCTTTTGCTTCAACATTTTCTCTTAGAAAATTTAGTTTGATAGAAACATGTTTGGTTTTAGAATGTAATACCGGATTCTTAGATATATCAATTGCTGTAGTGTTATCACAATAGATAGTAATAGGTTCCTTGTGCTTTACCTTTATATCCTTCAACATTTGCTTAAGCCATAGTACCTATGTATAGCTAGCTGCTACTGCAACATATTCTTATTCAGCTGTTGATAAAGATGTACAAATTTGTTTCTTACTCAACCAAGAAATTAATCTGCTTCCAAGAAAAAATGCTCTACCTGTGGTGCTTTTTCTATCATCCACATCTCCTGCCCAATTTGCATCTGTGTATGCACATAATTCAAAGTTTTCATCTCTAGGATACCATAATCCAAGATTTGTAGTGCCTTGCAAGTACCAGAAAATCCTTTTTACTATTGATTCATGATTTTCTCTAGGATTACTTTGAAATCTTGAAACAATACATACTGCATTCATGATATTAGGTCTTGTTTGTGTCAAATACAGTAAACCTCCTATCATAGATTTATATCTAGTTGGACTAACAGGTGTAGATTCATCCCTTAGTGATAATTTGTCATTTGTAGTCATAGGTGTGCTTACCGGTTTAGAGTTTTCCATCCCAAATTTTTTTAATAACTCCTTCAAGTACTTGGACTGACTCAAGAATATAACTTTATCAGTCTATGAAATTCGCAATCCTAAAAAGAATTTTATTTCTCCAATCATAGACATTTCAAATTTTTGCTGCATTTCAATAGAAAATTCTTTACATAATCCATCTTCTCCTCCAAAGATTATATCATCAACAAAAACTTCTATAGCCAAGATGTCATCATTTGTTACTTTATAATATAAGTTGCTGTCAACATTACCTTTAGAAAAACCAATCTTCAAAAGATACTTATCCAATCTTGCATACCAAGCTCTTGGAGCTTGTTTCAATCCATACAAAGCTTTCCTTAACCTACAAACCATATCTTTGTTATCTGTCAAAGAAAATCCATCAGTTTGTTCAATGTAAACTTCTTCTTCAAGATCTCCATTCAGAAATGCACATTTAATATCCATTTGATATACTTTCTAGTTCTTGTGTGCTACAAAAGCTAAGAAT
Organism: Cryptomeria japonica; assembly: GCF_030272615.1. NCBI lineage: Eukaryota > Viridiplantae > Streptophyta > Pinopsida > Cupressales > Cupressaceae > Cryptomeria > Cryptomeria japonica. Next base: position 177,477,834 of record NC_081413.1, on the reverse strand, counting down.
AATCTAACTGCATCAATTCTAGCTACCGGTGCAAAGGTCTCATTATAATCAATTCCTTCTTTCTGAGAATATCCCTTACACACTAGTCTTGCTTTATTTCTGATAACCTTACCATCTTCATTAAGTTTGTTTCTGAATACCCATTTTGTTCCAATCACATTTTTGTCTTTAGGCTGGGGAACTAATGTCCAAGTGTTATTTTTCTCAATTTGCTCTAATTCTTCTTCCATAGCTCTAATCTAGTGTTTATCTTCACATGCCTCATTAACAAATGATGGTTCAATTTGAGAAATAAGACATACCTCTTCATTTTCCAATCTTCCTCTTGTCATAACTCCTTTATACTTGTTTCCAATTATCTGATCTTCAGAATGATTCACTCTTACATACCGAGGTGTCTTTGTTTGCTGATGTTCCTTAGTTACTATGGAATTTTCAAATGATACCGGTGTAACTGGATCTTCATTCTATACTGGTGGGTTCAATGTAGGTTCATTTGTTAGAATCTCTGCTGCCGCTTCAGAGTCTATATACCTTGAAGTTCCTCTAAATTGTTCATCAATCTTCACATTTGTACTCTCAACAATTTTCTGCAATCTTTTGTTAAAACATCTATATGCCTTAGATGAATAACCAAGAAATATTCCTTCATCACTTCTAGGATCAAATTTTCCAATATACTCATCCCTTCTAATATAGCATTTACTTCCAAATATTCTGAAATATTTAAGAGTACTAGGAGTAATACCAAACCATAGTTCATGAGGGGTCTTACCGGTTTCACCTTTGATGTGAACTTTGTTGAATGTATAGACCGCTGTACTTACTGCCTCTCTCCAATACACATGTGGTAGATTTGCTTCTGATAACATACTTCTTGCTGCATCCAAGATAGTCCTATTTTTCCTTTCAACAACTCCATTCTGTTGTGGTGTCTAGGGTGCTGATAGCTGTCTTCTGATTCCATTCACTTCACAGAATGTATTAAATTCCTTAGATATAAATTCTCCTCCTTGATCTGATCTCAAACATTTGATTTTCTTAGCAGTTTCATTCTCTACCATTGCTTTGAACAATTTTAACTTTCCAAGTGCTTCTGATTTTTCTCTGAGAAAAGTAACCCAACACATTCTAGAGTAGTCATCAATGATTAGCATGAAATATCTATCACCTTGCAAACTTTTAGTTCTAGCTGGACCACATAAATCAATATGAATTAAGTTAAGAGCATTATTTAATTTTTCTGGAATACTTTTAAAAGTAGCTCTAACTTGTTTTCCAAATTAACATTCCTTACATACTGTATTGTGATGTTTGACAATTTTAGGTAAATCCCTAACTGCCTTAGTAGTACTGATTTTTACCATGCAATCAAAATTTACATGACACAGTCTCTTATGCCATAGCCAACTTTCATCAATATGTGCAATCAAGCATGTCTTTTCACTATTATTCAAATGAAAGATATTACCTCTAGTTTGATTACCGGTTGCAATTTCCAAGCCAGTTCTATTCATGATTTTGTAATTTTCCATTTTTGAATTGTAACTGAAATCCTTTTTCAACTAATTGACCAAAACTCAAAAGATTATGCTTTAAACCTTCAACATAGTAAAAATTGTTAGTAGTTATGCTTACCATCAAGAGATATTGTACCTTTACCTTTGATCAAACAAGCTTTATCATCTCCAAATCTTACTAAGCCTCCATTATATTCCTAAAAGTTCAAGAATTTACTTTTATCTCTAGTCATATGATGTGAGCATCCTGAATCAATGATCCATTCATCTTTAACTTCAATTTTAGCTGCCAAGGCCTGCTCTACTAGTTGAACTGTGGGTGCCAGTTGATCTTCTGTTATAGCAGAAAAAACCCATCCATTGTTTGCCAAATCCTCATCAGAATCATCAGTCACTCTTTCATCAGCAAGATAACAAGATTTGTCTTTATTCTTCTTAAATTTGTATCTCTGATATTCAGGGTTAGGCTTGTATGTTCTTCTAGCTTCTTCTCTTAGTCTAGCATGTCTATCAGGGCATGTAGAAGCCATATGACCAATCTTATTATAGTTAAATCATTTAAAGGGTGCTTTACCTTCATACTTACTTCTTACTAGACCTTTAGGCATTTTTCTTGCAAATAGTGCTTCAAGTTCTTCAAGTTCTTCATTTTCTTTCCCGCTTTCCTCAAGTTCTCTTGCATAAAAGGCTTTCTAATCAGATTTGTCAAATGATGGTGTAGATGATGTTGATGCCTTAAAAGCTAAATCTATCTTTATAGTAGCAATAGGACCAAATTCCTCAATTTCAAAAGCTGAAAGTTTTGCAATCAATGTATCCCTAGTTACTGATGTATCAGGCATTGTTCTTAACTCATTTATAGTAGTAACCTTCATTTTATATATCGGTGGCAATCCTCTTAAAACTTTTGAAACAATTTCATCTTCACTTAAGGTTCCTCCACAACATTTAATACCCAAAACAATTTCATTAACTCTTTCCATAAAAGTAGAAATCCTTTCATCTTCTTCCATTTTCAGATTTTCATACCTGACCTGGAAGCTTTCAAGTTTTGCAATTTTGACTATGGAATCTCCTTCATTAAGTGTTTCCAAATGATCCCAAACAGCTTTAGCAGTTGATCTATCTAATAATCCCATGATTTGCTAATTTGTTAATGCACTCAAAAGTGCTTCTCTTGCTTTGCAATCATTTTCTTCATCTTTTCCAAAGGTAGGTGGATTAGGCTGACTGGGAGTAGGAGCAGTATAGCCATTCTTTGTAACTTCCCAGATATCCTTTCCAATGCAATTTAAATGTGTCTCCATTCTGATCTTCCATATGCCATAGTTGGTTCCATCAAGTTTAGGATTGTCCTTCCTGAAATAGTTAGTAGACATTCGATCTCCTCAAGCTGTTAAACTTCTACAAAAAGAGGACTAGGCTCTGATACCAATTGTTAGGTCCTGGAGACAACTAAGAGGGGGGGGGGTGAATAACTTGTCAGATAAATTCAAACAAAAAATAACTTAACCAACTTAATGCTTAATACCAGTAAACCAGTCTTTTATACTGGTAGATAGTTTTATCAGATAATTACAATACCGGTAAAGATTAATGCATGAAACAAAAGGATAAAGTCATCCACAACACATAACACCAATATTTGTACATGGAAACCCTGTAAGGGGAAAAACCATGGTGGGAAACCTTACCCACAATCAGATGATACTGCTGCAGATAGTAAGTGTATACAAATGGGGTCTACACATTCAAAAAGGCCAATCGCCTAGAGCTCATTGCTTAAACACAAAATAGGTGTTACACTAACTACAATTGGATGGTTAAATCCAATAAGGATGTACTACTCAAATTAGCATCTTTCTATATTGGGTTTAGTACTGGTGTAGTTCTGATTGTCTTCACAAAAACCCTCCTTTAACCTTCAAATGATGTCTGCATGTATAGGTCTGCTTATTCTCACATATACCTTCACACAATCCTTTTTCGCATTCCACATCCGATCTTACAAATAAGATCTTATATTTATATCATAACCTAGGACCAATTTTAGTAGGTCGGCTCTAAAGGATATTATAATAAAATCAATTTACAAATAGATTAATGCTCGATGCAATAACCGATTCAACATGTTGTCTTAATGCATTTACAACAATAATAAAACATCTCCATGGTGTGTTGTGCTAATTTGGAATAGATAAGCTTGCCGGTGTAACCTAGACCTATTTGCCGGTAACAACAAATATGCTAATACAAATATGCCAATAAACAAATCTTCAAGACAAAGTGTCCAAATGATGTCTTCGACATAACCAAGTGTTTTCCATGCCATTCCAAGTTCCGGTGAACATTATATCCTGCCGGTGTACCAGATACTAGTGACTATGCATAAGTTGCTTGCCGGTGAATGTTGCTGATTCTCCAAAGTGCTAGAGTTGATAAGTGTTAGTAGGTGTTGACATCAATGACAAAACCATACCAAAATACCAACACAATGAACACTGAGAGGGGGAGTGAATCAGTGTTTAATAATTTTCAAACTTGTTAAGATGATTCTTAAATCACCAAATGCATAAGAATGAAAGTAAAGTGTAGAAACATAAAGAAAACAACCACACAACCATAACACCAATATTTTTACATGGAAACCCGGAAAGTGGAAAAGCATAGTGGAATTTGAACCTATAATATTATTAAACTCCAGAAGTATGATAATATTACATAAGGGGAATGCACTTGCATTTAGACACACTGCCTAGAGCTCACTACTCAAATACAAAAGGGCTACAACCTGGAGGAAGGATCACTACCTTACAGGCTATTACAATTGTTTACAATAATGAATTATCTGAATTATAGCATCTACATATGCCAAAAAGCAGTTCTGGTTAGGCTTAGATTAACTTCTGCAACTATGTTGTCTCTCTACCCTGTTTTCCTACACTGTCATACACTGGAGCACCTAAATATTCAATAACATTCACAAACCCTCCCAAATTTTCTCATACAAACTTCTCACATGCTCTTCATCCATCAAAATGCTCAAATGAATTGGTCTTATATATCCGCACAAACAAATGAATCGTTTACCATGTCAGCTTCCAAAATCTGCATAACACACAACATGAAACATGTACCCTTAAGTCAGCTCAATCCATCCACAAATCCATATGTGGAACCAAATAGAATGATAAAAAGATTCACGCAAGTTGACCCAATCAGGTCAAACACAAAACCAATCTCTAAATCAACCCAAATATTTTTTAACACACGCTACACCAAAATATCTTTGTTCTAACTAAATTACTAGATACTGGACCTTCAATCTCACTCACGAATAAACACCAGATGTCAGGATCACAAAATAAGATGCCTCAAAACTCAAATCATCTACCTTAACCACCATAACTAAAATTATACCAACAAAATCAAGATGTGCACAATGATCTCATGCTCTATTGGTTACTGTGTTCCACTTAGGCTCAGATTAACTTTTGCAACTGTTTTGTCTCTCTGCTCTGTTTTCCTACACTCTCATACACCAGAGCACCTAAACCTTCAATAAAATTAACAAACCTTCCCAAATTCACTCATATAGACTTTTCACATGCTTCTCATCTATCAAAATTCTCAAATGAATCAGTCTCATATATCCGCACAAACAAAATGAATCATTTACCATGTCAGCTTCCAAAATATGCATAACACGCAACATGAAATGTGTACCCTTTAGTTGGCTCAATCCATCCAAAAATTCATATGTGGAACCAAACATAAGGATAATAAGCTTCACACAATTCGGCCTAATCACCTCAAACACGAAACCAATCTTTGAAATCAACCTAAAGATTTTGCAACACACGTTACACCAAAATATCTTTGTTCTAACTGAATTAGTAGATACCAGACCTTCAATATCACTCATGAATCAACGCTAGATATCAGGATCACAAAATAACTTGCCTCAAATCTTGAATCATCTACCTTAACCACCGTAACCAAAATTACACCAACAAAATCAAGATGTGCACAATGATCCCATTCTCTATTGGTTACTATGTTCCACCTTCCAGACTTATGCCTTATAAACAATATGACTTTTGGTAAATCAAATCTATCTACATCGGATGTGATTTTTGAACTAGGTTACCATCAATGACTACTCCTAAGCATCTCTCATGCATTGACCTTCATCAAAATAGTGTCTCTTGCCAACAATCTCCCCCTTTGGCATTGATGGAAATATTGTGAAAATTGAACTGTACACTCAAGACTACAAAACTCCAAATATTCAAACTCTCCCCAAATTTGATAAGCTCCCCCTAAGAATTTGCATAATTTTTCACTCTGCACTCTCTCCCCCTTTGTCAACAATACCAAAGATAGGAATTCGCCAAAACTTATATACAAGGATATGTATAGTTGCTCACAAAAATTTGAAAATATTTGCAAAAATTATCCTTAAAATCAACAAGTGGTTATCCCATGCCTTCTTCAAACTCTCCAAAATACTGATCATCCCACTGAAGAGATAGGCATGTATCTCTGCTCCTCTTCTATCTATTGGAACACTCTTATTTAGATCATCCTTAGCATCTTGCATACTGCTCATCGGATAATCTATCCAGGGAGTGATAAGACTCCTTACTTCTCCTACTCTAGCTAAAATTATGTCCTTTTCTTGGTTTAGACTCTTAATATTATCCAATATGCTAAAAAATTGTGGTCCAAAACTACTAGCCGAGACTGATTGGGGTGCATATGACTAAGATATGCTAGCAAGACGACCTTCATATTCTTTTATTTTCTTGTCAATGTCTACAGTAAACTTTGGCAAAAATAGACATGACTTGTATATATGACCACCTTCGTCTAATGCATCTTGAATACCCTTCATAATAGTTATTAAACTGACCCTATCATTCTCAATCATCTTCAAAAATGTTTTTAATCTCATAGAATTAAATTGATTCAAAACTCTAACATTTTCTACCTTCTCCAAGGATACAAAATGAGAATTTACAACATTCAACATACTTTTAAGCTTACCAGAGGGATTATCAATTGTATCTGGTTTAAAAGATGACAAAATTTTCTCTAATACATCTCCCGCCAATGTTATTAACTCTTTGTTTGCAGTATGGGACAAGAAATTCCTCACTGGCTTTAGCTTGTGAAAGAGTTGCTAGATTTAATGCTTGAATCAGGGATAAGGAACTCAGATCAATAGGTGCATTACCAAAATCATTTGAATTAGTAGCAATCTATTTTCCTTTGTCAACAACAATGTCTCTTGCCACTGTCACAAGAGCCTGATCATACTTCTCCTCTCCTTTCTCCTTTGCTGCCATCTTTGCACTCACATCCTTTTCACCCTTCTCACCATCATCTGTCTCCTTAGTTCCCTTCTTTGAAACATCTTCTATTACTAGAGGATCTTGTACAACTTCACCAAACTTATCATCTTTAGTATTATCAGGATCATCTTCTACTAAGGTTGTTCATTTGATTGCCCTTCCAAAATGGCCTTCTTAGATGTTTGATTTTTCTTCTTATTAGGAATGAATGCATGCAATTTTGGAACAAATGTATCCTATGATTTCTCTTCTAGTTGAGTGTCATCATGTATCAAATTCACATCATATCTATGATCTATCAAAAAATTTCTTAGAATTGTTTTGGTCTCTTTAGTCACCTCATCTATTTTGTTCAGCATAAGTTTATTGACCCTCTTATTGCTTCTGAATCTCTCCCTTGCAAGCTTTAACAATCTAACAACCTCAATTTTAGAAATGATAAAGGATAGATTCACTAATACATAATCCTTTATTATTTCATCCTCTAAACTTGTTGTATGCATCCTTGCATCCAAAATGTCATACAGGATTTTGGGCATCATGGATGATAATTCTATTAATGCTTTACTATAAACATCCATTTACTAGACAACTACTTTCTCTATAGCTCTTTGATCTTTATCATCAAAAAATTTATAGTATAAAGGAACATTTTTTAAGTTACCATCCTTGAGTACTTCATCAATTATTTCTTTCAAAGTTATTGGGGGCACAACTTCATATGTACCTTCAACTTTGCTAGATTTCAGAGATTCATCCAATTCTGACTTCTACTTCTTGCTTGCTCTGGCTCTGCCAGATGGCTCGGCTTCATCTCTTGGCTTCTTGGTTGGCTGGTATCCACTAGATTGAGGCTTCTTCACTACTCTGGCATAAGTAGTTTTCTTCTCTACCTAAAACACCACTTCATCAAATTCATTTTCAACATCCTTAGTAGTGGCTGCAACACACTCTCTTTGTGACTTCTCCTTCTTCCTTTTCTCTTCTCCACCAGATGACTTGGCTTGAGGCTTGGGTGGAAAAATAGGCTTCTGAACATTGGAGGTAGGTGCAGACTAGGATTGTCTTGGTTTTGATTTCTTGGGTGGAGTGGAGATCAGTTAGATTTCTTAGGTTTTACCATGTCTTCCTCCTTCAGTATATTTTTCTCCCTTGTCCTTTGCATAGATTCTTTTGATATACCCATTTGTTCAGAAATCTCCTCAACTTCCTTTCTGACTTTTCTCTTCCTTGCCAGTTTAGTAAATTTCTTATTGAAGTCAAGATCTTTCTCTTTATATGTATCGAACTTCTCTTATTTCTCATCCACTGGTTGACACAACAAGTGTTGAGCATATGCATCAACTGTATTTGCATCCACCTTATACCTCATGGGCATGATCCAAATATTCCTAGATTCAACTGCCTCCATTTGACATTGATCCTTTTCTACCATGAAGCAAATTGTTTTCTTATATTTTTCAACAATATCTTTAGAAATATTTTCTCTGCTCTGCATCATTTCCTGAAATGATTTGAAGTATCCCCATAAAGAAGATTTCTTATATATAGTATCACCCAATTTCTGCAAACCTTCCTTGATTTGGACTGCCACCAGTTTATCATAAGACCACTGAACTTTTCCAATACGGAGGATTTCATTCAGAAAGTAAAGTGCTAAGCAAACAATCAGAGAACCAAATTTGAAAACATGTTTCTTATCTTTCTTTATCTTCTTCAGGTTGCTCATTAGCTCACTCAGAAGTACTCCACATAGATCATACCTTTTGTCTTCCTTAAGAATTTGGTAAGCTGCAAATATAGCAGTACTGGATATCAAATTTTGTTTGCTAGATTGATACACCTTATATCCCATTACCATTGAGGAAAATCTCACATCATGCTCTATGATATCACTGATTGTCATTGCCCGACTGTCATGCTGGGATCGAGTAACCACATTCACTATTGTGTTCTCAACTTTCCTCAGACCGGGGATCTCACCGGTTGCATTCAAATTGGTTACCTCTTGAATGGATTGCCTTGTAATCTTGTGAGGTCAGTCCAGCCATACAAACTTATCATGGATTTGGCTCAAGATGTATCTGACCCATTCGGGTTCATTGAACATTGGAAAATAAACAAACTAAATAAAATCCTTGTCATGCAATGATTTATATTTAGGTTTCAGTTTTCCCATTCCATCTATCATATGCTTGGTGTATAGTGATAGGATGTTCGCATTTCCAAGCTCTTTGATGTTACAGTGAATGTATGCCCTAATAGATCTTCATTATGCAGCACACCATACAAAATAGAGGAAAATGCACCTTCTAGATCATCTTCAATGGATTTGAATGGATGTCTCTTGAATACTTGTATAGCTCTCTTAGGAATATCAACCACCAACAGAGTTTCAACCCCAGATGAAGATGCCATTTTAAAATTAGGGTATGAAAAACAGTTCGAGCACAAATAAATACCTTCTCAAATTCAACTGGATGCTAGGAATTGCTGACTGATTGGTTATCATTTCTTAATCTCATTCACCTCACTCTTCTTCTCTTTCTCTTAATTCGCAATGTGAAGAATGAATGATTGAAATTCCTTTTTATCCACTGAAAACCTAACTTTCAGTTGTAATAAATGTACAACCCTAAAGTCTTTTCGGATACCCTGCATCTTCAATATTTCATCACTGGATACTCTAATGGGCTATTTCAGATATCAACTGCATAGCTAATCTCCATCATCTACAACCATCCTCGACCGGTTAGAGATCTCCTAAAAGAGGGGTTTTAAGAATTTGCATTAAAATCTTCCCCTAAGGTATTTGGCCTTAGTTACCAAATGACGTTCCAAAATCGAAATCAGGTGTGGAGCCATTCTGAACATTTGGATCTTCCTTCTTCACCCGCATCTTCTTATGTTTCTCTCTAACTTCTTCAAACTTTTCTTTCCCCTTTTCATCTTATATGTTCTTGTCTACTAGAGCATTCTTGCTCATATTCTTGTTTCTGCAATATTTTGCAATGTGACCAGATTTGTTCCATGCATAGAAAACAACATTTCCTTGCATAGGCCTGCAGTTCATCTAATTTGGTCTCATCCGACATTAGTTAGAAGTGTGTCCAAACATTCCACAAGCATAGCATCTCTTATTCTAAAAATTATTCATCACTATTCTGCACATGTTTGACTTATGACCAAAGTTGTTGCATATGAAACATGTATCGTTAAAGGTAGGACCATTATTCATTATCTTATTTTTGTACTAACTTTCCATATGACTAAATTTTCCACAAATAAAATATTTACAATTGAATTTATAGGCATTAGGTTTTCTTACCAAAGGTTTCTTGTTCTTCTAAATATTGCTTTGTCCTGAACTAGTGGATTCTCTTTTCTCATATCCAAGTCCTTGCATGTCTTTCCCATGTCTCTGACTTTCCAACATCTCATCTAACTAGGCTATGATAGCTTTGAATTTTTCCATGTACTCATTAGCAGTAGAAATCTCATCTCTCATAATTATGATCTGCCTTTCAGGTTCTTTTCCATCGTTCTTGCATTGCACCTATTCAAGTTTCAACTGAACATTCTCATATTTCAACCTGCAACATTCATCAGATCTATCCTTCAATGTCTGAGTCAAATTTTCTTCATTCTTCTTCCTGTCTTCAATCTCCTTTGTCATCTTCATCACAATGGATTGCATTTCCTTCTTCAGGACTACATTCTCTCTAGCAAGCTTCTCACATTCATTTGTCTTGTCTTGTAGGTCTTGAATATCAATGCTTTGTTCTTCTTTCTCCTTAATTTTATTCATTAGGTCCTTTCTCTTCTCTCTTGATGTGTTTACTTGTTCCTTTAGAGATTCAATGAAATTTTCAGCTACTTCTAGACATCTCCTCAAGCTACTCTTCTCTTTCATAGTTGCATTTAGATCTTCAAGTGCCACAATAAGATGCTTCTGCAAATTGGAGTCCATTGATTCAATCTTTCAAATCTTCCTCAAGATGTTAGGCTTCTTCCAAGGAACTAAGATCTGATACCAATTGTTGGAATCAATGAACACTAAGAGGCGGAGGGGGTGAATCAATGTTTTATAATTTTTAAACTTGTTAAGATGATTCTTAAACCACCAGATGCATAAAAATGAAGGTAAAGTGCAAAAATATAAAGAAAACAACCACACAACCATAACACCAATATTTTTACATGGAAACTCGGAAAGGAAAAAACCATGGTGGGATTTGAACCCACAATAATATTATACTATGGCTAGAAGTATGATAATATTATATAAGGCAAACGCACTTGCAATCTGACACACTGCTTAGAGCTCACTACTCAAATACAAAAGGGCTACAATCCAAAGGAAGGATCACTTCTTACATGCTATTATAATTGATTAAAATAATGAATTAACTAAAGTATAGCATCTACATATGCCAAAAAGTAGTTCTGGTTAGGCTCATATTAACTTCTGCAACTATTCTATCTCTCTGCTATCTTTTCCTACATTTTCATACACTGGAGCACCTAAACCTTCAATAACATTCACAAACCTTAGAAATTCACTCATACAGACTTCTCACACACTTCTCATCCATCAAAATACTCAAATGAATCATTTACTAAGTTGGCTTCCAAAATTTGCATAACACGCAACATGAAATGTGTACAATTAAGTCGACTCAATCCATTCAGAACTCCATATGTGGACCCAAACAAAATGATAACAAGCTTCACACAAGTCATCCCAATCACCGAAATCAACCCAAAGATTCTGCAACATGCGTTACACCAAAATATATCTATTCTAACTGAATTACCAAATATCGGACCTTCAATCTCACTCATGAACCAACACCAGATATCAGGATCACAAAATAAGCTACCTCAAACCTCAAATCATCTTTCTTAACCACCGCAACCAAAATTACACCACAAAAATCAAGATGTACACATTATGTTCCACCTTCCAAACTTATGCCTTATAAACAATATGACTTTTGGTAAATCAAATCTATGTACACTGGATGTGATTTCTAAACTGGGTTGCCATCAATGACAACTCCTAAGCATCTCTCATGCATTGATCTTCACTATAACAGTGTCTCTTACCAACAGAGAGAGGTAAGGGTTAAGAGAGAGAGAGGGGAAATGCATGAAAGAGACCAGAGAGATAATGTTGATTACTGAAATTTGATTGTCTGTAATTTATATGAATACTCTAAAAACTAGAATCTACATTATAACTCCTAGAGATTTGGAACCACTCTCTAACATCCTCACAATATATACATAAAATATAACATAAAGTATAAGAAAGGAAAAAAGACACTTAAATGTTATATTTTATGTATAAATTCAGAGAGAGAACACTTTGTTCTTTCAAAGGTGAAAATTTTCTATGGAATACATTTGGTATGCACCATATTTGGTGCACACCAAATAAGCCACATCCAAATGGTTTTTTGAAATTTTAATCATTTGACGCACATCAAATTTGGCATGTGCCAAACTTGTTGCCTTGGAAAACACCAAGCCAAAGGGTTGCATTTGCCTTGGGCATTCAAGGATGCCCTTCTCACACCTGAGATGTGTTTTCTAGCAAATATTAAAAAAATTCTTACTTTTTTGTCCATTCTCTTTATCAGGTTTGCATGTGTTTCAATGCAAACAAAAAAACACCATAGAATCGTCAAGCTCTCTTTTAGCTATCCAACCATATATATCTTTCCAAATTTTCATAATGTTAAGGTCTTCATCCATAATTTCTTCTATTAGTGTGTCCATTTTTTGTCAAAAACCAACATGTTGTATTTTGGTCATAGATTTTTACCCATTTATCGAATTTTGAAAAAAGATACCTTTTTAGAAACTAGATTCCATTCTACACAATTTAAAAAAATCTAATTTTTGATTAGTTTTCACAAATTTTTTTGGGGAGCACTCTCAAATTTCTATTTTTTAGGATGTGTCCACTTCAAAAGTTCGTAAAAATTCAAATATTTATAAAAAAATTTGCTGAAAAATTCAGTATAAACTTCGATGTCTTAGCTACTTTCTCACTGGAGTGATTTGCAAAATTCTAATTTTTTTTTGACATTTTAGGGGCACCACATTCCATGCTATGTTATGTTTTTGTGAAAGAAAGGGACCAATAAATGTGGTGCCCCTTTTAGAAAGCCTTAATCTCCACCATTTTCAAGACAAATTAGTAGTTTAGAAAGTAGATTCAAATCACTTCAACTTTTTTTCTTGTTGCATATTCAAATTTTGAGTGTACCTATTTTCAATTTCTCATCAAAGTTTAGACTTTGCTGATTTAAAAAAAATGTGGCATCTTAAGACCCCTTTCTAGTCCCCCATCTTGGTGCACAAACCCCTAATCTTATCACTTTTTCTCACTTTTATTTTAGAACACCCAGTGAGATTTGATGTCACTATATTTAACATATTTTTGAGTTTTTTATGATTAGCCTGCATAGGTAGTGCAACACCATCTCCACCTCGTATCACCATTTGGGCTCGCAAAACACCATATGTGATCCTCAAACAACATCTTTACTCTGTATTTTCTTCCAGGTTCTACGGATCGACATCTGCAATTGAACACCATCAATGCCTTAGAAATGGGGTCTTCGTGGTTGTAAAACATTGTCTCTCCACTAACCAGTTTCTATGCAAGCTTTTTCAAATATTTTTAGCATATTTAGTATTTTTAGCAAGTTTAAAAAGTTTGAAAATCTAAAAAAGCTAAAAAAATTGGCACTTTAGTACATTCTGGTTTACTATTTGCAATTCTAGTTTTCTAGTTATTTTGTACATTTATGATTTTTAGTTTTATGATTCTGTAAATTAACCATTTTTTGTAGAAGCCTGAAACAATGTTTGTGCTTCTCCACTGACATCTCCAGTTTGATGTCTTCAAAAATAGAGAGTCATCTTTGTTTTCTAATCAACATCATTGTTTTGCAAACTACTAACTAGTTTCTTGTAGGTTCACTTGTCCAAGATCAGTTTTCCCACTAAGTGCTTGATTATAATTTTTATTTTTTGCATTAGTAGTTAAATAAAATCTTGTTTTTCATGCTCGAGTGGGGTAGTAGGTATATACTCTCCCCTTGCAAAATATTTGGTGACCAAAAAGTTATACCTACCCCCATTTTGTTATAGTTAAAACCTAAAACAATTTAGTGTATTCTTCCCTCTTCGGTGGGCGAGGATAAAAATTTGTGTTTCTTTAGAGGGCCTACCTCACGAAGCATTCGTGTAAGTGAGAGGGAATGACCCAAGCGGTACTTTCTTTTGATCCGCTATATAAATAATCATGGGTGTGAGAAATGTCATCATCCCCTTGGTACCGATGTTCTATACCGATGGATGTCTCCCTTAGTATCCATGTGATGCGTTAAAACCCTTGTTCTAAGGGCTAGGAGACCTCTTAATTAAGAGAATAACCACATGTATAGACACTACTATTACCCGAAAAGCTAAATATACACCTTTTTTGTAGTGGCCAAAAACCCATACTTCCTAATAGAGGGGATGCAAATAGTACCCCAATGCTAATCCTTTTTGTACTCTTCATTGTGAGACACAAAATTCCTTGATTAGGAGGTCTTCAAATCTTTGGGGTAAGAGATTTGGTGTGCCTGTGCCATGGTGGGGGAGCCAGTGTAACCAAGTCTCTATGAGTTCTCTTTGTCCAAGGTATTGATATTTATAGCAGAGGGCCTTAAAAGCACATATCTATGTCACACATTTATAAAGGAAATGGCCAATGCTGATTCAACTTTTTAAATTGAATCAATAGAAAGTGAAATATATGTTTTGAATTTTGAAATGATGTAAGCTAATAAAAAATATATATCTAGTTTGTGTATTTTATGTTTGTAAATTTTAAAAAAAAAATTAAAATTATTTGAGTACACTTTCTTATAAAGTAAACACTATAATTTAGTTTATGATAAAATGTTAAAATTGAAGTTACACGAGGCATCACACTTTATATAGTAAATTTTACCTTTTATTCTTCAATTTTTTTGTGTATTGATAACTTGAAATTTTAGTGCAAAAATATATTTTTAACTATTTTTTATGTATATATATTTTTCAATAAATTTGAAAATTTGCATGTACTAAAATTTAACTCTTTCCATTTGGTGTCACCTTTTTTCTTAATTATTTATCCAAATTAGAAAAGAATTATATCATCTTGACATAGACTCTTTACTCTACTGCATTTATTTATTTCAATTTTTTCAAATGATTTTTAGTATTTTTCGTTTACAAGATAATCATCCTTATATTTTAGTGTTGATGACCTACTTTCAATAAAAATAAAATATAAAATATAAAATATAAAAAAACTAATTAAAATATTAAAAGATATATATTTTGGAAAATTTACTTATAGATCTATAAAAGGGTATTTTTACATTTCAAAAAACATATTATTTATAAGAGTAGGAGTTGTTGAAACATTGAGTTTTATTTTTATTTTTAAAAATGGTAATTAGACCCAAATTGGTATAAAATATACATTTAGTAGATAATTCCAATTGGAAAAGTTGTGGCACAAATATAAGATATAAATAATGAATCTCTATAGACCATATGTTTGATTAAAATTATTTTTTAGTTAGAATTACTTAAATTTACTTGTGTTGATAAGTTGGCTTGAAACGTGACACAATTTTTTGCTTTTACGTAGTATCCTATTTCTAGTCTAGGTCGTACATGCCTACAAGTGTCTTTACATGTGAAAATCTATGATGTTCAAATTAGGCCAATCTAGGCCCTCCATTATCTCACACTTGTTTCAAGAATCAAACTTGGCCAATGTGTATTCTTGTTTGATATCTCTTGCCAAGAAAACATCTTTCAAATTCCAACTTTGACAAAAATATTTCAAAAATAAATCAAAATTTGCTAAGTCCCTATTAGATTTGTCCTTCACCGTTTGTGACTTTGGTTCACCATCTTCGCCCATAAAATGTCATCTCCGTTTTACTGTAAAACCCCGTCTCTATCCAAAAACCAACATCTCTACCTCAATTTTCTCATCTTTGCCCTAGTCAAATATCCAATCAGGTCCCATTCAAATGTCAATGCACCACATCCAAAAGTTTGTTAAGCATCCCTAGAAGTTAATTCACTACCAATTCAAAAAGGTGAAACCCAATTTAAAGAAGATCCTAAAGAGAAGAAATTTTCTTGTACAAGAATCATAAACTTTTGTTAAAACATCAAGCCTTATTACACCGTTTTCACGATTACTGTAAAGTGGAAAACCGGACCCTAGTGACTCCCCACCTAAGAGAGAGAAAGGAAGTCACTAGGATGATTTTCACTTAAGGGAAATTTACATTCAAAAGAAGGGCTTGAATCCACTAGGGCTTGAATCCACTAGATCCAAATCCAAGAGGAGCAAGGATGTGAATTCCGAGTGGATTGGAAGGGTTGAAGTGTGTTTTGCCCTCTTTTGTAAATAGGAAACTTGACTTGTTGACTATGTGGAAAAAAGAGAGAAATTGAGTGAAATGAGGAGCTACCACTTTGGGATCACGTTGTAACTTCAGATCTGAGCTAATTATACTGATATGGATCTACCTTGCAAATTCGGAGAAAATTTGTTGAGACCGTGGTGATAATGTACATGGTCCTCCACAAAATCCGCGAAATGAAAAGTGTTCTTCCATCCATGCAAATGAAACCCAAACCTACAATTATAGTTACACACTTGCAACCTATAGAAATAAAAGAAGGGGAGAAGGGTTGTGGATAGGGGTTTGCCTTAGTCAAACCCCAATTAAGGAATCAACCTTGAAAGAAAGTAATTGTAAATGCTTGAATGTAAACAATGAAAATGTATACCTTGTAAATCTGTAGCTTGTTGATGATGATTGCTTTGCTTCTTGAATGTAATCACAAGTGTTGCATGAAATGGCATGTAACATGACAAAAAATATAACACACACACATGCTTGTAAATGAATGTTGTAATATTGCTCCAATGGATGAATGAAGAAGACTTGAATGCTTGAATGCTTGGTAATGAAGACCCTTCACTTGAATTTCACTTATTATCCTTATATTGCTCATGTCTCCCCCCCAAAAGGAGGGAATTGAATCTCCTTGTATACATGTCTCAAGGACCAATTTTCAATCACTGAAGGCCGACAAAGAGGAAATGCAAACCTCAAAGTTGGATCATGCATAGGGGACCGATCAGACCCAACATAGGACCACCCTAAGAGGTTGGGACAAGGGAGCCATGACCCTATCCTACCCTATTTTGGGGCTTGGATAGGGTCTAGAGGTAGGAACAGGTCCTAAGCAAGGAGGGGTCCAAGAAGAGAGGAGTCTCAGCTAGGAAGGAGGGTTTTGTCACCAAAGTGAGGACATCGAATATGGTTAAAATTGTAGGAGGCACAATTTTATGACACTACCCCACTTTAGTGGGAGTATGACTTAGGCTAATACTGCTGGTAAAGTAGAAGAGAGAGAGAGATGAAGATGAGAGACGTAGAGCTATACCACAAGGAGTATAAGATGTCACTAATCTTGAGGAAAAAAATCCCCCAATCCAAGGATCTTAACTTACTCAAACATATGCAAGAGCACACAAAACAAAAAGGAACAAGATGCACAAAACATAAACAAAGTGCAAAAGACACATGACAAACACAAGACACAAGATGAAAAAACATCTAGCCAAAGAGACCTTGATACTTAGATGTCTCAACAACTAATCAGGACACAAAGACCAATGCCATCACATAAACACAAGTGATCACATAAAAGAGAAAAGATGACATCATCCATGAAAAATCAATAGAAAAACTATGGGTTCATGAGAGGAAGGAGAGAGAGAAAATGAATACACACTTTGGTGATCCATGAGAAGAAAGGAGAACAAGAGAGAAACCATGGACATATCACTGCTAAAGCTAGGTGATCTATGGAGAAAAGGACATGGAAATCTAGCCCCCATACCCTATCTGGTTGATCCATGTAAGGGAGGAGAATGAGAACACCGTTATTTCCACCCCTCCTCAATCGCGTGTGTGCAAGTGAGGTTTGAAGCACCTCATATGAGTCTATGCTCTAGTTCTAAGAATAATCACCTTGCATAGGAGAAAAAGTTGCTCCATCTCACTCTAAGAGTCTTTGCTTTGGTTCCGAGAATGACCCACTATACAAGAAAAAAAGACACATGACAAACACAAGACACAAGATGACAAAACATCTAGCCAAAGAGACCTTGATACTTAGATGTCTCAACAACTAATCAGGACACAAAGACCAATGGCATCACATAAACACAAGTGATCACATAAAAGAGAAAAGATGACATCATCCATGAAAAATCAATAGAAAAACTATGGGTTCATGAGAGGAAGGAGAGAGAGGACATGAATACACACTTTGGTGATCCATGAGAAGAAAGGAGAACAAGAGAGAAACCATGGACATATCACCCCTAAAACTAGGTGATCTATGGAGAAAAGGACATGGAAATCTAGCCCCCATACCCTATCTGGTTGATCCATGTAAGGGAGGAGAATGAGAACACCATTATTTCCACCCCACCTCAATCGCATGTGTGCAAGTGAGGTTCTAAGCACCTCATATGAGTCTATGCTCGAGTATGCTACAAACTGTATGGAATGTATAGTACAAGTGTCAAAAAGGTGTGTTATCTTGCTCTAAGAGTCTGTGCTCTAGTTCTAAGAATAATCACCCTGCATAGGAGAAAAAGTGGCTCCATCTCACTCTAAGAGTCTTTGGTTTGGTTCCGAGAATGACCCACTATACAAGAAAAAAAGAAGTGAAGACATCTCACTCTAAAAGTCTGTGCTCTAGTTCCAAGAATGACCCATTGTACCAGGAAAAAGTAGTGTCATCTCGCTCTAAGAGTCTGTGCTCTGGTTCTGAGAATGACCTACTATACAAGAGAAAAGTGATGACATCTTTCTCTAAGAGGCTTCCCTATTGTTTCAATAATGTCCCACTATACAAGAAAAGTGATGACACCTTTCTCTAAGAGGCTACCCTCTAGTTCCAAGAATGTCCCATTGTACAATGCACAAGAAAAGTATAGTACAAAGGAACAGTGTGGGTGCCTCCCCTTAAGATGTCAACATAGGTTGATGTTGATATCTTAAGGAAAGTAGAACAAGGATACTTACCTTTATCACAAAGAAGATATACATTATGCAACAATGTCATAAATCCAGGAAAGAGAGGGAATACTTCTTCAAGCCAAGATAAAATAATTGAAAAGAGATATCTTGTTGTAAGTGTAAAGGAGATCCTTGGAGGAGAAGAGATATTTGTTCAAAAGACATCTATCCCCAAGAGGAGTTGTCTTAGAAAAATATAACATCTTCTATAACAAACAAAAGGAGAGAACAAGAATGCAATCCTTCCTCCTATTCCTAGGTGAAAGGAATTCTCAATGAGGGATGACTCACATTTAGCCCCCAGAGGGATAGGTGAATTTATCATGGATGTATATTAACAAGTGTGAAAAGAGGTTGTAGTCAAGGACTAACACCTCTTGTACAAGAGAGAATCCTTGAGCCAACAACCAACAACTATGCACAAGGAATGACATCAAGTAATATAACTCACACCATCCACAAAATAGGGCAAAGTGGATCCCTAGAGAAAGAGAGAGAGAGATCATTTCCACCCAAGTGTAGGGACAATGAGAAGAACTTACAGAATCTTATAGAGATAGATTAACATAATCTAATGCACAATGTACTTACATCCAATAAAATATATTAGTATATGTAAAATACATATCTCAAGAAGTGGTAATCTTCGAAAGGAAGAAAAAGTATCAGATATTCCCCAAGGGGGATGTAAAAAAATGGAGCCCCTTAAAGGAAGTAGTGATACATGAGATAGAAAGAAAGAGATAGGAGTGAAAATCCTTGCCCCCCAAGTAAGAAGGACAAGTGGAAAAAGGGGTATAAATTTTCCAATGGTGTTTATTTTCAAGTGAAATTCCTTCCTAATGGAACAAATTCTCTAAAGGAAGGAATGTGCACTTCTTGAGAGATCATTCCATGTAAGGAGGCATATTGTGCTTGATAATAATCACAACCATAGAAAAGATACATTTTCTAAGAGAATAAAAGAAAGAGAAGAGGTGCACTACTTATTAAAGAA
The DNA here is from genome assembly GCF_030272615.1 of Cryptomeria japonica. NCBI lineage: Eukaryota > Viridiplantae > Streptophyta > Pinopsida > Cupressales > Cupressaceae > Cryptomeria > Cryptomeria japonica. Next base: position 177,457,778 of record NC_081413.1, on the reverse strand, counting down.
ACTCCTCTCAAAGCAAAGTGGAAAACCAAAGAATAGTTACCTGCTCACATAAGAATAACCCAATGCAAGAAAGGAGATCTAATAATGAATAATGCACAAAGATGAAGACAAGTGTATAGAAAGAAAAAGGCAAATGGACTTCATGTTTCTGCCCCAAATTAAAGTATGTAAAATTGAAATAATACCACCACAAAAGATAAAGAGCTCATGTTAAATGGGCCAGTTATGTCATAGGGTGAAGAGAAATACGAAGGGAAAATAAGTGCTAAGGCACTATGTTTTAACCAAGAAATACAGCTAGATCTATTGTGAGACAAATTTGTGCTAGATCATATTGTAGTTGAACAAATTTCTTAAATGCATAAATTTTTTCAAAAGGATGTGAATATGAATCATGAAAAATGCAATATTCAATACCTTTCACTTGCTTAAGATTTTTATTTTTATTTTGAAGAGGAAAGGAAATGTTCCTATCATATTTCAATCTCCAATAAATGCTTGCAGATAATTTGTCAGAATGGTAAATATCATCTTGACATAAAGGAGAGGGTTTGTTAGGAGAAGAAGTTTCATTATCCACAATTCTAATTTTGCCACTATCTATGATGTTTTGAATAGATTTTTGAAAATAAGGGCAATCATCAATATTGTGTTCATGGGTTTGATGAAATGAACAAAAAGGACGCTTAGAAGAAGAAGAATTCTTGCAGGCTCTCTTGATTTGTTTGTCTTTGAAGGTAATCTTTAAAGTTTTGAAGCCTAAGGAGTTCATCCATAGAAAGAGGGGTACCACTTCCTAGGCCTCTTTTAGTAGTTTGTGTGGGAGGATTTATAGGGACACGAATTCCATGTTCAAATTTCCCAATTCCTTGTCCTTTAAAACCTTGTTTTGTAATTATATGAAAGCCATGACTATAAGAATGTTGCCACGACTATAAGAATGTTGCAATTGACTAGATGGAGGAACAAGATCATGAATTTCTTTGAAATCTGATGTGTAAGGAGGAAGGAAAGGATTTGTAGATGAAGAAGGAGTATCATGTGAAATGACAATCTCTTTTCCTTTATAAAGCTTATCCTTTGTGGGGGATTGGGGAGGAACATCTTCATCATCTAAAAGCTCATTTTTAGTTATTTCTATGTGAGGGGAAAGGTCATGAATAAAATGCATGACATAATCCTCCCTACATATACTTTTATGTTGAAGATAGGTCCTAGGAGAATAAGGAGGATCTAAAGATGTAAGAATGTTGATATTTTGATTTTTCCCCCCTTGCTCAAGGGTATGCGTAGAAGAAGATGGGTCCTTTTCACTATCCAATGCTTTCTCTCTTTTAGAGAGATCATTAGTTAAAGAATTAGGTCTCATTTCATCCACAAAAGATACCCTAAGAGAAGTACAATGGTTAGGATCTTTAGGTTTAGGATCTACAAAATCCTTAAGGTGATTAACATAGGAAATGCATTTTGTTAACAACATCACCATAATGCAACATAAATGATACATGAAAGCTTTGAGATCTAATTGAAAAGAAAATAATTTGGAAATCCTAACAACACAATATGACCAAGTGCTATGAACAAAGAGAAGCAACAAGAAATGAAAGAAACTCTTATCCAACACATGATTGTAGTAAATATATGCAAAAAGAAATGTAATCATATGCGAAAGAGCAAGTAAATCCAATTTATTAATTGCCATTGAAAGTCTCTTAATTAAAATATGAATTTGGTGGAAAAGAAGATCTAAAATTAGGACCTTTGTATGAAAATCAATTTTAAGATTTGAATTTGATGAATTTTGAATTTGTGTTTGACCTTAGAGGGCGTTAAAATTGATAAAGTATGCTGATTTTCTGGATTTAAGTAGAACAATATAGTCAATTACATCTCCCAAAATTTTGGGAAAAAAACCAAGGACCATGGCGAAAGTACACACGGTTCAACCAACTTTTTTCAAAATTTTCAGGGATGATAGAAGTTATGATTTTAATGTAGAATCCAAAAAAACAGCCGATTTGGAGATGTCTAGATCAGTCAAACTTGCAATCAAAGGTCAAAAATAGAAGAATTTTAAAAATTAGGCTTTTATGATTTAACCACTGAATTTTGAGAATAAAGAGATAGATTTGAATTACATTTTGAAATAAAAATCAGATCTGAAACAAGTAATTAAAATTTTACACTTCATAAGCTTAATTTTCTCAAAATTAAAAATTAGGGTTTTTATGCAATTAACCTCTAAAATTTTCAAATAGGTCAAACTTGGAAATGAAAATTTGAAATTCAAATTGCAATTAATCAGATCTAATAAGGAGAAATTAAAATTAGTGTGTAAGACGTCGGGTTCACCAAAATGTAAAGTGGAAAATTGGACCCTAGTGACTCCCCACCTAGGAGAGAGAAAGCAAGTCACTAGGATGTTTCACTTGGAGGAACTTTACATTCAAAAGAAGGGCTTGAATCCACTAGATCCAAATACAAGAGGAGAAAGGATGTGAATTCAGAGTGGATTGCAAGGGTTGAAGTGTGTTTTGCCCTCTTTTGTAAATAGGAAAGTTGGCTTGTTGACTATGTGGAAAAAAGAGAGAAATTGAGTGAAACGAGGAGCTACCGGTTCGAGATCACACTGTAACTTCAGATTTGAGCTAATTAGACTTATACAGATCTACCTTGCAAATTTGGAGAAAATTCGTCAAGACCGTGGCATCAATGTACATAATCCTCCACAAAATCCGTGAAATGAAAAGGGTTCTTCCATCTCTGCAAATGAAGCCCAAACCTGCTATTACAACTCCACACCTGCAACCTACACAGAAAAGAAGGGGAAAAGGGTTGTGGATAGGGTTTTTCCTTAGTCAAACCTCAGTTGAGGAATCAACCTTGAAAGAAAGTAATTGCAAATGCTTGAATTTAAACAATGAAAATGTATACCTTGTAGATCTGCAACTTGCTGATGATGATTGCTTTGCTTCTTGAATGTAATCACAAGTGTTGCATAAAATGGCATGTAACATGACAAAAATCCTAATAGACCCACATTCTTGCAAATGAATGTTGTAATATTGCTCCAATGGATGAATGAAGAATACTTGAATGCTTGAATGCTTGATAATGAAGACCCTTCGCTTGAATTTCACTTATTATTGTTATCTTGCTCATGTGTCTCCCCAAAAATGAGTGAATTGAATCTCCTTTTATACAAGTCACAAGGATTAGTTTTCAATCATTGAAGGCTGACAAAGAGGAAATGAAACCCCGAAGTTAGATCATGCATAGCAGACCGGGCAAACCCAACATAGGACTACCCTAAGAGGTGGGGACAAGGGTGCCATGCCCCTATCCTATGGGGATAGGGGCACCACTCTTAGATGCAATGATAGTCACAAAGACACTGAGAGGGGGGGGTGAATCAATGTCTAACTAATTAATGGAATATTTTAACTTATTTATAACTTTGCAACACAAATTAATGTATCGGTAAACAAGTAATAATGCAACAAATCATAAATGCACACCATAACACAAGATATTTTGGCAAAGAAACCTGGTAAGGGAAAAACCTCAGTGGGATTTGTGACCCATAATATTTACTCATCAGCCAATATGAATAAATATTACTTACAATAGGGGCCTGCACATGCAGGAAGGCCAATAGCCTAGAGCTCACTACTCAATGAAAGAGTCTCACTGACTACAAAATGGATAATTAAATCCAAGCTAATGTACTACTCAAAATAGCATCTGCAATGCTTGATTCAGTACCGGTTTAAGATCAGTCAGAAACCTTAACCAAAAACCTGTCGATAAATGATATTTCCCTCACATAACCTATCTGCCTTATTACGAAATCTTTTCGCTATCTTTTACATAATACCATGTCAAAAATGACTTATAAGATCTCATACATATATGAGTCTTTACAATACATCATGTTAGCTTAAAGATAATTAATTACATTACAATACAATTCATATAAACAAAACTTGTCTCATGTTGGATGTCGATATGCTTCGTTGCCGGTGTAAACTAGATGTCAATGAATAAACTTGTTGTGCCTGCCGGTGCCGATAGACGATGTCTGCATTGCCGATGAACCTGTAGAATCCTATTACCGGTTGGTTTCCATCAATGACAATATCAACCATTCTCATGTGAGTGTAGAATGCCAACAATCTCCCCCTTTGGCTTTGATGGCAACACTCATGAGAAAAATCCAAAAAACTGTTGTCCAAAAATGAAGTCCAAAACTGATCCCAAAAAAAAGAGTGTGCTCCCCCTAAGCAAGTGATTTCTTCTTTGCATTTTCTTCCATACATTTTTCTCCATACTACTCCCCCTTTGACATAATGACAAAGGATGTCAAAAATAATCAAAGAATACAAAAATTCTACCTCAGCCTATAACCGGTTGTTTATAATTTGAAAGATATCTGCCAATATTAGATTCAGGCTTTGCATGAATTTATTACTATCACAGATAATGGTTTCTGTCTGCTGGATCATGCCGGTCAGATAATGCATCTATTGCTACGGTGATTATTCTCCTTGAATTAATGCTTTAGATAGCTCAACTCGTTGAGTTATAAGACTATCCAATTTTGGACCAAGTTTTTTTTTCAGTTCCCGAGCCTTCAACCTTATCCTTGGTTTTTCCTACTCCAATTTCTCTATCTTCTCTTCAAAAACTGCCATTTTTTGTTCAAAAACTGAGGCAAGTTCTAAAGAACATATCATATTATCTGCTATGTCATCTATCTCCTTTTGTGTTTTCTTAATCTTCTCATCAATGTCTTCAGTTAGGTGGTGAGGCTTGCAGGCATCCTTATATATGTTAGAGTTATCTTATATTAGCTAATAATTATTTATTTAAATATTAGTCTATTAAACTCTATGCTTAAGCTAAACTTAGACATTTAATAAATATTGTAGGTATTTAATACTTATTCTAATTATTAAATACACATTATCCCTTTAGGGTTTCTTTAGGGTTACATATCTTTAGGGTTTCTATTATCCTTTTATAAGGATTGTATTGTACTTGTTCATTAAATTGATTCCCTTTCTGAATGATAATTTTCTTCTTCAGAGCATTTATGCTTTTTTGCTTTATGTGCCTCCATTCTTCTCTTGTGATAGGTATTTTGCTAACAGGTGTTCTTGGGATCTCTGAAGTTGTATTTTCTCAACTTCTTCATGGTATCAGAGTCTACATCTACTGCTGCTTGTTCTTGATTTTTCAAAAGATTTTTTGGAGGAGGGTTTCAAGTTTTTTCAGAGTTTTTTATTGGATCTGGGGTAGCTGTTTTATTTTTATTATTATTTTGGACTCAAACGGACCTCCCCGTTGAGCTCAGAACTCCCCAAAACCCCCCATTTCCATATAAAATTTATCAAATTTTGACAAATTTGGGTTCTGAAATTTTTTCTTTGGTTTTGCCTTTTTTTTTAACAAATTTCAAGAAATTCGTCAAAAAAAATCATTAAAAAAAATTTAGAGCAGTTTGGGAAAAAAAGACCTCAACATTGGCTTCCAAAGGGCGTTTCCAGTCATTTTGATATATAATTCAACCTATTTTGGTGACAAGTGCATCTGGGCCATGATTTTTTCATTGGCATGCTTTACGAGGCACAAAAATCCGTACATTTGTACCTACAAATGCATCAGAAATTTTTCGTCCAAAAAAAAAAATAAATTTTTTTTTAACCATTTTTATGCCCTAAAAGAGGGGTTTTTTATTTTGGCCATAACTTGGTCATGCCGAGGCGCTTTTTCAAAAACTTTATATCTTCAGAAAGCACTTTCCGAGCTCTATCTAGATTTGGAGGTTTGAACTTTTGATTTTGCTTTTTTGATATTGTGTTTTTCTGTCAAAGGAGAGGTTCATTTTTGCACTCCAGGAGACATCACTTGAGCATCCATCCAAACTCCATTTTTTGAAAAATTTATATCATTGGAAAGATTGTCTTGTGTACTTTCCAGCCATACGAGTTTTCTTTCCAGATTCTTCTCCAAGAATTTTTTCTTTAGTTTTTTGCTTTTCAGCACTCTGTGGATATCTTGGTTGTTTCAGGTCCTGGGATCTCTTCTCTAAGTAGGATGTCTCAGTTTTGGCTCTTCTTTTTGTTTCCAGTCTTATTATCATTGTAGCTTCTTTTACGCAAACACACTGAGATAAAGTGCCATCATGCATTGTTTACTTGGGATCTTACGCATCTTGTGCCTTGTTGTACATGCACTACTTGTAAAGTGCAATGAGGGGGTTGATGTTTGCCTTGTTTGTCATCTACCTTTGTCCAGTGAGTGTTCCTTCCATGACATTCACCTCATATTGTGTGTCAAGTGAGTATTCCTTCCATGACACTATGTACTTTCTCTGCACTTTTGATGTTCCTGGTTCTTCGTCATGCAGTTCTTGTTTGTCATTCTTTTCAATGTACCTATCCCTCTCCCTCTTCAGCATTATGGGGAGGTGTGTCCCGTTGGTTCTAATGCTTCCTTGGTTCAATTGATTAGCTCTTCAAGCTTTGGTGTCTCATGCCATCTGTATCTTCAAGTTCAGTTGTTTGTCTTTGTTTGCCATCTGATTCGAGTAGTTTCATTTGAGGGCACTCATGCAGATTACAGTCTTCTCTACCTGGTCATGTTCTATTTCAGCGGAGGTGCTTTAGATCAGCAGTTACTTTTTGACAGTGTTTGCAGCTATTTCTCACTTTAGTGGTGTTCTTCTTGCTTTTCCATCTCTTTTTGGAGTAGAGTTTTTTTCCCACGTGGTTTTCTCTATTTCTCCATTTCATAGAGATTTGGTTGTGATTGGGTACCTCATCAGGCCTTGTTGCTGAGACCCAAATTCACCTTCATCATGTAGTTGCATTTTTTTCTTCTTGCATTTACTTTTATAGCTACTCCCTAAGTTCATCTTAAGGGGGGGTGTTAAAGCTATCTTATATTAGTTAATAATTATTTATTTAATTATTAGTCTATTAAACTCTACGCTTAAGCTAAACTTAGGCATTTAATAAATATTGTAGGTATTTAATTATTAAATACACATTATCCCTTTAGGGTTGCATATCTTTAGGGTTTCCATTCTTCTCTTGTGACAGATATTTGCATGCAGGTGTTCTTGGGATCTCTGAAGTTGTGTTTCCTCAACTTCTTCAATATAATTCTTTGTATTCCAAAATTGTTGAATTAAGTACCGGTAATAAGGAATCAATATGCTTAGTATAGTCCTTGATAGTTTTCTCAAAGAATTCACCTTTTTCTTTATTTACCCTTTCCTTAATGGTTTCTTCATTGATCTTATCTACAGTTAGAAGATTTGAAGCAATAAATTTGGACAATGTGTTCAATTTACCCAAAGAACCATCAATATGATCTAACTTACATGCCGGTGCAATCATTTTCAAAATAGGCAATGCATCATCAATGGCCTTGTATGCCAAGGTGTTACACTCTGTGATCCTCTTAATTGAATCCAAAAGAACATCTGGTACATTTGTAGGTGTAAAATTTGTAGTGGATGTGCTCGGTTCTGCAATAACTTTCTTTTCCACAGATACTTGACCAATTACCTTAACAATTTCTTCCTTGTTACCATCATTTATTTCCTCTTTATTTATAGTTGCTGTTGGTTTCTCACTTTGTGTTATTACCTCTGCTTTTGTTGGTTTCTCAGTCTATGTATGTACCTCTGCATCTGTTGGTTTCTCAGTGTTAGGCTTTTTAGCTTCCGCAGGTATTTCAATATTCTAAGAGTCGGCAGTGTTAACTAGTGACTTAGAGATCTCAATGTTTGTAGCATCAGCTATCTTAACCTCTGCAGTCTCTTTATCCATAACAATATTAACATCCTGTGTATCTACAATCATAGTAAAGAGAATTTCAGAATCCGGATTAGTATCATCATGTGTTATTTCTTCATCCTTCTTATCCAGTTGATTGTTTGTATGTACCGATATCTCTAAAGTTAATGGTGAGGTGTCCTGTGCCGGTGGAGAAAGGCTATCTATGACCTTTATAATAGGTACACTACCAATTTTACTTTTACCTTTATCCTTTTGATATACCTTTGTAAAAGACATCCATTTTTGTCTCTCCCTTTCCTCTTTCTTTTCTTTTTCAACAAAAAATATGTCCCATTTGTCAGCAGTTTCATCTGCTATCTATTTCACTCTTCCAGCCATTAGGCTAACCTGTCGGTGACCACTCATAAAAAGTGATCAGTTGGCTTCAACAATTAGTTCATCAATTTCTTCCCTGGAATTAACAAGGTGAACAACCAACAATGCTTCAACCTTTAATGTTTTATCCAATTCCATAATTGACATTCTTTTACCCTCTAATCTTATATATAAGTCATTAGGCAGATCATCTACAACCTCAATCAAAACTTTCTTGTAGATGTCATGATGAAAAATGATGCTTTCCTCTATTGTGTCCTTATCAGAATCCTTGAATGAATGATAAAGTTTATTCACATTACAAAGATTACCATCTTGAGTAATTTCATTTACCAGTTCCTCTAGTGTAAGGGTATCTGGTGCCTTAGGTTGTTGTTTCTTCTTTGGAGTTAACTTCTTCTTAGGCTCCCTTACAGCTTGATGCTTCTTCCTTAATGTTCTTGTCCTTTTAGGAGAAGGAGAAGGTACCGGTGAGGGTTTCCTCTTCTTCCTTTCAACTCTCTTGAACTCTGCTACCTTACCACTATCTGTATTAGAAGAAGTGACAACTGGTGAAATATGAGCTCCCAGTTCCAGTCTTTCCAGTTCATTAGCAGAAATACCACTTAAGTTCATCACATTTTCCTTAACTTCTTTAGCCATTTTGGATTCATCTCTGATGAATTTTTCTCTCCTTTTTCTCTGCTTTTGCATCTAAACAACACTCTCAATATTCTCAGCATGACCAAAAATTTCTTCTAAAGGTTCCCTTGGTGCATCAAGAAGTGTCTTAGCATAAGCCTCAAGAATATTCAGATTAGCTTCATATCCCATCTCTGTTATCCAAATAGTTCTAGGAGTAACAACTTCCATCCATGTTTCATCTCTTTTGATTACAAAACAAATTTGCTTGTCATACTTATCCACAATACTCTGTGGTATCCTTTCTCTAGCCTTCATTTTAGTTTGGAAGTTTTTGAAGTAGCGTTTTACCATGTCATCACTGTTAGCACCAATGTCGCTAATAGCTTCCTGATATGTCTACCTATTGGGATGTCATATGCAAAGTCCTTGTGACCAATGTCAGGTATCTCCTTTGTGAAGTAAAGCATTAAACACACAAGTAGATTCCCAAAACGGAATGTTCCCTTCTTGTCACCCTTAATCTTTTTCAAGTTATCTAGCAATTGATCCTTAAGCCACTCAAAGATATCAATTTTAGCATGTTTCTTAACCATTTCATATGCACTATGAATACACAAACTAGAAACAAAACTTAACCTATTTGGATGTGTAACTCTGTATCCAAATACCATGCTCACATATTTCACATTTGCATCAGTGATATCTTTAACCCTAAGAGATCTGTTGTCAAATGTAGCACCGGTTAGGTCCATAACACCCTTTTTTGGTATCTTCTTCTTTTTGTTAGGCCTAGTACCCATTGAGGGTAAACCAGTAACTACCTTGAGTGCTTCCTTAGTAATTTTAAAAATAGAGTCTAGCCACATAAACTCCCCATGAACTCTGCTTAGTACAAGACGAACTATCTTATCCAAAAATTCAGGAATGTTCAAGAATTCCAACAAATCCTAAATCCTCAACAATCTTATGCTCTGGCTTGACTAAACCTTGTTCATTAGTTATAACATTTTTGTACATGTTCCTCAAGTCATCTGACCCTAAATTCTTTATGTTGTAGTGAATATAAATCCTCGGGTCTTTGGCAAAAGAAACTCCCTTCGGAATCTTAGAAAAGGCTCCAATGGAATCATCTTGCATAGCAATCTCAGGAATGATTTTAAACATGGGTCTAGGGCGCTTAATATTTTCTACCACAGTAGGGTTTACAATAAATTCAGGTGCATAAGATGAAGATGCCATTTCAAAAGATAAATACCTTTTGACTTGTGAAATCCTTGAATGCCTAAAAACACCTTGTTATTTTTCCTTGGGATACCTTTGCTCTGTTTTTGCGCTCTTTGAATGCTTGGATGCTTGGTGGATTGAAATGAGGGTTTTCACGTGCTTTATAACCAAAACGTTCTTCAACAACATCATTAAATGATTGCCTACTAAGTGAAATCTTAACATATTTGTCGGTAAAGAAGAAATATAACTTCTTACCATTAAATGAGGGTATAATGCATGATTTTTAGTTCTCTACCATACCCTCTAAGGATTACTCCTTAGTTAGATGAAGAATCTCCTACTAGTGGAGGGTTACTATGTTCTACCGGTGTAGAGATAGATTCATCAACTCTCTAATCTCTCTTCTTAATCCATTGTTTTAAAAATTCTTGCTTTATTTTGTTTACTTTTTCCTTTCCTTTCTCATTAGATCCTTTATTGTTCTCCGGTATAGTCTTGCTTCTACAAAATTTTGCAATATGCCCAATCTTGTTACATGCATAAAAAGTTACATTATTCCTCTGAATAGATTTTCAATGTCCTTGATCGGTTTTTGTTCTGCATTGATTAGATAAATGTCCAAATCTACCACAAACATAGAATTTCACATTCATTCTGCAATTTTTTGAGTTATGACCAACTTTATTGCATTTGGAACATTGACCGCTAGGTAAATTTGTATTCTGATTATTTCTAAATCTGCTTTGATTTTCTCTATGACCAAATTTGTAGCAATTAAAACATTTCCCATTAAATTTATAAGCATTAGGTTGTCTTACGGGTTTTCTATGATCTTGATTATTTGCAGTCCTGGAACTTTCTCCATGTTCAAATCCAAGTCCAATTATATCTCCATCAGGTTTTTGTCTTTTCAGCATGTCATCAAGTCTTTCTGAACTTTTCTTGAATTTGTCTTTGTGTTCATTTGCAGTGATCAATTCATTTTATAGAATGCCAATTTGTCTCCTAAGCTCCTCTTTATCATGTTGCATATGAATCAGATCTATCTTTAGCATATCATTCTCATGACAAAGTCTTAGATTTTCATTTACTCCATCATTAAGTCTCCTAGTCAAGTCTTCTTCATTCTTCTTCCTGTCCTCAATATCCTTACATAGCCTCATGGTTAAATCTTGCATTTCATTCCTCATGTTAGTGTTCTCTTGCCTCAACTTCTTTGCAATATCTCTAAGAGTTTCCTTTTCATCATCATGTTTTTGCATTTTCTCATGAAGTTCCTTGCTCTTGTTTTGTGTTATAACCAAGTTCTCCTGAAGTCCTTTAATGAATTCCTGGGCAATCCTCGGATCATCTTCAAGTTTCATTTTCTTCAATTTTTCTACATCAAAATCTTCAAGAGCTCCTTCCAACTGTTTTCTCAAACTCTCTATCAGTGCCAGTTTCAGAATCTTCCTCAAGCTATTAGGATTTTGCAAATATAGGACAAGGCTCCGATACCAATTATTAGATGCAATGACAGTCCCAAAGACACTAAGAGGGTGGAGTGAATCAATATCTAACCAGTTAATGGAATATTTGAACCTATTTATAACCTTGCAATACAAATTAATGTACTAGTAAACAAGTAATAATGCAACAACTAATAAATGCACACCATAACACAAGATATTTTGGTGAGGAAACTTGGTAAAGGAAAAACCTCAGTGGGATTTGTGACCCACAATATTTACTCACTAGCCAATATGAATAAATATTACTTACAATAGGGGCATGCACATGCAAGAAGGCCAACAACCTAGAGCTCATTGCTCAATGAAAGAGTCTCACTAACTACAAAATGGATAATTAAATCCAAGACAATGTATTGCTCAAAATAGAATCTGCAATGCTTGATTCAATATTGGTTTAAGCTCAGTTAGAAACCTTAACCAAAAACCTATCATTGAATGATATTCACTCACATAACCTATCTACCTTATTACAAAATCTTTTTGCTATCTTCTACATAATGCCATGTCAAAAATGACTTATAAGATCTCATACATATATGAGTCTTTACAATACATCATGCTGGCTTACAGATAATTAATTAAATTACAATACAATTCATATAAGAAAAACTTGTCTCATGTCGGGCTGGATGCCGATATGCTTTGTTGTCGGTGTAAACTAGATGTCAATGAATAAACTTGTTGTGCCTGCTAGTGTTGGTAGATGATTTCTATGCTGTCAGTGAACTTGTACAATCCTGTTACTGGCTGGTTGTCATCAATGACAACATCAACCATTCTCATGTGAGTGAGTGTATACTACCAAAATCCACACCCCTGTCTTGCCCTATTTTGGGTCTCGGACAAGGTGTAGAGACAGGAACAGGTCCTAAGCAAGGAGGGGTCCAAGCAGAGAGGAGTCTCAGCGATAAAGGTGAGTGTCATCACCAAAGTGAGGACTTTGAATGTGGTTAAAATTGCAAGAGGCGCAATTTTATGACACTCCAATTACGTTCTCGACTTTAACAATGAATTTGATTAAGAGCCCTTGAGAATGAAAGCTTTTGAATAATGAACTACCTTGTCTCAACAAATCAATAGGAGTGGCCATATTCCTTTATCCAACATTCCTCAGCTAGAAATATCATACTAGGGTCTTTGTTGTCTTGGGTAACCTCCATCCTTTCCCATTATTCCATCAACAATACTTTCTTCCACAGTTACCCTTTCTTAATCTTTGAGGACTTAGTACATTAATCAAAACCAATTCTTGATCCAAATCTTATCTATCAATCGTTGACCCTTAAAACCAAGGTCAAGACTTTATGAAGTCAGATTTAGATAGTTTATACTTTGTTGATCTCTAATTGGTATAGTGCTTGAGAAACTATCTATCTCAAGTAATTTTCTTAATTAGTGTCAATAATTTGGGTTGATCCAAACCCTCATCCTTGTTTAATCTTGCTTAGGAACTTAGCCTATCCTAAGTTTGAGAAGAGTTAATCATGATCAACTACTAATCAAAAGGTCTAGATTTAGCCTATCTTGGTTGTTACTGTGCTCTTGTCTTACATTGTTGATCACTATACCTCACCTAATCCTAATCTAAGGACGAAGATATCATCCAAATCCAACTCAACTTTTCCCTAATCCAAGGACCAAACTTTCATCCAATCCAACCTAATTATATCAAATCAATGCCAAGTCTTTCATTTATCAAACCAAGGTTACTAAGTCCAAATTCTTCATTCTCACCTTACATTCCATCATCATATCTTAACCATTTTAATCTATACCATCTCAATTAAAGTGAGTTCTGCTTGAGCAAGGTGTCCTCGGACCTTACCAGAAAGATTCCTAGGGGTCTTCATCTAATGACAAGCCTAAGTAATAGTACAAAAACAAAAATATCATTAATGATGGAGTGGACAACTCTAAGCATGTCCAAACTATGACTATATGAACCAAACTAACCATCATAAATAACCCATCCAACAACCAATATGATTCCCAAAATTCACCTAAATATTGCAATAACATATTCATCCCTGGCTAATCATCTCATCCCAGCAACCAACCTCAGAAAATACACTCCACTTGCAAAAACCTATTGAGGTTGTCTTTCAAAAGCTCATCAAGGCTGGTATCGTGGTCTTTCCCATGACCTTGTTGGAATTGTGTTGTCATTGATGTCAATCAGTATGGCATGACAACTGGTAGTAGAGATGTATGTGCAACACTACTATGAAGGAGTATGGGATGTGATATCTTGGATATCACCTTGTGTTGCAGAACATCAGTAAGGTGAGGAAGATGACCTCAGAAGTAATGAGTACACAAGTTAGTGCTTAACTTGCATGATAAGATAGAAAGGTGTTTGAGCGGTTGTTTGTGATGAAGAGGTAAAGGCAAGTACTTGAAGGTTCACAACGGATCTATCGGTGAATTGAGGGAATGCCTTAAGTGCATGAGATCATGGTTATGCACTGGACCGACAAAGAAGGCATATTGAGATGCCAGTAAAGAGGAAGTGTGGAGTGTTTGTCACCTTGACAAACCGGTAGAGGAATGAACAAAATTGATCAAGGAGAAGGCAAGGCTAAGTAGATGTAGTCAGAAGTAGAATGACTTGATTGAAGATGGACTCTAGTGAAGATTGATAGCTAGTGTCATCAAGAGTGGTAACCAGTATGTAAGCCCACTAGTAATATGAGCGAGGTGCAGATGTAGATGACTCCCCACTTTGTGGGAATGAGCACACTTTGGATACACATGTCTGGAGACTAGTTTAGGTGTTCCATCGGTAGTATAGGAAAGGGAAGACATGAGGAAGTAACTAGTAGAATGTGAGATACTGGTAGGGTTAGTGAACTGGCAGAAAGGAGGAACTAGTACAATGTTTGGTCGATGATCTTATGTAGACTGACATGAATAGTCAAGGTGGCAGAGCTGGTCAACTTGGATGCCACATGGAATCAAGGTGGCAGACCTACATCAGATGAAGATGGAATGTACACCGATGGGGTAGGTGTAGAGTTGGTCGACTTTAAAGGAGACTGCGAAGCTCAAGGTGAAGTTGCAGAAGTGCACGACTCAAGATTAAATGGACATGAAAGGATCAAGGATAGGTTGATCGAGGAGATCAGAGTAAGTGAAGAAACTCATCATACCATTTATATTGATTGACCAAGATGTATGTGGACAAATTGTTTGCAGGTTGTTGAATAAGGAAGGCGTGTTCTAGAAGTTGCGTTGATGGCAAAGTTGTGCAGATGGATGTCAAAGTGATCAGATCAAGCGAGATTTGATTGGATTTGGTTTTCCTTGAGGATGGTGAGGAAATCCTAACCACCTAGATTTTGAATTGAGCGTTGGTGAGAAAACCTGGCTATAAGAATGAAGGCCAAAGAGATTGTTTGTTGCTGCTAGAGTGAAGAACATTGTCCTACTGCGAAGTGTGATACTTCTGCAAGTAAGAGAAAATTAGCCAAGTGCTTAATGAGCATCTGAGGAGTGAGTGAGAGTGAGGTAGAACCTGGTTGAAGAGTTCAACCACTTGGAGAGAAGAACCAGTAGTGTTCATACCAGAAGAGCATAAGTGAAAGACGCTGCAAAGAAGGTAGACAGAGAACCAATAGAGTGTAGTACCAGTGAAGAGTAGAGAAGTGAGGAGGAGACGCAGTGAGAGAAGTATAGAAGAGAGATGAATCAGTAGGGCTTACCAGCAAAGAAGTAGTAGGTGAAGAGTAGCAAAGAGTTAGTCAGTGAAGCAGAGAAGGTATCTCACCGACAGAGTAATATATATGTAATGGTTGCAAGATTCACTTGTAACAAGACAACTACTTTTGTATTTGATGTTTTCATGGTGAACACTAAGTTTTAGCTCAGTGCAGGGGTTGTAGCTACTTGGGTTCATGCCCTAAAGTCAGGGGTTGGTGCTCCTTTGGGTTGTAGCCCACAAATCAGGTAGGGTTTGCAGCTCCTTGGGTTGGTGCCCTAAACTTTGTAATTGTGTTTTCATTGTGAGGTTGGATTGGAGTAGTAGACTTCAGCAACATTGCTCATTGAGGTTTTTCTCATTTTGGGTTTTCCTCATACATGCTAATGTTATGATATGCCTTTTTGTGTGTGATTGTTTTGAGTTGGTCTCCTCTCTAATCGGTATGTATCCATTGTGTTAGATCCCATAACCATTATACACACATAAGTTAGTTAAGGGTAAAAGATTAAGAACCACTGATTCACCCCCCTCTCAGTGGTGCATTGTGTCTAACAATTGGTATCAGATCTAGGTTCCTAGCTAGACGAGCTTTCTCCAGCTTAGGTAGATTTTGGCCTAAGGACACAATGGTTTGTTTAGTGTCAATCCCTGCTCCAATGTTTGATGGTTCAAACTATGCTATCTGGAGTTGTAGAATGGAAGTCTTTCTATCCTCCCTAGGTTATGATGTCTGGATGGTAGTTGTAAATGGTCTTCCTAGGAATACTAGTCCTCCCATCGGATTTGGAAATGAAAGAAGATGCATATGTAATGGAGAAGCCATGAAGGCCATATTCAATGGGCTCACCAGTGATATCTCCTCACAGATTGACAAATGCAAAAGAACAAAGAGTATATGGGAAAGATTGAAGAAACTATATGGTAATGAACCCTACACTACTGGATCAATGTGTGGAAGTGAGATAAATAATACAGTTGATACATGTCTAGATGATGAAGGAAGATCCACTAGAATTTGCAATAATGATGAAGAAGGAAGCCACCTCTTCATGGCTCAAGAATCAGATGATGAGGTGCAGACATCTAGGAGTGTTAAGGAAAACATATCCCATAGACATGATCTATTTGGGAGTGAAGGAGAAGAAGAGGATGAAGCAAAAGTTGATCTTGAAGGAGATCTTGTAAATGCACTTGAAGAACTCAGTAGAGTGAGAAGGGAATACAAGCTATTAAAAAATGCTACTATAGTAGAGAAAAACCAGTTGAGAAAAAGCCTTGAAGAATCTAAGAAAAGCATCTCAGAAATGAAGTCTCAGGCAGAAGACACCAAGGAATGACGATGTGAAGATCTATCATCCAGGCTAGAAGTGAAAAATGAAGAATGTCTGCAATTGGTTGCAGAAATGGAGGCTCTCTGCAGTAACCTTGAGAAATGTCAAGATGAGCTCAAGGTAAGAATCTAGTTTGATGGCAATAGTGATGCCTTGGACAACCTACTGAAGAAACATAAGCATACCAGGTATACAAAAGGTTTAGGAAGTGGTGTCGGTGAATGTTCCACTAGCAAGAATGTCCCTCACAATAACATTCTATTTGTTTCCTCAAATGGAGAAAACAAAGGCCAAACCTTCACTATGGGAAATGCTCCCCAGAAGAAGGTTGCTTTAAATAGAACTAGTGAGGACTTGCATACAAGAAAGGAGACTGGTGCTACAAGAAGAAGAAATAATGCAGATCCCAAAGGAAAGGGGAACATGGGAGAAGTAAGCTTCACCAGAAGAAAGAGAATGAGAAAGCAACAAAGAAGACCTCCGACCAATAGAGGACAGAAAAATGATACCACCCACAGGGCAAGGAAAGTGTGGGAGAAGAAGTGACCAGTTGGAAGAGCTAGACAAAATGGACAACCAAGGATCATTCTCAAAGAAGCAGAAATGGAGATGCTAAACTGATAAGATCTCCCCATGCATGACATAATAAATTTGTAAATAAAATGCCATCATTTACTAGTTATTGCTGTGCATGCAATACTTATGGCCATAGGGAAAAGGAATGTAGAAAGAAATCTAGAAATAATAATATAGGATCTCATAGAAAACATGCATATGAGCAAAATGTATCCAGGAGTAGATACATGCATGTCCTTTCTCCCGATTATGCAAATGTTGTTTGTCATAACTATAATGGTCTTGGCCATAGAATGTTTGAATGTAGGAAGAGGAACCTACAGTCACAAGGAGGCCGGTAAAACAACTATGCTCTATAGAAAAGTGGATATAGAGCATTTGGAAATCAGAGACCTCCAAGGAACCAAAGGAGAAACATCCCTGCAGGAGCAAGAGGTCCATCGGTTTTGGCTGCCAGCAATAGCAACATGACCAGAAGAAGATGGTCAAACTGGTATGTCAAGAGATTCCCCAATCATGAAGTTAGGATGGATGTTGTGTGATACTATAGCACTACTTCTGGCTATGATGGAAAATCAGGAAATGGAAGGACACCTCAGTAGAAGAAGGAAAGACCTACTCCCCAGTCTGAAAATGGGAAGAAGAATGAGATTAAGTAGGTATGAAGGAAGAAGACCATGGACTGGCACTATGCACTCTTTGTACAGGTGATATCTCCTAAAGCCTAAAGGAGATGCAAAATCTTAGGGGGATAAGTACATTGAATTTATTATTCAACCCCTTAGTGAAGAAGGCAACATGGAAGAACATGTTGTTGCCAGTATGAAAGAAGAAAATGTAAAGATAAGTGTGTGTAGATGTTGCCTTAACTACACACCTACAAATCAGTAATGGATCACTACTGCATGTGTCAAGAAGTGGAGGCTAACAACTGGCATCAGATGTTAACTGGTATGTGGAGGATGTTATCAGCATGTATTCTAATAGTTACTTGCAGGTTATGTAAGACAATGAAATTGGAAGTTCATTGCATTAGCCCCGGTAGCATGGAATGTGGAGTTCATGTCTCAAGTGGTATTAAAAAAGACCTGATTGACATATGTTGGCCCCATGGTTGTTCATGTAGTATTGCATATCTTTGGGCTAACTAGTTTGATTCTTGGAATGATGATGTCATTGTATGGCATTGTCTAATTTTAGGTCATGTCATGAGTTGTGGTGGATACAATGGAGTTGAAGGATCATCAGATGATCTGATATGCACAACTAAAGCTATATATGGTGGAGATTGGAGTCTTGGTATTGTAACTAACTGGAGATAAGGACCTGAGATGTATGACTCAGGGGGAGTTCAAGTGCTCATGATGCAGAGCTGGCATGCTTGAACTTGTATGGATACTGACTGCCTAAACTATAGGATATGGAAATTGCAGTGAGTGTACCTTGGATGGTTATGGGTATCTACCTATCTTCTAGTTGGTTGTTTTCAAGGTACAATCACACTTGATTCTATAGAAATTTGGGATCAAACAGGAGGTATTGGAGGTTGACTGGCAAGTGAGTAGTATTAACTAACACATTAACAATTGGTATCAATCCTTTTGCAAATTGAGTGCTCTATCAAATAGTATCACACTTGCATACTCAATTTGTGTTAGTTGATGGTTAAGTTCCCCATCTCAAGTGTTGTGACTTGAGAAGATGTAACAACCAGTGATAAGATAACAAGTGGTATCAAAGGAAGTGTTACATCAAATGAAGACAAAGGAGGAGAAAGATTTCTATCAGAGATTGGTCAATTAATAGGAGAAATGATATCTTGATAGGGCCCTTTGTCATTGTTGTAGCATGCTGGATATTACATGTGTTGACATCAATGCCAAAGGAAGAGATTTTTGGCATTGTGTTGTCATTGATTTCAATCGGTATGGGATGACAACTGGTAGTGAAAATGGATGTGCAACACTGCTATGAAGGAGTACAGGATGTGATATCTTGGATATCACCTTGTGTTTCATAACACTGGTAAGGTGAGGAAGATGACCTCAGGAGTCACAAGTACACAATTTAGTGCTTGACTTGCATGATAAGATAGAAAGGTGTTTGAGTGGTTTTTTGTGATGAAGAGGTAAATGCAAGTACTTGAAGGTTCACATCGGATCTATCAGTGAATTGAGGGAATGCCTTAAGTGCGTGAGATCAGGGTTATGCACTGGACCGATAGAGAAGGTATGTTGAGATGTTAGTACAAAGGAACTGTGGAGTGTTTGTCACCATGAAAAACTGGTAGAGGAATGAACAAAATTGATTAGGGAGAAGGCAAGGCTAAGCAGATGCAGTCAGAAGTAGAATGACTTGATTGAAGATGGATTCTAGTGAAGATTGATAGCTAGTTTCATCAAGAGTGGTAACCAGTATGTAAGCCCAACGAGTAATATGAGCAAGTGCAGATGTAGACGACTCCCCACTTTGTGGGAATGAGCATGCTTTGGATATAGGTTTAGGTGTTCCACCGACAATATAGAAAAGGAAAGACATGAGGAAGTAACTAGTAGAATGTGAGATACTGACATGGTTAGTGAACCAGCAAAAAGGAGGAACTGGTAGAATGTTTGGTCAATGATCCTATGTGGACCAACATGAATAGTCAAGGTGGCAGAGCTAGTTGACTTGGATGCCACATGCAATCAAGGTGGTGAACCTACATCAGATGAAGATGGAATTGATGAATAATCATGAACAACAGATACCCCAACCGGTACTAAGAGGGGGGGTGAATCATTACAAATAAAAACTCTCCCAACAACTTATCTAGCTAAAGCAAAACCAACTGGATATCACCATTACTAAACTTAACCATGGCAATACAGGTTAAACATAGTAAGACATCATATACCATAAACATATGCATGTGGTATACTAGAAATATCATAACCTATTAACCATATACTTCATAAACATCACATGAAAAATGCATAACACATAACACACAAATTTTTCACATGGAAACCGAAATGGGAAAAACCACGGTGGGGATGAATACCCACAAGCTTGTTTTGAACTATTTTGAAGCTTGCCCTATTAGGAGCCTAGTGCAATTAAAGACTTGACAATAAGGTTATGCTAGGAACTGATCCTATTAGAGATCACCCAGTTAAGGGATGGGTATATACCCTGTTAAAGGTTGAAACCCTGTTAAAGGTTACCTCGCTAGAGGATTTAAAGAGCTCAATAATCTTGAGTCGCCTGGTTACAAGTTTTAAAATAAGCCTATTAAAGCTACCTAGTAAATGGATTTTCCAACTGTTGAAATGGTTAAAAGACAACAGGTAAAAATTTTGATCTCATAATAGCACTACATGCCAAGGTAGATCCTTTTCATTTCCTCTACTTTGCAATCACACTCTGTAGTTTTCCACTCATTGGTCTAGAAAGTATCTCATCACTTGGATACACACAACATTTGCCAACAACTTTACAATAAAAAACATCACCGACCTTATAGACAACAGTTAGGTCGGTAGTATAAACCCTAAACCCTAAGCATCTTAGGTTTACAACACAAGCAGTCCAATCATGACCATCCAAACACATTGCATAGAGCATTATAATTTCAAATAGATCACAAGACAATCTGCATTGCTCATTCTTCACCGCACATGGGAATCCATAACCCATCATGCTTTCTTCTCATACCACTAAGAAGAATGATCATTCCCGAGGTAGACTCCAAACACGGTCAATATTATCATACCTCAATCCTTTATGCACACAAGGCTGACATGGCACATCAATCTCATTCACATCTCTTAGCTAACTCATCACAAAATATCATCGGTTGCATCGCACAAGCTGGATCATCAAACCAATAACCATAGAGCTAAGACTACCAATTGGTAGTCACACTTAGTGAAACCCTGACACCGGTTCACTACATCTCTTCATACCTCTTCATACCAGTTCACCAACTTCTTTCAATCTGCATAAGGGTTCACTTACACTTATTGACATCAATGACAACATACATTATCATCATATCAACATGTTGGTTCATCATATGCCAATGATATCCAACAATCTCTCCCTTTGGCATTGATGGCAATACTCAGTGTCACATTGCAACTGGAAACCACATAGATTGGTGTATCCGCATTATCAGATATCTTCACCCCATACATCAGATATCTTCTCCCCATACATCAAATATATTCTCCCCCTTTGACAACAATACCAAAGTGGAGGCACAAGCTTCCAAAATCTACTATGATGCTCCCCTAAGGAGTAGCATCCTTCAACACATCAATCCTGAAAGATTTGTCACTGTAGTACTTGACTGATGCGGAGCACACAACTTTACTTGATTTCATGAAGGGGCAGAACCCCTAATTCACCTCTTAAATAGGTAAATGTCATCTTTGGTAAGGGCTTAGTAAATATATCTGCTAGCTGCTCCTTACTGGAAACATGTTGTAGTACAACCTCCTTATTCTGAACTTTCTCTCTCAAGAAGTGATATTTAAGCTCAATATGCTTAGTTCTAGCATGCAATACCAAATTCTTGGAAATATTTATTGCACTTGTATTATCACAAAATATACACTAGTTCAGATATAGGTACTTTGAAACCTTCCAATACATGCTTCATCCAAATTGCTTGAGTGCAGTTCATAAATGCTGCCACATATTCTGCTTCAGCTATAGATTGGGAAATACAACTTTGCTTCTTACTTGTCCATGATACTAATCTTCCACTGAGAAAGAACGCTCCACCAGTTGTTCTCTTCCAATCATCCACATTACCTCCCCAATCGACATCAGTATATACCTTGAGATTATAGTCACCATTATATGGATACCACAATCCATAATCAACTGTTCCTTTCAGATATCTAAGAATCCTTTTGATAGATACCAAGTGGGATTCTCTTTGACATTTTTGAAAATGAGCTACTATGCCCACTTCGTGAGCAATATCTTGTCTGCTATGCACCACATAGTACAGTTTACAGATCATTGACCGGTACTCTTTTTCATTCACCAATGCTGAATCATCTTCCTTAGCCAGTTTACAGCCAGTCACCATTAGTGTACCAACTGGTTTTCTTTCCTCCATGCCAAAAGTCTTTAATACTTCTTTGACATACTTGGACTGGGTAATACAAATACCCTTTTTCATTTTCTGAATCTGTAAACCAATGAAGAACTTTATTTCTCCTATCAAAGACATCTCAAACTCTTTCTTCATTTCATCTGCAAACATATGACTCATTTTATCATCTCCTCTAAAGATTATGTCATCCACAAACACTTCACAGATCAGAATCTAATCACCTTCTGATTTCAAGTAGATGTTGCTATCTTAACTTGTTCTCTGAAATCTAATCTTCACAAGATGAGAGTGTAGTCTTTCATACCATGCCCTAGGTGCCTGTTTTAGTCCATACATGGCTTTGTGTAATCTACACACCACGTCACTATCTTTTGATAAGGCAAACCCTTCTGGTTGCTCTATATACACATCCTCTTCTAGGATTCCATTTAGACAAAAAGATTTCACATCCATCTAATAAACCTTAAATCCCTTAAATGTTGCAAATGCAAGTAGAATTCGAACACCTTCTAGTCTAGCCACAAGAGAAAAGTTTTCTCCACAGTCTTCTCCCTCCTCCTAAGTGTATCCCTTGCATACAAGCCTATCCTTGTTCCTTACAATAGTGCCTTCTTCATTTAACTTATTCCTGAAGACCCATTTGGTACCTATGACATTTGAATGTTCTGATCTGGGGATTAAAGACCATGTCACATTCTTTTCTATCTGGTCTAGCTCCTCTTCCATTGCTTTAATCTAGTCTTCATCTATAAGAGCTTCTCTTGAAGTCTTGGGTTCAAATTTAGAAATCATGCAAGATTTTTCTTTCACTTTTCTTGTAGTGAGTATCCCTAATCTTTGTCTCCTATGATTTGCTTTGAATCATGATGCAACTTCACATATCTAGAAATGATTCTATCCTGATCTGCTAGCTTTTCTTCTTCTTCTTCACTAACTTCTTCTTCTCTCACTGCAGCTTCTACCGGTATAGGAACACTGAGATATTTCCAAGTTTCTTTCTTTACCGGTTCCCAAAAGGCTACATGTGGTTCATCTTCCACTTCTTCGCTGCATATATCCTCAGGTTCCTAAGGGGATTCGTCAACCTTGACATTGATAATTTCAACAATTTTCTGAGTTCTATTGTTGTAGCACTTGAGAGCTTTTCCCTTAGTGGAATATCCTAGAAATATTCCTTCATCACATTTTGCATAAAATTTTCTCAAATGCTCACCTCTCTTGATATAGCACTTACTACCAAACACTTTAAAGTAACTCACAGTGGGACTTTTCCCGATCCAATACTCATAAGGGGTTTTATCTTTGCCTTTCTTGATGAGTACCCGGTTCATAGTATAGACTGCAGTGCTCACCGCTTCTCTCCAAAAAGTGTGAGCAACTTTTCTTTGGATCAACATTGTTCTACCCACTTCAACTATAGTCCTATTATTTCTTTTTGCTATGCCATTCTGTTGAGGTGTCCTTGGGGAAGACAACTTCCTCTTGATATTGTTATCTTCACAGTACTTATTGAATTCATCAGAAGTGAATTCTCCTCCTTGATTAGTTCTCAGACATTTTATCTTTTTACCACTTTCTTTCTCTACTAATGTTCGGAAAGCTTTGAACTTTCCAAATACTTAAAACTTGTCTTTTAAGAATGTGACCCACATCATTCTTGAGCAGTCATTAGTAAGAATCATAAAATACCTATCTCCCTGAATACTTCTAGTTTTCATAGGACCACATAGATTAGTATGCACAAGATCAAGTAAATTTTTTGCTGACAAAGACTTACCTTTAAAAGTTGAGGAAGACATCTTCCCAAGTTGACATTCTCTGCACAAAGAATTCTCAAGTTTGTTCAGCAAAGGTAATCCTCTTACCGCCTTGATCTTACCAGCTTTAACAATGTTGTCAAAGTTCATATGACATATCCAACTATCATCAAACTTATCCATTAGACACTGACTTATCTTGGCATTCAACTGAAATAGGTTACCTCTGGTCTACTTACTGGTTGCAATAACTTCACCACTCTTCCCAATTATACTGCAAATTCCACCTTTGAATTCCAGAACTAATCCTTTGTCATTCAACTGAGCAACACTCAACAGGTTATGCTTAAGACCTTCTACCTAGTAGACATCATCTGCACTGCTCTTTCCATTTAGTGAGATGGATCCTTTACCTTTCACCAAGCATGGTGCATCGTTGCCAAATCTGAAAATACCTCCATCATATTCTTCCAGAGACAGAAACTTTCTCCACTCACCAGTCATGTGGTGAGAACAATCACTATCAATTATCCACTCATTAGAGTTGTCAATGCGAGAGACAAATGCTTTCTTGTCTTATACTTCTTCCTTCACTGCTACAAACACTATGTCTTCATTTTATTCATCTTTTGATTCTTCATCAGTGACACCTTCATCCACAACAACTAGACAATTTCTTATGTTTCCTCCTTTATACTTTCTAAACCTCTCCAGTTTATCCTTATTGTCATTGTTAGGAAAATTAATAGCTATATGCCTTATCTTGTTCTAGGAAATATATTTCAAGGGAAGTTTACCTCTATACTTTCCAATTCCCTTCGGAAGTCTTTTAGCAAGAAGAGCTTGAAAATCCATTAGAATCTCTTCATCATCCATATCTTTGCATTGTCTAGATTCATAACTGGTACTAGTTTCTTTTCCTTTTCTAGATGGTACAGTATATGCTTTAAAGGCTGACTCAGTCTTCTGAACACTACCATCATAGCTATTAAACTCATATGCAGTTAACATTGCAATGATACAATCTAAGGATACCTTGGTCTTATCAATAAACCTTAGTTCCTTGATAGTAGGAACTCTGATTGCATAGATTGGTAACAATGATCTAAGGACTTTACTAACAACAGTGGTATCATCAATAGTTCCACTAGCACTTTTGATATCACCAACCATAGTCTTAATCCTAATACCATACTACTGAATGGTCTCACCTTCAACCATCCTCATATCCTCAAATTTACCTCTAAGGCTTTCTTCCTTAGCTTGCTTTACATGCTCATCACCACCATAGATGTTTTCCAATGCATCCCATACATCCTTAGGTGTGTCCTTGTCTTGTACATCAATAAACTCAATGTCTAATAGGCTGTTGACAAGGGCTTCCATGACTTGCCCATTTTCCTAGATTTCTCTCTTCTGATCATCAGTCAGAGTGTTAGTGGGAGTAACAAAGGCATTCTCAACATAGCTCCAGTGTTGAGCACCCATACTCTTGATGTAAATCTTTATTCTGTCCTTCCATATCTTAAAGTTATCTTTATTGAACTTAGGACCTTCCCTCTTCATCATTACAGTAGGATCTTTTACCTCAAGTGGTTAAGCTTATATCACCGAGTACCTGGAGGTGCTTCAATACCAATTGATGAATAATGATGAACAACAGATACCCCAACCGGTACTAAGAGGGGGGGGGGTGAATCAGTACAGA
Organism: Cryptomeria japonica; assembly: GCF_030272615.1. Taxonomy (NCBI): domain Eukaryota; kingdom Viridiplantae; phylum Streptophyta; class Pinopsida; order Cupressales; family Cupressaceae; genus Cryptomeria; species Cryptomeria japonica. Next base: position 177,432,048 of record NC_081413.1, on the reverse strand, counting down.
TAAAAACTCTCCCAACAACTTATCTAGCTAAAGCAAAACCAACTGGTTATCACCATTACTGAACTTAACCATGGAAATACAGGTTTAACATAGTAAGACATCAGATACCATAAACATATGCATGTGGTATACTAGAAATACCATAACCTATTAACCATATACTTCAGAAACGTCGCATGAAAAATGCATAACACATAACACATAACACAAAGATTTTTCACGTGGAAACCCAAATGGGAAAAACCATGTTGGGGATGGATACCCACAAGCTTGTTTTGAACTCTTTTGAAGCTCGCTCTGTTAGGAGCCTAGTTTGGTTAAAGATTTTACAATAAGGTTCTGCTAGGAACCGGTCCTATTAGAGATCACTCGGTTAAGGGATGGCTATATACCCTATTAAAGGTTACCTCACTAGAGGATTTGAAGAACTCAATGATCTTGAGTCACCTGGTTACAGGTTTTACAATAAGCCTATTAAAGCTACCCGGTAAAGGGATTTTCCAACTATTGAAATGGTTAGAAGACAACAGGTAAAACTTCTAATCTGATAACAACACTACATGCCAAGGTAGATCCTTTTCATTTCCTCTACTCTGCAATCACACTTTGCAGTTTTACACTCATTGGTCTGGCAAGTATCTCATCACTCGGATACACACAACATTTGTCGACAACTATATAATAACAAAAATCATTGACCTTATAGACAACAGTTAGGGCAGTAGAATAATCCCTAAACCCTAAGCATCTTAGGTTTACAACATAGGCGGTCCAATCCTGATTGTCCAAACACATTACATAGAGCATTACAGTTTCAAACAGATCACAAGACAATCTGCATTGTTCATTCTTCACCACACACGGGAATCAGTAACCCATCATGATTTCTTCTCATACCACTAAGAAGAATGATCATTCTCAAGGTAGATTCCAAACATGGTTGATCTTCTCATACCTCAATCCTTCACATGCACAAGGTTGACATGGCACCTTGACCTCATTCACATCTCTTAGCTAACTCATCATAGAGTATCATCAGTTGCATCACACAAGTTGGATCATCAAACTGATAACCATAGAGCTAAGACTACCAACTGGTAGTCACACTTAGTGAAACCTTGACACCGGTTCACTACATCTCTTCATACCTCTTCATACCGGTTCACCAACTTCTTTCAATCTGCATACTGGTTCACTTACACTTATTGACATTAATGACAACATACATTATCATCATATCAACATGTTAGTTGATCATATGGCAATGATATCCAATAGGAATGTACACTGATGGGGTAGGTGTAGAGTTGGTTGACTTTAAAGGAGACTATGAAGGTTGAGGTGATGTTACAGAATTACACGAATTGAGATTAAATGGACAAGAAAGGATTGAGGATAGATTGATCAAGGAGATTGGAGTAGGTGTAGCAACCCATCATGCCATTTATGGTGATTGACCAAGATGTATGTAGACAGATTGTTTGCAGGTTGTTGAAGAAGGAAGGCATGTTCTGGAAGTCGTGTTGATGGAGAAGTTGTGTAGATGGATGTAAGAGTGATCAGATCGAGTGAGATCTGATTGGATTTAGTTTTTCTTGAGGATGGTGAGGAAACCCTAACTTGCTGGATTTGGAATTGAGCATTGGTGAGAAAACCTAGCTATAAGAATGAAGGCCAAAGAGATTGTTTGTTGCTGCTAGAGTGAAAAACATTGTGCTACTGCGAAGTGTGATACTTCTGCAAGTAAGAGAAAATCAGCCAAGTGCTTAACAATCATCTGAGGAGTGAGTGCAAGTGAGGGAGAACCTAGTTGTAGAGTTCAAGCAGTTGGAGAGAAGAATCGGTAGTGTTCATACCAGAAGAGTAGAAGTGAAGGAAGCTGCAGAGAAGGTAGACAGAGAACCAACAGTGTGTAGTATTGGTGAAGAGCAGAGCAGTGAGGAGGAGACTCAGTGAAAGAAGAACAGAAAAGAGATGAACCAATAGGGCTTACCAGCAAAGAAGCAGCAGGTGAAGAGCAGTAGAGAGTTAGTCAGTGAAGCAGAGAAGGTATCTCACCGACAGAGTAAGATATATGTAATGGTTGCAATATTCACTTGTAACAAGACAACTACTTTTGTATTTGATGTTTTCATGGTGAACACTGAGTTGTAGCTCCCTGGGTTGGTGCCCTAAAGTTAGGGGTTGGTGCTCTTTGGGTTGGTGCCCTAAAGTCAGGGGTTGGTGCTCCTTTGGGTTGTAGCCCATAAATCAGGTAGGGGTTGTAGCTCCTTGGGTTGGTGCCCTAAACTTTGTAACTGTGTTTTCATCATGAGTCTATATTGGAGCAGTAGACTCCAACAACATTTCTCATCAAGGTTTTTCCCATTTTCGATTTTCCTCATATATGCTAGTGTTATGAGATGCCTTTTTGTGTGTGATTGTTTTGAGTTGGTATCCTCTCTAACCAATATGTCTCCATTGTGTTAGATCCCATAACTGGTATACACACATAAGTTAGTCAATTGTAAAAGATTAAGAATCATTGATTCACCCCCCTCTCAGTGGTGCATTTTGTCTAACAAACCCATCTATATTAACCCAACCAACCAAAACCTTGATGCTATAATGAAAACAAATATTGTGATTACCATCATGTCCAAGGTCATGATACAAGGAAATGCATGAAACTTAAGAACTATAATTAGGACCTTATTGACAAGGGTGATGTTGAGGTCATGATTGCAAAGCCCAATAATTCCAATGATACATTTAAAATGTATCAGGACCCCTTTCCTAAGCATGGCAAGGACAGAGGATCATCATCTCATTCGGTACCCTATGACTATACCAATGCCACTAGATGTGACTACCTGGTAGGATGTATTGAGCTTGTCAAAAATCATGTTAATACCATAACTATCCAAGGAGTCGACCCCGCATCTATACCTCATAGGGAAAGGGTAACGATTTAGGGAGTCCCTCCTCCTTAGTATTCACCAAACCAAACCAAACCAAACCAAGCAAAAATAGTCATCCAATATTTTTCACTATCAAATATGTCCCCTGCAAATGATTGTAATGTCACCACCCATTGAGGGTGAATAAATATTCAAGAAGCTCATCCTCCACTGCTAGCTTCCACATCATTTGCTAATTGTTATAACATCCTTCATCACCTTGGTAAGATGCCTGCATAGATATCCATCCTTGAGCTTCTCAAGAACTCACCCATCCATGAAGAGATCCTTGTAAAGGCCCTACTAGAACCACTTCCACCCAGTCAAAGATCAAGGTCAAAGTGATTAACAATAGATGTGGAGAATATACCCTTCAAAATGAATTTTATGTGGGACATCTCCCTTCTTCTCCTAATTACTATGGTAGGCCCAAAGAAATTGAGATTCAGAAGAAACCTACCACACAATGTAATAAAATCACATTCCAACAATGGGGACCACTTGATGAGGAAAATATCAAAACTAATGTGACCTCCTGGCTCTACAAATAAGAGAATGAGGCACCTATAGACATTCCCAAAGAAATGTATCCAAATGTTGGGCAAGGTCATTGATGTCACAACTTGTAGCATTTAATTTCTTTTCAATATCAAATCAGGTGTGTCTTCAAGCTATCTACAATAGGGATTTGATTAAGGTAGGGGATTTTTGTATAATAAAATAGAGACTTACATTCGGTCATGCTCTGTTAGAATCTTTTAGGATCTTTTCTCTATGGATGGATTCAAAGTCTAAAGATATTCTATCATGAGGGATTCACTGGCTAGGCAATATTATATCACGTATATTCATATTGGGGGATTTAATATCCCAAAAATGAGGGTGCAATATATTGCCTATTGATGAAAATAAGGGGGTTTTAAATTTTGGGTATGAAAATATAGAATATTTGGTGAAAATAGAGGGGCTTTTAATTTGGGTTGTGTATTGGGAGGGAGTGACAAAAAAGATGTTTAGGGAAATATTTTTTGAAAATAGAAGGATTCTTTAGTATGTCATGAACGCACGTGCTATAACCCAAGTTCATTAAGGGAAGCCCCAATCTATTGTAAGAACTAAGTATAAAAAGACTTAATACTATCCTAAAGAGGACTCTAGCATTTGTATCAAAAGTTAAATAGGACACAATTAGAATGTTGTTGTTGGCATTATGTTTTCATTGATGTCAACCGGTATGGGATGACTACTGATATGAGAGATGTATGTGCAACACTGTCATGAAGGAGTAAAGAATGTGATATCTTGGATATCACCTTGTGTTGTAGTACACCAGTAAGGTAAGAAAGATGATCATTGGAGTCACCGGTACACAGGTTTGTGCCTAACTTGTGTGGATGGAATGGTAAGGTTACCGATGCCGGCATAGTGTATCACCAAAAAGAAGAGTATGTCAACTAGCAAGTGAAGTGTTGACAATAAGCACAATGTTTGGATGGTATTTGTGATGAAGAGGCAAAATGTTACCTAAGTCACATCAACACCGAAAGAGAAGAGTGAACAGGTCACTGATATGCTGTGAGGTTGCATAACAGCAGGACTCCCACCGGATGAAGATGCAGTCATCATGAGAAGCGATGACTGATAGTGAATGTGCTCAAACCAGATCTACCAGTGAATTAAGGGAATGCCTTAAGTGCATGAGAATAGGAATATGTACCAGATCGACAAAGAAGGTACATTGAGTTGCCAGAATAGATGGTGTGTGATGTGTTTGTCATCTTGACAAAATATTTATGATATGGTTCAATCTGATCAAGGAGAAGGCAAGGTTGAGTAGATGCAAATAGAGGAATGTTGTCTGACTGAAGATGGAGTCTGGTGAAGGTTGATGACACTACGTCATCAAGAGTGCTTACTGGTATATAAGTGCACTGGTAATATGAGCAAGGTGTAGATGAAAAAGTCCTCCCACTTCATGGGAATGTTCATGATTGGGATAGACATGTTTGGAGACTAGTTTTGGTGTTCCATCGATAGTTCAGCAAAGAGAAAACATAAGGAGTTAACCGGTAGAATGTAAGATATCGACAGGATTAGAAAACCGGTAGAGTGTTTAGTCGATGATCCTATCTAGAATGACATGAAGAGTCAAGCTGGCAGTTGGTCGACATGGATGCAACATGGAGTCAAGGTGGTGGACCTGCATTTCGATGAAGAAGGAATGTACACCGACAGGGTAGTTGCAGAGTTGGTCGACATTAATGGAAGATCCCACAATTCATGGGACGTGTTGCAGAGCTGTCACAGAGGTTTGCAACTCAAGGTCTGAAGGACAACTTAGGCCAGCTAAGAGTGATTGAAGAGATTGAGGCAAATGAAGGAAAAAACAAGACCGATCTTGCTATTTGACCAAGAGATTAGCCAATAGGGAAAAAGTAGATCGCTAGAAAAAAAGGCATGATCAAGAAGGCGCGTTAATGGAAGAGGTGTGCAGTTGGCTATCAAGGAGATCAGATTAGGTAAGATGTGATTGGATTTAGTTTTCCTTGAGGATGATGAGGAAACCCTAACTGCCTAGAATTTGAATAGGATTTTAGTGGGAAAACCAAGCTATAAATATTAAGGCCAAAGATATAGTTAAGTTGTTGCTAAATAGAAGAATAGTGTGCTTCTGTGAACTGTATTACTTCTACATGTGAGAGCAAATTAGGCAAGTGCACAAAGCATATCTAAGAAGAGATTGAGTGTGAGGGAGAATGAGGTTGAACTGTTCAATCAATTGCAAAGTAGAACCAATAGTGTCCATACCAGAAGAGCAGAAGATAAGGAAGCTACAGAGAAGGAAGACAATAAAATGGCAAAGTGTTGTACCAGTGAAGAGAAGATAGTAAGGTGGAGATCTAGTAGAGAATAAGAAGAGGAGAGGTGTACCAATAGAGTTTACTAGTAGTTAAACAATAGATGAGAGCAGTAGAAGAGTGAGTCAGTGAAGGAGAGAAGGTGTCTCACCAACAAAGTAAGGTATATGAAATGGTTACAAGATAACTACTTTTGTATTTAATGTTTTCCTTTTAATCACTGAGTTGTAGCTTGGTGTAGGGGTTATAGCTCCTTTGGGTTGTATCCCATAAACAAGTTAGGGGTTGGTGCCCTAAATTAGAGTTGGTGCTCCTTGGGTTGGTGCCCTAAATCAGCGGTTGTAGCTCCTTCGGTTGGTGCCCTAAACATTGTAATAGAGTTACATTGTGAGACTAGATTGGAGTAGTAGTCTCCAGTAGCATTGCTCACCAATTTTTTTTCCATCTTGGTTTTTCCTCGTACATACTAGTGTTATGTCATGCCCTCTATGTGTGTTTGCATTTGTGTTGGTTTCTCTAATAACTGGTAAGTCTGCATTGTGTTAGATCCCATAACCGATATTTACATCTAGGTTGTTAAAGGGAAAATATTGAGAACCATTGATTCACCCTCCTCTCAGTGGTACATTGTGTCTAACAGTTGTAAGGTGTGTTCCCTTGGTCTCCTTGTGATGTGTAGCATAAGAGATGGGTTTGCAACATGGCTTAACTACCTCCCGTGGATTCTATGTGTCACACGGTTGTATTAGGCATTAAAAGGTCAATCTTTTGGTGCAATGACAACCATGTTTCCAACAAGTGGTAACAGAGCTTGGTCATGGATTCAAACCCCTCGCTTGCACTAGGGGGGATTTTTGCAAGGTGTGTGCCCTTGGTCTCCTTGTGTTGTGTAGTGCAAGTGACAGGTTTATGACATGGCCTAACCACCTCTCGTGGATTCTATATGTCACACGGTTGTATCGGGCATTAACAGGTTGATCTTTTGGTGCAACAACAATTGTGTTTCCAACACATGATTAATTCATGAAATTACCTATTTAAAACTAAGACACTTCAAAATTTAAATTCTAATCTATGTGTTTGAAAAGTAAATCTATTTTACTTGCAGGAAACAAAATCTATTCTACGCTTGTAGAATTTGAAATCTACTCTAATAGACATTTAAAACAAACTAGCATTCCATGAGCAAGTCCAAATAGAATCTTTGTTCTAACTTATGTTCCAAATACCATCATTGTTAATAGTTACTATAAAAGCAAATTACATCACTAAATAAAATTAAGTAGAACTATAAAATTGAAATTTTTAACAATGCATCCATTCATTTATCTATCTAAAATTTATCACAATTGAACAAAATGAAATGGAATAAAATAAAATGCATAGAATGAGAATAGAAATGAAACCAAACAAAAGATCACCTCCCTTTGGTCGAGCAGACCCTTCTCTTCCTCTGGTGGGATCTATAACACAACTATTCTTGGATGACCTTCATATTTTCATGGAAATGAACTTCTAGAAGGAAGTAAAAAAAGTTTATAGATTACACAATTTGAGACTCAACTTTTGGCTAACTAGTGACTATCTAGCTCACTTTCTACTAAAAGAGAAGGGATATTTATACACATTCTTATTTGAATTTGTAGCATCCTAAAAGTGCACCCCTTTGTAATTTTAACTGCATTAGGTCCTTACTTTAGTGTTTGTGCCCCTTGGCCTTCTTGGGACCTGATTATGCTCATGCCCCTTCCATATTGCATCACTTCGTGACATTTGGCATTCATTTGGCACTTGATCCTTACCCCAAAATAGGGCAGGACCAAGGTGTGGCACCCTAGTCCTCGATAGGACCATTGTACCACGCCAAGTTCCCCTTCATTTTTGGGCACTTTTAAACCTATTTTCACATTTCAAATATGAACGGGAATCCCCTCTCCATGTTAGCTCATGTCAAAAAATTAATCAGTTTTCTTAATGGGAAAGTACATAAAGAGGATTTCCCCTCACATTTAAACATCTAGCACATCAATCAACCATCTAACACATCTATCAAGCATTCAAGAGAAATTGAGCATTTACAGTCCCCCTTCAAGCCTTGGAGCAACAATAAAGTTAAGATTCAAGCATTGAAGTGGAGATCTACATCCTATTTCATGAAACCCTAATTCTATGTGGAGGCAAACAAAAATTCACAAGGAGGTATCATCATTCAATTTTCAGTCATAATTCAACATTTCCCTCAAAAGGATATCCTTTCTTTACAGTCATTTCAATTATCTTTATTTCAATTTCATGGTTAATTCCAAAATAGGGGTTTGACCTAAGGAAAGCCCCTATTACCAACCTATTTCCCTTTCTTTCTCTATGCATGAAATAGGTATAAAGTTTTACTCTTCAAAATAAGCTTCATTCACATAGACGAATCAACCCTTTTCAACATTCAAAAATTTTGGAGGACCGTTGTGCCCCATCAAGGTCCCAACTTTCTAGGAGATTTTTCAAGGGTAAGATCCAACTCATCTTATACTACTCAGATCTAGGTGCATATGAAAATATTGCATCTGTAGCTCACTATTTTCTTAGTTTTACCTTCATTTTTCAACACTTTACCCTAATTCAACATTTCAACTTACAAAGAGAGGAAAAACCCTACATTAATTAATCAATACATTTAGTATTGAGTCCTTAATCTAATTTATGACTGAATCTAGTGGATTCCCTTCCCTCTTTTGAATGCAAAGGGTTTTTAAGCAAAATTAATTTGGTGATTTCTCCTTTCTATGTTAAAAATTGCCAAATCAAATTTTCTCCTCTACATTTTGGTGAACCTGACATGTCCTATGCTTACTTATGATTTTTACCTTTAGATCTGAGTGTGTATGCAATTTAAAATTCAAATTTTCATTTACAAGTTTGCTTTCCTTGCAAATTTAAAAAATTTAGAGGTTAATTTCATCAAAACCCTAATTTTATTTTCAAAATTGAGCTTGTGAATTGCATAATTTGGGTTAATTATTTCAGATCTGAGTGTTATTCAATTTCAAAATTCAAAATTTCACTTGCAAGTCAAATTTTGCATTTAAATTTTAAAATTAAGTGGTTAATTGCAAAACCCCTAATTTTCAAAAAAATTAAAATTGAGCTTGTGTGTTGTTTAAATTTTGAATTTATCATTTTAGAGTGGCTTCAAATTCAAATTTGCAATCTTGTATCAAAGTTCAAATTTCAAAATTAAGTGGTTAACTAAAAAAGCCCTATTGTTTTAATTTAGATTAATCTTGTGCATTTCCCAAATTTTGACTCATCATTTTAATTTCAACCTTAGATCTATTCTTAAATTTAAAATTAAGAGGTTCTTTCTACAAGGCCCTAATTTTCAATTTAAATTTCTCGTGGACAATTTCAACTTTAAATTTTAAAATTAAGTGGTTAATTAAAAGAGCCCTAATTTTTAGATTTAAATTGATTATTTCAATTTTAAAATTCCAACATCACTTTTTATATTTAAATTTTAAAATTAAGAGGTTCCTTTTACAAGGTCCTAAATTCAAATTTAAATTTCCTTTACATCACTTTCAATCTAAATTTTTAAAATTAAGAGGTTATTTTTAACCCTAATTTTAAATTTAACTTTTTATCTCCTAGTGGGTAATTTTAAATATAAATTAAGAGGTTATTTTAGCAAAGCCCTAATTTTAAATTTCAATTTCCTAGGGGATTGCATAATTTTTCACAATTATTCTCTACCTTGAGGAATATTTTTTTTCTAATTTTTTTGCATTATTCAATTACTTTGCAAATTTCAAACTTCCAATTTCCCTCCCTTAGTGCATGAGTTTTAATACTGTTAGTCCAACCTTTAATATCCCTATGAGAAGAAGTTATAGAATTAAGGATTCCCAAGGTTTAACTATCAAGGATATGGAGCCTAATTTGAATAACTTGTTTCATGAGGATGTTGGTGCTTCTAGCAATCCTACAAATGTCCCCATTTATCCTCATTCTTTAGATAATTCTCATGATGTGGATGAATCACTAACTAGGGTTTTCATTGACCAATTGGAGAAGATTGCCAATCAATTTGAAAATCTTCAACAATGGATGAGTCAACGATAGTCAAAAAGTCAAGTTGTCCCATTGATTGAAGGATTAAAAGGAATGGTTCAAAGTGATAAGCTTGGTGCTGATATCATGCATGTTATTGCTCATATTATAGATTTTAATATTATGCATATCAAGATTTGTGTTGAAGTCCTTGGTTACACACAACCTCCTAGTCAAGTTAATCACTCTATTCCCTTGACTACCCCTATGGCTAGTGTTCCCATATTTACATCCAACATCATGGATACTTCTACTCAAAATGTCATACCTACAAGTGTTTGTTAAGGGGGAAACTCCTCTAATCATAATTCTATCATCCTTCCTCAAGTGAGTCTTGCATTTGTTACCCAATCATCTCCCACACCTACCTATCATAGTGTTCCACCTCCTTCCTATAACAATATCCCTCCTTATTCTTAACCCCTTCCTTCACTCAACAATGTTAATCTTGCATATTAATCCAACATGTCCAACTTCAATCCTTCTACCAAATATACAATCAATAGTCTATCCCAAATAGTGTCTTCCTTGCAACAATAGATTGCTTCTATGAATCAATCTAAGTATAAAGTCCCCACATTTGATGTAGCAAGCCCATTATCCAATGACATTGTCTGAGTTTTCCCTCCTAAACATGTAAAAGTCCCTCAATTGGAGCTTTATAATAGAAAAGGTGATCCCTTGACTCATGTGAAAAAAATTCAAACTTTGTGTAGTGGCTTTGCTTATGACCAAAGATTGTTGCCTTAATTTTTTACTAGAACACTAAGGGATAAAGCTTTACAATGGTATTGTTCTTTGTTGGAATACAAGAACATTGAGAGGGGGGGTGAGTCAATGTTCTACCAGAATGTAAGATTTTAGCCTTATCAAAACATTCATTTACCAACTGGTAAACATAAATACATGTAACTAAAACTATCGTGTGTGTGAAGTAGGTTACTTGCAGCTGCAACTCAAACACTCAATAGATCATTACAAGAATTGTTAGAAAATTAAAATCAAACAAAAGATAAACCATGATAAAGTGACCTATTGCCTCCTAAGAGATGTGAGCGTGGATTTGCTCTCAGATCTGGATGAGCAATCCTAGTGGCTTGACTACACCAAGATGGAGGATTTAAAATGATATGTTGTGTAAGTTAGATGAATGTATGATTATGCTAGATTGATCCAAAAGGCTAATTATGCTAATGGGATACATGATTATGCTATATGATAGATGCAATCAAGCTAGATGAGAGATTGATTATGCTATATGATAAAACAAGTATGCTAGAATATGATCAAACTAAGCTAGGTCTAAGATGGAATTGCCTATAATAACAATGCTTAAATGATATGCAAGAAGGGATCTGCCTATAATAGCAATGCTTAAAAATGATATGAGATGGGATCCTTTGTGCTCCAAAATGGGGGGTATTTATAGGATTTCCAAGGCTAAGGGTGAGGTGGCAGGAATCAACGGTCTCTTGGAATTCTACACTCAATGAGAATGGTTGATGTTGTCATTGATGGCAACCAACCGGTAACATGTTCAATAGGTATAGTGGCATCGCAAACATCATACACCAGCGGGCACATTCACTGACAATGAAGTATACTGATACTTAGGTCAACATGACACAAAGTTTTGTTTATGTGAATTGTATTGTAAATGTAATTAATTATTTGTAAGTCGACATGATGTATTGTAAAGACTCATATATGTATGAGACCTTATAGATCATTTTGTATTGAGAAAAAAAGGACATTTTTGTAATAGCATGGAATAGAATGTAAAGACAGTGAAAGACTTTGGTTAAGGTATCTGACTAAGCTTAAACTAGTACTGAACCAAGCATTAGAGATGCTATTTTGAGTAGTACATTGTATTGGATTCAATTATCCATTTTCTAGTCAGTGAGACTCTTCTATTGAGTAGTGAGCTCTAGGTTGTTGGCCTTCCTGCATGTGCAGGCCCATGTTGTAAGTAATATTTATTCATATTGGTCAATGAGAAAATATTATGGGTCACAAATCCCATCGAGGTTTTTCCCACATCGGGTTTCCCCACCAAAATATCTTCTATTATGGTGTGCTTTTATGTTGTCTCTTTTATTTCTCTTTACTACATTATTTCTTGTTTACTGGTACATTAATTCAAGTTGCAAAGTTGTAAATAAGTTTAAATATTTAGCTAACCAGTTAGACATCGATTCAACCCCCCCTCTCAGTGACGTTGGAACTGTCATTGCATCTAACAATTGGTATTAGAGATTGGTCCTCTATTTGCAAAATCCTTACAGCTTGAAAAAGATTCTGAAACTGGTATCGATGGAGAGTTTGAGAAAACAGTTGGAAGGAGCTCTTGAAGATTTTGATGCAGAAAAATTAAAGAATATCAAACTTGAAGATGATCTGAGGACTGCTAAGGAATTCATTAAAGGAATTCAGGAGAATCTAATTATAGCTTAAAACAAGAGGAAGGAACTTCATGAGCAAATACAAAAACATGATGATGAAAAGGAAACTCTTAGTGATATTGCAGAAAAGTTGAGGCAAGAGAAAACTAACATGAGGAATGAAATGCAAGATTTAACCATGAGGCCATGTAAGGATATTGAAGACATAAATAAGAATGAAGAAGACCTTACTAGAAGAGTAAATGATGGAGAAAATGAAAATTTGAGTCTTTGTCATGAGAATGATATGCTAAAGACAAATCTGATTCACATGCAACATGATAAAGAGAAACTTAGGAGACAAATTGGCATTTTGGAAAATGAGTTGATCATTGCAAATGAACACAAAGACAAATTCAAGAAAAGTTCAGAAAGACTTGATGACATGCTGAAAAAAGACAAAAACCTGATGGAGATACAATTGGACTTGGGTTTGAACATGGAGAAAGTTCTGGGATTGTAGATAATCAAGATCACAGTAAACCAGTAAGACAACCTAATGCTTATAAATTTAATGGGAAATGTTTCAATTGTAACAAATTTGGTCATAGAGCAAATCAATGCAGATTTAGAAATAATCAGAATACAAACTCACCCACCGGTTAATGTTCCAAATGCAATAAAGTTGGTCACAATTCATAAAATTGTAGAATGTATGTGAAATGCTATGTTTGTGGTAGATTTGGACATTTATCTAATCAATGCACAACACAAACTAGTCAAGGATATGGAAAAGATATTCAGAGGAATAATGTAACTTGTTATGCATGTAACAAGATTGGGCATATTGAACTTTTTTGTAGAAGAAAGACTATACCGACGAACAATAAAAGATCTAATGAGAAGGGAAAAGAAAAGGTAAATGAAATAAAGCAAGAATTTTCAAAACAATGGATTGAGAAGAGAGATCAGAGAGTTGATGAATCTGTCTCTGCACCGGTAGAATAGAGTAACCCTCCACCGGTAGGAGATTCTTCATATAACTAAGGAATAATCCTTAGGGGGTATGGCAAAAAGCTGAAAATCATGCATACTACCCTCGGTTGATGGTAAGAAGACACATTTCTTCTTTACTGACAGATGTGTTAAGATTTCACTTAACCGACAAGCATTTAATGCGATTTTTGAAGAACTTTTTGGTTATAAAGCATTGGAAAATCCTCATTTCAATCCACCAAGCATCCAAGAATTCAAAGAGTGTGAAATTGAGCAAAGGCATCCAAAGGCGAAGTAGCAAAGTGTTTTTTAGGCTTTCAAGGATTTCAAGCAAGAGGTATTTATCTTTCGAAATGGCATCTTCATCTTCTGCACCTGAGTTTACTGCAAACCCTACTTTGGTAGAAAACATTAAGCGCCCTAGGCCTGTGTTTAAGATCATCCCTGAAATTAGTAAGATGATTCTATCAGAGCTTTTTTGAAAATTCCGAAAGGAGTTTCTTTTGCCAAAGATCCTAGATTTTACATTCACTACAACATAGAAAATTTAGGGACTAATGATTTGAAAAATATGTATAATGATATTATTACTGATGAGCAAGGTTTGGTTAAACTAGAGCACAAGATTGTAGGAGACCTAGGATTTGTTGAAATTCTGAACATACCTGAATTTTTGAAGGAGGTAGTTCATCTTGTACTGAGCAGAGTTCATGGAGAGTTTATGTGGCTTGACTCTATTTTTAAAATCTCAAAGGAAGCAATCAAGGCAGTTATTGGTTTACCCTCAACTAGTAATAGGCCTGACAAAACTAAGAAGATACCTAACAAGGGTGTTATGGACCTAACCAGAGCTACATCCGACAATAGATCTCTTAGATTTAATGACATTATTGATGCAAATGTGAGATATGTGAGCATGGTACTTGGCTATAGAGTAACTCATACAAATAGATTAAACTCTATTTCCAGCTTATGTATTCATAGTGCATATGAGATGGTCAATAACAATGCTAGGATTGATATATGTGAATGGCTTAAGGATGAACTGATTGATAACCTAAAGAAGATTAAGGGTGACAAGAAGGGGACATTTCATTTTGGCAACCTACTTGTGTGTTTGAAGCTTTACTTCACTAAAGAGATACCCGACATTGGTCATAAGGACTTTGGTTATGACATCCTGGTAGGCAAGCAAATCATGGAATCTATCACTGGTATGGGCTCTAATAGTGATAACATTATAGCAAACTACTTCAAAAACTTCCAAACTAAGATGAAAGCTAGAGAAAGGTTACCATAGAGCATAGTAGATAAGTATGATAAGAAAATCTACTTTGTAATCAAATGAGATGAAATATGGATGGAAGTAGTTACTCCTAGAACTATTTGGATAACAAAAATGGGTTATGAAGTTGATCCAAATATTCTTGAAGCATATGCTAAGACACTTCTTGATGCACCTAAGGAACCATCTAAAGAAATTTTTGGTAGTGCTGAGACATTGAGAGTGTTGTTTCGATGCAGAAGTAGAGAAAAAGAAGAGAGAAGTTTATCAGAGATGAATCCAAGATGGCTAAGGAGGTTAAGGAAAATGTAATGAACTTGATTGGTATATCTACTAGTGAACTGGGAGGACTAAAACCAGAAGCTCATGTTTCACCGGTTGTCACTTCATCAGATACAGATAGTGGAAAAGAAGCTAAGTTCAAGAGAGTAGAGAGGAAGAAGAGAAAACCCTCACCAGTACCTTCTCCTTCTCCTAAATAGGCAAGGAAATTAAGGAAGAAGCAGTAGGCTGTAAGGGATCCTAAGAAGAAACTAACACCAAAGAAGAAACAAAAACCTAAGACACTAGATACCCTTACACTGACAGAACTATTAAATGAGATAACACAAGATGGTAATCTTTGCAATGTAAACAAATTGTATCATTCATTCAAAGATTTTGACAAGGACACTATAGAGACTATTATTATTTTGCATTTAGACATCTATAAGAAGGTTTTGATTGAAGTTGTAGATGATCTATCGAATGACTTGTATCTAAGATTAGAAGCTAAAAGAATGTCAGTAATGGAATTAGACAAAAAGTTAAAAGTTGAAGCATTATTGAAAGTACACCCTGTAAATTCTAAAGAAGAAATTGATGAACTAATTTTTGAAGCAAACCGGTCAATTTTTGTGAGTGGACACCGACAGGTTAGCCTAATGGTTGGGAGAGTGAAATAAATTTTTTATGAAACTACAAACAAAGGGGACATATTCTTTGTTGATAAAGAAAAGAAAGAGGAAAGGGAGAGACAAAAAATGGACAAATCTTTTGCTAAGCAATACCAAAAGGACAAAGGTGAAAGCAAACTTGGAAGTATACCTATTATAAAGGTCACAGATAACATTCCTCCAACCACATAGGATACTCTGCCAACAACTTTAGATACACTGGTACATACAGATAATCAACCGAATAAGGAAACTGAAGAAGTTACACATGATGACACTAACCCAGATTCTGAAATTCTTTTCACCACAAATGTAGATACACAAGATATTAACATAGTTGTGGATAAAGAGACTGCATAGGTTAAGGTAGTCGATGCTAAGAATAGTGAGATCTTTGAGTCATCAACACACACTATTGACTCTCAGAATATTGAAGTACTGGCACAAGCTAAGCAACTGGAGACTGAGAAACCAACATAGGATAAGGTAACTAACACTGAGAAATCGGAGACAGAGAAGCCGACAGTTGCAAAGGTACTTACACAGATTGAAAAAACCAAAAGAAGTAGAGGTACTAACACAAATAGAGAAACCAGTTGAAAATGTAACTAAAGAGGAAGGAATTGATAGAAATAAGGAAGAAATAGTTAAGGCAATTAGGCAAGTATCTGTTGAAAGGAAATCTATTGCAAAACCAAGCACATCTACTAGAGAATTCAGACCCACTAATGTAACAGTTGTTCTATTGGATTCTATTAAGAGGACAATAGATGACAATGCCTTAGCATTTAAGTCTATTGATGACACATTACCTATTTTGAAGATGATTGCACCAACCTGTAAGATACATCACATTAAGGATTCATTAGGTAAATTGGACACATTGTCCAAATTTATTGCTGAGAATGTTCTAACCATAGATAAGGTGAATGAGGAAACTGTAAAGGAAAGAGTAGATAAAGAGAAAGGTGAATTCTTTGAGAAAACCATCAAAGACTATACTGAGCACATGGATTCACTGTTATCGGTACTTAACTCAATAATTTTGAAATATAAGGAGCTGTATAGAGAATCTTGCAAGCCTCACCACCTGACTGAAGATATTGATGAGGAAATTAAGAAGACACAGAAGGAAATAAATGACATTGCGGATAATATGATAGATTATTCAGGACTTATCTTAGTTTTTCAACAAGAAATGGAATTTTTTGAGAAGTTAGAAAAAATTGAGAAAGAGAAAGCAAGGATAAGGTCAAAGGCCTAGGAACTGAATAGAAAACTTGGTCCAAGATTGGACAGTCTTATAACTCAATGGGTTGAGCTATCAAAGGTAACAATTCAAGGAGAATGGTCACCGAAGCAGTAGATGCACTATCTGACCAGAATGATCTAGCAAACAAAAACCATTCTTTCTAGCAATAACAAATTCATGCAGAGCCTAAATCAAATTTTGGCAGACATTTTTCAACTTTTACAGAACTAGTTACAGGCTATGAGGTAGAATTTTTGTATTCTTTGATTATTTTTTACATCCTTTTCCATTGAGGTCAAAGGGGGAGTAGTATGGAGAAAAATAAATGCACAGAAGAGATCACTTACTCAGGGGGAGCACACTCCTTTTTGGGATCAGATTTTGGATTTCATTTTTGGATAACAATTTTGGATTTTTCTCATGAGTGTTGCCATCAATGCCAAAGGGAGAGATTGTTGGCATTCTACACTCAATGAGAATGGTTGTTGTTTTAATTTATGGCAACCAACCAGTAACATGTTGAATAGGTACACTGACATCGTAGACATCATACACCGACAGGCACATTCACCGACATCCAGATTACACGGGCACTCAAGCCGACATGAGACAATTTTTTGTTTATATGAATTGCATTGTAAATTTAATTAATTATTTATAAGCTGACATGATGTATTGTAAAGACTCATATATATATGAGATCTTATAGATCATTTTGTATTGAGAAAAAAAGAACATTTTTGTAATACCACGAAATAGAATGTAAAGACAACGAAAGGTTTTGGTTAAGGTATTTGACTGAGCTTAAACTGGTATTGAACCAAGAATTAGAGATTCTATTATGAGCAGTACATTGTATTGGATTTAATTATCCATTTTGTAGTCAGTGAGACTCTTCTATTGAGTAGTGAGCTCTAGGTTGTTGGCCTTCCTCCATGTGCAGGCTCATGTTGTAAATAATATTTATTCCTATTGACTAGTGAGTAAATATTGTAGGTCACAAATCCCACTGAGGTTTTTCCCACACTGGGTTTCCTCACCAAAATATCTTGTGTTATGGTGTGTAGTTATGATGTCTTTGTTATTTCTCTTTACTGCATTATTTCTTGTTTATCGGTACATTAATTCAAGTTGCAAAGTTGTAAATAAATTCAAATATTTAGCTAACCGGTTAGACACTGATTCACCCCCCCTCTCTCTCAGTATCTTTGGGACTATCATTGCATCTAACATGGTCAAGATTGAGTCTAAAGAATTTTTGGGTCAAATTAGAGGAGGTTGGAGAAGAGGTTGGAGGGAGGGACACTTGTCATCTTTATGGTGACAAGTGTCAAGGATTCTTCCTCACAAGAGGGCAAGTGTCCAAGGGAGGAAACATGTGGCATAAGTGCCATGTGTCTCAAGGGGAGAATATCCAACCCATAGGAGGTTAAGATAGGGTTAGATAAACCTAGGATTAGGCAGAATGGGTTAGGTTAGGGGGTGGTTATAAGTTAGAAGGCATCTAGGGAATTTGAATTTAAAAATTCAAATAATAGGAAAAGGCTATTTAACTTTCAACAACTCATAAATTGATTTTGTTTTAATTAATTAGGAGATTAGAAGAAATGAATTAAATGGGGGATGATTAATTAATCAAAGGGGGCTATTGAAATGAACCTATTAAATAAATCCTTAGATTTATTAATAAGTAGGTAAATGGGAGAATTTAATCAAATTGCTAATGAATTCCATTAAATTGGGAAGGGGGATTAATTAAATAATTGCTTATTTAATTATTATCTTTAGATCATTTTTAGGTGTATACAGAAACAAATAATTCAAGCACATAAATGAACACCATAACATAGAGATTTTATACATGGAAAACCTCAATGAGGAAAAACCACGGTGGTATTTGTGACCTACAATATCTGTTCACTAGTCATATGAAGAGATATTACATATAATAGGGGCCTACGCATGAAAGAAGGAACACTTCCTAGAGAACACTACTTATCACAAAGAGTGTCACTAACTACAATCACTTTCTAATACAAAACAGTAAAACTGGACTCATATAATGCATTTGTTATTCCTGATTGAGTTTCAGCTTAGGCTCTGACTGTTCTAGTTCTTAAACCTGAAACCCTTGCCGAAATAACATACACCTTATGAGTAGCTTAGAAATCATCTACAGATCATTACAGAATATTGCATTCACATACAAATGATCTCGCATACATAAACTTCACATGTCAGATCTTATCTCCATGTTATATCTTAAATGACCTAATAGACTGACATATATACTCTTACAAATATTTATGCCATATGTCGGCTTACATAAAAAATGATAATACATGTTGGCACATTACAAATACATATGAAATATTAAATTCTTTGACAGTATACTATCCTTTACCGGATCTCCAAGTGATGTCAACTTCCCATACGGGTACCAAGTTTGTCGGTTACCATGAAATCCTTTATGCCGGTAAAGAGTCTAACGGTGCCAGTGAACCAAAATATGTTGCCAATGTTTCCATCAATGACAACATAAGAAACTGAATGAGTGTTAATTGCCAACTATCTCCCCCTTTGGCATTGATGGCAACACTCATGTGAAAAATGGTTTCTATATGCCCTGTCAATCCTGAAATGTGATATTGCTCCCTCTAAGCTATATATGCCATTTGAAATCATTTGAAATCTGATCCATACATATTTCCCCTTCTATTTTTCACATACACCACTCCCCCTTTGGCATCAATTCCAAAATATAGTACAAAGAATGAATAAATCAATGAAATTTTGTACAAGAGAATGTCTCCCAAAAATACTTACAGGAGTTGGATGAGATTGAAAATCTCTGGGTAAGCATTCTTGAAAAACTCTAGGTATGTATCCCAACTAGATTTGAATGTCCCTGAAATTGACACAAGTCCATTTAGGGAATATGCATGAGATTCTTGCTCCTTGAGTTATGTCGGTGTGGGCTTTCCTAAAATCTCTATACACTCCTTCTTATGTACATACAATGTGTCCAATAGGGGACTCACTAACACTCTGAGCTCCTTAGCTTTCCATATGATTTTATCCTTGTCTCTTTCAAGAGCTGAAATCTGGACTTGAAATAACAAAATTTGACTATCTACAAATGTGGTTAAAGAATTTACTTTGTCAAAGTTATTTACAATGCCTAAAATTGTATTTTGAACATTTTTAATGCTTTTGTCTATACCTGTTGTGAGTAAATGTGAATTGCAGCATACTTGGTAAATATTTGTACATTTCCTCAAAGCATTATCTATCATTTTCAGTTCATCTGCTATCTGTGCCTTATCCGATTCAATCAACTCATTAAAATTGGCCCTCTTGGCTTGAGAAAACTGGTCTAGAGCATGTCAGATAGAGATCTGCATTAGTGACTGAAATTTCTTAGAAATATGCTCAATTAGCATCTTGAGCTTAATGGATGGGATTTCTCCCTTATCAATTTGGCATTTTAGGACTAACTGGAGCAAGATTGGAATGGAATGCTCAATTATTTTCTTCTCCTCAGTCCCTTCCTTGATCATTTTCTCAACTACAATCATCATGAGTTTAGTTGAACTCATCTTTGTTATGCTCTTCTGCTTAGCATTAGCAGTGGTAATTGCCAACAATGTAGTCCTGGTTGTCGGTTCCCTACCAGATTCCTCTCCCTATTTCTCTGATGGTTGTGTAGGAACACTTATCTTAGTTTCCTTTTCCTTCTCTTCTTCCAAAGTTTTCTCTTCATCTTTCTCTTTCAGCGAGACATACCGGATCTCGATTCAACATATGTATGCCAGATAAATTCCTCAGAAGTCTAGAACTTCCTTCTAGATCTCTTTCTCGGGGAATATGTAGGATTTTCATGAAATTTGCCTACCCCTAAGGCATTTGCCTCAATTATTAGATGAGCTTCCTGCTGGTGCAAGAACATTATGCTCTGTCAGTTGAGTAACTAGTGTAGTTTCACCTCCCGATTGATCATCTAACTTCCTGACCCATCTCTTGGTATGATCATGCTGGATCTCATTGATCTTTTTCTTTCCTTTATCATTTGATCCATCATTGCTAATCAGTGAATTGTTGCTTTTACAAAACTTGGTTGTGTCCAATCTTGTTGTATGCATAGCATGTAACATTGTTCATTTGAATTGCTTTTCTATATCCAAAATAATTGTTTGACCTGCACTGATTAGCCATGTGTCCAAACTTTCCACATGCATGACATTTTACATTCATTATGCAATCTTCTATCTTATGACCATACTTATTGCATTTGGAACATTGACCGGGGACAGAGTTATAATTCTAATTTTTTCTACTTCTATATTGTCTAGCCATATGACCAAATTTATTACACAGAAAGAATCTACCATTAACTTTGTGAGCATTGAATTGTCTTACCAATGTTTTCTAGTTCCGGTCGGTTTGATCATTCTCCTTACCGGATGTTTGATCTTCATTTGTAGTACCAGAGCTTTGACCTTGTTCAAATCTAAGTCCTCTGGAGTCTTAATTTTGCCTTTGAATCTCCAATAATTCATTAAGTTGTGTTGTTCTAGCCTTGAATTTGTCCTTATACTCATTTACAATAGTCAAATCATCTCTTAGGATTGTCATCTGTCTTTCAAGTTCTTGTTCATTGTTTTGGAATTGCACTAATTATGTTCTTAACACATCATTTTCATGAGCTAACCTGATGCATTCTTCAAATCTGTCCTTCAATGATATAGCAAGGGCTTCTTTGTTTTTCTTTCCGTCTTCAATTTCTTTTGCCATCCTCATAGTTAGGGCTTGTGTTTCATTCTTCATAACTTCATTTTCTTGACTCATTTTCTGACATAAGTTCTTCAGAGTGTCCTTTTCTTCATCATCTTGATCTTGCAATTGTTCCCACTATTCCTTCCTTTCGGCTTGAGCACTAGATAGCTTTTCTTGTGGAATGGTAATGAATTCTTTTGTAGATCTAAGTTCATCTTCTAGCTTTATGTTCTTAACCTTTTCAGCTTCAAAACCCGAACAAGAGAAACTTCAAGTTGTTGTCTCAAACACATCTCCATGGATTCCGTATTCAGGATCTCCCTCAAGTTGTTAGCTTCTTCCGAGGCATAAAGCTATGATACCAATTGTTGGAATCCAAGAAAACTGAGAGCGGGGGGTGAATTAGTGTTCTACCAGAATGTAAGATTTTAGCCTTATCAAAACATTCATTCATCAACTGGTCAACATAAATACATGTAACTGAAAAAAATAATGCAAGGACATAAATGAACACCATAACACAAAGAGTTTATACATGGAAAACCTCAATGAGGAAAAATCACGGTGGGATTTGTGACCCACAATATCAGTTCATTGTCCATATGAAGAGATATTACATATAATAGGGGCTTGCACATGCAGGAAGGCACACTACTCATCACAAAGAGTCTCACTTACTACAATCACTTTCTATACAGAACATCAAAACTGAACTCATATAATGCATCTTCTATGCTTGATTGAGTTCTGTTTAAGGCTCTGACTATTTTGGTTCTTAAACCCTAAACCCTTGCCAGAATAACATACACCTTATGAGTACCTTAGAAATCATATACAGATCATTACAAAATATTGCTTTCACATACAATTGATCTTTCATACATAAACTTCACATGTCAGATCTTATCTCCATGTTATATCTGAAATGACCTAATAGACTAACTTATATACCCTTACAAACATTTATGCCATATGTCAGCTTACATACAAAATGATAATACATGTCGGCTCATTACAAATACATATCAAATATAAAATATTTTGCCATTATACTATCCTTTTCCGGGTCTCCAAGTGATGTCGGCTTCCCATACTGGTACCAAGTTTGTCAGTTACCATGAAATCCTTTATGCCGGTAAAGAGTCTATCGGTGCCGATGCTGGTGAACCAAAATATGTTGCCAATGTTGCCATCATTGACAACATAAGAAACCAAATGAGTGTCAATTGCCAACATTCTTTGCCTCCTTATTCTATTACTTCTTTTCAACAATTGGCTAATGCTTTCATTCAACAATTTTACAATAATATTGGTTCTAAAATCACTTTGACTAATTTGATGCATTGTAAGAAAGGTGATAAAGAAAAAGTGACTAATTTTATTGGTAGATATAAGAATTAGTATTCTCAAATTTCTTCTCCTATGCCTAATCAAGATGATCAAATAATTTTCATTTCTAATTTTCAAAAAATATATTAGGGATAAACTTCTCTTTTCTGAGTTTACTTCCATTACGCAGCTATGCGCAACACTTCACAATTATCACCTTACCGTAAGCCAATTGGAACAATCCTCTTCAATGGCTCTGAATAATAAAAGTGGAAGTGCTCAACAAACTTTTGTGAAGTTCAAACCAAATAAGGGACTCATCAAATTTAATGACAACAACAACACTCAAGTAGTAGCTACAACAATAGGTGTGCCTCCTTTGTCCAAATAATTTAGGAAAGAATTCATTCCTCTTAATGAATCTTTGCATAGTATTATGTCTCAATTGTTACAAAGGAATGTGTTGAAAATTCCCTCAATAAAACCTATTGATACAACTAAGCCTTTACCACTTGCCTTTGATTCCAAAGCCTTTTGCCAATACCATCATCAACCTGGTCATGACACTGAAAAATGTTATTCCTTAAGAAGTAAGATTCAAGACTTGATTGATAACAATACCATATCTATGGCTGGTGTGAATGATAAAGGAAACAAATCAATAGCTCCTCCTAATCAAAACCTTCAAATTTTCATTGATCCTTTACTTTCCCATTCCACTAATGTGATTGAGACTGAGCATCTTCCCTTCTCTCCCGATGATGTTGGTCTTGAGTCTAATAATGTGGTGAACCTAATAGATCAAAATGAACCTCCTAAAGACTTATGCATTACATTTGATCCTAGTGAGACTATTGAAGCACCTGATAGCCCATTATATATATCTACAAAAATAAAAAGGTATACCCTCTTGAGGAGTGCTGATTGATCCAACTTGCATGGTTAATGTGATAACTAAAGAATTTCTTTATACTTTGTAATTGCATCAAGTGATATATGATGACACTAATGTGATAGTTAGAGTTTTTTATGGCTTCTCTTGTCCTACTATTGGTTCTATCACACTTCCTATTGATGTTGGCACTACATGCTTAGATGTTGTCTTTGCTATCATTCCTACACTTGATCAATTTCATGTGAAGTTGGGACATCCTTGGCTCTCTTCCATGAAAGCGATTGCTTCTACTTTTCATAAGTGTTTGAAATATTCTCACGGTGATAGAATCATAACTATTAATCATAGCATATATCAACCTTTGGTGAGGCTTGGAGATGTTTGTCTTGACTATTTTTGATCTAAACAATTCCAACCTCTTCAACCTAGTAGTGATACTCTCTTTAAATCATATCAAAAATAGAAAAATGAGATGATTTTATCCTTGAGTAAACCTAGAAATCCAACACTTAATCTTCCTCCAATTGATGATCATATACCTCTACTTGAGGATAAGATTATTCTTCCTCCTAAAGGAAAGAAGTAATCTCTTCCCAAAGAAGAATCCATTCCTTCTCCTAAGGATGAGTTTGTTCTTCCTCCTAGAGGTAAAAAAAAGCTCTTCTTCCTAAGAACCAACCTAAGGATAAATATGTAACGTCCTAAAATTGCACCCCTTCCAATTTTCAACTGGATTTGGGTCTTCACCTTAGTGTTTGCACCTCTCGGCCTGATTAGAGACCTGAATATGCTCATGCACACTAAAAAACCCTTGCAATTCAATAATGTACTCAAGGGCCACCTTGATCCTACCCCAAAATAGGGTAGGACCAGGGCATGGCACCCTAGGATCCCTTAATTGGGGCCTATCTTGATCCTCTCCCTTGAACTTAACTCAAATTTTAAGTGGGAAAATCCCCCCTTTGTTGGTCCAAGTTGAAAAATCAGTCAATTAATCTTACTGGCAAGTATATAAGAGATTTTCCCTCTCATTTGAGATAACATGAAATCCACAATCAAAGGCATAAACACAAGAGATCAAGCATTCAAGCATTCAAGTGCAATTGAGCATTTTTTAGTCTTCCTTCAAGCTTTGAAGCAACAATAGAGTCAAGATTTTAAGAATTGAAGAGGAGATCATCATTCTACTTCATGAAATCATAATTTCATGTGGAGACAAGCAAAACTTCACAAGGAGGTACAACCATTTATTTTTCAAGCAATTCAACATCCCCTCGAAGAGGAGGATTTATACTTTCAGTCATTTTATTTACATTATTTAAACCAATTGGTTAATTCCAAAATTGGGGTTTGACTTGAAGGCAAACCCCTATCCCAAAACATTTCCCTTTCTTTCTATGTGTAGGAAATAGGTGCAGAACTGTACTTCTGAAATTAAGCTTTATTCACAGAGATGGAAAAGCCCTTTTTGACGCACGGAAAGTTCAGAGGACCGATTGGAGGGCACCCCTATTTGAACACATAGCCCTTGCAACTTTTTCTTGATTTCACAGAGGACCTCCTAATCATCTCAAACTTCTTAGATCCAGGTGCACAACTATATCCCAAATTTGTAGCTCACTATTTTTGCATATTTCATCTTCATTTTCAACACTTTGCCTTAATTCAATTAATCAACTTACAAAAGAGGGTCAATTGCATTCCAATCACAACCAATCTACTTAGTATTCAGTCCTTGCATCCTTTGCGATTAGATCTAGCATATTAATCCCCCTCTTCTGAATGTAAAGTTTCCCTCGAGTGAAAATTGAGCTTAGTGAATTTTCCCTTCCCACATGGAGAATTTGCTAAGTTCCCAATTTTCCACTTTACATTTTGGTGAACCCGATGTCTTACACCCTTAATGCAATTTAAAATTTAAATTTTCAATTACAATATTAATTTCCTTGCAATTTAAAAAAATTTAGAGGTTAAATTCACAAAAACTATATATTTTAGATTCAGATTTGAGCTTGTCATTTGTCTAAATTGGATTGCATGTTTGTGATTTGAGAACTCTTCAATTTTTGCAATTCAAAGTTTTCATTTACACTTTTAATTTTCAAAAATTTTAAATTAAGTGGTTAAATCACAAAACCCTAATTTTTAATTTTAAAATTGACCTTATGGATTGTGTAGGTCTTGAATTTGTTCTTTACATCAATTTAAAAATATATTTTCCCTCCTTGCAACATTCATATTTTGAATTTAAATTTTCAAAATTAAGCGGTTTATGCAACAAACCCTAATTTTTAAAATTAAATTAATCTTGTGCAATTTCAAATTTTCTTTTAAGCATTTAATTGATTTAATTAAATCTAAAGCATCTTGTCTTACCTCTAAACATCATAAAAGCGGCCCTTAAGTGTACCCTTTTTGTTAATCATTTTGTCAAACATCCTAAGTGTGTCCTATTTCAACCTTGAAGGCTTATTTTCGCATATCTTGACATCTCCAATTCCCATATCCTTTTGGAATTTGCATTAAAATTACAATATCTTGCTTCCCCCAAAATTTTGTTAAAAAGTTGGTCAGACCATGTGTTCAAATCGTGCTGCTACCACCTTGGTCCTGACTTTATCTGCTCAAATTTTGGGAGCCTACTTTGACTATATTTTACTCCACAATTCCAGAGATTTGTGAAATTTTATTGATTTTAGGTCACCCTAAGGTCGAAAACAAATCTAAATTTCAACATTTCAATTCTCAATTTAAATTTTAAAATTAAGTGGTTAACTACATATACCCTAATTTTTAAAATTAAATTGATTTCTTGAATATTTCAACATTTCAAACCCTCAAAATTTTAATTAAGAGGTTAGATTTGGACAACCCTAATTTTAATTTTGATTTTCCCTCCTTTCAAAATTTTAAAATTAAGAGGTCATTTTCAACCCTAATTTTAAATTCAAATTTCTATCTTCCAGGGGATAATTTCAAATTTCATTTAAGAGGTTATTTTAACAAAGTCCTAATTTTAAATTTCAAATTCCTAGGAGATT
Organism: Cryptomeria japonica; assembly: GCF_030272615.1. NCBI lineage: Eukaryota > Viridiplantae > Streptophyta > Pinopsida > Cupressales > Cupressaceae > Cryptomeria > Cryptomeria japonica. The sequence goes on along the minus strand of NC_081413.1, from coordinate 177,405,254 downwards.
GCATTATTATTTCCAATTTCTTTTTCCTAGTGCATGAGTTTTACTACTATTAGTTCTACCTTGTTGGTATTATGGATGTGTTGCATTGGTTTTGTCAGTGATGTCAACACTTATCAACACTTATCTTTCTAGAGATCTTTGGTTATGTTCAGTGACTTATGCACAGTCACTGATATTTGGTTCACCGACAGGTTATATTGTTCACCGACACTGAGGATGATCCATTATCATCTGGAGATTACTTGGTTATGTCAAAGACATGGTTTGGACACTTGCTTTGGAGATTTGGTTATTGGTCTAATTGAGTTGGCATATTTGTTGTTACCAAAAAATTAGTCTAGGTTATGGACCGACATGCGTTATCTATTCCAGATTAGCACGACATGTTATGGAGATGATTTATTGATTGATTATTATTGTAAATGTATTGAGCCGACATGATGCATCACATATTAATTTATTTGTAATTGATTTAATTGTAATATTCTTAGTAAGTCGACCTACACATTTGGCCTTAGGTTTTGGTATATATGTAAGATCTCATTTTCGAGATCATGTGAAGATAGGAGATGAGATAAGATTGTGATATTCGGTATATATGAATATAAGCAGAGCTACTCATGTAGACATCATTTGAAGATTCAAGGAAGGTTTGAAGAAGACAATCAGATCTTAACCGGTACTGAATCCAGCATTGGAGATGCTACTTTGAGTAGTACATTATCATTGGATTTAATCATCCAATTGTAGTCAGTATGACTCTCATTTTGTGATTGAGTAGTGAGCTCTAGGAAGTTGGCCTTTTTGCATGTGCAGAACCCATTTGTACACACATACTATCTATAGTAGTATCATTTGATTGTGGGTAAGGTTTCCCATCGTGGTTTTTCCCCTTACATGGTTTATATGTACAAAATATTTGTGTTATGTGTTGTGGATGTTATTTCTATTTCTATTTCATGCATTAAGCTTCACCGGTGTTGTTATTAATTGTTAAACTATCAACTGGCATTAAGTTTGGTTTACTAGTATTATGCATCAAGTTTGATTAAGTTATATTTGGGTTGAAACTAATAGACAACTGATTCATCCCCCCCCCCCCCCCCTCTCAGTTTCCTACAGGTCCTAACAAAACTCTAATTTCAAATTTCAAATTCCTAGGAGATTGCATTATTATTTCCAATTTCTTTTTCCTAGTGAATGAGTTTTACTACTATTAGTCCTACCCATAGTATCCATGTTAGGAGAAGTTGTAGAATTAAGGCTGCCCAAGATTTAATTACCAAGGAAATGGAGCCTAATTTGGCTAGCTTTTTCAATGAGGATATTGGTTCTTCTTCTAATCCTACATATATTCCCATTTATACTCTTGATAATTATCACAATGAGAAGGATTCACTAACTCGAGAATCCATTGACCAATTAGTGAAGATGGACATTCAATTTGACAATCTTCAACAATGGATGAGTCAATAGTACCCAGAAAGTGAAGCTCTCCCATTGATTCAAGGATTAAAAATAATGATTCAAAGTGATAAACATGGTGTTGATATCTTTCATGGTATTTCTCATGTTGTATATTCTAATATCACGCCTATGAAAAGTTGTGCCGAAAACCTAGGTTATACAAAACCTCTTAGTCAAGTTAATCATTCCATTCCTTTAACAACTCATATGACTACTGTCTGTAACTTCACATCAAACATCATGGATACCTCTACACAAAATTTCATACCTACAAATGTTAGTCATGGGGGCAATACCTCTTCTTTTATTTCTCCTACCATGAGTGTTCCCCCTGTTACCCAATCACATTCACCACCTATAAATGTTAGTCTAGGGGGAAACTCTCTCAATCACAATTCCTTCATTCCTCATATGATTCTTCCATGTGTTACCCAATCTAATCCATTACCTACTTATCATGGTGTCCCACCTCCTTATTCTCAATCTTTTCCTTCATTCAACAATAGTACCCCACCTTCTCATTCAACAATAGTACCCCACCTTCTCAATCCAACATGTCTAATTTCAATCCTTCTACCAAAGCTACAATCAATAGTCTAGCCCAAATAGTGTCTTCCTTACAATAACAAATAGCTTCTATGAATCAATCCAAGTATAATGTGCCCACATTTGATGTAGCGAGCCCATTATCCAATGACATTGTTCAAGTCATCCATCTTAGACATGTGGAAGTCCCTCAATTGGAACTTTACAATGGAAAAGGTGATCCATTAACTCATGTTTAAAATTTCCAAACTTTGTGTAGTAACTTTTCTCATGATCAAAGGTTGTTAGCAAAATTGTTTACTAGAACATTAAGGGATAGGGATTTGCAATGATATTGTTCCTTGCCTCCTTATTCTATTACTTCTTTTCAACAACTGGCTAATGATTTCATTCAACAATTTCACAATAACATTGGTCCTAAAGTTATTTTAATTGATTCGATGCATTGTAAACAAGGAGTTAAAGAAAAAGTGACTGATTTTATTGGTATATATAAGCATTTGTATTCTCATATTTCTTTTCATGTACTTGATCAAGATATTCAAAATATTTTTATTTCTAATTTACAAAAATATATTAGGGATAAACTTCGCTTAGCTGAGTTTACTTCCTTTCTGCAGTTGTGTGTAGTACTTCACAATTATCAATTGACTATGAGTCAATTGGAACAATCATCTCTTCCATGGCTCTGAGTGATAAGGGTGATAGTTCTCAACAACTGTTTGTGAAGTTCACACCAAATAAAGGATTCATCAAATTAAATGAAAACATCAACAACAACACTCAAGTAATAGCTACGATCGGAGTGCCTCCTTTGTTTAAATTCTTTAAAAGAGAAAAAGAGTTTACTCCTTTGAATGGATCTTTGCATAGAATTATGTCTTAGTTGATACAAAGGAATGTGTTAAAACTTCCCCAAATCAAACCTATCAACCCATCCAAGACAACTTCACCTTACTTTGATGCTAAATATTTTTCTCAATATCATCGTCAACTGAGTCATGATACTAGAAAGTGTTTTTCATTGAGAAGTAAGATTCAAGAATTGAAAGAATTGATTGATAATAATAATATATTTGTGGCTAGTGTGAATGATAAAAGAAACAAATTCATAGCTCCTCTTAATCAAAGCTTTCAAATTTTTACTGATCCTTTACCATCCCACTCCACTAATGTGATTGAGATTGATCATCCTCCTTACTCTCCCAATGATGTGACCCTTGAATCTAATAATGTGGTGAACCTTGTAGATCAACAAGAAACTCCTAAGGATTTGTTCATAACATTTGATCCTAGTGAGACCATTAAGGCACCCGATGGCCCATTATACATAATTGGAAAAATCAAAGGTATACCCATTAGAGGAGTTCTTATTGATCCTTCTTGCATGGTTAATGTGAT